>NC_139155.1:22159701-24559701 GCF_964270905.1 Leucopleurus acutus
CCCTCAGTCACAGATAATTGATCCCTGCCTCACAACATTCCTGCAGCGAAATTCTCATGTTTTACATCGCTATTGCAATAGTAGATGCTGTCGCCCAAATCTTTAATAACCAAGGAAAACATGTTAATATCTTTATATTTTATTCACTTAAAAATTGACTTCAAAAGCAAAATAAGCACATTCAGATCACATTTCTAAAATAAAAGCAGATAACCAAGTAATTTCCTTGAACTATTAAAATAATTTTTTGATTTCTTGTTGATCCTTTTCAAATTAAACCTGCTCTGCTTTCATGAGCAGAGGCTGTTCTTAACCTTCCAGATGACTATAATAGCACTTTTCTCAAATGGTGAAATTGTGTTAGAAGATTCACTCTTTTATAATACATATTATGTTCCAAAAATAAGCGAGGCTCAGAGGATGTATTGGTGAACAAAACCAACAAGGTTCCTGTCTTTATGAAGCTTACATGAGGCTTACATTATATTCAGAATACTACAGGCAATCATGGTGTAGTTTGAATAGCTTAGCAAAGCACACATGGCCAGACTGAGTAGATTTTGCCTAAGGTGACATTTCCCCAAAGAGTCTAAGTTATTGTTCAAACCAGGACACTTCTGAGAATGAAAGTGGCATTGTGAATAGTTAACAGGGTCATTAGGTATAAGTCTGGGCCTTCCAGGGAAAACCAGATAGATGGTCACCTCATCTATAGGTCAACATCTGATGTAAGCAGCTCTTTACAGGAAACCATCCTCAGCAGGAAGCCCCTTTCCTTGTCACTTTAGCAAAGCCACATTGTAACTAACTTTTAAACCAGGCATCCCTATGCTCTATTCAGCTCCAGCCCAAGCATACCTCCCAAATGTGATTAAAGACACCTTTCTTCTCTACCATTTGCGAGTATTAATTTTGTAAGCGGTGAGCAGCGGGACCCCCAATTCATTCAGCAACATGGGCACATAGTAGATGCTCAATAAACATTTACTGAATGAGTTGAAAAAGTATGAATAAAAAGGACCATGCAACTACATTATTAATGAAAATAGCAATTATTTCTTGACCAGACTTTCAGTCTCTCTGTCATCCATATAAGCAAGTTTAATCAAATCTTGGTTACTCCCTAGCTGTCTTACCATAAAAATGATGAAATAACGTGGCTGTTGGCCAACCCTCCTGAAATATCACTTAGGAAAATTACATGGACTGAAGGCAGCTCTATTCTGTTTTAAGTCTCTGTTTGACACAAGCTTGCTGCTGAAATTGCTCTGCCTTGTAACAGTTTCTTTCCCCAGCTGAATAGTAACCCTTCAGTTAAATTCTTACTTTGTTACTCATTTTAATACATTAGATTTATCAGAGTAAGGTCCCAAATAAGGTTCCAGTTGGAATAAAAAGCTCATTCCTAACTCTTTTCCTTTAAAGCTTTGCCAGCCTAAGTATCGTCTTTTCATTGCTATTTCCCTTCCCTCTGAACAGGGAGCAAATGCTAGAGAGTTATCACTCTTACCTGGGCTTTTAAACTATAATTCAGAATTTACTTATACTAAATCATTAAGAAAACATTGCTCTTAAATCTCTTAAGTTAGCATCCAACAAAATGTCTATAAACCCCTAAACCTGTATGTATAATCTCTCTTATAACTATGTACTCTTTTCTAAAATAGATTCCGTAAGTTTGTCTAATTTTCAAAGGGCTCTGAGATCAAGACTACCAATTTAAGGAGAGAAACAAGCAAACATTAATTTCTCCATTTTACTTCCCATGAAACTATTCTCCAAATTCACTTCAGTACATTTGGCAAATTGCTGGAGACGACTGGGTACATGGACATGCGGTGGGAAGGCAAAAGCCCAAAGATCTACCCACACTGTTCAGAACGACCTGTTCCACTAAGTAGAAACTACACAGAAGGGTCACGTCCGCTCCACTGCACTGCCACCATTCTAACCTGAACACTCAGGATCTCATCTGTAAACCGCTAATGAAATGCCTCAACTCTGATTAAATGTAGTTTTCCCTTCTTCCCCCTCCCCACCATCACCCACCCATCTATCCATTTCAATCAGCTCTGGGCAGATACATCTTAGAAAAACTTTCTCCCCAAAGTTTTCAAAAGTCTTCAATGGCCTCAATTTCCCTTGAATAAAATTCAAAATTCTTAGCCAGTCATTAAAATCCATAAGCTTATCTAATACTATTTCCTCTCATGAACATTCTACCCTATATAAAAATGTACTCTCTTTCCACCAAACAAAGCACCATTCTACTTTCAAGGTTGGACGAGCTTACCAGTCCCCAGACTCCAATGGCCTCCATTCTGATGAGGTTGAGCCAGCCCAGCCTTAGGGGTCCGAATGGGTCGCCCCCTCCTCTGTGAAGTCTGCTCCGACCACCTGGCATACACTGCCGTCTTGCACCTTTCAACTCATATAGTAACTATCTCCTACCCCAGAATCACTGACAATGACCACATGCTGCCTTGTATTTATATAAATCTTTTAATCTTTTCCCAACTACGCTGAAGATTTCTTGAAGGCAAAAGCCATCTTAGACTACTTTGATGCACTCACCATCTTTAGCACTGGTGATGTGTTGATGATGTTGCTTAATAATAATATCAAAGGGTTAGAAGAGTGAGGGCATTATGTTCCAAGGTGGAGGTGAGCTTTATTATGAAGGAGTCCTTTTTGCTTCTTTTGAAATCCCTGGGCACGCTCAAGTGGCCCTGTGCCTCTTCCATCTGTAAGAACTAGTTTTGTTTTCATGGGAGAACTGAAGTCTTTGAGGTCCTCAAGAATATGGAGAAGGGAACTGCTTCCAAATTGTTCTGAGGTTATTACTCTGAACAGCATAACTCTCTCAGAACTACTCAGAATTGAGGACGGAAACCGGCAAACAGTGCTCCTGAGACTATACCACAAAAATCAATCAACTGAATTCAGATGTCTCTCTGAGCATTATGCCGAATCTAATGTAACCCCACAATCTAAAATTGGAGACAAGGTTCTGCTCAACTCACCTCAAAATGAACTGCTAAGGAGATAAGGAATCTCAGCGGGTCTGGTGAGTTTGCTCTAGTACCCTTTTCCCATCTTAATGGCAGCAATATGTAGAAAGGAGGATGATTCTCTGACATCCATATGTAAACTGTCACAATAGCATCGATACCAAAAGATAGCAGTAAGAAGGGGAATGCCAGATGAGATTACCAATGATACATGAATACAAATCAATCTTACAGCTAGTAGGATGAAAGTGTCATATCCACAGTATGAAGTCCTACAAAAAGTGTCCTTTAGAGTTATCTGCAAAACAAGCAAAGCAGCAATTCAGATGTATTTATGTACAAGGGCCAATAAAATATAAGGCCAAAGCCAATGAAGGATCCAACATGATCTGAAGAGGTAGTTGACAGAGTTACTGAAGTCAGAAAAAGAAAAAGGATGGTGAAACTTCTGTCAGTTCAGTTGGGATTGTACACTTGGAGGATCCTACAGGTGGTACATAGCAGTATACACGCTTTCAAACATCCTATCAAGTTTATTATCATCTTTCCTTTTTAATTCAAGTTAAAATGAACATTGCAGCTGTTGGGTAAGGGTAAAGCAGATTTTGAAGTTACAAAAAGTGCTGAGAAGGTTACAAACTATAGATTCTACATCCTTCTAACATACGAGACCTAAGAGTTATTATCTCTTAGTCACTACTCTCCCCCAACAGACCTGCAATGCTAGATGCCCAAACTTGGGGCCAGATATTATACTAGACAATCAGGGGTCCTGGATAATTATCTCAAAGGCTGCTCTGAATCTCAATTCCCCACCAAAGCATCATTTGTCTGAGTTTCTTTTGTCCTTTCATTTCACTGAAATATTCCCCACTCACATATTAAAAATCCGTTCTTGCATTAGAAAAACTGAACATCTGAATGTATTATTACCTTAAGGAGAGAATACACACATAGAGGCACAAGTAGAGAAGTAACAGATAAACAACATTTAAAATTTGTATTTGAAGAGCACATACGTGAATATATAAAGTGGGTGTATTTATAAAGTATTATTCAGTCTCTCAAATTTCGTTACAGTGTTTTTCTCAGTATTCGTGTCTGCATAATGATGCTATGAAGAGAGGTGAATAAGTGCAGCTGCAGGATTCTTTATGGATAATCTTCTTGGAAAACTGAATAACGTTGGTAATATTCCTGCTGTTCCCAAACTACATTTTAAATCAGAAGCTGCAGTAACCACTGCATTCATTGGAAACTGTTATTATTATCCGTTACTGTTGTTCTTCTTATGTGGGATGGAGTGGACTGCTACTTGTTAGTTACCAAAGAACCATAAATTCCCTTGAAAGGAAGTATTATTTAGGGATTGAACTTTAGTTATCAGCTTGCTTTTTGGTTTTTGTTTGTTTTCTCACTCTCATTTTTCCCCGCAATAGTAGCCTTATTATGATCATGCAACAGCTCTGACCTTTTTCTCTGCCTTGTATGTCCCTCCCCTACTAAACTCATTTACTGTTAGGAAAAAGAGCAAAGAAAAAAAGTATCCTGCCTATAAAATACCCACAGACCTCACAGAGCACATTATTTTCCAATTATACAGTGACCCACTGTGGGTTCATAATTGTTGGATTATTGAGTAGAGAAACTATGTTAGTTCTTCACCATACTTAAGGTTCAGAGTTAATACTAATTTGAAAATATAGGTGGTCAATAGCTCTCTCTCAAATCACCTTGCCACGGAATCTAGCTGTCTAGCTGAAGGGTTTCAATGAGTTTTGGGGATGATTACTCAGAAAACACTTTGGAGAAGGAAAAGATTACAGTTCAAAACAATAGGACACAAGAGAATGTGGTTGAACACTACACTAAGCCAGAGCAAGAGAAAAAATACCTTTCAGTCTTTCCCTCCTGTTATGAATAAAGCAGTTATTCCATATTCAAATGCAAACTCAAGTGCCAAACGTGGTAAATTTGGATTCCCAAGGAACAAAAAAAAGACTTCTGTTTGCGTTTGTCTCAACCTTCTAGCTCAGTGCTTGTTAAACCAGCTGAGAAGTACTACTGGTCAGGTTTGGTAGGCATTTATTGGCTTTGCTATTTTGTTTTTAGCACTAAAGTGTGTTATGCTGCAAAAAAAACAAAAAAAAAAAAACCAGTTGATTCTAAACTTCTTAGTGTAAAAGTCTTCCAATGTCTAGGCTATTTCTAAGAAGATTACTATTTTTTTCACTTATAATATGATGTTTAGATTTTCAAAGTCATATAGTTTATTTTGGAAAATGTACTGCAGGAAATTAGGAAAATATTTCATTTTAGTGGTGAATTCCTCACGCCAGTGACGGGATTCATGGCAGACTGGTGGCCCTCCCAGATCTGGAACAGGCAGCCGCACTCCACAAGCTCCAAATCCAGCTCCTTGGTCTCCTCCTTGGTTAAATGGGCCGCAGTCACTCCAGTCTTCCCAGCCAGAAACCCGGTGTGTGTCTCCTCAGTGCTTTCCTTTTCCTCTCTCTCAGCCAATCAGCAGCCAGAGCTTGTGAATTCCCCTGGCGCAAATCCCTCCCCTCCATTCTTCCAACCTCACCACCTCTGCAGCCCTTATCAGTGATAACCTGGAACATTTCAATACGCATCCCTCTACCTCCCGTCTCCATCTCTCCCAATTCATACGTGTCATTTGAGTCATCACTCTAGAATAAAACCGTGATGCCTTCACCCTAGTTATAATTCTTAAATAGTGTCCCAGTAGTTACACAATGAAGTCCAAACTCCTTCGCACAGATTTGAAAATCTTTCATGGACTAGCTGTTGTCTACATTTCCTGCCTAATCTCCCACATCTTCCTTCTCTCCATTCTCCATGTCCTCTAGTCATGCCAAATTACTTACAGTTCCTTGATCAAGACATGAATTTTCCTCAATCACTTTCTTCTATGAATGCTGTTTTTTCTGCCTAGAATGACCTCTTTCTTGCCTGTCTAGGTAACTACTCTGCATTCTTTTTTTTTTTTTTTTTTTTTTGCGGTATGCGGGCCTCTCACTGTTGTGGCCTCTCCCGTTGCGGAGCACAGGCTCCGGATGCGCAGGCTCAGCGGCCATGGCTCATGGGCCCAACCGCTCCGCGGCATGTGGGATCTTCCTGGACCCGGGCACGAACCCGTGTCCCCTGCATTGGCAGGCGGACTCTCAACCACTGCGCCACCAGGGAAGCCCTACTCTGCATTTTTTATGACTCCCCAGGAAAGTCTTTCCTGAGCAGAGCTATGCGCGTCCTTTTTTTTTTTTTTGGTGGCCTCACCACACCATAGGTACATCTCTACTAACTCTTTTCACCTTCTTGCTAATATCTCATGTGTACTTGGCTCCCCTCGTGAGAATATGAGCCCTGAGAAGTCTGGGAATGTGCGCTTTTCATGTATAAGGGTCTATTGCTACTGCTAGTGTTATAGATCCTCAATTAGTATTTATTGAATACATTGATGGTGGCGTGTTAAGGATTGTACCTAAGGCATGAACCTCATGAATCTGACCACAAAGATGTTTTTATTTTTAGTGTTTCTGATAAACAGAACATCACAACAATGAACACACAATTATGTATCGTGACTAGTGGTACTAGCTGAATTTGGACCGTAACTGTTTTGTACACCTGTACAGTACTTTTTGATTATTATTACCATTAAATTAAAATATTAAATCATAATTATTTCACTAAAGTTCTGATTTTCCAATTTTTGCTTAATTAAGAAGTCAAGGAATCCTGGGCTCTAGTTTCCTCACGATAAGCATCACCTGAAACTGTGTAACAGCTGTTCTCCTCATGTGGGGCGTGAGCTTCCCAGTTCACCAGCTGCTGTATTCCCGATAACTGCCTGGCCCCTGCAGGTACTTGATTTTTGGCCTTGTTGTAGAACAATGTAATGGAGGAGCAGTACACAGCAGAAAAAGTATTTATGTATAAGTAAGGACTTCTGAATTTTTGTATTTGCTTTGCAATTAGTAAGTTCTGTGCCTTATTCAAACAGATTAATATTTTTGGACATTAGTTTTTTTTCACGTGTGCAAATCAGAAAAATGAGCTAGATCAGTATATTTCAAAATTTCAGTAGTGCCCATCAAAGAAGGTGGATGGGGTAAGCTAAGGAAGGCTGAGAAGGACCCCTACCTGTATCTAAATAAGAACTCCTGAACTCTGATTATTTTTTTTAATATCCTGATGCCATATAATATTTGGTTGAAAAATGGGCTCCGATACTAAATAAGAGTTAGAAAACCACTAAATTAGATGGTATCTAAAGCTCTTATCAGCTCAAAATCCTATTGTTATAGTTAGGATCTTTAATCATGGCCAAGCTACACTAAAAGTTACATTTTTCATCTATCTTCATTTAGTTAACACAAGTGCTCAGCCTACCTTTCATTAATAACCAACAATTATGCATTGTAATTCTAGCTGGAACATCATTTCTTTGTAGTGTTAGCTATATCATGAAAACTCTACGCAGTTCTAACTGCTCGTGACAGATGAGAAACAGGAGAAGGTCTCTTTTTTCTTAACAAAGATTATGAATGTCACTCTAAGAAACTCATGTTAGAATAGAGTTTAGTTTACCAAAAGGGACAGAAGCATAAAAAAAAATCACATTCCATAACTGTATTACAGGCCTTCTCCATCACCTAAAGGACAGTGTAATACCCTAAAAGCTCTAATAATGCTCATTTGATTGACTCTGCCCAAACAGCCTTTTATCAGGCACAAGCTACTTCTCTATGATGGATGACTACGGTTTATGGTGCAGATCTCATTTGCAAACAGAGTTTGAAAATTCCCCTTCACTGACAGAATTCTGATGAAGCCTGGACCATCATTACTGCGCGCTAAACTCATTAGAGCAAAAAGAAGGCAAGGGGGCTGAGGTTTAATGGATGATTTGCTAATCTTGTTGTGTGAGAATAATACATTTCATTTTCCTTTGTGGGACCTGACCCATCTTGAACTTTTGTTTGCTATTACTTGCCAGATTCCCTTAAGGTGCTGGGAATACTTCCTTTTGTGCCTTTAAGGTTAAAGAAAGGCAGTGATCAAATCAAACCCAGCTAGAAAATACCTCTATGGATTCAAATTTCCCAAAATGACTATGTCAGGCTGAAGAAGATGAAAATGCTGGTGTTTAAAAATTCCACCATCAGCTCTTTGAATAGGAGAAAAAAGGCAGAGGACTGTTCAAACAGAAATAATTGTGCCTTGGAAGTTTCTTTGAATGGTGGTAGGATTTAAAACAATGGACTCCAGACAAAAATTAAGGTAAAAATAAAATAAGTAAGAGCAGATCTATAACATTTCATAGACCTGGAAGAAAGAGTACCCTGAGAACCATGGAAGAATAAAACACAGACACAGTACTCTTTTTCACACACGAATCGATACAAATCGATACAAATTGATAAAAATTTCTCACTTTTAATATCTCAGCCACTCATCCCGTTTTGTGGGCCTCCTCTTAGTCTCCTTCCTGATTCACTATCATGCTGTAAGGATTGCCGTTTCTTAAAATAAATGGTCTCAGGCAAATAAACATCTCTTCTGACTTTCCAGCTCCTCCAGAAGTCAGTGTTAAAAAGTCAGTGATTCCACATTCTCAATGATTTGCATAGGAAATCAATCATAAGAAGATGCTATTGACTATTGTCTTATGTCCACAGCCTCAAGGCAAACTTGAGAAAGATAAATGTGCCCACAGATTTGCCATTAAGTCCCTATCAAGTGATCCCCAGATGGCCGTATTGGTATCTGTGGTTTATATCAACACTAGGCTATTCAAAGTAGATTTCCATTGTACTATAAAATTACTTGTACCTTTATGGTTTGTGAATTTACACAGGACACTTACAAAGGATGATTCTCCTTTAGCTTTCCTTTTTCTGTGCCCTCAGCAAACTTCTGTGAAAGAAGAGGCTTGGCATAATTATGGTCCATTCTGATTGGTACAAATCTGTACATGAATCATCAGAAAATGACTGATTTCCCCATATAGCAATAGTGCTTAAGACTCAGAAAGTGTGAAATGAAAAACTTAATGTTCTCCTAACAGTGCAATTTAGAAAAATGTCTATGAGCCACATGCTATTTTTTCAAACCTTACACTTAAAAACTAAAAGCAAATCAAAATGGCGTGTTCGCATTGTGTGAGATATTTACTATGCGGTATCCCTCTCTTCCAACTCACCTCTCGATTGTGGAGGGCAATGAGCAAAGGAAGCTGCACCATTAAATGTCAGCCCCATAATTCACACTCAATGCGCAGGCAAACAGTCCTTTTCACGGGCCTGAAATGAATGGATGTAGAAGCACTATAAATATCGACCTCACTTATTAAAAACAAAAAGAAAAAAGTGATAAAAAGAAAGAAAATCCACAGGAGACTCCCTCCTACTTTCTAAGAACTAGTCCTGTGGATTCTCACTCTGAAGCAGGTGACCATGAGTGCTTTCTCAGGAGAGAGGTTAAAAGTGAGAGGGTATATTAGTCTGAAGGAATTCTCTAAAAGATTCTACCCTTTGTAACCAGCCTTGATGAAAGGCAAGAAGATGGAAGGGATGTGTGGCTCAAACTGGGGTGTACTGAGAATTCTGCTCTTAGCAGAGCCAGCAATGGCCACGTGAAAAAGAAAAAGCTGGTGCTTCTTATCTCACACCTTTTGTCACACTGTCCTTTCTTAAATCCAACCATGTTCATGCCTTAATCTCCATGTAAATGGCAGGCTGTCCCTTCTTTCCTGGGAAAACATACAAACCCCTGTTCTTTCTTTATACTTTGTCATTTATTCCTCTGTTCATTCATTTATAACTGAAAAACTGTTTATTTAATATGAAAGTATTTACTGAGAACTCAGTTTCTATGGACGCAGCCATGACAAAAGTTCTTCTCTGTATCCCACCCCTCCAGGCGGTCACAAAGGATAGGGAGGGTAGGAGGGAGGGAGACGCAAGAGGGAAGAGATATGGGAACATATGTATATGTATAACTGATTGACTTTGTTATGAAGCAGAAACTAACATGCCATTGTAAAGCAATTATACTCCAATAAAGATGTAAAAAAAAAAAAGTTCTTCTCTGTTGACAAATCCTGTCCTACGTCACGTCCCTTAGGGTAAGCTGTGACAAAGCGCGAGAGAGGCATGGACATATATACACTGCCAAATGTAAGGTAGATAGCTAGTGGGAAGCAGCCGCATAGCACAGGGAGATCAGCTCGGTGCTTTGTGACCGCCTGGAGGGGTGGGATAAGGAGGGTGGGAGGGAGGGAGACGCAAGAGGGAAGAGATATGGGAACATATGTATATGTATAACTGATTCACTTTGTTATAAAGCAGAAACTAACACACCACTGTAAAGCAATTATACTCTAATAAAGATGTAAAAAAAAAAAAAAGAAGCCTGCTATTTAAGAGGGGGCATTCATCTGTCTTAAAACTTCAACAGGCCTTGTTATCTTAAAATGTCAACAGCCAAGCCCCAACCCCAACCGAGATCCTATGTGTCCTTTTAAAAGGAATTGTGTCTTATCCCAGGAATTACTGATGTGGGAACTCTGAACACAGAAGCAAGGTCAATAATGGCCCATATGCCTCACCTGAAATAAGGCCATTTTTCACTCTAATGTATATGTGAGGTAGAGGAAAGAAAACATGTGAGATCAGGGAATTAAGTACCATGCCCAAAATTAAACTACCACTAATGTGTTCCTAAATTCTGGATGATGTTTCTTCACTTTGAGCTTAACTTTTCTTATTGATATGTACTCTGCATCTATATTATTTAATCATTGGAATAAGAGCCCACCTACAATTCATCCTGTGATTAGATCATATAAATATATTTATCTCCGCTCTGCCAAAATATTAAAGAGTGGCATGTTCACGTGTGCTTTTTCTGATCCACACCCCTAACCCAACCTGAAAGAAAAACTATATTAATTTTTTTGATCTAATTTTCCTCTGCCATCTGGCTCCCACACTTTTCAGGAGCAACAGGAGCTCAATCGGTAGAAAGAAAACTCATGATGCCTTTTGCTGGAAAAAAGAGGAGAAGTGTTTAGCTACTGTTCACACCTCTTCAACTGATCTTCCTAGTTTCTGAAGGGTGGAAATGATGGGTCCCTTGGGTTCACTGCTGTTCAGTCAAGACCATGTGTAATTTACCTAAATTCACCTAAACCATAACCCATTTGCTGCATAATACATTTTATGGCGTTTTAGCAGTAGACTATCTGCTAAACTTAGAGGTGGAGTGTACAGTATGGTAATGAAATAGTGGTGCCATTTGGAAATGCGAAGTGCTAAGTAAATACACAGCACCGCGTTATTACTGTAAATATACAGCAAATACAGTAAATACACAGCACCGCGTTATTACTGTAAATATACAGCAAATACAGTAAATACACAGCACCGCGTTATTACTTTATTAAATATACAGCAAATACAGTAAATACACAGCACCGCGTTATTACTGTAAATATACAGCAAATACAGTAAATACACAGCACCGCGTTATTACTTTATTAAATATACAGCAAATACAGTAAATACACAGCACCGCGTTATTACTGTCACCCCACTCTAGTTAGGTGTGAAGATGGCGCATTTTAATTTACTTCTCAATCTACAGAGAGGATTGGTTTTTAAAGAGTCCTTTGTTTAATCAGTGCCCAAATGTAACTTTTAAAAGGCTCCATTTTCACATCATTGTATTTATTTATTTTTAAAATTTTTTTCTTATTTATTCTGCTTGAAAGTCCTTGAATGGCTTAGATCTGCGGGTTCCTACTTTTTAACACTTTCTTAAAATTTTATACAATTTTTAAAGTTTTACAGTTATTACAAAATATTGACTATATTCCCCATATTGTATAATACATTCTTGAGCCTATCTTACACCCAATAGTTTGTGCCTCCCACTCACATCATTTTAAAACTTTTGTTTGGAGCAATCGTTGTGTAGTGTTTTGAGCCATATGACTAACTCTTGCCAATTTTTCTGAAAGGAAGACAGTCTGTGAGCTAAGGAGATTGTGTTAATGTGAAAAATTAATAAACTTCTACTTCATGGTTCCAAGTGGGCAATTAGAATGGCAACTACCTTTTTTTCAACACTCTTAGTAACCCCAAATAACATCTGTTGCAACACCACATAGAAAAATAGTGCTTTAGGATTCTCTTGATTTGAACCAAGAGACCAACTGGCGTGGCAGAAACCCATGGTGCTCAGTGTTATTTCTGCACATCTCCAAGTTGCATTGCCCATCAGCAACTTGGTGCATGTCAAGAACTCAATGGAGCCGTGGACACTGTTTGTCTATGGGGCAGAGAAGTGAGAAAGTGAGCAGCAAAATCACAGAGAAACTCTAGCCTCTGGGATCTGTTTTTTCAAACTAGGGATGGTCAACTGCAGTCACAACAGTGACATCTAATCAGTGAGTCTATATATGTGTCACCATTCTACCTAAAATCTTTCTTACTTCTACTGGCTCTTAATAATAATATTTGGGAAAAGGAGTGGGTGAAGGGCAGTCTAGCTTAGTATTTGGCATCTAAATATTCATTTACAGTTGAGCAGATGAAAATTCAAATAGATGACTGCCTCAAATGAGTGAATTCTGAAGGCATTGTGATATTTGCTACAAATGGAAAGGGAAGGGGAAGAAGAGATTCTGAATTTAAGCACTCTTCTTGAATATAGGTGGATGGTCAGTTGGGTTTAAGATAGACTGAACCTAGGGGTCAAAATTTTCCTGAGAAGAGATAATTGGGATAGCATAAAATAAAACATATAAACCAATCTCCTGTGAGATGTCAATGAAAATAGGATTTGAAAATAAATCTCACTGATTAATTTTCTTCTTTCTTCTCATAATGATAAAACTCTAGTTAGAGCAAGGGAATAAAAGCCCTACAAAATCCTACGTGCACAACATGTGTCCAGATCTTTAGCCATCCAGGGGCTCGTATTCAAACTGTTGCTCTGTCTCTCCTCTGAGGCTGTCCCACAACCTTTTCACTCTTTCTGTCTCCATCTGTTCCAGCCTATTTCCAGCTGCTACTCAGAGGAAAGGCCAAGGTAATTATCACCTCAGCACGTAATTTATCTTGCTGTGACCATCTTTGGACTGAAAGTCTGTTGAAGTGCTCCTGTGTGTTCCCTTTCCATCACGTGGCTATAAACTAACCTGGCCCTTCCATCTTGGGTAGAATGTACTATCTCTATATGCCTCCGCTTAGTTGAGCCTTTCAGGGCCCTATCTCCCACTAACATTTCTTTCCCATTTGGCAATTTGACATCTCAAAGGGACCAGAGCATTTTCCTTCCTAATGTTTAAAACTGTACTCAAAAGGAAAATATGTCATGCTGACTTAATCACAAATACCTATTCAGTCATGGTACATAGTGAAAACAATGTGGTCTTGAGTCTTTGTACAGAGAGAATTCAAGTTCCAGGGACAGTAGGCAAATCTCTTCATCACTCAGCATCAGCTTTCCCATCTGTAAAATGGGAAACTTAATAATTAACTCAGATTACTCTGAAGATTAACTGCAGTAACAGAAGACAGCATCTCACATTTTAATGTGCATGGGGAGAACCTGGGGATCTTGCTACAACGCAGATTCTAACTTGGTAGATCCAGAGTCGGTACACAGACTGCACTTGTAATAAGTTCCCGGATGGGAAGATTGGTTCAAGATAGAGGAGTACAAAGACATGTGCTAACTTCTTCTTGCGAAAGCACCAGAATCACAACTAACTGCTGAATAATCATCGACAGGAAGACACTGGAACTCACCAAAAAAGATACCCCACATCCAAAGACAAAGGAGAAGCCACAGTGAGACGGTAGGATGGGCACAATCACAGTAAAATCAAATCCCATAACGGCTGGGTGGGTGACTCACAGCCTGGAGAACACTTATAGCACAGAAGTCCACCCACTGGAGTGAAGGTTCTGAGACCCACATCATGCTTCCCAACCTGGGGGTCCAGCAACGGGAAGAAGAATTCCTAGAGAATCAGACTTTGAAGGCTAGTGGGATTCAACTGCAGGACTTCAATGGGACTGGGGGAAACAGAGACTCCACTCTTGGAGGGCACACACAAAGTAGTGTGCGCATTGGGACCCAGGGGAAGGAGCAGTGAACCCATAGGAGACTGAACCAGACCTACCTGCTAGTGTTGGAAGGTCTCCTGCAGAGGTGGGGGGTGGCTGTGGCTCACTGTGGAGACAAGGACACTGGCAGCAGAAGTTGTGGGAAGTACTCCTTGTCATGAGCCCTCCCAGAATCCACCATTAACCCCACCAAAGAGCCTGTAGCCTCCAGTGCTGGGTTGCCTCAGGCCAAACAACCAACGGGGTGGGGGGGGGGGGCGCGGGACTCAGCCTCACCTATCAACAGACAAGCAGAGCAGATTAAAGTTTTACTGAGCTCTGCCCACCAGAGCAACAGCCAGCTCTACCCACCACCAGTCTCTCCTATCAAGAAGCTTCACAAGCCTCTCAGATAACGTCATCCACCAGAGGGCAGACAGCAGAAGCAAGAAGAACTACAATCCTGCAGCCTGTGGAACTAAAACCACATTCACAGAAAGACAGACAAAATGAAAAGGCAGAGGGCTATGTACCAGAGTAAGGAACAAGATAAGAACCCAGAAAAACAATTAAATGAAGTGGATATAGGCAACCTTCCAGAAAAAGAATTCCGAATAATGATAGTGAAGATGATCTAGGACCTCGGAAAAAGAATGGAGGCAAAGATTGAGAAGATGCAACAAATGTTTAACAAAGACCTAGAAGAATTAAAGAACAAGCACCTAGAAGAATTAAAGAACAAACAAACAGAGATGAACTATACAATAACTAAAAAGAAAAATACACTAGAAGGAATCAATAGCAGAATAACTGAGGCAGAAGAACGGTAAGTGACCTGGAAGACAAAATGATGGAATTCAGTGCCATGGACCAGAATAAAGAAAAAAGAATGAAAAGAAATGAAGACAGCCTAAGAGATCTCTAGGACAACACTGAATGCACCAACATTCACATTATAGGGGTCCCAGAAGGAGAAGAGAGAGAGAAAAGACCCAAGAAAATATTTGAAGAGATTATAGTCGAAAACTTCCCTAACATGGGAAAGGAAATAGCCACCCAAGTCCAGGAAGCGCAGAGAGTTCCAGGCAGGATAAACCCAGGAAGAAACACTGATTCATTTGCAAATATTCTCTCCCATTCTGAGGGTTGTTTTTTCATCTTGTTTGTAGTTTCCTTTGCTTTGCAAAAGCTTTGAAGTTTCATTAGGTCCCACAAATTCTTATAAAAGGATAACCTTCCAGGACTGAACCAGGAAGAAACAGAAAATATGAACAGACCAATCACAAGTAATGAAATAGAAACTGTGGTTAAAAATCTTTCAACAAACTAAAGTTCAGCACCAGATGGCTTCACGGGTGAATTCTATCAAACATTTTGAGAAGAGCTAACACCCATCCTTCTCAAACTCTTGCAAACAATTGCAGAGGAAGGAACACTCCCAAACTCATGCTGTGAGCCCACCATCACCTCGATACCAAAACCAGACAAAGACACTACAAAAAAAGAAAATTACAGACCAATATCACTGATGAATATAAGTGCAAAAATCCTCAACAAAATACTAGCAAACAGAATCCAACAACACATTCAAAGGATCATACACCATGATCAAGTGGGATTTATCCCAGAGATGCAAGGATTCTTCAATATATGCAAATCAATCAATGTGATACACCGTATTAACAAATTGAAGAATAAAAACCATATGATCATCTCAGGTGCAGAAAAAGCTTTTGACAAAATTCAACACCAATTTATGGTAAAAACTCTCCAGAAAGTAGGCATAGAGGGAACCTACCTCAACATAATAAAGGCCATATACAACAAACCCACAGCAAACATCATTCTCAGTGGTGAAAAACTGAAAGCATTTCCTCTAAGATCAGGAAAAAGACAAGGACGTCCACTCTCGCCACTATTATTCAACATAGTTTTGGAAGTCCTAGCCATGGCAATCAGAGAAGAAAATGAAATAAAAGGAATACAAATTGGAAAAGAGAAAGTAAAACAGTAACTGTTTGCAGATGACATGAATCAATGGACAAAGGATTAATCTCCAAAATATATAAACAGCTCATGCAGCTCAATATGAAAAAAACAAACAACCCAATCCAAAAATGGGCAGAAGACCTAAATAGACATTTCTCCAAAGAAGACCTACAGATGGCCAAGAGGCACGTGAAAAGATGCTCAACATCATTAATTATTAGAGAAATGCAAATCAAAACTGCAGTGAGGTATCACCTCACACCAGTTAGAATGGGCATCATCAGAAAATGTACAAACAACAAATGCTGGAGAGGGTGTGGAGAAAAGGGAACACTCTTGCACTGTTGGTGGGAATGTAAATTGATAGAGCCACTAGGGAGAACAGTATGGAGGTTCCTTAAAACACTAAAAATAGAATTACCATATGACCCAGCAATCCCACTACTGGGCATGTACCCAGAGAAAACCTTAATTCAAAAAGACACATGCACTCCAATGTTCATTGCAGCACTATTTACAGTAGCCAGGTCATGGAAGCAGCCTAAATGCCCATCGACAGATGAATGGATAAAGAAGATGTGGTACATATATACAATGGAATATTCCTCAGCCATAAAAAGGAACGAAATTGGGTCATTTGTAGAGACATGGATGGATCTAGAGACTGTCATACAGAGTGAAGTAAGTCAGAAAGAGAAAAATATCATATATTAATGCATGTATGTGGAACCTAGAAAAATGGTACAGATGAACTGGTTTGCCGGGCAGAAATAGAGACACAGATGTAGAGAACAAACGTGTGGACACCAATGGGGGAAAGCGGGGGGTGGGGGGGTGGGGATTGTGGTGTGATGAATTGGGAGATTGGGATTGACATGTATACACTGTTGTGTATAAAATGGATGACTAATAAGAACCTGCTGTATAAAAAATAATAAAATTCAAAACAAAAAGGTAGCTGTGTGAGCTAATGGATGTGTTAATTAACTTGATTATGGTAATAACTTCACTATAGATATGTATATCAAATCACCATGTTGTACACTTTATATATATTACCATTTTGCTTGTCAAATATACCTCAATAAAGCAGGGGAAAGTTTTTTAAATTAAAAAAAAAAGTTCCCGGATGAAGCAGATGCTGCGAGTCACGGGCCACACATTCAGTAGCAAGAATGGAGAGCACTGTGCTGAAGACCTGTCACAGCATGGCCCTCCGGTTCACCAGCACTAGAAGGGTCCCTCCAATACTGTGTTTATCTCTCAGGTCTGTGTCAGAATGCGCGTTGCCAGAACTACTGCTTTGAGTTAAACAGTCAATGTGGGAACGGGCTTGCTTTGCAAAACACTCTATAAAAATATTCACACATATTACTTGTCGATTTCCACAAACCCCTTCCTTCTCCCTTTAGTCCAGAAGGCCTTTGTGACATTCATGGCTAGGCATCAGGAAAACATCCTTGCAATTTCTCACCTCGGAGTTTGTAGGGGAGAATCAGTGGTTGCATTAAAAGTAAGATCTGAGTGGGTGGTATGATCCATGTGTGATGGATATCTCAGAGTTTCCAGAAAGATCTCTGGGCTGAATAGGAAGAGAAAGGAAAATGACAAAATACTCTTGCAAAGATGGCTGCTGTGGGGCATTCTAGCTTCGCTAAGGGCCTGCCTGGTTCTGCTGGGAGACGTGAGAGACTTTTATTGGAGGTGGAAATTTCCTGAGAACTCCCCCTGGGCGACAGCTCCCGCACTCACAGATAGAGGTTGATGCAGGGAGTACGCAAAAGAGTGATCACCCTGGAGTCTATAATGGAGCTTCCTGCCCCACCACAGGCAACAAGAGTGATGTTCCTTTTAGCGAACATGCCCACCAAGGCCAGAACAAATCCAACCGTGGAAATGGCAAGAATCAATCTCAAAGGCTGGCAGCAGAGCAGGTGGCCCGGGAGGGAAGGCCGGGAAGGAGGGCTGTAATCACAGTTGTAATAAATGGGAAAGGCAGCCCAGCTCTACAAGAGGGTGATGAGAAACAGGTCAGAGCTGGGTAAGCATCTGAGCGGTTCTAAACAGTGACAAAGCTGCAGGGATTGGACAGCGTTAGCGTGTGTGGTCCCATCCACGTGGGGCTGGATCAGGACGTAACACTGGCAACAGGCGGAGTGGAGATTCTGGAACTCTTACTGCCCACCCCGTCCATGAAAAAGATGGCTCAGAAATAGGGAAATGCCATATGGGGGTGCAAGGGAAGGCACTGAAGGAAGACAGGGCTATTTAACACACTCACTCTCTCTCTCTCTCTCTCTCTCTCTCTCTCTCTCTCTCTCTCCCCCTTCTCTCTCTCTCTCTCTCTCTCTCTCTCTCACACACACACACACACGCACACACGCACACACGCACACACACGCACACTGGCAAATTAGGCTGAAAGTTTCTTGGTGCAGAAAAGCAATCAGCAAGGTAGCGGGGAAAACTGATGAAGGAGAAATACTAAAAATGTCAAAGGTGTGACAGGTTAGCCAGGCAAGAAGGTGAGCAGATTAGAGAGGGGACAGAAAAGGCACCAGAACTCATACTGACCTCGCAGGGCTACAATATGAGTACACACATAGGAAGAAGCTAATAATGCCACAGAGAAAGACTCAAGTTTGCAAACAGTTCGAGAAGACCCAATCTCTTAGTCTTCACAAGATACTATGATTCTCTGCAAAGAAAACTAACAGTAAAAGCAAACTGATTGATCTAGGAGGACACACATACATACGCATAGATTTACTGGTATCAGGAATATATGCTAAGGTCCAGGGGTAGAAAACACTGTCAAAACTCAGAGGAAGGAGCTGTTACTGCCGAATCAGGGAAGCACCAGAGAGAAGGGAGCTCGGAGGGGTGGGGCAGCGGCCAGGTGTCTGAGGCTTAAGATGTTAACAAGAAAACTGTGGACATCACCTCGCTCTAACTTTACGACAAAAATGTTTGTGATACATTTAGGAAGTGGCAAATAGTAACCAAAAGGTTGCAAGGCTCCTAATTATTTTGCCTTTTAAAGGGTCTCTGTCAGAAAAATTTTGAAATCTGTTGGTTTATTAACACTGTCACATATGCACACAAGCCTAAAGTGAAATGGAGAACCTATTTAATTATCTAAAATAGTTTAATGCAGCGTGTCACTACTGTTTAATTGATGCATTTCCTCAAAAAATGGTTTTACAGGGAGTTGAATTTTATGAGTAATTGTAGCAACTTATTTTGTTTATATCAAGTTTCTCAAACTGGGTGCTATTGACATTTTGGACCAGATAATTCCTAGTTGGCAGGGATGGAGGGAGTGTGTGGGGAGGCGGGTTTCCCATGCATTGTAGGGTGTTTAGCAGAATCTCTGACCTCTACTTGCTAACACCCCCCAGCTGTGACAACCAAAACTATCTCTAGGCATTGTCAAATGTCCCCAGGGGGGAAAAATTATTCCCATTTGAGAACCAGTAGTCTAAAGTATACCTAAGTCAGGGAATTCCCTGGTGGTCCAGTGGTAGGGCTCAGCGCTTTCACTGCTGTGGCCCTGGGTTCAATCCCTGGCTGGGTAATTAAGATCCTGCAAGCCACATAGCCCAAAAAAAAAAAAAAAAAAAGTATACCTAAGTCTAGCTACATAGGTAAATCCAAGGCTTACAACAGAGAAATCTGGGATTTTATGTATTGATCAGAAGATGGATGCTATAAACTACTCACTTATTTCTAAAGATTTTCTAAGATTCTCTGATTCTGCGAGAAACTCGGCTAATCAATAATCAAAACAGCCATACATCTCACACTGTATTAGTAGTTTATGCTTTTCATCTCATTTGTGTCCCCTGGACCTTCAGACATGGATTTTTAGCACCTTGGTGTTCTGTGACTGCCATACTCAGGTTCAGCTGTCATGCCCAGACCACAGGGAACAAGACAGCAGTTGAGTCTCAGCACATAACCACTATCAAAGGCTATATTCTAAAACATGACAGAGTCCCATTTGATTTGCTGCTTTGAAAGGGACAAAAACAGGACTGACCAGTACAAGAGAGTTAATTATTGTTGATGAGAAAGTGAAATCAATCAGATTTAGAAAAGAAGTCTGGAGTTAAATGTAAAGGACAGATTAAAAACAATCTCTTGATTGTCCACAATTGTCCTATGACTTTTATAGCTTTGCTTTTCCATCAATTACCACAAAACACATTCCTAATGTGTTATAATTCACACAGAGTTCTCTTTATGTTTTTTTGTTGTGGTGGGTAAGCAATTTTAAGTGCATCCAAGAAAGTATTTCTTTACGAAATTGTTGTACACTGTAAGCAATGCAAAATTGAACTTGATATGCTATAAAGAGCACCGAATTAGGTCAAACGCAGTCCCAGCATCCACTGATCTCTGAGTCTCCATTAGCTAATCTGTAATATGGGACTAATAATAACTTCCTTGCCCTTTTTACTCAAATGAGATTCAAGTGAATGAATGCATATGAAATCAACATGAGTACTACAGACATATAAGAAATTGATATTATATTCAAGCATGATTCTGTAATTAAAACTCCCTCTACTCAAGGGTTTCAATGAAGGCAAAGTAACTTTATTTTAAAATATTACCTAACACAAAGTAACTCTAATTAATAGATTTTCTATAAATTGTTGCAGATATATATCTTTCAAGTACCTGGTTAAATAAATTTAAGAATATTAAAAGAGAATAAAATCCTCATATCACCCATAAACCTCATTAACAAAAACAGGCTCAACTGACTGCCTTACCATTAAAGGTGGGAAAATACATACATACATATATACATCTGTGCTTCACTTCAAATCCGTTTGTGTTTTTATTTGTCTTATGTCCAGATGACAGGACTAAACCGCTGTTAGGGGCCAGATGTTACAGAGCAGAGGGAAACTGAAAGGTGGACAGTCAGGGCATCTGAATTACCCTCTGTTAATCTCCCTCTCTGGACTCTCTGGAACAGTAGACTTTGGACCAATGCAACCCACAGGTGAGTTCAGACGGCACTCCCGCATACTGCAGGCTTCTAAACAGATCCACTCATAGTACTTGGTTTTGACTATGTAGTTTTAAAAAATAGATTAATAGTGTGTTTAATCATAACATCCATAAGTGATTACCAAGTATTAAACCTGTTTCAGAATTTGACTTGTTTTTACCTTCAGCCAATTCTCCTCACACTAAAGAACCATTTATGCAAATACAACATGAGGCAAAGGGGAGAGATAAAAAGCTGCCTAAGACCTTATGAATGACTACATTCAGCCTGACTGATATTATTTGTTTTTCTTTAGTGAAATTATATTATCCATTGTCAAAAGAACCGCTCCTTTACACTGATGGCATCAGAGGGCGCTTAGGCAAAAATGAGAAGTGAGAAGCAAGAGGGATATTTCTTCCTTTGGTTCCTCTTGAATATAAAAGCCACATAGTGCACATTGAATTCTGAGAAGCTAAAACTCTGTCACTGAGCCACAAATGTCCTCATACATCAAAGGAGATCCAAGTCAGCAGGATAAACCTCCAGCTTAGGTAGCCAGACCTGGGCCTGTCTGCCCCTGATCATGAGAGTGATGCGTCATTAACAAAACACAAGACATGTGCAACACCTTTGAGATAAGCGGTGGTCAAGGCAACCCCGGGAGCTAGTGACAAAACAGGAGCAGCAATGTTTTCAAAGGTTGGACAGAACTAAAAAAAAAAAAAAAAATGCTGTCAGGGAGAGAAGATAAAAGTGGTAAACAGTGCAACAAGGTGTGTTAGAGATACAATAAGAGAAAGAAGAATCAGCAGAGGCAGTTCTGACATTTCCGGCGCTTGACTGAAATGCACTTGGGTTTCAAAGAGTCTGAGGGATGATTTCTCTAGCTGAGCTCCAAGGGATCGTGAAGCAAGATGGATGGAGAGACAGAAAGCCATCGCCCCTTCAGCTAGAATGGGCAGTGCAGGATGAATCAAATGGGGTTGATGTTTCTGCTACACGGAGCTCGTTGGTGAGACATTTCATGGGTGGTAATTCTCCCTAGTGAATAAGGTGTGTGTCCTAGGAAGACTGTTGTGGCCCAGGATTTAGGATTCATGGTCAGGCTGGGAGAGCCACACCTTTCAACATACTTCCTACAGGAGGGCTCAGCAAGGATTTCAACTGGCCCTTGAACCATCATCAGTCAAGCCCGTCTAATTCTCCGAAACCACAACATAGTATTTAGCTGTAAGATGAACACTAATTTAAAAAAAATTTAAACCACAGCTTTTTCCCTTGTTGAATATGCCACACCTAGCTCAGTCCCCGGCAGCACTAATTGGATTCTCAACAAATATCTGTTCAATGGATAACTGAAAGGGAAAGAAGATTGACCAACTATAGTCCCCCAAAATATTCATTCATTGTTATAGACAGAAAGTGAATGCTGACTTTCTTTGAAGTTCTCTTCCTGTTTATTTTTTGGTTTCCCTTTATAGATTTTTTTCATCAATTTTTACCTTTGGGTCCAGAGCAGTGACACAAACTATAATAAGCTTTAAAATCTTCTGGAGAACTTGTAAGAATACAGCTTGCTGGGTCCCATCAACTGATTCAGATTTCCCCAGCATAACTGCATCAGATTTTGGATTCAGTAGGTTTGGGTTGGGGTCCTGGAATAAGCATTTCTCACAAGTTCTCTTGTACTGGAAAGTCCAAGTATCTTCCTAAGATGAACTTCAATATGTGTCCATATTTTGATATGTGATGGGCTGACTCCCCCCATTTTTGTGGGATGAAACTAAACCACTCACTCTGATCAAAACATATGAATAAGGAAACTGTCGGTTCTAAAAACAAGAACTAAGTTCTAAAAACTAAGAAGCTTTATAGTGTCCAATGAAAGCAGTGGTGCTCTCAGCTACGGCCTGGGATTTTCTTAGTTAAAAGACATATTATTTGAGACTGTTTTCTCCATCACCAAATTCACTGCGTGAGTTCTTTCAGCATTGTTTTATTTCTTCCTGAACAACTGTGTTTCTCTCTAACTGAAAATTCCCTTCTGGAAATCATGTAACTGGGAAGCTCTATAGACTGGCTTATTTCACAGATGTTTTGCACAGTCTCCTCTGCCATTTGCATTATGCATTAGAGATGAGAATTAATGAAGAATTTTACTATCATCCTCCACAGATTCCTACCTCACTCCCAATGCTTCCAACCACATCCATCACCTCCCAGGCTCACTGTCTGTCCCAAGCTTTCTCTTTCCAAGCAAACGGAATCATCAGCTACTCGGCTGCCTTAGACAAGAACCTCTGAGCCACACTGGACTCTTCCTTCTTTCCTACATCTCACATCAAACTGGCCAGTTTTTATTCTACTTCTTTAATATTTGTATGTTTCAAATGCATAACAGACTTTTTAAGGCATGACAACTATTTTTTTAAGTATAGCCGATTTACAATGTTTTGTTAATTTCTGCTGTACAGTAAAGTGATTCAGTTACATACATATATACTTTCTTTTTTATATGCTTTTCATTATGGTTTATCACAGGATATTGAATATAGTTCTCTGTGCTATACAGTAGGATCTTGTTGTTATCAACTTTCCAAAAAAAATGTTCCATCCATATATTTTTTTCTCCCTAATCACTGTCGCTTTAGTCCAGAAATATATCCTCATTCACAGGGACCATGGCAGAAACCCCCTGAATAATTTCCCATCTTTAGTCTCTCTCCATTTTCACTTGCCTTTCATTCAGCTGTCACCATTATGTTTCTAAGAGATGGGCTGCTATTACTCTCATGCTAAAAACCTCCCTAAGATCGGGCTTCTCTTGGGGGTTCAAAAAACTCTTCAGGCTCAGTTTGGTCCCAGATCACCTTTTCAGGTACAACTTTTGCTCCACGTATGTTTTACATATACTTTATGCTCTACCACTATCTGCTTTATGCTCTGAACAGCTTATTCTTTTTCCTCTACTTTAAAATATTTTTGGACACCTTATCCATGTTTCAAATATGATAAATCCTTCCATGCCCAGCTCAAAAGCCATTCTTTCTTTCTAGCCCCAATACACTACTCACTTCTTGATGTGGTTGAACAATGTCTACTTTTCTTTCTACTCCATAAGCTTCTTAAAAGCAGGAACCAAGTTTTAATTACTTTTGGATTCCCAAAAGTAATACGTGTTGTAGCATACCTACAGCAGTTACTGGTAATAAACAAATGCAGCAATGAGTTGGATAGAATTAATCAAGATCTGTCAGAATGGGATTCTGGATGAGTGCTATTCTGATGGAGTTAGAGTATTACCAAATTAGAGATTTAAAAACACAGCTATCTTGTGACTTAGATTAGACTTAGTTGATCAAAACAGATCAGATGAACCTTATGTTGATATAAGGATTTCAGACACAAAAACAATAAATTCAAAGAGACCCATGGTAAATTCATTTGATTATGTGAAAAGTGTTCACATAGCCGAATAAAGTAAACTAAAAAAACAACTTTGATGGTGAAAACTCATTAATAGGCCCTTACTACTCTAATAACAAATTTTAAGAGTGCTCTAGCACCCTGAAAAGCAGCAAAGGTGTCTTAGAAGATTCAAGGGGTCATGTAAATTGGTAAAAAGAGCACTGGCTTCGAATTCACAAATACTCTAGTGTGAATCCCAGCATTGTCCCACCAGTTGGGTGTTTGTGAGCCTTTATTTGACCTGTCTGCTTCTCAGTGTCTCCACTGTGAAATAGAGATAGCAACACCTACCACATGGGTTGATGACTAGACTAAATGAGATAACATGTATAAAATGCTGAGCACAGTGCCTCGTGCTTACCAGGCACTCGATAAATGAGCCTCAGACACACTTACAAGGGCACAGGTAAAAATTAGTCACTCCTTGTGTTCTATAGACACGCATAGGCATTTTGAAAAGGCATGGCGATGTTTAGACAGCAGAATGAGAGGTCCAAAGAGAGAACAGGAGCTGGCGATGAAAGCAGGAAGAGACTGGACAAAAGTATTCATCTATCTGCATACTTTTCTAAATCATGAACAGCTCAGATAAGAGGTATTTCAAAGGCAGTCTATTGCTTCTACCATGCTCATACATGTAGCTTTACCAACCACAGTGTTAATCCCCCACTGTTGAATGACATGCTTTGCACCCCCGAAGTGTTCCCAGGAGTTAAAGAAGACATGGTTGGGCTAATAACATACCTGCTGATTGAAGAGCAAGAGACTTTTATTTGTTTGTCTGGTGCTTTATTTCAGTGAAATAAAGATTTTTAAAATTATAATGAATTATCACAGCTCCCTCTGTCTCCCACAAAATGCCTAGTACCCAGTTTATATGCTGCAATAGTTTGGTAACAATAATGCTAATGATGACAGTAATAATTTAAATCAGGAAACAGCTCAATTTAAAAGCACACTGATTAAAGCATCCATTAAACCCTAAAAACATGTGTGTCATTTATTGTTGCTGGGCTTCAATCTTCCATATTAAAACATATCTTCTCTGAGTCAAGTGCATCTCCCTTTGGCTCTGCCTGAGACCATTCTTTCTATGTGTTTTGTAAACTTTGAAATTCCCTCCTAATTATGATAAACACCTTTGTTATAATTTCAGCTAATCTTACTATGGTGCAAAAAACAGAAATTTATTTTTCTACTTTTCCTGCACTAACACTGCTAACACATTCTCTGAAATCATCATATAAAAGAGCCAAAGAACAGGTCTGTGGACATGAGTTGAATTAAACACAATGCTGCTCACCAACCTGCCGTGAAGCAGGAGCGATGGATATTCACAGGGAAAGAAGTTAGAGAGCTAATAAATGTGCAGAGAATGGACGTAGAACTAAGAGGAAGGGGCTGTGGGGAGAAAGGACAAAAGAGAAATGCAAGTAGATTTTTAAAAGAGAGTGATAAGGGGCTTCCCTGGTGGCGCAGTGGTTGAGAGTCCGCCTGCCGATGCAGGGGACACGGGTTCGTGCCCCGGTCCGGGAAGATTCCACATGCTGCAGAGCGGCTGGGCCCGTGAGCCATGGCCGCTGAGCCTACGCGACCGGAGCCTGTGCTCCGCAACGGGAGAGGCCACAGCAGTGAGAGACCCGCACACCGCAAAAAAAAGAAAAGAAAAAAAAAAGAGTGATAAGAGAGTGATAAGGACCATAGCATTCAAAATGCCTGGGCAAGGGGAATGAAGACATGGGCACAGTAGCCAAGACAACTGGGTCCTAGAGACATGACTTGGATGAACAAGAGCTGGTTTGGTGGAGCGTTTGCCTCCTGGTTTCATATCAGATATGGATGATGCTGCTTTGTGTGAGATAATACTTTGAGTGCTATACAAGATGTGAAAAAAATGTTCTCCAATTTCTAGGAGGAAGAAAAGGCACTGAGCTATGAGAAAATGAAGAAAAACGGAGTGAACGTATTGTGATGTAAGCAGTTGACCTATGAGCACTAAGGAGTAAGTGCAAATACTGCTCCTCATAAGAGGAATCATGCCTAGGGCAGGGGATCTCTTAGAACAAAAGTGTATTTCTCTTCAGTATGTGTAGCCACACATCCTCTGGCTCCCCATGAAGCTGTGATGAAGGGCTCAGACTCAGGCTCTCTACCAGGTAAACCCAACATTTTGCTTTTATAACTGATTTGAATCTGAACTTCATCTTTTCTTTCTTCCTTTCTTCCTCCCTCCACTCTCTCCTTCCACCTCCCTCTCTACCTCCGTCCTTCCTTCCCTTCCTTAATTTCTTCCTCTTTCTCTTTCTCTATTCCCTGTTTTCTCTCTCCCTCCTTCCCTCCCTGCCTCCCTTCTTCCCTCCCTCTCTTTCTTTCTCTGAAAAAAATATCTTCAAAAAATGAACAGAAAGTAAACAGGGAGAAATAACCCTGGACATAGTATAAGAGAAAGGGATATATTTACCTTAAGGGGCATAAGCAGATCTGAGTTCTCATGCTGCATTTGTCACTAGGTAGCTGTGTGACCTTGGACAAATCACTGCAGCTCTCTGGGCTTTAGCTGCCTCTTTATTAGAATGAGGAGATGAAATTAGATCATCTCTAACTGCTCTTGCAGTTGTAAGTACTTAGTGAAAGGGTAAGAACTTAGAACTGGATGAGGGTATCAACTGCACTATTAAATTACTATATGATCTTGAACATATGTAATTTTTGAACCCAGTTTCCCTAATCTATAAAATGTGAGTAAAAATAGCATCTACATCATAGGATTACTGTCAGAATTAAGTGACATGAGTCATGTCAAGAATTGAGAATGGTGCTTGGCATATAGTAAGTGCTTAATAAACCTCAACTATCATTTTTAACCTTAATGCCTTTTTTTGTTACTATGGTCAGAGCAAGTTCTTCATTTACAAATTCAATTTCTCTGATAGCAGAGGAGTAATGCTATATTACAAAGGCCATTTAAAAATATAAAATAGCATGAGAACCAAACAATTTACAGATCTCCATCTATTCACATGTTGGTAACACAGATCCTCTAAAGAGACGAAATAAAATAGATCATAAAAAATTCCCTTTTCAGAACTATCAGTGGATGTTAGACATTATCAGGTCTATTAAACAGGTATCTGCCTTGTAGATTTTTGTTGATGGTTGCTGATGTAGTTATTGATTTATTCGGAAATCTATCCACTTTCCTTTGGGGACTTATTTCTAGGAAAACATAGACTCTTTCTTGGTCAGAAAAACTAATCCTTTTGCTGTTCATCAGGCCACACTTTAGTCTAAATATGTTCCTTGTACCTACTGGGCTCTTCAGCCATGACCTTTGTGTCCAAGTTTACAAAGGGGAGAAAGGAAGAGTCTCAAAGGTGTCAACTGGGGCACAGCTTTCACTCAAGCTGTCAAGTTGAAGTAAGTAAAAAAACAATCCTGGAAGTAGAGCAAGCTTTAGTAGGGAGTTGGGTTCTTTCTTCTCTGTTCTCCTTTCAAGGGAAATTAGTGTGGTTTACACGATGGGCTGGAGAACACAGCTTTTTACCAACACCATGGAATATAAACAGTTAAAGAGCTCCACTAAGATAATCAGTGTGAGATCTTTAGCCCAACATTTAGGATTTACAGCTGATATTGGGAAAAAGGAAACCGCATGGTGATGGAGAATATTGACCCTTACTGACTACATGGTATGTGCATAGGCAATAAACACTTATTAAAGTATTCCAACGAACATGGAAGATAAGTATCGTCTTCCCTTTATACATAAGGACTTTAGATACCACAAGCCAAAGTCACAAAATTGTCATCCAGTGGAGCTGAAATTCAAACTCAGTCTACCTCCCTCTAAAGTTTCTGCTTCATTCTGGGATAGTCATACGTTCTGGGATAGTCATAGCATCCTGAGTGTATAGATGTATGTGCAATGAAAAAGAGAACCTTCTGATGGTAGATGGTGTAGTTGAGGCCAAATATCTTTGCATTATAGCACCAAACTTGAAATAACTGCAGAAGCTGACTGGAACTCTCTGCAATTTAGGCATTAACTCTGATTTAGGAAAGGGACCATTTTAATGCAGGGAGACATGGATCATAATGGGATTTAGAGCTCTGTAACATCCAGAGACCCATCTGAGGATGATGACAGAAGAAGCAGAAAGAGAAGAGGGATACCATCTTAGCCATACTTGGCTATCTATCTCATCAAGACCTCAGGGGGAGGGAATTGACAAGTAATATCAGAACTACATGAGTTTTGCTAGGATATTATATTGTAACATAGTTTAAGCTACTGTGGTTTATTAATTTTCTGATCTAGAAAATACCTGGGCTTATCAACACTATCCAACATGTGGTGGGAAAAAAAAAAAGGAAAACAGGGAATGAGAGAGGTAATAAGAGATGCATAAGAAAAAAAAGTAGAAAGAAATTTAAAAATTAATATGATACTTTGACAATGATCTTGGGTTTGATGTATAGAAGGAAGCTTTCCACATACAGGTCTAGACAGAACTCCACTTAGATGATCCACTCCAATCTCCCCACCGACCTCTTCTCCCTTTATGAATTGACAGGTATAACTATGACGGGCTTTGCACAGTTTAGAAGCAGTTGGCAGTTGGTAGATCCAATAGCATAGGTGGAGTATTGGATTAGAATGAAATAATGCCATTTGCAGCAACATGGATGGACCTAGGGATTATCACACTAAAGTGAAGTAATCCAGAGACAGAAAGACAAATATCATAACAATATCACTTGTATGTGGAATCTAAAATAATTATACAAATGAATTTATATACAAAACAGATACAGACCCATAGACATAGAAAACAAACTTATGGTTTCCAAAGGGGAAAGCAGGAATGAGATAAATTAGGAGTTTAGGATTAACAGATACCCGCTACTATTTATAAACTAGATTAACAAGGTCCTACTGTATAGCAGAGGGAACTATACTCAGTATTTTGTAATAACCTATAAGGAAAAAGAATCGGAAAAAATATGGAGATATAACAATCACTTTGCTGCACACCTAAAACTAACACAACATTGTAAATCATCTATACTTGAATAAAAAATAAAATTAAAAAAAAGTCATCAAAGCTGTCACCTACAAATTGGTACTTGCCATTTACCTCTACAAGGATCAAATTATGAGCCATTGCAGCTGCTGACCTTCAACACCCTCTGAAAGTTCAGGGTGGAGATCAGGAATGAAGCACTCTGTGCTCTGGGAAAAACTGGCAGAACAGATCTTCAGATAGGTATTTTCAGGAGACGACTTTATGGGCTCAATTCTTGCATCTCCACGTTATCTAGAAAAGCACTAAAATTCTTCATGGTGATGTCTTCTCCTCATGACTAGCAGAAAACTTTCTGTAAAAATATGTGCTTGACTGCATGTACTCCCCCTTCACCAAAATCACATATACACTGACCTTCCAGTACCTCTTTGGAGCAGTTTCTCAGAGCTATCTGAAATGCTGTCTCCTGGGCTGCAGTCTTCATTTTGCCCCAAATAAAACTTAACTCTCAATTCACACGTGCATTTTTTTTTTCAGTCGACAAAGCCTGATTTGGCTCTACCACCGATATCACTCTATGTGACTCAAAGCAGGTCACCCACATCTTCTTTATCCATTCATCCGATGATGGACACTTAGGTTGCTTCCATGTCCTGGCTATTGTATATAGAGCTGCAATGAACATTTTGGTACATGACTCTTTTTGAATTATGGTTTTCTCAGGGTATATACCCAGTAGTGGGATTGCTGGGTTGTATGGTAGTTCTATTTGTAGTTTTTTAAGGAAACTCCATACTGTTTTCCATAGTGGCTGTGTGAATTTACATTCCCACCAGCAGTGCAAGAGTGTTCCCTTTTCTCCACACCTTCTCCAGTATTTGTTGTTTCTAGATTGGAATATTACTCAGCCATAAAAAGAAACAAAATTGAGTTATTTGTAGTGAGGTGGATGGACCTAGAGTCTGTCAAACAGAGTGAAGTAAGTCAGAAAGAGAAAAACAAATACCATATGCTAACACATATATATGGAATCTAAGGAAAAAAAAAAAAGGTCATGAAGAACCTAGGGGTAAGACTGGAATAAAGACACAGACCTACTAGACTCTGACCTACCATCCGCCTTCACCTGGACACACCCTATGATTCTGGCACAGTGTCCTGCTTATGGTACTTGCTCCATAACTGTGTGTCAAATGGAAATTAGCATCGGCTTTTGGTACTTTGCTTATCATGTTCTCCCTTGAAGCTCAGAACACATCACAGTACATGGATGCTTTCCAGAGATTCTCACCACTCCTGAAATCAGGGGCACTGTGCCACACTGAAATCCAACTTCCTCAAGCCATCACATATTATAATTGGGAACAGCCAGGCACCTTATGCTTTTTTATGCCAGATGAGATGATATTTGAAAAAAATATATGAAAAGGTTATGAAGGGTCCAGATGGCTTGTAACAGGGCTGTAAACAACCTGACACATCCTCAAAGGTATAAAAATATGTCATTTTTAAACATGTACAATGATAACGTAAAAACCTCAGCAATTCTGGCAAAGTCAGACAAAGCATTTGGGGAAGCCCTTGTCAGTCTGTTATCATATGTAGAATGCAGACGCGCAGATTTTATTTCTCTCCCCACACTTCTAAAATTGCATTTGTAATTCACCACTTAGAACTAACAAAAAGACTAATTTCTTGGTATATAATCCTCGGCAATCACAGAAACATGCCAACTAGTTTCCCGTCTCTTGCAGCCCAAGATTGTGTTAGAGAGAAGCATAAACCAATTAACTGTCAGGAGCAATTAACTTCTACATTTTTCATGTAACACAGAATGAGAAATTTTTACAGTACTCCTATAATTAAAGTTAATAAAAATGAATACAGAATTCCCCAAAGGCCCGTAAGTCATGCAGCTTCCTGTGATCACACCATACAAATATTCTCCACCTTGCGGGAGTCTTATGGTTTCATTGGAAATGCTGCGCAGACTGGGTCTCTTCTTGTTTTTTACAGCTACCTATGCAGTTCATCCACCACTCTGTTCTCCCACTAAAGATGAGGGGAGAATCCTGCTGGACTCAGAAGACAGAGACGGGCTGACCCACCTGCTCTGGCCATTTGAGAGCCAGGAAGGCAGAGAGAATTCTACGCTCACAGATAGCAAGTCAATGGGATGGGGAATAAAAAAGGCTAAAAGCAAGTGAAAGCTCTGAGTCAAGGTAAAGAAAAGTCCTATTAAAGTCTCATTTCAAAACCATTTCAAGTCAGAGGAAAGGGTTTAAAACCAAGGAAATTGTATCTTCAAGTAACTAACAGATGAAAGGTGTGTGATAAACATAAATGGCTATTTTTAAGCATACAGATGCATGTGTGTATAATGACAAATCATTCTATTTGAGGAGCATCTTCCTACCAACAGTATGCATGTCTGTTCATAAATATCCATGGCTTTTTATATACTTATAATGTAAAAGAGTGATATTCCACAGAGAAAAGACACTGAAACTTGCGAACATTTCCCTCAGGATTGCATCAAAACTGGATGCTACAAATGCTAAAGGCCAGAACCATGCCTATAATCTACATTAGTAAGTTATAAAGGAGCATGTTTCTTTTTTTCCTTTGAGGCAAATTAAGTAAAAACCCCAAACAGAGCTACAGTAGACTAAATTTTGTTAGAATGAATAAACAAAAAATAACATGCTTGTTATATATAAAATAACTATCAGAACAGAGGGTCAATAGAGATCAAAAATAATTATCCATATGCTAATACCAAGAAATAACTTCTATTATCATTTGATAAAAATAAATCTCTCTACTTATACTTGCAATCAGAAGAAGAGATGGAAAATAGAAAGACCAAAGTAATTTTACAGCATGTGATCATATCATACATGCTATTTATATTAATGTCAATCAGTTAGACATGGCTATAGAAAACGTGAAAGGTCTAGTTTGCACTAACTAATCATTGGCTGTTTTCTTTTTGTTTTCTAGTATAAAGAGCCAGGCTAGAAATAACATCTTAAAACTATGAGGTTTGCATGCTTCTTAGCATAAGCTATTCAGGGAATGGTTTTGGGTTCTCTGTCCAATTTCTTTACTAATCATCTGGGTAATGTGGACATACCATTTTAAAGCAGAGAAACAGAGGCAATGATCTTTCATGAAAAAGAAATTATAAAACCCTAAACAAACTCAACTTTCCTGCCAAGACCTACTGAAGACAACGGAGATGGTAAATGTCAAATAATACAATGTAGGTAAAGTCAATCTATTAGGGAGCTTACTCAAAAAGCATAATAAGTTTAATTGTCTGTGCCTAAGTTCATGGTAACGATGCCATTCCATTTCATTAAATCTGGATGAATCAGGTCTTCTAAAATTATATGTGACAAGTCAGATACATTGATCCCAGAAAAAGGGACATGAAGTTATCATCTATTAAATGCAAAAAAATAAAAATAAAAGATTCTGCTGAAGAAACACACACACACACACACAAAAACCCTTTATTTTTTGTAAAGGTTATGGAGAATATTTTCAGTTAAAAAAGTGTATCAACGAAGTGTGAAAAGTTTAGGAGGGACTTAGAAAGCAAGTGATGATCAGAATGAGAAAGCCAACAAATTTAAATTTTGAACCCTGTAGTACTCAGGGGTGAAAACCTTGGGGCACAGTACTTGGTTCTGTTAAAGTATGTAAAAATGAATGCCTGACTTATTATTTAAAACCTACTGCTGTGACTGGTTCTGAAATAAAATTTGTTTCTGGAACTTATCTTAGAAATTTGGCTTTTCATCAAATTTCAGTTGTATATTTGTAAATATATGTCTCTATAAATACACACATTTACAATAGTAGATGTTCCTTGTATCTCATCCAAATTATTTCAACACTTATCATAGCATACATTACCTCTAAAAAAAAAATCTTCCTTCTGTTTAATTCTTGAGGTCAGGGACTTTGTACCTTATATTCCCTATTTAACAGGGTAAATTGTAATGAATGACAGCTAAATAAATTAGTACAGAAATAAATAAATACATATACCTATACAAACACACAATCATAGACACACAATGCACACACACGTACCTACTCATTTAGACACATACAAGTGTAATTATATACATTTATACACTTATTTATGTATGCATAAGTGCCATTATATATTACAGTACAAGTGCTATTACAGTACAAGAGCTTGAGGTGCACAAAAGAGGAAGTACTTCAAGGGAGAAGTGGTATTTGAGTTGGATCTTGAAATATGAGTAAGACTTTAACAGGTGGAGGTGGAGTAGGGAATTCCAAGCTAACAGGACACTTTGAGCAGAGGCTGAATGCATGACTATTTAGGGTCTGATATAGCTACGGAATAAGTGTTCAGTTGTGAAAGGTTAGTCAACAAGGTTGGACAAGCAAGCCCAATGTTCTAAGCATTTTTCATCTATTAATCTATTCAGTTTCATGAAATTCCTATCAAGTAGGTAGGCTATTATCTCCACTTGACAGATGGAGACACAGGCGCCCAGAAAGTTGCCCATGGTCATTTAACTAACATGTGGAGGAATCTGGATTCAACATTAGGCAGTCTGATGCTGGATCCACAGTATTGGGTACTTTTGTATTCATCATGAATAAAAGAAAGAAGGAAAGTTCCCATAGCTGCTGAACATAGCCAGAGGCAACCTCAGGTCAGCAGGCAGACCCCACCTTGAAATAACACTTTTGTAAGGGAAAGTGTCCAAAGACCTGGGAACATCTTCCCGTTAACAAGAATGGGAAACTAGTCAAGGCTCTACTCTTGAGTCCAGAGAGCACTGGTTGCCCCAGGTACTGAGAGTTTCAGAGTAACCTGCTTTTACTTCAGGCAGGGTCCAACATCCTCTATCCATGCCACAGCTGGACCAAGCCATCTTCAACCTAGCGGTAGCATTACAGAGACCTCCTGAGAGGTACCATGTTCTTTCACAATCTTGGCGCAGAGAGACAGTAAAATTGAATGAAAGTGGGAATTCATCCTAGAGAGATCCATAGGAATTCTCTTAAAGCAATCTTTGATGAAATCCTTGAGCACTGCATGCAAGTCATAATAGCTTCAAAAATTTATAAAGGCAATTTAATGCTCAGAGTATAACGGGAAATTATAATAAGTAGGTAAGTATGGGGAATGTCACATAGAAATTCCAAAGTAAACTGGCTTTCTTAAGAACTTACTTTACCCTTCTAGAATATAGCCTAGGACCAGTCAAAATACAATTTAAATAGGTGCAGGGGGCTTGAAGTATAGTAAGATTAAAGCTGAGGCTTTTTCTGAAAGCTGTCTATAAGAAAATTGTATTCTCTATCTAACTCAGCAGTTGCTCTATCATCCAATATTATACATTGAATTTCACCATATTCAGCTTTGATCTTTCTCATCTGCTTTATCTGTTACTGCAGAATAAGATTCTGTTTTGTGTGTAAATATTTTGATTGCCCAAATCAACCATCTAGCGTTGTGAGCTTCTCGAAGTCCAAGATGAATAAACATAATGTCTTAACAGCAGAAGCACAGACTTTTGACCTGGATGGAGTTGGCTTGTCTCTAAGCTGTCCCACTCCCATCTGTGGGACCTCAGGGAAGGTACTTCAAACCTCACTGAGGCTGTTACACAGCCATAGAATAGGAATGATAACAACTACCCTTCCAGGTGGCTCTCATGACTGCAATGTGAAGGCTTTCCTTATATGGAAAAAGGCTCAAGCTCTCAATAGTTTTTATTTTTAATACACTTTTTTTTTTTTTTTTTTTTTTTTTTTGCGGTACGCGGGCCTCTCACTGTTAGGGCCTCTCCCATTGCGGAGCACAGGCTCCGGACGCGCAGGCTCAGCGGCCATGGTGCACGGGCCCAGCTGCTCCGCGGCATGTGGGATCTTCTCAGACCGGGGCACGAACCCGTGTCCCCTGCATCGGCAGGCGGACTCTCAACCACTGCGCCACCAGGGAAGCCCTACACTTTATTTTTTAAGAGAAGTTTTAGGTTCACAGCAAAATTGAGTTAAGGGCATAGATGTTTCCCATATACCTCCTCTCCCCACTCATACAGCCTCCCCCATTATCAACATCCTCCACCAGAGTGGTACATTTGTTATAACTGATGAACCTACATTGACACATCATTGTCACCCGAAGTCCATCGTTTACCTTAGGGATCACTCTTAGTGCTGTACATTCTATGGGTTTGAAAAAATTTATAATGACATGTACCTAACATTATAGTATCATACTGAGTAGTTTGATTGCCCTAAAAATCCTCTGTGCTCTGCCTACTCGCCCCCACCCCCAGCCCTTGGCATTGATCTTTTTCCTATCTCCACAGTTTTCTCTTTTCCAGAATGTCATATAGCTGGAATCGTAGAGTATGCAGCATTTTTAGATTGGCTTCTTTCACTTAGTCACATGCATCTAAGGTTCCTCCATGTCTTCATGGCTGAAGAGCTCATTTCTTTTTAGTGCTGAATAACCCTCTGTTGTCTGGATGAACCAGCTTACTTATCTATCCTGCTGAAAGCCATCTTTGTTTCTTCCAGTGTTTGATAACTAATACATGTTTTGAGGAAAAACAAAGATTTTGAAAGGAATAGTTTTCAGGTAGCCCACATCTTCATGTCTTTATAAGGCAAAGATGTAGCATTACTGAGCTGGGCCTTTTGACTAACTGGGATGTCTTGGTAACTCTACTGTAATCCGTTGGAGTAGTATCTCTAGCTATTTAACACTAAGACAGTCATCAGACGGTACCCTTAAAAAAGCAACAGCATCTAGAGGCTTAGACTCTACTTTGAGCCACTGAATCAAAGCCTTTATTGAATTTCTCTTTCATTTTCTCCAACTATAAAATGAGAATAAACGGTGCCTGCCCTTCCAACCTGACAATGTCCTATTGATGATCAGGAATAGTATTCATAATTACTCATATTTGAATTGTTTTTTGGATACATTATAACACTCCCTGCCCTCACATGACCACTGTGAAGAAGCCTCTCTATCTAGTAACTGTTAGTCGAAACACTGCTAAATATCTCATGAATTAGATTTCTCTTTGTTCCCACATGTCACTGTTCAATCTCTGAAGGATCTGTAAAGGTCACCCAGCACGCGAGTGGCACTGCTGGGACACAGACCCAGGCCACTGACTCTAAATCCAATGTGCTTCTGACCATGGCAGGTGGCCTTTCAAAGAGGAGTAATAAATGTGGAAGTATGAGATTGAACTACATGAAATTCCAGTTTTGTAAGTTAAGAAAAAACAGTTGAATATCAGCAACTTCATACGGTTCAGTTCGATATTTTACAAATGTGTAAAGGTTTATACATACAGAAGTTATTGTGATAAACTGTGGCTGATTAGCACTGTCTACAGACCACTCTCATACACAATGGAATCAATTACCTAGAATAGTCTGGCCACTTAAAACTGCAGGTACCATATTATTACTTGCTAACGTGTATGTTTCCTCTAATGTAGGAATGTGTTATATATTTCATTTGCCTTGCACCTGAATCTTCTTTAGGTGAGGCAGTGCAAGGCAAATGAAATATATAACACATTCCTACAGCCCAGGAAATGGGTCAACTGCTGTTTTAAGTTGACTGCTGCTTTCTGGAACCCTTTCCTGAAAGAATGAACCAAAACATTTCTCTCTGTAACAAGAAGTGCTTTGTGCCAATAACAACTCAGAATTGTCATTGGGGCTAGATCCCAAGACATTCATTTGACCTTAATGAACAAAGATGAGTTGCTTTTAGATCTATCTCATAAGGATGACATGAGCATTAGAATTCAACCTAACGAAAACAAATAACAGTCCCCAAACTCCCGAAAATAATCGTGTCTGCTTTTTACGGAGAACTTGGAAGTTTCAAACGAAAAGGGCTCCTTATAGACACTTTTACAAACTTAGTACAAAGTGCCCAATTGTTTGGGAAATAAAAGGAAATCCAATACTTGATACAGTGATCAGTTAGGCTGAGGAATGATTAGGGTATGAAACTATATTTTTACTAGAATCACATGACATAGTAAATCCAGAGTTCTCTGGAAGCTGTAGATGTCTGATGTTTCAGAGGAAATATTAAATAACAAACTACACATCCAAACAGTATCAATGTGCAGTCAACTTCCTCATCTGAACTGAGTGTCTGCGAACCTGGGGTGTAATTATATATAAATTAATTTGCAGGCTCCAGTTGTTTTATAGTCCACACTAGGAGTTCTCATTGCTGAGAGGGGCTAATAAAAAGACATCTTATGTTCTAGAATAAAATTCAAAATTTATAATTTCAGTGCATAATTCTTCATGCATTTTGATTTCTGCATTTGTTGTTGTAGAAGCTCCCTAGGTAGGAAAATTTTTTTAAGAAAAGAATTAAAGTATTTCTAAACTACTTTTCAATATAAACAATTAGCTTTGAATCTAATCTCATTTCAGATGTTTTTTAAAAATCTATAAATTGTTGCCACATAGACCTTCTAAACTATATGCATAATATATTTGTATATTATTTATAATGTCATAAAAGTTTTGTGACTATGTAGTTTATAATAAATCCTAAGTGGTTTGTGTACTTTTTACAAGCCTACTAGATGAAAAATATATTTTTGTAAGACATTATTAACATTTATTTCCCAAAAAAAAGCAAAGATTTACAAGGAGATATAAAATTTGCCTAAATGAGTCTGTTGGATTTAAATCTTAACCACATTAAATTGAGAGTATGCAAATCAAGAAGGTAGCTTTGAACAGAATAAGGCAAAAGACAAAATAAACTAAAATGATGTTCTTTTAATTTGTCTTATTGCTTTCCAAATATGGCCTCCACAGAAATGTAGGCCCTGAGTAAACTTGGTATAAAAGATCTAAAGAGGAAGCTGTAAAGAGAATACACGACTAGATTAGAAATAAAGAAATTTCTTTTCTAGAAATGTATTATTTTTTGACTTTGGGGAAACTTTTGAAACGTTTGCCTTTACACCGAACCATTTATTCATTTATCACTTACTCATCCATTCCTTCAGCAAGTTGTATATTGTTCATGTATAAATAAATGGCAGAAGATGAGCGAACAGAAAAGGAAAAGGAGTTTCTATCCTGAAGAGTTATTTTTTTCAATCTAATTGAAAGAGAGCATACAAAGTTGAAACCATTAAAGAACAGTTCTGTTTTAATAAGGTCTTATGAATGAGGGCATGAATGTTTAGAGACACTCAGAAAATCAACATCAAGGAAGTAACTGGAGTATGGCCAGCTTCTTGGTGTATTTTGACTTGGGTCTTAAAGACAAAGATCTCTTTTTGACCCGGACACCTAATAATATATCTGATGTACATTTATCTCTCCTCAGAATCAAATTATTCCACCTCACTCTCATTCTTTATTTTGCTATGTTTCCAGTAAAACTATCCCATATTTATACCAGGAAAGCTCTTTATTTTCGAAGTCAAGATATAAAGTTTCTCTCCACTCTTGACCATAAACAACATTGACTGCAGGAAAGGACCAGGACAGGTCAGTCCCAACGTCTGGGAATGTAAATGACGGCAATAACACAGCAAAAAGAACTGGTTGCTACTTATCAAGCACCAGCTTCAGAAGTAGCAATTGTGTCACCAAAAGTTCCTGAAGGAAAAAACTATGGAGAGTGAAGGTTGGAAAAGATCACGGTAATCAAGGTTAGCAATCTAGTAGGAAAAATGAAGAAAAAATACAACATGGTGTTTTTTCAAGGACTGAGGTGATTCCCAATGAAGGTATCCATCTAAAAGTAAGAAGAAAACCTGGCAGAAAGTACAACCACACACAGAAATACAGAGACTCACACAAGGGGTTCATTAAATACAAAAAAAATAAATAATGGTTAGTTTAGACTGTTCTAAATTGCAATGACTCTACCTAGCTGGTTCTCAAGGGCTTTGGGGAATAAACTTCTAGGGTGATTCAAACTGTAAAGCATTTTTTTGGTTTTGATTTAATTTTACAAGATACTATAGGACATTTACAAACATACAAGTTACAAAGGAGAGACAGAATAAAAAGTGACAGGGCTATCTACCACCTTTATCATGTTTAAATATTTATTTCCATCAGAAGGACACAGAAAATGTAGAGGATCAATACGAGCTGTGTAAGAATCTGAGGACCATCAACCAGAGTCCAGAGTCAGCAGTATTGCTGTCACCAGCTTAGAGGGAAACTGACAACTGCAATCTTTACCACAGGCTGTAAAGTAGAAGTCTATCCATTATTTTTTACCAATCTAATGATCAGGGACAATCATTCTTCTTTTTATTTTTGCATTATGGCGAGAGTAACAGAACAACACAGGTTTTCTGTGTAGGCTCTAGGAAAGACTCTTTCCTTTACCAATTTCACAGTTATGCAAATATGATAACATTGTTAGCATTACAGAAGTGTTCAGTCTAGGCGGAAAGAGGGATATGGTCAAAATACATCACTTATACTCATCTTTCGGGTTAAGTGTCTAAGGCTTGCCATCATCCCCTGAGGATGACTGTTCTTCATAGTACTAACCCATCCTCTTCAACAAAACACAGTCAGTCTGACCCATGGAAGGATGAGTTGCCTAATGATGTCTGTGTGTTTCCAATGTATTAAAACTCTACATGATGAACATAATCATCGCCCTCCTTACTACATGATAAATGATGTCTTCAGATAGCAGGGAAATAATGAACTGGCACCATATTTTTGCCTGATAAGTTCATGCATCACTGTACCTCTGTCTTCAAGGGTCTCTCTTCCTACCCCTCAAAGTCAGGGAGAATCTTCTCTCTACTCAGAGGAACCGGCCTGTTGGAAAATACTTTTGTTCTTCCAGAAAATAGCTATCTGGAGCCCGTGAAATACAGTGTAAATCACAGTGAGGGTCAATGCTTACTAATTGTCAATGACTAAAGCTCTACATAATGTCTAGTGACACAGAGAATGCCAAATAATGCCTCATCTCTCAGTGCACAGCACAGTCACCAAATATACATTAAAGGGGGCCCATTTTTAAGAGCACAAAGGTGGACATCAAGTGTTGGCAAGAAGGCTCTTCTCAAGCGTGAGCTATGTTACTGAATTAACAGCAAATGCATTATTTAGGGAAGGGGTATGCTTTGAACATTGGGAAAAAATACAAAGGCATTGCTTCCTCCCTGCCCCCCCGGCTGATCTTTCCTGAAGAATTTTCTGTTTCATTTGCTTCTCATCAGTCTTCTACAGAGTCTAGTGAACAATCAGGAAGAATGTGGGGGAAATGAGGGGAGTCAGGAAGAATAAATAGGACTTTTCTATTATACTGTCTCCTCTCGAAAAAGTGTCCCATGTGTTTTGATCAATGTAAGAGAGAGGTTAAAATACACCCTAAGGGTGAATTAGAGCATAATTGGGACGATAACCAGTTGCTTGGATATGATCCTAGACCCTCAAGAAGCCCTAGGGTGGGCTGCCCTCTGAATGACAGCAATGGCGGAAAACTTGAAACCACTGGAATGAAGTAAAAAGAATCAGGGCTGGTCAGCTCTCCCTTGGCTCTGTCTCCTTCATAGGGGGACGGTTCCCCAAGAGGCAAGGACACACAAAGACAAACCCAGGATATGCCCCCCAGATTTGGCCCACCTGCATACACTGCCATAATAGCATTCTTTTGCAGGTTTACTTGTATTGATATATTTTCTCAATATTTATTATAGTTCGTTTGAATCATGATGGAAACAAGGTCCACACGTTGCAATTGATATGTCTCTCAAGGCTTTTTGTATCTGTACCTTGCCATGCCTCTTCTCTCTACTTTTTTATTTACAACATATTTCCCAGCGAAAACATTACCTGTAGCCTTTCCTATAATTTGCTGAAAGTTTTTTTTTAATGTGTTTGCTTTAAAAGTATTAGGAAATATATTTTCCAGAAACTCTCAGAAAATAAAATAGCCAAATGCTTCTTCTCCATCCTCAAAACTTTTCTCCATGTCTCTTTCTTCAGAATCTAATTTCTGATTTCTAGGCTATGAGCCAGCTTTTCTTTGTACTTACATCACACCCCAAATTTTGAGCAGTATCCAAAGTAACGGCCACATATGATCAAATGTGTCCGTTTCCTTAACCAAATCCTTCCATTTGATGATACCGTCTGATGTCACTTTCTCTGCACACGAAGCACATATATCATCAGTGTAGCCTGTAGCCAGTAACGGAGCTTCTGTGTTTGCTCCAGGCACACTTGGATACTGACTATACCGTTTTTATCATAATCCTATAGAATGATAATTAATTAGTACTTCTTTCAACCACTTTGAAGACAAAAGGCACTATGTGAGCATTCAGGATTAACATTCATTAGTATTCCTCCTACCAGCAGCCCAAGTTTTCTGTGCTCTCCCTATTATCACTAAATTCCTTCCTGCAAAGTCTTTACAAACATTAACTAATTAATAATGATTCTAGTCCTTAAGTATGGTATATAAAGAAGTGCGAAAAAAAGGAGATAGGGAAATTAGTCTCGTTAGTTACACATTTCAAAATGTAAAAGGCAACGGGAAAAAAAATCAGCTTATTTTATAAAAGAAAGACAGAAGTAAAAAGACAAAACCTTTCTGTAGGAAGATTCGGGACTGGAGCCAGCTCTTAAAAGAGGAGGTGGAATAATAACTCCTTGACATTTTCAAGTCACAGATTGATGTGACTTCTCTGGGGTTCTTAAAGAGAGAATAGAAAGTACAACAAAGACAACAGATACAATGGGTAAAATCAATTGGTAGAACGAACTTCAGGAAGTGGAAAATGGGCCTCAGGGGCCCTTGTCTACACATCACCTACTCAAATGCATTCTTGCCTATAAAATGGAATATGCTGATCACTGAAAACAAACAAGGCTAGATGCACAGTTCCAAATCTGCTTAAAATGTCCAGAGGGTAAGTTATCACCCATTCCTTCCTCCAAGGTAAACTCTGCCATATACACCATTAATGTCAAGTAGTTATTTCAGTTAATATGGACGAACAAAACCCCAAAGCTAAAAGGATTTCTAAAGTGGTACCCAGTCAGATATGTCCACATGCCCTGAACTGGACAAGCAATCCTTGACAAGGAATACACTTGTTCTCCAAAAGATGATTGCAAGTCAACCATTTTAAGTCAAAGTTTATGTCGTATAATTAATAAATAAATTAGAATTTCCTTCCTGAAAAGAGATTTCACCGTATAAATGAAACAGAATTGATCAGAAAAATAATTGAAAAGGAAACAATTTTATGCTTTTATAGAATGGGCAAACTAATTTGTGATAGCAAAGCTATATCCCCTTTTGGAAGCTCTTCAGACCAGGCCAGTTTTGTTAAGCCTTCTTAAAGCTGAGCGTAGTGAAGTTTTAATTGCAGAAATCTTGCTCTTTTCCTGGTAAATAGGCATAATTCAGTGCTCTAGGACTTAGAGCAGCATTCACAATTGAAGCCTCAAATTATCATTGCCGAGTCCATATGGATTAATGGACCTGAGAAAAATCTTTAAAAGACAAATGCAGAGGAAGGGACCATTTTCAGCAATTCTTTGCTGTAAAGGCAGCTGTAGACGGAGTCAGCTAAGTCAGTAATTCCCAGAAATGTTTAAGTCACAGCTTGGCGGGGACTTCCTTAGGGTACTGGAATGGCTTTCTACATTGCCAGTTGACCTGATGAAGGTCACCTTTGTTCGGAGGCATTAAGTGGTCATAACGTGAATTTTACCCCATCTTTATATTGGGGATCGCAAAAGCAAGGGGTTCCAAGCTGAAATGTAACTAGTTGGGTGATGAAAATGCTTCATAGAGGTGGGGAAATGGGGAAGTTTGATTCCACCATGTCCCATGCCTTGTAAATTCATGAATGTGGTCAGACTTACAGTACACCCTTTGGGAAGGTATATTGATGACATTCTACTTAACTTTCCCAATAATGTAAACTTTCCTAAATAATATCCCTTTCTTATGAGTTCCAAGAGCCACCAGAATTTATCCACTTTTGATATATAAGCATTTTATTTAGTCTGACCGACAAGTTTATGACACATTATTATTTTTTGACTGACCAGATTCTATTTTTCCCCTAAAACATAACTTTGTTCATAAGGAGTTTTGTTTAGGAAATTTTAATGGTCTAGAGAAGTTAGGTGCATTTCTTAGTCTGCCGACACTAATTGATTTCAAAATCACCATTTTTAGCACAACACAGTTCTATTTTATATTCTTTGCTACCCTTATGAATTGGAACCAGGATTGATGTTACTTGCTCTATATTCAGGTTGAAAAGCATCAAAACAAAAGCAGGCATATTTGGGTTTGAGATGAATTTCACACATTTGGGCTGAGCTCTGAACTGCTATTGATGGGATACTTTCAAATATATCTCCATCACAACATGAAAATACGATCAGAAGAAAGTCTGCAGCAAGGTATGTGGCACGGTTGTACTTATTTATCATCCATTCATTTGTCCAACAAATATTTACTGATTTATTGCTTTCAGCCTAGGTGTCTATTCACACACTTATTTAATAAATGAATTCACATATTCATTCCACAAAGATATAGTAAGTTATGGACTAGATACACTGTCTTAGAAAATGCTAGAGATACTCATATGAATAAGACAAGTCCCTCAACACTGAGGAACTCAGAGTCCAATAAGCATAACAGGCATGTACATAATTGCCTTCTAGTGAAAAAAATATATAATTAGTGTAATCATATAAAGTGATTACGAGAATACAGGAAAGTGAGAACAGATATCTCTGTTTCTAGATGTTTAGGAAGGCTGCTCAGAGGGTTCGACAGTTGAGGTGGGCCTTGAAGATGAAGCAGAGATTCAATAGGCAGGAAGAGCCCAGTGACTCTCAAAAACACATAATGTTTTTTTAGGAATTAGGAGTGGATCATGTGGGATGTGATATGATGAAGAAACAGGCAAAGGAGATAGAAAATTATGCTGGGCTTCACGATGATAGGTCTGCCCACCGCCCCACTCCCCCAAAAGAAAATTATATAAACATGTTTAATAAGAAAAGGCATACTTTACGTAGACATGAAGATAATAAATGTGTATTTAGTGCCTATTGTTTATAAAAACTGTGTAAGCCCAGTGGAAAAACAAAGACTTACATAGGCCCTATCTACATCATTCCTAATTGATATCCTGTTGTGAATGGAAGTTATTGTTTTATGGTATTTGTGAGTGGGGGTAGGTGTGTGTACAGCTTGGCTCTACCACTAGATCATAAATTCCTGAAGAGTCTGAATATAAGACCATATATTCTGCTTCTCTGTATTCTTCCAGCATCAATTGTGGTGCCTTATAATACACAGTAGATGCTAAATAATTATGTTCTGAAAGAAAAGACACGTGAATAAGTTTGCTATCTAATTGAGGAGGCATTATTTATACAGATAAGAAGTTAAATAACAATACACAGGACATCACACAGCAGTATGTAATGGGAGTGCCAAATGAATGTCTTGAGTCAGTAATACCCAAGAGTCCATAATAGACACTGAAGAGAGAAATAAACTTTTCTTTGAAGAATAAATCAGATTTGGAAAGGAGAGAAAAGACCAGCAGGTATAAGTAGCTCTAGGGCGTCTGGATGAAAACTTCCACAGACTGGGCTCATTTAATATAATTTTAAAACTTTGCTAAGTGAATGTGGGTAATGGGGCCAAGGTTGTAATCTCCCCCAGCTATGAAACTAGATCAGTCAATTAGCTCTGTCCTCTTCTCTTGCCCATGTATGCACCCCCGAAGTTAAAAAACTAATATGTCACAAATGAATTTGTCTACAAAAGAGAAACAGACACACAGACGTAGAGAACAGACTTGTGATTGTCAGGAGGAAGGGGGGGTGGGGGAGGGATGGAGTGGGAGTTTGGGATTAGCAGATGCACACTAGTATATAGGGAATGGATAAACAGCGGGTCCTACCGTACAGCACAGGGAACTATATTCAATATCCTGTGATAAACCATAATGGAAAAGAATATAAAAAAGAATGTGTGTGTGTGTGTGTGTGTGTGTGTGTGTATACATATATATATAACTGAATCACACTGCTGTACAGAAAGAATTAACACAATGTTGTAAACCAACTATATGTCAGTGAAAACTTAAAATAAAAATACTAGTCTACAATCAGTGCTGTTGCTGAGAAAAGAAGCCAGATGAGACTCAGTTGATGAGGGCTTACAGCCCAGGCCTATTACTGAAAAGCAAACAAATCACCCAATCAAAATACACGGCTGCTTTATCCACTGTTTACATAAAGAAGGATGTTTTCTTCATATTTTTACAAGAGGAATAGAAGGTCCATGTCCAGCATAATCATTTGTATCCAGAGTCATCCAGAATCAACAGACAGTTTGTAACTTAAAGCAAATACAGACAGGGAGACTTAATTGGAACAAAAATATTACATGCGAAAGTGGAGAGTCAACACCACTGGCAGGCTCTCATGGCAACAGGTGCTCTTATTATCCTGACAGCCACCCTGTGTGAAAGGGCGATGAATCAGACACATAGCTACAGCTATGTGGGCAGCGCTGGCAACAACCAAAGTCAGATTCCCAAAGAAATGAATATATGTCTCGGTAGGCCTCGAATGGCAATTCTTCATCACATGAAGTAAGAAGAAAAAATAAAAGGCTAACAGAAAACTGGATCTGCTGCCCTTCATAGGTGACGGGTCCCTGAGAACCAAAGCCATTCAGGCACACAGTAAGGATGGATGGACACTCCCTCACCCCAGCTGTGATCATATATGAAATCAGGTGCTTTCTATGCGTGAGAATCTGTGCTCTAGGGAAGAATTCACCTGTAGATGAGCAAATGGAAACTGCCACAGGGGCGGTGCAGGTAGATGTTAGAAGCCAATGATGCTCCAAGTGTAGTATCCAGAATAGCAGCATCAGACCCCCTGGGAACTTAGAAATGCAGATTCTCAGGGCCTCAGACCAAGTGAATCAGAAACACTGCAAGTGCGGCTGGGGAATCTGTGTTTTGTAAACTCCCCAGGTGATTCTGCTGCAAGCTCAAATTTAAGGATCACTATTATAAGCATTTAGGAAAGGAAAAGAATATGTCCATGATCCACTGAGAGGTGGCCACGATTAGGAAAGTGCTGCACCCTTTTCTCTAAAGGAAAACACTCTTCTAAACACTGATTTATTAATTCATTCAGTCTGGCAAGCATTCACTGAATACTCACTACCTGCCTGGATTATTCTGGGCGTTGCCTAAGGAAAAATTAACAAAATACAGTCCCCTCTTTGACGATAGTAAAGCCTAGTGGGGCAGTAATTAGCCTTTTGCTCTGCTTCCCTTCTGCATGCCTGGCATTTATATGATATGTTTATAGTTACTGTTCATTAAATTGAGATGACCCACCAATTACAAAACAACTGCTTGGTTCAACTTGCTGACTTTAAATGAAAATTCACCAGTGTTTGTCATTCATTACAATATAACACAGTATTCTACTTTATTGAAGCTTCTCTATAATGAAATTAAAAGGCAAATGCTCTATTTATTAAATATTAATCCTAATGGGAGTTGTAAGAGCTATAGGAATTAATAGTGAACCACAGAGCTTTTTTCCGAACAAGGGATAAAGATGCTCAGACCATCTCAGGACTTTTTTTCAGTTGGCTCAGGTCAACTTTCAGGAACCTGAACGGAACCTGTTTTTCAGTTGGCTCAGGTCAACTTTCAGGAAACTTTATTAGTTAACCTCTAGGTTTCCCCTGCAAAGTGGTCACCAAAGAGGCTCAGAGGAACTAGTTGGAAGACCCGAATGCTGAGAATCAGCATTCCATGATAAACCTGGCTGTCAGGAAAATTAGGGGGAGCTCCAATGGTTGAATTTTTTTCTGATTTTCCAGAAGTCCTAGCTCCTTCAAAAGCTTGGAACCTATACCCTTGATATGTGAACACACCCTTCCATGACTTTTAGGGGATGGTGGTGGGTTTATCCAAGGCTCGTTATTGCATTAGTATTGAAGTTCACACATCAGTAGCATTTTATTGCTCCAAATAAAAGAACATGGCTAAATCAAACAATATGCAGACTACGGCAGCATTTATCTTCTTTCCTGCTTTAAAGGTCATTGAACAGGAAACCCCAGAAAAGGTTCACAGTTTGCCTGGAATTGTATAATCCACCAATTTCAGTGCTGGTGCTTGCATATGAGGTGGTATCATTCCTGGGCCCATTGAGGAGACCCTGCCCTTTCCTCAGAACACATGGAAAGCTGGCCTCATACCCCGTATATGATATCATCTACTAATACATACAACCACTAGGATGTACAATCTTCTACAACATACATCTAGTGTGGTCCACCTAGAGATACATCCTGACTTCTAGGAACTGGTGGAGATGTTTAGAAACATTACCTACTCTATGTGAGAGACCAAAGAGCTCTGGACTGTAGAATAGTTAGCATTAAAGAGAAAAGCAGATACCTGGGTAGAATCAGTGGAAATTAAAGGCCAGGAAGAGCTGTGACCCATAAAAGATGGGATGCCCAAAATCTAGGAGAATGACTTTGGTTCTGGTTTGCCAGAATAACAGGAAGGTGATCCTAAGTCCAGAACGGAACGGGCTTAGACAGATCAGCAGAGAGCCCCGGGAAGTCTCAGTTGGCCCGGCTTCTCCACTGGACTTTGTATCTGCTCTATGCACCTAGAATCACCCAGACATTTTGTGCCTTTGTAACTGGGCCACCCCATTTGGCGAATCCTCCCATGACCGCACTTCTGGGCCTGAGTATCTGTGGCTTTCCAGAAAGGACTATGGGACACATGTCCTCCAGCCTGAAGCAGCATAAAAGTCTCTTCACCCCTTTGATGACACCAGCAAAAGCTCACAGCCCACTGAACCAGGCGAAACCAAAAAGTCCAGCAATGCTGCAGACGAAGGCTTGGTCCTTTCTCTGTAACAGCCTGCGGCTATCTGAGCAGCTTTGTGACCATAATTGCTGGGTGGATAATACTATCGTTGTCTTCAGACACAATAAATACCCCTTTCCTAGCCAATAGTAGATTTCAATCCAAACATCAAAATACTCTGTTTTGGTCTGGATTTTCCTGTGTTCCCCCAGAACCCGCCTGCCTTTAATTGTGTGAGTCCTCTGAAAGCTTGGATTGGCAACCTCAGTGAATAGAAAACAAACACAAAGGATTGTTGTCTATTTAACTGCATCAGTAGCTTTGGCTCACACTGTTGAAGGATGCTATAGGGTGCTGTTTTTCCCTCTCATGTTTCCTTGTTTATTTTATTCCTGATGACTTAGCCGCAAGCTATGCATCTGGGAAGTGGAAGAGAGTTTCTTTCTCAAAGAGAGTTGCCAATCTGTCAGAAACCCATGCAGCTCTTGAAGTTTTTCGTTAACTGTTTTTCAGACAAGTTGTCACTTACAACAGTTCATTCTTGGCTGCTCTCTGTTTGATGTCACTTGGTCCAGCCTAAACCTTAGGTTAAAAACCTGTGCTATTAGGGTCCGTTGAGTTTACCTGAAAACCAGTGTTTGCCACGAAACAGTGTCAATGTGACCTAGCTAGCACAGGTGTTCATCATTAGGATGAAGGTCCGGGAAGCTGCAGGAAACAATTCCTACTGGCCTGGCCTCTGAAGCCAGCTGCCCATTGACTCTGGCTTTTTTAAAAATTGGAAGTGGTAAGGAGAATGATTCCAAATCTGTTGCAAACAATGTCTGAGTAAGTGAAACCTGAAGGTTAGTGTTATTCAACACAGCAATAGAAAGATGAAGTCCAGATGCCTGGATATAGGAGTGGACATGTATCAGGACCAAGTCTTTCCGATTGTTGGGTTTAGAAATGGGCTTTTCAGGCTGCATCTGTTGTTTTTAACTCCTAGTCTTGTAAAGGGTGCTAGATTTAGCCAATGACGATATCTTAGATGCCTACCATGAATGAACAGCAGGCCAAGGGCTGTGTGGCACAAAATAAGCTTCGTGTGGATTAAGAAATATGCTATGGATCGAAAGCTAAAATGCAGGTTTAGGGAAACAGCACAAGTATGTGAAAATCATGGAACCTGAATCTAGAAGGACCTTAAAGATAATCTAGTCTAGTAACTCTCAATCCTGGCTACACATTAGACCCTAAGTGATTGACTGGTCTCTGGTTAGGGTCCAGGCATATGGAACAATAATTTCCTCCAACTTTAACATGCTTTAGAATTTCCTTGGGAACCTATAAAAACATAGATTTCTGCACCTCAGCCCCAAAGATTCTGATTCAGTAGATTTTACGTAGGGTCCATGAATTTGCATTTGTAAGATGCTCCCTGGTGATGTTGACACAGGTGGTCAGGAGACCACACTCTTGGTCCACATCTGTGCAGTGATCCTCAAACTTCCTTGTGCGTGGAAATGAAAGTAATGCATTGGTTAACAAATGGATTCCTGGGCCATACCTCCGAAGTTTCTGTTTCAAGAAAGTGCATTCTAACAAATTCCCAGGTGGGCCCACCGTCTAAGCACCACTGATTTGTATCACGCAAGGATGGAGAGGTACATTTTAGAACCATCTTAAGTGTTTTTTCAAACTACACCTGCATTCAACTTTCTGGGAGACTCCATGTGGTCCAGGTTAAGAACCACTGATAGAGTAAATCTCTGTTACACAGTGCTTCGTGTCCCCCTAGAGGGGCTGGATAGGGATGGTGGGAGGGAGATGCAAGAGGGAGGGGATATGAGGATATATGTATACATATAGCTGATTCACTTTGTTATACAGCAGAAACTAACACAACATTGTAAAGCAGTTATACTCCAATAAAGATGTTTAAAAAAATATGTTACAAATGAGCCTGTTATCTTTCCCATTTTATAGATAAGAATATTGAGGTTCAGAGTAGAACCTCGACTGTGACCACACAGATGTTGAGAGGAGATCTATGGTCAGAACCTGCCACACGTCCCACCTCAAAGCAGGAGCCCTGACAAGAGTTCTGAGGACAAGAAGTGAGAGAAGACATTGTGTGGAACACTAATGTCATTACTTCTCAGTTCTGCCTTAGGACCAGCCCTGACTTCACCATGGAGAAATGAATGAGAGGCAAATGGCTGCCATCACAAATAAAATTATAACCACTGTAGAAGACTGCAAGAAAGGCCTAGAAGGAAGATGGTGTGATTTTCCTCCCCCTAGATATTCACGCCTGAAGCAGATGCTACTGATATTGCAAAGTCTGATTCCAGCCCTGCAGAAGACTGGAAGATGAAAGTCAACTTTACGGTCGTTCTATCTTGTAATTTTTTTTGTCTTTCTCTATCTCTATAAACAAAAATGAAACATCATTATCCTATTTGAATAAATGGAACATACCAAATTAAATAGTGTACCCCCAACAAGTGTTGCACGGTATCACAGACAGAGGTCTCAACAGGTCTATTGTAAGAAGCTGCCCCACACACAATAAAATTCTCAAACCCCTCATGCTATTGAGGAATGATGGCATATTACAGAGAATACATTGTCTATTAGAACTAAGCTTTTCTTCTTCTTCTTCCATCAATTTGCATTGTGTGTACAGTGAATATGCATTGGGCTTACACATACACTACTCATATACTACTTAGAGTCACTATCTGTGACTGTAAGTCATTAGACTTGACTGTAATGCTTCCATCAGAATTCATGCGCAGCCATCCTGTTTACAGCATCATCATGTGGAGATGTGGCATCCAAGCTTCCTAATAGGTTGAGTTACTTTTTTAAAAAAAATATGATAGTGACTCATGTAACGTCACCCTGACAGCACAGATGTAGTAGTTTCTGTTATTAGGCTGAATAATACTGTATTTCAGATTATTAAATCACGTATGAAGAACCCCAAGACAATGACTCTTCTTCTTTCCATTAGTCATCTATCCACCTTCTACCAGCCACTTGCCTAGAGCTTCAGGTTGATTCTGAAGCATAACTAACAGACAAAGAGCCTCCTTATTCACACATAACTGAATGAGCATGTGTGCTCTAACAGGCAGGCAATCTGCATGCCTCATGAAGCAGATTTGATTTTGACCTATTGGTTCTTTTGCCAAGAATTCAGGAGCTGAATGGTTGACACATAGCACCACGTTGGCAGCTTTAAAGTTGATACACAGATTTGTGTCTGACATTATCTGTCCCAGGAGAGCAGTCCCCAACACATTCCCCAGCCATGCATCTCTAAGTCACTTTCCAAAGATATGGTGAAAAAGCACCATGACTGTATGGCAGCACAAGCAGACTAAGTATATTTCTAGTCACCCCACCCCCAACAGATCCACAGAGAAGCCCAAATAGAGCAGAGCTGCTTAATCATGATAGTAACATGCTCAATCGCAATATGGTACCCATTAAAGTTTGAGAAGTGTCTTCTGTAAATAACCCAAGTAGTTTACTCTTCTCTAGTCCTTTCGAACTGGGACAATATTTGAATCTATGAGCCACTCTGAATATGGCAAGATGATAAAAATCATTGACAACCAATGGTCAAAGTAGGAAAAGATGTAGGCAGCTTGTCTCCCATCTCAGAAGAAAAAGCAAGTCTGAGTTCCCCAGCCCTGTTGGGCCCCTTATTCTCATGTGAAAACCTCCTGCCTCTAGTCAAACAACTTCTTCAACTTTTCTTTCAATGTGTTCAACCTATATTTTTAAGTTAAAAGATACAGAGTCAGCAGTGGGAGGGAAATAGATCTGGATGTGTCTTCACTGCCTATCTGTGTGCTTGTTGGCTTTCTTTCAAAATAAATACAATCTGATTTTAGAAAGTGAGATCCATAACAGTGAAGCAACATTTGGGGAGGTCCGTCCGGCAACTGGCTGTGCGGCAGAGAAGAAAAATCTCTAAAAATGAGGTCGAGTTCCAAATTGATTCTGCTGCTCATCAACTACTGAAGCTTGGGATGTGTCAATTCATATCTCCAAGCTTCTGTGCCATCATCTGCAAGATGAAAATAATATGGCTTTATAATATTGGTTTGAGGATCAAATAACAGCATCTATGTATGTGGAAGACTGAAAGCACAAATATAAGTCTATGTGTGTGTCTGTGTATGTGTGATAAGTTGTTTTAATTTTATACCAGGCTGTAAAGCAATAGGGTGGTAACACTTCTGTCAAAGGAGGAGACAAACTTCCAGAAAACAGGCTGTATAAATTCTAATTGCTAGAAAAATGGTGCAGATGAACCAGTTTGCAGGGCAGAAATAGAGACACAGATGTAGAGAACAAACATATGGACATCAAGGGGGGGGAAGTGGCGGGGGGGCGGTGGTGTGATGAATTGGGAGATTGAGATTGACATATATACACTAGTATGTATTCAACGGATGACTAATAAGAACCTGCTGTATAAAAAAATAAATAAAATAAAATTCAAAAAAAAATTCTAATTGCTAAGACACTGAGGGTTCACTGTGTATGAGACACTGCACTCTGCTGAGATGAGTATAATAATGAAAACAACTTGATAATTCCTGATCTTGGCGAGTCAGGAAAAAGAGACAGATACAGAATAACTAGTATTTTGCCTAATGTGACAAGTGGTGATGGTTCTTAGTCACTAAGCAGTGGCTTAGGGGATGCTGCTTTTCTTCTCTTCCCATCACCCTCAGAGGCACAAGTCTCCTCCAAGCTCCCTGCACACATCTTCCAAGTACTGAGAAGCAGAGACCAACCTGGGATCCTGCAGGGCACGAATATGCAAAGGCATGAAAGACAGAAACTGTTCCACTCAACAACAAAAGCAAATGATTAGTGGGAAACCTTATCTACAAATTTTAAATAAACTATTTACAAACTTTTTCATTTTAAAATCCCTTAGGGGAAGGATATTGGTTCAAGATGGCAGAGTAGAAGGACGTGCTCTCACGCCCTCCTGCGAGAGCACCGGATTCACAACTAACTGCTGAACAATCATCGACAAGAAGACACTGGAACCCACCAAAAAAGATACCCCTCACCCAAAGACAAAAGAGGAACCACAATGAGACAGTAGGAGGGGCGCAATCACAATAAAATCAAATCCCATAACGGCTGGGTGGGTGTCTCACAAACGGGAGAACCCTTATACCACAGAAGTCCACCCACTGGAGTGAAGGTTCTGAGCCCCACGTCAGGCTTCCCAACCTGGGGTTCTGGCAATAGGAGGAGGAATTCCTAGAGAATCAGACTTGGAAGGCTAGCAGGATTTGATTGCAGGACTTCAAAAGGACTCGGGGAAACAGAGATTCCACTCTTGGAGGGAACACACAAAGCAGTGTGCGCATCGGGGAATGAGCCGTGACCCCATAGGAGACAGAGGCAGACCTACCTGCTACTGTTGGAGGGTCTCCTACAGAGGTGGGGGGTGGCTGTGGCTCACCATGAGGACAAAGACACTGGCAGCAGAAGTTTGGGGAAGTACTCTTTGGCATGAGCCCTGGCAGAGTCTGCCATTAGCCCCACCAAAGAGCCCAGGTTGGCTCCAGTGTTGGGTCGCCTCAGGCCAAACAACCAACAGGGAGGGAACCCAGCCCCACCCAACAGCACACATGTGGTTTAAGTTTTACTGAGCTCTGCCCACCAGAGCAACAGCCAGCTCTACCCACCACCAGTCCCTCCCATCAGGAAACTTGGACAAGCCTCTCAGATAGCCTTATCCACCAGAGGGCAGACAGCAGAAGCAAGAAGAACTACAATCCTGCTGCCTGTGGAACAAACACCACATTCACAGAAAGATAGACAAGATGAAAAGGCAGAGGGCTATGTACCAGATGAAGGAACAAGATAAAACCCCAGAAAAGCAACTAAATGAAGTGCAGATAGGCAACGTTCCAGAAAAATAATTCAGAATAATGACAGTGGAGATGATACAGGACCTCGGAAAAAGAATGGAGGCAAAGATCAAGAAGATGGAAAAAATGTTTAACAAAGACCCAGAAGAATTAAAGAGCAAACAAACAGAGATGAACAATACAGTAACTGAAATGAAAAACACACTAGAAGGAATCAATAGCAGAATAACTGAGGCAGAAGAATGGATAAGTGACCTGGAAGACAGAATGGTGGAATTCACTGCTGCGGAACCAAATAAAAAGAATGAAAAGAAGTGAAGACAGCCTAAGAGACCTCTGGGACAACATTAAACATAACAACATTCGCATTATAGGGGTCCCAGAAGGAGAAGAGAGAGAGAAAGGACCAGAGAAAATATTTGAAGACATTATAGTCGAAAACTTCCCTAACATAGGAAAGGAAATAGCCACCCAAGTCCAGGAAGCACAGTGAGTCCCATACAGGATAAACCCAAGGAGAAACATGCCAAGACACAGAGTAATCAAACTGACAGAAATTAAAGACAAAGAAAAAGTATTGAAAGCAGCAAGGGAAAAATGACAAGTAACATACAAGGGAACTCCCATAAGGTTAACAGCTAATGTCTCAGCAGAAACTCTACAAGCCAGAAGGGAGTGGCATGATAAAGTATTGAAAGGGAAGAGCCTACAACCAAGATTACTCTACCGGCAAGGATCTCACTTAGATTCCATGGAGAAATCAAAAGCTTTACAAACAAGCAAAAGCTAAGAGAATTCAGCACCACCAAACCAGCTATACAACAAATGCTACAGGAAATTCTCTAAGTGGGAAACACAAGAGAAGAAGAGGACCTACAAAAACAAACCCAAAACAATTAAGAAAATGGTAATAGGAACAAACATATTGATAATTACCTTAAACGTGAATGGAATAAATCCTCCAACCAAAAGACACAGGCTCGCTGAATGGATACAAAAACAAGACCCATATATATGCTGTCTATAAGAGACCCAATTCAGACCTAGGGACACATACAGACTGAAAGTGAGGGGATAGAAAAAAATATTCCATGCAAATGATAATCAAAAGAAAGCTGGAGTGGCAATACACATATTTGATAAAACAGACTTTAAAATAAAGAATGTTATTTTAAACATAGGAAGGACACTACATAATGATCAAGGGATCAATCCAAGAAGAAGATATACCAATTATGAATATATATGCACCCAACATAGGAGCACCTCAATACATAAGTCAACTGCTAACAGCTATAAAAGAGGAAATCGACAGTAATACAAAATAGTGGGGGACTTTAAAAACTCACTTACACTATTGGAGAGATTATCCAAACAGAAAATTAATAAGGAAACACAAGCTTTAAATGACACAATAGACCAGACAGATTTAATTGATATTTATAGGACATTCCATCCAAAAACAACAGAATACACTTTCTTCTCAAGTGTGCACAGAACATTCTCCAGGATAGATCACATCTTGGGTCAGAAATCAAGCCTCATTAAATTTAAGAAAATTGAAATCATATCAAGCATCTTTTCTGACCACAATGCTATGAGATTAGAAAGTAATTACGGGGGAATAAAAGGTAAAAAACAAAAACACATGGAGGCTAAACAATATGTTACTAAATAACCAAGAGATCACTGAAGAAATCAAAGAGGAAATCGAAAAATACCTAGAGACAAATGACTATGAAAACACGACAATCCAAAACCTACAGGATGCAGCAAAAGCACTTCTAAGAGGGAAGTTTATAGCAATACAATCCTGCAAGAAAAATCTCAAATAAACATTCTAACCTTACACCTAAAGGAACTAGAGAAAGAAGAACAAACAAAACCCAAAGTTAACAGAAGGAAAGAAATCATAAAGATCACAGCAGAAATAAATGAAAAAGAAACAAAGAAAACAACACCAAAGATCAATAAAACTAAAAGTTGGTTATTTGAGAAGATAAACAAAATTGATAAACCATTAGCCAGACTCATCAGGAAAAAGAGGGAGAGGACTTGAATCAATAAAATTAGAAATGAAAAGGGAGAAGTTACAACAGATACCACGGAAATACAAAGCATCCTAAGAGACTATTACAATCAACTCTATGCCAATAAAATGGACAACCTGGAAGAAATGGACAAATTCTTAGAAAGGTATAACCTTCCAAGACTGAACAAGGAAGAAATAGAAAATATGAACAGACCAATCACAAGTAATGAAATTGAAACTGTGATTAAAAATCTCCCAACAAACAAAAGTCCAGGACCAGATGGCTTCACGGGTGAATTCTATCAAACATTTAGAGAAGAGCTATCCCCCATCCTTCTCAAACTCTTCCAAAAAATGGCAGAGGAAGGAACACTCCCCAACACATTCTATGAGGCCACCATCACCCAGATACCAAAACCAGACAAAGATACTACAAAAAAAGAAAATTACAAACAAATAACACTGATGAACATGGAAGCAAAAATCCTCAACACAGGGGCTTCCCTGGTGGCGCAGTGTTTGAGAGTCTGCCTGCCGATGCAGGGGACACGGGTTTGTGCCCCGGTCTGGGAGGATCCCACATGCCGCGGAGCGGCTGGGCCCGTGAGCCATGGCCACTGCGCCTGCGCATCTGGAGCCTGTGCTCCACAGTGGGAGAGGCCACAACAGTGAGAGGCTCGTGTCCGGAAAAAAAAAAAAAAAAAATCCTCAACACAATACTAGCAAACAGAATCCAACAACATATTCAAAGGATCATACACCATGATCAAGCGGGATTTATCCCAAGGATGCCAGGATTCTTCAATATACGCAAATCAATCAACGTGATACACCACATTAACAAACTGAAGAAGAAAAACCATATGAACATCTCAATAGATGTAGAAAAAGCTTTTGACAAATTCAACACCCATTTATGATAAAAACTTTCCAGAAAGTAGGCATAGAGGGAAACTACCTCAACATAATAAAGGCCATATACGACAAACCAACAGCAAACATCATTCTCAATGGTGAAAAACTGAAAGCATTTCCTCTAAGATCAAGAACAAGACAAGGATGTCCACTCTCATCACTGTTATTCAACATAGTTTTGGACTTCCTAGCCACAGCAATCAGAAAAGTAAAAGAAATAAAAGGAATACAAATTGGAAAAGAAGAATTAAAACTGTCACTGTTTGCAGATGACATGATACTATACAGACAGAATCCTAAAGATGCCACCAGAAAACTACTAGACCTAATCAATGAATTTGGTAAAGTTGCAGGATACAAAATTAATGCATAGAAGTCTCCTGCATTCCTATACACTAATGATGAAAACTCTGAAAAAGATATTAAGGAAACACTCCCATTTACCACTGCAACAAAAAGAATAAAATACCTAGGAATAAACCTACCTAGGGAGACAAAAGACCTGTATGTAGAAAACTATAAGACACTGATGAAAGAAATTAAAGAGGATACAAACAGATGGAGAGATATACCATGTTCTTGGATTGGAAGAATCAACGTTGTGAAAATGACTCTACTACCCAAAGCAATCTACAGATTCAGTGCAATCCCTATCAAATTACCAATGGCATTTTTACAGAACTAGAACAAAAAATCTTAAAATTTGTATGGAGACACAAAAGACCCTGAATAGCTAAAGCAGTCTTGAGGGGAAAAAACGGAGCTGGAGGAATCAGACTCTCTGACTTCACACTATACTACAAAGCTACAGTAATCAAGAATTATGGTACTGGCACTAAAACAGCAATATAGATCAATGGAACAGGATAGGAAGCCCAGAGATAAACCCACACACCTATGCTCAACTAATCTACGACAAAGGAGGCAAGGATATACAATGGAGACAAGACAGCCTCTTCAATAAGTGGTGCTGGGAAAACTGGACAGCTACATTTAAAAGAATGAAATTAGAACACTCCCTAACACCATACACAAATATAAACTCAAAATGGATTAGAGACATAAAGACCAGACACTATAAAACTCTTAGAGGAAAACATAGGAAGAACAGTCTTTGACATAAATCACAGCAAGATCTTTTTTGATCCACCTCCTAGAGTAATGGAAGTAAAAACAAAAATAAACAAATGGGACCTAATGAAACTTAAAAGTTTCTGGAAAGCAAAGGAAACTACAAACAACACGAAAAGACAACCCTCAGAATGGGAGAAAATATTTGCAAACGAATCAACGGACAAAGGATTAATCTCCAAAATATATAAACAGCTCATGCAGCTCAGTATTAAAAAAACAAACAACCCAATCCAAAAATGGGCAGAAGACCTAAATGGACATTTCTCCAAAGACGACATATAGATGGTGAGGAAGCACATGAAAAGTTGCTCAATATCACTAATAATTAGAGAAATGCAAATCAAAACTACAATGAGGTATCACCTCTCACCAGTTAGAATGGGCATCATCAGAAAATCTACAAACAACAGAGCTGGAGACGGTGTGGAGAAAAGGGAACCCTCTTGCACTGTTGGTGGGAATGTAAATTGATACAGCCACTATGGAAACAGTATGGAGATTCCTTAAAACACTAAAATTAGAACTACCATATGACCCAGCAATCCCACTACTGGGCATATACCCAGAGAAAACCATAATTCAAAAAGACACATGCACCCCAATGTTCATTGCAGCACTATTTACAGTAGCCAGGTCATGGAAGCAGCCTAAATGCCCATCGACAGACGAATGGATAAAGAAGATGTGGCACATATATATAATGGAATATTACTCAGCCATAAAAAGGAACAAAATTGGGTCATTTGTAGAGACGTGGATGAATCTAGAGACTGTCATACAGAGTGAAGTAAGTCAGAAAGAGAAAAATATCGTATATTAACGCATATATGTGGAACCTAGAAAAATGGTACAGATGAACCGGTTTGCAGGGCAGAAACTGAGACACAGATGTAGAGAACAAATGTATGGACACCAAGGGGGGAAAGCGGCAGGGGGGAAAGTGGCGGGGGGGTGGGGGGGTTTGATGAATTGGGAAATTGGGACTGACATGTATACACTGATGTGTACAAAATGGATAACTAATAAGAACCTGCTGTATAAAAAAATAAAATAAAATTCAAAAAAAAATAAAATAAAATCTCGTAGGGGAAAAGATTCCAACAACTGCTACTAAATAAACTGGAGTACCTATAGGCAGGGATAGCTTCTGCCAGGCTCCCCAGGAGCCCAGCACTGTGGCAGCTGCTCCTCCCTTGTTCCCCTTCGTGTGCTCATCAGAAGAATGACAGAAGTAGCGTGAGACGTTGGGGGGCGTCTCGCAGCAGGTAGAGTTTTAGAAATAGATCCACCTAACTCCAAAGTGAATCTGCAGTCACTGTGCAACTACTGAGAAACTGCGAAGGAACGGAAATAAACCCATGGAAGAAAAGTCTGCTGCAAAGCCAACAACTTGAAAATCTGACACAGGAACATCACAGAGAGACGACTGTTTCCCCTCTTAAAGATATTTTGCTGCCTGGGCTTTCTGTTTCTGGCAAGGAAAAGATAGAAGCTTAGGGAGCATCCTGGAACCAAGTCCCACCTCTGACATTTGCTAGGGTTGTGACTTAGGGCACATTATAATTTGAGGCTTGGTCTCTCCATGTGAAAAACATGGGATAACAATTTCCTTGCTTGGATTGGAAGCAATCTGTGTGAAATGGTTTGCACAGAGCTTAGCACTTAATAATTCCTCAATGCAAGGAAGTTAATGATGTTATTCACTGAATCAATCCACAATCATCATTATTAGATATACACTGTATACTACACTTTCATAAAGGGAAGGGGCTCCCTGTCCTTGTGAAATAGATCAAATGGTGGGGGGAGGCACACCCAGTCCTCAAGACTCAGAGATCCAGTAAGAGGATTTATTTATTTATTTATTTATTTATTTTTGCGGTACGCGGGCCTCTCACTGTTGTGGCCTCTCCCGTTGCGGAGCACAGGCTCCGGACGCGCAGGCTCAGCGGCCATGGCTCACGGACCCAGCCGCTCTGCGGCATGTGGGATCTTCCCGGACCGGGGCACGAACCCGTGTCCCCTGCATCAGCAGGCGGACTCTCAACCACTGCGCCACCAGGGAAGCCCAAGAGGATTTATTTTTGACTTATCATGTAGGTTCTGCCAAATTACTCTGTTTCCTGGTTGCAAATTAAACTCCCATGACATCAGCATTTTCTTTTACAAGTCACTCATTTTCTCACTAAAAACCACACTGTATCTTTCCGTGGGTATTTACTATGTTATCGTATAAGGTATTGGAATACTTCAGGGATTCTCAGCCTCATTATTATTGACAGGTTGGGTCAAATAAGTCTTTGTTGTCCTTTTGCTCTCTGTGATACACCTCTACCCCTGTAGGATGTAGCAATATCCCTAGCCACTAGATCTCAGTGGCATAGGGCTGTCAGATTTAGCAAATAAAAATACGTAGTAGCCAGTTAAATTTTAGATAAACAGTAATTTCCCATGTAATATTTGGGATATATTTATATTAAAATTACTCCATTTTGTTAAAATTCAAAGTTAACTGGGCATCCTGCATTTTAACTGACAACCGACAGTAGGATCTTCCCCCTGTGACAACCAAAAATATCTCTAGATGTGACTAAATGTCCCCTGAGGGGCAAAACTGCCTTCTGGTTATGAGCCACTGCATAAATGGATTCATCAACATGATAAAATGGAAACAGAGGGACTCTCCAGCTGGGCTGCCCTGGGCGCATACAGTCTGAGATGGAGTAGTTCTCTAAGAACACAGGAATTGGGGTAGAGCCATACACTCAGAGCACAGAGTACACAATTAACACCCAGGAAATAACACAATTTGGGATAGATGGCTGTCCTCTCTCCTAAACGGCCTCTGGCTATAAATAACTCTTAGCCTCGCTGAATTGCCGCTGTGTGGAAACATTCTTGCCTAAAGATGGCCCAAGCACACTTGGGCTTGTATCCCACACCACCATTTATTCTTCTCTCTGGATCACACAACTGAGGAACACAAAGCTGAAAATGTTTGGAAAACTCATTCTCAAAACTATACTCACCCTCTACATAGTTTTATGTGTGCTTAGGAACGAAGCTGAAAGCGAACCATGAGATCCTTGAAGGAAAAAAGCCCAGAGGATACAGCTTCCCTTCCTTCTCCAGTTCACCTGTAGGACACTGACAGAACCTTGACAGCCCAGATGAAAGCCTTGTGGAAATGCTCTTACCAAATGGGGCAGTTTTCACACATTCTAAAGGTACTGGGGATGGCCATGCAACATACAGCATGGATTTCAGTGAGAAAAAGGGTGGCATTTAGAAGAGGAAATGCTTCCATGGTAGGAGTTTAATTTGCAACCAGGAAACAATAATTTGGCAGAGCCTAAACAATGAGTCAAAAATCAATTCTCTTGTCAGATCCCTGAATCTTGAGAACTGTGTGCCAACGCCCTGGTGTATGGATGGGTGGCTGCAAAGTAACCAACTTCTGGGAAGATGCACAGCACATTTCTAGAATTTTGGAGCTAGAAAAGATTTTGGAAATCCCCTTTCCCAATGTCCATTTTTGACATATGAAAAACTCTCTTCTCCCGATGCCCTAATTAGTTAAAAAAATTTAAAAACCCAAAGTAATAGAACAAGTTGGTGACAGATCTAAGAGAGGGGCCCCCAAAGTCCCCTTAGTCCACAGATATGGGTATTAATATAGATTTCCATACCTAACAATGCCAGGAGGTACAGTACCCATTGAACTCTACACAATGCCAGGGAGAGTCTCCCATATAAACTCCAATTGGAGTGGCCCTCCTTGGGGTGTACACACCGTGGTGAGCCACATACACATAGATGCCCCCTGAAGAACACCCACCAGGGTTGCCAAAGATCAGCTCTGGGTCACAGACCATGATCAGTGCTGGGCAGTAAATGAAGGCATTCACTTTTTATCTTTTAAACCTAGATATCAGTTAATGTTTCACAAACACACACTACTTTCATATGTAAAGCGGGACAGAATCTGCTAGGATCTTGTCTACCGCTATAGAATGTTCAAGAGAGGTGGGTATGCAATGGCCTCCAAGAATGAGGCCAGAACATAATGGCTCTGCCTTCCCTGTACTGGAAGATCTTAGAGCAACGTCTGCCCCCTTGGTGTTCCTGCTACTGGTGATGGTTGTGTGCACACACATAGCAAGGCTTTGCAGAAGACGACTCCAGTGGCTTTGACGTATGTGAAAACTGAAACGCACCACTGTTGTACACAGAAGAGTCTGGGTAATGTGATCACCTGGAACCCCTCTGTGGTCTCCTGGAATTCCCCAAATGTTCCTGTCTCCCTTCCCATAATATTCATTCATTCCCTGTCCTGATATTCATGATTTCATTTGCATTTGCACAACATCAAGTCTTATCCTAGAAGGGTGGCTGCTGGTGGGCAGAGTCTTGTCTGTTGCAGAACACTAAATCATTGCTTACGATACTAAACAGAGAGCAAAGAACATTATCGATAGTTCTTGTGGTGTAAGAATCTTCCTTTCATATGTCTATTTCAATTGAAAGGGCTATTAAAAAAATATGGGCTAGACAGTTTCAGCAGAATTTGATGTAATTTGCTACTGATGAAATAGAACAGTCTAGGACTTCCCTGGTGGCGCAGTGGCTGGCAATCCGCCTGCCAATGCAGGGGACACGGGTTCGAGCCCTGGTCCGGGAAGATCCCACAGGCTGCGGAACAACTAAGCCCATGCGCCACAACTACTGAGCCTGTGCTCTAGAAGCCCGCGAGCCACAACTACTGAACCCACACACCACAGCTACTGAAGCCCACTCCGCAACAAAAGAAGCCACCGCAATGAGAAGCCCATGCACCGCAACAAAGAGTAGCCCTGCTTGCCGCAACTAGAGAAACCCTGCACACAGCAACGAAGACCCAATGCAGCCAGAAATTAATTAATTCATTCATTTTTTTAAAAAACTTCATAAAAAAAAAAGAACAGTCTACCCCTGACTCTAGTTACGCTTCAGGTCCTGCTTCATTCTGTTCAAGGGGTTAAACTAGTCTTTTTAATTAGCTACAAGGATGGCATCAAAAACCAGAGCCACTGACAAAATGGTATGTGTGAAAGGTACTAGGCTGGAGAGCTAGTTTCAGTGGGAACAGTGCACTTACAGGGAAAGGTGGCTGTTGCTATGTGGCACCTGCCACGTGGTATGTGATACACCTTGTGCAACATGCACAAGCTATGTGTGCTTTTTTTTTTTTTTTTTTTTTTTTTTTTTGCGGTATGCGGGCCTCTCACTGTTGTGGCCTCTCCCATTGCGGAGCACAGGCTCCGGATGCGCAGGCTCAGCAGCCATGGCTCACGGGCCCAGCTGCTCCGCGGCATGTGGGATTTTCCCGGACCGGGGCACGAACTCGTGTCCCCTGCATCGGCAGGCGGCCTCTCAACCACTGCGCCACCAGGGAAGCCCTATGTGTGCATTTTTGATGTACCCAAAATTGTACACAACACACAAAATTGGGCACTGAGGATTTAATTCCCAACAATTTCCTTCCATAATTTTTAAAACCAGGAGTTGCCTGGCCTGCTAAGTACCTCTTGGCTGCCTTTCCCTCTGCCTAAACCATCTCAACAAAGATCTCCCAATACATATTTCCAGAAATAATGCATACACTTGGGGGTTTGAAAAATCAGGGCTCTTCAAGCTAATTACTTGGTTAATTAATATATCACTCCATTTCTTTCAAAACTCATTATGCTCACAAAAAGCCTGGTGGACTAACAGAAGAGGAATGAAAATAAATGACTAGGGAAACATTACGCAAGAAAAAACATCATTTACTGACTGAAAAAGTAATATGAGGATTACCAAAATCCCCTAATGACTTTCCATCACAGGATCTAAACTTAAAATCTTTTTTTGTTTTTGTTTTTTGCAGTACGCGGACCTCTCACCGCTGTGGCCTCTCCCGTCGCGGAGCCCAGGCTGCGGACACGCAGGCTCAGCGGCCATGGCTCACGGGCGCAGCCGCCCCGCGGCACGTGGGATCCTTCCAGACCGAGGCACGAACCCATGTCCCCTGCATCAGCAGGCGGACTCTCAACCACTGTGCCACCAGGGAAGCCCTAAAATCATTTTTGAGGGCAAAAATGAAAGCCACATCTCTGCGAAAATCTTAGAACTGAAACTGAATACAGGTTTTTTGAATATAGGAAATACCCTAATAACTGTCACTGCTGTTCAATAATCTGTCACATGGGACGTAGTCTAAAATAGTTGTTTTCAGCAGACTTAGGTTTGTATGCTGTTCTGCCATCTGGGAAATGGCCTCTGTTTTCTCAGCTGTGAAATGGGAAATGGCATTATTAATGTTAGATAATACTGAGTTCTGACCATATGCCAGGCACCAGAAACAACCTCAAGATTTGTGGTGAGGATTAAACAAGACACACACACACACAAACATACACACACACACACACACACACACACAGTTGTTTACATATACAAATATATAAATATATATAATATATATTGTTATTTAATCAATTTCTGTTTAATCAACATTGTATGTATATATATATACACACACACACACACTAGGATATATATCTATATCTATATACACATATATATAACATATCTATGTGTTTATATAAATGTATATATGTATACATATATATACATACACATCTATAAATATACACCATGATTAGCATGATCCCTGACACACAGCATACTCCAAATAAATGTTCTTTTCTATTAATAAAATGGCTTTTATAACAGTAATAATATGTGAATATTATTTCCTTTTAAAAGAGGAAAACTAATGGGCAACTACTCAAAGCCCCAAAGAATAATATTTAAATATAAAAAAATCATATGGATGACTAGAATTACTCAGAAGAAAACGACATTAACTTGTTTGCTGAGTAGTCAAGTTAGACTTTAGACTCAAGTTTCTAAATTCAAGTAATTTACTGGCCAGGAAAATACTGCTAGTACTACTGCTAATAAGGCATTATACAGAATCACTTTATCCTCTGGTTATTTTTAAGCCATGTAAGTGTTTTCCTGGGATGGAGGCTTTTTCAGAAGCCGAGAATGAACTAGCTGCTCTAAGAGTATATCATTTCAGAATGAAGACTTGCCCTTTATCACATGTAATGCCTCCTCTCTCGAGACAAGAAAACCGAATACCCAGCCAAGTGCATTCTCCTTTAACCTCTACATTTGCTTTTCAGGAAAATTTTAAGCGACAGTTCTGAATCATCATTTAATTTTCCTTTGTTCTACACACTATATCATCCGAAAAGACAACTGAGCTTCTGCAGAAATCCTCTGGTTCTCAAGAACTCCAAGCTTCAGTGGCGTTTAATCATTATGTTGAAAGCTGATCCACAAACTTATTATTTGGAGAACCCATTAATTAAATGAGTTTTTCCTGTTATTGTCAACACTGGTAGATGTCTCTCTTTTCATTACTATTACTTGTCTATATCACAAGGAAAGTGGACTTATTTTAGAAAATGCAAAAAATCGCCTTCAAATAGGAAGGCAGTAAAGTAATTCTGAAATCAGAGTAGACGATCTGAATACATACTTTCAGTTTTGTTTTACAACTGCCTTGCATTTTGCTAATTTTCCAAATGAAATTCAGTGAGTCAATTTCTGAATCAAGCATGCCAAAGGCAGGCATGAGAGAAGACCTGATAACTCTTAACAACAGACCTACATAGTGATTCCTGAACACTCAACTCCCCCTCCGCTGCCCCTACAGCTCTCACTCCCTTCTGTCCTCAGTGACCTTAACAAGAGCTTTTGTGGCCTTCATATATGTTATAGATTTCTGTAATGTTTAACTACCCTTGGGGGAACCTGTAGACTCTTCCTCTACACTGCAAAGAATCATCTCCACAGAAATATAGTAACTCATGAGACCATGTCATTCACATTTGACATGCACTCACCAGTGAATGTGCTTTCAGGTATTATTACAAACTTAAATTATGGCTGGAATAAAGGAAAAATAATTTATGCACAGAGCTCCCACAGACATGCCAGAATTCCAACCTCACCTTCAAAATGAAATGCAGTATCAAGTGTGGCTCCTTAGTGCAGCACAGAGGTGTCTGATGATTGTGGGGCTCATGTGGCATCAATCACTCAACGCCAGTCCAGTAAGCCCCGTGTTTCCCCGTCTGCCCAGGGTCGGGCTGCACACGTGTTTATAACAAGTATACTCTGCAGTTTCTAGTCACAAGAAATGCTTAACTAAGAAGACAAATAGGAAAAAAGTAGAATAATAATATTTGAGAATGTTATTAAAAATAACAATGTAAATAAATTTGTAAGTAAGAAAAGAAGTGATCAGGGGTGGGGGAATTTTAATTGGTCAGAAAAGTAATTATTGTAGGAAGTGCTACGTGACAGATAGGATTTGCCTAGGTACACATGGAAGGATGAGTTGGTGCCATTCCAGGCTGAAGAAAACCAAGAGAAAAATTCACTAGGAGGAAACATTCTGCGGTAAATGGATAGAACACTGGAGACTGGCTGGATGGTGATGGAGTGAGATTAGGGAAAACTGTGTGATGAAGTTTGAAATTTTGTTATCTTATACACCAGTAGGAACTCCAGATTGAAGAGATAGGCATGAAAAATTACAATAACCGTATGTAATACAAAGAAACCAGGAAAACAAAGGAAGATGATTCTAGAGGGGAAAAATTTTTTTTGAATGAAGTTACATTTTCTAAGTATAAGATTAGCGAAAGAAATCATAAAAAAAAGATTTTGCCTCAAAAAAACATAAAACACCAGGATATAAAAATGGCATAAATAAAAATAAAAGGCTAGTCAGAAATGTGAAAACCCTATTTGACACCAATATGGCAAAAATAATACCCTTAATGTATAAAAATAAGTGCTATCTAATAAACATATATAAATTCAATGAGATAAATAATAAGATACAAATAGAAAAGACAAAGTATATAATAGATAATTCACAGAAACAGTTGTCTAACAAATACATAAAAAATACAATGATTATAAAAGCATCATCCCTATAGTAATAAAAGACGTGCCATTTAAAACATGAAATCATTTCTGACCAGACTGCTTCAGGTAATACCCATTACTGGATGGGATATGGTGAAATGGGTGCTCCTATAAACTTAGAACAAGGTGAATCCTTGCTACATTTCTGGAGAACCATTCACAGATATCTATCATGAGCTTTTAATATGTTCATTCTTTTAACTCACAAATTTTATCTATTCTAAGGAATGAATCAGGATCAGGCTTAATAACGAAGAACTGAGAATATACCACCCAAAACTAGGGAAATGATCAAATAAATTATGATATACCTTTACAATGATAGTATATTCTAGGAAAATTTAAATTCTATTTGTTTAGAATTTTTTTAAAGATGGGAATATTTCAATATAGTCATGAGTCACAAATATTAAAAGAATGAAGAATAAAGACTTAGAAGTCAAAGTACCTGATTTTCAACTCTGGATTTTCCTCCTACACAGACACCTAAGTTATACATGTTACATCAAAACAGAATGTAGTTATCTACTTCCTATTCAGTTTACTCTGTCTCTTGTGTTCCCCATTTTCATTAAGTCACCATCTATCTACCCATAGACCCAAGACAGCACCCTGGATGTCACCCTCAACTTCTTAACTTCTATCATCTCCCAGGTCAAATTGGTCATTCTCCAAAACAGCTCTCTGATTTGTCACTGTTACCACGCCAACACCAGAATCTTGGTTTACATCCAAAAATTTTCTAACCTGAATACTTGAAATAGTCCTCAAACTGTCTCTCTGACTCCAGTTTTATCTCAGCAAAATCTGCTCTATAAATTTTACCAGAATGTTCTAAGATGGAAATCTGATTATGGTATTTTCCTGCTTAAGGCTTTTTAAAAGTTCTCTGTCACTTATAAGGTTAAGTTCAAAATGTGTAGCTTGCTAACCAATGCTTTTGATATTCTGGCCCATATCTACCACTTCAGCCTCGTCCCCTCAAAGCCAATAGTTTTTCTCTATTTTCCACAATGTATATGAATCATTTATATTATTAGATCTATTACTTTAAGAAGAAAGAAATCTTTCCTCTAACAACAACCTATGTAGTGATTCCTGAACACTATTCCTGAACACTATATCCTCCCTGCCCTCTTCCCAAGAAGGGTTCCAAATCGGGCATCCTCTCCTTCCAGGTCTTTCAAACTAGACTGTGATCGTTTAGAGGGTCATTCAAATTTATTGGTTCATAGCATGCATTCTGAGTATAAAAACAATAGAAATGGGAACAGAAAATACCAGTCGTTGCATGTAGCTAGTCACTGCATGTAGTTTTTTTAACTTGCACTTCAATCATATGCGGGTCATAGGCAAAAGAAGTTTGAAAGTTGCTGCACTATTCTTAGTTCCTCGGTATTTTGTAAATAATTTTATTATAGCACATAAATCATTATGTGTTATTTATCTCTTTCACCTACTGACTATGTAGCCTAAAAAGCAAAAAATATTTCCTACTCACTTTTATATCTCTGAACATAAATATATCTGAAAATATACCTAGCACAGAATACTACTCGATGCACGTTAGATGAAAACATGTGTGCATGCAGCACGGGGTTCTGATGGTTTGGCTATTTGTGAGTCAATCTCAGGTCCTCACTCGAAGGCCTGTGGTTCCAGAAGGGCCTAAAAGATAGCATTATTTGTCTCTCCTAAAAGTTTATCGCAAAGCGTGGATGGGGGAGACAGCTTTATTATTCCAAAGCTTTAGAATAGCTTCTCAACTCTACCCCCAGATTCTTCCTGTAAAGTTATAAGGTATAATTCTGGCAATTTTTAACATTCTGTTTGGAAACGTCCCATAACAGGAAAATAAGATTAATAATAAGCAGGAGGTCCAGAGAATGAGCTGTCTAGGGCAGAAAAGAGAAGAGAGAAGAACAGCAGCCTGGGGAAAGCAGACCTTACAGCCAGAGCAAAGGGAATTGAGGATCTGCCAATACTGACCCAACTTCTGCAGGGACACTGGCACCTCAATCGAGGTCTGAAGCCCCCCTCAGCGGTGGGACAGAGTGTGAAGTCAACCCTTTTATCGCATCAAGGGCAGGACTGGAGTATGAATATACTGAGTACATAAAATAGGCATAGGAGGCCCAGAGCGCTGGTCAGGCTCTTCAGTGATGTTTATGCTTCTGCTCTGCAATCTGAACCACTTCGATGTAGAATTTACACCCTGTGCCCAGTGAAATATACATAGCTTGGCTGTCCAAAGACTTCATCCTTGGATACAGTGCATTACTTAATAAGGTTCCATTTCAGCATAACAGGATTCTACCCTTAGATCCTGAAAAATGATCCTTTCTACGATGCTACAACGACTTCATCCATGACCTGCCCCTTAAGTAAACCCAAACTGGCTCAAACAGAACCTTGTCATTTACTGTAGGATCAAAGTATGGTCTTCAGGAAGCAATTTATAATTTCACAGTGACATCACTGCAGTTCAAACATGATTTGATTTTTTTTCTTAATAAAGCCCTTTAACTTATGAGTTCAGCAACACTAATTATTCCACTTAAAAATAATTAGCACCCTCCTTCCTCCTTGTCTAATTAATACCTTGTATTCAAGCTGCCAGCAAAGGTTACAATGCCAAGTTGTTCTTCATGATTTTTTTTTAAATTGACCTAACCGTGTTCCCTAATGCCAGGTATACAGCTTTAGAACAGTCCCTGCAAGGCTGCCAAGCACTGATATTATTTTATCCAGGCTGAACGAGACTCAAGGAAAGTCTTCCATTCCTCCTCTGCAGCAGACTCCCTATGATACACCAGCCAGGCAAGAAAGAACAGGTAGATACATTTCATACACTGGATGTGAGAAGCTGTGTGCATCACAGACTCACACAACTTTAGCTCTGTAATGCATCTGGTAAGTTGTTTCTGTTTTACTATTTCAACATCTTCATTTTACAGGGAAGGAAACTGAGGCTCAAGGACAGTCTACAGAATTTCTAAGTTTGTTTAAGATACTCAAAGAGACAGATGTAAAACCTACGGTTATAAGCCAGTTTTCTTCCACTGACTCCCAAGTGTCCATCAAGAATGACCACTGATGGCTGGAAACTGTAAAATGTGGAATAAAGGGAATTGTGTTTTTATAGTGGGTTCTTACAATCAAGCAGCTTTTTCTTTGCTAATTGCTTATGCACTTGGTTACCATAAGATACAACTTAAAGAGGCCACTTGGTTCAATTGGAAAGATGATCTAATAGGAATCATCAAACTTGAAACGTAATTATACATTCTCTTACGAGTTTGCTAGATGGTTTTGAACAACACCTCATTTATCTCAAAGGGTAGAAACTTTATTCATAGATGACGTTATATAATCATAAGAATTCAAAGACCTCAAGGAGGTCTCAAGCCCAAGGTTACCAGATAGAGATTCAGTTCCTCTGGGTGAACTCCAAGACAAAGGACCGGATTTCTAAGCTGTTTCAGACTTTTATACCCATTTCTATTCCCCTTCTTCAAGAGTAGTCAGAAAGTCAGAAAGAAGACTAGAGCTCCCAGGGAGACTCATTTTGCTGTGCTCTTCAAAATGTTGGTATTGGCACCCTTCCCCACTCCATACCCAGTTTCCTTTTCCTTAGAACAGAAGAAGCAATGTCTGAGTGTGTGTTACTTGCCAAACATGGTGCCAGGGATTTCACAGACAAGTGCAGTCCCCAGATCTAGGATGGAGATGCTGTTATGATTCACATTTCATGGAAAGGAAAACTAGAGCTCAGAGGGGTTAACTAGAGCTCTGTCCCAGGCTGTGGCTCAGAACCACATCTGACTTGTTTCCTGACCTAGCTCCTCACTACGCCATGTTTCCTCCCAAGATTCTCAGCAGCACCCAAGCCTACACCACCCCAACACCTACACACACCAAAACACACACACACGGCTTCCAGCCATGGAAGATCTCAAAGCTAAAGGGAATCTCAAGGATGTGTACCTCACAAGAATGCACAGCAGTCCCAAATCTAACACTCCCATTTTACATTTGAAGAAACTGTCCCCAGGGGCTAAGAGTATCTGTCCCAAGATTATCTAGGGATCTAGAAACTGAGCCAGAGCTAGAAATTAAGTCTTTTAACTTCCAGTTCAGGGCTCATTCCCTACACCCCAAGTGGTGAAATAAAGATAATAAAATTCCTAGAAGGACCTTTGCCACAAAGTGATGCACAAATATTAAGTGAACTTTGCAGCTAGGAAAGTGAATTAAAGGGCCATTATCACTAATAATAATTATTGCTGAAAACAGTCATAACAAGCATGGGAGCAGAGATGAGAGTGTTGAAAAGCAGAACATTAAATACTTGGCCCTACGTGTTTTCTACTAGTGAACTATTTCAATGGCCAAAAACCCCAGATTAAATAACCATTACTAAGACCACAGAGATAATAAGCTGTAGAGCGAAGATTTAAAACCGGATCTTGTGGGACTTCCCTGGTGGTGCAGTGCTTGAGAGTCCACCTGCCAATGCAGGGGACAGAGGTTCCATTCCTGGTCCAGGAAGATCCCACATGCTGCGGAGCAACTAAGCCCGTGTGCCACAACTACTGAAGCCTGTGCACCTGGAGCCCGTGCTCCGCAACAAGAGAAGCCACCACAATGAGAAGCACGCACACCACAACGACGAGTGGCCCCCCGCTCACCGCAGCTGGAGAGGGCCCACACACAGCGGCAAAGACGCAATGCAGCCAATAAATAAATAAATAAATTTATAAAGAAAATAATTTTTTAAAAAAAGAACGGAAGAGAAAAAACCCCAGCTCTTCTGTATGCCAAAGCTTCAACTCTGTCTAGTACACTTTGATTTCTCACTAAGAAAAATGGGCATTTATTCAAAACACTGTTGAAAAAAATCTGTGAATAAGGAACTTTTAAAAGAAACATCACATTCCCCCTGGCACCCAAGAGAGGTTTGCTATACAATATCCGATGCCAATAGTGAGACCACAGGATGCTTTCAGCAATGTTTTTCACTTTTATGACTCCAAACAAACTGCTTTGTAAATATACATTTTAGCTTTGCTACAAGAGTTTGTACACAAATTCCAGCGATAGGAAGCAAAGTTCAATATTCGCCTTGAAGAGGGAAAGACTATTATTTAAAGAAAGATCCTATAACATATATCCTATAACATATCCTATATCCTATAACATAACTAAAATAGTACATATTATATATTATAAACCATCCTCCGCCTGTTTCATGGTTATATATCTTGCATCACAAAAAAGATTACAATTTCCTTAAGTGTAGAGTTTATTTTATATATTTGTCTTACGTCATAGTGCTGAGGTGTATAATATGTGCTCAATAAAGGCTGACTGAACTAAAATTGAAAGTTGCTTAAGTCATGACATTAAGTCACTTTCCTGAGTCTTCTCAATGTGAGATTCTGGATTTTTCTTTTCACATGGTCTTCTATGAGTTAGATTTCTATGTTTATAAGTGCTCTCAATTTCTAACCAAATTTAGGTAATTATATCCATTGAGATAATCATGAAAATAAATACATTCACCTTCCTCGATGAGCATGAACAGCTATGTCTACCCTTCTAAATTCACCTGGAGTCCTCAGTTAATCTATTTCTTCTCTTCTCTGACATTTATTATGGTACTTTGTGAAACTTGCTTCACCAATAGTCTGTATGAAGGTCTATAGACTCTACGAAAATCTCCATGTGCCAGAATTCTCGGAATCAAGCCCTGTGGAATTCTAGATAACTAGGAAAAGAAAAGGAAATGACCATATTGTTTGTAAGTGTTTTGGTCTATTTTGCAGTATTTGGTTTCTGCAGTTTCTACAAGAAAAAGCATGAATGAATGGTTGGCAAAGATTCCACTTTTACTATTATTTAAGGGAAGGCCAATGCTTGAATCAGGCCTCGATGGCTTAAGATAGAGGGTGACAACATCTAAATGGCTGCTGTAAAATCACCCTTGCTGTTCTGGCTTTTTCAAGAGCTTAACCAATAATGAACAAAATAGTAATGTGGCAGTTCAGGGTCAGTCCTGGAGATTCACAAGAAAAACCACTTAAGGGCATGTTAACCTGTAGAAGCCTCATAAATAAACATCTCTGATCACAAGCTGATGTGGATTTTACCTGTCACTAAGAAAAGACAAACTGGGCATTTCTCTAAGTGATCCATTAAAGTTATGAACGGAAAATGCTCAGGATAGTAATGTATGCTGGTTCCTCTCTTCTGGAAAAAAAAATCATAATTTTAACAGCACAGGAACCATTCATCAAAAGCTAATTTAATTTCACATTTAGACCAATTAGAGAAGAAAAAAAAAAAGCTGAGGTTAAGCACTTGTTTATAAAATGTCCTTAAGTAAAATTGTTCACTCAAAGTGCATTGCAATAACAGTCAGCTCTTTGCTCAAAAGGACTTTATGCCTAAAGACCGAGATTATCTTCTGCTAATGACACCTGAAGAGGGGAACAGGCGGTAGGCTAGCCAGGGCCATGTATGGTTGCTGCCCGCAGATCTAACCACCTGAATCCTCCAGGTACTGTTCTGATGGCTTTACATGGACTTTATGTTCACCATACTATTCTTTCTCTCTTCCTCTCCTCAGCTTTTACATATTTGAACCTTTGTATGTAGCTTTTCTTACTACTTCATTTACTCTAATAAATATTAACTGAGCGTATATCTATCTGAGATGAGTGCTAACTACTGAAGGCGACAGCAAGGTATGTAATTAATTGAGATGGTATATGTAAAGTACCTAGATTGGTAACCACAGTAGATAAACACTAAATGGCTGCTGAGAAAGTCAGTGAATGAATAAATAAATGGAGCAGAAGATAAGAAAGGGAACTCTCCTTTGCGGAACAGTCACACAAACAAAAGCACAGAGGTCATCAACAACTGTCCAGAATGTCAGGGGAGTGAAAGTATTTTAGTCTGTGTGTTTTTTGTTTTTTGTTTTTCGGTACGCGGGCCTCTCACTGTTGTGCCCAGCGGCCATGGCTCACGGGCCCAGCTGCTCCGCGGCATGTGGGATCTTCCCAGACCAGGGCACGAACCCGTGTCCCCTGCATCGGCAGGCAGACTCCCAACCACTGCGCCACCAGGGAAGCCCTTTTAGTGTGTTTTGAGCACAGTTTCCTCTAGGGTAAACGGTTGACAGCATGTACACACAAACAGAGAAATTCAAGCCCATCCTACCTACTCTTGACTGTACAATGGAAATCTTGGGAGGCAGAGGAATCAAGCCCTCCTTCCTTCTCCATTGGAAGGAAGGCATTTTAGTATTTTCCTATATTATTAATAAAAAATTATAGAGAAGATTTGGTTTGCTAGTTCCTTTAACCTTGGACGAAGCTTTAACATGTGGGCTGTAGTGTCACTCTTCTTAAATTCCGTGTCTGCTTGTACTTTAGCCCTCCTCTTGATTGGCTTTGATATCCAGGTTCTTCTCATAGTAAGGAGGACACAATCCTTTTATCACCAACATGTAATTCTCAGTCTATGCAGAACAAAGGGCTATATAGAGCTAAAAATCTGGATTTAATTTTAATCAAGGTCCTAATGCATAATTCTGTCCAAAGGCGGCCACAAAGGGGATCGAGTAGAGCTAAAAGCCCCGAGGTCCTCTTTCAGCAACCTTCAGCCTTGTATTAGATTGTCAGTTCCAGGAAGGGCTATGACATTTAGACAATGACAGTGTCCCAAGAGGTTGATAAATCAATATGGGAGGGAGAAAAAGAAAAGTGTAATACACATTTGTTTCTGCCTCTCAAATTTCTTTCTCTCATACAAACCTCCACAAAGTCTGTGTGAAATTAGCATTTTAGGTAACAAGACATTTTATGTACTCATCTTTCTAGACCACATCAAAGCACTGGGTCTGAGTCAAGACTCCTGAGTTCAGGAGAGTCTTAGACTCTTCAATCAAGGCAATTTATTAAGGCTAGTACAAAGGTGATGTGGTATTATTGTCTGTTTTCTGTTTTTTGTCTGTTCACACTACAGGCAAACCATTTAGTTTCCTTGGTTTCAAAACACCAAGCTGAGCTGTTCTAACGTTGGCCCTTTCTATATTCAATTCCTCTCCTGTGTCTTGCCCCTATCATTAATACTGCTTGATTAAGGTTTGTGAATATATACAGCATTTGTATTTATTCAATTCAAGTAAACATGCCATGAGTGCCCAGTCCATTCTCAATAGTCTTAGATACTAAAAAGGATAGAAAATGATCTCTGTCCCTTAGGAGCTTCTGGGGTTTAACGCCAAGAGTTCAACAATTTTTAGCTTGTAACATGAAGAAGGAAAATAATCCCAATGATAAATATCCTCACTAGAAACCAAAAATCCATTTGAACATGTGTATCCACTCTCCCTAAGTTCTATCCAGTAAACGCTACACATTTCTAAAGGATGATCTAACTTAGGAAATGTGATGCAACCAAACTGTGCTCCACTGATCACAGCTGATGGGATCCTAATGGCAAAGCCCATCACCTATTCGGGTAGAGAGAGAAGAATGAGGTAAAGACTGGGGTGTTAGCATCATATAACCTGTGGAAGCTAAGACTGGAGAAGGGAATTAATTGAGGGCATTATTCAGGTGATAAAATCCAACATGGTGTGCTTCCCTAAAAAGCACAGAATAAAAGAGAGTAATAGAAGTTTTGAGTCATGAAGCAAAGTCCAATTGTTGATATACATATCACAGAAGAAATTCCCAACTATGAAACTAGAGCCAAAGCGCTCCACTGAAGAAGTCCACCTGTAGTTCTGTATAGTCATCTCTTTATCTCAGCCACACTATGGTTGGAAACACGCAGCTGAAAAAATTGCTGATTTGTAGGCTCTGTTTATTTGTGAAAGCCTCCTCAAAAGTAGAAAAGCACAGACAATAGGGTCCTTGAGGCCCATATCACACGTTCTCATATTTATTTTAGATGGTCACAAAATTGTTAGTTCACTCTAGCAGCTGACTTTTGTTAAAGCTTATGCTTGGTGGTGGGTGGGGAAGGGTAACTTGCACATTTTTGGGGAAAAAAAGAAAATTCTTGGCCCCTAAGCTGCCTCAATCCACCTTCTCAGCTGATACTAGATTCCTATATCTTCTCCCATGAAACTCTTCCTCTGGCTGTGTTTACATTTTTAAAATACTGTCTTCCTTTCTCTGAAAAGTGAACTTCCACCGCTGGAGAGCCAGGTCATTGATTATAAGCCACAGGTGTGTTGTCAACATATTCAAACCCAGTGTGGGAAGAGAGGTGCCTACATCCCTAACAAGATAATGGTGTTAAGTACAGGTTTTTAGTAAAATGTACTGCATTTCCCATACAAACAACAAATTGCTTCCGATGGTTGAGTCTTCTTTTATCATCTCAGCTTTTTGTCATTCCACCCTCTAAGTGATCCCAGAGCTGCCCTGAGCGATATAAATTCAATTCAGCACAGCAGCCACATTGCTTTTTTGGTTCTATATTGTTAAAACACTTTGATGTCTAAACCAGGGGATGAGAAGAGGGGATGGGAAGGGGGCGGATGAAATAAGCATATTCATATTTATGTGCACAATTATTCACAACTAAATCATACAAATACACTCGTGTCAATAAGTGCCAAAACGTTTTGCTGCATGCAAACCTATATATACACAAGCATATATTCACGCTCAGTTCCATATAATAAACTATATATAACACCATATAATAAACCACTATAAAATAGGTCTAACCTTGTGTGTAATGGCTGCTATCAACTCTGAAAGTCCAAAGGACATGCACCCACCCCTCACTGTATAGGGAGAGCCTTGAGGAATGGGTTAGACTAAAGCACTGCCCTAGTAACCCAGCCAACGCATGGACTCTCAAACAGTGCACTTGGGTTACTCAACGGGCAATGAACTCCCCCAGCATTAACTTACCCAACTGCACAACCAATACTCAGAGGGTTTCTTTAGCATTAGAGACAAACAGAGTCTAGTACTATGGAGAGCTTACTTTTATGGGACAGTGAAAGGCTCAATTAGAAATGTGTCCAGTGGTCTGCTAGACAGGGAACACTTTTGGTGGCTGGAGGCAAAATTAGTGAATATAACTAAAGTACTACTCAACCTAGTACTTACTGGCTCAGAACTTGAAAATCTGAGATATTTTGTAAGGTTTCCATCTCTTAGTGCAAAATTTAGTAAACTGGGGAAAAAATTCCCAAATGAGTAGATGATTAGAAGGAGGGCATGATCAGGGAGTAAAATAGTCCAACTGAGGGTCTCCCTTATTCTGCAGCCTGGTCTACTCTATCATCAAAGCCTTGCCTGGGTTACACACGAGGCAGGACTAGACTGAGGTAAGCAAGGCACCCAGGGTGAAATATTTAGGAAGACTCTCATTCCCTGAGTCCTGAAACTCCATCAGGTCCAAAATATAACACTATGAGGAAACTAGTACAAAGCAAAGAGAGATCTGTTAGATTCATTCAAATAGTACTTTTCAGGTCAATCCTATCTTCCCATGATTCCACAATAATGAACCCCATACATTTCTGTACATGCCCAGAGAGGAATGGGACAAGGAAGGTGGTCTAGTTAGGAAGCCATCTTCCTTGGTCTGCTTAAACAATGTCAAGAATTTAAGAAAGTGAAACAGCAAACAGAATTGAAATCGTTAACAATTCAAGAGCATTTTTCTTCCTCAAAGCTCTTAGCAACCATTAACTAACTAAACTTCTCATGAAAAAAAAAAAAATTAGAATATGTTTTAGGAGATGTCCAGGGCTCTTCCTCACAAACAGACTTCACAAAATATAAATGACTTCTGGAGTATTTAAGAAAAGTCACACAATTTAAGTAGCACTTTGAATACCTTTGATCTAGAGACAGAAGCACTATTTTTACGTTGGCATTTAAATTTCTGATGTATTCATTCCCATAAGCAAATATGTACAAATTACTTAGCACCTAGGCCTTGTTCTAATTGCTGGGGACATAAAAATAAGTAAGTTAAAATACCTGTTTCAAGGTACGGGAGTCTAGTAAGATGAAAAATAAGTCATCAAAAATATGGTCCTTTCAACACTGCCAATGTCTTCTCCAGGACCCGAAGGAGGTGGCATCCAGGGAGAAAGCAGCCAATCCTCTGATGAAGAGTGCTCTGTGTAATAGAGCTCACAGTTGAGTAAAAATGTCCCATTGACTACTGAACCCCTCCTTCCACCAAACTCTGGAACACGTTTTGTATTCCATGATCTCTATATGATATAGCTGCTTCAAACAGCAATCTGGAAGTAAAAATCTCAAAAGAACATAGCAGTGGTTTCCTTGAGACCCTCTGCCATCTTGTTTATTTCCTCACCCTAAAAAAGTAATTTTTAAAATGACCAACCAATATTCTTCACTCTTTGGTGATTTCCATTAATTATTACTCCTTCTATTTTTGCTTTCTGAGTCAATTTCTAGTTTGAACCTCACCCATTACACTTTGAATTTTCATGTTCAGTGGTGTTTGCTTTTCAACAATTATCTCTGTGTCTTGGGGTAAACTGAGGGAACTGAAGTCAGACCATTAGCACCACAATCCTGTGATCCCATTATTCCAATCATACTCAGGCTGTACGTGTATTTTTAATCACAAAACTCTTTATATTTATTCTGGCAATTATATTTGAATTTCACTGAGATATATAGTCATGAATGATCAATTCTGGACAGCCTCACGCATGAAGACTGACTTTAAAATAGCATCACCTTTGGCTTATAAATGACATGCTGATATTTCAATACTAATCTGTTTTTCATCACATTTCTTCCAGCACTGACAATTAAAGAAAAAATAAATGTAACAAGCTGAGAGGGAAAGGTCTCACGCCTATGACCCAGTCATTCCCTCCACTTGAAAAGTGTTTTGGTGTCGCTGTCGTAGCATCGTGGAAAGGACACCAAGGACTGCCTTCTTCTTCGATTACTTACCCTCTTCTCTGTCTGCTCTTTTACGTATATACACTCAACACAAATGGTACCATACACTTCTTTTTGAACTCTATTCAGCTATTTCCAGATTACTTAAGATCAGGTTTCTAAGAGAAAAATCGAACTACAGAACAATACTTAGGAAAACCTAAGTTGAAGAGTAATAACCCATTTGCAAAGCAAAACAAAACAGAACTAAACAAAGAATGACAGAAGTAGAAATTACACAGAATTAGGAAGCACCTGACATACTTTGTTATGGTATTGTCATGCTTTTTGGAGAAGGAAAACTCCCTGTTGGTATCACCAGGTTCATCCTAGATGGGGCAAAGAATTTCCATCTCAGTTTTCCATGAAAAGAAATTGCATGAACTACCTTTGTAACCTTAAGAGAAAGACTTGTCATTCTCAGTCTGAATGATGACAGTCCAACAGTCAGAAATATACTCAGGGACTTCCCTGATGGCGCAGTGGTTAAGAATCTGCCTGCCAATGCAGGGGACATGGGTTTGTGCCCTGGTCCGGGAAGATCCCGCATGCCACGGAGCAACTAAGCCCATGCGCCACAACTACTGAGCCTGCACTCTAGAGCCTGGGAGCCGCAACTACTGAGCCCATGCGCCTCAACTACTGAAGCCCACGTGCCTAGAGCCCGTGCTCTGCAACAAGAAGCCACCACAATGAGAAGCCCGCGCACTGCAATGAAGAGTAGCCCCCGCTCACTGCAACCAGAGAAAGCCCGCACAGCAACCAAGACCCAGCAGAGACAAAAAAATAAATAAATAAATACACGTCATGTGAAATTCCCCGGCGGTCCAGTGGTTAGGACTTGGTGCTTTCACTGCCGGGGACCCAGGTTCAATCTCTGGTAGTGCAAGCTGCACAGCAAGGCCAAAAAAACAAAAACAAAAACAAAAAAACACATAAAGAAATACACTCAGAACTGGCTCTTAATGAGCTAGATCCTTCCCACCAGGTCTGGGATCAACAATGACGACAACAATTACCTTGTACCTGCATGATGATGTTTACCTTTCTGGGCACTCTCCATACATTATCTGATTTGCCTCTCATGCCCACCTTCCAATGTGGACAGAACAGTGTTATCTTCTTTTCGTAAGTTATAATGTCTGGGCAACACAGTGTGCAAGTCTGGGGAGGCACCCAGATTCTGAAGCAAAACTAGAGCTCTTCTGTACTCTGTCTTCCAAAGAGTAAACAGGTGGAAACAGTCAAGAAAGACCCTCCTCACTTTACAAGTGGTCTAATTCTTTTTTTTAATTTAATTTTTATTTTATTTTGGACTATAGGTGATTTACAATGTTGTGTTAGTTTCAGGTGTACAGCTAAGTGATTCAGTTATACCATATACTACATCCATTCTTTTTCAGATTCTTTTCCCTTATAGGTTATCACGAAACATTGAGTGGGAAACGTGGGAGTGAGGGATAAATTAGGAGTGTGGGATTAATTCTTTTTTTTAATTGAAGTATAGTTGACTTACAACATCATATTAGTTTCAGGTATTCAACACAGTGATTGGATATTCTTTAGCAACCCAGTCACCATATCCAAAACAGGGGTAAGAATTTACTCGCCAACACATGTGAGGCCAAATGTAAGTCTCAGAGACTCTGACTTGATAACATAGCACTTTCTCAGCATTCACCCTGCGAGGCACTGAAGTGTCACAGAACCACATTTCCTACAGAACGACACACAGAGAACTAAGGATAGACAGACGAGAGCCTGTCAGTTTTTCTCAGGGTGGACAGAACAACCATTCAGAGCACAGAAGGGTGTGCTTTGAGATTAAAATTTGTCTTCTTTCCCCCATCCATATGTCTCAATGGCCTCCAGCCCCCAAAACTATGACTAACCAATTCTAAAGGAAATATAATAAAATGGGGACCCTACTGTATTAAGGGCATGTCCACATAGAACAAAACAATAGGGATAAATAATTCAAGACATAATTTTAGAAATAAAACAGATTGTATCTCATGACTACTCCTTCAAGGTAAATATATATATATATATAATATATATATATTTTTTATTTTATTTTTTAATCTAGCCACAGGGCGTGCAGCCTCATAAGCTTTCATAAATTCTTTTTCTCTGCCTCCAGTCAAAAGCAGATTTAACCCAATCTCAAACAGCAGGGTCTTTCTGGGTAAAAATGGTCGGCGAACTGCAAAGTTCCTCTAACTACCACAGCCCATTCATTTATTAGAGTTCATGGATGTCCACCATCTATACTGTAACAATCTTTTCAAAGAAAAGGGAGGCAGGAACAAAGCCTGACTGATCAATACCTCTGTGGCTCTGAGCAGCATGGAGGGCCTCCCTCACAGGGGTTATCGCTTTGGTTCCCACAGCACGCCATCACACACAGACTTTTCTGTGTACAGCCAGTGTCAATTCTTTCCCTCAGTGCAAACTTCTCACTGGTTTGGATCCAAAGGACCTCTTCAGATTCGCCATACCCGATCAGAGCTCATTAGAGATGGCTCACGTTAGCTGGGAGAACCAACCAGACTTCGGCACTGGATTTGCTAAGGCAGCCCAAGACAGAACCACCGCCGTGTGTACTGAGCCAGGAAAAAAAGAAGACGGGCTCTGCTCAGAAGAGACAAGTAAAGAACAGGAGCACATGGCGACAGGGATGCGGGATCAGCTTCCAGAAGGGATGAGATGGGAGACATCTCTCAGGGACCCTCCAAGGAGGAGAGCCCACTATCTCATAATTAATAGCAATATTTTAGTGAAAAGCTTAGAGGTGGAAAGTCACAAGTCAAATGGCAGATTAATCCCAGGCCAAAATCTCTCCCTTCTGCCCCACACAGCCACGAATGATAGACACTACAAAGGGTGGGATAATGTAGAAAATGTAAGCAATGCATAGGTTTTGAGGAAGCTATATTCTGAAGAGAACCATTCAATATAGTGATACCTTAAGTTCCATACATTGGTGTGTGACTGAGAGATGAGAGCCTAGAACAGGACTCAGCAAACTATGGCCCACAGGCTAAATCTGGACTACTTTTATAAATAATGCTTTACGAGAACAAAGCCACACTCATTTGCCTGCTGTGGTTGATTTTATGCTACTATGCCAGAGGTGAATAGTTGCTACAGAGACTGCATGGCCCTAAAAGCTAAAATATTCGCTTTCCTGCCCTTTGCAGAATGTGCTTGCTGACCCCTCATCTAGAAGAGTGCTATATAAGCATTGAAAACTTAGCCCTTTCTCACTGAATAACAGTTGACTAGAATGGAGAAGGAAGACGGAGTTGCAACCCAATTCAGAATCACGTGGTGCCTCACCCCTCCCCACTCATCTGTTCCCAGTCATCGTTCCTTCACTGCCATGCTCTCCTCTAATGCCCCAGACCATAAATCCCACCCAGTCAACCAAGATCCGTAGTTATTCAAGGCTACAATCTCTGTTGTCCTCAGTCCTCCCCAAATCCCCATTTCTGGATGTTTTAAGACACAGAAGATAACCCTTTCCTTTCAAAGGTATTAGCACAATTTTAATTAAGTTTTACTTAATAAGTAATCATGTGTTACTTGTTTATCTTTTTCACTAAACAGTAATCAAGGAATTCATCTATTACCCACAACATCCCCCCACTTTGCCTCAATACTTGATAAATGAGTGAATTAGTCAATGGAATACAATAATGTGAACCACCTTCTGGTCCATCACTCTTGCACAGAATTACACTCATACTTGACCTTTGCATAGCACTCCCCTTCTAAACATTCATGCACTGAACATCACTGTCTTAGGAATCTTCTCAAGACCAGAGAGCAATGAAGGTAACAAGGAGACAAGTTTCAACATATCAAATGATAGTGAATTAACCTCTTGATATTTTCCAACTCAAGTTATTTTCAAACACATTCTCCTATTTTTTTTTAAATGTACTGTGTCCAGCCAAAAAACCATGGAAGTGGGAAATATGATTTCTGAACTTTCAAAACTTCTAAAGTTTTCCAGTTTAACATCAAAGACATAAGTCCACCAACATAAGTCTCAGTAGAAAAGAGAAAGTAGGAACAATAGGTTAAAAGGATCACCCAAGAGACTCCTGCAATCTCATGACCAATTATTATTGCTCAGCAATGCCACTGGCCTTTGCCTTAGCTCAGTCAGCTCCTACCACCCGCTACGCCTGCCCTTTCTGTGCCACTTCCACCCTCTTGTGTATGCTAAGAAGGGGAAAAACAAGATCAGTGGGTAAAAGATAGGAAGGAAGAATTTAGATTGAGAGTGAAACAGAACTTTCTGGAACAATTAATGATCTAAAAGTGAAGGGAGATCTCACAATAGATTGTGAGATATCAAGGAGAAAGTTGGAGAATATTTGAGAAGAATGTCACGTAAAGGAATTTTTTTCCTTGGCCACAAGGATAAACTAGTTGACTTTAAAGTTCCCACTCAACTCTTATAAATCTTGAAACCGTGTTCACAATAGATTGTTAAATTTTTTAAAAGTTATACAAGTATATATGAGATTATTCATTTACTATTTATATATATAAAATACCAAAATGTCAACAGTAATTCTCTGAGTCATGCAATGAGTGATTTATATTTTTTCCCATTTATCTCTTTTAAGGTTTTATTCACTGAACACAATTTCATTGGCAAAAGAGATAAAAAGAGTTTAAAAAGTCATTGTAGACACCATAGAACCAATCATTATGTGTTACATAATTTATTCTATGTGAATAAATAGGTCACAAGGGCAGTTAGCATTGTCTCCACAGAACAAAGGCAATGAAATCAAAGTGTGAATGGCATTAAAAAATTAACCAAAAATAGAGCCAAGGCTCAGCCCTCCATCTGGCCTCAGCTGCTCTCAGAGCTGAAGCTCCTATAGACATCCATGAGACAGTGATTCAGGGAATACCAACCTGCTCAGCCATCACAATCTCAAGGAGTCCAGGGTTGCTGCAAGCCCAACATATGGGGGAGCCACGCTGGACAGTCTAGCTGGCAGGCTGGAGGGTACAAAGGTGACCCAGGACCTAGTGAGGGTACATCTGAATTTCCAAAGTCACTGGAGGATAGCTAATCCTGGTATCTTAGAAGCAAGACTTTCAAGACCTGATTGGCCAATCAGAATGGAGGAGGCAGGGCACTTTGGAAGGTCCTGGGTAGCAAATATTTACCAACCAGTGAGGAAATATTTTTATTTTTAGCAATGTGACCATCCATACTGGTACCTGAATACCATTGTTGGCTGAATACCAACAATGGGTTTAAATAATTTGCTTAATCCACCGGTAGAACCTAATTCTCCTGCTTTTACCCATGCCTTTCTTCAAGGGCTAGCACATCTCCTATTCTAGAAAATCCTGGGAAGTACATCTTGCCTGACAAATATCACTGCTTACAGACTTCTGAGTCATAGAAGACAACTGCTTGAAGCAATAGGCAAGGGAGTTTTTGTATCTAAAACATAAATGCTAAGAATCTTTCAAGGAAGGAAAATGTGCTGTGTTCTTTATGGGCTGTGCAATCTAAGAGAAAGGAGAAATGAGGGACTTTGAAGGGTGCCCTTGTGAACCTGAGTGCCACTTCTATGTTCTCATTTCAAAATACGGGAGGCCTAGAAACAGAAACAGAACCAATCAATTACATAATTCCATTAATGAGTCTGAGCTGAACCTGTTCTGCATGCAGACTTTACGATGAGCTCTGAGTCTCCTATTGGACCATAAACCAACAAATTAAATCCCTAGAAAAGCATCTAGAAAGCAACCTAAGGAAGTAACTGCTCCTTTTTAATGTAGGGCTGAAAGAACAAAGGAAAGTTTTGTTTGATTCTGTCTCCACTCCCCAACCTGGCCACACCAAGGATCATAAGGAAAGATTCAGCTTTTCTTCCACAGCATTTGGTAACATTGTCACATTCCACTTTCCTGTTAGGTTCTGATATTCTTATGTTGAGGAGTCTACACACACCCAAAACAGAAACTCAATCATAGATTTTTAGACACTAAGAGAAAAAAAGGAAAACTATGAGCTACAATATAAAAATCATTGTGGAGTTCAAATGTCCTCTCCCTAGCGCCCCCCGCTTAGAAATTTATGGAAGCTTACTTGATGTAAAATGGACCATTCCTACCATTGCCCCTCATCTTGTTTTCAACCAGAAAACAAGCCAACGCTTGAAATTAGGGAATAGAGAGACATGATATGTGAGATGCTGCACAAATTCAAGAAAGAAATTAACCGCTTATCAAGGTCAATAGCTTCCCAGCTCCTGATAGGAAACATAACCATCAAATGTGGATCTGTGGGAAGCAGAACTGATTGGATAAATGGAGTTAACGCAACTAATAACCATCATTCGCCCATTCTTGGGAATGGCTAGGCTTTTACAAATAGGGCGGCCATTGTTGAAGAAAGTAACTCAGAGGCTGGGTCTAACAGTTTCAGCCTTTGAGATGCCGCTTGACCTTTCCGTCCTGAAACTGATTCGCTTCAGCTAAGAGAAGGCTTTCAAAATCAAAATGCTATACACAGCCAAGGGCATGTTTCTTCATTCAATCAAGAGTTTAATTACATTGTTCATGGAAAGAAAGCAATGCTGTCACAGAATAGTCAAACCACACATGGCAAGCTTAGAGTAATTCAAGGCCTGAAACGTTCAGAAGGTGGACAAGTCCATGAAAAAAAAAACCCAATGCATTATTTATAGGAAGCTCAGCTTTGACTCATTAAAAAGAAAATTCAGTGCCTTCTAGTTTTACTCCTTGACATTCATCATCTTTACAGGTCAAGTCAGTGGTACGACAGAAGGTGAAATATGATTTCCCCACTCCCCCAACATTTCTACAACAAACCAGAGGTAAAATTTTGTTAACCTCATGTTTCTCACAGATTTCATTACAGTAAAAAGCCTCAAGACTGCTTGAAAAGTAGAGATCCAAGTGGCAAGCGAAAACCCCATTTCTCAAGCAGTGGATGACCTATCATTCAAAGTCACTGCATTTATAACACCTCAGATAACATGTGTCCTCATCTAATCCATTTAAATGCTGGATTCGTGATGATAACTTAGTGAACCAAAAAGGAACAGTGGTTTGGATAAGGAGAATATGTTGAAGTTCAATTAAATGAAGTAAGATTTGTTTCTAACATTTGTCAACTTAGTTCTCATCACCTCTTCACCCTCGAATAATACTTAGATTTTATGTTTTCAGTTTAATTCTGTTTGGTCCCTGGGATGCTAACTTCCAGCAAGACAAAGTAAAGGTACCACGGAAGAGGATAATGACCTCCTATGTGTTAAGGAAAGAAATCTGATATTTGAACATCTATTTGATAAATATTGGAGGCATTGAAGACTTAATGGTACTACGACCATGAGAAGCAATAAGGAGACTAGCAATGCCTTTGTTTTCCTGCCTGCTGAGAGCTGATAGAATCTTAGGCTTAATAGAGTCTTCTTGTGAAGTTATCACAGCGGAAAAATCCAACCTACATTTTACTTCCACCTACATTCAGGGAGGAGCATCAATCATTTGTGTTTTCCACACTATTACATCATCATTATCATAACTGAGCACTAACCGAGGGAATAAAGAAAAAAATATTCTTGGTCTTTTTCTTTACACAGCTAACGGTTTCACTGCAGAGAGTCTTCACATGCATTAGCAAAAGAACACCAAGCTGTACATGATTAGTAAAAAATAGGAATTGGAATAGGAAGCAAAATTCTTTAAGGCATTACGGGCTTGAGTACACTGGGACTTTAGAGGTATGAGCGAGAAAGCTCTGGGGTGATGTCATTGAAGAGGTTGGACATAAGGCAGCCCTCGGACAGTTTTTCTGAACTTCACTGATTAATGAGCACAACAGTCAGTACTGCTTTGAGCAGATTTGGAAGTCACATGAAAGAGCTGCGGTGGCACTGGCTGCTTCTCTTAACAACATTGCTAATTCATGAGCAATCCCAGCTCTTAGAATATGGTAGAGATGTGAGTAGGAAGGATGCTTGAATTAGAACTTCTGAAACTCTGACTTGCAAACACATAACCAGGGGATTTTGTGAAAATGTAGATTCCAAAGCAGCAGATCTCGGAGGAAGGCTGGGTTTCTGCATTTCTAACAGGCTCCTATGCGACGCTAATGCTGTGGGTCCACAGGCCACACTTTGAGAAGAAAGGTATTAGAGGACAGTTGGGCATTTCTGAGGCCTTGGAGCTAACTCTTTTCCTCCGCGCAAAAAAGAAGACAGCTACATCTGTCCAAAAGCCATGTCTCTTTCTCTTTGTGGAGATCATTTTCATCTTGATCATATCTTTTGTTCCCTAAATGATAAAGCAAATGTTTGAGGTTTTTGTTTTGTTTTGTTGCTGTTTTCAGATTTATCTATTTGCTTATTTGGTAAAAAGAAAACAGAGCTAAATATTTTAATGTGATGCAAAAATAGACATAACTTTTCCCAAGTTTCACAGTAATTGTATGGCAGGTAGAAAAAGAAAAAGAAAAGACCAAGCAAAATGAATCAACAGTGGTTTATCCCAGAGGGATGGAATTATGCGGAAGTTTCCTTTTTCCAACTCAAATATTTCCATAATATGTGAATCTTCACAATAAGCACAGATGTCTTTTTAGGCAGAAATTATAATAAAAATAAGGATATAAATAAACATTAAATTTTGAGAGGGCCAGGTTGTCATCTCTACATGGCTGTCAGCTCTGTCATGCTAGTAGCATCACTTTGGGCTGCTGTGATCTTACATGAGACAAATTGGGCAACTGCATATTCTTCAACATTTGTAAGAAATAGAACAGAATCAGTCAGTTTTAAACTTTCAAGTTTTAGGATTAGTGCATTTTATACATGAATCTACTTTCCCATATCTAATCATGAGTGAAAACGATGCATTCTTACTAGCAATTCCAAACAGGTGCTTTCTTTTCTAGCAGCAGCAAAATAATAAAATGGTTCAGGAACTGAACATTTGTATCCAATTTCACTTTTGGCTTAGTTAAGCAAAATCATCATCCCCGAATAAAGGTTTTCAATGTTTTTCAAACAACTTTCCTTGCTGAGAGGGCTTTTTCATAAAATCATACAATGGTCCCTGATTTTTTTTTAAAGAAATATGATGCACCATCTCTTTAACAGAAAATTGGGTTATTGATTAATTGATTATATGCTGCTCACAAATGCCAACTTAAGCACAAGTAAGGAGAAGCTACTGAATGTTCATAACTCAAAGGCTGCAAGACCATGCTACACGGTTGCATTATTACCGTCTTCTATTTTAATGAAGACATAGCACAGCACTTTGTTGGCCTAATTTACACGATATATCAAAACTATGTGAAATGCCCCTACACTACAATGGGAGAGAAATTACAACGCATATGTGAATTACAGAGCTTAGCCTGGTTGTTAAGGTAGGGCATTAGCATTTCAAAGCTGTAGTTGGAATGTTAGTCTTTTATAAAGGTGGCAGTGGATTTCTTTTCGGAGGAAATTAAAGTGCATAAAGCTGTCTTATAACCTGTTAGTGAAAACTGTGACATTTGAAAATGATTAACAGAAAATTGATTTTTTATTTAGATACTCAATAATCTAGAAGTGTCTAAATAATAGATGGATCATAGGAATATACCACCCACTTGGAGAGGAAAAATGAATATTATAAAAATAATAATATAATAATAATAACATCAACTATTTATCTACGAATCACAGCATGAATTCAAGAATGTGTGTTTTGAAGCCAGGATTTGAATCACAGGTCTGCTATTTACTAGCATGGAGCCATGAGAAAATTAGCTAACATCTTGGTGTTTCACTTTTTCCACCTGTAAAAGGGCATAATATTAGGTCCTTCTTCATTGTTTCACTGTGAGAGTAAATAATTTAATATGGGAATACACAACAGATAGGACTGAGTGTGATTGCAAGTGACAGAAACCTCATGACAATGGTTTAAAACCAAACAGAGCAACAAGGTCCTACTGTATAGCACAGGGAACTATATTCAATATCCTGTAATAAAGCATAATGAAAAAGAATCTGAAAAAGAATATATAAAATTATATATATATAAAGTTATATATATGTATAACTGAATCACTTTGCTGTACAGCAGAAATTAACACAACATTGTAAATCAACCATACTTCAATAAAATAAATTTAAAAAAAAAACAAATAGAGGTATTATTCCTTATATTAACAGGAAGTCTTAAAAGGAGCAGTCCCAAGAAGGTATTGTTGCTCAAGAAAGCCATCATGGACTCAAATTTCTTCTCATTTCCTTCTCATTGTCCTTAATAGGTGAACTAATGCAGAATGGCTATGACTTAGAGCCTCAACGCTGCTGTCCAGACAGAAAGCAGAAAGTAACAAAGAGGAAGGGGGTGGTTCTGAGGTCGGGAGAGTAAACTTTTTCCCAAGGAGTCTCCTGATTTCACACCATTCACCAGAACTATGTCACACAGACGATCCTAGCTGCAAGGGAGTCAGGGAAACAGTCTTTTAGCTGGCATACTGCTGAATAGAATGGAAAATATCCCTTTATTAAATAAGGAAATAGGTGGGCAATAAATATGTCATGCACAATACCTGCCATATCACTTTATTTTTTTAAATTCTTTTCTCCATTGAAGCTCCTTGCTTCTCTCCTTCTTTATTTATTTATTTGGACACACCGAATGTGGAACTTAGTTCCCCGACCAGGGAATGAACCCAAGTCCCTTGCATTGGAAGCATGAAGTCTTAACCACTACACCACCAGAGAAGTCCCCCTGCCATGTCACTTTAAACCACACAGAGTCTCATAAATACTGGCTGTTATTATTATTCTACACTTTTGTACTTTATATATGCCTCAGGCTCAGTGAGACTAATCATGGTATATGCATCTGAAAACACAGACATTTCTTTGCAGTGGCTCATATACACAGGGGAGATTTAAGTACCACTTAAAGAAGTTCCATTGGTGACCTGGAGACAGAAAGGCTAAATCTACAGGGAGATAAGACATGGGACATCTGTCCTCAAATCAGCCCTTCAACTGAATCTGAGTCATATGTAGAGAAAAGTTACAGTCCCTAGTTAAAAGATTTGTTGTCCTAAAGGGTTTTGTGAAACAAGGGACTCAGGCAATTTGATAAAGTTTAACAGAGAGGAAGAGACTATAGAGACACTCTGTCCCTGGACATAATGCTCAGGCACTGGAGAGGTTCTAGAGCTTGCACAGCCTTACACAAAGCAGCAAAGGCCAAATCCAAGAGAGGAGGTAAGACACCTGGCAGGAGATGGAAGCTCTGGGAAGACACAGGAGAAGTCGAGCAGGCATGCCAGACTGCCAGATACACATTGACGACACAAGGCCCCTCCTGGAACTCCTAAAAATATGCAAAGAAGGCACTGCAGGAGGCTGAAGGCCCGTTTTAGAGAGTGGGGAGCATTCGTGGCAATGAGGAGTAGTCTAGATTGTGTACATGTTAACTTATTTAATCCAGACTAATACTAGTATAGTCTTGCTAGTTACCTTTTTTTTAGTGCTTAGTGCCTGGGTCACAGAATATACGAAATAATTCACATGTATTTTCTCAAAATATGTTATAAACACTGTCTGAATTAGGTATTCTTCTACTTTACAGATGAGGAAACTAAGCATAGACATGTAGAGGAGTATCTTATCCCATTTAGAAAGTTCTAGGGCTGGAATCTACACTCAAGCGCCCCTGACTCAAAAATCATACCCTGAGTTCAAAAACTGGCTTGACAAATAGAGAGCTATCATGGTTAATTTTTAGAGAGAATGTACAGCAAAATACGGTGGTTTTCAAAGTTAAGTGTGCATAAGACTCACCTAGAAAGTGAGTCTCTCTCACTTTAGCTAAAAATGCTATTCCCTAGTCCCCCCTGCCCCGCCCCGCTCAGGTATGTCCAGGATTCTAATTCAGGTGGTGTCAGGTGGAGCCTAGCAATTTGCATTTTAAAAGATGCACATATCACACTGATGCAACCATACTTTGAGAAAAGTCCTGGGATAATAAGGGTTATAGAAACATCATCTATAATTCTCAGAATAATCACACAAGAACGAAACTATCATCTTAGTAAACTATCATTTCTTAGTAAACTAAGAAATTAGTTTACTAGGATTAAGTATTCTGCTGGTTTTTCCACTCTGACAAAACAAAATAGGATGTTTTTAAAATCATTTTTTAAATTTTAGAATAGTTTTAGATTTACAGAAAAAATGTGAAGATAGTACAGAAAGTTGCTATATATCCCATATTAAATTTCCTCTATCATTAGTAACATATTATTATGGCAGCTTTACTAAAATTAATGAATCAGTACTGATGTATTATTAACTAAAGTCCAGACTTTATTCAGATATCTTTAGTTTTTACCTAAAGTCCTTTTTCTGTCCCAAGATCCCACAGAAGACAGCATATTACATTTCATCATCATGTCTCCATAGGCTTGCCTTGGCCCCAACAGTTCCTCAGACTGTCCTTATTTTTAATGACCTTGATAGTTTGAGGAGTATTGGTCAGGTATGTTGTAGAATGTTCCTCAATTGGGGTTTGTCTAATCATGATTATACTGGGGTTATGGGTTTGGGAAAGGAAGTTCACAGAGATGAAGTGCCACTGTCATCACATCCTCCCAGGGGTACATGCTCGTATCATGGTTTGTCATTGTCAATGATGACCTTGATCATCTGTCAAGTTTCCCGCCCCCCTGCCCCGTAAAGTTACTCTCCCCCTTCCCCTTGCATCCTGTACTTTTTGGAAGGAAGTCACTGTACACAGTCCACACCGAAAAGAGCAGGGGTTATACTCCACCTCCTTCAGGGTAGGTTATCTATATAAAGTATTTGGAAATCTTCCGTGTGAGACATTTGTCTCCTCTCTTCCATGTATTTATTTATTTATTAAGGACTTTATTTATAGTAGTACAGTAGTATAGTATAAATGTATTTATAGTAGTATATAAACAGTATGTTTAGTTTGTATTTTGAGTTATAATTCAAAATTACTTGATTTATTGTGTTGCTCAGATTGTTCCAGCTTTGGCCATTGAGAGCTTTCAGTTAGCTCCTGTGCCCCTTTGACACACTCTATCATTGTGCATTTTTCTTTCTTTCTTTCTTTTTCTTAAAGAACTTCCGTACTCTCTGGCACTTACATATTTCCAGCCTAAGTCTTAGAATCAGCCATTTCTCCAAGGAACCCTTGTTCCTTTTACTGGAGAATGCTATTAGAAATTAAGATTTGCATGCTAGATGTCATTTTTTTAAGTACATGTACTTTTGGAAAACCAAAAAGACAGATGCCCTTCATTTTGTTGCTTTTGGAAGGTGTCAGATATAACTCGTGAGTAAATGAATTAAAAGTCAGAAGACTTGGGTTTTTCTTACAGAACTAGTAAGTTCTACGTGATCTTAAGCAAGTAATGGACCACCAGTCTTCATAATAAGCTCACTCACAAAACATGTAAGAAGAATTAGCTCTTCTGCCCACTTTTTAGATGTATTGGGAGAGGAATTTAGATAATGGATGTGAAAGCCATTGGAAAATATAAAATATCAGACAAACATAAGGCAACAACCTCATCATCATCATTCATCAATTATTAATTATCATAATCTTACATGACTATTCTGGGTGAAAGAACAAAGGAAGAGCTATTTAAGCTGAAAATTCTGTGCTGGGCTACCTGCCCTTTGGCTGTGAAAGTATAGAAAATCTTTTATAGGCTAGCTAACACCTTTCATGCATTAGTAATAAAGGATTTTGGCATCTTGAACCAAAGTTTTCTATACATTTTTGAAGCTCTCCTAAAAGGAAAAGGATGGAAACATTAATTTCCAGCACAGACTTATTCCAGCAGTGCTGAGGCCTAAATTGGCTTTTGCAGCTACCACATCTCAGTTCAAAATGTGGTGCATGATGGGATCTGTCTTCTCCTGAGCACTCTGTCCTTCTGAGACCTCCCTAAAATTATTAGGAAACGGCTTGCAAATAAAACCTCTTCATTCTAAAATTACATTATTTATGCTGCCAAAGCTACTTTGCCAGATGACCGTGTCATTTCTCTCTCCCTTTTCTCCTTGGCTATCGCAGATCTGCTGCAGAAGAGGCTAGTGAAGCCATTGCTGGTGATGGGAACTGGTGGCCATGGCCAGTGGGTGGCTGACTCTTGGAAGTGAAGCGTTCGCCATCTTTTCTCTTGTCTTCCAGAGCCTGGACACGTAAAGAAGTGTCCAACAGGAACATCCCAAACACCTTGCCCACCTGACTTGTCCTCTTTATTCATGAAGCCCTTCTGAAGAGCGTTTCTCTCTCTTCCTCTCCTCTACCTATACTTCTCAATCATTTGGTTCTTAATAATATGTTGTCTTGCAGCTCTGCTTGTCTTTTTTTTTGCATGTTTAAACTGCCTAGGTTTTATTTCCCCAAGCATTCTATTCATTCTATGAGAACAGTGGTAGTATGTAAGATGCTTTTTATTATATATCCAATGTTAAGAGCCAACAAATATGATAAATCAAACATGGTCTCAATAAACATCTGTTGAATGAATGGATAAAAACAAAAATAGCTTAGTGCTTACTATGTACCAAGGACTGTGATAATCCTTCAGTGTGATTCTCCTTGTTTAATTAACCCATTCCCAGTTTTAGGGATAAGGAGGGAATCATAATGAGGGTCACGAAGTTAAATCTTGGTAGAGCCAAGATTTAATTCCACGTGTGCAGACATGTTTCGTGGCACTCATTCTTAGATTTGTGGTTTGGGTGTTCAGTTAACTTCTCTGAAACCCTGTCTCATCATCAGGACAATGAGACGGGCATCTCAAACAACTGCTGAAGTCCTTTCCTGCTTGACTAATGTGCTGAAACACACGAAGAATTGACCTTTTGACCTTTTCATCCTGGGTGCCCCTCTTGTACTCATCATCTTGTCTTGGCTTCCATTGACTTCTACAAAAATAGTATTTTAATTTTTTTAAAATAAATTTATTTATTTATTTTTGGCTGTGTTGGGTCTTCGTTGCTGTGCGTGGGCTTTCTCTAGTTGCAGCAAGCGGGGGCTACTCTTCATTGTGGTGTGTGGGCTTCTCATTGCGGTGACTTCTCTTGTTGCAGAGCACGGGCTCTAGGTGCATGGGCTTCAGTAGTTGTGGCACATGGGCTCAGCAGTTGTGGCCTGCGGGCTGTAGAGCACAGGCTCAGTAGTTGTGGCGCACAGGTTGAGTTGCTCTGCAACATGTGGGATCTTCCTGGACCAGGGCTCGAACCCATGTCCCCTGCATTGGCAGGCGGATTCTTTTTTTTTTTGCGGTACATGAGCCTCTCACTGCTGTGGCCTCTCCCGTTGCGGAGCACAGGCTCCAGACGCGCAGGCTCAGCAGCCATGGCTCACGGGCCCAGCCGCTCCGCGGCATGTGGGATCTTCCTGGACCGGGGCACAAACCCATGTCCCCTGCATCAGCAGGCGGACTCTCAACCACTGCGCAACCAGGGAAGCCCGCAGGCAGATGCTTAACCGCTGCACCACCAGGGAAGCCCACAGGCGGATTCTTAACCACTGCACCACCAGGGAAGTACCAAAAGTAGTATTTTAATTTTTTGACTCAACCCAGTCTTCAGGAATGGTTCTCCTAAGGAAAACACAGAGTCTATCCCTGGGATTATTATGTTGGAAGTATTTATACACCTATTTTGTCTTGTTTCATTTTCATACCTGTGAGTTGACAAATGCCCTAGATGCAGTAATAACAGGGCTTAAAGAGATAGCAAATTCTATAGACTTCACATACTTGCACTTTAGTGTTTGCAGGATTTCCTTGATTTTGAATTTTTTCCAAGAACTCTGGAATGGCGCCAATAAAATTAGTAAGGGTGCCATGTAAAGGAAAAAACAATCAAGCACAAAGAAGGGAAGAGGAGAATAAAATAAAATTCTCTGGAAAAAGCTGAGTACTCATATGAAATGTAATATATCCTTAACTGAACTTTGCATGGCTTGTGATAAAAGTAACTTCAGATTCTGTGCAAACTTGAGAATAACCATTATATGGAAATCCATTAGTGAGTATTTGTTAGATAATTAATATGCACCCAGCATTATACGAGGCACATTAAAACAAAAGTATTAGACGTGCTTCTCCAATAAATAAATTATCCTACCATCTCCAATATATTCTGATACTGAAAATAAGCTGTTTCTGACAGTTTGGGGACCAGGTAGTTGGCAAAAAAAAAAAAAAAAGAAAACCTTCAAGTTTGGACATCAAATTTTATGTTAGCGCAGGTTTAGAGGGTAAGGACTTCTATGACCCAATACGACAGCCGAGGCACAAGTTAGTTGTAAACCATCAAACGGGCACCCATATTCTCTGATGGGGCCCCTTCTTAATAGGCCTTGCAGCCTGCCCCCACTTATTCTTCCATCTGGCTAACAGCATGTTGGCTAAAATACCATGACACTGCTGACGACCCTTCAGAATTTTCCCCACTCCCATCCCCATCCCAGGTACCTAATTTAGGGTGACCAAACACTACAGTTTACCTGGGGCTGTGCTATTCTTAACACTGAAAGTCCTGCTTCCTAGGAGGCCTCCCAGTCCTGGGCAAACAGGAACAGCTGGTTGCCCCCTAAATGCTGCAGCATCAGGACCAGAGCCATCAAGCTCTCCCACAGGCCTATTCCTCTATGTATGTCCTACTCCCTCCGCCTATGAGTTTGTTCTCCTTCTCTTCCTTTAATTCATTCTTGAAGATTGATTAAATTATCTTTCCTAAGCTATAGGCTATGAAATGCATTTTTTCCCCGAGAGACGGTTTCACCCTTCTTATAAACAGAATTTTACTCTAGAGGGGGGGAAAAAAAAAAAAAAAACAGCAGCCTTACATAACCTTTCACAAAAGCCCTACTCATTTTCTACCAGGACCTGAAAAGGGCCTACATTTCATAGGCGAAGCAGAAAACTTCTCTCACCAAGAGGAACACTGGTGATTTTCATTCAGATTGATCCAATCTGCACAGCTGAACCCCCAGGTTGTCTTCTTGTAGAGTCTGATTTGGAGCACGCCAGTTAAAGCTCCTCTCTCTGCCAGGCAGTGCACAGCAAAAAGCTTCAAAGCCTCGCACTGAGCTTTCTGTCTGTAAAGCTTTGCTCTCTTCAAACACCTCAGTTACGCCCCTTCTCCCCCTACCACAGAGGCCCAGGCAAATGAGCATTCGGTCTGTTTCATGTCCTGAAGACCGTTCCCCATCAAACGATGAGCATCAGCATGGGGTCGCTGGCAGGGTCTCACTTTGAGCACCTGTGGGCTTTTAGCGTCAGACCCAAGAGGCAGAGGAGGGAGGGTGAGGATGGACTCAGGGCCCTAGTGTCCCTTTCGAGTGCCTGCCATTCTCCCTGCATCTGAGTATTTTTAAGGAGGAAAGGGGATAGAGGGAGGAGAAAATATGGAATGCAAAGCCGGAGACCCTTTTACAATGTGCCTTCTTCCTTGAGCACTGATAAGAAGGGAAAAGGCAGGTGGAAAACCCAGAGAGCATTTTCACAGCATTTTCAAGGGCCTTTAATCTCAAGGAAAATGAAACATGTCATGGTCTCCAAGAAATACATTAGCTGCTAAATTACACACCAGAAGGCTCTTGGATGTTGGTGTAGTTCGCCATTCCAAGACCAGTTCCTGAAGCTAAAGTCCTCCAAAGAAGCTTCAAGCTAAGATTAAACAAGTATGGATGGAACCTTTTCCCACTGAGATTTTTACAAAGAAATCGAGCCCAGGGTCACTTCCGTCCGTGGGTTTTCAGTCTCCTAGGGCAGTGTTTCTCAGTCACCTGGGATTCTCATTCAGTTAAGTTGAGGTCTGGACTCACTTTCTGTTTTCCTAAAAAGATCCTGGGAGATGCAAATGTTGCTGGTCCCTGGACCACACTTTGAATAGCAAGGTCCTAGGACACTGATTCTCAAACTTGGCTACACTTTGGGACAATCCATGGAGGTTTAGTAACTGTGTGTGCTGGGCCTCATCTCAGAGATTCTAATTCTATTGTACAGGATAGAGCTGGGCATTAACACCTAGCCAAGGTGAGAGTGTCTTCTTCAGAGAGAAGATTCTCGGGGTAAATTATACCTGGCACTGCACGTTAACCACTAGCCTCCAGGTGTTCATGCTAAGTAGATGCTGGACTCAACGGGTCTGCAGGAAATGGATGTGGTTAACCAAACAGGAGTTAAAGGAGGAGGTTAATTTGGATGAGGGATCCACAGGAGGTACATCATACGGTGCCAAGTTTGATCAATATTGTACTGTGTCAGGTCTAACTTAGCTGCATCTGTTAGCCTCTGAATCTAGCAAAGGCATGGACCATGGACCACTAAACCATGACCCACTAAACGAAGCATGGGCTTGATTTCAAAATTTCTGTTAGAATCTGACATCTTATTTTATTTCTAAGTCTTTAAAATCAACTACAACAATGAAATTGAGGAGGGTTCTAGAGTGGCCTGCCCATGCCTGTGAAATCTGCTACATGTAGACTATTCCAGTATAAATCTAGCCCACAGTAGGATAATACTAAACACAGCTAGCCTTTACAGAACATTTAAGGGTCAGGCATGGGAATGGATATCATTTATCTAACTGTTGGAGTGAGTTTATCTCCAGTTTAGAGATGGGAAAGAGAAGTCAATTTTGTCTCCATTTTACAGATGGGGAAGTCGAGGTCAAGTCCACTAGCTGAGAGGCTTTCCCCCGCCAGGTTGTGCCACGTCTCTCATCATAACCCAAGACCACAGGACCATGCAGCCAACTCCTTTGCAACTTGGCAGCAGTGGAGGAAAGGGGATGCAAGCTCAATGGCTTCTAAGTGAGCTGCAACTTAAAGCTAGGAGAACACTCATCCATTTTTTTTAAGGAACAGTAATAGAAAGAAAATGTATACAACAACAGGAGCATCTTGAAAAAATAAGCTGCAAAAATTTTTAAATCTTAGGTTCAGTTTCCTTTTTAAAAAAATCACCTAGAGTTATCAGGCGCACATTTCAAAGGAGGCCACGGGAAAACGAAATGTCTCCGTGCCAATCTTACCTGAATAGAAAAGGTGAAGTCCTGTTTCTCTGTGTTCAGTGATAGCTTTCAAAGTGGAAGTAGCCTGTTACACATGCTCATTAATAATCACTTGCATTCATCTAGCTCTTTACACTTTGCAAAGATTTTTTCCCCCATGTTACATTGTGTCCACACAACCCCATAGGTATTTCTAAACATGTGAGATAGGTAGGTTCATAAATTCACACCTAATAGTTAATAAGAAAATCAGGGCAAGGATTACCTATGCAATTTGCTTAAATTTTTAAATGATTGTGCTGAAACTAGAAAAAGGTCTTTGTTGTGAATTCATTTCAATTCATTCAACCAATATTTATTAGTATGCGTAGCTACTATCTTCAAGAGAGGATCCAAGGGTATTCTCCAGCTCAGCCAAGCCGTCATCATGATTAGTTCTCCTGGATCTGGTTCCACTCATCTTCTTTGAATTCACTATGCCTCCACCCACTACACAGCCCTTGCACTCACCCTTCTCACTTGCATTTTCTCCCCTGCCTCTCCCTAAACATCCCCTCTTTAACCAAGTTTACTTATTCTTTGGGTGCCAACTACAACTTTCTCAGGGGAGCCTTCTTTGAGCTGGATCTGAGCTGCTCTCCTATAATACTCTCTTTCTTTCAAAGGCTTCTCTCATTCGAAATAATGGACTTATTAACATATTTATTTGATTAGCATTTCCATCCACTGCATTCAAAGTTCTATCACCACCTTAGCACAATACCTGGCACACAATAAATAAGGAAAGAAAGGGTCATGGAGGTCTGGGGATGCATGTATAGCAATAGGCTGCCAGAACTGCCACATAAAACCCCATATCCTTGGGGCTTCCCTGGTGGCGCAGTGGTTGAGAGTCTGCCTGCCGATGCAGCGGACACGGGTTCGTGCCCCGGTCCGGGAAGATCCCGCGTGCCGCGGAGTGGCTGGGCCCGTGAGCCATGGCCTCTGAGCCTGCGCGTCCGGAGCCTGTGCTCCGCAACGGGAGAGGCCAAAAAACCCCCAAAAATCTCCATATCCTCATTCTTGCCAAACGTGAGCTTGGTTTAAACATGATTGACAACTTTTTACACTCCTTTCTTTTTGTTTTTGTTTTGTTTTGGTCAATCAATCTATGGATACAAGGATGAAAGAATTGGCTCTGTTACCCCATCTGGCTAGCATTAATATATTAATGATATAATGCATAAACATGGTAGTTGATATTTTTCAGAGTCTACCCTGCTTGGTTTGTGCTTCTTCTCTTAATGAGTACTTTGTTCTGCCTTGTAACCCATTTAGCTATGTCTGTGCCTGTCACCTTCTCTTAGTGATAAACTCTTGGAGGGCAGAGACACATTTAAGCCTTTCATTTAATTCTCTGTAACCCATAGTAAATGTTTAGTAACTATTATCTTGAATAAAAGTCTTAATCTTATTTGATCCTTATAATACCTCAATGATTTTGTCAGGCATTGATAGTCCTACCTGAAAAATGAGGACTTAAAATTTGAGAGACAAAATGTGTGTCCATGAATGACTGTACAATAAGGTAAACGCTATGCTAAATCTGTATTTCCTAATATATGACTTGGGAGAGCTTACTTAGAAGAGCACATTAAATTTGGGGCACTTGATTACCAGAAAGATATAAACAAACTAGAGGGAGTTCAGGTAAGAAAAATAAACATGATTAAGCTTCTGGAGAGGTATGAAGAAAGATTAAATGAACTAAATATTTACAGTCTGGTTAAGTGAGGACTCAGGGGGGAGGCAAGAATGATTTATGGCTAAAATTATCTAACAGGCTTCAGCACAGAAGACACAGAATGCCACTGAGGAGGGCAAACAGGAACCAGGAGCTGGGTGATAGGAGTGACAGGAGGAATATTTAGAACAGGACTATCTAAGATGAATTTTAAGAGGAAATTTTAACAGCAAGAACTGATATGCTGCTGAAAAGTTTCAAGGGAAACAGTGAACAAACGATCCCTGGAGACATCTCAACCCAGAAGGGAAAATAACTAGAAATTGTCCTGCAGGGAACAGCTCTGCCCAGACATTAGACATGAAAAGGAAAGCTTTGCAGATTTTCTCTCTAATTTACATTCTTCTGGGATCCCAAGAGGCTGAGCAAAGATGTGGAAACAATGGATTGAGGACTCCGGGCGCGAGGGGTTTGCTTAAATGTCTCAGCCTTGGCTCACATCTCTAATGAGTCGGCACAGAGGCAACACCCCAGAGAAGCCACTGCTAGCATATCCAAGGCTTTATTCCATCCAGGGCCCTTCATTAGTCTGTCCCGTGGGAAGGGGTGAAACAATTAGGGACCCCCCCGCCCCGCCAAAACTGGGACACGTGCGTATGCCCTTGTGCAAGCATGGGTTTTGTTTGAAACCCACAGTCATATATGTAACAATGATCCTGGGCCTATGTACTTTACCATATTGGAAACATACCTAAGTTCAAATGCCAGATTAGGATTTTAACTCATACTTGGTATCTGGCATCATAATTCTGTGATTTAGTCATCTTTGAGTTCTGTCATATTCAGGGGATTTATAAGGTTCCTCAAATTAAGCCTGGCACCTCAGGATCCAGCTTCCCTGTAAGTGACATGCTGCATAGACATAATAAATAGGATAAAGCAGGATACTGACATGGCAAGAGTTACTCTAGGTAATCAACAATCCTACAGTGACTAAGGATCTCTCTTCCAGTCTAAAATAAGTGTTCATTCTGGAAAGCTGTTTAGGGAAGGTCTGGGCTAAAGTAGGCATGATACAGTATCAGGCAACAACTTCCTAAAAGTTAGATGACCAACCGCATCTAAACCTAAAAGCGAAAGTTGCTTAGTAGCAAAGACAGAGTAACTACTAACAGTAATAGTATTGATGCCACAAAGCAAATGGCTGCTCAGTTGGAAAAAACAGAATCATAGAACTACCTTGCTGAAATCACAAATGGCCAATAAATTTATGGGAAAAAATGTTCAACCTTATGAGCAATCAGGGAAATGCAAATTAAAACCACAGTGAGATGCTAATCCACATCCAGCAGCTGAGGGCAAATTAAACACATGACAATACCAAGTACTGGTGGAGACATGGAACAAAGAAGATCGTCCTATGCTCCTGGTGGGAGTTTCAATGCAAAGTTCAAGGTAACTTGTCATTGTGCCCTAAAAGTAAAGATGCCCTTTCTATGACTCAGCAACTCCATCCCTAGACATGCACTCTAGACATCGTGGCAAATTTGTTCCACAGAACATGGATAAGAATGTTCATAGCGGTATTATTGGCAATAGCAAAATACTGACTTCCCAGAAGTTCAGCAATGGTAGATTGATTAAGTGTGGTTAATTAATATCATGGAATATTATACAGCAGAGAAAGTGACTGAAGTGTAGCCATATGCATTCTCACAGATGAATCTCAAATATTTAATGTTTAGCAAAATTACATACCAGAGAAGAATACACACATTATATTTATTTTATATGGTCACGTACAGGCAAAGCAAAATCATAGGTTAAAGATTCAAACATATGTAGCAAAACTATAAAAAGGCAAGGGACTAATTAATACAAAATTAAGAAAAATGCGGGTGCGTACATGGGTTATTTGTTTCATTAAAATTATTATTGTGATCAATGTTATTATTATTAATTATACCCAACACTATATATATAGTATGCTCATAACTTAAATAAATCATATAATGTTGAAAACAGTAATATAACTATAAGTTGTCTAGTCCACACCCTCATTTAACAAGGAAAAACATAAAGAAAAATGGCATCCAAAGTAACAGCAGATTTCAGAAATGCTACAAACCCATTAGTGAAAACCAATTAGCTAGTGAGGGACTCAGGACTTGATTTAGAATCTCCCCTTTTACTTTAGACACATCTCAACAAAACACAGTCACCTATCTCTCAGCAAATCAGAAGAAGAAAAGAGAAAAACTTCTTTGAAGTCTCACAACAGGGGGAACTGCCAGCTGGATACAAACAAGTAGATAAATCGCATTCTACAAATCAGTAATAAAAGCCTTAGGAAAACAAAGCAATAGTCTGTGGCCATTTAATGGGAAATAAACAGTCCTCCATGAGGCAATATCTTCAGAAATCATCCCTATAAGATCAGATAGTTTAATAAGTGAGCCACAGTAATGCCTGGGGCTTCTTAAGGACAGGTTCAATTATGTTCTACATACTTAAAATGCAGCTAAGGGAGTGGATAAACATTTTTAAAGGCTTAAAAAATGAGTAAAATCAGGAAATATTGGTGTTTAACAAGAAACTTCAGTACTAAGAAAACTAACTAGAGTAAATAACATTTATATTAACCATTTAATTCGTTTATTCTCTTATAAAAATGTTAAAGCCAATTTAAGAACATTTAAGATACCAGAGTAATGTTGGTATTGATAAGCTCTCTTACCAGGTTAAGATACACTAACGAGTTCGTATTTTCATTAGATTGTATCATAAAGATTCAGTTAATTCAGTAGAACATTTTTGTCCTAGGTATGCCCAAAAGTAGCCTTCTGGCAAGAACTAGTCTGTAACGGATGGGCAAAAGACAAGAGCAAAATCTCCAAATTGCAATGCGTACCCGTCAAATCGCTCAGAATAATCCCAAGTGGTATAAAGGGCCTTCCTCTCTTGAAACCGTGAAATGGCTGAACAAGCAAGAAGTCAGAGAATTTGGATGTGTGAAATTAAGCTAAAGTACCTCACAAAAATAAGAAGTAGGTTATAGGCACTGGGCTCAGAGAATTTAGGAAAGAAGATAAATTTCCTCACCCAGGTCATGTCATAACAATAAACTTTAAAAATATGATCAATAAATAGGGAATGACTTTTATGTTTTCTGGTTGAACTATTCCCCCAAGAAATGAAAGCTATGAATAATATGGTTGTTTCAAACTATTTATAAAAAAGCAACATGTACTAGTATAACCATTGGCAAATCACCATCAATAATGAAAAAGAAGAAATATATTCAATCATACACATTATTATGTATTTCTAAACTATACCATTGATAAGGTCAGACATTTCTAAACCACCAAAAAAAAAAATTACTTAACAGTTGAGTTAAAGAGGTCTGGTTTTTTTAACCTCAGGCTAAAATGTGTCAAAGAACTTTAAAACACTATAGTGTTTTGATCATCAATGAGCCAACCTAGATTTCTGTGTGTTAGCCCAGCACTAAAGCAGAGAAATAGAAGGAATCAACCATCTGCTGAAGGAGGGAGCAAATTGTGGAATACTAAGAGGTGCTGCAATTATAAAGGTGTGTAATATTCTGCATTTTATTTTTTGCTGTTACCCGCTTGGCATGTGTAACATCTCATTTTATCTTGCATGTTTCAATTGGCCTACAGGGAAAATAATCTGGACTGTTCATCCTTTTTTTTTTTTTTTTTTTAAGTCACAAGTTTAACATTTGCTTTACTTGAGGTCTTGTTTTGAAGGAAAATATCTTAAATGCTTTGGGGTCAGTGCCATGCTACTGATTTTATAATACCCATTAAGAAGCGCTTTGATCTCTGAAAAGTAGTAACTTTGAAGAAAATTAAAGTTCTATTATTCCAAGCAGGTAACACCCTCCTGGAAAAAAAGCAGCATGCTGAGGTTGGCATAATCTACCTCCCCTAGTGGTCATTTCTACCTCCCATTAATGCTCTATGAGCTCTGAAATTTCAATGATACTGGCTGAGAGGCCACTAGTTAGTCTCCTATAGTAAGAGTACCACTTAGCTGTCTTTAGAATTTATGGGTAGTTTAACTTCCCAAAAAAGAAACACTCATGAAAATTTAAAAATTTGTTTTTAAGGCAAATCCCCATGACCTTGCAAAGTGTAGTACAGCATGTTAACTGCAGTGCCTGTGGATCAGGACCTCGGATTCACAGTGAGAAAGGTTTTCCTGGGTTGTATGAAGGGTGGCAGTGTTGATGCTATACAGTTTAGAGATCAGAGCTATAATTCTGTAGAGATAGGCTGGAGAGAAGCAAGCAGGCTGCAGAACAGTTCATCGGGCATCATGTTGGTATTTAATTCAGTGTGTTTCAATCGAGACTTAGTGAAATCCCAGGCTACAATTCATTAGGGTATAACTGTTGTGACAATTCACCAAACTCTTCAATCCTCCTCTTGAGTATCATAATAAAGAAACAGAGAAAAAGAAGAAGATTCCACGTTTATGTCTTATGAATTGTAAATGTGCATAGTATTTATCACTCCACTTCAGGGATTATGGTATGTTTCCAGAACCAAGTGACTTTTTATCTTCAGTTAATTAATCAAGTAATCCTTGGCAGGCTTATGTCATTATTCCTTTTACTCAGGCAAAACAAAGGTTTCCCGAAATTTGCATATACAGTTCATGTAAGAGATTATCATCTGAGGTAGGTTACTCCATCAAAAATTGATCATTTGAGCTAGTAGCTGTGTAACAAATACCAAAATCCAGCAATGTGTTCCTAAGTCAGTGCAAGTTTCTGAGCGCAATACAGGCCATATCTTTGGAAAGTGGGGAGATCCACAGCCAGGTCAGAAGAGCTCACTCATCAGTGAAATAGCACACTGGTTTCCAGAAGCATCTTTATGTATTTAGCACTAGCTCAATTCCCCCCCGAAGTCATACATTTGGGGAGGTGGCATGGAGGGTGAAAATGCTCTCCTCCTTGTATATGATTGGCTTTTAATATAAGCAAATGCCAGAAACAACTGCATCCCTTCCTCATAGAATTACTTTGTTTGGCAGAAGTATGAGGAAAAAGAAATTTCACAAGCACAGTTTCAGATGGCAAATTTTCCAAAGAAAAAGTAAGAATATTTGCTTTAAATTGTAATCTCGCGGCCCAGTCTTCCATGGAAAGAAATATTCTGTTCAGAAATTCAGCACTACCTACATACATGCAGCATCACCTAAAGATAAAAAGTGTTTTCGTTGAGAAGTTAAGATTGAAAATAGAGCTTGTTTCCAAAGGAGAAAGATAGTACTAGATGACCCTACTACATACAGCAGGAAACGTTCTAGGAGCAAATCATATGCATTTGAAGAATTTCAAACTATTGAACGAAAGAAGAAATGTAAGCCAGAGAGGAAGAAATCTTTCTTCTCATAAAAGATGCTTTTGAGGATAACTAGAGTGCTAGAATTCCCTTGGAAGATGCAGTGTCATCCCTTCCCTCTCCAGAAACAAGTAAAAATATCCCCTTCCACCTAAAAATCACCTCCTCAAATCTCATCCAGCTCCCCATTGGCTGAGAAAATCGTACTACAGCCTGTAAATATCCTGTACTCCAGGAGAAACTTCCAGCAGGGCTCATTGAAGAATTTAGACAGGATTAAAGCTCTTCCTCTTCAATGAAAACAATAAGGAAGTTTGCTGAAAGGTTAACTTGCCCAAGAATAAATGTAAGTCATACACACTGGGAAGTTATAAATCTCTCCCCAGGGGAAAAAAAAAAAAAAAAAAAAATGCCTATCAGCAGCTCAAGCCAGCCCAGCTCTTAAGAACATTAAAGCAAATGCACTAAGCCTAATATATGCACATAGAACACATGTGGTGGCTGTTTCACATGCTTCATAACTCAGAGGGCAAGGCTGCTGTGTGGGAAATGGATGCTGTGACAGGTCCCTGGTGATTTATACCGCAGCACTCACAGAGGAGTGGACAGCTGGGCTGCCCAGGCGCCCTCAGGTCCTGCCATGCTCCACTCAACAGCAAAGCCAGATCTGGGGCGTCGGATCTGCTTTGGTTGCGGGGGATGAGAAAGATGTGGATAGGGGACGTAGCAAGCTTCATCTCACCATGTCCCGACGACATAAACGCGCACTGATGTTTTCAATCGAATGTAATCCAAACATATATATGAAGAATTAATTAAAAGTAACATGTATACTTGCAATTGCATTCATTACCATTGAAAATTTTCATCTCTTCTGAGATGCCAGGACTCTACTTAGTGCCTTTGCTTGGGGCTCAAGTCAAATATATAAGAAGACAGCATCTTACAAAAAGCCAGCTAGAAAAGCACTAGCCTCCTCCTCCAACATCACTTCCCCATCCTATGCCAACACTGTCCAGGGTTGCCCTTTGTTATGTCCTAATGATTTCACAAAAATCTACAGCAGTTTCAGACTTTATCTAGGAAGTGGGAAAATAGCCAGTGCTATTGTACTTGTCTCCATAATCCTTTGTCACCAATCAACAAAGTCTTTAAAAACATCCTCCTGAATGGGAATTTCACTGCCAGTAAACTAGACACTTGGCCTTATTAAGGGCACCTCCTACTGGTCCTTTCATAGAGTGAACTGTGCTTTCCTCATCATCAATTCCCTGCCATGTCCCTGAAGAGGGGAAATTGCTACTGGAGAAAGGAGACACAGATTAAGGAGCAAAGATCAGAGTGATCTGAATTAGCAATATCTCAAAACTGCACCATCCACTTTCCTGGGACTGGCGCAAACTACATCACATCTGAAAATAACACAAATGGATTTAGAAGTATAGAGGAGCTTAAAGATTGAGACCCACAAGCCTATCCACAGGCACTTCCCTTGCATATGTATCTTTTTGTCTGCCTTTTCAATCATAGACTTATCCCTTGAGGAGTTAATTAAAATAAAGTAATATATGGTCCTAACTTTCTAGACAAGAAACTTAAATAAGTGGGAAGGGGGATAATTAATTAATTTAGATATTAGTAAAACATATATAAATCCATCTCCATTCATTTATCCCCACCCTTTGCCAAAGACAGTTGGGAAAGGCTTTAAAATATTTTAGTGTAACTGACAAAATGTCATTGTCCATTTCTGCACACCTTCCTTGTCTAATGCAGTATTTTCAGCCCACGCATTTCAGGCCTGGCTCCATAGACTTTCTACCCAGCGAGGATGCCCCTCTAAACTTCCCCTCTCTCCTCCTTGGCCTTCCACCAAACTGCCCGAGAGCACAAGTCAATCTGTGCAGAAGGAGGGTGCTCCTGGCTGCAGCATCTAGTGTCTGAGGGTAGCAGGAGGAAATTTTGAAGACACCTTTCGCGACTGCTTTACTGCAGGGATAGTCCCCCGCCCACCTTCTGGGAGTAATTGCTGAGGACAAAGCTCCGGGAGAGTGGAGCCCAGAGGAGGAGACCAGCCTGAGAGGGAGGGAGGAAGCAGGAGCTGCTGGGGGAGCGAATGCTGATACGCGTGCACCGCACCGGAACACACACACACACACACAAACGCACACCCCTCTTGCTGGCTTGTGCTCGCTCGCTCTGTCAGGCCAAAGGAAGGCGAAGGGTCGGGTCGATGTGGATGTGCAGATCCCTACTCCTTTTCGGCCACGTCAAAATTTGGGGAGCCTCGCACTTGAGTGTCTGAATCCCTAGCCACCGGAGAGGCACATTCCACGCTGGCGCTCGCAACCCTGGACCGCGCAGCACTTAGCAGCAACAAGAAAGCCGGAGCTTCAGGTTCCCGAGAGGCTGGGGGCTTGGACACGGTTTACATTCTGTTCCCTGTTCATTTCCAAGCCACATGTTGGGGTGCTCCCACCCAACGCCTGGCCCCTGCCAGAGGCCCCTTTTCTCTGGGATTTGGGGAAAGGTTATTTCCGAAGGGATCTGAATGCTCAGCCAGTTGCTCTCCCCTTCTTCCCCGCCGGGCCCACTCCCTATACCCTAGTGTCCATCTACACTTGTGGTGAGGCCGGCAAAACCAGCAGACTATTATAATGAATCATTTTGTTCTTTTTTAAATTATTATTATTATTTTGGCCACGAAACCTCCAGCTCCACATTCGCAGACTGCCGCAGCCCTGAGCATCCCTCCGATGCCTCTTTTTCCTGCTCTCACCCAATCCAGCGCCCAAACAGTTTTGCCATTTTTAATTAGGAACTGCGCTTGCCAAGTACCAGGGCCAGGGGGCTAGTTCCCCAGAATAGCAATCATTTGGAGTTTGGAAGTGTCCTGGAGATATCTGGAGACTTAGCTTGAGAGCTGCATTCACTGTTAAAAAATAAAACAAAACACGCCTCCTTCCTCCTGGCAACTCTGCAGCCTCCTTCGGCACCATCGTCCCCTCCTCCAAAGTACCAAAACACATTAGCGTCCCTTTCTCCAATTCTCAATCAGCAAGTCTAAAAATCCAAGCCAGAGATGCGTCATATACAAACGACTCAGCCACACCATCTACATTCGGCACAGACTCCCTCAAAGCCCCCCTGGAGGACCTCCTCCACTTGGCCCTGTTGCCCCAATTCCCCTCCTCCGTAGCTTCCCGAGGCTTTAAGGATCCAACCCAGTTCCTTTCAAGACGTCCCCATCACCTGCTTCCTCCCTGCCCCAGCCCGCCAGCTCTCCAAACCAATGCAAGTATTTGCAAAAGCAAAGATGTGAGAAGCACCAGATTTGTTAAAAAGCCAAGGGGCGCCCCTTTCCCCAGCTGCCAACATCCTCCACCCCCAGGGAAAAAAAAGTCTTCCCATCTTTTATCATCGGTGAGGAAATGGGGGACAGAGGGAGCTCCGAACATCTTGCCCTTTCTCCCTCTACCCCAATTCCACTACTCGCCAAAGGAAATGAGGAGAAGGAAAGGGGTGTGTTGTGGGGGGCCAGAGGGTGCGAAGAGAAGAAAGGAAAGAACCTCTTACCGGTGACTTGGAGATGTGCGCTGAGCAGGGTAGCTCCGAAGAGTACAAAAGCCAGCTTGGGTACCCAAACACATCCAAGACTATTCTCCATATTTCAGCCAACACCTTCGGGGCCGGGGGTCCTGGGCAGCCGCAACACTCACACACATGCACTCACACACGCATGCACACATGCACACACACGCGCCGAGCCCCTTCGGCTTCCTCCTCGTCCACTTCCTCCACCTTTCTCCACCTCCCCTGCGCCTCTTCTGCCTCCGAAGCCTTTTTCCTCGTCCACTGACAGAATCAGCAGCAAAAAGAGGCAGCAAAAAGTTCCATTCGGTCCAAGAGATCTCGAGCCCCGGTAAAACCTCGGAAAACTAACTCAAGGAAACAGAGGGAACAAGAGGAGGGCAACCAGCTCTCCACGGGGCTTCCGAAACAGCAATAAACAGACTACCCAGGAGGGACCAAGACGAGACAGAAAGGAATCCTGTGGCTGGACTGTGCATCCAAAGATTGACGCTGGGTAAAGTTGAAGAGAAAAATCCGTGCGCGAAACCTGGGGATGCTGTTTGGTTTTCCTCCAAGAGCCGAGGGGGACCTGGGGAGGAGAGGCAGGGCGCTGCGGGGTGGAGCGCTCTCACTTGTTACTGGGGTGTCCGCCAGTGGTGCGTGAGCCGGGAGTTGCAGCCGTACTATCCATTGATCCGGAGAAGTGGAGGGCCGGAAGGGAAAATGTGGAGACCGGAGGGAAACGAACAGGATCAGGCAAAGATTCCACGGGAAAGGGGGTGGGGGCAGAGAGATGCCGGCGAAGAAAAAAAAGAGCGGTCGGGGGAGGCTTCCAAGCAGCTGCATTCGCCTGGTCTACATATCAATGAGCAGGGATGCCCTCTGTGGGCAAAGCGTGGGAAGTCACTTTTGTCAATGGATCTGGCAAATACTGTAAGTGTCCAGGGGGTTTGCTGCTATTTCTTTTGACACTCAATCTTAGGGAATTTATTTTTGACTGTAAAATTGAGGCGGGTATTTAGGCTGGGTCAGATGGGCACGCTGCTTCCTTCCTTCTCTGCCTCCAACATTACTGAATTTTTCATCTGGAAAGAATCACTTAATCCAACTCCTTCTAGGACAGGTGGGAAACTGAGGTCCAGAAACACAAGGGACAAATACCAGACTGCTATTTCCTGACACAACAGCCAGGGTCCTCTTTTTGTAGGATGTCTTATTTCACCTGTGTTCTCTCTTCTCTAGACAGGATTCAGTGCTTTATTCAACTAATTTTAAAGCATTTACCATGCTCCAGGTACCCTGTTAGCTTCCAGGAAATATAAATGTGAAGTTTAATAAGACTCAGATTCTGTCCTCCAGGGGTTGGTGATCTGTTGGGAGAGAGGCGTAAATAGATAATTATAAAATATCTTAATAAATATGATGGTCTATGTAATGAGGAGGTGTTCCGGGAGAACAAGAGAGGGAGTTCTCCAGTCCCTGAGACATGAAATGAAGCAAACACACGCAGGAGGAAATTTAGGAAGGGTGCACAGTGGAACCCTTTCAGGAAACTGCTTTAAGCTGACTTTCCTTGCACATCTTATCTCTACTGCAGGACCTCAAGTTCCTTTGAGAAGAGGGATGGTATGTCATTCACCTTTGAACCCCTCACAGATCTAGCAAAAGACTTAGAATGCTGCACGTGCCAAGAGATTTTTGCTGAATAAGTGAACTTACAAAGGAATGAACTTGGCCACAAAGGACGAAAAATAGAAATGCCACTCTGGTAATAGTTCTGTCTTTTAAGGAGCTGTTCAGCTGTAGGTTCTCTCCATTCCCCACTGCATTACATTGTCTATTCACTCTTTCTCTCTCTTCCCCAAACTTTCTTATCACCATCTCACATTTATGAGTTTATGAGAGGAAAAAACGTGGCTACCTATTCAAAAGAAGGGGGGAAAGCATGAAAAATACAGGATACAATCATCATCAGGAAAAGTCCCATGATACTAGAACTTGACAACAGTGTTTCTAGATCATTAGCCATGTCCATCCCTTTCTGTCTTGAAAAAGTTAAAATAAGAAGTACCTGTAACATATAGACACTACCAAATGTAAAATAGATAGCTACTGGGAAGCAGCCGCATAGCACAGGGAGATCAGTTCAGTGCTTTGTGACCACCTACAGGGGTGGGATAGGGAGGGTGGGAGGGAGACGCAAGAGGGAAGAGATATGGGGACATATGTATATGTATAGATGATTCACTCTGTTATACAGCAGAAACTAACATACCATTGTAAAGCAATTATACTCCAATAAAGATGTTAAAAAAAAAAAGTTAAAAAAAGACACTTGACAAAATTTGAATATGGGTGGTATATTAAATAATAGTACTCTAAGATACTACAATTCCTCTATTTTATATTTGCACTGTATATAAAATAATATCCTGTTGTTTTAGAAGATAAACATACTGAAACAATTCGGGGTAGACATTTATGATACCTTTAATTTACTCTAAAATTGTTCAGCAAAAATATGTATACACACATTCATACACACACACAAAGTAAATGTGACAAAAGCGAATAATTGGTGAATGTAAGTGAAGAGAATAAGTTTGTTAAGCATTCTTGCAGCTTTTCAATTCTTTTGTAATTTTTTAAATTAAAAGTTCAAAGAAAGATTGAAAGAAAAAAAAAGGACCTGTGATTTCCAGATCAAACCTCCAGAAATAACTTAGATGGATGGGTCCTTTAGAATGGAACGGAACTCTTTGGTGATCTCCAAATTTCTGAAAATACTCAAAGCTTCCCTTAGCTGAGGATGAGGTAACTGGAGATACAGGCTCAGGGTCTAGAGCAAGGATCTTTAACTCGGTCCATGGACTCTTCCTAGAAGGTCCCTGCTGACAAGTTTCAGGGATTTCATGAGTAACCTGAAATTTTATGAAAAATGATTGCCTTCTGTGCTCATGATCTTTTTTCCTTAGGAGGGAATATTTAGCTTTCATTAGATGCACAAAATGAATTCAAGCATGCCCTCTGCCAAAACGATGGAAAGAACCACTGGTTTACAAAGTATGGTACGAAGAAAGAGTTGAAATCTCTTCTGAGAGAGTGATGAAGTCCTCTGCTCTCTTCATCAGTAAAAGAATGTCCACAAAGAGTGGGAGGGTAGGAACCAAAAATGGTCCACAGTGTTCAAATCCCTTTAAATGGACACTGCTCAGTCTAACAGAACAAATAGTGATTAAGTTACTCTTCGCTGTGGTCCTTGACTCATGTACCCTGAGTCATTGAGGTCATCTGCCCACCAACCAATGAGCTTCTAAAAAGATCATCAAATTCTCATCCTCTTAGATACTTAGTTGGTTTCACAACTAGCTTCTGACAGCTGCTTGTACTCACTTGCCCAATATGCCCTCTTTTTTTTCTTACAGATGACTCCAGCTTGATTTTGGTACCTTTCCTTGGAAACAGCTTCAATCTTTTCTGACTCACAGCATGGCCATTTATACTTGGGAAACATAGCACCTCCTTACTCCTCCTCTCAGAGGTGTGAGGCCCACTTACAACCTAGCCTCCTTATCAGGAAAAAAAGAAACCAAAAGATCAAAGAGTAAGAGAAGAGCCATGGGAGCCACAGGTAATAGTTTAGTGTAATGAATCCTCTTCATATAGTCTTTATGACATTTGGTGCTGAGAGTCCCCTTCTGGGGTTTAATCTGGTAATAAAATACATAGATAGGCAGATACGCTTTTGTGCTCTTAAGGGAGATTAATCAGTACCTATATTTCTTCAAAACACATGTACCCTAAGTTATGTGTGCTTGTGTGTGTTTGGGAAGGGGCAGGAGGCATCTGGAACAACGATTTTCTGAGATTAGCCCAAGAGGATGAGCCAGATTAAAAACATGCAATTCCTTTTAGGATCTGCATTACGGAGCTGCATTTCTTGTCTTACCTTAATTCAGAAAATTAATGATCTGAGACCATTTCTATTCTTCTCCCTATATCACGACCTGACTTTAAAGACACTTTCTGTAACATGCCCTAGAAATTTACTTGCCAAAACAGTATCACCTAGTCCAATGGTACATGTTAGGCTATGAATTTGACTATACTACAAGTCAAATCATGTGAACATGACAATGTAATAATTCACCATTTAGTCACTTATTTAAGAACACCAATTATTATATTAGACATTCTGGGCTCTGTAATATCTATACAGAACATACAACCATCAATAAGACATGGTCATTGCCCTTGGCCCATTTACAGTCATGGGGTGAAGGGATGTATTTTAGTTGACATTTGTAGGTTATTTTGGTTTTTGTTTGTTTTCGTTTTTGCTCAGAATCCATTCTTCCTTATTTTGGTAACCACTCCCACATTTGGCTACTACTCCTCCACATTATCAACTACAAAGGTGAAGAAGTGGATCCTAAGCCCCTCTAGTCCCTCTCCCCTCTAAAGTGGAGACTAGCTTCCTGATCAAGATGATAAAAATCAGAGCTGAGCCCACCAGCCAGTCAGAGCAGAGGAGTCATTTCTGAGGCTTCAAGGAGTGGGAAGCTCTCTGTCTCTCCTGGAGGTACTGCTAGGAGAAACCTTTCTTCCCTCTAGATGGTGAAAATATATGAGCTTAAATTATTGTTAGAGAAACACAAATCAAAACTACAATGAGGTGCCACCTTACACTGGTCAGAATGACCATCATTAAAATGTCTACAAATAACAAATGCTGGAGAGGGTGTGGAGAAAAGGAAACCCTCTTACACTGTTGGTCAGAATGTAAATTAGTGCAGCCACTCTGGAGAACAACATGGAGATTTCTTAAAAAACTAAAAATAGAGCTACCATATGATCCTGAAATCCCAATCCTGGGCATATACCAAGACAAAACTATAATGTGAAGAGATGCATGCACCCCAGTGTTCATAGCAGCACTATTTACAATAGCCAAGACACGGAAGCAATCTAAATGTCCACGGACAAATGAATGGATAAAGAAGATGTGATACATATATGCACAATGGAATACTACTCAGTCATTAAAAAAGAATGAAATAATGCCATTTGCAGCAACGTGGAAGAACCTAGAGATTATCATACTAAGTGAAGTCAGAAAGAGAAAGACAAATATCATATGATAATATCACTTATATATGGAATCTAAAATATGGCACAAATGAATTTATTTACAAAACAGAAACAGATTCACAGACATAGAAAATAAACTTATGGTTAACAAAGGGGAAAGGGAGTGGGGGAGGGATGAATTAGGAGTTTGGGATTAGCAGATACATAATATATATAGGTAAAATAGATAAACAACAAGGTCCTACTATATAGCACAGGGAACTAGATTCAATATCCTGTAATAAACCATAATGGAAAAGAATATAAAAAATAATATGTGTATATATGTATGACTGAAACACTTCACTGTATACCAGAAACTAACACAACACTGTAAATCAACTATACTTCAATTAAAAAAAAATATATATATATATATACATACATACATACATATGAGTTTTAATAGAGGTACTAATTTAGGAGAAATCTTGGCACTTCCATCAGATCCCTATGAGGAGCCTGTGGTAGACGGAACAATTTCCCTCCTCTCTCCTTTAAAGATGCCCACATCCTAATCCCTGGAACCTGTGAATATGTTACCTTACATGGAAAAATGGGTTTTCAGATGTAACAAAATTAAGGATCATGAGTCGGAGAGATTATCCTGGATTATCCCAGTGAACCCAATGTATCACAAGGGTTCCGAGAAAATGGAAGAGGGAGGCATAAAATCATAGTCAGAGAAGGAGATGTGATGAGGAAAGCAGGTGGTTAGGGCAGAGTGATGCCATTACTAGAAGGGATCATGGGCCAAGGAATGTGGGCTCTGAAAGATGAAGAAGCCAAAAACCAGACTCTCCCCTGGATCCTGCAGAGGGAATAAAGCTCTACCGACACCTTGATTTTAGCCCTGTAAAACTGTACACACACACACACACACACACACACACACACACACACACACACGGCAAATTTAGTGGCTTAAGCAACACAAATTTATCCTCTTACAGCGTAGAGGTCTGCCTGGAATGCAAGCAGCCCCAGCACTGGAAAAAGTAAGAAAGGGATTCTCCCTGAGAACCTCCAGGAAGATTACAACCCTCTGGATACCTTAATTGTACCAGTATAAGACCCATTTACAGAATTTTGATCTCCAGAACCATAAGACAAGAAATGTGTGCTGTTTTAAGAAACTAATTGTGTAGTGACTTGTTAGAGCAGCAATAGAAAATAATATAGAAAATGAGAATGAAACTGAAACTGTCAAATTAGAGGGAAAAGCTGGAAAGAAAGTGAATTCTTGGTGATACTGGAATAAGTCATTTTGTGTGAAGCCGGCCTGGACTTTGGATTTCTCAGTTACAGGAGACAATTAATTCTTTTATTATTTAATTCAGGTTAAGGAGGATGTCTACCTTTTATAACACAAAGAATCCTAACTAAACCAATTAAAAACAGCTGCTCTTTATTAAGTACATTCTCCTACCATGAAATGTATGGGTTTTATTCGGTTTCAGCTTTGCAACTAATTTTTGACTGGCAGAGGTAGAGGCCATCAGAAGTCCAACTCCAGGTGTGTGATGATATGAACAATGAAAAGAAGGTTTTGTTGTTATTATTAGTCAGCAAACCTTTCTCAACACTCACTGTATAGATAACTTAGCGGTTAAAAGGAAGGACAAGAAAGAGTTCCTGCTTTCAAGCAACGTCCTATCTAAACAAAGAAGTTAGACATATTTTATGGCCTAGAATTTAAAACTTTAAGCATGTAATAGCAAAAAAAAAAAATGCTGCAGTAATCTAGATGAAGGGGGAAATGAGGTGGTCAAAGATAACTTCTTCGAAGTCATAGGACTCCAATGGGACTATTAACCGAACAAAGGATTTGAGGAGATTATGGCTGTGTCAAGTTCTGGAACTGAAATTAAATCAGCCTGATAGGACAAGATAATTTGAGTAGGGGCACAGTAGGAGAAGAATACCCAATAAGGAGAGCGCCCTAGAGGGCTTATGAGCTTAAAACACCCAGACTTTCTGGTTTCAGATATTTTCTTAAGTGCAAAAATTACTTGCAAAAACACATGGCTGGGTCACTTTTTCTAATCTTTAAAGAATAGGAGAGGAAATAGCCAAGTTTCCTTGATTTACATGAAAGTGAGCTGGAAATCAGTTCCAGGCAGGAGATAACAATTACTGATTAAATATATGATCTATAAATACTTAGGAAAGGATGTAAGATCACTAGGACCCAACATGGGTTCACTTAGAATAAATTATTATAGATTGAAGCAGCTGGAAAATGTCACAGACAAATCATACCTGGATTTCAGTGAGGGCTTTTACCACGTACTCATGACGTTGCTGTTAAATCCCTAAGTTAAAATCTGACCTAAACAATAATACGGTGTGGTAAATCCATAGTAACTATTACCGAGGCGTTGTATTATTTGGTCAATGCTAATTCATGCCCATTTTGGAGGCTGTTCTCCTGTAACTTACCATAGGGCTCTGCTTCCCTTTGCCCCCATAGCAAATGTTTTCAGTTGATACTTGGGATAGAAATATTAACATGCTTACTTAACAAATTAACTGGTGACATAAACTGGAAGGAATAACTAATATACTTGTGGACGAATTTAAAATTCAAAACGACCTCAGCAGGATAAAACAATGAAATTCATCTAAAAAATGAAAAAGAATACTTGTAAAGAATTGTACTCCAACTCCACCCCCTCTCCCGAAAAAAAAAAAAAAAATCCAATTTCGTAAATAAAGAATTGGAAAGAAGGGATTTGATTTCAACTGAGTGGGGAAAAAAAAAAAGAGCATCTCAATTGACGGTAAGCTTGTTAGGAAAAAACTGTATGATGCATTCATTGAAAAATCAAGTGCCATACGACAGCACATTAGACACAATGATATACCCAAGCTAGGGTGGTTAAGTACCACTCTGCTCTGTGCCCAGCAGTACACCCAGGGGGGTTCCCTGTTCAGAGGGAGCTTTAATCCGAAGTTGTATGCCCTCCCTCTTTAGCTTTTAAATTACTAGTTCTTCCTTTATCCTATAAATGTGGGCACTTCCCATTGAGTTTAGAATTAAAGTTAGTATGAGTCCCAATAAGTACATATATTTATATATTTAATATTGTATTAATCCATATTAATTTTACATTAATAGAATGTATGACTGTAATAATATAATATTTGATATATATTTACTAATTTGGAAACTATTACAAGTGGTTAAAGTCCAAATAGACATTATATAGCCTGAATAGAGAAACAAAACAAACGACATTTTATGGTCATGTCAGGGGAATGAGAATGTGTGCCTTTCTGGGAAGAGGCTGGATTTCACGTGGATCGGAAGAGGAGCATGCAGCCATCACTTCTATGCCTATTATGTGCCAGGCTTCAGTCCAGGCACTTTAAATGTTATCTCATTTAATCCTCATAAGAACCTCGTGAAGTACTGCTCTTCCCATTCACAGATGAGGAGCCAAAAACTATGCAAGTTAAAACTGCCAGCCCAGGTCTTCCCTGGTGGCGCAGCGGTTGAGAGTCCGCCTGCTGGTGCAGGGGACGTGGGTTCGTGCCCCGGTCAGGGAAGATCCCACATGCCGCGGAGCGGCTGGGCCCATGAGCCATGGCCGCTGAGCCTGCGCGTCCGGAGTCTGTGCTCCACAACAGGAGAGGCCACAACAGTGAGAGGCCCGCGTACCGCCAAAAAAAAACACAACAATAAAACCTGCCAGCCCAACATCACACAGTTAATAAGAGCTCACACTGGAGCAGGCCCTACCCCGAGGACACCCAGGCTTCCCCGCGCTGGGTGTGCTGCCTCCCAGCCATGTACCAAGACGTAAGGCCGCCATAACACACAGCTCCTCAGAGAGCACCATCTCTTCTCTAGAGCAAGGCCTTCCTTGGGTATGGGTTGTATCTTTGGCTATCTCATGTACTGTAAAAATCCTAGCTAAATAACTCAAGAAGACAGTGCCCGGAACAAGTTCTGGTAATGCTGTGCTATGGGAAGTGATGAGGGAATTCACCCTCGGCTCTGGGAGATGTTGGCTCAAAACGCCCTATGGCAAACTTCTCAAAATGGCTGTGATGTCTGAACATTACAAACTGGGATGCATGTTCTTCACATCCTCCCAACCAATGGTCTCCAGCCCCTAGATGGCTGCCCACAGGGAGGGCATAGCTGGCTCCATCTCAATCATCTCTTCGACAAGGTATCTTCAGGAACATGGGTAGTTTTTTCTATAATAACCCATGGCAATGGAGGAAAAAGCCTTAATGATCTCCAAAATGGGAAAGGAACTTTCCATCTCAGAAAAGAGCAAAAGCCAAGTTCTTTTGCAAGTAGAAAAGTGTCATTTTTGCAGTTGAATACTCTTGAAAATTGGTACTTTGGTACAACTCTATTCCCCCGAACTGAGGGAATTCTCCTTCTGAGGCTGGTAAAACAGCTGCAGAAATAGCCTATTTGTTGCTACAGTGGTGAGCTACAGAGGTTTAATTGAATAATTTCCTGTTTCTACTTCCACAATGTGAAGTATTGCAGAAGGACCAACTGCTGGCCTTGATCCATGAGAAAACCTGTGATGTCTCTTCTTATGCAATGTGAGCTCTCTCAAGTATCCAGAACTTAGAGCTCTTAAGAAAAAGGAGAAGGAGACAAGTTCACTTCTTTGAGTGCAGTGGTAAAGGAGGCAAGGGGACCCTGAAAGCCAGAAAAGAAAGGCTGGGCCCTGTAAAGTCCAGGAAAAGTAACAGATAAGACAACAGGCGAGAAATTACACTAAGCAGTTATAGGACAAAGGAGAATTGAAAAATGTATAGTATCATCATCATCAAAACCAATGAAAACATTAAAATCTAACCTTTCAGAGGGTGAGGAAGGTACATTTGTCCACTGATTTTTTTTTTTAACTAACATACGAAAACACAGGCACTTTAACTTCTACATACAATATTGCCTTTCATCATGAACTATGGACTGTATCTCCAAATCTTCTTAACTAGTAGTGTGGGGTACTTTCATGATTATTTCACAAAATGTGAAAATGTGATTTTTTTAGACATGGTGTTAAGTAATTTAAAATAAAAAGGCCAATGCAGCATTAGAGTTTAAAGTATTTTTTTCACCTATCAACTTGTCATCAGAAGGAAAAAATGCTTTAAAATATTTTCCTTGGGATATTTGACCTTTTCCCTGAAAAGGATGGAAACATTTCTTCTTTTTTTTTTTTTTTTTTCCCGGTACGTGGGCCTCTCACTGTTGTAGCCTCTCCCGTTGCAGAGCACAGGCTCTGGACGTGCAAGCTCAGCAGCCATGGCTCACGGGCCCAGCCGCTCCGCGGCATGTGGGATCTTCCCGGACCGGGGCACGAACCCGTGTCCCCTGCATCGGCAGGCGGACTCTCAACCACTGCACCACCAGGGAAGCCCGGATGGAAACATTTTTGATGCCAATATTTTCTTGGGTTTTCAATTTAAAAAATAATAATAATAGGAGATGGGTTACCTGAAGACAGTACATCTATTCAATGAACTAAGGTATAGGCCTTAAGAATTATGCTGTAGAAAAAAATAAATCATGAGCCTTTATAACATCTTAAGTGAAAAAGTTTTAAAAAAAAGGTCCAAATTTCAAGTATTGTCTGATCTCTCTTTTCTAATTCATATGCCCCCTGCACCTCCCCACACACATATACAGTATTCCAGCAGGGCAGCAAGGGAATGGACTCAGGGATCAACTACACTTAAGTTCAACTCGAATCTAGTCACTAAAAGACTTCAGTCAGGTTTAAATCTCTGAGCGTCCATTTCCTCTTTGCAAAATAAAGACATATATATGCTCTGAGCATCACTGCGCTTGCAGCTTTTACTCTATACAAGCTCTTCTCAACACAGCCAGACTGATTCTTTTAAATATAAGTCAGACCAAGTCACCCTGCTCAAAACCTTTCTGTGGTTCTACATCTATTCATCTCACTCAAATTCAGTTCCACCTGACTCAAAAGACCCGAAGAACCCACATTTCCCTTCTCCTTCCCTGTCTGACGCTGCCTCCTAGGTGCCCCTTCAGTGAGTCCAGGACTCCAGTCACTGGCCTCCTGCTGTTCCTGGGACACACGGGCACCCTGCCACTTGCAGGGACTTTGCACGCATTTCCTCTCTCTGGGACGCTGCTCCCCAGAATCTGGGGGCTTTCTCCCCAAACTCTTTAGGTCTCTGCTCAAACACCACTTTCTCAGGGAAGCCTCCTTTGACTGCCCTGCCTACAGAAGTGCCACAGGAATATAAATTTAAGGCAGAAAGTCAAGGGGTCAGGAGACTCTTCTGTGTTCTCGAATTCTTTTCTCTCCCCCATCACTTTTTCTCACTTATCCCTCAGATCTCAATTCAATCATTACTTCCTCAGGAAAACCATCACAGAGTAGATCAAATGCCCCTATGGTCGCCACTCATAGCCCATGTTCCCCTTCTTCACTGAACTTACCAAAGTGGTCATTTTGTATTTAATGTTGACTAGTGTCAGTCTTTCTCACTAGACTGTGAACAAGATGAAGACCCAGGTTTTTGCTCGCCATTATCATTCCAGCACTGGTATAATGACTGGCCCATAACAAGTGCTCAGTGTGTATTTTTGAGGGAATGAACACACTGCTATGGCCCATAGTGGCTGTGAAATGAGAGCATCTGATGATCTGGGATCCAGGGGCCCAGCCACCTTTTTATCTTGTCTCAGCAGACAGGTGACAGACCAACAACAGCCCAACGTGGAAAGCACGGCCCTAGCACAGCATACTGTGCTGCAGTTGTGTCCTGGCATCAAGACTGGGCAGCTGGACTAAACCTCAGTGCAGTCCCAGTAAATATGTACAGGTCAAACTCATCACCAAAGATTGGACAGAGGACAGGAAGACAGAGATCGACCTCTGAGATCCAGTACAGGTGGGCCGATCCACACAAGAAAAACGGAAATGGTTGCAGAAAATGAGATGCTTTTTAATGCAGCCATCAGAATTGTTTATGAAAGGTTATTCACTCTGTGGTAAAATTCTTATTATGTAAGTAAAAACACAGAATCTATGACTATATCTGATTGCCACTAAATAGAAATTACATAAAGAGAACAAAATTAGGATGAAGCATGGAAAAATGTTATTCATAGAGCTCCCTGAGAGATGAGGCTGTGAGTGGTACTTTTTTTTTTCCTTCTCATTGTGCAGAACGATACGCAATTAACGTGGACCACCATTAAAATCAGGAACATATAAAAAAGGAGTGGGCATCTGTTGCTTTTGCTGCATGCATCCACTTATCCTTCTTTGGACAGCTGAACCTCCATCTCTCTCTGAAGAGCAAAACCTTCCTCGTCCGCATTTCAGGATGCTCTTTGGGTATGTTCCTAGCCATGGGGATGCCTGAGCAATGTGACTGTGATCCGCCCAGAACAGAAGAGATGCACAGAAACTGTGCTGGGACACTGGGCAGAGCAGACCTGTGTGTTCCCATTGGATTGAGCTGAGAGGACTTCAGGCCTGGGGCTGCTGCCCTTTCCTTCAATGCGAGGGGGGGTCTGGCTGAGGATGGAGGGAGAACAGAACTGAGAGAGAGGGAAAAGCAGAGTCCTGGAAACACATTCAGAGCCCCAACAAAGTTGAGGCAGAAAGTGGTCATAGGCCCAAACTTTCAAGTTACTTGAGTTATCACATCCTTTTATTCAGCTTGGCTTGGGTCTTCTTGCAACCAATGAATTTATGAGTGACATGGGAAAATGTCCTTCTTCCCATGTGCCCAGGTGATGGGGACAGGATGTGACATGCACAGGATGAGGCAAAAAGCAATGGCTATGGCTCTGACTACCACGTGGTTTGGGTTTTCTGGGGAATATGAGAGATTGTGAGTTAGTCTATATTTGGCCACCATATTTGGATGGCAAAGATTACGGTCCTGTTTCCTGTGTTGGTCAATATAGTGCTCACTGAATCAACAGACAACAAACCTGCATGTGTTCTACAAATATCTGGTATTTCCATAAAGTCATCTTCCATATTTACAATAACAAAATCCCCATGACTTATTTTGGCTAATGTGAATATGAAAACAACTTTTAGGGATGTCAATAAAATAGGTAAATTCCACCTACATAATCTATTATTCTGGACACACAAGCATATTTTAAATGACACAAAGGATAAATGATACATTCACTTAGAAATAATCTTTTCCACTCTCACATTGTAGCAGCTGTGCGTATATTCTTCACATGCATTCTTAACATCAGTGTCTGTGTATCTGATTCACGGGAGTCAATTCTCACTCATGTTTACCACCGTTTTTCAGAGCACATCATTGTTCTCATCCTATTAAGTCGAGATGCAGCCATTTGAATCTATAGATGGGCCCACAAGTGGCCATTACCATAGCACTGGAGCAATTTCATTTTTCTATTCACTCTATAACTGTAGAAATGGTGTCTTCAAAACATAACTGCTTTTGGTATTGCTTTCAGTAAAATGATTGTTAAAAGGCTTTTTTATGATTATCTCAAATACAATCTTGGGGTCATAGCCTCAGGAATAATTACTAACTCTGGTGCTATTTTTTTTAAACCTTAAAGAAAAACTATGTCAGTGACCTGTTGAAACATACAAAACTGTCATTGATTGAGATCAGCTCAGACCTAATTTTTTTTTTCTGAAAAGTGCTTCATTATTTACAATCAAGTAATAGAGAAAATGTCCCTTAATATCTTCAAATACAGAGTACGAGATAACTATCTTAGGAAAAAATAATCTTAGCTTGGGTGCACGTGATATTTGGGGGCTTAAACAAGATACGGGCCCTTACAGAGCTTAGAGTCTTTAGGGTGAAGCAAAAGTACAAATAGACAAGTGCAATTCAATGTGATAAACACTGTCTGATGGGCAGTACGGTGTGTGGAGGAGGCACTGGAGAGGGACATGGTAAGTGGACTCCAGAAGGGCAGGGCATGCTGCCCTAAGAAAGGAAGAGGGAGGCAGCCTCTAAATAATGCATCACAATGAATAAGGAAAAAAATGTGTGTGTGTGTGTGAACATAAGGGGCTTAATGGTAGACTGCAGGTGGCAGGAAAGGGGCAGAATGTTCCAGGCAGGAGGACACTAGCATCTGCAAAGGCACAGGTGAAAGAAACACTGCATATTTTATGGTAGAAGCTCCATCCTTCTCCTAAAAGGTCAGCAGCAGTGTGTTTGTGTGTTTGTTGTTGATATTTAAATATTTCACTGTGATGAGAGCTACTGAGGGCGCTGTTAGAAAAAGAGACCCAACTTTTCAAGTCTCTAGCATTTTCCAGGACAATATGGCATTTCCCTGCCAGATGGAGAAAAATTAGAAGTAAACAGCATTAGTGTTAAAGGCCATATTCATGATCATTTTAAAAGTGCACCGAATTCCAAGATGTGAAATTCATTTCAAAGAGCCATGTTAGTGCAGCCTTGCCAGCTCCCCTACGGCGAAAGCCACTTGGCTGAGAGACTGCCCCACCGCGGCTCTGCCAGCAGGTCTGCACTGCTAATAGCTCAGGACATATCTGCTTAACAGGAGCTGAGACGTACTTTCTAAAACGGCACCCTCATTCAAAAATATAATATGAGCTTTTACTGTGTATAAGGAATGCTGTGAAATGGTACACAGGATACGAGACTGAATGCATCACCAAGTTCGTGCTGGCAATCAAGGAGTTTACAATGTAGGAAGACAGAGACACTGCTACATCATGAACGCTTCAGAATCAGACACACATACACAGCATACAGTTATGTGCTCTCTTGAATTATTTTCTAATTCTTATAGCCATGAGACTTTAACATTGTATCAAGCTATGTAAAATAAAAACTTTAGAAATATGAGGAGACAGAGAGGAAGACCCACAATGATATTGTGATAACCATCAAATTGCTTTTAGAGTTTGACAGATCAAACTGGTTTAACCAATTTGTGAAACGTAGAATATAGAACCAAATGGGAAATGTAGAATGCATTAGTAGTTGGACTAACTACGTGCAGAGCTTCTGTCCTGGAGCTCTTCATATTTTCTCTTCCTTAAGAAAGAATTGTTCTCAGAGTTGGGGGCAGACCAGACCTTCAAGTTTTTGTTAATTGATTTCAACTCTTGTGGCTGGAGAGTTGCAGATACACAAAGCCAACCAGATATCACAAAGCCACACTGACTGGTGAATGATTTCCTTAAAGGAAATACAGTCTGAGGTAGAAGAAGGAGAGCCAGCCTGGGAGTCTAGACATCTGGGGATTGAGCCCACTTCTGACCCTGGGCAGGGTTATTTATAAAATGAGGGAGCTGACCACATCAGTGCCATCAGAGGCATCTGAGATGTTTGTTAAAAATGAAGATTCATGGCTCTACTCCATATGTACAGAATCATAATCTCCATGGGGTGACATTTGGGCATCTACACTTTTATAAAGCTTCAAATTTTAGGAAGGAAGCCTAGTACTGGACCACTGACCAATGTTTGGGAATCACTGACTTAAATAATAATCTCTGGAGCTCATTTCAGTTCTAAATTTTTCTGATTCCATAATTATAAATACATAATCTTTTATACGAATTCCAAAGTGGGGACTTAATAAGGAGTGGTTTACTGGTTGATCAAAAACACCTGAGTTGGTAAATCTATCTTAAATTACTTCTGAGATATTGAAGCTAGACTATACCTAAAGTTGACCTTGACTCTCCCAAGTATATGAATAAATGATTTAGGGAGACAGGCATAGTTCTCATTCCCCAGATGTAGCTTCTAGGTTGCCAGGCTCTGAAAACAATCTCCAAAGGTAGTTCCCAAAGTTATAAACAAGGGCGATATTGTTGAAAAAATATCACATGAGCTTTATTTCAAAGAAAATGTAACGTGGAAAGGACATGGATTTTCCTTTAGAGGACCTAGTTGGAGAAATGGTCTGTTTGTTACTGATGGGGTTATCTCAAATAATTATTCATTCTCTTTGAACTGATTTTCCCTTAAATACTGCTGTTAGGGTTAAAGACTGTAATACACATGAAGAGGCTCTGTAAGGTAAAATTATAGTATTAATAAAAATTATAGTGCTAAAAAATGTTAAGTTTGTAGCATACATGGGAGTATATAAGCAATAGCATATTTGATGGAAAATAATCCATCACTTTTTTTAATAGTTATATTCCATAAATTGAGTTTGCGTTCTTCACAGATTATTTTTTAGTATAAAATGGATTTTAACCAAGAGGTTCCTACATGTGACGGAAGCAGGGAGAAGATATAAGTGGAGTGTGAAGGCTCAGATGAAACAAGGGCTAGGCTCTGAGAGCTCCCAGGGCTGGGTGAATGATGTGCCACCAGCACACACTTGAAGAAAAATTCCATTTTGCTTGATTCCTAAGGTCCAGAGGTTTACATTCGCATGGTCTATAACAGTGGGCTTCAGACAAGTAACCTTGTATCACTTTTATTTATTAAGAGACTGAAATGCAAACCCATTTTGAGGCGCTCTGCATTATTGTGATGAGTGGTTATTTTATAAACACGTTGTTCACACACTGAGTACAGAGTGGCCCCTCTATTTCTGAGACTTTGAGGCAGGCTGTTGCATGTGCACACAACAGGAGTGAGGTCTCCACCTTGGGAAAGTTCCCTGGGGGCCACTGTGTGTGGTCTCAGCATCTTGTGGGGCTATATCCCTCTTCATGAGTGTTCCCGGAACGATCTCCTGCACTAACAAAGCACCTCTGAAACACATGTAATTCTGTCCCCCAAAGGACATTCTGCAACGTCTGAAGACATTTTTGTGCTACTGGCACACAGGGATGCTGCTAAAGATCCGCCAGTGAACACGACAGCCCCTAACAGAAAAGAATTATCTGGCCCAAAACGTCAGTAGTGCCCAGTTTGAGAAACTCTCGCCTAAACGGATCTTGGACACGCACTGCCTTTTTGTTCCTGTAATAAAGTGCTGATAACCTCTAGAGTTAAGTCAAGTCCCAATGGGAAAAACCGAAGAGGCCTCCACAGCCTGAAGCTAAGCAGCCTTCCTGCCACCACCTCCCTTCCTGACATTAGGAAAACCAGTTCACCCCTCAGGGTCTCTGCTCACTGACTGGTAAAAGGAAAAGTTTGGGATTAGATGGGTACATTTCAAAAGACGCCCTTCCATGTCACAGTACTTTGTGAATACTCTATAGAGGATAATGTTCAGAGCCAACTTTCCTGAGTGCCTGCTTCAGGTAGGGACTGTTCCAAGTGCTTTTCAGGTACTAACTCATCCCACCTCCACAATACGTTGACCTAGTGTGTTGTGTATTACCCACCATTTACAACCTGATAAGAAGACTAGGATGCAGAGAGGATAGTAGTTACCGAGTTTGCCTACCTCTCATGGGTGGCAGAGCCAGGATTTGAATCAGGTGGTCTGATTCCAAAGCCTGCACAAGGAGCTGACGTGACCATCTCCTCCCCAAAGAAGGAGAAGCCAGGAAGGGATCAAGCCGGAAGTACTACTGCCCTCACCTCCAGCTGCTTTATCTCCTCCCGAGGTTCCACGTGCTCTCACGCTAAGCATGAATCATTCGTTGAACTAGATTTTCGATCAGCCACTATATATGCGATTCCTCAGCTTTTTCCATTTTTGAGATTTTACTACTTGAACCTTCCAAAATGGCTAATCCAAAATAAAACTTTTCCAAAAGCGTGAACAATAAAAATAATGATAATTCTAAGAGAGCAATCAAAATAACTAGATATTATATGCACAGGAATAAAGACAATCATGGATTATAATGACTTTCCCCTGAAAAAGCACATAACCAATTTAAGAACAGCCCAACATGGAAAAAACTACAAGTTTAGAAAACTGTTGAACTTGGGACCTATTATCTGCATTTTAAATGGAGCCCTGGCAACACAGATTCACTACAATATGCCTTTAAATACCAACCTCCCCTAGTGCATTTAAAATTGATTCAAGTTACAAAAAGTTCAATGTAGACTCCACTTTTCAGGATTCCATCTATTGCATACAATGGAATACACCTGCGAAACCTCATTTATCCTCCCAATACCCCAATTTCTCCCAAAGCATTATTTCCCACATTTTTGAGAGAAAAAGAAATAACGCAGCATCTTGTATAAGCAGAGGACTAAATGAATGCTGTCTGATGAGAATGACTCACAAGTAATGATGAGGCTCACAATGATGACAATGGTAAATGTGACCTGTCCATGATCTGAGAATTAGAGGCAACGCTTTATTTGGAGAATAGAGATCTTATTTATTATCCTCAGCTACCATCATGGTAACTGAGTATTATAAATAATGTACACCTTTCCAATTTCTACTACATAATATCGAGACCTCACCATCATTGAGAAATGATCATATTAATGCATTCAAAAATTAAGTATCATAACTTTATAGTGATTTACCGTGGCAGACTGCTGGTTATTCACTCAACAGCCTTTCTTCCTCACGATACCCTCTTCTTTCTAGCTGGCAGAGCCTGCTTCCACTATAAGGGCTGATAAAGCAAGTTTTTTGCTTCTCTCGCAGCCAGAGCACAGACAAAATGCCAAAAAAGTACATCAGGAGAAGTCTGCAAGCGGTCTGGGAAGGAAATTCTCCCTGTTTCCTCTAGATGTACTTGTGTAAAGGTGTGAAGACCGGGGCAACCGCCATCTTGAAAAAATGGTGGAATAAGTCAAATAATGAAAACCATCATTTTGAGAGAGGTAGACTAGAGAGACAGAAAATACCCAGGTGGACCAAATCTTTGGGTGTAACAAAAAGCATAAAAAGGGGGCTTAAACCCCAACATTATCCTAATAGCGGCTATTAAACACTTATGCTGCAGTGTAGTTATTGATGTTGCCCTCTTTGTATATTAAATTCCATCATGACCTTTTCATCATTGTATCCCTAGAACCAAGAAGAGTACTTGCAATACCATGTATACACAATAAATGGCTTAAGTGAATGTTGACTCAAAAACAGAGAGAAACCTAGAATAGCCAGGATACAGAAGCAACCTAAATGTCCATCGACAGATGAATGGATAAAGAAGACATATATGTGTGTGTGTGTGTGTGTGTGTGTGTGTGTGTGTGTGTATCTTTATACATACATACATACACACAATGGAATATTACTTAACCATAAAAAAAGAATGAAATAATGCCATTTGCAGCGACATGGATAGACCTAGAGATTAGCATATTAAGTGAAGTAAGTCAGACAGCAGAGAAAGACAAACATCATATGATATTGCTTATATGTGGAATCTAAAAAAATGATACAAATGAACTTATTTACCAAACAGAAATAGAGTCACAGACATAGAAAACAAACTTATGGTTACCAAAGGGGATAGCGAGGGAAGAGGGGCAGGGATAAATTAGGAGTTTGGGATTAACATATACACACTACTACGTATAAAATAGGTAAACAACAAGGACCTACTATATAGCAGAGGGAACTATACTCAATATCTTGCAATAACCTATAAGGGATAAGAATCTTAAAAAGAATATATGTATCTGAATCACTTTGTTGTACACTTAAAACTAACAACATTGTAAATTAACTGTACCTCAATTTAAAAAATAATTCGCTTAACAACAACCAAAAACAGAAACAAAAGAAACCAGAGGGAAATCATACAGTGACCAATTCCTTCTAAGAGACTTTCCTCTGAAATTTTACCAGTTCCTTTTATTGGTCAATAGGGAAATAGACCATAATTATTATTCTAATAATAGAATAAATGTTAGAGGTGAGCTACAGCATATATACATTTTTTCAGTGCTTTGATCAACAGCCAACATATTAAACAAGGAGAGCTGGAGGAACAGCCTTAAATTCTCATGACAACTTTGTCACTTTCAGTCATGTGATATCCAGCATGTTGGCCCTCAGATTCCCAATTGGCAGAAAGGAACGATGACCTCTAGGGTTGTGACAAGTATCACATGAGATAGCATGTACGAAAACATTCTATAATGTGTAGGTCTCCTTGAAAAAAGTCACACGAATGTAGTGGGATGAGGGGGTGGAATCTGTTTTAACATGAAACTCAAAGTGGTTTGCTTTTTCATTTGTTGCATTAGAGTTATTCAATACATTCTGGTGCAGAGGATGAACTACCCCCACCAGGCCAGAATAAAAGATATTAGTTTTAAAAACTGAGCCTCCATCCTTGAGGGGAACTATTTTTCTTATTACTAAAGATGTGGCTTCCAGTGGACAGCTGAGACACCTCTTCTTGTGCTAAGAGGGGCAATTATGAGAGAGAGAGAACTGGTCTTTTGATACCAGGAATATAGGCTGTGGAAGCAGGAAAGGTGGTGAGGCTGGGGGCATGGGAGAAGGATGTAGGGGGCTGTGAATTTCAGAGGCCCCAGTCAAGAAGGTGGTCTGGGAGATGGCCAGGACCTGAAGTGTTCCTGGTGGATACAGATCTCACCAGCTGACTTCTTCTGATCCAAAACTGTATATGGGCTATAAATCAAGAACTGTGCCAGCCAACTGCTCTTTATGTGAAAGGATCTTTGCATTGTTAGACCCTAGTGCTCCCATTAGCTGCTGTCCAGTGGAAGAAATGCCCAGAACCTGACAGCTCTTCACTCTTTTCTTGCCTGGCAACACTGAGGACACTGGCCTCAGTGCCCCCATGACACACTGCTAAGACCCCTGGGGATCCCAGCCATCTAAAAAAAAACTGATACCGAGGATAAAACAACTGTGAACATAAGGAACTAAACTGAGAGTACCAGGGCTGGGTCAATGGAGAATACATACTACCATTACATTAATGTTACATTGACAAGCTCTAGCTTTAAGATATGTAAGTGTAGGTCAGTGGGAAAAAAAAAAAATAGTAGCAATCTTATTGATTTCTTCACTTTCTGAAATGTTATTGCACTTACAGTGAGTATCAAATAATTTAGCAGTCAGCCCTTCTTTGTTGATTATTACTTGTACAAATCTCTGCCATCCATCTTTTTGTTTCTGTTTTCATAAGCACTGCCAAGGGCCCTTCCTTGGCTCCTACATGAACCAATGACTTACTAAAACGCATCTCCTGCTTCTAAAATATATTCCCTTTTAATCAACTTTACACATAGCAATCAGATTAGTATTTCAAAAATCCACCTATGATCATAGCTTCCCTCTTCGATATCTTTTAATATTTTATTTTTACCAGAATTCAGTTCAAATTACTTAGGATCTGACCCCCATGTTTTCCTGTTATTTGTATTCCCTTCCACATTCCTTAATCTTCAGCCAAAATCCATTGCCTGGTTTTCTGAACCTAACCCCTACCATCGGCATCTCCATATCACCTCTCATACTTTTCCTGCTGCCTGAAATACTTGTCACTCACTTCCACCTGTTGAAATCCTTCCCTTCTTCCATAACCCACTGAATTGCTGCCTTATCCTTTAATATCTTCCCTGATACCTTCTAGTCATCCCTTTGACCATAACTAGAAACCATACTGCCAGATCATAAACTCCTTGGTACACACAGTAGATGCTCAAAACTATTTCCTAAAGACAGAAACTTTGCTAGCTATCTTAGCTTCTAAACTGGATGTTCCTTGAGGCAGAAGACCACGTCTTTTTCCTAATTCCATCCCACCCCTTCCTCCCAGCATCTAGCATAGAGCCTTGCTCACAGTAAGAACTCTGGACATGTTTGAGGAATGTTGGTCTACTTCTTCATTCCTCCACTAACATTTACCAAGGAGCTTTCCATATGGCAGCTGTTCAGTAAAAACTTGTTCCAACCAGGTGACCTCATTGTCATCCAAACAATTTAACCAGTGCTTCCAAAAAAAAAAAAAACAAATCCGTACTAAAAGACTTAGCTACTCAGGTGAGACAAAAGCAGTGTAACTAACAACTAACGGCATTTTTCAGCAAGATCCTTGCATAGTCATGGTCACTGTCAGGAAGAAATGCTCCCTGGATGTGTCCTGACACTGAGCTATGCACCCACCGAACAGTGGCATCATCCATCCCACAACAGCTGGTTCTGACGATCTGTCATATAGAACAGGATGGAAACTCTTTTTAAAATCTGCTGTGTTCCGCAGCTTGTCATAGATTCCTTTGAAGCATATGTTCTTTATAAAACAGTGTGGGTTAATTCCAGGTACATATAATCTTTTTAGAAATTTAGCTGATTCTGTTTGGCCCTCTCAACTGCTTCCACAGGTATGTTCAATATACCTCTCCTGTGGTTACCATTTCCTGTTCTAAATGTATTAGTCACCAGCTCCACTCTATTGTTTAATTTAGAGACTCAATATTTTTAATCCGTTAGGGACTGTGCAATTTCAACATCAATTCTTTGTGACAGTTGCAACAAAACAACAAGCCAATCTCTTAAAAAGTCTGGGATGCAAGCCATCAGGCCCCACAGTTTGGATTTGAACACATTTGTCACATTTCCTCCTGCCCCTGTTCCTTTTCTCTCTGGGGGTAGTGATTATTTGTAAATTCTGGTGAGCTGGATGTAGCAAGTTGCAGAATCCCATTTCACCTTCAAGGAAATGCTGAGGAACAGAAGGTGTTTTAATGTCTTTGTAAAGTTTCAAATAAGCATCTGTTTACATCTGGATATTCAGCTCTTCGGTTTTCATTTTTAATTGCCCACTTAGTGGAACAATCAGTAATCCTGAAAGGGTGACCTGCTAACCGCTAGAGGTATTATTTTACATCCCATTTCCCTCTGCAGCCCTCGGATACAGTGGAGACAACGGTTAGTTTTTATTTTTGTTGTTGTTAAGTCTTCAAGTGTCTAAATAAATCTATCTAAACAAGTCATACACAATGTAAAATAAATGCAATTTGATTCATATATGGGCATGCATACACATATTGAGATTTTTTACAGCAGCTGTTTTGTAATTAATTTATCTTGACATGAATGCTGAAGAAAAAAGGATGGACTCGAAAGGTACTAATTTAGAAAACGAATGCTCTCATTTCATGACATTAATATATCATGTAGTATTTGCTAAGAGAAAACCTAGAAAAACTTCAGGGGATTTATTTCTTTCCTAAACTATTTCAGACCAAAACAAAAAAACAAAACAAAACACTGTGGTGTCAGTTTTTGACTGTTTATGAAAGCTGATCCCATGGTTTTGACAGAATCGGCCTGTCTATACCAAATCATTTAATAATTTATTACTAGTTTGTAAAATTAATACATTATTCTGTTATGCAAATGGTTTGTGTAGAAAGATACAGTATAAGCTAATGGCATAGCAGAACGTTTTACACAAAAATGTCATAAGAAGCAAGATAATACTCACACCCAGGCTTAAGTCTAGACAATAGGGAGACACTGAAAGTCTCTGAGAAATTTCATGAGTCTGTAAGACTTCAACTTCTTAAATATCATTGACTCTTATATGACAGAGACCTGAAGCAATTCAATTCAGCATATACCAGGACTTACCTGACACACTCTTTTCTACAACACTGAAATCGCTTATCCAATAACCATTTCCACTGCCCTTTTCTCTTTTCTAACTAGAATAATTTGGGGGCCCAACAGCAAGGTGTTTCCCCTTTTATGCTAAGCCATCCTTGGCCTTAGGAACGCCGATTGTTCAAAGCCCCCGTACGTGTTCCCATAAATGTTGCTTTGGTGAAGGCATGAACATGTGATGAAATCCACAACAAATAATTCATTCAACCCATATTTACTGACACTATAATGTTCCATCCACTCCTCTGGGTGCTGGGGACTGCAGTAAATAAAAGAGGCACACCCCCGCCCTCACGGAGCAAAGAAGGGCCTGTCCTTCTTTCTTATAGATGTTGATGTAGCTCTCCTGACACCCACAACAGCTGCAGCCACCTTGAAGCTACGGAGATAGACTGAAGAAGACAAAACCGGCACACCCAGGGTGGCAGTGAGGGAAAAAAATGGAAAGAATCTGAGTCATACGTGACATAATTAGCATTCAAACAAACCTGGAGTCAACCTTCCTCTGGACAAAATATCAATATGGTGGGTTAAGCTGAATCCCCCCAAAAGATGTACCTAAGTCCTAACCTCTAGTACTTATATGAGTGTGACCTTATTTGGAAATAGAATCTTTGCAGGTGTAATGAAGTTAAGGCTCTTGAGATGAGACCATTCTGGATTTAGGGTGGGTCCTAAATCCAATTACTAGTGTCCTTATAAGAGAAAGGAGAGGGAGATTTGAAATGCAGAGAGAGGAAGTCCATGAGAAGATACAGCAAGAAGGTGTGTGAAAATGAAGGCAGAGATTGGAGTGATGCTTCTATAAGCCAAGGAATGCCAGACTGCCTGCAGCAAGAATTTAGGCGGGACGGACATGGAACTGATTCTCCCTTAAAGCCTCTAGAGGGAACCAGCCCTGTGACGCTTTATTTCAGGCTCCTGACCTCCGGCACTGTGGAGAGAACAAATTCTGTTGTTTCAAGCCACCTAGTGGGTGGTCATTTTTTAGGGCAGCCCTAGGAAACAAATACAGCGAAATAAGGTATTTCCTTAACATTTAAGCCCCCTCATGATTTATTCTTAACACATGGAAGCCAGAGAGAATATAACACTCCTTGCTTAAAGCTCCCCAAAAGTCCTTCTTCTCAGTCATATTAAAAGCCCAATATCCCTTCACCGGCTCATGGGATCTGCCATGAACTGGTCCCAGGTAACCTCTCAACTTCTTTTCTCAGGTTCCCTCTGCTTCTGCCAGACGTCTTCCTGGCTGTCCTTTGAACACATCTGTACCTTACGAGTTTCTGTACTGGTTTTTCTTCTACCTGAAATCCAACTTTCCCAAATATCTGCATAGTTTCTTAGTGCATCTCCTTTTAGTCTTTGCTCAAATGTTCCCTTAGGGCTTCCCTGGTGGCGCAGTGGTTGAGAGTCCGCCTGCTGATGCAGGGGACATGGGTTCGTGCCCTGGTCCGGGAAGATCCCACATGCCGCGGAGCGGCTAGGCCCGTAAGCCATGGCCGCTGAGCCTGTGCGTCTGGAGCCTGTGCTCCGCAACGGGAGAGGCCACAACAGTGAGAGGCCCACGTATCGCAAAACAAACAAACAAAAAAATGTTCCCTTAACAGTGAGGGTTGCGGACTCCTACTACCACTATTAATACTACTCTATTGAAAACAGTAAAAGGCCCCCATCCTGTTGCACGAGAGGTAATGATGCTCCTCACCCCATTCTACATTTCCTTTTTGTCCATAGAACTTATAACCTAACATGCTCATGATTTAGTTTATTGCATGTATTATTTATAGTCTGCATCTTCCACTACTAGAATATAACCCCTCTGACAGCAGGAATCTTTGTATGAAAAACTTATGTACCTAGAGAAGTGCCTGGCCCCAGAAGAGGCTCATTAAATAATTGCTAAATTAAATAAATGAATGATTTCTTTTTTTTTTTACTTTTACTTTTTTTTTTACTTTTACAGAATCAGCTAAATGATTCTGACATGCATTAGCATTGCAATCCTTACAAATATGAACAATTGCTTCTCTCTCCTAAAATTCTCCTCTCCAATTTCCCCTCATTTATTCTCAGAAACACTTACATGCCTGCATGAAGTTATGTGGCTGTATGTAAATTAAAATAGTTCAAGTTTTCTTCTGTAACCAGTTGGCAAAGAAAGCCACTATCACACACATTCCAGTGCAATTTGCTTTTGTTTTTGTTTTTCTTTCTACTCAACAAGTATGACTTATCTCAACTATCTCTATCCTCGTGGTGTTGCATTGGTCTCCACTAGAACATATATTTCTTGAAATTTGAAAATTATTAATCAGGTCAATTTTGACAAAATGTTTTTTATGTCAAACATTTGAAGATGTTAACTCTTCTAAAACAATTACTTCCCAACTGTTTTGTTTTTGTGGGTTCATTTGCCAGAATAAGGCAATACTGCCTTGCTTTGAAAAGTCATCTGGACCTGTCCATGTACCTTGAATCCATTTATTACTGTACTTTAGAGAGATGGCTCCAACAACAATCCACATCAAAAACGCAGGCTTTAAATAATTTCAGCAAGGTTGACAGTTCACTTGTGCCTGGAAATGAATGCGCACATCAATCTGAAGACTGTTCAGTACACTGCATGTCTGGGTGCATCAAAACAGGAAATACGTTTTGTAACATGGCATTCCTTTTTATTTGTGACACTCCTTGTACTTTCGGTTGTGTCCCTTCAAGATAGATAGGATCAAAGAGTTCAGAAAAGACTAATGAAAACTATTAGAGATGGGGAATAGAAGAGAAACTCAAAAAAAAAATATATATATATATATATATATGAGGACCTTGGTAAAATACGAACATATATTAGAGGACATGGATATATTGTTAAAAGAAACACTTGTGACAGAAAAAAATTTGCTTACAATGTTCTAGTTTATAATGTTTTCCTCCATCCTGCGTTCATGGTTGATAGATATTTTCTAATGCACAAGCACACTCAAGATGGATTTTCTCTATGTTTTCTTTCCCTTGGTCACATCAACACATTCTGCTAGAGCCTTATCTTGATAAGCATCATGATCAAAGCTTAGTTCCTAAATAACCTCTTTATTTCCAGTGCAAAGTTTGCCTGTGGTAGCACCGATTACAGTCTCTCATTTTACATCTAATTATATATCAAATTATCTAAATTTGAGGTTCTTTACAAAACTACATTCAGCAACTATATTTGACTATATGTGTGCGTGTTTCTGCATATAGATACACATAGAGAACCAGGGAAAATTAAATAAAATAGCAAGTTTAGACAGAGGAATGTTAATATAAGGATACACAGGCCATTAGTTACTATATAGCACACATTCTCAATGGGGCATTAACAAATTATTGGAGGGTAAAAAAAAAATCTTACTCTTTTTCTGTATAAAGCACAGATACACATATGGTACATAAACAGATACACAGTATATCAGTGGTATTAAAATTTCATGGGAGGGGGCCTAATTAGATGATTAGAAACAAATATACCTTAAAAGGCTCCTTTAGGAGGCAATAATGAGGGGAAAAATGGTTGAAAAACATTGGTGAAGAGCGATTAAAGTTGAGTTTCAAAATCTGTACCAAAAGATTCCTGACAGGCAGAGCAAAATAGGAAATAATATAAATGTCAAAATTCACACCGTTTCATGAGCGTACCTAATTCCATAAGAAAGAAAAACTTTTTCTAATTTTGTATATCAGAAGGTTCTTTTACGTGCCTTTATGTAGCAGACTTTGGGTGAATGAGATTTTCAGTAGATTTTCTGTGTTTGCTTCATTTAATACAATGTCAAAATGCCAACGGTGGAAGTATGCGGCCAGAGGAGATGAAAACAGGGCAAGATAATGCAAGGACAGAGCTGCTGGGCTGAATCCAGGGCTGAAAACAAGACCTCAAAGGTGAATGAACTGCACGTCCTTCAAATGATTGTGTCTAAATGCTGTTTCTCTGGACTTAGCACTTAAAAAACACTGGTGGCAGGAGCTTCAAGACGGCAGAAGAGTAAGACGCGGAGATCACCTTCCTCCCCACAAATACATCTGAAATACATCTACACGTGGAACAACTCCTACAGAACACCTACTGAACGCTGGCAGAAGACCTCAGACCTCCCAAAAGGCAAGAAACTCCCCACGCACCTGGGTAGGACAAAAGAAAAAAGGAAAAACCGAGACAAAAGAATAGCGACGGGACTTGCACCAGTGGGAGGGAGCCGTGAAGGAGGAAATGTTTCCACACACTAGAAGCCCCTTCGCGGGCGGAGACTGCGGGTGGCGGAGGGGGGAAGCTTCGGAGCCACAGAGGAGAGCGCAGCAACAGGGGTGCAGAGGGCAAAGCAGAGATTCCCGCCCGCACAGAGGATCGGTACCGACCAGCACTCACCAGCCCGAGAGGCTTGTCTGCTCACACGCCGGGGCGGGCGGGGTCTGGGACCTGAGGCTCTGGCTTCGGAGGTCGGATCCCAGGGAGAGGACTGGGGCTGGCGCCGTGAACACGGCCTGAAGGGGTTAGTGCGCCACAGCTAGCCGGGAGGGAGTCCAGAAGAAGCTCTGAAACTGCCGAAGAGGCAGGAGACTTTTCCTTCCCTCTTTGTTTCTAGGTGCGCGAGAAGAGGGGATTACGAGCGCCACTTAAAGGAGCTCCAGAGACGGGCGCGAGCCGCGGCTATCAACGCAGACACCAGAGACGGGCATGAGACGCTAAGGCTGTTGCTGCTGCCACCAAGAAGCCTGTGTGCGAGCAAAGGTCACTCTCCACACCTCCCCTCCCGGGAGCTTGTGCCGCCCGGCACTGCCAGGATCCCGGGATCCAGGGAAAACTTCCCCGGAAGAACACACGGCGCCCTCAGGCTGGTGCAACGTCACGCCGGCCTCTGCCGCCGCAGGCCCGCCCCGCAATCCAGGCCCCTCCCCCCCAACCCCGCCCCGGCCTGAGTGAGCCAGAGTCCCCGAATCAGCGGCTCCTTTAACCCCATCCTGTCTGAGCGAAGAACAGACGCCCTCAGGCGACCTACATGCAGAGGCGGGCCCAAATCCAAAGCTGAACCCAGGGAGCTGTGCGAACAAGAGAGAGGGAAATCTCTCCCAGCAGCCTCAGGACCAGCAGATTAAATCTCCACATTCAACTTGATGTTCCCTGCATCTGTGGAATACCTGAATAGACAACGGATCATCCCAAATTGAAGAGGTGGACTTTGAGAGCAACGATATATATTTTTTCCCCCTTTTTCTCTTTCTATGAGTGTGTATTTGTATAATTCTGTCTGTGATTTTGTCTGTATAGCTTTGCATTTACCATTTGTCCTATGATTCTGTCTGTCCGTTATTTGTTTTGTTTTGATTTTTTAAGTATAGTTTTTAGCACTTGTTATCATTGGTGGATTTACTTTTTGGTTTGGTTGCTCTCTTCTTTCTTTTTTTTATTAATTTTAATTTTTTATTTTGAATAATTATTTTTTATTTTAATAACTTTATTTTATTTTATTTTTTATTTTACTTTATTTTATTTTATTTTATCTTCTTCTTTCTTTCTTTCTTTTCTCCCTTTTATTCTGAGCTGTGTGGATGACAAGCTCTTGGTGCTCCAGCCAGGCGTCAGGGCTGTGCCTCTGAGGTGGGAGAGCCAACTTCAGCACACTGGTCCACAAGAGGCCTCCCAGCTCCACGTAATATCAAATGGCAAAAATCTCCCACAGATCTCCATCTCAACGCCAAGACCCAGCTCCACTCAACGACCAGCAAGCTACAGTGCTGGACACCCTATGCCAAACAACTAGCAAGACAAGAACACAACCCCATCCATTAGTAGAGAGGCTGCCTAAAATCATAATAAGGCCACGGACACCCCAAAACACACCACCAGACATGGACCTGCCCACGAGAAAGACAAGATCCAGCCTCACCCACCAGAACACAGGCACTAGTCCCCTCCACCAGGAAACCTACACAACCCACTGAACCAACTTTAGCCACTAGGGACAGACAACAAAAACAACAGGAACTACGAACCTGCAGCCTGCAAAAAGGAGACCCCAAACACAGTAAGTTAAGCAAAATGAGAAGACAGAGAAACACACAGCAGATGAAGGAGCAAGGTAAAAACCCACCAGACCTAACAAATGAAGAGGAAATAGGCAGTCTACCTGAAAAAGAATTCAGAATGATAGTAAAGATGATCCAAAATCATGGAAATAGAATGGACAAAATACAAGAAACGTTTCACAAGGACCTAGAACAGCTAAAGAGCAAAGAAAAAGTGATGAACAACACAATAAATGAAATTTAGAATTCTCTAGAAGGGATCAGTAGCAGAATAACTGAGGCAGAAGAACGAAAAAGTTACCTGGAAGATAAAAGAGTGAAAATAACTATTGCAGAGCAGAATAAACAAAAAAGAATGAAAAGAATTGAGGACAGTCTCAGAGAAATCTGGGACAACATTAAATGCACCAACATTCGAATTATAGGGGTCCCAGAAGAAGAAAAGAAAAAGAAAGGGACAGAGCAAATATTTGAAGAGATTAGAGTTGAAAACTTCCCTAATATGGCAAAGGAAATAGTTAATCAAGTCCAGGAAGCACAGAGAGTCCTATACAGGATAAATCCAAGGAGAAACACACCAAGACACATATTAATCAAACTATCAAAAATTAAATACAAAGAAAAAATATTAAAAACAGCAAGGAAAAAACAACAAATAACACACAAAGGAATCCCCATAAGGTTAACAGCTGATCTTTCAGCAGAAACTCTGCAAGCCAGGAGGGAGTGGCAGGACATATTTAAAGTGATGAAGGAGAAAAAACTACAACCAAGATTACTCTACCCAGCAAGGATCTCCTAATGAGCAGTTATGTTTTCACAGGGAGTGTTAAGGGTCTCACTTGACATGGAAGCCATGCCTTGTGCATCCCAGTATACCCAGTAGCATGCCTTACACATAGTAGATGCTCAGTAAATGCATAGGATTAGAAAGCTGAGTAAAGTTGCATGGAGAGGCCGTAGGACTACATTAATTATAAGGTAGAATGTTGACAACTTTTTTAAAGCACTAACTAAGTCTCCCATATTTGTCAAGCTCTTCAAATCCAGAAAGGCAAGTCTATTCCCATACAGAGAGATTTTTCTCTCTTCATTGTACAAGTCAGAGTTGGCTAGCTAGGCAGGTGGGAGCTCTGAGAATAGAACCGCATGACTATAGTCCACTGATCCCAAAATAAAACCTATGCTGTACACAAGCAAAACAGAGCTCACCCACACATTCCCTGCCGTAAAGATGTACTTAATCAGGGACTCATGACCAGGCCCAGCTGTACCAGCTGAGTTCTACTTTCTATTGATTTCTTATCAATATTGGAGAGCCATCACACACAACAACATAGACATACTTGAAGACAGAACATTTAGATAAATCTTAATCTCTGATTGTCATTCCAGTTTTGCTTCAGTAGACACATTTGGATATTTAGAATTATATTTAACAATATAATTAAATGCATTTTAATGAAAGACTGCATTTTCATTTGGACATTTATGTATAATGTAGTATGCATGAGGTTTTTCTTTTACATTTTTGTTGCTCTAATGTTTATCTTTTTAAGCTTATATCTTGGTTATGTAAGAAAACTGGAAAAAGTAAGCTTCAAACACACAACCAGCAATGCACTTCATTTTCATGTCTACTTCTGAAAGAATGCAATCAAAGGTTACCATGCTTATATATGCTGAATTCTTCCCAAAGTTGTTTAGTTGCACACTTGTGAGATTTAACAAAATGACTTATGTTGCATCTAATATAACAATACTGTGAAAGGGATTTTCTGTCAGGTTATCTTCACAGAATTATAAGGAGTTGGGGAAATACAAGTTGGAAAAGTATCATGAGGTCAATTTCAATCCAATAACAGCAAAGCTTATATAACTCTGCCACACTGTAGTTTTGATTTTAAGTATGTTCTTCTTTTATTTAGGCACGACTCTGGCCCATCTCCTCTAACTCCCGGGTATAAGGAAATGCTTTGATGTAGGTAATGATTTCTCAGACAGAAAAGTCTACTTACAAACCTTATTCCCGTGAAACACACTGAGGTAGCTGAATTCTGGGAAGCTGGTGATTCAGTAGGTATTTTCTTTGTTGTTCTCATTCCAAGTTGGCTTCTGAGAAGACCCTAAGACAGTGAAAGAATAGTTTGGTTACCTCTTACCATTTTCAACCACTTGTTTTTTCTTTGAGGGATCAGCTAGTCCCTTGAAAACAAATAGCATTTCTGAAGGTACTATTAGGGAGAACTAATACTTCTTTGCAATTTCCTGCAAACTAACACAACTGTTCACAGACCCAAGGAACTGCAGGGGAGAGCTGTTCTACTTCTATACCAGACAAAATTTCCTTCTCCATCTTTCCTTCTAGCCCCCAACAACCTTACCATTGGCAGAGCTCCTGAGCTCCTCTTCCCACTTCAAAGCTTTGGTACACACCTACCTCATGCTTGCCATGCTACCATATATCCCATCCCTTGCTTTACATCAAGGGTCAGCAAATTACCTGTTTTGGACAATAAAGTTTCATGAGAATACAGCCACACCTGTTTGTCTGAATCTTTTCTACGGCCTCTTCCATGCTACTGAGCTGAGCAGCTGTGTTAGAGACCATGTGGCAGGCAAAGCCAGAAATATTACTGTGTGGCCCCTTACAGAAAATGCTCGCAACTTCCGCTTTAAACTCATAGATTTTCCCCCAAACCCATGTAGAGATTTTTCAGAGATTCAATCAGCTAACTCTCCGGACTATCAGCAGTATTTCCTTTCCTTTTTGGGTGTAAGTTGCTACAGACAGCAAGTTTAAGGCTGTATGTTTTTTATTAATAAAGCTTATTTTAGAGCATTTTCAGGTTCACAGTGAAGTTGGGTAGAAAGCACAGAGAGTTCCTATATAGCCCCCGTCCCCACTCATGCAAAGTCTCCTCCATTATCAACACAAGAACACTACATCTGTTACAATGGAACCTCCATTGACACATCATCATAACCCAAAGTCAAAGTCTCATTAGGGTTCACTCTTGGTGTTGCATATTCTACGGTTTCAATGAATGTATAATGACATGTATCCACCATGATAATTTCATACAGAATAGTTCCACTGTCTTAAAAATCCCCTGTGCTTTGTCTATTCATCTGTTTTCCCTTCTAGACCCTAAAAACCATGAATCTTTCCACTGCCACAGTTTTGCCTTTTCCAGAATGTCATATAGGTGGAATCACATATTATGTAGGCTTTTCAGATTGGCTTCTTCTTTCACTTAGTAATATGTGCTTAAGGTTTGTCTGTGTCTTTTCCTGACTTGATAGCTCATTTCTCTGTATCGCTAAATAATATTCCATTGCCTGGACGTACCACTCACCTACTGACGTACAGGTTGGTTGGTTCCAAGTCTGGAAAATTATGAATAAAGCGGCTATAAACATCAGCATGGAGGCTTTTGTGTGCAAGTAAGTTTCAATTCACTTAGGTAAATACCAAGAAGAACTATTGCTAGATTATATGGTATGAGTATGTTTAATTTTGTAAAAAACTGCCAAACTCTTCCAAGTTGGCTGAACTATTCTGCATTCCCACAAGCAATTAAGGAGAGTTCCTATTGCTCCACATCCTCACCAGGATTTGGTGTTGTCAGTTTTAGATTTTGGCCATTCTAATAGGTATACAGTGGTTTCTCACTTTTGTTTTAATTTGCAATTCCTTAATGATGTATGATGTTGAACATCTTTTCATGTGCTTACTTCCCATCTCTGTATATGCTTTAGTGAGATGTCTATTCAGGTCTTTTGCCCATTTAATTGGCTTGTTCAGTCTTATTGCTGAGTTTGAAGAGTTCTATGCACATTTTGGGTAACAGTCCTGCATCAGATGTCTTTTGCAAATACTTTCTCCTAGTCTGTGAAGGCTGTATTTTTGAAAAAGGCTACGTTAAATTTCCATTAGTTAAACCAAGTGATTAACCTACTATAATTTATAAAGTATAAGTATAGACTAAATCAAGCACTTTTAATAGGTTTTAAAATATTCTCATTACGAAATTAATATTATGTACTATAAGAAACTTGGAGAGAAGAAAAATAGCCACCCAAAATCACTGATACCTTTTGGTGCACAAACAATGTACCTGTACATCATAGGTATAAAGAATAATATTCATATCAAATATAACTGTGCTTAATATATTTGAAAAAATAATTTATCAATATGTTGTGAATATTTATTGAAGCATTACATATTATTCTATAACAATGTTTTAAATGAAGGCTTTTGTATTCTATCTTAGAGTTGTATAGTAATTTGATTACTTCCCCATGTTAGTTATATTGATTCTTGTATCTTTTAAATAACACATTGATGAGTGCCCCAGAAAAAAATATCCTAGCATACATCTTTGATTACTTCTTTAGTCTAAGTTTTTTTAGAAGTGAAATTTTTGGACCAAAATAGAAAATTTTAGAGCTCTTGATACATATTGCCAAAACATCCTCCAGAAAGATTTTTTTCTTCTAACACCCTTAGGAAACCATTATGACAGTGTTATAAATACTCAAACATTTCATTTTATGAGGTGCACTAACTCACATCCCTTTACTGTAGGATCAATTCTTTTTAGACACAAAATGACATGAAATAACTTGATCTATTCACTAACACTAAACTTGACTCCAAATTAACATGGTTTGTTATCAAACACCAAGTACACTTTTAGAGGATAAGAAGTTGGGAAAAAACAGTTAACATTAAAAACAAGCTAACAAATAACCAAGGAGGCAAACAAACAGAAGCCTATGACTCCAGATCTGAAGGCAGTCTTAGAAGATGCCCTAAAAGATGCTTTCAATGTGGTCAATATCCTTAGACTATTAAAAACATAATCTTCCCAAATTCACAAGCAAAAAGCTAACTCTCATGTGAAACTCTAACTCTGGAACAGTTGCCTGAAAATTACTTGCCCCATTATTTCAAATGTACACCTGTGTACACAGTAAGTGCTAACTGACTCCCTTTGAATATCTGAATCACTTTCGTTCCAGTGGAAGAGTCCATACCACCAAGAGCTTCCTATGAGAAGCAATGTGATAGGGTGGGCTTAGGATCAGTCAGACTTGGGGGTCAAATTCTAACTCTCTGATAAATCATTTAACCTAGATAAGCCTCAACTTCTTTCTAACAGAGGAAAACTACTTATGTCATTAAGATCGTTAAGAAGTTTAAATAACACAAAATATACAGGGCACCTAGTAGCTGACCTCAGTTTTTGGTAACTCCTCGTTCTTCTTCAGTGCGGAACAGCTCTGTCCTAGAGAACGTGCAAGCTGTGAAAGCATATTCCCAATAGAAATTAATGGTACTACAGGAAGACAGGTCTAGCCCATGCACGTCTTACAAAACCTCAGCTTTGCCTAGTGCTAACAATACCTGGCCAGACAGCTAGCGAGAAAAAAAATCATATTACTGAGGGTGTAACACTGGAATGAGAATGGAATTCAAGCATTTCGGTAATAACAATGAGAAAAAGAATAGAGAGAAGTAAAGAGCTATGGTTAAGCACTGTATTTTGCCACTAAATGTCAAGGCAATTTTTGGATATTCTGATTTTTGCCTCCAAGATTTTCCTCAAGATTAGATGGCATTGTAATGCCACCAAATAAATAATGCTTACATTCTGGTTCCACAGCTGAGTGATGGCTTCTGACTAGAAATTGAATGAACAGTTTAATAGTAGTTCAAATAGTAGCAAATAGTTGTTTGCCAGTTTACAATCACTTATTCTCATTCACTCTCTGTCATTTTCTGAGCTATTTGCAGTTAGGAAAGCTGTCATACAACATGAAAGTGGCTTTTTCAAGCAGAAAACAAACGTACTCTGGCTGGCAGACTGGCATTTAATCATTCAGTCTCTTAGCGTCATTACTCTGCTGCTAGCATAAAACATCTCGCGTTGTTTATGGAGGAGTAGATAGACTGTGAACACAGGGACCTTACCAACCTCTACAGGTAGATGCCACTGAGGTCTCTGTTGTCACTCAGGAAAGTGATCTTTCTTGGTGTGACATCTGGGTTTATCAGCAGTAGCAGAGGTAGAATGTCTCTGCGGCTGTGACTCCTAGATTCACATCTCCCGGTTTGGAGTGAGAGTGTTATAAGGCATATCTCAGTCTTTGGTTTGGTTCACGGTATCACCCTCTATGGCTCAGGGACTGGAAGCTATTTAAAATACAAGTCTCTTGTGGCCATCTCTAATCTCTCACTTGATTATATAAACTAGTTAACAAATGAAGACTCTGGTGTCTTCTGGTAAGACTGAACACAAATATTCCTCTCTGTTTTAGACGGTAAAATAGAGAGGCCCCATTACTGAGGGAGTAGTAGTATTGAATATATTTGTCTCTCCTGATTGTGTATATAATGTACCAGGTGTGATATTTCCTCCTGAAATGACAGTTCTAATTACTTTGAGCAAAGGGAACATTTTGGTGAATACTGTTAATAGAGCAACTTCAAGAAGAAGAAAACTCAAATGATGGCATTCTCTCCAAGCACCACGCAGGCATATTCACACTCAGGCTTTCCATATGTGTGCCTTTTAGAATAATGCCTTAGAATACAATAGTTTGCTATTTTAATTGCTTCTCAGTAGAGGGTTATCAATATTGCACTAAACTTAGTTAATGGAATGCATTTTAAAAGATACTCTTCTGTCATCTGGTCTACAATGTCCAAATTCTTCATTTTCCAATGGTGTATTCAAATGTTCTCCCAGTGAATACTGTAAGATCCATTTACTGTAGATGATAAGACTGAAGAACGTTCTCCTCTTCTATGCTTTGATATGTGGGAATTTCTTTCTGAGGATCCCAGGGTATTATAATCCCAGGGTATTATTATTATGGTTTCCATCCAATCTACCATTTGGTTCCTGATGATTATCAGATGTCCTCTATTTCTTGAAAAACATAAATTGATATTAAAAAGACCAGATATATTAGCAAGGAGGATTACCAAAGATGAAAAGAGACTAAACTGGAATTGTTTAATTTGGAAGAAAGCATGAAACCACCGAGTTTACTGTTAGGAAAAGTTATTGAGAATGTATCAAATTAGTGATTTATTAATGTTTCTATTTATATGTCAAAAACATTGATGTAGTCTCAGGAACTGGCATTGGCTTAAGAGTCTTTGAAATAAAGTGAGTTATAGGTAAACAAACAGCGGCTCCCTTAGGCCTCTGTGCTCCTTTCATTCTTCCCAAACAAGCTTCATCCAACCTTCTAAACCCAGTTAGATTACCCATCAGAGATGTTAGAAGTCAAACTCTCCTGGAGAAGTCTGTACTGCAAAAACAACCTCCATATTCACCTTGCAGGAAATATCAAGATTAATCAATGCTAAGTTTGCAAATACCTTTGTATCTCTACTGTAATTCAGCACCCTGCTGAGCTCTCTAAGGCACAGGAAATAAGAGAAATACCAAGAATTGTTTTTACAGCAGAACGTGAAATGTTGTCTGATTCATCAGGTCCTGCAACTCAGCTTCAGGAGTGCAAGTTAAAACCATTATATATATCAAGAGTTGATATTAGGTTATTTGCTTCCAGTAAGAAATAGAAACAGAAAGGCCAGGGGGAAACATAAGCTAAAACCAGTTAAAATGAGATCTTCGTGTTACTCAAGTATCAGGCAGAGACTTACACCCATGCAGGATTTTGTGAACTGCATGGCACCTCTGAGTGTCAGGTCCATCCTTTCCGCAATGGTTGCATCTTTCATCTTCCCATCGTGGAACCATGCATGGGCCCTTGTTATTAGATCTCATTTTATTTCTGCTCCTTGTGGGAAATTATTTTATGCCACTGTCAGAGCTAACGGCACTTGGAACGTTTTAATCTTGTAAAACCTTCTCCTCAGTTACATAGGGGAGTCTGTTTTTGAGTTTCTGCTGTTATCATGAACAATAAGGGGCCCGCATGCACACTTCTTTCCAATTTATTATATTATCATCCCTAACAACTCAGATAATTTTAACATATTGTCATATATCATGTGCCTCTAACAGCAAGTGAGTCCTAAAGTTACCTCTGTAACCACGTCCATTTCACTTTTGGTATAAAACAATGGTGAATGGTGGGGTGGGATGGTGGGGTGGGAAGGGGCTGGGATGAGCTGTGGACAAGCACAGTCATGCTGCCAAGCAGAATACCAGTCGGAATGGAAGACACTGCTATAAGGGAAGGGGGACTGGAGCAACAGGAGGAGATTTGGTGGGAGAGAGGAATTAAATGATTCCCGAGGTTTTGCTATGGGCAAGTGGGAAAGGCATTAGAGGCAGTTTCCTGGAGATTATTTGGTAGAGTTACTTGCCACACCATTTAATTAGATAGCAGTGTTTTCACAGATGACCCAAGGCAAAATGTTGTTCATTCATTCATTCATTCATTCCTACTTGCATTGCATATGTACTAGATTCCTACAATCTCTGAGAATAAAAAGGAAAGGAAGGCATGATCTCCGCTCTCAAGGCTCTCACACTCTGGTGAGGGATAACGGACAGATGCCCGGAATCCTTTAATCCAGTGTGAGGCACGTGTCAGCATGGGGACACGTGCACCCAACTACCTCAGCCCAGAGGATGTAGGTGTTACCTTTACTGAGGCGGGGAAAGAGGACAAAGGGAGGAGAGGAGGGAATCAGAGGACAAAGAGGCGACAAAGATGCCTCTCCACAGGAGACGGCGCTCAAGCGGGGCCTTAAAGAGTAAGAACCTACCAGGAAGAAAAAATGAAAGGACCATTTCAGGCAGAGGACAAGAGGCGGAGAAAATTCCAAAGAGAACCTGTTCTCCTCCTCTTGGCGTTTCATCGCTCCCTCCTGACACCTTGATGCTGCCGGGCTCTGTTACCTTCAGTGCCAAGATCTTTCAGCACAGTCTCCACAAAATGGTACCCATCCTATAGGTTAAATCCCCATTCAAGACCTTGATTCCTGTTCACCGACAAATGACAAAGGGCTTGGAACTCTTTCATTAGTGCGTTTTGCAGTGGGGTCAGATCGAATGAGGGACAGCCTTTCGACCTGGAATACCAAGGTAGAAAAATGTGTTGCTTGTGTTGAAGGTCTGTCTTATCTGAAGAATGATACCCAAAGCGTAAATGGTGGTCACACAACCGAAGAGAAAGGGAGGCTTATTTTGTTCAATGCAATCAGGGAATTCAGGCCAATTAAGAGATATGGATGAGCAGACGGGAGAGGAAAAGGTACAGTGGGGACAATGTGCTGTCCCAGGAAACGTAGAGTTTTCCCAGGACATTAAAAAAAGGAAAAGGAAAAGAGTAACCTTAGCCAGGAGTGGTTGGCAACAGGCAATATAATAATAGCTCCTTCTTAAGTGGCCTTCCCGGAGCCCTGTCTTTGGGAACCACAGGTCTGATGCAGGAAGAATGAGTTAAGATTAGTCTTCTACACATAGAATTGCTTTGTATTTTCCTACCATGCTGACACTGTTGATGAAGTTCTGAAGTATGTTCTTCCTTTTCGAGCCCTCAGAGGAAAAAACAAAGAGCTCTATCCAATGTCCTGATTTGACTCTCCAGCAATTAAGAAAACCCATCCTCCTTTCAGCAATGATCCGGAGAGAAAACTGCTTACATGTTTCCGAAGACATAATTGGTGTTATAATTCTGGGGTGACTTCTCCTCCCAGCAGGTATTACTGTACTTATACTGTTAATATACCACAAGCATTGAACTGACTTTAAAAAAAAGAAAAAAGTGCGAATGCTTGTTAGGATTCTCAAGCACTCCAAGTTATTGGGATCAGCAGCTTCAATTGGAAACATTTCATTTGTTTTTATAATAAAAAGTACATAATTGTTATTAGTCCCATGATTCCTTCTGTTGAATACAATAGTGCCCGTCTTTACCCCAGACTTCATTGCTTTTTATTCTGCATCATGTGCTTTATTGATTTTCCTGCTACTATTATTTCCTTCAGTAAGCCATTTTAAAATAACATGAATTTTCTTTAATTATTTTGGCTTCATTCCTATCCACAGCCCTCCCCAGCACTGAGTGTACGACTATGCTATAGCTTTGGCACTTCCGCTTTTCCTTTCTGCCTTCTCATTTATCTCCCCCATGATACCGTGTCAAGATTTTAGGGGGGGCACATAAATAACTCCCTTTCTCCTCCTCTTGAGTTTAGAATTGAAAAAAAAAAAAAAAAGATAGGCAACAAGCAAATGGAGATCAAAACGTCAGCCTTTACTACTGATAAAGCTGGTTGCAGAGAGTGGGTTCTGGCTGTTTAATAGTCCCTCCTTGAATTACAAAGACACGGCCATGTAATCACAAACAGCCCTGGAACACTGCAGCCCTCTAGAACAAAAGGAGACACCCCCCCCCCCATACCCAGCAAGGGTGAATATCTGTGTATCATCGAAACTGGGTGGGTCTGAAAGGGGGAAACAAGAGGGGCAGAGCCAGGTATTCTGAGGTCCAGTACATTCTAAGCCAAGTTCTTGACTGCAAACCCATCCATCCTGTATCACTTACCTGTTGAAGTGTGATACTGTGGAGAGGGTTCCTCAAGTAGAAGACCCTTGAGTGAAACATGAGGCTTAGGGGAATGATGTGGTAGGTACTAGAAGCTTCAATTTCCAAGAAAATATGCATAAAATGTTCCCTGGCCTTATAGCTACTGAAGAAGTAACTAAAGCTCCAACCTCTTCTCTTTCCTCTCTCTTTTCCCACACCTAGTACATTTATCATCTAGGTGGTATGCTGAGGTTATTCCTCAGAATATGTCAGATTCTGTGGTCTGGGTGTCTGCTATTCACAACTGTTGAACAATTCCAATGTTACTAGGTCAAAATGCTAACTACTACTGCAATTCTGATAAATGAAAGGCAAATCTTTGTTGACTTGGGACTGCAATAAACCATGTGGTAATTAAAAACAAAAAGTAAAATCAATTACAGTGCTCATATATTCGACCTGCACTTCTCATACTAGAGACAAAAACTGAGTTTTCTTACTACTTAGTTACTAATATTTTATCTTAATTTCTGGAGAGCTGATATTTCTTAGTTTAATAGATTTACGAGTTAAAGGTACAACTTCCTTTTGTTTTGTTTTGTTTTGGGTTTTTTTTTTTTTTTGCGGTATGCGGGCCTCTCACTGCTGTGGCCTCTCCCATTGCGGAGCACAGGCTCCGGACGCGCAGGCTCAGCGGCCATGGCTCACGGGCCTAGCCGCTCCGCAGCATGTGGGATCTTCCCGGACCGGGGCACGAACCCGTGTCCCCTGCATCGGCAGGCGGACTCTCAACCACTGCGCCACCAGGGAAGCCCGCAACTTCCTTTTGATGAGACACAGAAGTTTGTCATTTGGTCAACAATAATCTCCTTGCCCTGCTTTAGGCTGGCCTTTTTTAGAGACTGGCCTTCAGCATGTATGAAGAAAACCTTTTTATGGAGGAAGAGGAGGCTAGGTATTGGAATTGAAATTATAGGACATTCATGCAATTCATGGAATATAAGGGACTCAGAAAAATTAGGCATGAGCTTATCTGGGAAGCCTCCAGGTTCTGACTACATTCTTCTCTCTACACTTGAACACATCTAAGTCTCCCTACTGGAGCCACATCATACAAACCATTCACCGTATTCATTTCACTTTTTTTTCCAACAATGACAAAGCAAAATGACCTTACGTGATAAACATTTCTGTTGTACACTCAAGTAGTTACAACCTTCCCAAAGTGTGGTGGTTAATAACATGGTCTCTGGAGTCCCACTGCCAACCTGCCATCACAGATTGTGATCATGGGAGGTTATATCACTCCCCTGAGCCTCATTTTCCTCAGCTGCCAAAAACGAGAACAATCTACACTGCTGGTGACAATGTAAATTAGTGCAGTCACTATGGAAAACAGTATGGAGCTTACTTAACAAACTACAAATAGAACTACCATATGACCCAGCAATTCCACTCCTGGGCATATATCCAAAGAAAATGAAAACACTAATTTGAAAAGATACACGCATCCCAAAGTTCACAGCATTTTTTTTTTCCTTGTTAAAATATTTTTTATTGTTCTACTTCCTGCTGGTTATGCAGGCAGCCACCAGTGGTACATGCATGAGAGCTTTCCCTTCAGGGCTTTCTGACTCCGTTTTATTTAATTTTAATTTTTTTAATTTAATTTTTAAATTTTTTTAACATCTTTATTGGAGTATAATTGCTTTACAATGGGGTGTTAGTTTCTGCTTTATAACAAAGTGAATCAGCTATGCATATACATATACCACCATATCTGTTCCCTCTTGCATCTCCCTACCTCCCACCCTCCCTATTCCACCCCTCTAGGTGGTCACAAAGCATCAAGCTGATCTCCCTGTGTTACACGGCTCCTTCCCACTAGCTATCGATTTTATATTTGGTGGTGTATATATGTCCATGCCACTCTCTCACTTTGTCCCACCTTACCCTTCCCCCTCCCCATATCCTCAAGTCCATTCTCCAGTAGGTCTGCGTCTTTATTCCCACACTGCCCTTGGTTCTTCATGACCACTTTTTTTTTTTTTTTTTTAGATTCCATATATGTGTGTTAGCATATGGTATTTGTTTTTCTATTTCTGACTTAGTTGACTCTGTATGACAGACTCCAGGTCCATCCACTTCACTACAAATAACTCAATTTCGTTTCTTTTTATGGCTGAGTAATATTCCATTGTATATATATGCCACATCTTCTTTACCATTCATCTGTTGATGGACACTTAGGTTGCTTCCATGTCCTGGCTATTGTAAAAAGAACTACAATGAACATCGTGGTACATGACTCTTTTTGAATCATGGTTTTCTCAGGGTATATGCCAAGTAGTGGGATTGCTGGGTGGTATCGTAGTTCTACTTTTAGTGTTTTAAGGCACCTCCATTCTGTTCTCCATAGTGGCTGTATCAATTTACATTCCCACCAACAGTGCAAGAGGGTTCCCTTATTTCCACACCCTCTCCAGGATTTACTGTTTGTAGATTTTTTGATGATGGCCATTCTGATCTGTGTGAGGTGATACCTCATTGTAGTTTTGATTTGCATTTCTCTAATGATTAATGATGTTGCACATCTATTCATGTGTTTGGTGGCAATCTGTATATCTTGTTTGGAGAAATGTCTATTTAGGTCTTCTGCCCATTTTTGGATTAGGTTGTTCGTTTTTTTGATATTGAGCTGCATGAACTGCTTCTAATTTTGGAGATTAACCCTTTGTCAGTTGCTTCATTTGCAAATATTTTCTCCCATTCTGAGGGCTGTCTTTTCATCTTATGGTTTCCTTTGCTGTGCAAAAGCTTTTAAGTGTCTTTAGGTCCCATTTGTTTATTTTTGTTTTTATTACCATTTTTTTAGGAGGTGGGTCAAAAAGGAACTTGCTGTGATTTATGTCACAGAGTGTTCTGCCTATGTTTTCCTCTAAGTGTTTTATAGTGTCTGGCCTTACATTTAGGTCTTTAATCTACTTTGAGTCTATTTTTGTGTATGGTGTTAGGGAGTGTTCTAACTTCATTCTTTTACACGTATCTGTCCAGTTTTCCCAGCACCACTTATTGAAGAGGCTGTCTTTTCTCCATTGTATATTCTTGCCTCCTTTAATAAAAATAAGGTGACCATATGTGTGTAGGTTTATCTCTGGGCTTTCTCTCCTGTTCCATTGATCTATATTTCTGTTTTTGTGCCAGTACCATACTGTCTTGATTACTGAAGCTTTGTAGTATAGTCTGAAGTCAGGGGGCCTGATTCCTCCAGGTCCGTTTTTCTTTCTCAAGATTGCTTTGGCTATTTGGGGTCTTTGTGTTTCCATACAAATTGTGAAATTTTTTGTTCTAATTCTGTGAAAAATGCCGGTGGTACTTTGATAGGAATTGCATTGAATCTGCAGATTGTTATGGGTAGTATAGTCATTTTCACAATGTTGATTCTTCCAGTCCAACAACGTGGCATATCTCTCCATCTGTTTGTATCATCTTTAATTTCTTTCATCAGTGTCTTACAGTTTTCTGCATACAGGTCTTTTGTGCCCATAAGTATGTTTATTCCTAGTTATTTTATTCTTTTTGTTGCAATGGTAAATGGGAGTGTTTCCTTAATTTCTCTTTCAGATTATTCATCATTAGTGCATAGGAATGCAAGAGAGTTCTGTGCATTAATTTTGTAACCTGCTACTCTACCAAATTCATTGAAGTTTTCTGGTAGCATCTCTAGGATTCTCTATGTATAGTATCATGTCATCTGCAAACAGTGACAACATTACTTCTTCTTTTCCGATTTGGATTACTTTTATTTCTTTTTCTTCCCTGATTGCTGTGGTTAAAACTTCCAAAACTACGTTGAACAATAGTGGTGAGAGTGGGCAACCTTGCCTTGTTCCTGATCTTAGTGGAAATGGTTTCAGTTTTCCACCATTGACAACAATGTTGGCTGTGGTTTCTCATGTATGGCCTTTATTATGTTGAGGTAAGTTCTCTCTATGCCTACTTTCTGGAGGGTTTTTATCATAAATGGGAGTTCAATTTTGTCAAAAGATATTTCTGCATCTATTGAAATGATGATATGGTTTTCTTTATTCTTCAATTTGTTAATATGGTTTATCACATTGATTGATTTGTGTATATTGAAGAATCCTTGCATTCCTGGGATAAACCCCACTTGATCCTGTTGTATGATCCTTTTAATGTTCTGTTGGATTCTGTTTGCTAGTATTTTGTGGAGGATTTTTGCATCTATGTTCATCAGGGATATTGGCCTGTAGTTTTCTTTCTTTGTGACATCTTTGTCTGGTTTTGGTATCAGAGTGATGGTGGCCTCACAGAATGAGTTTGGGAGTGTTCCTTCCTCTGCCATCTTTTGGAAGAGTTTGAGAAGGATAGGTGTTAGCTCTCCTCTAAATGTTTAATAGAATTCGCCTGTGAAGCCATCTGGTCCTGGGCTTTAGTTTGTTAGAAGATTTTTAATCACAGTCTCAATTTCAGTGTTTGTGACTGGTCTGTTCATATTTGCTACTTCTTCCTGGTTTAGCCTCGGAAGGTTGTGCTGTCCTACGAATTTGTTATTTCTTCCAGGTTGTCCACTTTATTGGCTTATAGTTGCTTGTAGTAATCTCTCATGATCCTTTGTATTTCTGCAGTGTCAATTGTTACTTCTCCTTTTCCATTTCTATTTCTATTCATTTGAGTCTTCTCCCTTTTTGTCTTGATGAGTCCAGCTACTGGTTCATCAATTGTGTTTATCTTCTCAAAGAACCAGCTTTTAGTTTTATCGATCTTTGCTATTTTTTCCTTCATTTCTTTTTCTTTTATTTCTGATCTGACCTTTATGACTTCTTTCCTTCTGCTAACTTTGGGGTTTTCTGTTCTTCTTCCGCTAATTGCTTTAGGTGTAAAGTTAGGTTGTTTATTTGAGATGTTTCTTGTTTCTTAAGGTAGGATTGTATTGCTATAAACTTCCCACTTAGAAATGCTTTTGCTGCATCCTGTAGGTTTTCGGTTGTCGCGCTTTATTGTCATTTGTTTCTGGGTATTTTTTGGTTTCCTCTTTGATTTCTTCAGAGATCTCTTGGTTATTAAGTATTGTTTAGCCTCCATGTGTTTGTATTTTTTAGAGATGTTTTCCTGTAATTGATATCTAGTCTCATAGCGTTGCAGTCGGAAGAGATACTTGATATGATTTCAATTTGCTTAAATTGATGAAGGCTTGATTTGTTAACCAAGATATTATCTATCCTGGAGAATGTTCCATGAGCACTTGAGAAGAAAGTGTATTCTGTTGTTTTGGGATGGAGTGTCCTATAAGTATCAATTAAGTCCATCTTGTTTAATGTATCATTTAAAGCTTGTGTTTCCTTATTTTCATTTTGGATGATCTGTGCATTTGTGAAAGTGGGGTGTTAAAGTCCCCTACTATGATGGTGTTACTGTCGATTTCCCCTTTTATGGCTGTTAGCATTTGCCTTATGTATTGAGGTGCTCCTATGTTGGGTGCATAAATTTTTACAATTGTTATATCTTCTTCTTGGATTGATCCCTTGATCATTATGTTGTGCCCTTCTTTGTCTCTTCTAATAGTCTTTGTTTTAAAGTCTATTTTGTCTGATATGAGAATTGCTACTCCGAGTTTCTTTTGATTTTGTTTGCATGGAATATCTTTTTCCATCCCCTCACTTTCAGTCTGTATGTCCCTAGGTATGAAGTGGGTCTCTCGTAGACAGTCTGTATGTCCCTAGGTATGAAGTGGGTCTCTCGTAGACAGCATATATACGGGTCTTGTTTTTGTATCCATTCAGCCAATCTATGTCTTTTGGTTGGAGCATTAATCCATTTACATTTAAGGTAGTTATCGATATGTATGTTCGTATTATCATTTTCTTAATTATTTTGGGTTTGTTATTGTAGGTCTTTTCCTTCCCTTGTGTTTCTTGCCTAGAAAAGTTCCTTTAGCATTTGTTGTAAAGCTGGTTTGGTGGTGCTGAATTCTCTTAGCTTTTGCTTGTCTGTAAAGGTTTTAATTTCTCAATCAAATCTGAACGAGATTCTTGCTGGGTAGAGTAATCTTGGTTGTAGATTTTTCCCTTTCATTACTTTAAATATGTCCTGCCACTCCCTTCTGGCTTGCACAGTTTCTGCTGAAAGATTAGTTGTTAACCTTATGGGGATTCCCTTGTATGTTATTTGGTGCTTTTCCCTCACTGCTTTTAATATTTTTTTGTATTTAATTTTTGATAGTTTGATTAATATGTGTCTTGGCATGTTTCTCCTTGCATTTATCCTGTATGGGTCTCTCTGTGCTTCCTGGCCCTGACTGACTATTTCATTTCCCATATTAGGGAAGTTTTCAACTATAATCTCTACAAATATTTTCTCAGTCCCCTTCTTTTTCTCTTCTTCTTCTGGGACCCCTATAATTCAAATTTTGGTGGTTTTAATGTTGTTCCTGAGGTCTCTGAGACTGTCCTCAATTCTTTTCATTCTTTTTTTTTTTTTTATTCTGGTCTGCAGTAGTTATTTCCACTATTTTATCTTTCAAGTCACTTACTGTTCCTCTGCCTCAGTTATTCTGCTATTGATTCCTTCTAGAGAATTTCAAATTTCATTTATTGTGTTGTTCATCATTGTTTGTTTGCTCTTTAGTTCTTCTAGGCCCTTGTTAAACGTTTCTTGTATTTTATCCATTCTATTTCCAAGATTTTGGATCATCTTTACTATCATTATTCTGAATTCTTTTTCAGGTAGACTGCCTATTTCCTCTTCATTTGTTAGGTCTGGTGGGTTTTTATCTTGCTCCTTCATCTGCTGTGTGTTTTTCTGTCTTCTCATTTTGCTTATCTTACTGTGTTTGGGGTCTCCTTTTTGCAGGCTGCAGGCTCGTAGTCCCCGTTGTTTTTGGTGTCTGTCCCCAGCGGCTAAAGTTGGTTCAGTGGGTTGTGTAGGCTTCCTGATGGAGGGGACTAGAGCCTGTGTTCTGGTGGGTGAGGCTAGATCTTGTCTTTCTGGTGGGCAGGACCATGTCCAGTTGTGTGTTTTGGGGTGTCTGTGGCCTTATTATGATTTTAGGCAGCCTCTCTGCTGTGGGTGAGGTTGTGTTCCTGTCTTGCTAGTGTTTGGCATACGGTGTCCAGCACTGGAGCTTGCTGGTCTTTGAGTGGAGCTGGGCCTTGGTGTTGAGATGGAGATCTCTGGGAGATTTTTGCCATTTGATATCATGAGGAGCTGGGATGTCTCTGGTGGACCAATGTCTTGAAGTTGGCTCTCCCACCTCAGAGGCACAGGCCTGACTCCTGGCTGGAATACCAGGACCCTATCATCCACACAGCTCAGAATAAAGGAGAGAAAAAATGAAAGAAAGAAAAATAAAAAATAGTGTTATTAAAATAATTATTCAAAATAAAAAAATTAAAATTAAAAAAAAAAGAAAGAAGAGAGCAACCAAACCAGAAACAAATCCACCAATGATAACAAGCGCTAAAAACTATACTAAAAAAAAAAAAAAATGGACAGACAGAACCTTAGGACAAATGGTAAAAGCAAAGCTATACAGACAAAATCACACACAGAAGCATACACATACACACTCACAAAAAGAGAAAAAGGAAAAATATATATATATAGTTGCTCCCAAAGTCCACTGCCTAAATTTGTGGTGATTCCCTGTGTATTCAGCTACTCCACAGATTCAGGGTACATCAAGTTGATTGTGGAGATTTAATCTGCTGCTTCTGAGGCTGCTGGGAGAGATTTCCGTTTCTCTTCTTTGTTCGCACAGCTCCTGGGGTTCAGCTTTGGATTTGGCCCCGCCTCTGCATGTAGGTCGCCTGAGGGCATCTGTTCCCACTCAGACAGGATGGGGTTAAAGGAGCAGCTGCTTCGGGGTCTCTGGCTCACTCAGGCCGGGGGGAGGGAGGGGTGCGGATGCCAGGCGAGCCTGCGGCAGCAGAGGCCACCATGACATTGCACCAGCCTGAGGCGCGCCGTGCATTCATTCTCCCGGGGAAGTTGTCCCTGGATCACGGGACCCTGGCAGTGGCGGGCTGCACAGGCTCCAGGGAGGGGAGGTGTGGAGAGTGACCTGTGCCCGCACACAGGCTTCTTGGTGGTGGCAGCAGCAGCCTTAGCATCTCATGCCCGTCTCTGGGGTCTGCGCTGTTAGCCGCGGCTCGCGCGTCTCTGGAGCTCCTTTAAGTGGCGCTCTGTCGCGCACCAGGAAACAAAGGGGAAAGAAAAAGTCTCTTGCCTCTTCGGCAGCTCCAGACTTTTTCCCGGACTCCCTCCCGGCTATCCGTGGTGCACTAAGCCCTTCAGGCTGTGTTCACTCCGCCAAACTCAGGCCTCTCCCTGCGATCCGACCGAAGCCTGCGCCTCAGCTCGTGAGTGCTGGTCGGCACTGATCCTCTGTGCGGGAATCTCTCCGCTTTGCCCCCTGCACCCCTGTGGCTGCGCTCTCCTCCGTGGCTCCGAAGCTTCCCCCCTCCGCCACCCCCCATCTCCGCCCGCAAAGGGGCTTCTAGTGTATGGAAACCTTTCCTCCTTTACAGCTCCCTCCAAGTGGTGCAAGTCCCGTCCCTATTATTTTTTTATTATTATTATTATTTTTTGCAGTACGTGGGCCTCTCACTGTTGTGGCCTCTCCTGTTGCAGAGCACAGGCTCCGGACGCGCAGGCTCAGCGGCCATGGCCCACGGGCCCAGCCGCTCCGCGGCACGTGGGATCCTTCCAGACCCAGGCATGAACCCACGTCCCCTGCATCGGCAGGCGGACTCCCAACCACTGCGCCACCAGGGAAGGCCCCTATTCTTTTGTCTCCATTTTCTCTTTCTTCTTTTGCCCTACCCAGGTATGTGGGGAGTTTCTTGCCTTTTGGGAGGTCTGAGGTCTTCTGCCATCGTTCAGTAGGTGTTCTGTAGGTGTTGTTCCACATGTAGATGTATTTCTGATATATTTGTGGGTAGGAAGGTGATCTCCACGTCTTACTCTTCCGCCATCTTGAAGGTCTCTCCACAGCAGCATTATTTACAATAGCCGAGATTTGGAAGGAACTGGAGTGTCCATCAACAGATGAATTGAAAAAGATTATATATATATATATACACACACACACACACACACACACATATATATATCAACCCTATAAATTATATATATATATATATATTTATTTATAGGGTTGGCCAAAAGTTTCCTTCGGTTTTTAAGTAAAAATAAAAGCCACATTTTTCATTTTCACCAAGAGCTTTATTGAACAATGTATTCGCCGTTTTGCTCCACTACCTTCTGCCATTTTTCAGGCAACTTCATAATTCCATCTTCCCAAAACTTTTTATCTTTTTGAGCAAAGAACTGTTGCAGGTGCCTTTTACAGTCTTCTAGGGAATGGGAATTTTTCCCATTAAGAGAATTTTGTAAAAACCAAAATAAATGGAAATCTGAAGGTTGCAATGTCTGGTGAATATGGTGGATGAATTCAAATTTCCCAGCAAAGCTGTAACAGTTTTTGCCTGGTCATCAAAGAAACATGCAGTCTTGCATTATTCTGATGGAAGATTATGTGTTTTCCCTTGACTAATTCTGAATGTTCTTCAACGAGTGCTGCTTTTCAGTTGGTCTAACTGGGAACAGTATGTTGGAATTAATCGTTTGGTTTTCCAGAAGGAGCTCATAATAGAGGACTCCCTTGCAATCCCACCATATACACAACATCACCTTCTTTGGATGAAGACTGGTTTTTGCTGTTGTTGGTGACGGTTCATTTTGCTTGTACCACGATCTCTACCATTCCACATCATCGTACAGTATCCACTTTTCATCACCCATCACAATTTGCTTTAAAAACAATGTTTTCATTACATTTAACTAGAGAATCACATGCGGAAATACAGTCAAGAAGGTTTTTTTCGTTTAACCTATGTGGAATCCAAACATCAAAGCGATTCACATAATCACACTGGTGCAAATGATTTTCAGTGCTTGACTTGGATATTGTGAGTATGTCACCTCATGGTATAACGTTGATTGTTCTCAATTAATGTCTCAATTTGGTTGCTAACAACTTCAACTGGCCTACCCGACTGTTGAGCATCGTGCAGTGAGAAATCTCCAGCACAAAACTTTGCAAACCACTTTTGACACGTTCGATCAGTCACTCCATATGCTGCACAAATCTTTTTTTGTGTGTTTCAGTTGTGTTTTTACCTTTCTTTAAATAATATAGCACAGTAGGCCGAAAATGTTGCTTTTTTCTTCCATCTTCAATAGTAAAATGGCTACGCAAAAGTTCACCAATTTTGATAAGTTTTTTCTTTAAATGCACACTGATATGACAGCTGTCACGATACAATCTAACAAAATTGTTTCAAATGAAGTTAAAGACAACTAAGCGCTACTAGAGCCATATTACGGAAAAAAACAAACGAACCTTTTGGCCAACCCAATACACACACACACACACACACACACACACACACACACACACACACACACACACTGCAACATTACTCAGCCATAAAAAAGAAAGAAATTTTGCCATTTGCAACAACATTGATGGACCTGGAGGGTATTATGCTTAGTGAAGCAAGTCAGACAGAGAATGAAAAATACTGTACATTAGCACTTTTATGTAGAATCTAAAAACTAAAACAAATGAACATAACAGAATAGAAATAGACTCATAGATATAGAGAACAAGCTAGTGGTTACCAGTGGGAAGAAGGAAGGGAGGAAAGGCAAGATAGGTGCATGGGATTAAAAGGTACAAAGTACTATGTATAAAATAAATAAGCTACAAGGATATATTGTACAGCACAGGGAACAAAGCCAATATTTTATAATGACTTTAAATGAAGTATAATCTATAGAAATATTGAGACACTATGTTCTACACCTGAAACTAATATAAATCAACTATATTTCAATAAAAAAATAAAGTCATTTTGAGGGAGTCATAACTCCCTCATAATGACGAAGTGAGAAAATGCACACCGTGTTCATAGCACAGGGCCTGGGACAGTATGAGAACACAATCAAATTAAAATAATTATTAGTAGTACAAGGATTTTAAGAAATAACATATAAGGACACCAAGGTGAAAAGACAGACAAGAATTTTATATATTTATTCACAGAGAAATATTTACGTTGAACATTTTTTAAAACCCTGTGATTACAATCCCAAATTAGCAAATCTTAACATTTCATCACATTTCCTTCAAGCGTTTTTAAAAAGAAACAGAAAATTAGAAGCAAGTTGAAATTCCTTCTGCGTACCTTCCTTAACCGTTCTCTCTCTCCACTGTTTACTAATCTGAAGTTGGTGTGTATTCTTTTTACCACAATTTACACATTATCAACAGACTATTCAAAGTATTTTTGGTAACATACTCCATATGTTTTTCTGCAATGTTTTTTCTTTAAAAAAAAAGATTATTGTGAAATTCATCCATACTTACAAACACAGCTTTAACTCATTAATTTTCATTCTTGAATAGTACTCTGTTCTATTATTCCCACAATTCATTTCTCACTTCTCCTGTTGATGATACTGGGGTTGGTTAAACTTTTTGTCTATTCAAATGTTGCTGGAATCATTCATGATCATGCCCCCTTACAAACTTATAAGCTAGGGTTTCTCATAAAGTTGTCACAGTAGTATGCATTTCTGCCAGCAGTTTATAGAATTGTCAGATTTTTAAAATGTGTCAATCTGATGAATGTGAATTTGTATCTCGTTTTATTTCATAATTCTAGGATAAAAAGGTGTACATCTTTTCATTTGCTTATTTCTACTTCCATGAGCTGCCAATTCCTAAACTGTCTCCATTTTTCTATTGCCAATTTATTTTGTCTTCTTGATTTTTAGACTTTTAATATATTCTGATTATAGGCATACCTTGTTTTATTGTGCTTCACAGATATTGCATTTTTTACAAATTGAAGGTTTGTGGCAACCCTGCATCAAGTGACTCTACTGGCGCCATTTTCCCAATAGCATTATTTTTTAATTAAGTTATGTACATTGTTTTTTAGACATAGTGCTATTGCACACTTAATAGACTACAGTGTCGTGTAAACATAACTTTTATAAGCAATGGGAAACCAAAAAATTTGTGACTCACTTTATTGCAGTGATCTGGAACTGAACCTACAGTATCTCTGAGATATGCCTGTGTTATGGTTTTCTTTCTTATATGTGTTGTAAATATTTTTTAACTTTCTAGTATTTTTGGAATATAGAAATGTTAGATTTCAAAGCAGTCAGTATTTTTTATCCTTTCCTTTATGATTTATCCTTTTGTGTTTAAAGACTCTACCCCAATATAACAATATTCTACTATTTTTTTCTAAATATTTCAAGTTTTACTTTATCATATTTAAGTCTTTCATCCATCTGGAACCTAATTTTGTGAACAACAGAAGATGAGGGTTTTTTGTTTTGTTTCTTTTGGTATTTTTCCTTTTTTTGTAACCAGTCAGCCTAGCACCATTTATAACACAGTCCCTGGCAATACCAAATGCAGCTGTGGGATATACCAAGTTTGGTGGAACTCAGCAGGGCTGTTTCTCATCTTTATTTTGTTCTATCATTCTACTTTCTATTCTTGGACCAATACTACACTCAGGAAAGGATTTTTTTTTGGGGGGGGGAAATGGGGAGATAATCAGCTTTATCATAGTAATCATTCTCTTCATTATCAGCATTTGTTAACTGCCTACTAAGTAGAGAGTCCTGAGCTATTTACTTTTTAGCCAGTGTTCTATTCGATCTTTATTACAACCCAATGAGGCAAGTGTATCTTTATTGTAAAGACAAGGAAACTGGGACTTGAAGTTAAAACTTGCCCAGGTTTATTTAGCCTGGAATTGAGAGAGCTGGGATTCACATTCAACTCCATCTACCTGCAAAGCTTATCTTTTAAACACCTATGATACACTGTCTCCCTGGACAAGACTTCAGCGATCGCCTTGCCGAGCAGTTGTCAGCACTGGCTGCACATTAGATCACCTGAGGAGCTTTTCCAAAGTATTGAGGATCAAACTCCATCTCACACAAAGTATATCATCATACCCAGGAACAAAGCTCAGGCATTAATATAAAAGCTTCCTGGATTCTAGTGTGCCTACAAGCTGTAAAACCACTGATTTAGTCCTATGTATTTATTTACTCATGAGAAAACTTAAGCACAAAGATGGAATAAAACTTGCCCCAAATCTCATCCTAGTTTAATGACAGAACAGGAACTACAATGCAAGTGCTTTTTTAAAATTTTTTATTTTATATTGGACTATGGTTGATTTACAGTGTTGTGTTAGTTTCAGGTGTACAGCAAAGTGATTCAGTTTTATATATATACATATATCTATTCTTTTTCAAATTCTTTTCCCATTTAGGTTATTACAGAATATTGAGCAGAGTTCCCTGTGCTATACAGTAGGTCCTTGTTGGCTACCTATTTTAAATACGGTAGTGGGTATATGTCAATCTCAAACTCCTAATTTATCCCTCCCCCCACCTTTCCCCTTTGGCAACCATAAGTTTGTTTTCTAAGTCTGTGAGTCTGCTTCTGTTGTGTAAATAAGTTCACTTGTATCATTTTTTGACTCCACATATAAATGATATCATATGATATTTGTCTTCCTCTTACTGACTTACTTCACTTAGTATGATCATCTCTAGGTCCACCCATGTTGCTGTAAATGGCATTATTTTACTCTTTTAATGGCTGACTAATATTCCATTGCATATATGTACCACATTTCTTTATCCATTCATCTGTCGATGGACATTCAGGTTGCTTCCATATCTTGGCTATTGTAAACAGCACTGCAGTGATGGTGTGTATGTATCTTTTCGAACCATGGTTTTCTCTGGATATATGCCCAGGAGTGGGATTGCTGGATCATATGGTAGCTCTGTTTTTAGTTTTTTAATGAACCTCTGTACTACATAAAGAAAATGAAAAGAAAACCCACAGAATGGGAGAAAATATTTGCAAAGGGTGCGATCGACAAGGGATTAATCTCCGAAATATACAAACAGTTCATGCAGCTAAATATCAAAAAAACAAACAACCCAATCAAAAATGGGCAGAAAACCTATACAGACATTTCTCCAAAGAAGACAGGCCAAGACGCACACGAAAAGATGCTCAACATCACTAATTATTAGAGAAATGCAAATCAAAACTACAGTGAGATATCACCTCACACCAGCCAGAATGGCTGTCATCAAAAAGTCTACAAACAATAAATGCTGGAGAGGGTATGGAGAAAAGGGAACCCTCCTACATTGTTGGTGGGAATGTAAATTGGTGCAGCCACTATGGTGAACAGTATAGAGGTTCCCAAATACTGCGATTCACAGACTAGTACTCTTCATGAAACCACATATTTCCCCAGCTTTATTTATATGGAATGGTGGCTGAATAAATTCTCCATAAGTCTATATCCAAACCATGTCACAGGGTCCTTATTGTTTTAAAGTTTGAGGCCAGGCAAGGAACAGAAGAAGAAAGCTGACCAGGATCATCTGTCCCTAAGGCTGCTGGTACTCAGAAACCACTTATTTGGTGTGAAATCAAGGGACCAAGAGCCTCCTCTCATGCACAAATAAACTTATTCCCAATTTTTCAAATGTTTGCTCTTTTGCTTATTGAGAACAAAAATTCCTCTAATACTTTTACTTGGTAATTATAAGTAACTGGAAAATTACTTTGCAGAAGTATTGCACTGACTTAGGTTCAATCAAAGTGTCAATGGTGACTCTTACGCCCTTTTCCAAGGACAGATTATTGAGAAAGGAGATAAGAAAGGTGAAAGTCACAAGGCAATAAAAAAGAAGAATCTGAGAACTAGAGAGATAAGCTTTCCACTGGAACCATAATGTTGCCTAGGCTCTCACAAAGAAAACACATTGCTTAGAATACACATACACTGGGAATTCCCTGACGGTCCAGTGGTTAGGACTCCGTGATTCCATTGTGGGGGGCGGTGGGTGGGGGAGGGGGGAATGGGGCAGGGTTTATGTTAACATTATTGATGTATTATTATTATTAATGATAATATTATTTTATCAATCTTGACATGCAGTTTTGAGCACTTTCCTTTCCAGACGCTCAGAGAGTTACTATCTTTGGTATATTCCTGAAGAGAGATTCACAGCTCCAAAAGTAGAGGCTCACTCTTTGCTTCACGCATATAAGTCAAAGAAGAGACTTAAGGGTCATAACTCTAGATATCAGTCTTCCTTGACTTTGGTTCATTCTACTTTCATACAATCCATTCGTTTGCACATTATACATCAACAGCCCTAGCTAGGTTTCATAAGCTCCATTTGGCCTTCTCTGCACAGCTGATGAGCTGAAATGTGCAGGTAGTACATAACGTTTCTGACAGTGGTACGATTTTGGCAGCATATTTGTACAGCGCTGTTTGTGTGTCTTGAATATTTTATTGCCTTCTGTCGTCATTATTTTATAAAAACAAATGGAAGATGAAAATTCTGATACAAGAAGTATAGATCTCATAAACCTAACATAGTTGAGACAAAGATGGAAATCACTCTGAGCGCCAAAAGTGGTAAATCAACAAGACACTCATCGGGCTTATGCCAGTCAACTGTTTGTTCAGTTGTGAATAGAACAAACAAGAACATATTCACAATTCCAGAGATAAATCATAGAGATCTGTGTCAAAGACAAAATATAAATGAGGACATTTTAGCTCTCTGTGCCTGGGTCCACAGCCCCCACTCTTACAATATGTAAGTTTATTATTTGGCCTTTAAACAATAAACTTTGATACACATTATTAAGAGTGCATTATGTACTAAAATAGGATATTTCCTGGATATCTCTTATAAACCAAAAATAATCCATTCCACAATCACAAATATGTTTTTCTGAATGCTGGGATAATGGTAAAATAACAATTCTTCTTGGCTTACAAAATCATTCACACACACAGGTGTGTGCACATACAAGCATGACCCTTGTCCTATCTTATACCAATGTAAGGTCAGTCCATATACCAATAATGTGTTGCAAAGGAGTATGACTGGCATACATGATATAAGTCCCAACGATGAAGAGATGACCCTCCAGAATCCTCGTTTCTTCTATGATTCATTATGAATGCTTCATTGATCACAGTCATATTTTTATACACTCTCTTCTCATCTGAGGAAATCATACATACACCCCCTTGACCACACATTCCATGTTAGAGAATTAAAGGGCACCTCCACTCCTTAAGGAATTTGTTTCATTTGTTTCAACTTATTTAGCCCTTAGCACCATGCATGACATATATTAGGAGCTCAATATACCTCCCGAACTGAATTTCCTCTGCTAATGCCAAATCTATGTTTGTATTCATTAATTCATTCATCAAACCATTTATTTATTCAACATATATTAAATACTTAATGTGTGCCATTCTCTTGGCCAAGAGAAAGATGACGTAAAACATAGCTTCCTGCCTTCAAGAGTGAGTCTATCCAGAAGTAGATATTAACATATAAACCACAAGTTTGACTGTAAGGCAGACAACTGTAAATGAAACAATTAAGAGAAATGTACTATTTAGAAGATAGAGAAAAAATAACTCTGACTACAGGTAAAAGAATGAAATTCATAGAAGAGGTAGCATTTGAACTGCGCCTTCAAACAATGAGTAGAATTTTGAATAAGCAAGGAGAAGGAGGCTTCTTTTACTGGTAATATGGATATTAGAGGTTTAGAGAAATCATTCTCAGTTCAGCATCAAAAAAATCTTTAAATATATATATATTTTTTTGGCCATGCCATGTTCTATGCAGGATCTTAGTTCCCTGACCAGGGATTGAACCTGTGTCCCCTGCAGTGGAAGCAAGGAGTCTTAACCACTGGACCATCAAGGGAGTCCATGTATACACTGCTATATTTAAAAAGGATAACCAACAAGGACCTACTGTATAGCACAGGGAACTCTGCTCAATGTTATGTGACAGCCAGGATGGGAGGGGGGTCTGGGGGAGAATGGATATATGTATATGTATGGCTGAGTCGCTTTGCTATGCACCTGAAACTATCACAACATTGTTAAACGGCTATACTCCAATATAAAATAAAAAGTTTAAAAAAATTAAAAAAATAAAAAATATATTTTTTGACATATGAATGAACTAGGGATAAAATAAGGGAATATCACAGCAGAAAAAAAAAAAACGAAAAAATGAATCTGTATAAGATAGTGAAATTGAAGTAGAAATTATTCCCTGACAAAATGATGTTCCAGAGTCAGGAGGTTTAAAGAAGGCTGGATAATGAAGAATGGAGGGTACACAAGTTTGGGAGCCTAGTAAGATGCAAGACTGCATTAAAAGAAAAAATCCTCCATAAAGTAGGTTTCCTAAAGGACAATAAACTCATCACATATACAAGAAAAACGCTGTACCTCAGGGGCTACTGGGATATTTGTGTTTTGGATTTGATTTTAAGTACAAAAGAAGAAATGGGGGAAAGATTCTAATGAAGATTCCCAATTAAAAGCCTGCAAGCAGGCTTGAGGCTAGAATTCACACTTCCTGTATGGCCTCCAAAAGTACAAACTGGAAATTTAAAGTAATCTTGGGTTAGTAGACCCCCAGGTGACTGAACTGACTGGCCCACATGCAAATCCATTCTGGAGCAATTAAGTTTCAACCCAGGCTGTGTATGCATCTATATTTATATATCTCTAACTCTGTCTAATTAGTGGAATAGATTAAAAAGCAAAATTAGGTGCAACAAAGTTAAATCTAATGAAATCATCAAAATGCATTACAAAATCCCTCAAAATATGTGAAAAGAAATTATAAAATAAAAGTTATAAGGCAAAGAGAATAGGCAGTATTGCAATATTGTCTTTGGCAATATTGAATATTGAAATAGATGTAATATTCAAATAGAAGATAATAGATGAGAGTTTTTCAGAGTTGATGCAACACACACAACTCTGAAATTTTCACTGGAGAGATAAAATTAAATTTATAAGTAGATATAAAACAATGAAACTGCAGAATGTGAAAAGCAATAAAGTAATCTTAAAGAACAACCAAAGGGAAAAGATTACCTCAAATAATAACGGTTATACTGACAGCTAATTTCTCAGCAGTAATCTTCAAAACGATAAGAAATAGAATTGTAACTTCAAAGAACTATGATAACTTAACTGCCACCCTAGATTTCTACGTACAACAAAACTATCTTTCAAGAATGAAGGTGAGACTTCACACTTCTGCTTACTATGTAGAAATCTGGAAAAAGGTGTCATTCTCATTTTTACTACAATAATAAAACTCACTGGATAAGGGCTAATTTACAACTCTGCTCAAAGTGATCAGAGAGCTGATATTGCAGGGCAACCCACTAGTCAAAAATCTAAGGAAAGCAGGCACCTGAAAGCAGAAATGGAACACAAGGACGTGCTTGCTTGGGTTCAGTGCCTCAGGATGCCATACATGCTAGTAAGAAGAATTCAACTAAAATATATTTAATGAATTGATAAAGGCCAAGAGTGGGCCAGCATGAGAAAAACATCAGAAAAGCAGGGGTTACCAACAGCAGCCATATAGTGGGATCAATCACAGTTTGTAGTGACCTACTCAGCAGACAAATCCACCAGATTTTGCAACTGAAGAACAGCCATATAGCTGTGGCACACTGCTGCATATTTCACCAGCTTTTGCCACACAAGTATTCACATTTGCTAATGCCAGTCACCTGAGAGCTTCCCTCCTCCCATCCCACCCCCAATAACCCCTGCCAGAACTCTAAAACTGCACCAGCAACTAGCATAGGCTTCTGCAGCTGTGTGAGTGCAAGACACCAGCCAGACCCCCATGGAGGAGCCCAATCAACATGCAAACACCCAGGGATAGCCCCTCTAGCTACATTACTTGCACGCCTCAGGTCTGACACTCATCACCCGTCTCCACTGAAGTGTGCATGCCCAAAGGGAAACTGTGTAGCTATGGGTGAGTAAACCAACAGCCATTATTCTTTACCCAAGCTTTTCTTAAACCTCAGTTCATAGAGTCTGCAAGAGGTGACTGCTTCTTCAAATCTGCAGACACCTACACAAGGCTACATGGATCATGAAGAAAAAGGGGAATATGAATCCACAAAAGGAACACAGTTAACCTTCAGTAACTGGCTGCAAAGAAATGGAGATCTAGAAACTGTCCAACAAAGAATTCAAAGCAACTGTTCTAAAGATGCTCAGAGAGCTACAAGGGAATACAGATAAATAATTTAACGACATCAAGAAAAAAATACAAGAACAAAGTAAGTTCAAAAAAGAGACAGAAATATAAAAAAGAAATGAACAGACATTTCTGGAGCAGAAGAACACAATAACTGAACTGAAAAAATGAAGAGAGAGCTTCAAGAGTGGATCTGGCCAACCAGAAGAAAGAATCAGTGGGTTCAGAGACAGCTCAATGGAAATTATCCAGAGGAGCAAAAAGAAAATAAGAATGAAAATGAATGAACAAAGTCTCCAGGACTTAACGGGAAACCACTAAAGGAACAAGGTATGTATTGTGGAGGCCCAAAAGGAGGAGAGAGAGAGAAAGGAGTAGGAAGTTTATTTAAAGAAAGAATGGCCTCGAACTTTCCAAATCTGGAGAGAGATCTGTATATCCACGTTCATGAAGCTAACAGCCCACTGCAAAATTTCAATCCAAAATGATCTACTCTAAGACACATTGTAACTATCTAAAATCAAAGACTGAGGTAATTTTCAAAGGAGTAAGAGAAAAAAACTTTTTTCTCATAAAAGGGAACCCCTACAAGGTCATCAGTAGATTTCTAAGCAGAGACCTTGCAGAGCAAAAGAGAACAAGATGATGTATTCAAAGTGCTGAAAGAAAGTGACAACCAAGAATACTTTACCCAGCAAAGCTGCCCTTCCAACACAACAAAAATATCTGATAAACCCACAGCTAACATTATATTCAGTGGTGAAAAGTCGACAACTTTTCCCAAAAGATCAGGAATAAGACCAGGGTGGCTGCTCTCACCACTCCTACTCATCAGAGTTCTGAAAGTCCTAACCAGAGCAATCAGGCAATTCACACACACACACACACACACACACACACACACACAAACTGGAAAGGAAGAAGTAAAATTATCTTTGTACATGATATGATCTTATATATGAAAAATCCTAAAGATTCGACAAAAAAACTGTTAAGATTTATTCAACAAATTTAGTAAAGTGGTAGGATACCAAGTCAACATACAGATTTCAGTTGAAATCAGTTGCACTTTTATACACCACCAAAAAAATATCTGAAAAAGAAATAAAGCAGCCAATTCCATTCACAATAGTATCAAAATCAATAAAATCTCTAGAAACACATTTAACCAAGGAGGTGAAAAATCTATATACTGAAATCTATAAGACTTTGATGAAAACATATTTATGCATCTATCCATTTATTCATTCATTTCTTTGATCAAGAGAAATGCTGGGAGACAGGGTTAGCAAGGTCGACTGGGTTAGTTTACTAGTTTACCATGCTAGGCGAAGCTTCTGCACTTAATTCTAGAAGTAATTCAGGCTCATTAAAGAGATCTGAGGGAATTCCCTGGTGGTCCAGTGGTTAGGACTTTGTGCTTTCACTGCTGAGGGCCCGGGTTCAATTCCTGGTCTGGGAACTAAGATGCAAGCCATGTGGTACAGCCAAAAAAAAAAGAGAGAGAAAGATTTGAAATTTTCAAAAAACAAAGAAATTAAAGAAGATAACAAAGGGAAAGACAGCCAATGTTTATGCATTGAAAGAATATTGTTAAAATGTTCATACTACCCAAAGCCACTTGCATACTCACTGTAATCCCTATCAAAATTGCAATGGCATTTTTTACAGAAATAGAAAAACCAATCCTACAAGTTTTATGGAACCACAAGACATTGAATAGCCAAAGCAATCCTGAGAAAGAAGAAAAAAGCTAGAGTCATCACACATCCTGATTTCAAACCATACTACAAAGGCATAGTAATCAGAGCAGTATGGTACAGGAATAAAAAGATATATATAGACCAATGAAACAGAATTAAAAACCCCAAAATACACCCTCACAAATATTGTGGTTAACTATATTTGACAAGTGAGTCAAGAATATTCAATGGGGAAAGGATTGTCTCTTCAAGAAACGCTGCTAGGAAAACTGTATAATCACATGCAATAGAATAAGATTGGACCCCTATCTTACACCACTCACAAAGAACTCCTTAACTTTGGTCTTGGCAATGATTTTTTGGATATGACACCAAAATCACAAGCAACAAAAGCAAAAATTAACAAGTGGGACTACAACAGACTAAAAAGCTTTTGCACAGAAAAAGAAATAATCAACAAAAAGAAAATGCAACCTAAAGAATAGGAGAAAATATGTGCAAATCATAAATCTGATAAGGGCTTAATATTCAAAATATATTTAAAAAACTCATAAGACTCAATAGAAAGAAAAAGAATTAAAAAAGTGGATAGAGGATCTGAATACATATTTTTCCAAAGACATACAAATGGCCAACAGTTAAATGAAAAGGTGCTCAATATCACTACTAATCATGGAAATGCAAATCAAAACCATAATGAGATATTACCTCAAACCTGTTAGAAAAGCTATCATCAAAAAGACAAGAGATGGGCTTCCCTAGTGGCACAGAGGTTGAGAGTCCGCCTGCCAATGCAGGGGACACGGTTTCGTGCCCCAGTCTGGGAAGATCCCACATGCCGCAGAGCAGCTGGGCCCGTGAGCCATGGCCGCTGAGCCTGCGCGTCTGGAGCCTGTGCTCCGCAACGGGAGAGGCCACAATAGTGAGAGGCCCGCGTACTGCAAAAAAAAAAAAAAAGACAAGAGATAACAAGTGTTGGCGAGAATGCGTAGAATTCTTGTGCACTGAAGTGAAAATTAGTACAGCCACTATAGAAGACAGTATGGAGGTTTTTCAAAAATTAAAAATAGAACTATTATATGACCCAGCTATCCCATTTCTGGGTAATATCCAAAGGAAAGGAAAAGAGGATCCTGAAGAGATATCTGCACTCCCATGTTCATGGCAGCATTATTCAAAATTTCCAAGATGTGGAAACAATCTAAGTGCCCATCAATTAACATGGATAAGGAACATATCATACGTGTATATACACATATACAACGGAATATCATTCACATGAAAATGAAGGAAATCCTTCCATTTACAAAAACATGGATGAAACTTGAGAGCATTATGCTAAGTGAAATTAATCAGATGGAGAAGGGCACATTAAAAAGCTGAACACATAGAAACAGTAGAGTTGTGGTTACTAGGCTGAGGGTGAGGGAAATGGGTTGATGTTGATCAAAGGTTGCAAACTGCCAATTATAAGATGAATAAATTCTGGGGATTTAATGTACAACATCGTAATTATAGTTAATAATACTGTATTCTACACCTAAAAAAAATAGGTTAACAAATGAGTTGAGAGAGTGTTCAAAATTTCCAAGTAAATAGAGAATAAGATTTCGAATGAGAAGAAGAGTGAAATTCAAAAGGCAGCCTATGTGATAGAGACTGGGTATATATTTAGTAAATACTGGAATGTCTGGACAAATAGGTATATTACATTTTCTAACCTCCCTTATAGTTAGGTGTGGCCATGTGACTGAGTTCTGGTCAGTTTGGTGGACATGATGAACCACTTCCTAGTCTCATTCAAAACACCTGTCATGCCTAATTTCTCTATGCCTTTTGCCCTTCCCTGGTAACACTGAGTCATAGATATTCATAGAAACACAATCTTACAATCCTTACTTGGAAGAAAGCCCACAAACCAGGAACACCTGTTTTTAGGCTTTACACGGGGGACAAACGTCTATTATATTGACCTACTGAGACTTTGGGATTTATATATTACATCAACTAGTGTTGCCTTAATTAATACAAGAAAGGAGAAAAACAGGAACAGTGATATATTCAAAAACAATACAAATTGAAATGAGATATATTTTAGATTGTAGAGCCAAAAATATCAATAATCACATTGTAAAAATTTAATCTCTCTAGTTAGATTAGATTACAAAAATCATAACTGATAACATAAGGACAGTGGACATTTGAAAAGATTAAAACTATATGTGTACCAGTCAAACACTATTCAAAAAGTCTAGTATAGCTATGTCAACATCAATCACAATTGTCCTGAAGACAATATAAATTACTAAAAATACAGAAGGTCATAACATTGATAAGAGCTTTCATATTAAGGAAGATATAAATTTTAAATTCCACACAGGTAATCAAACTTTATAAAATGTATATAGTAAAAACTGACATAACTACCAGGAGAAATTGTCAAAGCCAGCATTTTAATGGGAGAGTTTAAGAACCCTCTCGCTAGAATTGCTAAAGTAAAGAAAAGCAGTAAGGATGCCAAGGATTTGAACAACTCAATTATATATAGATATAGACATAGATTTAGACATAGATATCAAATTATGTTACTTATATATATATATACACACACACACACGCATATATATACCCCAAAACTAGAAATTATACATCATTTACATGCAAACGTGGGATATTTACAAAAAAAAATTTACAAAAATTGATTATGTACAAAACCATAAGGACAGGAGTTGCTGCTGCTGGTGCAGGCAGCCCAGCTTTAGGAAGAGCAGTATAAACTCTCTTCCAAGACCAAGACTAGTTCCTGGTTCATAATTTTCAGAAGGATTGGAGAAGAGCAGAGATGAGACTGCCTCAGAATTATAGTAGCTTGGAAATCCTGATCAGAAGCCAGTCTGATAAGGCAGAAACATTTTTTTGGGCTCACCCTACTTGGAATTTACTCTTCTTTTGGATCAACAGCCATGTGGCTGACAGGGTCTAGTTGCACCAGCTGGGTGTCAGGCCCGAGGCTGTGAGGTGGGAGAGCCGAGTTCAGGACACTGGTCCACCAGAGACCTTGCAGCTCCATGTAATATCAAACAGCAAAGATTCTCCCAATGATCTCCATTTCAACACCAAGACCCAGCTCCACTCAACGACCAGCAAGCAACAGTGCTGGACACCTTATGCTAAACAACTAGCAAGACAGGAACACAAACCCACCCATTAGCAGAGAGGCTGCTGAAAATCATAATAAGGTCACAGACACCCCAAAACACACAACCAGACGTGGTCCTGCCCACCAGAAAGACAAGAACCAGCCTCATCCACCAGAACACAGGCACTAGTCCCATCCACCAGGAAGCCTACACAACCCACTGAACCAAACTTACACACTGGGGGCAGACACCAAAAACAATGGGAACTAACAACCTTCAGCCTCCAAAAATGAGACCCCAAACACAGTAAGATAAGCAAACTGAGAAGACAGAGAAATACACAGCAGATGAAGGAGCAAGGTAAAAACCCACCAGACCAAATAAATGAAGGGGAAATAGGGAGTCTACCTTTAAAAGAATTCAGAGTAATGATAGTAAAGATGATCCAAAGTCTTGGAAATAGAATGAAGAAATTACAAGAAACATTTAACAAGAACCTAGAAGAACTAAAGAACAAACAATGATGAACAACACAATAAATGAAATTAAAAATTTTCTAGAAGGAATCAAGAGCAGAATAACTGAGACAGAAGAATGGATAAGTGACCTGGAAGATAAAATAGTGGAAATAACTACTGCAGAGCAGAATAAAGAAAAAACAATGAAAAGAATTGAGGAGAGTCTCAGAGACCTCTGGGACAACATTAAACGCACCAACATTCGAATTATAGGGGTCCCAGAAGAAGAGAAAAAGAAAAGGACTGAGAAAATAGTTGAAGACATTATAGTTGAAAACTTCCCTAATATGGGAAAGGAAATAGTTAATCAAGTCCAGGAAGCACAGAGAGTCCCCCATACAGGATAAATCCAAGGAGAAATACGCCAAGACACATATTAATCAAACTGTCAAAAATTAAATACAAAGAAAAAATATTAAAAGCAGCAAGGGAAAAACAACAAATAACACACAAGGGAATCCCCATAAGGTTACCAGCTGATCTTTCAGCAGACACTCTGCAAGCCAAAGGGAGTAGCAGGACATACTTAAAGTGATGAAAGGGAAAAACCTACAACCAACATTACTCTATCCAGCAAGGATCTCATTCAGATTTGACAGAGAAATTAAAACCTTTAAAGACAAGCAAAAGCTAAGAGAATTCAGAACCACCAAACCAGCTTTATAACAAATGCTAAAGGAACTTCTCTAGGCAGCAAACACAGGAGGAGGAAAAGAATTACACTAACAAACCCAAAACAATTAAGAATATGGTAATTGGAACATACATATCAATAACTACGTTAAATGTAAACGGATTAAATGCGCCAACCAAAAGACATAAACTGGCTGAATGGATACAAAAACAAGACCCGTATATATGCTACCTACAAGACACCAATTTCAGACTAGGGGCACATACAGAGTGAAAGTAAGGGGAGAGAAAAAGATACTCCATGCAAATGGAAATCAAAAGAGAGCTGGAGTAGCAATTCTCATAGCAGACAAAATAGACTTTAAAATAAAGACTATTACAAGAGACAAAGGAGGACACTACATAATGATCAAGGGATCAATCCAAAAAGAAGATATAACAATTGTAAATATTTATGCACCCAACATAGGAGCACCTCAATATATAAGACAAACGCTAAAAGCCATAAAAGGGGAAATCAACAGTAACACCATCATAGTAGGGGACTTTAACACCCCACTTTCACAAATGGACAGATCATCCAAAATGAAAATAAATAAGGAAACACAAGCTTTAAATGATACATTAAGCAAGATGGACTTGATATTTATAGGACACTCCATTCAAAAACAATAGAATACATTTTCTTCTCAAGTGCTCATGGAACATTCTCCAGGATAGATCATATCCTGGGTCACAAATCAAGCCTCAGTAAATTTAAGAAAATGGAAATCATATCAAGTATATTTTCCAACCACAACGCTATGAGTCTAGATATCAATTACACGGAAAAAATGTGTAAGAAATAAAAACACATGGAAAAAACAATTTGCTACTAAATAACCAAGAGATCACTGAAGTAATCAGAGTAAATCAAAAATTACCTAAAAACAAATGACAGTGAAAACACGATGACCCAATACCTATGAGATGCAGCAAAAGCAATTTTAAGAGGGAAGTATACAGCAATAAAATCCTACCTCAAGAAACAAAAAACATCTCAAATAAAAAACCTAACCTTACACCAAAAGCAATTAAGAGAAAAAAGAACTAAAAACCCCCAAAGTCGGCAGAAGGAAAGAAATAATAAAGATCAGATCAGAAATAAATGAAAAAGAAATGAAGGAAACAATAGCAAAGATCGATAAAACTAAAAGCTGGTTTTTTGAGAAGATAAACAAAATTGAAAAATCATTAGCCACACTCATCAAGAAGAAAAGGGAGAAGATTCAAATCAATAGAAATAGAAGGAAAAAGGAGCAGTAACAACTGACACTGCAGAAATACAAAGGATCATGAGGGATTACTACAAGCAACTATATGCCAATAAAATGGACAACCTGGAAGAAATGGACAAATTCTTTGAAAAGCACAACCTTCCAAGACTGAATCAGGAAGAAATAGCAAATATAAACAGACCAATCACAAGCACTGAAATTGAGACTGTGATTAAAAATCTTCCAACAAACAAAAGCCCAGGACCAGATGGCTTCACAGGCTAATTCTATCAAACATTTAGAGAAGAGCTAACACCTATCTTTCTCAAATTCTTCCAAAATACAGCAGAGGGAAGAATACTCCCAAACTCATTCTACGAGGCCACCATCATCCTGATACCAAAACCAGACAAAGATGTCACAAAAAAAGAAAACTACAGGCCAATATCTCTGATGAGTATAGATGCAAAAATCCTCAACAAATTACTAGCAAATAGAAACCAACATCACATTAAAAGGATCATACATTTTCAAGTGGGGTTTATCCCAGGAATGCAAGGATTCTTCAATATATGCAAATCAATCAATGTGATAAACCACATTAACAAACTTAAGGATGAAAACCATATCATAATCTCAACAGATGCAGAAAAAGCTTTTGACAAAATTCAACACCCACTTATGATAAAAACCCTCCAGAAAGTAGGCAGAGAGGGAACTTACCTCAACATAACACAGGCGATATATGACAAACCCAGAGCCAACATCGTTGTCAACGGTGAAAAACTGAAAACATTTCCACTAAGATAAGGAATAGGACAAGATTTCCCACTCTCACCACTATTATTCAACATAGTTTTGAAAGTTTTTGCCACAGCAATCAGAGAAGATAAAGAAATAAAAGGAATACAAATCGGAAAAGAAGAAGTAAAGCTGTCACTGTTTGCAGATGACAGGATACTATACGCAGAGAATCCTAATGATGCTACCAGAAAACTAGTAGAGCTAATCAATGAATTTGGTAGAGTAGCAGGATACAAAATTAATGCACAGAAACCTCTTGCATTCCTATACACCAATGATGAGAAATCTGAAAGAGAAATTAAGGACACCCTCCCATTTACCATTGCAACAAAAAGAATAAAATACCTAGGAATAAACCTACCTAAGGAGGTAAAAGACCTGTACTCAGAAAACTATAAGACACTGATGAAAGAAATCAAATATGACACAAACAGATGGAGAGATATACCATGTTCCTGGACTGGAAGAATCAACATTGTGAAAATGACTATACTACCCAAAACAATCTACATATTCAATGCAATCTCTATCAAACTACCAATGGCATTTTTCACAGAACTAGAACAAAAAATTTCACAATTTGTATGGAGACACAGAAGAACCCGAAGAGCCAAAACACTCTTGAGGGAAAAAAATGGAGCTGGAGGAATCAGACTCCCTGACTTCAGACTATACTACAAAGCTACAGTAATCAAGACAATATGGTACTGGCACAAAAACAGAAATATAGAACAATGGAACAGGATAGAAAGCCCAGAGATAAACCCACGCATGTATGATCAACTAATCTATGACAAAGGAGGCAAGGATATACAATGGAGAAAAGACAGTCTCTTCAATAAGTGGTGCTGGGAAAAGTGGACAGCTACGTGTAAAAGAATGAAATTAGAACACTCCCTAACACCATACACAAAAATAAACTCAAAATGGATTAGAGACCTAAATATAAGATCGGACACTATAAAACTCTTAGAGGAAAACATAGAAGAACACTCTTTGACATAAATCATAGCAAGATCTTTGTTGATCCACCTCCTAGAGTAATGGACATAAAAACAAAAATAAACAAATTGTGACTTAACGAAAGTTAAAAGTTTTTGCACAGCAAAGGAAACCATAAACAAGATGAAAAGAGAACCCTCAAAATGGGAGAAAATATTTGCAAACAAAGCAACTGACAGAGGATTAATCTCCAAAATTTACAAGCAGCTCATGCAGCTCAATATCAAAAAAACAACCGAATCCATAAATGGGCAGAAGACCTAAATAGAGATTTCTCCAAACAAGATATACAGATTGCCAACAAACACATGAATGGATGCTCCACATCACTAATCACTAGAGAAATGCAAATGAAAACTGCATGAAGTATCACCTCACACAGGTCAGAATGGCCATCATCAAAAAATCTACAAACTATAAATGCTGCAGAGGGTGTGGAGAAAAGGGAACCCTCTTGCACTATTGGTGGTAATGTAAATTGATACAGCCACTATGGAGAACAGTATGGACATTCCTTAAAAAACTAAATATAGAACTACCATACGACCCAGCAATCCCACTACTGGGCATATACCCTGAGAAAACCATAATTCGAAAAGAGTCATGTACCAAAATGTTCACTGCAGCTCTATTTACAATAACCAGGACATGGAAGCAACCTAAGTGTCCAGTGACAGATGAATGGATAAAGAAGATGTGGCACATATATATACAATGGAATATTATTCAGCCATAAAAAAGAAATGAAATTGAGTTATTTGTAGTGAGGTGGATGGACGTAGAGACTGTCATACAGAGTGAAGTAAGTCAGAAAGAGAAAAACAACCGTATGTGAATACATATATATGGAATCTAAAAAAAAAAAAAAGTTCTGAATAACCTAGGGACAGGACAGGAATAAAGACACAGACATAGAGAATGGACTTGATGACACAGGGAGGTGGAAGGGTAAGCTGGGATGAAGGGAGAGTGTGGCATGGACATATATACGCTACCAAATGTAAAACAGATAGCTAGTGGGAAGCAGGCACATAGCACAGGGAGATCAGCTCGGTGCTTTGTGTCCACCTAGAGGGGTGAGTAGGAAGGGTGTGAGGGAGATGCAAAAGGGAGGAGATATGGGGATATATGTATAAGTATAGCTGATTCACTTTGTTATAAAGCAGGAACTAACACACTGTTGTAAAGCAATTATACTCCAATAAAGGTGTTAAATAAATAAATAAAAAATAAAGCAACACTAGTCTTTATCAAAAAAAAACCATAAGGAGAGTTTCAAACTTTAAAGAAAGGTGAGACACGGGAAGTGTACATCATGTTGAGAATATTACTAAAAGTATACAGACATGAAATACCATGTATGTTTCAAGCAATGAAACTAGTAGTCCTAAATGACTGATGCTAAAATTAGGAGATCTTCCTAAATTCCAAGCCAATAATGAAGAAATGGCTGAACACAGAAAAGGTCTGAGCTTTTTGTCCAGGTCTTATTAAGCATTAGTTTCTTTTAGGTCCTGGCCACATGAAATAGGTTAAACATTTGAATTAGAGGCAAGAGGTTCTATATTCCATCTCAACCATAAGTTATTAACTTCCACCAGGAGGATAATTCAACCCATAAGTAGACAGCCACCATGGCCTGATGAATGTCTTTCTTCTCTATCTCTTGCTTCATAATAATAAAACAAAATCCAGTCACGCATCAGACTCATAGACATGTAGAAACAGACATGACAGCCATGGAGACTGGCAGACAATTTCTTGACCATTCAAGCTTCTTGATTTGTATAAATTCAATCTCCTTTTATCTCCCAATGTAAATGTGACTCTGATCTGAAAGGTCAAACATAATTGGGTTCTATTCCTCTTCCTAACTTGAAGTTCAGCACTGGCCTTCCCTTCACATCTTCTCAATTCTTTTATGCAATGGCAAAAGTGAGGTCAGTTGTTTCCCAGCAACAACACAGTGACCATCATAGATCAAGACTTTTGACCGGAACGTTATGCTAGGCAAGTCTTTGTCATGCCAATCAAGTTGAAATTGTGCTGCTTGGATATCAGGCCAAAGGTAAAACAGCTGGTTTTACTTATTTGTTAGACTTAAAAAAATATAGGGCATAAACATTTGCAACCTGTGACTTAACCTTTTAACTTTACCGGAGTGAGCGTTTGAGAAAGCTTACTACTACACTTACAAGGCTGATCTTTCATTTCATATTGGTGTTTACGTGGAGATGTCTCGTCATGTGCAAAAGATCCTCTAACCAAAGAAATCACATTCCTGTCCTCTCCTCAACTTAGAGCAAATGGTCTTTTGTTTCCACCATTCAACTGAAACTGCTTTTGTCAGTTATCCTTGTTCTCTGTGCTGCTATATGCAGCACAGAGAACAAATTTGACCATTCTTCACTTTTTGAAACACTTTTTTTCTTGCGACTTCCTGATACCACCTTTGTTTTCCTTCTACCTCTCTGGGCCTGCCTTATCAGTCTTCCATGTTCCTATTCCACTACTCCACTGCCAAATATTGGAATAACCAGCATCTGTTAGTAAGCTTCCCCCGACCCCGCATTTCTAAGCTCTCTCCAGTGTGATTTTATTCAATCCCATGGCTTTGTATATAGTTGCCAAATTATGTCTAGCCCTGATCTCTCCCCTTGAACTTAAGAGGCAGATATCCATGACATCTTTACTTGATGGTATAATGGGCATCTCAAAATTGGCATGTCCAAGGTATTACTCTTGGTTCTGTTTTGTTCCCCCACAATACTCTTATTCCCTCTGTTTTCCTATCTTACTAAGTGGTCCCAATGGCCACGTCCAAAAATATGTCTTTAATCCTTGATTCTCCTCCTTCTACAAATCAACATATCAAATCTCAATGGCTATTCCTATTAGTTCTGCCTCCAAAATTCATTCACTTCTGCTGATATCCACTGTTCCACTAAAGTTTCTACTACACTACCCCATTTGCCATGAGACTGAATACTATACTGATGAATGATGAATCAGCGACTAAAGAAATGCTCTAGACTCACGTATGCGTGATCTGTCATACAAGGTCAGTATGACTCACAGTTGATGAAGGACACTTAGCAACACAGTGGAGAAGACAGGAGAGAAAGAAGAGAATGAAACTAATATTCGTTGCACAGGTATCATTGCACATCACCGGGAAATGTTTTATCTCCTTACATCCCACACCAACTCCTAAAGAAAAATGGAGTTACTTTAACAGAGGAAACTGATGTACACAAGATCACTAAGTGGCATGAGTGAAATTTATACTCTCGTCTTTTGGGCTCCATTGCGTCTCCCCTTTCCATACTCGATGGGACTCTGAATGGTACCTCTGTCTTAAACATGTGAAGAGAAAAACAGAGAAACTATTCTATCTCCCACTCTGTATCTCCCAGGGATTAGAAAAATCAACCTGTCAATACAGTGACAAACCTTCAGAACTGATTAGCTGCCTGACAGCTGGAAAGAAACCAATCAAAGGAGTTCCAGGATCATTGTGGGACAATATTTCAAAACCTACAATAAATCAGACTTCATTCACCAGGGACAACAGACTGAAAAAAGAAGCTGCTCTCCATTTGGTTGTCAAAGTCTAGGGCTAATCTTTTATCAATAAATTTTGATTGAAAGTCTATTATCCCAGATAAAAAAATATTCTGCCCCATTGTCAAATCACCCATCTGACCACGTGACTGATTTTCACTTGTAAAATACTATCACTGTGTCCTGATGTGAATCAGACTTAGTAGATTTAGATCTTGCTAGAGCTCACGGTCTAGCGCAATGTTGCTCACTCTAGAGGCTCTTGTAGCAGAATCCTTTGGCAACACATCATTTTAAAAACCCTGAGTTCAATCTTCTGAGTAATAATTTCTTAGGGTGTTCATTGGAAATTTTCATGTTTAAAACAAATAAGCATGTTGGAGAAAACAACATGTGCTATGGAGATGTCGCTTGCCACACAGACAGAAGAGAACCCATGAAGAAGCCCTTTTCATTGTAAAGAAAATTGGAGGTTAATCTGATGAAACGAAGGAAGACAAGATTAGAGATTTTTCTTTTTCAGTTTTTAGAATTATAAGTAGTCTCTCTTCTGATTTTGAGGAACTGCTGAAGTTTTAAGTTTTGGTTTTTTTTTTCTTTGAACAAGTATTGCCATTTTGCTATATATCAAGAGTAGAGCCAGCTGGTGGGGATTCCAGTTACAAGCCTGCCCTTAGAATCCAGTAAAAGTACATACCCTCTTTATGCTTCAGCTTCCTCATCTGTAAAATGAGGCAATTAGACCACATGACCACTCACATTCCATGAAGTGGAGCAGTATATGCAATTCCTAAAGACAGTGGAAGTGTTACATCATGGGGGCTTATACTTGGGCTTTTTTAAACCATTACGTTAGAATTAGGAACTGAGAGGACAGCTACAGTAAGAGGAAGGTGGTATCTGTGAAAACTCTAACCCTGACTGTGAAAGACAAGAGGATTCTTCTGATAATATTAATGAAAGAACTTGAAAATTGCCTTTGCATCACCAACTAGATTATCTCAGCTCTAGACCTCCTTGGTGTCACCTCCATCTCTTACCCAGTGGAATAAAAATGGGTAATGAGACACAAACATCACTTTCCAAGCATATGGGGTTTTGTAGAGTTCCTGGCAGGCAGGGCAATAAACAACGGCAGGTCTAGAAGCTGTAAAGCAGGAGTCACAAGCATTGGTTACCCAAGGAATAGGGGTAAGAGTCAGCTGAGGGCAACTGGAGGATTATCAAGGGATTCTATTGTTTTATTGGGTCAGAGACCAAGAAATATCCTTGTTTAACTATGACCGAACCACTCTTCCTTTTGACAAGGGAACCAAGTCTGCAGGAAACAAGGATACGAAAGGGCAAAGCAAGTCCAAGGCTTGATTATTAGCTTGGGGCCCATATATCGCTGCAGAACTATCATGAGTTGGTCTGGAAACCTTGGACAATTTATTTACTCAAGCTTGGCCTTCACAGCTTGATGCAAATATATATAACACAGTCAAAGGAAAAAAATTAATCCAGGAAGGCAGCCAAAATAAGTACCTTCATGTTCTCTACAGGCCGCCACCCACAACCTCCCCAGACCTCAGGACAGAGCTAGGCAAAGCTAACAACTCCAGACCTTCTCAGAGGGGACAAAAACTTCAGATCTTACTGCCCCCTGGATGAAAGGAGGATCTGAGAATGAATGGAGAGAGGGAGGGAGGAGACATGAACAAGAGAGTCAGAGAGGAATTGATAAAGGAGATGTGGTACATAAATTCAATGGAATATTACTCAGCCATTAAAAAGAAGGAAATAATGTCATTTGCAGCAATATGGATGGACCTAGAGATTGTCATACTAAGTGAAGTAAGTCAGAGAGAGACAAATATCATATGATACTACTTTTATGTGGAATCTTAAAAAATGATTCAAACGAACTTATTTACAAAACAGAAATAGATTCACAGACGTTTTGGTTACCAAAGGGGATAGCTGGAGGGCATGGGGCAGAGATAAATTAGGCGTTTGGGACTGACATATACACACTACTATATGTAAAATAGATCACTAATAAGAACCTACTGTATAGCACAGGGAACTCTACTCAATACTCTGTAATGGCCTATATGGGAAAAGAATCTAAAAAAAGAGTAGATATATGTATATGTATAACTGATTCACTTTGCTATATACCTGAAACTAATACAACACTGTAAATCAACTACACTCCAACAAAAATTTAAAATAAAGTAAAATAAAAAACAGGGCTTCCCTGGTGGTGCAGTGGTTGGGAGTCCGCCTGCTGATGCAGGGGACACGGGTTCGTGCCCCGGTCCTGGAAGATCCCACATGCCGCGGAGCGGCTGGGCCCGTGAGCCATGGCCACTGAGCCTGCGCGTCCGGAGCCTGTGCTCCGCAACGGGAGAGGCCACAATAGTGAGAGGCCCGCGTACCGCAAAAAAAAAAAAAAAAACACAGAGTCCGAGAGAGATAGAAACAGAGAACATGAGTGGATCAGATAAGAGCTGGGACTGCTGGTAAAACTCCAGTTGTAGGAAAAGAAAAGAGAAGGCAGAGTCCTAATTATGGCCCCTGTGACCTTACCTCTTTGTGTTTGAAAAGTTTACTTCCTGATTTGTGATTTGTTTACAGAATAACTCCTAAATTTGACAACCAATGAACAATGCTTACATTATTAAAACTAAATCATTTTAATGTCTGACAAAATAGTGTTCTCCTCTTCCATGGACATATTTCATGTTTCCTTTTTCTTTCAACTTTCTGATCTAAGTTTTTCAACTCTAACTTCAAACGTAACTATGATTATTTTTATGTTGAAATATACTTCTATACAATGTGGGGGAGTTCTTTCTTACTTCAAATTGATTTTGGGGACTTTTTAAACTGTTTATTTTGAAATCACTGCAGATTCACATTATAGAAGTGGCAAAGATAGTACAGAGACATCCTGTGCAGCCTTTGCCTCGTTTCCCCCAATGGTTACATTTTAAGTAACTGTAATAGATCTAATTGCTTATTTTTTTTAAAGCTACTTCCTGTTTTATGGCTCTAATATCTTAAAATCTCTCTGAGATACTAATTATAACTGCTTTAGTTGTTTTAATTTATTTTCTTTTGATCTCCTATGTGCCTGCTTCCTATAGGGACACTTTGCTCTATCTTGGTCTCTCTCTTTCTTTGATGCAGAATTTTCTCAAATATCTGGTGACCCTTGATTGTTAATTATATTTTAAACAATTATTCCTTAGTAGAGCTGATGGGGATGTCTGTGTACATTAGCAGTCAGTCAATTGCAGACTTTGATTTGGGGTGAATGGGCTGCCAAGTAGCAGTTATGCTGGGAAAACTCTGAATTCCAGGATGGAGAGGGCTTTATCCCCTGGCCTTGTTTCCTATACCAGTTCCTCTAGTGCACCCTGACACCGTCTTTTAGAATATGTCTGTCTCACCACTAACCCTAGGATCCACACTTGGCAGCTCTGCCTGCTCTAGTTGCAGGGGGGATGGGAACTGAGGGATAGAGAGAAACAGCCAACATTGCCTTATCTAGACATCAAAATTGCCCCCCCCCCCCAGTTATGAATGCCTTCTCATCTTCGCTCTCCTTCACATCATTTATCACAGATACATGAATTTCTTTGGGGATCTTCAAAAGCTCTTCTGCACATCTGGACAAGTGCAGAATTATCCAATAAAAATACAATGAGAGTTATAAATGAGAGCACCTTGTATAATTTAACATTTTCTAGAAGCCACAGTAAAAAGTTTAAAAGGAGGAAATTAGTTTTAGTAACATTTTAGTTACTTAAAATATCCAAAATGTTATTTCAAAATATAATGAGTATAAAAATATACTGAGATATTTTACATTCATTTCTTCATACTAAATCTTCAAAATCTGGTGTTTATTTCACACTTCTTACGGTCCATCCAGACCAGCCACACTTCAGGGGCTCAGTAGCTACATATGGCTGGTGGCTACTGTTTTGGATAGCACAACTTTTATTGTGACTCCAATCATTCTACTTCTTCCATTATCACTGCTTCATCTGTTTTTAATCATCTAGAAAATGTATGAAATCTCTAATCACTGACAGTCACCCTCTTACTCTCATTATTATTGTGGATTTAACCTAACTTTAAAATTTCACTTCATTTTAGTATAGTATCAGGAGGAAAACTAAATAAATGTGTGAACTCTGCCATTGAGAAACCCAGAACAGAACCAAAATCCCAACATAACCTCCAGCAAAAGGAACTCCAACATGTAGGTTTTGTGGGTGTAAAATAAACAATAACAACAAAGTATAACTCCTGGCGTTTCCTCACACTTCTATTTTATACAACTCAGGGGTTATATTCCTGTTTAATTACTTTGGTCCACTAGCATGTGACTATTCGGCATTGTTGGTTCCTTTGTAATTTAACAAAAACTAGTACTTACTGCTTACTTACTAAGTCTCAAGAATTCTTCTTATGCTTTATATGTACTATCTCATTTAATCCTCTCAACAACCTCAGGCAGAAGGTGCTATTATCATCTCCTTCTTATATTATCATCTGCTTTTTATATATGAGGAAACTGAGGCACAGAGAGGCTAAGTCAGTTGTCCAAGGTCACACAGACCCCAGAACTGTGACTCCAAAACACATGTTCTTAATCACTATGTCCTATGCTTCTTCCAGAGTTCATGTCTAGAGCTGAAGCACTTGGGTTTGACTCTTAGTCTCTCCACTTGCTAGCTTTATAACCTGAGGTTGCTACACACCCTCTCTGTGCTTGAATTTGTCATTAGGGTAGTAACGTTATAGTATTCACCACAGTGCTTTTCACATATACAGTAGAGTAGAAAGATGGTAGCTGTGGTCATTATGGGACCAGACAGCACTTCTGGGTGTGCCCAGTACTACCTACAGACGGGCTTCTCTGCTGAATGCTGGCCTTACCTCTAGATTTGGACTCCATTTGAATTTTCACCAATATTCGTTTAATTACAGTCTCCCTTCCATAGAGTGATTTTCATCTCTCTGATCCTTGCATCCTTCTCCATAGAATGGCAATCAGTACCGGAGACCTGGCTATATTCTCTCTTTTCCTTTAGGTCTAAATAAACTGCTGACTGTTCATCTTTGATTTGGAGAGCCCCACTGCTCACCAAGCACAATTATGACATTGTAAGTCATTGACTCCTTAGGCCTATGAAGAACAAGTTAAAAGACATAGATTGACTCTCGGTGAACCTATATTCACCATTAGAAAAATAATATAAAAAGAAATGGCTTGAGATAAAGATAACTTTTAAAATAATAATTAAGAGTTTTTATCTTAGACCTAAGTTTGATCACTAGACTAAAATCAAAGCGAATTAAATGATTTGTTCACTAATTAAATGATTGATCACTAGTTCATAAAAAAGGCATGTTAAGAACAAAACCTTTACGTGACTATAATATCCAGGAAACTGCAAAGCACTTGGTTTAAAATGTGCCGTTCCCAAAGACCCTTATGGAATAGATGGTATTTGCACATCAATTGGCATCTTGGGTAGGAAATGCTTTCTTAGAAAGCTTGGCTCTGCTGTATACAAAGAAGAAGTCACCATTTCTCTGTTAAGTAATGGGCTATGACCATGCTAAAAGTATGCCTTCAATTGAAAGTCTCCAAAATGAAGGTGAGAAAACTGATTAGAAATGGTTTGGGAGCCTAATCCTGTTAGTGGAAATGAAAATTGATAAACAACATCGGGTGATCTGCTGGAACAAATAGATTCTTGATTCAGCAGGAATCCAGCTGCTATTATGTTCCAGGTGAGGAAGCATCATTTAAACAAATAAATCCCTTCTTTTTTCTGTACATGCTTTCCAGGTTCGCCACATTTATTAAGTTAGAAGCAAATGCAGGTTGCAGAGGCACAGAATGCTTCTCTGCGAGACACCACGGAATTAGTAAGATGGCCAGAAAGGTCACTGAGTTCCAGAGAGGGGAAAGGTCATGTTTAGCAGCTTTCTCATAACCGAGCCTGCTACTAACATAGTAGTATTTTGAATTTATAAAGCGTCTTGCTGCTCTAAGCTTCCATGTGTACTGCAAACATTAATTAATCCTCACAACATCCCCTAGAATGTGAGGAGGTCCAGTCTGCATCTCACAAAGGATGCAACCCAAAAGCAGAGAAGTTAAGCCAGTGGCCAAAGGACACTCAGGTCACCCAGGAGACTGACTGCAGGGATTGCAAATTCTCAGCCCCTGGGAAGAAAGTGCAATCATGTGGACTTTAGCAGGTTAAGCAAAAGGAAAATAAAAGCGTTTCCCAAGGCTTATGGAAACGTAGGGAAGGAATCAACTACAGAGGAGTTTGTAAACACGTGCTTGCATTGGGAAGGCAACTTTTGCTCCATGAGGTATTTTTTCAAAGAAAAAAGAAATACGATCAATTTTCTGATTGCAGTAAAATGGTATCCTATCCCAAGGTAAAAACATAAAAGAACTCCAATGCTGTCTAATTCTGTTGCACTGAAATAACTGCTATGTAGTAGCTCTAATATATAGAAAGTAATTTCCCAATCCTGTTGTAAAAATAAGAATCCAAGTATCTCTTTTCTTTAAATTTACATTTCTTTCTCTGAGGGAAAAAAAGAGTGAAAAGTTTCATCCAAAAGAAGTGGGAGATGTCACTTATTGAAAAGGCAGATTTCAGGCAGATTTGACAAATGAGAGCAGTGACATTTTCAGAATCACAAAAGCCGGAGCAGTGCGCTCACTCGCCTTCTGAGGTAACATCTCTCCAAGTTGCAAATAGGATTATAAATAAAGTGCTGTTCAAAGACCAATCGCAAAACCATTTTCCATGAGAAACTTAAAATAGAACAAAAATATACCATTTACGTTGGCATGATACATTTTACTACCTGCCACTTTAATCTCCAGAAGAGTCAAGCTTAACAATAATATCAAAGACAGGTTTATTATCAAGGTCCACATGTCCTATTTTCCTTACTAACAACCTAACACAAATGCCAGACACAGGAGTTATTCCTGGTGCAACAAATCATTTAATTCGCTTTGACAGGTTTACTCTTCTTGGAAACTGTAAATTCATTCATTAGATGGAAGAGACTTGTTAAGCTCTGATATTTTTTTGTTTGTTTCAAGGATACGCATTATCTCTTTGATGTATTGCTGAAAAGTATATTAATGGGGGGAATATTGATGACAGTCAAAAAATTAAGTGCTTGGTCTCGTGTTTCTGATTGAAACCACTAAAATCAGTAGCACAAATAAGCAGCAGGACAGATTAGAAGTTCTGGTGTGGAATAAAGGATTAAAGGTTTAGAGATGCATACTTTACCATAACATATATATGGGACTTTGAAGCTCACTCCTAGTTTTCTTAGAGAATATACCTCTTACCTGGATCTCCAGATCTCTTCTCTTGTTGGTATTCATTTCTAGGTGAAAATTATCTAAAACTCCCTTACCTCATTTGCCAGCATAAAGAGAACCATGTTGGAAAGCATCACATGGGTAGAAAAGCTAAAGGGAAGATGGCATTAGGGAAAAAGAGAAGGGGATTCATCAGCAGTTCTGACACCTCCGGAATGTGTCATATCAACTTAAGAAGTTTGCTGAAGTTTACAGAACTCATAAGAAACAGATCTAATAGCTGATTCAAATCTGTGTCATTCCAAAGCCCACACTCTTTCCACAACAACATAAACTCTCCCTAAAGCACTGTGGTTACAACTTCTTTATTATTTACAACCAGCCTTGTTCGAAAAAGAACATCAGGCTAACTTACAAATATGCAAACATCACAAGAGGATTCAAGTTGATATAAGGAAGCACAATGACACAGGAAACTGAGGACAGAGAAATAAGACAATCTGAAGTCAGTTTAGGGCACACCACGATGCCAGGAAATCCCTTTGGAGATGAGCCTCAAACGTGGCCTGGAGTTTTCCAGCAATAAACAAGAAGACATATATAGACCTCCACATTCTATGTATAGAAACCAACCAGTTATTCAGAAAACTTAGACTGATTTTCCCCTGCTCCAAGTTCTTATACAGGTATGAAAACATGCTCAATGACACATTTTCAGAAAACGTGGTGTCAAGTTTAATTAGGCTCCTAAAGTTAGATTAATGGTGCCACATCAAAACACAACTCAGTAAAAGCAACCCTGAACACAGGATTCTGGAGACTGGGAAGGGCAGGGGCAGAAACAATATTTAATCCAAGTTCATGGCTTCTTAATTATCTGGTATAATTCAGGGCTAGATGTTGAAATATTGGGAAGACTAGATGGGCTGTCCTCCTCTTCCCTCACCGCCCCCCCCCCCCGCAAATCCTAAATAAATATTGTTTCTCTTAGTTGAGTTTTTAAATGTATTCAGCAGGGTGAATTTAAGATGCTAATCCCTGATCAGCAGCTGCAGCTCAGCAATGCTCTGCGGCCAGTTAAGTGTGGATCTACACGTTTCAACGAGCATAGTCAGAGTTACAACCTAGTGTTAGGCATTAAAAAAAAGATCTTGTTAAATCAAAGTGCATTATCTGGAATTAAGATATTATCAGGATTAACAACTTAGCCTGAGTTAGTTCTGCCAATTAGTTATCAGACACCAGGGACCTGAAAGAATAGGATGAAGGAGACATACACCCTTTTGAAGTGCCAGAAACGTTTTTCATCTCTACACCCAATGCCACAACAGTGGCAGAAAATGAGTTTGAAGGCTGATTGGCAATCTGCTCCTGCGTGATTCTGGCGGGAGTTGGAGGTCTAGCGTCAGCACAGGGGCATTGCCTGTCTCTTGAACTGGGGACAAGCAGTGCCACTCTTAGAGCCGACAAGCAGAAGTCTCTGCCCGAGGTGCCCACCTCTGACAGCCCCTCATTTTGGAGGGTCTTTGTGGACATCATCTACCTCCGTCTTTCCAGTGGCTTGGAACGAGCTCAGTGCCAGACTCCCCGGCCCCTGCTTTTCTCATTCAGAAGTGTCTCTGGTCCTCCACCACGAACTCTGCTGTGCATGGGGTCATCTACATGCCCCAGGACTGACTTGCGCTCATGTGGTCATCCCAGGGCCCTGTGGGTGAGCCCTGGTCTAGGACAGTGAGCCGATCACTCTCGCTGGCTGATAAGAGATTTCTTTCGGGGATTATGTGAGACTGAGCTGCCAGAATGGCACTGACACACTAACTGGGAGTGACTCTCACTCAGGACCCTGGACAAGTTCAGGACTCCAGGCTGCTGACCATCTCCCACAGGTCCTCGGGCCTGCTCTCCATCCTCTATCTTCCAACCACAGGGCTGTCTCTGACCTTAGCACCTGCGGGCTGTGAGGGAAGCAGCACACAGGAATGGTGGCAGAGGCTCCTTCTGGCGGCAATGCTTCCCACGCTGTGATGTTTTTGAATCACCCAGGGAAGTCTTGGCACTCCCTCCACAGACTCTGCGCCATGACTGAGGAAGACTCCTTGGAAATGGTCACGCATTTCCTCTGAGGGATCCTGAAACTATGGCTTCCTGATGTCAACTGGCCCATTTAATCTGTGTCCTCTTTTGCCTTTGACCAATATGGTGACATTGTGCTTTCCTAAACTGGTCTTAAACCATGCGGGATGAAGAAAGGACACTCCTTGTGCAAATGGGAATGCCTTTCCCACTCTGTCCAAAGGGCCACTGCCTCTCCCCCAGCTGGTGGCCACGCACGGGAAGCAGGTGTGCAGCCAACACTGAAAGAGCTCATACTCTAGGGATGTAGCAAGGACAGCCTAAAGAGTCCAAGACAACACATGATTGTAAGGTGTGCTATCCAAACTTTATACTATAAAACTCAACAGTCAAACTAGCGTGTCTAGAAAATTAATTGTTCATCACTTTTCCTGCATACTCTAAGACTTCTATTTGAGGTCGTCATCAATAAGCTTTAAGACAGTCATTAGAAGCCAACATTCAAAGGTGGCTCAATGGATGATGCAGTCCTAAGTAAATGGTACTAGGAATTGGCAAAGGCAAAGAGATCTATATGTTTCAATAAAACAGGTTGTAAGAAGCCATGACATTGTGGGTAAAAACATCATACTAACTTTGTTTCATGGGGAAAGATGAAATTGGCCGAGAATGGTGTATTTGATAACCATAAAAGAGAAGGAATGGTTCTTGGACCTGAAGAAGAAATGGTGCCTGGACACTAGGAAAAATCGACATGTGTGCTGATATGTGCTTTCTAACTTGCTGGCATGGCAAGATGCTAAAAGCTCATCTTGAATATATACTACATTTTAAAATCAAATTGTTTATTTAGATAAGGATCTTCAAAAAATATTTGCATGGGTCTCCACACACTCGAGGCCAAGTTGTGCTCCAGGGTCTGCAGCTCTAAGGAGAGCAATGGGGAAGACAGTAGCAAGCAGAAATTTGAAGGGAGGAGCCAGATATAATTTTCTTTTTCACAGTTTTACTGCAAACCAGTCCTGCTCCAGAAACCTATTCAGCCGTATTAGAAATCCTTTAAACCTCTGGGCTTGCTGAGAACATGCAGGCTGATATAAACATTACATGACCCCATAACCCAATATTATTCATCCAATTATGTGAGATAGCTGACTGAAAGGTAGTTTTAGAATTTTAAATAAGGCAATTTTTACAAAGAATAATTTGGAAAAATCTAGGAAATAATACCGTCATGCATTGCAACAAGTAGTGGTGTTTGATAACATTGCCTTATGGATATTTTACTTACCAGTCAAAGTGTAGCCTGGCATTTATTTTTACAAATTCCAAGCCTTTTATTAAAAAAAAAAATGTGTCTACACTACGCCCACAATTCGTCATCCTCTTGCTTTTTGGAATTAAAACTTATACTTTGGATAAAAATTAAGAAGCAGAATTAAAAATAAGAAACCAGGTTTACTGAACAGGACTGTGGTTCAACATGGTAAGACTTTCCAACATGATATGAAGAAGCGTGGTTAAGTGGCTCTCAGTGTGATTCTGTTATATTAAAAAGTCACATTATTAAGGGGATTGTTTTCTGGGATGGCATAAGCATGATTTCTAATGAGAATTTCTACACCTAAACATCCTAAATCAAGACTTTGGATGGCTTTTGGTCATGTCTAAAAAAGGTAACTCTAAGTTCAAACAATGAAAATTTGCCAATGATGAAGAGCCCTAATAGGAAATCTAAAAAAAAAAAAAAAAGTGTGAAAATATCTGAAACAACAGTGAATCACTGGGATTATTATATTACTTTTTATATTAATTACAGATGCATGAACTGATGTAGCAAAACCCCCAAAATCTCAGTGGCTCAGCACAACAGAAATTTATCCATGGCTATACAATCCACCAGTGCAGGCATTCCTAATGACTGGATAGCCTTCCATGCAGTGATACAGGGACACAGCCTCCTTTACCTTGCCACACTGGCACCCTTTCAGCCCAAGTCTTCTGTATCCAGTGGACAGGGAAAAGAAGGGAGAAAACTTAACACTTGCTTCTTCTCAGCTCATCCTAGAATTTACACACATTCCTTGCACTCACACTCCATTTGTACAAACTTATTACTTTGTTTAGAATGGAAGGAGTCTGGGAAATTTCCAGGGAAACAGCTCTGCAAGATGGAAGGAGGGAGCATGGCTTATTGGTGGCAATTCCAACCTAACAGCTTCAAGAAAGATAACCAGCACTGGCATGTCCAAGTTCAGCTCCAGTCATATTAATTTTTTTAACACCTTATTGGAGTATAATTGTTTTACAATGGTATGTTAGTTTCTGCTTTGTAACAAAGTGAATCACCTATGCATATATATATATATCCCCATATTTCCTCCCTCTTGTGTCTCCCTCCCACCCTCCCTACTCCACCCCTCTAGGTGGTCACAAAGCACCGAGCTGATCTCCCTGTGCTATGCAGTTGCTTCCCACTAGCAATCTATTTTACATTTGTTAGTATATATAAGGCCATGCCACTCTCTCACTTCGTCCCAGCTAACCCTTCCCCCTCCCCATGTCCTCAAGTCCACTCTCTACATCTGCGTCTTTATTCCTATCCTGCCCCTAGGTTCTTCAAAACAATTTTTTTCTTTTTATATTCCATATATATGCATTAGCATATGGTATTTGTTTCCCTCTAACTGACTTACTTCAGGTAAGTAAGTCTAGGTCCATCCATCACACTATAAATAACTCAATTTCATTTCTATTTATGGCTGAATAATATTCCATTGTATATATGTGCCATATCGTCTTTATCCATTCATCTGTCGATGGACACTTAGGTTGCTTCCATGTCCTGGCTATTGTAAATAGAACTGCAATGAACATTGTGGTACATGACTCTTTTTGAATTATGGTTTTCTCAGGGTATATGCCCAGTAGTGGGATTGCTGGGTCATACGGTAATTCTACTTTTAGCGTTTTAAGGACCCTCAATACTGCTCTCCATAGTGGCTGTATCCCTCATTGTAGTTTTGATTTGTATGTCTCTAATGATTAGTGATGTTGAGCATCCATTCATATGTTTGTTGGCAATCTGTATATCTTCTTTGGAGAAATGTCTATTTAGGTCTTCTGCCCATTTTTGGATAGGGTCAGTTGTATTTTTTTGCTTTGAGCTGCTTGTAAATTTTGGAGATTAATCCTTTGTCAGTTGCTTCATTTGCAAATATTTTCTCCCATTCTGACAGTTATCTTTTCATTTTGTTTATCGTTTCCTTTGCTGTGCAAAAGCTTTTAAGTTTCATTAACTCACATTTGTTTATTTTTGCTTTTCTTTCCATCTCTTTGGGAGGTTGGTCGAAAAGGATCTTGCTGTGATTTATCTCATAGAGTGTTCTGCCTATGTTTTCCTCTAAGAGTTTTATAGTGTCTAGCCTTACATTTAGGTCTTTAATCCATATTGAATTTATTTTTGTGTATGGTGTTAGGGAGTGGTCTAATTTCATTCTTTTACATGTAGCTGTCCAGTTTTCCCAGCACCACTTATTGAAGAGGCTGTCTTTTCTCCATTGTATATTCTTGCCTCCTTTATCAAAAATAAGGTGACCATAAGTGTGTGGGTTTACCTCTGGGCTTTCTATCCTGTTCCATTGTTCTATATTTCTGCTTTTGTGCCAGTACCATACTGTCTTGATTACTGTAGCTTTATAGTAGAGTCTGAAGTCAGGGAGCCTGATTCCTCCAGCTCCGTTTTTTTCCCTCAAGACAGCTTTGGCTATTCAGGGTCTTTTGTGTTTCCATACAAATTGTGAAATTTTTTGTTCTACTTCTGTGAAAAATGCCAGTGGTAGTTTGATAGGGATTGCATTGAATCTGTAGATTGCTTTGGGTAGTATAGTCATTTTCACAATGTTGATTCTTCCAATCCAAGAACATGGTATATCTCTCCATCTATTTGTATCATCTTTAATTTCTTTCACCAGTGTCCTATAATTTTCTGCATACAGGTCTTTTGTCTCCTTAGGTAGGTTTATTCCTAGGTATTTTATTCTTTTTGTTGCAATGGTAAATGGGAGTGTTTCCTTAATTTCTCTTTCAGATTTTTCATCATTAGTGTATAGGAATGCAAGAAATTTCTGTGCATTAATTTTGTATCCTGATATTTTACCAAATTCATTGATTAGCTCTAGTAGTTTTCTGGTAGCATCTTTAGGATTTTCTATGTATAGTATCATGTCATCTGCAAACAGTGACAGCTTTACTTCTTCTTTTCCGATTTGGATTCCTTTGATTTCTTTTTCTTCTCTCATTGCTGTGGCTAAAACTTCCAAAACTTTGTTGAATAACAGTAGTGAGAGTGGACAACCTTGTCTTTTTTCTGATCTTAGAGGAAATGCTTTCAGTTTTTCACCAGTGAAAACGATGTTGCTGTGGGTTTGTCATATATGGCCTTGTTTATGTTGAGGTAAGTTCCCTCTCTGCCTACTTTCTGGAGGGTTTTTATCATAAATGAGTGTTGAATTTTGTCACAAGCTTTTTCTGCATCTATTGAGATGATCATATGATTTTTCTCCTTCAATTTGTTAATACAGTTTATAACATTGATCGATTTGCATATATTGAAGAATCCTTGCATTCCTGGGATAAACCCCACTTGATCATGGTGTATGATCCTTTTAATGTGCTGTTGGATTCTGTTTGCTAGTATGTTGTTGAGGATTTCTGCATCTACATTCATCAGTGATATTGGCCTGTAGTTTTCTTTGTGACATCTTTGTCTGGTTTTGGAATCAGGGTGATGGTGGCGTCATAGAATGAGTTTTAGAGTGTTCCTCCCTCTGCTATATTTTGGAAGAGTTTAGAAGGATAGCTATTAGTTAGCTCTTCTCTAAATGTCTGATAGAATTCGCCTGTGAAGCCATCTGGTCCTGGGCTTTTGTTTGTTGGAAGATTTTTAATCACACTCTCAATTTCAGTGCTTGTGACTGGTCTGTTTATGTCTGCTATTTCTTCCTGGTTCAGTCTTGGAAGGTTGTGCTTTACTAAGAATCTGTCCATTTCTTCCAGGTTGTCCATTTTACTGGCATATAGTTGCTTGTAGTAATCTCTCATGATCCTTTGTTTTTCCACCCTGTCAGTTGTTACTTCTCCTTTTTCATTTTTGTTGATTTGAGTCTGCTCCCTTTTTTTCTTGATGAGTCTGGCTAATGGTTTATCTATTTTGTTTATCTTCTCAAAGAACCAGCTTTTAGTTCTACTGATCTTTGCTACTGTTTCCTTCATTTCTTTTTCATTTATTTCTGATGTGGTCTTTATGATATCTTTCCTTCTGCTAATTTTCAGGTTTTTCTGTTCTTTCTCTAATTGCTTTAGGTTTAAGGTGAGGTTATTTGAGATGTTTCTTGTTTCTTGATGTAGGATTGTATTACTATAAACTTCCCTTTTAGAACTGCCTTTGCTGCATCCCATAGGTTTTGGGTCTTCGTGTTTTCATTGTCATCTGTTTCTAGGTAGTTTTTGATTTCCTCTTTGATTTCTTCAGTGATCTCTTGGTTATTTAGTAGCATATTGTTTAACCTCCATGTGTTTTTATTTCTTACAGACTTTTTCCTGTAATTGATATTTAGTCTCATAGCATTGTGTTCGGTAAAGATACTTGATACAATCTCAATTTTCTTAAATTTACAAAGGCTTGATTTGTGACCCAAGATATGATCGTTCCTGGAGAATGGTCCATGAGCACTTGAGAAAAAAGTATATTTTTGGATGGAATGTCCTATAAATATCAATTAAGTCCATCTTGTTTAATTATAATTTAAAGCTGTGTTTCCTTATTTTCATTTTGGATGATATGCCCATTGGTGAAAGTGGGGTGTTAAAGTCCCCTACTATGACTGGATTACTGTCGATTTCCCTTTTTATGGCTGTTAGCATTTGCCTTATGCATTGAGGTACTCCTATGTTGGGTGCATATGTATTTGCAATTGTTCTATCTTCTTCTTGGATGGATCCCTTGATCATTATGTTGTGCCCTTCTTTGGCTCTTGTAATAGTCTATATTTTAAAGTCTATTTTGTCTGATATGTGAATTGTTACTCCAGCTTTCTTTTGATTTCCATTTGCATGGAATATCTTTTTCCATCCCCTCACTTTCAATCTGTATGTGTGCCTAGGTCTGAAGTGGGTCTCTTGTAGACAGCATATATACATGTCTTGTTTTCATAACCATTCAGGCAGTCTTTGTCTTTTGGTTGGAGCATTTAATCCATTTACATTTAAGGTAATTATCGATATGTATGTTCCTATTACCATTTTCTTAATTGTTTTGGGTTTATTACTGTAGGTCTTTTCCTTCTCTTGTGTTTCCTGCCTAGAGAAGTTCGTTTAGCATTTACTGTAAAGCTGGTTTGGTGGTTCTGAATTCTCTTAGCTGTTGCTTGTTTGTAAAGGTTTTAATTTCTCCATCAAATCTGAATGAGATCCTTGCTGGGTAGAGTAATCTTGGTTGTAGATTTTTCCCTTTCATCACTTTAAGTATGTCCTGCCACTCCCTTCTGGCTTGCAGAGTTTGTGCTGAAAGTTCAGCTGTTAACCTTATAGAGATTCCCTTGTATGTTATTTGTTGCTTTTCCCTTGCTGCTTTTAATATTTTTTCTTTGTATTTAATTTTTGATAGTTTGATTAATATGTCTTGGCGTGTTTCCCCTTGGATTTATCCTGTTTGGGACTCTCTGTACTTCCTGGACTTGACTATTTCCCTTGCCATATTAGGGAAGTTTTCAACTATAATCTCTTCAAATATTTTCTCAGTCCCTTTCTTTTTCTCTTCTTCTTCTGGGACCCGTATAATTTGAATCTTGGTGCATTTAATGTTGTCCCAGAAGTCTCTGAGGCTGTCCTCAATTCTTTTCATTCTTTTTGCTTTATTCTGCTCTGAGGTAGTTATTTTCACTATTTTATCTTCCAGGTCACTTATCCGTTCTTCTGCCTCAGTTATTCTGCTACTGATTTCTTCTAGAGAATTTATAATTTCCTGTATTGTGTTCTTTATCATTGTTTGTTTGCTCTTTAGTTCTTCTAGGTCCTTGTTAAACGTTTCTTGTATTTTCTCCATTCTATTTCCACGATTTTGGATCATCTTTATTATCATTACTCTGAATTCTTTTCCAGGTAGACTGCCTACTTCCTATTCACTTTTTTGGTCTGGTGGGTTTTTGCCTTGCTCCTTCATCTGTTGTGTGTTTCTCTGTCTTGTCATTTTGCTTAATTTACTGTGTTTGGGGTCTTCTTTTTGCAGGCTGCAGGTTCATAGTGCCTGTTGTTTTTGGTGTCTGCCCCCAATGGGTAAGGTTGGTTCAGTGGGTTGTGTAGGCTTCCTGGTGGAGTGGACTGGTGCCTGTGTTCTGCCACAGGAGGCTGGATCTTGTCTTTTTGGTGGGCAGGACGGCATCCAGTTGCGTGTTTTGGGGTGTCTGTGACCTTATTATGATTTTAGGCAGCCTCTCTGCTAATGGATGCGGTTGTGTTCCTGCCTTGCTAGTTGTTTGGCATAGGATGTCCAGCACTGGAGCTTGCTGGTCATTGAGTGGAGCTGGGTCTTAGCATTGAGATGGAGATCTCTGGGAGAGCTTTCACCATTTGATATTATGTGGGGCTGGGAAGTCTCTGGTGGATCAATGTCCTGAACTCGGCTCTCCCGCCTCAGGGGCACAGGCCTGACACCCAGCCAGAGCACCAAGACCCTGTCAGCCACACAGCTTTTGGTTTCAACCAATGAGAAGCAGCATAAAAGGAGATTAGCTGCTAGTATTGGAGGGTCTCCTGCAGAGGTGGGGCATGGCTGTTGCTCACTGTGGGGACAAGGACACTGGCAGCAGCATTTCTGGGAAGTACTCCTTCACATGAGCCCTCTCAGAGTCCACCATTAGCCCCACCAAAGAGCTGGGTAGGCTTCAGTGCTGGATTGCCTCAGGCCAAACATCCAACCCATATTAATTTCTAGTCATACTATGTCAGGCATGTGGCTGTCTCAAGCTTTCAGTTTAAATCACAAGTCAAAATGTTATGTAATGAGTAATTTAACACAGGAGCTATTCCTAAATTATAAATACAGATATTGTAGTTACAGAATGTTCTGGGAAAAAGTGGGAAATCTTCAAGAATCCCTTAATTAGTGAACTAAGCATCACATGTTTTCAGGCATGTCAATACTGTCTTTAAATAAAACCTGCTGTGTTTTAGTTTCTCTTACACATAATGAATAGAATGCCAATCTTAGCACATCTTGAAGTGGACAAGAGTGGATACAGAGAACTATCAGGGACTGGACAGCAAAGATGTCTATGTAATCTTCATAAGAACTTTTTTGAGTACTCAATATCTACCAGGAAGAACACTTAACACTTTACATACATCATCTTCTTCAATGTGTGCTCCAGTTCTGAGAGTTACTAATACTGTCCTTATTTTACAAAGGAGAAAACTGAAGCTTAGAGAGGTAAACTCCTACGCCAGGGCATGGCAGGGCCAAACTGTAGACCCAGGCAGGGAGGAGCTCTGAGGCTTATCTTAGAATATAAAAAGCAGAGCCGTTGATATTGCCAAGAGAGTCAACATATACAATGTGAATTTAGCATTCCCTCCTCTGCAAGCCTCTAGCTTTTATTAAACAGAACAACACAGACCAAAAACATCTCCATGTGACTAAATAATTTGAGATTTTTCTCTATAAACATTCTAGCATTGCAGGGAATCCAGGTGTCTTTTAAATAAAAGAAACAAGCCATTAGAGATCAGTCTCCAGTACCGATGATTGGGAGAGCTCTATGTGCTGAGATCCTAAAGTCAGGTGATGACAGTATCAATCAGTCTTATTTTTCCATTCACTGGAATGGCCCTGTGGCGTACTCAGCCAGACACAGAGTGATGGAAAATATACCTTCGTCCCAATTTCAGTAAAGCTCCCAAGGAGAACACACTCGTGCAAGAGAAGGAGTGATTTCAGACCAATTTCTCCCCCATCCTGCCTGTTCAATGTCGTTACTATTCTCTTTTCTGATCTTTGTATCATGTCTCTATATCATGAGAGCATCTATATGTTTGGAGGGGTTGGAAGCAGTGATTTTCCGCTTTGTCCCTACATGGAAATCTGAAAGTGTTCAGTTGACTTTTGGATGGCCCAAGGAGTCGGGAAAAGGAGACAAATAGGGGCCTAAGAGGAATGAAATTTCTGTTATACAAACCATTTCATTCGGGCAAGAAACAATTATTTTATTTGAATAATATGGGAGTCTTTAAACCTTAAAGAAGTTATTTAATTATGTTTGAAACAACACTAATTCAAGGACACTTCTACATAAGGAAAAAATAAAATGTAATTACTTTGTTTTACCTTAATGCTGATTAAAATCATATATATATACATATATATATATATAGACACACACACAGCTGTATATACAAATTGTCTGTGGACATGTTTTATTTATAGAAAATGTGTCTGATATTTTGAACCAAGACTGCTATTGCTAGTGATTCACTGAAATGTTTTCAGGCTTTTTCATTTTCTGACGCCAAACAATTTCCCTGAAAGGTGGAAAATCATTTAAGTGAACCTATAAAATAGGTGGTAGAATGGCTTTTAGCTCAGCTGAGGAGGTGCTGCGCGGGTCTTAATGAGGCACCCATTTACGAAAGAGTGTTATCAGGCTTACACAAGTCATTTGTTTCAGTGACATTTGAAACAGCTATTAATGCAAAAACTTTACATCTATAAGCCCCACTTTGCCAGTTTTCCCACATTTCCAAGAGTTTTGACAAGCTTGACTACCCATTATAAACTTTCCCCTTCCTAATATAAAGCATTCATTTAATTTGAACACAAGAATTACTGAGACAAGCTTTTAAGCAACAGTACTGTGACTCTTCATTTTACCTTATTCCTTAAGACAAATTATCTGAGTTTGGACACATTTAAAAATTCTTCTTTTCTATGATTTTTTTTCTAATTGTTAGCATGGTTAGGACATAAAGTTCCTCAAATTAACAAGCAAAAATGATCAGGGCTTACTGTGTAGAAACAGATTCAGTTATGTGATATATACAAAAGAAGATGGGATTTCTGTTTTTGAGGAGATTACACAAAACCTAAATGCAGGGATGGGAAGGAAGCTGGTCTGTTACACAGAAAGCAGCAAATATCCCTTTGGATATACTTCATTGGTCAGGGTAGTGGGCACTCCAGAAGGGGAAGTATCATCTGAAGCTGGAGACCTCAAACAGGAACTCAAGGCGGGCTGAGGTTGTATTCGAAGCTAGGAGCACGGCACCTGGCTACCTTCAGCTCTCTAAGTGTGTTGTTACAGAGACTCTGGTCTTCCATGTAGTTACCTATCATCCCCTGTTTACAAAGAGAATCTTATTTTTCTTCTGGGTTTCTGTTATGGGATAGACACTTCCATTCGATTTGTAAAGAGATAAGGTCTCCCTTTGTGAGGAATGTGAGACCAACTGACAACTGGTCATGGAATGTTGAACTTTCAACTCTGAATCTCTTCTAGTCTGTAAGAAATGAATCAAATCATTGCAAACTTCAGCACTTTAACTACTATTAGAAAGAAGTGACATGCCATTGACCTCAGCTTTTCTCTGCACGTGTGTGTACCTCTTCCTCAACCACCCATATAGTTGAGATTCAAAGTACAAGGTCTGTTCAAATGTTAATGTCCTATGACATTATGATTCTCAATATTTAAAATCTGGTATGACACAAAATATGGTCCTACTCATCTTGTGGTAGTGATGACATCTAAAATATACAATTCCCTTGAGCTTAAACAGACACACCATAAAGGTATATTCAAAATCACAGCAATTTCACAATTGCAGGAGGTCTGAACTACTTTTCTTTCATTCAGACAGTAACAACCAAAAAGAAAACAACAGCAATTCTTCACTGGCAATTCTTATGACTGAAATTTAGATATACTAGCTATATACATGGAATCTGCACAGTTGCAGTGAAGCAGTTTTCCTTCATTGGATCACATTCGTTGGGGCAGCTTGTCATCTGCCATGTGTCTAAAAAGATGCCATTCCTAACTCTCGCATCCCATATCTACTGGCCTCATTTTCTCGAATGCACATAGGCATTCTCCGTGTACCAGCAAGGACGGTTGCTGGTATCATCAGGTTTCTATATATTTTGGCTCGAGTTCCAAGAGGAATTGAGAGTTATCTTTCATCCTCCAATGCAGAAAATTCCAATGGAGAATTCTAACTGGCTCAACCTGTATCTCATATCTCTTTGTGGGTGATCCCATATTAGTTTATTTTTAGCCTAGCTTTCTTTCCATATACCCATGCCGTGCCTGAAGGTGAGGACAGAACACTGAGTTTGATAATCTAAAGCAACTTGGGAACACAGTGTATGTTCCAAAGGAAAGCACATACCATTTCCAGGAAGAAGAAGGAAAAGTATGCTAGGCAGACAAAATTTCTAGGACACATTCTATACTGATTAGGTGACCCATATATCAAAATGGTGTTTAATGAGTTGATAAAGAGATACACTGGCCTTGTTTAGTCTTCTTTTCCAAATTCTAATCTTCTTAAGAGCACTTCATAGTGAAAAATATCATCTCTAGCTTTATGTACAAATTTCCTGATCATTGATGGCTATGATCTATGCAACACTTGACAGGCTCACACAGAGACACAACAAATACACCAGTGTAAACTGGCTTTGTTGAATTTTCCTTTATTTAAGCTATGAATCTCGCTTCTATTGAAAGCAATAATTGAGTTAAAATTTTATAAGTGTTTAGTTTTGTCTTAAACATGTTCTTTATTCTTGTCAAGTAAGAATAAAATGACCTAGAAGAGCACATTACCTACTTTAACAAAACCTGAGCCAATCATATTCCAGATGATGTTTGCTAGTTACCAGAAAAAAAAGAAAAACAAATACACACCTCAAGGTTGAGCCCTAAATGGCATTATACTTCCCTTTATGAAAGCACCACGGAAGGACCAGCCAGATCTGTCTGGCTTTCTGAACAGTCTACTACCTTAATGATGAGATGTGAATAATATCAGTACAGCTCTCCACCCTTGGTCATACCCTCAAGCAGGACATTCAACCTTCTCTGCACTTTAGAATCACCCCGGGAGTTAAAAAATGCTTTGGGCCCAATTCCAGACTCAATTCCTGGAGAAGAGCTTGGACCTTAATAATTTTAATACATCTGTGGTTCTAATGTGCACGAATGAGAACCACTAGCCTAGTATTAAGGACTTGAAATCAAATCACCAGCTCAAATGCAGATGTGTCACCTGAGATGGTTAGTACAAAAAGCTAATGTGTGCTAAGATCACTTGTCATTTTCAACTGGGGGCAATTTCCCTCCCCTAGGGGACATTTGGCAATGCCTGGAGACATTTTTGATTGTCACAACTTGGGGATGCAATTGGCATCTAGTGAACGGAGGTCGGTAATACTGCTCAACTCCTAAACTGCACAGGATAACCCGGCACGCACAGGAAAGAATTATCCACCCAAAATGTCAATAGTGCTGAGGTTGAGAAACAATGCCTAAGCCAGAAATAAAAGATTTGGGACAGAAGACAGAAATTGAGGAGTATGAACTGCTTTCCTGGAAGAGAGGAAACCAATAATGTGTTGAGTGTCCTTGCGAGCTAACAGGCAGCATGAAGTGCTGCAGATTTCTTAAGACAGATTGGAGGGGGACTGAAAGGGGCAAAAGAGCTGAAAACTTTGCCCGTGAACATTGGGGTTAATAGAAGGCACCCAGACTTATGTAATGGTTGTCCTGGCTCTCAACCAAACTATCAACGTTACAGATGCAAAAAATCAATCAATACATTTGTAAATTTGCATTACAAATTTCAATTTCCAAATAAATCCAGAACTTCTAAGTTGTTATGCAGAAGAAATTACGTCAAACTAATGATAATTGCTTTGTAAATTTAGATTACTGAAATGGTAGACTTTATTAGCTCTTTCCTTTGGAAGGAGGAGAGCCTTCTTTCCACACACACACACACACACACACACACACACACACACACACACACACACACAACGCTGACTGCTCTAGAGATTCAAATCATGCTTGGTACAATGGATCTAGCATCTTTCCTTTTATCTAATTTAAAAGTTCCTTGCTATTTCTTCAACTTGACCAAAATTGAGCAACTCTTTTCTTTTTGCTCTTTGATCTAGGAAAGTAAGCAAAGACTCATGGACCAAACTACTAATGAAGACATACAAAACCTAGACCACAGAAGTCGAAAGCTAAATGGAGATGAAAGTCACCAGATGGGTATCAATGGTCTGACAAAACTGAGGTCAATATCCCTGCATTTACTCAATTCATAAACAGAAAGCATCAGGCGTGTTCCTCACTGTGTGCTACCATCAGGAGGGTGGTACATAAAAAAGGAAATCTAAGTTTTGCCTTTCCAAAATGGCCCAAAAGTACACCAAATATTAATGATGATTGTTTCCAGGTGATAGAATTGGGGATGACTCAATTCCTTCTTTACACTTTTCTATGCTCTCCTTATTACCAGGAACACAAATTAGCTTTTTAATAATTTCATAAAGGGAAATACTAAGCATCTCATAATTCTTTCATGAAATAAGTTTTTGTGGGAATATAATTTAATAGAGCCTAGATTTAAACAAATCATATATACATCATGTAAAGTAGAAATCACAGGAGCATCCCAAAAGATGGACAATTGGACTACTGTTTTAAAAGAGGACCTAAAACCCATTCCAAACATTAAGAGACCATTAGGTCTCAGGTACATCCTGCCATAGGGCAGAGGCCCCTCCCCAGGACTGGGAGGTATGTTTATCAAGTCCTTCTTCCCCAACCTCTCCTCTCTTGCTTCACCCATTTCCAATATTCCACTCACGTGTAATTCTCCCAACCTGCCAATTCCATCCATGTCTCTCACTTGTTTAAAAACTCAGCTTGAGACCTCCTTCAGGGGAAACCTTCTGAAATATTTCGACATATGGGGGAGTCAAACTCAGAGAAATTCCAAGACAAGGACCCATGCTTTTAAATAATCTAGATCTTGCTTCCAAGAATGACCCTAACTGAGAATAACAAAAACAACAACAATAAAAAGCAACAAGGAACTCACAATTCAGCAAAGATTTATCCAAGCTTCAATTCTGGGAAGACTGAATGAAAAGCGCCATCTACTTCTACCCACAGACTCTTATTTTGGCCTGCTCACTACGTATGTGTTAAGTTTGTGCAGGTTCCATTCTTATTTAGCGTAGCACTTTTAAAAATACACACACTCATACTCATGATTATACCTGATTGTTCCAACTACCAGCCATTCCTAATCCTGGTTCCACACCAGAATAAGCCAGAGAACAAAATGAAATTACCAACGCCTCAACTCCACTGTAGATCATTTAATCAGGCTTGTTGGGAGAGGGACCTGGACATGGGTTTGAAAAGTTCCCCAGGTGATGATGATGTGTAGTCAGTGCCCAGAACCGCTGCGCTAGGGCATAAAATATTAGGGTCTAGAAGTTACCCTCTGTTTCTATCTTCTCCACTACTACTTTTAATCCCATGTCTCACTACACAGCACACACATCAAGACAAGCACGTGACATGCTTTAAACATAGACTTGTTGACTTGGTTTGGCTATAATGGTACAGGTCATAAGTTATTTTTCAATGCCCCACACCTAAGAAATAGGGAAAATAATGGCCAAGAAGAATGCTCACCAGAAATGGGGGTGAGGGGTACTGCCCAAAGTTATGATGGAGGTAGTGAAAAGAAAACAATGGATGAATGCTTCAGTTGCAAAGGAAACCCTCCTTTGCAAAAAAAAAAAAAAAAAAATTTTTTTAGCGTTTCTTATTATTTTATATTGAGTTGAATATTTGACTCAACACTTTTCTACATACAAAACACAAGTCTCTTGAAGGGTTCTTCATAAGTGCATTATAGAATAATTTAGTCTGTCATAAGCACTTAAAGATTTGACATTCAACTCATTTATTTCAGATCTCCACAAGGATCAAGCACCCAAACCATTCTGGAGGGGCTCCCCAGGCTTCTTCAGCTCTATGATATATGAAACTCCAATTATTCTTGACTCTACGTCCCTGTCATGGATGCAAAGAGCCTTTGAATTCTGAAAGCCCTTTCTTTTGCTATAAGCAAAAGAAAAATCATGCTATGAGCCCAGCAGAGCACAAGGGAGTGGGCCAGTGCATCACAAACCATGTTCTTTTTTATCTTCCACTAAGTCCTTGAGAAGTAGGGTACCTCACAAGACTGTGGACCAAGCCTTTCTTATATTAGGGTATGTCTGTGAGCATAGCTTTTCTGGGCCAAGCTGAGAGCCAGGAAGTCACTGCCTTTGGTGATTTAATCATCCTAGCTTTGGAGTTGCACATAAAGTCATGTCAGTAGGTGACAGCAGGAGGCAAGACAAAAATTTGGTTGTTCTCCAGTCTGAATAATGGGCTGCAATGGAACCTCATCTCTAGCGAACCCAGTATGATAAAAACAAGTGCTGCTGCCACTATGGGATGATTCAGTTCAGCAAGAGTTGAGCTCTTAAACTCTAGTAATCTCTCAAGGAGTCCTGGTCCTTGAAAGTTTACCTACCGAAATATTCTACATGGTGGGCTAGTAATCCAAAGACCCCATGAGTCCATTCAGCACACACTGTTTTTTCTTTAGGATGAAAAAAAGCCCCATAGAGCCTTTCTTCGAGATTTTGTGACCCCAGAAATTTAAATAGGTTATTTTTTTAGGTTGACTGGCAAACCCCTCACAAGCATTTCCAAATGAGGAAATGTTCTTACTTTATAGAGATTTAATTCTAACAAAGAAAATAATAAATTGAAGACTGTATCCTACCCTAATCAAAATAAGCATTTGGAGAAAATGATCCTTTGCTAGTACGTGAGAAACAGTTACATCACAGTTGAATGTTTCTTTACAGACTTTAATCATGAGCATTAAGACCATCCAAGCATCTTCTAAGTTAGGTGCTGGAAGAGGAGACTAGGGAGACAAACGGAGGATAAAAGGCAGGACAGAGTACCACTTTTAGCCTGTGGCATGGCCATGTGAATGCTACTCCAACTTCCTGTGCTTCAGTTGTACCAGTATTACGTGGAATTAATTCTTGCTGGAAATAAACAATCACTACTGAACTCTCTGCTTTCAGGCTTTCCCCTGGAAAGGTTTCCCCATTCCTATGTCACCATGTAGTTTGGAGATGGCTGTCGTTTCCCTGTGTCATCACACAGCCCTCCCTCTGTGTCTGTGTCTTAATCTCCTCCTCCTATAAGGACGTCAGTCTTATCGGATTAGAACTCCTCCTAACAACCTCATTTTAATTTAATTACTGCTTTATAGACCCTTTCTCCAAATACAGTCACAGTCCATGGTACTAGGAGTCAGGACTTCAACATATGACTTTGGTGGGGACACAATTCAGTCCACAATGATACTTAGTGCGTTTAGCTCCACTCTACTATTCTTTAGAGTAAGATCTAAATAAATACAAAAATCTTGGTAGAATGAGGTACATTTTCTACCTTGGATTTGTTCTCCTCTTCCCTTTCTTTTCTTCATACTCAGCCCCCCAAACCACAGTTTATCAGAACATTCTAAGTCACCTTGGACAGTTTTAGTTTGGGTTAAAATTTGTTTTTAAAGATTAATCCTTCTCTCATGGCTTCAGGGTTCTGGATTTTAGCCTCTGGACAGCATATTATTAAGGCTTTTATTTGGCTTTTGACATTTATCTAGCATGATACACCTTTAACTGTCAGCTTACTGTGCATCAAACCAAAGGTTATATTTGCCCTTATAAATTCCCCGCTCAAGCCTTTGCTTCCTTTCTCCTGCAGCAAAGCAGGGAGGAAAAAGAGAAAAAGATCATGTCCATGTCTGAGCATGAGCAACATGGATTTCAAGAGTAGTTTCCCCTCAGCAAAGAGATTTTAAAGTTCTAAGTGGCTGTTTCTCTTTGAGAAGGTGCTCCCTCTACCACCCTTCATGCTGGTCCACTGCTAGATGCCTATGGAACGTGTTACACTGAACTTTAAGCTGCGTCTCATTTAATAACTTGACATCTGATTTGAACTGGAATTCCTTTTTTTTATTTTTTATTTTTTTGTGGTACGCGGGCCTCTCACTGTTGTGGCCTCTCCCGTTGCGGAGCACAGGCTCCGGACGCACAGGCTCAGCGGCCATGGCTCAGGGGCCCAGCCGCTCCGCGGCATGTGGGATCTTCCCAGACCGGGGCAGGAACCCGTGTCCCCTGCATCGGCAGGCAGACTCTCAACCACTGCACCACCAGGGAAGCCCCTGAACTGGAATTCTTTAAAATAGTTTGATGTTGCTAAATTTCCAGCCCATAAATGAATATAACTAAAAAGAAGTGTTATAGATTATGGGGTTGGGCTGTCTGGGAACATTCTCTGAGATGGGCATACAAAAGATTTCCTGGGATGGAAAAAGGACTAGAAGAAGGAAATCTGGCAGATCATCACGCCCACCTGACAAAGTCAGACCAGTGGGGAACTCTGGAGTAAAGATCTATCAGAGGAGTCCTGTGCTAGGTGGAAGTGGCTTTGTACCACCATCTTGCTGAGTTACTGATGGGGACCAGCCTGAGAAGGGGTGAATTCAGCTACAACTTCCTTGCTCAGTCATTGGCTGAAGGCTTCTCAAAACATGATACATGGGCTTCCCTGGTGGCGCAGCGGTTGAGAGTCCGCCTGCCGATGCAGGGGACACGGGCTCGTGCCCCGGTCTGGGAAGACCCCACATGCTGCGGAGTGGCTGGGCCCGTGAGCCACGGCTGCTGAGCCTGTGCATCTGGAGCCTGTGCTCCGTAACAGGAGAGGCCACAACAGTGAGAGGCCCGCGGACCGCAAAACAACAACAACAACAACAAAAAAAAAAAAAACATGATACAAACTCTGGTGGATTCTGGCAACTAGAGTTTGTCAGCTAAGGACATTCCACACAGATGGACAGCATGTCCTTTCTCTAAGGGGAACCTGGGCTGTGTAACTCTGTGTCTGCCACACATGCCTTTGGAAAAAAGATCCAAAATGATGTCTTATTTTTGTGTGTATGTTTACAAATGGTGATCACATTACTTATTGTCCAAAGTATGACCTTCTGAGAGTAAAAGGAGTGGATATTAATAATTACACCAGGACTACAGGCACACATAATCACTCTAATTATATACCTGTCTACCTTTATGACTCACAAACATCTATCTTCACCCCTAGGAGACTCACTCACGCATCCATCACAATTAACTTCCTCCATATTTACTTAACACTTACTATTTATGAAAAAATCAAACGTGGACAGGCTCTGGAGATCGTGTTAAAGGAGCACGTATGAAAAAGCAGATGTGTTAGCGTGCCCCCCTCCTCCCTTTTCCTACTTTAATGATGCTGTCAGAACTCACTTAAGCATTCCAGCTCACTGATTCTCAGCCTGGAATCTGTATGGGCCCTTAGAGGTCCTGTAAAGCAGATCACTAAGGACCCATACAACTTAGACTAATTCATTTCTTAATTTTCTGTTTTCATTTTCATGTGTATGTTGGGGGCAGGGCGAGGGGGTGATGATATTTTGTTTATCCTCAGTCTATGTTAGAATCACTTGCTAAAGTGACCAATTTCAGACTCCTGAAGTGTTGATATGTGTAATTTTAGTCCAAATTAGATCAGTTTTTTCAGGACTCAATAGAAACGTTACAAATCTTAATCTTACTCATTGTTGCCTAGGTACTCAGTGTATTTGTTTGTCTGCAGGAGGCCAGTCTATCTTTCCAGTCCATTACTATTTCTGGAAAAGAGGAGGGAGAGGGAAGAGGAAAGGCACATGCCTTTTTAGATCTGTTTTCTGAGCCAGGTAACTTCCCTTTCTCTTGGCTCTAAGAACCGGGATGCCTTTTTTAGCCAGTCTTCTCAGAGAAGGAAAAGGATCAGATGAGATAATGGTATTCTCGTTTCTCTACTGCCCTGAATCTCTAAAGCGTCCTTGGGAAAAAGTAGAGAGCCTTCTCATCTGTGCTTTCTAGCCATGCATAGTCATTTCTTTACCTATCTATTGGACTATGAGTGGCAGCAAGCTCTATTTGAAAGTTCAAGGTCCAGCTGTATTACCTCACCAGCTCTGTGATATTACTTACCTATTTAACCTTGCAGAACTTCAATTTTAATTATGTGAAATCTCTTTAAGGCATACATTTTATGACCATTAAATGATATAAACTTTGTGTTTGGTTAGTATTACAGTCAGTGGCACCCAAGAGAAAACCCTACTGCAGTAATTTAAAACACAGACATTTATTTGTCTCACACAGAGATAGACAATCTGGGATGGCAAGACAGCTAAGCATGTTACCTCTGATCCTGGGCCCTTCTGGGTTCTTGCACTGCCATCCTTGCTGTTGGTTTCTGTTGTCATGATATCAAGATGATTGTTTTACCTCAAGCACTGATTCACTGCTCTGGCTAAAAAAGGAAAAAAGCAAAATGTCACAGGGGAAAATAACAAAGATGCATGTCTGCTGAGTCTCTCTCTTTAAAAAAAAATTGTCTGGGAAGCCTAACCTAGCAACTTCTACTTATATTTCATTAGCCTCATCAGGACATTTGGCCCCCTTTGGCCTCAAAGGAGTCTGAGGAGAAGGATGCTTTAACTGGGCACATGGACACCTTGAGCAAAATAAGGGATCTAGTAATAAAGCAGAGGAGACTGGATATCCACAAGTCATCTATCATGCTGTATAAAACACATAGCATAATGCCTGCACAGACACAGTTTATCCAGACCTGCCTCATTATGGAAAGTATAATCCTACCACCCCACCTATGAACTTTTTCTCATATTTTTCTACTCACAGGACTATCCCCTCACTCCCTCTTTTCTGTCAAACAAACATCCACAGACTTTTTAAAGTTGAAAAGCATCGTCAATCATGTGGCCCAATTTCACAAAAATTCTGAGACCCAGTTTGTACATCACAATTGGTTCCGCTCATCCATCTAAATCCAGTACAACTCACACTGTTCCAACTATGACTTGCTGGTCACCTCACCCTGTAATTGCAATTCCTTCTTCTGAATGCTGTATTTAAAACTGATCCTTTTTCATCTACTGTAGACTTAAAATATCATTTATTTAAAAAATAATATTATTCTTCTTTACCCCTGTAGTCAGCCCCAGTGACAACCATGCCCCTCCAAAGCGGCTCCTGCTCCAAAGGTCCAGCCCTGCCCCACCCAGCAGGTGGTCTTGGCCGGCACCGGCACCCCTCCAAACTGTCTCCCACTCTGGGGTGGGAGCAGCGCTGCACTACCATACCCGCCACAGTCAGAGCCAGGCCTCACAGCCAGCTGGCCTGAGGGTCAACCCCAACCGCCAGTGCGACCACAGCAATCGTGGCCCAATTACAACAGGTGGGCACATGCAGTCCACTCGGGGGGACACCCCAGAGCACCTGCATCTGGTGACCACAGGGGTCTGTGCCACTGAGCCTCACAGGATACCTTCATCATAAGACCACTCTTTCAAGACTGGAAAACGTAGCTGATACACTGAACACACAGAAAGAAACACAGAGAGTTAGGCAAAATGAGGAGACAAAGGAACACCTTCCCAAGAAAAGAACAAGAAAAAACCTCAGAAAAAGAACTAAATTAACCAGAGATAAGCAATTTAGAAGATAAAGTGTTCAAGGTGATAGTCCTAGCAACGCACACCAGCTCGGGAGAAGAAGAGCTGAACTCAGGGAGAACATCAACAAAGAGAAAATGTAAAAAGGAACCAATCAGAACTGAAGAATATAATAACCGAAATGAAAAATACACTTGAATGAATCAAGAGGATATCAGAGGACGCAGAAGAACAGATCGGCAATCTGGAAGGCAGCGTACTGGAAATCACCCAATAGGAACAGGGAAAAAGAAAAAAGAATTGTTAAAAATGAGGACAGTTTAAGGGACCTCTAGGACAACATCAAGCACACTAACATTCACATTGTAAGATTCCTTAAGGACAACAGAGAGAGAAAGAGAAAGAAAACCTGTTTGAAGAAGTAATGGCTGAAAACTTCCCTAATCTGGTGAAGGAAACAGACATTCAAGTACAGAAAGCACAGAGAATTCCAATCAGGATGAACCCAAAGACACTAACACCAAGACACATTATAATTAAAATGTCAAAAGTTAAAGAAAGATTCTTAAAAGCAGCAAGAGAAAAACAACTAGTTATGTACAAAGGAACCCCCTCCCCCACCAAGACAGACAGCTGATTTTTCAGCAGAAGCTTTACAGGCCAGAGGGATTGGCATGATTTATTCAAAGCACTGAAATAAAAAACTTACAGACAGGAATACTCTAGCCAGCAAGGTTGTCATTCAGAACTGAGGGAGAGATAGAGTTTCCCACATAAGCAAAAGCTATAGGAGTTAATCACCACTAAACTAGCCTTACAAGAAATGTTAAAAGGACATCTTTCAATGGAAAAGAAATGGCCAAGGGAGACGCAAGAGGGAGGAGATATAGGGATATATGTATATGTATAGCTGATTCACTTTGTTATAAAGCAGAAACTAACACACCATTGTAAAGCAATTATACTCCAATAAAGATGTTAAAAACATTTTTAATTAAAAAAAAGAAGAAAAGAAATGGCCATAACTAGAAACAAACAAAAAAAATATGAAAGGAAAAATCTCACTGGTGAAGGCAAGCATACAGTATAGGTCGTAGATCAACCACCTATAAAGTTAGTATGAAGGTTAAAAGACAAAAGTAGTAAAACCAACTATGCATAAAATAATTAGTTAAGTGATACACAAAATAAAAAGATGTCAAAACAATAATGACATCAAAAGCATAAAATGTGGAGGGGGAGCAAAAATGTAGTGCTTTAGAATGCACTTGAACTTAAGCAACCATCAATTTAAAATAGACAGTTGTATACATACGTGGTTATATATGAACCTCATGGTAACCACAAACCAAAAACCTATAACAAATACACAAAAAATAAAGAGAAAGAAATACAAATGTAACACTAAAGAAAATCATCAACTCACAGGGGAAGAAACCAAGAGAAGAAAGGAACAGAGAAGAGCTACAAAAACAACCGGAAAACAATTAACAAATGGCAGTAAGTACATACCTACCAATAATTACTTTAAATGTAAATGAACTAACTGCTCTAACCAAAAGACACAGGATGGATTGAGCAACATCAGGATCATGGTGGCCTGACACACTCCCTTTGTCTCTCCCGTTCAAATCTACAAGTGAAACATCTATAACTCAACAAAGGTTTATCTGCCCAACACACCAGGACACCAGAGAGATCCACACCTATGTACACCTGCAGGTGGATGTACCAGAACACACAGAGGAGGTGAAACTGGGGGAACAGCAGAGGTGGTGCCTATGACACTGATCTCTGAGCCAGCTGCCCAGAGAGCTCAGTAGCAGCAAAGGAAGCAATGCATAAAATGCCAGCTTCCTGGAGCAGCACCCATAGCCATAGGGATCCGAGCAGCAGCAGCAGTGGGGCCTGTGACTCTCTCCCTCCAGCTACAAAGGCACATGCTAACTGGACAACCCCAGACGTAGCAGAGGCACCTGCAACCCCAGCTTTCCCTTCACACTCACCCTCATCCTCACAACAATGGCAGTGCCTGTGACTCAAGCAGCTCTGGATGCAGTGGAGGCGCCCACCATTCAATGCCCCAGGTAGCAACACCAGTGGCACCAGTGACACTGATAGCAGCAAGGCACTAGCAACCCCAGAGGCACAAGCAGTGACAATGAGGGCACCAGACAACATCCCTGGCAGAGGCAGAGGCCATAAAGGGTGGAAAGCACTGATGCTTACATATAGCCAGAGGCAGTTCAGGTAAGGGAAACAAAAACTTATGCTGTAGCGCCACCTACTGAAAAACACAAGAAAGGCTTCTAATTACCAATCTGTTGAATTGTTAGAATGAAGTAATAAAAGCTTTACCTAAAGAAAGGTCTTTACTACTTCAAATTTGTCAGCAGAGGAACAACTCATCAAATACCAGGAGAAACCACAGTAACACATTATAACAAAAAGAAAATAACAATTCTCCAGAAATCAAACATAAAGTCACAAAATATTATGATCTAATTGATAGAGAATTCAAAATAGCTGTCATGAATAAACTCAATAAGCTAGAAGAAAACCCAGAAAAGCAGTTCCATGACCTCAGAAATAAATTAATGAACAGAAGGAAAACTTTACCAGAGAGATTAAAACTCTAAAAAAAGAACCAAACAAAAATTCTGGAGCTGAAGAATTCAATAAATGAGATGAAGAATTCATTAGAAAGCACTGGAGGGACTTCCCTGGTGGCACAGTGGTTGAGAATCCACCTGCCAGTGCCGGGGCCATAGGTTCAAGCCCTGGTCTGGGAAGATCCCACATGCCGTGGAGCAGCTACACACATGCACCACAACTACTGAGCCTGCGCTCTAGAGCCCATAAGCCACAACAACTGAGCCCGCATGCCACAACTGCTGAAGCCCATGTACCTAGAGCCCGTGCTCCGCAACAAGAGAAGCCACCACAATGAGAAGCCTGTGCACCACAACGAAGAGTAGCCCCCGCTCGCTGCAACTAGAGAAAGCCCGCGTGCAGTAATGAAAACCCAATGTTGCCAAAAATTAATTAATTATTTAAAAAAAGAAAGCATTGGAAATAGAGCAGACCATACAGAAGAAAGAATTAGTGAGCTCAAAGACAGAATTCTAGAAATTATATGGGCAGAAAAGAGAGAATTAAGATCTAAAAAAAAAGAAGAAATCCTATGAGAACTATCCCACTCCATTAAAAGGGCAACAAAAGGATAATGGATATCCCAGAAGGAGAAGAGAGGGAGAGGGGATCAGAGAGTTTATTTAAGAAATAAAAGCTGAGAACTTCCCAAACCTGGGGTTAGAAAATGGATAGACAAATCCATGAGGCTAAGAAATACCTAATTATCTCAACACAAAAAGACCTTCTCCAAGATGCATTATATTAATACTGTCAAAAGCCAATGGCAGGGCTTCCCTGGTGGCGCAGTGGTTGAGAGTCCGCCTGCCGATGCAGGGGACGCGGGTTCATGACCCGGTCCGGGAAGATCCCACATGCCGCGTAGCGGCTGGGCCCGTGAGCCATGGCCGCTGAGCCTGCGCGTCCGGAGCCTGTGCTCTGCAACAGGAGAGGCCACAACAGAGGCCCATGTACAGCAAAAAAAAAAAAAAAAAAAGTCAATGGCAAAGAATTTCAAAGACAGCCAGGGAAAAACAACAGCAACCTTCAAAGGAAACCCCATTAAGCTCTCAGCAGAAACCCTACAAGCTAGGAGAGAGTGGAATGAAATACTCACAATATTGAAAAATGAAAACTGTCAGTCAAGAATACCCTATCCAGCAAAGTTATCCTTCACATATGAAGGAGAAATAAAGGCTTTCTGAGACAAACAAAAGTTGAGGGAGTTAATCACCACTAGACCTGCCTTACAAGAAATCTTGAATCTACCTGAAATGAAAACACAAAAGTACACAAAACTTAGAGTAATATAATAAGTAGACATACAGAATCAGAAAACTGCAACTCTATATCAGAATATATTGCTAAACAGCTAAGTATAGCGTAAAAGTTAAAGAGAAAAACACAGTAAAAACTGACAAAAGCTACTTCAATTTGGAAATAAATTCACAACGTTAAAAGGGATAATTTGTGACAAATTACATAAAGAAATGTAAAAGGGGAAGAGGAAAAGGACAGAACTATTACAGGCAAATGAAGATAAGATGACATTAGCAGGAAAAGGACCATTTCATTTTTAAGACTTTTTACAAAAACTTCATGGTAACCACAAAACATAAATCTAGAGCAGACACAAAACACAAAAAAAAGAGAAAAATGAGAAAAACATCACAGAAAATCACGAACACAAGGAAAAAGAAACTGGAAGTATAAAGCAACCAGAAAACAGAAGATAAAACGGCAGTACTAAGTTCTCATCTATCAATAATTACCCTAAACGTAAATTGACAGAATTCACCAATCAAAAGACAGAGAGTGGCTGGTTGGATTAAACCAACTATATAGAGTCTCCAGGAGATTCATCTCAGCTCTAAAGACAAAAGGCTGAAGGCGAAGGGATGAAAGATGATACTCTGGGCTTCCCTTGTGACGCAGTGGTTAAGAATCTGCCTGCCAATGCAGGGGACACCGGTTCCATCCCTGGTCCAGGAAGATCCCACATGCCACAAAACAACGAAGCCCGTACACAACTACTGAGGCTGTGCTCTAGAGCCTGTGAGCCACAACTACTAAGCCCGTGTGCCACAACTACTGAAGCCTGCACGCCTAGAGTCCATGCTCCACAACAAGAGAAGCCACCACAATGAGAAGCCAACGCACCACAACAAAGACCCAAGGCAGCCAAAATTAAACAAAATAAATAAATTTATATAAAATAAAAGATAACACTCTAAGAATATTTCAGCCAAAAGAAAACAAGTGTAGCCATACTCATAGCAGACAAAACAGACTTCGAGCTATGAATGGTAACAAGACACCAAAATGGATATTGTATACTCATAAAGGGGTCAATTCATCAAGAAAACATAATAGTTATTAATATATATGTACCTAACACAGAAGTATCAAAATATATAAAGCAATTATTAACACTCCCAAAGGTAGAAATTGACAGCAACACAATAATAGTAGGGGAGTTTAACACCCCACTTACATCAATGGATAGATCTTCCAGACAGAAATTCAACATGAAAGTATTGAATTTAATGAAACATCAGACCCAGTAGACTTATTGATAGATGTATATAAAACATTCCATGCAAACAGAGCAAAATACACTTTCTTCTCACATGCACATGGGATGTTCTCAAGGATAGACCATATATTGGGACACAAAACAATGTGCAATAAATTTAAGAAGACTGAAATCATATGAAGCATCTTTTCTAAACACAATGGTATGAAACAAAAAAAAATGAACTGTAAGAAGAAAACTGGAAAAATCACAAATATATGAAGACTGGAAAACATGCTACTGAACTACTGGAACAGTAAAGATATCAAAGAAGAAAACTTTTAAAACTTGAAGTGAAAATGAAAATATGACATACCAAAACCTATAGGATGCAGCAAAAGGAGTACTAAGAGGAAAGTACAGTTGACCCCTGGATGAGAAGGAGGTTTGTGGTGCTGACACCCAGTGCAGTCTAAAATCCATGTATAACTTTATAGTCAGCCAGCTGTATCTACAGTTCCACATCTGCAGACTCAACCAATTGTGGATCACGTAGTGTTGTAGTACTTAATAAAAAGAATCTGTGTATAAGTGGACCCATGAAGTTCAAACCTATGTTGTTCAAGGGTCAACTGTACACAGCAATACAGGCCTACCTTAAGAAACAACTATACAAAATCTCAAATGAACAATCTTACCATACACCCAAAGAAATGAGAAAAAGAAGAACAAAGCCCAAAGTCAATAGAAGGAAGGAAATAATAAAGATCAGAGTGGAAATAAATGAAATAGAGACTACAAAGACAATATAAAAGGTCAGTAAAACTAAGAGCTGATTCTCTGAAAAGATAAACAAAACTCACAAACCTTTAGCTAGACTCAGTAAGAAAAAAAATACAGAAGGCTCAGATAAATATTATGAGAAATGAAATATGAGAAATTACAGTGAATACCACAGAAATACAAAGGATTATCAGGGAATACTATGAACAGCTATGTGCCAATAAATTGAACAACCTAAAGGAAATGGATAAATTCTTACAATCATACAACCTTCCAAGAGAGAATCATGAAGAAACAGTAAATCTGAATAGACCAATCACTACTAAGGAAACTGAAACACTAATCAAAACCCTCCCCCAAAACAAAAATCTAGGACCAGACGGCTTCACAGGTGAATTCTGCCAAACATTCAAAGAAAAGTTAATACATATCTTTCCCCAACTTTTTCAAAAAAATTGAAGAGGAGGGAACACTTTCTAACTCATTTTACAAGGGCAACACTACCCTGATACCAAGACCAGACAAGGACAATGCAAAAAAAAGAAAATTATGGGCCAATATCTCTGATGAATATAGATGCAAAAATCATCAAGAAAATGTTAGCAAACTTAATTCAACAAAACCTTAAAAGGATGATTCTATGGGATTTATTCCAGGGAATGCAAGGATGATTCAGCATCCACAAATCAATGTGATACATCACATTAACAAAATAACAATTAAAAATCCTATGATCATCCCAACAGATGCATAAAAGGCATTTGACAAGACTCAATAGCCACTTATGAAAAGAAATTCTCAATAAAATGAGTATAGAAGGAATGTACCATGTACCTCAAAATAATAATGGCCATATGTGACAAATTCATAGCTAATATCACATAGCTAACATCATATTCAATGGTAAAAAACTAAAAGCTATCCCTCTGAGATCAGGAAGAAAGATGTTCACTCTTGCCACTTTTATTCAACATGGTACTGGAAGGCCTAGCCACAAAAATTAGGCAAGAAAAAGAAATAAACATCATCCAAATTGGAAAGGAAAAAGTTAAACTGTCACTGTTTGTGAATGGCATAATTTTATATACAGGAAACACTAGCAACTCCACCATAAAAGTGTTAGAAATAATAAATGCAGTAAAGTTGTAGGGTTCAAAATCAACATAAAACAGTCTGTTGCACTTCTATACACTAACAACAAACTAGTGGAACAAGCAATTAAGAAACAATCCCATTTACGATTGCAACAGAAAGAATAAATACCTAGGAAAAAATTGAACCAAGTGAAAGAACACTAAAAACTATAAAACATTGTTGAAAGAAACTGAAGAAGATACAAAAAATGGAAACATAATATGTGTTCATGGATCAGAAGAATTAACATTTTTAAAATGTCCCTATTGCCTAAAGCAATGTACAGATTCAATGCAGTCAGTATCAAAATCCCAGTAACATTTTTTCACAGAAGTAGAACCCAAAAAATCCTAAAATTTGCATGGAACCACAAAAGAACCGGAAGAGCCAAACCATCTTAGGTACAAAAAAACAAAGCTGGAGGTATCACGCTCCCTGATTTCAAATTATACTACAAAGGTATAGATAGAATCAAAACAGTATGGTATTGGAAAAGCAGACACACAGATCAATGGAACAGCAATGAGAGACCATAAATAAACCCACACATACATGGATAATAATTTACAACAAAAGAGCTAAGAATATAAAATGGAGAAAGGATAGTATCAATAAACTGTGTTGGGAAAAATGGACCTCTACACGCAAAAGAATGAAACTAGATCATTACTTAATACCTTATGCAAATATTAACACAAAATGGATTGAAGAATTAAGTGTAAGACTTGAAACCACAAAACTCCTAGAAGAAAACATGGCAGTATGTTTTTTGACATTAGTCTTAGCACTGTCTTTCTGGAATGTCTCCCTCAGGCAAGGGAAACAGAAGAAAAACATAAACAAATGGGACTACATCAAACTTAAAAGCTTCTGCACAGCAAAGGAAATCATCAAAAAAATGAAAAGACAACCTACTGAATAGGAGAAGATATTTGTAAACCATATATCCAATAAGGGATTGATATCCAAATTACATAAAGAAATCACACAATTCAGTATCAGAAAAACCAAATAATCCAATTAAGAAACGGACAGAGGACCTGAAAGACATTTTGCCAAGGAAGACCTACAGATGGCCAACAGACACATGAAAAGATGTTCAACATCACTAGTAATCAGGAAAACACAAATCACAACCACAATGAGATACCACCCGTCAGAATAGCTATTATGAAAAATGCAAGAAATAACGAGTGTTGCAGAGTATATAGAGAAAAGGGAATCCTGTTGGTGGTAATGTAAACTGGTGAAATCACTATGGAAAACGTATGGAGGTTCTTCGAAAAACTAAAAATAGGACTATCATACAATCTAGCAATTCTACTTCTGAGTATTTATATGAAGAAAATGAAAACACTAATTTAAAAAGATGTATGCATCCTCTGTTCATCACAGCATTAGTTACAATAGCCAAAATATGGAAGTAACCTAGGTTCCCATCAGTAGACAAATGGATAAAGAAAATGTGGTGTATACACATGCACACACACACAACGAAATATTACTCAGCCATATAAAGAATGATATCTTGCCATTTGCAATAATATGAATGGACCTAGAAGGTATTATGCTTAAGTTAAATAAGTCAGAGAATGACAAATACCATATGATTTCATTTATATGTGGAATCTAAAAAACAAAACAAACAAACAAAAAGAAAACAGAAATAAACTCAAAGAATATACTGGTGGTCGTGGCGGGGTGGGGGGTAGTTGTCAGGGTGCAAAATAGCTGAAGGGAATTAAGAGATACAAATTTCCCATTACAAAATAAATAAGTCACAGGGATGTAAGGTACAGCACAGGAAATATAGTTACTAATACTGTAATAACTTTGCATGGTGACAAGTTATTATAAGTCTAGATGATTACTAGACTTATCCTGGTGATCAATTTTTAATGTATATAAATGTCGAATTGCTACCTGAAACCAATATAATACTGTATGTCAACTCTACTTCAATTAAAAAAGAACAAAGTGTGATCAATATATTTTTACTTTTGTCACAATGTTTGTATTTTGTAAATACTTATACATTAATTAGAACAAAAAAGGAAAGGCAGTAAATAGACACGTTCAACACAAACAAGATAGAACGTCAAATTTGCCGAGTGTGAAATACAGGAAAATTTCAAATCCCAGGAGTAAAACAAACCTTTATTTCCTTATCTTTTGGAATCCATGTTCGAATTTTCATACATATATATATACACAAAAAGCAACTGTGACATCAGAGGATAACACTTCTTAGTCTCCTGTAAAATCAGAGTAATTCAATTATGACACTGCAGTGACATATTGCTTTCATCCTTACGAAATGCTAACTAAATGGTAAATGAATAAAAAGAATTCATATTTGTATAACTAATTTTCAGTTTTCTAATCTCTCTCCTCACGCTGTCCACCTTTTGATATTTATAATCCATATTAAAGTTGTGTTCTTATTTACAAACTAGGCAAGTGAGGATGAGGAAAATGAGGGACTTGCCCAAAGTTATACACTAAAAAAGTGAAAGAGACAGAACTTCTGATTTCACATCTGGTTCTCTTTCTCCCACCTCCCTAATTATTGACCAACGGGTAAAGAATATTTGTTTGGGGTCAAAACTTTGAGGAGGGTTTATGTGCTGTTTGAAAGAAATGTTTTCCTTTGTCTACTTTTTCCAAATTAGGAATATGAGGGTATTGGGAGGAAAAAACATTTTCAGGTTCAATGGCTTGGCTAAAGGTGCAAGGCAATAAATTTGCAATAAGACTCAGGTTTCTAATCTGTACTCTGTAGCTGGCAGAATAGGTGAAATTCATCATGTCACTTACATTCAATTAACTGTTTCAGTTTTCTCAAAGAGCAAACCAAGGAAACACAATCACATACTTGTGATTGATACATTGAATTCAAAGCTGATGCTGTTCTTTATAACTCACCCCTAGGCTCACTCACTTCCCTAAGGAAAAGACCTTTGAGTCACATTGGCCTTATTCTGACACCTCAGTCTACAGACTAATAACTGCTGGGATAAACCAAGATCTCTCATTCTATAATCTTCTTAATCAATTCATTTACTAAGTATCCTCTCAGCCATGAATATGATCCCTGAACCATTCTAGGTTCTTACAATAGGTGAAAAAAAAAAAAAAAAGAGACAAAACCCTAGGCCTGGTGGTGCTTATATCCCTATAGAAGACACAAGTGAAACACATAAAATCTGTCACATGCTACTGTGACTATTATAGTAGCATGTCATAAAGCAAAAGGAGAGAAGAATCTCTTCTGTCCAGTAACCCAGAGGACACTGAAGAACATACCATCCAAAGAATGGATAGATGTCCTCATGGGTGAAGTCAAGCTATTGGATGGGTTTACAGAAGTAATATTGTATTCAGGTTGCCACAGATGCTGGCAGTGATGGGGATGGAAAAGGAAGACTGGCCCCAACCAAAGTTCTCAATAGCATAAACTAGGGGGCTTTCAAATGACCGGGAGTGTGTCAGATAATCGATGTTATTATAGCTGGGCGGCATACATTACAGATGAGGAAGAATTACTGCATTAGCTATAGAAAAATCATGGTCTGGAAGTAACTTAAAAATTCCAAGATCATCCCCAGATCTCAACATATGTATGATATGAGAACATGAAATGTCTCCTACGCAGAATACTGAAAAGGAAGTGGGTTCTTTGGGAGACAACCGGGTATGTTAAGTCAAGGATTTTGAAGAGAGTGAGGAAAATCTGTTTAAAACTGAATGTGGTTCCCATAGGAAGGAAGCCCACTGTGAAGAATTAGAGGAGAAAAAGCATAGAATAGTATCAGAATGAGTATTTGGCTTAATGATCTTGTACTATCACCAGTGAACAGGACAAAAAGGATCATGGTGCATGGTTTCTGAGGTTCCAGGACTAAACAGGGTAAGGCTCTGAGTATTGTTGAGGTCATATCAGATGGATACCTGCATATACTGTGGGTAAAGTTACAGGAGAGACACCTTGAGCTTAGGATTCCAGAATCTTTTATAATGGGTAATGAGCATGGAGGGAAACATTATCTCTGTCATACTAGATAATAAGCATTCCTGCATTTGCTTAAGAGGAAGACATTACCTCTACCCTCAGAGGCTGTTTGTTTAACATCCTCAAAACAACAGTCTGGACCAAAGGGCAGTCAGTGTCTCTGCTGACAAGACGTGCAGAAGCATGAGAGTCCCTTGGAGAATTTTCTCCTGATGTTGGTTTGTGACCTTTTCCCTAGGCTCAGGGATGCCTTAGGAGTTACCTTAGATTTAACACTAATTCAAGGGATTTATCAGTATACTGTAACCAAGATGAGTGAGAATTGAGCTGAGGTAACCATGCATCATACCAAGTACAAGTACCTCATTGTTGGAACTGTAATCAGTAACTGGTAATCATGAGATGCAGCTGTTTTAGAGATTAAGTACTAGTCATGCAGCCCTGAAGGAGCTGCCCTTTAATAAGATATAGTAGCTAAAGAGACCCAAGAACTATGGTTTTCCTGAGCTCAGATGGTCTGATCTCACCCAAGTTTGTCTTTTTGTGACCATGCATTTCCCAAGTCTGCAGTGGCTGGAAAATTTTGAAGCCGTGCCTAAGTGCCACAAGGCCATCCCTGGCTGATGCTACTGTGCTATCCTGTAGCCTTTTTCTGTACACTTTCGTAAAGCTGTGTGTAACCCATTGCATCTTGTGAGTGTGAGGGTCAATCTAAACCCCAAAGTGCAGCTGCTGCCTCAGTAAAGTGGGCACTGCCCTTCACCGAGGGGTATAATCCTCACCCTAACTGTTCAGATTCTGGGAGCTGAATATGAATGCATTATTTTCAATACCGTATCCCTGTCTAATCTAATACTCCACAGTTTTCTGCTTCACTCTGTCTAAGGAACATACAGGCACACCTTGCTTAATGTGCTTCACTTTACTGCGCTTTGTAGATATTGTGTTGTTTGTTTTACAAACTGAATGTCTGCAGCAATTCTGCATCAGATAAGTCTATAGGCGCCATTTTTCCAACACTACTGCTCATTTCATGTCTCTGTGTCACATTTGGTTAACTGTTTTTTTGTTTGTTTGTTTGTTTTTAATTGCAGACTCTATCTCACTTCTGGTGATTGGTCTGTTCAATTGTCTCTTTCTTCTGTACTCAGTCTTGGCAGGCAGTATATTTTTAGAAATTTGGTTTTTTGTTGTTGTTGTTGTTGTTTTGTGGTACGTGGGCCTCTCACTGTTGTGGCCTCTCCCGCTGCAGAGCACAGGCTCCGGACATAAGGGAATATAAGGGAGCATTGGCTAAGTACTGGCAGTTATGTAACATCTAAGAAGTCCAGGAGATTAAGAAAGAGACTGAGTAAAACCTATAGGATGAGAATGTAGACAGAAGGAGAGAGAGAGTTAAGGTTATTCAAGTACAGTTGATGGGGCTGTGGCTGTGATAGTATGTTGGATGCTGTGAACACACATAGATGGAGGAAAATAAGCTAGTACTGAGTGCTTGTTATGTGATCAGCAGAAATACAAAAGGCACAGGGCACACGTGCGTGGTATAAGGTATAGTCATTTTTATCTATATACTACAACTTTGTTGGGGTGCCAAGAATAATGTACATGACATAATTAGAAAACAATAATATCATAGCAAGTGAGTAGCTGCTAACTAAGTGTCGCTAATTCTAATGTGTTGTATGAATTACTGAGAGAGGGAGACGAAGAAGGCTGGAGAAAATCACAGATGTCTTCATGGATGTAGTGTAGGACCTTATGAGACATGGAACTAGTTGATTTGTAATACTTCTACAAGTAACTGATAAACTCAGAATATCAGATATATAAGATACTATATTCTATGAGTTTATCACTTTATAATACTTTTATCTGTATAAAATTTTCCTATATGGTATGTGGCACTCTTTTGAACATTTGCTAAAATTGAATTTTTGAAAGAATTATCCAGTGATTGTAGAACTTTAAAACGGTGGGGACTGACCTGACCCAACACAGGTCAGCCTTTTTAAGGAGCAAGATGGATAATCTGCTTGGAGATGCTTGGAGAGTACAGGAGAATATAGAAAGAAGATTTCTCTTGGGAAAATCTGAAAAAGATGCCAAGAAATGCAAATGCATTTAACCCCAGAGACTGAGCACTGGAGCAAAAAGGTCAACAGGCATAGGAAAAGAGAGGTGTCCTTTCTATTACCATTTGCTAACACTCACAGTGTCACATCCTTCATCTGAATTTCCATCTCTTTAGTGACCACGACCACCCTGTTGCCTTATAAGTGTCTACTTCAATCACATGACAGGCAATTTAGAATTTTTGTAATTATCTAAGGATTAGCAGTGGAGTAGGCTTTGTGAGTTCCCAACTGAATGCTCAATTTTAGAGCCATAATTGGAAAGATTTCTGGTAATTTGTGGCAGTTGTATCTAGTGGAAGGAATAGAGGTAATTTTTATTACTTTATTCCTGTGTTAGGTCTTTATAATCCATATTTGGCAGAGGTATAAGATAATCTCTGGCAATGTGCATCTCGGACAAAATTTTTCTTTGTGACACAACTGCAGAGGAGGCTGAAAGTATCCTATCCTGCTACTCATTTATCTTCTCTGAGAAGTGTCAGTCATCAGTACTTTTCATACTGTACGACAGAGCTATTGTTGTGTCAGTATGAATCAGTGAAAGTAAGTTTTGCTCCAAATTAACCAGTCTATATTTTTCAGTCTGTGATTGAGTTATTAAATAGGTGATGATTGAATCACTACTAAATCATCAAAAATAAATGAGAAATTGTGTCTGTACTGTGGTGTGCCTTGTACAGACACTCGTAAAGGCTGCCTTGGTTAAGATTGAACCAAATACCCTGCCTCCCACATACAAAACCAAATAAGATAGACTCCTCCAGTTCTATTGGACGGTAGTAAGAAAGCACTGATACTGAAGCAAACATATGTGGATATGCATCTACTTGCTTAGATGCATGTATGATACAAATAGCCAAGAGTCTATGTTAATGAAAGATTAATCTAGTTTCATACATTTATAGATCAACTTTGATGTGACCAATATTCTAGTCTCTTTGGGAGACAAGGAAAAAAAGAGGTGATAACATTTTTCTCCTATTTTCACTGAATTTTCTTGCAGACCAATTGGATAACAACTGGAATAACAATAAAAATAAAATTTTTTGTTTAAATTTCATAGCAATTTCAGAAGTAAACCATTGAATTTTGAATAGAAAAAAAACAAAGGCACCATTTGTTAATTTTCTATAGAACACTGTCTTTGTAAATCAATGGCACTAGAATCATGAGGCCTAAATTTTAGTCTTGATTCTGATATTATGGAATATTAATCTGCCTTCTGTTTGTACATCTATAAATGTAGGAGTTGGACTATAGTAGTAAATCTTCTGGCATGTCGAGTTACTAAAATCCTTCAGAGCTGTGCTGCTAGATTTTAATGAATATGTGCATTTCACTTTAATACAAATGATGGAAATAGGAGCTTTGTCATAGAAGAAAATGGAGAAGAAATTACTGTGAGTGAAAAGATACGGTCTAATGTGAATATAGTTCAAGACAGAATTTAGGTTTACTGTAAGATGTGACTGCTTTGCCTCTTTAATATTGAAAATTAAATACTTTGGGTGGTAAATAATTTGTTATAAATAGGTAAACAGTGATAGAGAGTAGCCAGTAAATAGCATAATAACCACTGAATGTTGTTTTTATTTCATTGCTTTTTTATAAGCTTTATTTTAAAAATTCCTGTTCATTTCTTAATCATTTCAGGCATGTTTTTACAAATTCTAGAATTCCACCAACATAAAATGCCTGACCATCACTATCATAGAGGAGTTTAAGGTCTCTTTAAAGCTCTTGAATTTGATGATGTTATATGTATCTAATACAGATCAAAAATACCACTTCTGCCCCGGTCCGGGAAGATCCCACATGCCGCAGAGCGGCTGGGCCTGTGAGCCATGGCCGCTGAGCCTGCGCGTCCAGAGCCTGTGCTCCGCGACGGGAGAAGCCACAACAGTGAGAGGCCTGTGTACCGCAAAAAAAAAAAAACAAACACTTCTATCCAGGATATCCTTCATCAGTGAAGGCAAAAGAAAGACTTTCTCAGAAAATTAAAATCTAAGAGATCTCATTGCCAGCGTATCTGCACTAAAAGAAGTATTTTAAAAGGAAGTACTTCAAGGAGAAAGAACATGATAAAAGATAAAAATTTAAATCTACAAAAGAAAGAGCATGGAAAATGGTAGCTGTGAGGATAAATATATATTTTTTATTTTTAATCTTTTAAAAAGTTAATTATTTAAAGCAAAAAAACATGTAGCAATGTGTTGTGTGATTTATAACAGATATCCAAGTAAAATGTATTATTCAGTAGCACAAAATATAAAGTGTACCATTACAATATTTTAATATACCTGAAGTGGTGTATTATTAATTGAAGGTAGACTTTGATCAGTTAAAAATGAATTTTGTAAACCCTAGAACGAGCACTAAAAAAATTATGATTCCAATGGTTCAGTCATACAAAAAGAAAAAAAAGAACTAAGTAAAAGCAAAATAAGTCAGAAAAAGAGAAAAAGAAGGGGCAGATAGGACAAAGAGACAACTAACAAACTCAAAAATTTAAATCCAAACATAAATAATTTAATGAACTATAAATAGCCAAAACCCTAAATAAAAGGCAAAGACTGTCAGATTAGATAGAAATGCAAGAGAGCTCTATACTGTTGACCAACACCCCCCCACATATGTGCACTTTAAATATAAAGACACAATTAAGTTAAAAGTAAAAGGATAGAAAAAAGATACTTTGCAAATGCCAAACAATGTGGAAATGTCTTTTAATATCACACAAAGTCGGCTTCAGAATAAGGAATACTATTAGGGATAAACAGGAACAATATATAATGATAATGTTATCAATGCATCAAAAAGACATAACTGTCCTAAATATGTAGGCACCTACAAAAATGCTTCAGAATATTTCAAAATACATATGAAAAAAATCTCAAAGAAGAAATATAGTTGTAGATTTCAACACTTTCTCACTAGCTGGTGGAACAAATAGAAAATCATTAAGTATATAAGATTTGAGCAGTACTGTCAAACAGTTTTGATAAATTACATTTATATGACACTCCACACAATAGAATAATATGTCTATTTTTCAAAAGCAAAGGGAATATTGACCAAGGTAAACCACATTCTGGGCCATAATAAAAATCTCACCAATTAAAAATAAAATCATAAAAGTATGTTTTATGTTTACAAGGAAGTTAAAATAGAAATCAGTAACAGAAGGATACTTGGAAAATCTCTTTGGAAATTAATCATTATACTTCTTCCTAGCCCATGCATCAAAATAGACATAATAATATTTTGAATTGAATAAAAATTAAATATAAATATCAAAAATTATAGAATATGGCTAAAGCACTGCTTAGAAGAATTTTATGCTTATTAAAATCTAAGAAAGTCTAAAATAAATAAGGTGCCACCTTAAGAAGCTAGAAAAAGTTAATTAAATTCAAAGAGAACAGAAAGAGGGAAATAATAATCAGAAATCAGTGACATTTTAAACTGGATGAGAATTTTTAAATCAAAGAAATAAAAAGCTTGTTCATGGAAAGAATTGATGAAACTGATGAACCACTAACCAGACCAAAGAAGAAAACAAGACACAATTTACCAATATTTGGAATGGGAGAGAAAATAGTACAGATCCCACAGATAGTAAACGTATCAGGGGATATTATGAATAACTTCAGGTCAATAAAAATGATGTAGATGAAATGGTCAAACTACTTGAAAGACACAAATTACGAAGCTCATTCAAAAAGAAATAGATAACATGAATCACTCTCTATTATAGAATTGTAGTTAAAACTCTTCCCACAAAGAAAACTCCAGGCCCAGGTGGCTTCACTTGCAAATTAAACCAAACATTTTGGGGAAAAATAATACCAATTCTATACAGGCTATTCCAGAAAACAGGAGAGAAGAAAGCTTTTTTAACTCTAAACCAAACATATTACAAGAAAAGAAATCCACAAACTAACATCCTTCGTGAACCTAGTTGCAAAAATTTTTTACAAAATATTATCAAATAAAACCCAGCAGTATATACAAAGGATGATGCATCATGACCCCATGGTATTTATACCAGGAATACAAAGTTGGTTAACCTTTGAAAATCAATCAGTGGATTTCACTTATATCAACAAAGTAAACACACGCATACGTGCACACACGTACATACAAACAGTCATGCTCAGTACAATAGATGCATTAAAATTTGTTGAAATTGAATACCAACTCACGATAAGAACTCTCAGCAACATACAAATAGAAGGGAACTTATTCTTTCAAAGGACATCCTAAAAACCAAGTATGGCTGACATCCTACTATATATAAAGACTGACTTCTTTTTAAGATTGGGAACAAGGTGAGGGTTCCTGTTCCATCCATTTCTATTTAACATTTACTGAAATTTTTAGCCAGTGCAATAAGGTGAGAAAAAAATTAACAGAAGACACGTGGAACAACTGGAACTCTCATACACTTCTGGTGCAAATGCAAACTGACACAGCCACTTCAGAAAATGCTTTCTTAATTTCTTACAAGTTTAATCATATACTTATTCTATAACCCAGCAATCCCACTCCTAGGTATTTACCCAAGAGAAATGTAAACTAACATGCACATAAAACCTAGACATGAATATCTGTAGCAGCCTTACCTGTAGTTGCTCCAAATTAGAAGAAACTCAATATCCATCAACTGTGATGAAATAAGAAACTATACTGTATCCATACGGTGGATTACTTCTCAGCAAAAAAAGGAGTGAACTACTTACACACTCAACATCGTGGATGAATCTCAAAAACAATATGTGGGGGGCTTCCCTGGTGGCGCAGTGGTTGAGAGTCTGCCTGCTGATGCAGGGGACACAGGTTCGAGCCCTGGTCTGGGAGGATCCCACATGCCGTGGAGCAACTGGGCCTGTGAGCCACAACTACTGAGCCTGCGCGTCTGGAGCCTGTCCTCCGCAACAAGAGAGGCTGCGACAGTGAGAGTCCCGCGCACCGCGATGAAGAGCGGCCCCCGCTCGCCGCAACTGGAGAAAGCCCTCGCACAGAAACGAAGACCCAACACAGCCAAAAATAAATAAATAAATAAATTTATTAAACAAACAAACAAACAATATGTGGAGTAAAAGAAGCCAGAAACAAAAGGCAACATGTAGAATTCCATTTATATGACAGTCTTGAAAAGACAAATTTGTAGGGGCACACCATTGTTGCCGATGTCTGCAGATGGGGTGAGAAGGTTGTCTACAAGTATGCATGAAGGAACTGTTCTGGGTGATGAAACATTCTACATCTTGATTTTGGTAGAGGTTTACTGACTGTACACATTTGTGAAAACACATTCTACTCTACACATAAAGTGGGTGAATTTTGCAGTTTGCAAATTATTCAATTATTCCGACTTTATAAATATTTAAAGTAGCTAACTGTTACGAAAATGGTCAGCAAAGGTAAAGTATTGCTACAGTTGAAGTACATATAAATCATTCCATATCTAGTCTGGGTAAGATTAAAAAAAAAATCTAATAAATTAGATTTGTCAACCTGGGGGTGGAGCGTGGAAAGTCAGTAGCATTCTGGAGGTCCTCCTGAAGTGTATTCTCAATAATGAAGATAGCCTTGGTAGTTTATTTGACTGTTAAATGTTTGAAAAGTGCAGTACTTATTCTGAGGGCTTGTGATTATAATTGTAAATTGAATAAATATGCTTACCTCTCAAAACCCTACTCAAATTACAGTGAGTGGATTCTGTTTTAAAATTTTATTTATTTATTTAAAAATTACAAAAGAAAAACCCACCAAGACCAAGAAAATTATAGTGGACAATAGCAATACACAGTAAAAACTGGAAAGCACATGGCCACTCTTAACAGAGAGCAGAAACCTAAGCTAATGGGACCAAAACCCTAGAAGATGAATGCAGAAAGGCTCAGGTGACACAAGTACCTCTGACATGGTAATGAAGGTGGCAATAAAAATCGTATGATTGGTGGAAAGTCTGTATAACAACTAGTTTAGCTCTAAAATCCCCTCTTGATGCCCCACAGATGGGCATATTGTTTTCTCCAATACAGCTGAAGATTGGACATACAGGCATACATCGGAAATATCATGGGTTTGGTTTTAGATCACTGCAATAAAGCAAGTACAGCAAGGTGAGTCACACAAATCTTTTGGTTTCCCACTACATATAAAAGTTATGTTAACAGTATACTGTAGTCCAGTAAAGTGTGCAATAGCATTACGTCTAAAAAAAAAAAACATACCTTAATTAAAAAATAAAAAACAAAATAATTACAATAGTAAAATCAAAGATAACAGATCAAAAATATAATAGTAAAAAAGTTTGAAATACTGCAACAGTCAACCAAGTCTAGGACTGGACAGCTTCACTGCAAAATTCTACCAAACATATAAATAAGAACTTATACTAATCCTTCTCAAACTATTCCAAATAATTGAAGAGGAGGAGACACCCCCAAATTCATTCTACAAAGCCATCATTACCCTGATACTAAAACCAGGCAAAGACACTACAAAAAAAAAAGAGAAAATCACAGGCCATCATCTTTGATAAATACAGATGCAAAAATCCTCGACAAAATAGTAGCAAACAGAATCCAACAAAAATCCAAAGGATCACACACCATGATCAAGATGGATTTATCCCAGGGTCACAAGAATGGTTCACCATATGCAAATTAATCAATGTGACACACCACATTAACAAGAGAAAAGACAAAATCCACATGATCACCTCAACAGATGCAGAAAAAGCATGTGACAAAATTCAACATCGATTCACAACAAAAACTCTCATCAAAGAGGATCTAGAGGAAACATATCTCAGCATAATAAAGGCTATTTATGACAAACACGCAGCCAACATGATACTCAGTGGTGAAAAGGTGAAAGCCTTCCTGCTAAATTCAGAAAAAAAGACAAGGATGCCCACTCTCACCGCTTCTCCCTAACATAGTATTGGAAGTCCTAGCCACAACAATCAGACAAGAAAACAAATAAAAATAAAATGCATCCAAATTGGAAGGGAAGAGGTAAAACTGTCACTATTTGCAGATGACAGTGATACCCTATAAATAACCCTGAAGTCTCCACCCAAAAACTATTAGAATTAATTAATGAATTCAGTGAGGATGCAGGATACAAGATTAATATACAGAGATCTGTTTCACTTCTATACACTAATAATGAAATATCAGAAAGATAAACTTTAAATTAAAAAAATCCTGTTTAAAACCACTCCAAAAAACCCTCAAAACATAGGAATAAACTTAACCAAGGAGGTGGAAGACCTATAGTCTAGCAACTATAAAATAATGAAGAAGGAATCTGAAGATGATTCAAAGAAACTGAAAGATATCCCATGCTCTTGGGTTGGAAGAATTAATATTATTAAAATGGCCATACTACCCAAAGCAATCTGTAGATTTAATCTAATTCCTAGGACAAAATACCTAGGACATTTTTCATAGAACTAGAACAAATAATCTTAAAATTTATATGAAACCACAAAAGACCCAGAATTGCCAAAGCAATCTTAAAAAAAAAACAACAAACCTGGAGGTATAATCCTCCCAGACTTCAGACTATACAACAAAGCCACAGTAATCAAACAGCATGGTACTGACACAAAAACAGACACATGCATCAATGGAACAGAATAGAGAGCCCAGAAATAAACCCATGTACTTACTACGGTCAATTGATCTATGACAAAGGAGGCAAGCATACATTGGGTTGGTCAAAAAGTTCATTCGATTTTCCATAAGATCTTACGATCTTTTTGGCTAACCCAATACAGTGGAGAAAAGACAGTCTCTTCAATAAGTGGTGCTGGGAAAACTGGACAGCTACATGTAAAAGAATGAAATTAGAACATTCTCTAACACGATATACAAAAATAAACTCAAAATGGATTAAAGATCTTAATGAAGATATGACACCATAAAACTCCTAGAAGAGAACACAGGCAAAAAATTCTTTGACATAAATCATAGCAATATTTTATTGGATCACTCTCCTAAGGCAAAAGAAATAAAAGCAAAAATAAACAAACAGGACCTAATTAACTTAAAGGTTTTTACACAGCAAAGGAAACCATCAACAAAACAAAAAGATAACCTAGAGAATCGGAGAAAATATTTGCAAATGCCATGACTAACAAGGGGTTATTATCCAAAATATACAAATAGATCACATAATTCAATATAAAAAAAATCCAATTTACAAATGGGCAGAAGACTTGAATAGACATTTTCCCAAAGAAGACATACAGATGCCTAATAGGCACATGAAAAGATGTTCAACATCACTAATTATTAGAGAAATGCAACCACAATGAGACATCACCTCACACCTGTCAGAATAGCTATAATCAAAAAGTCTATAAATAATAAGTGCTGGAGAGGGTGTGAAGAAAAGGGAACCCTCGTACACTGTTGGTGGGAATGCAAATTGGTGAAGCCACTGTGGAAAACAGTATGATGGTTCCTTAAAAAAAACTAAAAATAGAACTAGCATATGACCCAGCAAGTCTACTCCTGGGTATATACCAGGAAAAAAAAATGAGAACACTAATTTGAAACGATACATACACCCCAATGTTCATAGCAGCACTATTTATAACAGCCAAGACATGGAAGCAATCCAAGTGCCCATCAACAGACGACTGGCTTAAGAGGATTTGACATATAAACACAATAGAGTATTACTCAGCTATAAAAAAGAATGAAATACTGCCATTTGCAGCAACATGGATAGAACTAGAGCATATTGTGCTTAGTGAAATAAGTCAGACAGAGAAAGACACATACTATCAACACATGATATCACTTATATGTGGAAGCTAAAAAATAATACAAATGAATGTATATACAAAACAGAAACAGACTCACAGACATAGACAACAAACTAGTGGTTACCAGGGGGAAAAGGGAAGGGGTGAGATTAAGGTATGGGATTAAGAAACAAACTACTATGTGTAAAATAAATAAGCAAGAGGATATACTGTGCAATCCAGGGAATTATACCCATTATCTTGTAACAACCTATAATGGAATATAATCTGAAAAAATACTGAATCACTATGCTGTACACCTGAAACTAACACAATATTGTGAATTAACTACACTTCAATTTATTAATTTACTTATTTTTAACATCTTTATTGGCATACAATTGCTTTACATTGTTGTGTTAGTTGCTGCTGTTTAACAAAGTGAATCAGCTATACGTATACATATATCCCCACCCTCTTGTGTCTCCCTCCCACCCTCCCTATCCCACCCCTCTAGGTGGTCACAAAGCACCGAGCAGATCTCCCTGTGCTTCCTGGCTGCTTCCCCACTAGTTATCTGTTTTGCATTTGGTAGTGTATATATTTCCATGCCACTCTCTCACTTCATCCCAGCTTACACTTCCCCCTCTCCATGTACTCAAGTCCATTCTCTACGTCTATGTCTTTATTCCTGTCCTGCCACTAGGTATTTCAGAGCCTTTTTTTTTTTTTAGATTCCATATATATGTGTTAGCATATGGTATTTGTTTTTCTCTTTCTGACTTACTTTACTCTGTATGACAGTCTCTAGGTCCATCCACCTGACTACAAATAACTCAATTTCGTTTCTTTTAATGGCTGAGTAATATTCCATTGCATATATGTGCCACATCTTCTTTATCCATTCATCTGTCGATGGATACTTAGGTTGCTTCCATGTCCTGGCTGTTGTAAATAGAGCTGCAATGAGCATTGTGGTACATGACTCTTTTTGAATTATGGTTTTCTCAGGGTATATGCCCAGTAGTGGGATTGCTGGGTCATATGGTAGTTCTATTTTTAGTTTTTTAAGGAACGTCCATACTGTTCTCCATAGTGGCTGTATCAATTTACATTCCCACCAACAGTGCAAGAGGGTTCTCTTTTCTTCACACCCTCTCCAACATGTATTGCTTGTAGATTTTTTGATGATGGTCATTCTGACCGGTATGAGGTGATACCTAACTGCAGTTTTGATTTGCATTTCTCTAATGATTAGTGATGTTGAGCATCCTTTCATGTGTTTGTTGGCAATCTGTATATCTTCTTTGGAGAAATGTCTATTTAGGTCTACCCCCTAGTTTTGGACTGGGTTGTTTGTTTTTTTGATATTGAGTCGCATGAGCTGCTTGTATAGTTTGGCAATTAATCCTTTGTCAGTTGCTTTGTTTGCAAATAATTTCTCCCATTCTGAGGGTTGTCTTTTCGTCTTGTTTATGGTTTCCTTTGCTGTGCAAAAGCTTTAAAGTTTCATTAGGTCCCATTTGTTTATTTTTGTTTTTATTTCCATTTCTCTAGGAGGTGAGTCAAAAAGGATCTTGCTGTGATTTATGTCATAGAGTGTTCTGCCTATGTTTTCCTCTAAGAGTTTTATAGTGTCTGGCCTTACATTTAGGTCTCTAATCCATTTTGAGTTTATCTTTGTGTATGGTGTTAGGGAGTGTTCTAATTTCATTCTTTTCCGTATAGCTGTCCAGTTTTCCCAGCACCACTTATTGAAGAGGCTGTCTTTTCTTCATTGTATATTCATGCCTGTATATTCATGCCTCCTTTATCAAAGGTAAGGTAACCATATGTGCGAACTACACTTCAATTAAAAAAAAAACAAATGGGGCTTCCCTGGTGGCGGAGTGGTTGAGAGTCCACCTGCCAATGCAGGGGACATGGGTTCGTGCCCCGGTCCGGGAAGATTCCACGTGCCCCAGAGCGGCTGGGCCCGTGAGCCATGGCCGCTGAGCCGGCGCATCCGGAGCCTGTGCTCCGCAACGGGAGAGGCCACAACAGTGAGAGGCCTGCGTACCGCAAAAAATATAAATAAATAAATAAATAAATAAAAATATAAAATGAAATAAGATAAAATTAGCAAACTAGATCAATTTCCATTTTCTTTCCCCAACTTCATTTTGGAGACTCTCTAGGAATTGTTCTTGAGGAAATGTGGAGATCAGAGATACTAAAAATGCAGGAAACAAGTGTAGAAGGAGGATAAACAATGTGCCTGGACATTTTATACATTAACTAACCACATTGCTGACCGTTACACCTTGAAACAAAGTGTAATGTAAGAGATAACGTCCATGTTTTGAGAAGAAGCTGCCTTATACTTAGAGGAGGTACAATCATTTCCTCTAAAGACCTATAACTCACCCCCCTTCTCAGCTCTAATATATCTGCCAAATTGGTCTTTGTAAACCCAACATTACTCCCAAATGGTAAACAAGGAACAGCCAGGAGTCACATAAGGATGTGGGTTGGCTCTTTCTGAAGGAGACAGGACTATGGTGGAGAGAACAAAGGGAGAATGTGCAGAAGAGGAAAGAGTACAGAAATGGGAATTGAGAGAGGCCAGATTAAGTGTTGCTTATGTCACAGCATTGCCACCAATGCTTTTGTGTATATACTGACTTGCTTCAAACTCTCCTCTTCATGACATTTAAAAAAAGGGTATTTTACAATGGAATACTACTCAGCCATAAAAAGAAATGAAATTGAGTTATTTGTAGTCAGGTGGATGGACCTATAGTCTGTCATACAGAGTACAAAGTGAGGTAAGTCAGAAAGAGAAAAACGAATACTGTATGCTAACACATATATATGGAATCTAAAAAAAACAAAAAGTAGTTCTAAAGAACCTAGGGGCAGGACAGGAATAAAGATGCAGACGTAGAGAATGGACTTGAGGACACGGGGAGGGGGAAGGGTAAGCTGGGACGAAGTGAGAGAGTGGCATTCACATATATATACAACCAAATGCAAAACAGATAGCTAGTGGGAAGCAGCCGTATAGCACAGGGAGATCAGCTCGGTGCTTTGTGACCACCTAGAGGGGTGGGATAAGGAGGGTGGAAGGGAGACACAAGGCGGAGGGGATATGGGGATATATGTATAGGTATAGCTGATTCACTTTGTTATACAGCAGAAGCTAACACATTGTAAAGCAATTATACTCCAATAAAGGTGTTAAAAAAAGGTATTTTATTATTACATCTTTCAATATAGAATACACATGAGGCAAAAACTAGACGTACTATCACAGAAGCTATTTATGCCTCTGGCACTATCGTTTCTATATAGAAGACCTACAGACATCAGCAAATCAGCTCCATTCTTTACAAGGAAATCATGAGTTTGTACACAACACTGCCACTTCAAAAACCAAAGACATAGCCCTCACCCCTGCTCTGTCACCACCTGGAGCTCTGATCCCAGGAGGCCTACCTCCAAAAGACCTCCTCTTCCCCAGCTAGATTTCCCAGGTTCTGACTGGTTTAATGGGAGCCACTGATTTCCATATATGTTCCAACTGTGTTTCACATTATGTATGCATTCACATGTGACCCACATCAGCTAATATAATTGCTTCCTTTTTCTCTCCTCAAAACCAGATGATATCGACCTTTTGGATCTCTTAATTTGGGCCCTAAAAAGTCACTCAAGTTACTCTTGCACAAACCTATGTCACTTTTGCTGGGCTAAATCGTCATTATCTTGTCTTCAATTTTAATATTCACTTCTAAGCTTTTATGATAAAGATTCCAGTCCAAGTAGAAAACACCCCTAACGATAATTACTATCCAGAATTGGCGATACTCCTTTTGGATCACAGCAAAAAAGAACCCTGTTTATAGCTAAGTGCTCAAAACTGTGTATATACACTTTGTCTTAAGAAGCCATAAATTTAACCACATATGCAAGGGATTTTCTTACTCTGGAATTGAGAATGAACTTTAAAAAGAGGCTGAAAGGAGCTGATTCCTTATAAGTGTTTAAAGTATGCCACAGTTCATCTATTCCAAACTGCTAACTGAATGCTAAAACCACCTTTAAAAATGTTCTGACAAATTTTCATGCAAGCTCAACTCTACCATTTTCATAGTCACAGAGGGAGATCATTACCTCAAAAAACACTCCATCCACCTTTAATGGCTCTCTTGATTCAGTAGAACAAGTTCCCCTTGTATTGAGCAGAAATCTGCTTCCCTGTAATCTCCACATATTACTTCTGGCCTCTGGAGTAACACCAACTAAACATTACCTTGCTCCCAAATGGCTGCCCTGAGAATATCTGAAGCGTTTTCCCCTTAGACTTTTTATCTTTAGTTTAGATGTTTCTAGCTCCTTTACCACTGGCTTCCCGGCCAAGGCACACCTGAATCACCCCCCTCTGGATGAAATGCAATTTGAAAGCATCTCTTTAAAATATAACCCTTGAAACTGAGTTCAATAGACACATCAGTTGACTCTGTCTTCCACTTAGGATGTAGAAAGCTGAAAAGAGCAATACCCATCTACCACCACCACCACCACAACATACACACACCCGACAATCTGCAAGTTGACAACTGTCCTGATTCTACCAGCGGGCTGAGGTTACAAAGCAACTAGCAACCCCAAAATATAAGGGAAGACAGGGCCCTCTAAGGAGAAGAGGAATGCACACACCTGCTGACTGGGAATAGATGCTTCAGGGTACCACACACACTGCTAAGGAGAAACCGGCTCAAAGTCTGAATAAGTTGCTAAAGGCCGAATGTGGGCCAGCGCAAGCATATAAAACCCTGGTGGCCGCAGGCCCAAGAAGTTGTGCGTATTCGCAGGCTTCTCCTCCACTTACCTTAGGGTGCTCGGGAGAAACATGAGCTGTGGGTGAGAAAGGAGGAGGCTCCTTGGTGGAGCAGCCAGAGGTGGGGAGAAGCGTCACTGGGAGCAAGTGCAGAGCCCCTCCTGGACCCTTCTCCCCACGGAAGAAAAGCCTTAAGCCTTTGGAGGAAGAGCAGCAAATCCCGTCACCTGAGGGCGCAGGTGAAGACTCACTGAATCAGGGGAAGCAAACAAATAAAAACTGCCGCTCTGGAAGAGGGCAGGTGTATATACTGGGTCTAGATCTTTAGGGATGTCCTGCCTTGGGGGGGGTGGGACAGGAATAAAGCCCCCCAGGATTTCCGGCTGGAGAGCTGTGTATGCTGAAATCACTGAGCCATCATTTCTAATACTTGTATTTCTCCCTTCAATGCTAAACATTTAGTTGCTGATTTCATTCCCGACTCCTAGAAAATTTTTCTAAGAACTCACTCCTGATTTTCCCCTAGTTAGGCTACAGGCTGAAGCTTTTTGAACGGCTGCCAGAAAGTGGGGTTTAGACGATCCCTTCCCTCCAGGACTTTGAAAATAAATAGAGAAGGGAGAGAAAAAGGTTAGGGGATTAAAAATTCAACAGCCCTCGCAGCTTAGCTGTTCTTTTCCTTATGCTAGCCTGCCTCTAAATCTACTGTGTGAAGATTGAGATGACTGAGACAGAACAGGATAATAAAGTACGTGGAAAAATTTCCCCCAATCTTCAATAATCTTCCTCTTTCCCGCGTTCTTAGCTGACAGGTAAAGAAACACTGAAGGCAAAGATAATGGTGGTTCGTCCTGCGCGATGGCTGCCTGCGCCTGAGGGGTGAGCTTCCTGAGCTGAAAGCCTGGTGATTGAGTTTGTAATCAGTAGAGCAAAGCACAAACTCCCACATGGCTCTAATCCTCCTGAGACAGCCCCACCTCTCAGTTCCCTCTGTGCTTGTTGGGAGAGACTCACGGGCTTTGTTTGTGCAGTTGTTGTCTCAATGAGCACTGCAAGCTTCTTTTAATCTTCCTTTCCATCCTCCAGCCCTCAACGCTGCCAACCGCGGAGGGATTTCCACGGTGCAAGTAAGTCTTTACCCCAGCTGCACTGCATCGCATTAAATAAGGGCCCTGACATTTCTAGAGCCCCACAGGAATGCGGGGAAAAAGGCAAGAGAGATAATTATGGTCCTGTTAAATGTATTCTGTTTCCCTCCATCTAATCTCCAAATCCTCCTAGGCATGCAAACCCCAAGAGAATGTGTTTTTGGAAGTCACTTAAGAAAAAGGCCGATGTGCAGGAGACAGGTTGAGGGGTCACATCATCAGGGAACGCTCCCCTCTAATGGCCTAATCATGCTTAGGCTCTTTGCCAGGGGTTTTAGTTTATTTTGTTTTGTTCTTACTTTTATTCTGACACTGGTTTGGGTGCCAAGGTTGCAAGAGTTTTCAGTTGCAACAGTTTGAAGAGAACACGTGGAAGAGATCGTGATCTATTTCTACAGTTAAGACCAGAAGCTTTAGCTTGGTTTGATAACCCACAGATCCCTCTCTCCCGCCCCACTCTCCCATTTTCCCTTTCTCCCTCCCTCCCTCCTTCCTTCCATCATCAGCTATCTATGGAACACCTCCGTGTGCAAAAAAAGTCTTTACCATTCTAATTAATGACAGTTGTCACTCTAAATAATGACATAATTACTGTATCACCTATAGTAATTAACGTAGAACATACAAAAGTAAATAAAACACCAAGCTTTTCTTCTTCTAGCTAAAATACTAGCCACGTAGACCCAGCATGGCTGCGATTAGCACACCCATCACTGTAGCACCACTGCTTCCTGTGCTCTGAGCTCCAGGAGGGCAGGTGCCAGCCTGTGTGTGCCCCATGCAAGCTCCAGGGCCTCGCAGGATGCGCCCCAGAAACTGGGCTCCATAAAGGCTTGCTGAACTAAGTGAGTGTGTGAGTGGACGACTGGACTGTAGAGAGCTTTCCATTCACATTTTCTGTCACCGAATCTGTGCTCCTCTAAATCACCTTTCACAAAGCAATCCCCGCTATGAGCAGTTCAGATCCACTGAGACCCCCTAACTCACCTCCACAAGCACCCAAAGGGATTTTTCAGTTCTTAAGAGACTTTTGGAGACTCTGCAAATCATGGCAAAACAGAGGGAAATCATCAAAATAAAAGACCAGTATCCCTGAAGTATGAACGAAGGCCTGTGGAAGTACAGAATACTATTATTTCTACTGTGTGTGTGTGTGTGTGTGTGTGTGTGTGTGTGTGTCTCCATATTTGCAGGGGCTGGTGGGAGCAGAGATGTGGCCAGGAAGGCTTCCTAGAAATGGTAACATTTAAGCTCGTTCTCAAACGTCGGGTGTAATCTGGCTGAACAGAGCCAGAGAAGGAGTTTCAGCAGATGCGGAAGCACAAGGATGTGGCAAGGTGTCGAGTGCCTGGGGATGCGCTGTGATTAGGAAACAGAAAGTGATGGGGGGAGGTGGGGAAGAGTGAGGCAGCCCAGATTGAATGACCGGTCGGCACATGAAAAAGTACGTGCTTTCTACAGTCAGTAAGGAATGCATGGAGTACTTTAAGTAGAGAAGTCTAGGTTCTTAAAAGGTAGTTTTAGGGGAGGTGTGCCAGAGGGCCTGGGCAAAGGAAAGCTAGAAGCAGGGAGACTACATGTAAGGCTTTGCAAGAGTCCAGAAACACACTCGTGTGTGTGTGTGTGTGTGTGTGTGTGTGTGTGTGTGTGTGTGTGTTCATGTGTAGTGGTATGCAGGTTATCAGAAAAATTGGCTCAAAAATGGCTCGTCCCAGTCCCACCGTATGCCTGAAAAATTCTTCTGCATTGATCTATACTCAGAAATGATAGAAGCATAGTAAAAATCACTATAATCTCTATAGATTTTAATTTACTTCTCAAGTAAGCCACATTATATAAATAGCTTCCAATAACCCAGATTGGGAAAGCCAGCTCTCTACTTGTACTGACTTCCCTCAGCAATAGTTTTTCCACCTGATCAGCCGATTCTTACATTATGCAAACGTTCTGACCTCCAAAACAATGTGTTGTTACAATAATGTGTTTGGAAATATTGCTGTGGTTTTTCCGTCCCGCATTAGCACAGAATCATAGCCGAGTGCATCACATTTCTTCTGGGGAAGGTAACTGAGCCATGCAAAGGGCCAAGCAGAGTATACAATATGACTCAGAAAAGGGGGAGAACATGACTATTTCCCTGGGAAAATGATTAAGTCATAACTGTACTTCATATATGTAAGTGGCTTAGTTTTTGAAACACGTTTTAATCCTGGAACATTTATCTATGGGATTCGCATTTAGCTCAGAGGCTAATAACCCGGTATGAGCACACAGGTGCAGGGGGCAACCAGTCTCCTGGGCTGTTAGTTCTCCACTCCATTGGCTGCCTTTCCCCTCCGTACACTAGGAGGCGATATTGCACACTGGTTAGGGGTGCAAGTGCTGCGACCTATCTGGGTTTGAATCCCATCTCTACTACTCCTAGGATCTTGACAAGCTACTTAACTTTTGTCTATTTAATTTTTTTTTAATATATAAAAATGGTAGTACTTATCTCACAGGTTAGTTTGTTTTTGGAGAACTAGATGAATTTCTAGGCTCATGGGATGTACCATTCATTGAAAAACACAAAGATCCCTGTCTTTGTGGTGTTTACATTCTACTAGGGGGGCAAGACAGTAAACTACCAAAAATATAGTATTCAATATATTAGCAACCATAAACATCAACATGAATGATATGGAAATATATTGTACGCCTGCAAGTGATGAGTGCTATGGTAATGCAGAAGAAGTAAGGGGGTAAGAGGGATGGGAGAAGCTGGGTGGGCAGTGTGGCAAATGCAGGGTGGCCAGGACAGTCTACTGAGGAGGTAAAACCTGAGAATATACTTGAAGGAGGGAAAGGACTTATCCAAGTAGATACCTGAGATAAAGGCCCCGAGGCCCTCACCTGGTGTGTTCAACAAGCCTCAGAAAGCCAGTGGTTATAGCACTGGGACAGGGAGAGGTATGCGAGGTCTGACAGTGTGAGGCCAGATCACTAGAGCCTTCTTGGCCATTTTATAGCCTTTGGCTTCTTGGAGTGAATGGGTGTGAACCGAGGAATGACAAGACCTGATTTACTTTTTAAAGGCTGGTGTGCTGAGAACCTTGCCAGGGGAGCACAGAAGTAGCAGAAAGGCCCTTCGGGAGGCTTCCCTCACCTGGCCTTTAGAAATGCTTTCCTAAAACCCACGGGGAGTTCGGGTGTTTTGAGCTCTAGTTGCCCTGGCCTCCTTGCTTGACACCCTGCAATAAACAATGCACTATCCTTCACCACAAACCAGTGTCAGCAGATTGGCTTTACTGTGCACAGACCAGTGGATTCAAGTTTGACTCAGTAACAACATTGCGACTGGAAGATTGAATTCTCTAGGACAAGTCAAAACAGACGTTGTCTCTTGTCAAAAATTCATAGAAAATGCAAAGTACATATAATTATAAATACCTCACACATTTTTTTTTCTTTTACTTTTTGATGGAAATTGGGCTAAGTAGAATTCATCAGAACCCCTGTGGTTGTACAAACCTATACCAGTATTACAAACACGGAATACATCTATAATTGTTCATTTCTAAAATAAATATGATAGAGATTTTCCCAAGTTTAGCAACAATGCTAAGTTCGTGACAAGTTGTGAAACTGAAAAATATCTAAACTATCAATGAGAAACACATTTTAGAGGAAAAAAATACTACTTGAGGAAAGACTGAATTATCTTGCTATTTTATTTACAGAAAATGATATTGTAAAATCATTTCAAATGAAGAGGTGATGGAAAATTATGTAGCCTCCCCCCCCCAAAAAAAAAGGTTAAAAAGGAAAGTTGTGTCTGGAAGTTAATATATTAATAAATCCTAAATTATTATGTTATCTTTCTAAATGTCTACCTTTATGATACTTGTTGCTTTTAGATATTTATAGTTGACTGTACTTTCTTTTCTCATTCTACATAAATGTTCATTTTTGTACTTGATTTTGTGTTTGCAATTTTGTATTCATTTTCTTAGAAACTCACAAATCACATAAGCTGCAGGCATCACACAATCTGAATCCATTCCTACCTGGTGCGTAGGAAACACACTACAAACTACACTTCATTTTCCTCTCAGCCCACCCCCCGCTCAGAGCCCAGAGTTGAATATTGCTGTTTATCCCCCCTCCCAACATATCCCCTTAGTAGCTACTGGTCAGCAAGACTGATGGGGAGGAGAGCTGGAGCCCCACTTGAGGACACGATGATTAGGAAACTGAATTTAAATGCATGCGTTGAGTTGAAGAAGTCCAGGACTCTTTAAAGACAGGGGTATAATCTCTGCCTGAGTGATTAGGAATATGCTGTTATCTTCCCTCACAGAATTCTTTCTGGAATAGAGATTGTCTTTAGCTTAATAAGATGTTAGGCTTCATTAGAATTTATCAAGAACTTAGGATAATACACTAGAAGTCATGAGCCCTGGGTTCTGGTCTAGGACTTTGGAATCCTTTGTGGCCTTGGTCTTGGGACTTTAACTTCCCTGCATCTCAGTGCCTTTCTCTATAAAAGAAAGAGGTTAGATTCCATCAGAAGTTCTTAGCCTGGGATCTGTGGTCCTCTAAGAGGCTCATGAGTAAGATTCAGAAAATCCACGACCTCCTGAAGACTGTAGAATCGTATGTGCTGTGCATTTTCCTGGTTAAGTCAAATTTTCAGATTCTCTGAGGGTGTATTTTTTTTAATAAAAAGAAACAAATACCCCTGAATTGCAAAACCTTAACGTTTGCTACATTTTTCAGATGTTGCAAATATAATGAATAAAAAGCAACTAAACACCTGACTATAAAGTAGTAACTAAAATCATTTAAGAACTCTATAAAATGATATGTAACCTTTCCCAGTCCTTATAACTTGAGAAACCTTTAAAAAATACCCATATTCTAAGTTTTAAGCACCCAAGATGAACTTGAGAACAATGTAAGTACAAACTGCATAGCACTTCGGGCTGTCAGACTCCGACAGGACATAAACATACCGGACAGTGCAGTGATAACGTCCTAATTTTGCGGGTCGTTGGACTCTAAAATGGGACATGTAAGAAGCCTTCTGAAATTCCCTTCTCTGATATCTGAGGGCTGTTTCAACTTATATACCTAGAATTATTTTTATAACATTATATTTTCAACTGTGGCCAAGTATTCTACCAGCTAAGCAGCAGGCACTATGTTAATTAGCAACGCTAACTGATAAACTGCCTTAGTTTTTACTCTGGACTGGTGAGGTTCGTTCCAGTTACTGTGCTCTTTGTCACAGACTAAGAAAAATAAAAAGTCAAATAATAAGGAGTGAGATGATGATAAAAGTGAAAGAAAATACATGAAATGAAATCATGCTGAATCAGCTTTCTGCTCCAAATGATCTTTTCTCCAATGTGTTCTTGACCTCTTGAGATGAGCCTCTCAATCCCCCCACTCTGCCCGCATCCTCCCCACCCCCCCCCCCACCCCGCGCGCTTCCTCTTCAATCGGCATTCCACACATATTTACCAAGTGCCCATTGTGTATCTGCACCCTAAAGGCGGGGAGTACAACTTGAAAGTAACAGGAGCTGGTATTGATTTCACACAGATTTATTCTTCTGCAGAACAAGGCCAGCCTTGCCCAGAGGCAGGCTGAGCGGCCTTCTCCCCTGGTAAGAGGAAGCCCCCTGGAAATGAGCACCCCCCCCAACCCAAAGGCGTCTTGTTCTTTGGCCCTGCCAGGTGCCTGCAATTCTCACATTAGTCACTAATGTTCATTAAGGCACTGAAAAGTCTCCCTGTCACAATGCAAAGGTTACTTGGGAGGGGAAACAAATTAAATCATTAGCACAGATGAATTAAATGCATTAGCTTCTCCCTACAGGTATTGAACAAAGGATATACAGGATTGATGGCAAGGCCTGGAGAAAAATTCCCAAGATCAATGGAGACACCTCCTCTTGGGGTGTGAACTTTTTAATATCGAAAAGATTTGGACCCTCACATGGCAGTAGTTTGACTTTTAGAATAATAGTCACTATTCACTATATCCTTACTGTTTACTAAGCACTATATATACAGTGTATATTTTCTCTTTTAAGCAGCCTTGTGATGAAGGTGTTTTAATCCCCATTTTACAAATTAAGAAACTGAGTGTTCAGGGAGGTTAAGTAATTTCCCTAAGGTTACACAGGTCATGACGCATTCCTATCTCTTAGATTTCAAATCTTGGAATCTAAAGCTAGTATGTTTTACTGCTTCCCTTAATACAGAGGAAAAAATACATAATGATACCTACTGTTCATGCAGAAGTGTTTTTAATGGCTTTGAATTATATCAATGACAACATAATCCTCTCTGTGGAGAACAGTTGTAATGACCTGAATAAGTCTTCATACCATAACCACCCTTGCTGAGCCTATGTATTTAAGGGCCCTGTACCGCTTAAGGACATATAGGAATCTGGAATCCACCAAATTTGGGCAATCACAGCTCTAGATGATGAGTCATTAACTGGTATACTGCCTCCTCTACTCCATGGGCACCAGGAAGTCAGAGAGTAGCCTGTCCATCTCAAGCAATGAGGTGAGGAAAAGCAAAGAAGGGAGTCCAAAAAGAGTAAAACAACAACTCCAAAGTCTCTATATACAGGGGTATAGATACACTGACAGAGGCACAGAGAGAGATTGAGAAATGAGAGAAAGATGTATATTCTACATCCTATTGATTCTAAGTCTTCAAAAGGCCATTCCATAACTCTAGCAAACGACCTACTTTAGGATGGTAGGGAACATGGTAGGACCAGTGAATTCCACGAGCAAGGTCTATTGCCACCCTTTTGCTGTGAAGTGAGCAGCCTGTTGAGAAGCAATGCTGTGTGCAACACTATGAAGGTAGATGTCATTCTGTAAATCCATGGGTGTTACCTCTGAGAGAAGCACTGTCTGCAAGGAAGGCAAATCCATACCCAGAGTAATTATCTAGTCCAGGAGGAACAAAACACTGCCCCTTCCGTTATGGGAGTGGTACAATGTAACAACCCATTACCAGGTAGCTGGATGATCACTCCAGGTGATCCCATAGTGGGAACTCACTGTTGATCTCTGCTGCTGACAGACCTGGCACTCAGCAGTGGCAGTAGCCAGGTTGATCTTGATGAGCAGAAGTCCATCTGCTAAGCTCATGTATAGCCTCCATCTCTCCCAGTATGGCCACTTGTTCATAAGCCCATTGGGTGATGACAGGTGTGCCTAGAGAAAGAGGTTAACTGATCGATACTGGCATATCCCAATTGGAAGCCGAGCCTGAAAAGGCTATAATCATCAGGGTCTTGAGACACTTTATCTCCTTGCTTCACCACCCTTGATATGCAGACTTCTATCTTGTGGTCTAAGATGGCTGTTAGAATCCTAGCCAACATGTCCACATTCCCAACAGTAGGACTGAGGAAATGAGGAAGAGAGAGAACACCTGCTGGAAGAGGTACCCAAAGGTGTGCTTACATTCCACCAGCCAGAACTTAATCACGTGGTCGTCACCCAGCTTCAAGCAAGCTGGGAAAGCTTCCCTAAAACATGGACATTTATTTTTTTAAGGGAGAAAATGAATATTTGTGACCAGCAAGCAGTCTCGCTACCCTTCAATATATTTTAAAACAAATTTATCCACCTCCAAACAACTAAAGCTGGTTTCCCTCTTATGGAACCTCTCTTGGTAAGTGGCAGCATCATTTACCAAACTGCCAAAGTCAGAAACATCCTCCTAGTTTACTGCCTACATTTGGCATGGCCAACCTCTACTGACCCTATCTTTCAATACACCTAACGTCTATCTCCTTTCTTGAAATTCAAAAGCCACTTCCCTACATCCTTTCATGGCCATGTGTCACTTTTATAAACTCCTATCTCTTAAACAATCTCCCCAGTGTCAGCCCAGCTCCTCTTTCATCCATTTCTCACTCTAATGGCAAAGCCACTTTCTAAACACCGTTTGGACCACAGATGTATCTGATCATTCTCCAGTGCCTTCTCAAATCCCCTCCCAATCAAGTCCACAGCTTTACCCCAGCCTTATTGCTTACTAAACCCTCCACGCCCATTTTACCTCCGCAGTCTAGCCATCCACGGGAGGTTTCTGGTTCCTCAAGTACTCTGAGCACTCTTCCGTCATTTGACCTTCCCACTTGCTGCTCATTACTTAGACTCCCTCCGTGCGTACTACTACTGATGTCCTAACTCTGGTCATTCCTCAAGAATCAGCTCAAGTGTCATCTCCTCTAAGAAGCCTTCTGTAAAGGGCACATGTTATGAAATTGTGTCTTCCTACAGCATCTCCATCAAAGCATTTTCTACAACACATGATAATTAACTATCCACCCCACCCCCACCCCGCCACCCAGGACTCTGGAGAAGGAACAGAATCATTTGTCCACCAATGTCCTGTTCTCAGTACAGCGTCTAGCACATCATGCTTCTGCAATAAATAAATGAGTTCACTAACCAGGACTCCAGATCTCTTGCCTATCACACAGATTTTATCTCTGTTCAACACCTGGGTACTCCACTATCCTGTTCCTAGTTTGTTATCCGGATTCATGCCAGCTTGTCCTGATATTGATGCTCATGAGAATGCTAGCCCAGAATGACCTACCAGGCAATGACCTCTAGTCTGACTCCTATCCTTCACAAGCCTGCCTACTGCACACCGGACACATCTGTTCATAGCACATTTTCACTGGAACTACTTGAAACCACTACATGAAACCCTATGCTCAATCCTGGTTCCAGAAGACTTCATTGTATCTACTAATCTAATAACAACTAAGGCTTTAATCACTGAAAAGCCAACACTTTTTGAGCATTAATTAACGAACAGATATTTATTGCAGCCCTCCTTTGTGCTAAATCCGTGTTTGATGCTGAAGATGCAATGATGAGCAAAAACAGTTCCTCTTCTGATGGAGTTTCTAGCTTATTCAGGAGAATGGCATTAATCAAATAACTGCATTAATAAGAATTTAATTACAAATATTAAGAAGTATCTTCAATGAAATGAAGATAGTCACTGATTGCTAATATCAAAGAACTGTACTTAGGTGGGAGCGGAGGTGAGGAAGGTTGTGGGGGTGTGTTAAGGGGAGTCAGAGTATCTGAAGGATGAATAGACATTTACTAGGTGGGAGAAAGGGTGATACGAAGAAGAGCAAGGAGAGAGGGAGAACAATGAGCCAGAGGGAACCGTATGTGCAAAGGCCCCGTGGTAGAAGGGCTTTTCCCTTCATAATGGTGAGAGGAGGTTCATCTAACTGGAGCACATGTGTGAAGGAGAATAGAGAGGTGGCAGGTGGCCATCCTGGTGGAGCCACACCAAGTATATGGGTCTTCAGAATCATGGTAACTGGGGTACCTGCATGTGATGGAGGGGAAGTCCATCACATGGAGGGAAGGGGAAGTCATGTGCTTATCAGGTAAAGGATGTGTCCAAGAGAGAATACAGATGGCGTGGTCTGTAACTTCAATGAGCTTACAACCAAGAATTAGATATCTTGACACACGAACAATCAGATATCAAGTAGTGGCTGAACAATTTGCTAATGATTTAAGGAGCCAAAGGAATTCAGAGATGGGCTGAATCCTTCCCCATTCCTCTGCAGTCTGTAGCCTGGTGAGCACCAGAATGGATAAGCTTCTAATAAGAAAAGGTACTTTATTTCACAGTATGTTCATCTGCCCAGGGGACGTTTCATGGGCATCATTGAGCTAATAAATAATTGAAAGAGTTCTAAATAGGGAGTGGGGATTTCTCAGAAAGGAATTATAAAATAGAGTCTGTCCCACTCTGAAAAGCCCAAACAGGATTTTTCCAGAAAGATTACGTTTAATTAGTTCCCAATTTGCTTCTCATAACGGAAGGGATTTAACAGTTTATGGTAATAATATGCTAAAGGTTGAAATGCTCTTGAAACATTCGCCAAAATCTGCCACTGAACAGAGTGCGAGAAGCTATTGGCATTACTGGTGCACAGGGAGAGTGTGAGAAGTGTGCCCTGCTCTCCTGAAGTCACTAGAAGGGCAGCTGGCAGTGGACTTTATGGGTCTCCATGTAGACAAAGGGGTATGACTGTCCACAGTCAGATTGTATGGTCCTTGGTGGACATATACTATAGCCCTGGCCAGGCTCTGCAAATGAGATTACAATTATTAACACATAAGTAATTGTAACAAAAATAACTAATACTTAATGAACGCTTATATAATGGGATCTGTTCTACATAGCTTGTATATATTAACATATTTAATTATTAGGAAAACTGTACAAAGTAGGTATATTAGGTTCATTTTTTAAATGGGGAATTTGAGACATGGAGATGTTAAGTAACTTCTCAAGGCCTCATAATTAGTTAACAGAGTGAGGATTGGAACCTAGGCAATCGGCCTCCAAAGCCCACACTTGTTATAAACATGCTAGAGTCCTCTCATTCATGTACCTACTTCAAATGCTTGATATGAGAATGAAGTGTGCTTAGGTATAAAAAGTGCTTGGAACAGTTCCTGGCCCGTAACAGTACCCACATTTGCTTTTAATATTTTTCCTGCAGCTGACTTTCGTCTGCGCCCGCAATTCTGTTCGCCTCTCTCTTTTTTTCTTCTACTCTAGTTCCCTCTCTGTCCAACTGACTCCTAGACAGGAAGGAGGAGGAAGAGAAATTCACAATCACAAACTGATGAGGGAAGAACAGGAACCACAGGAGTAAACACCCCTGGAGACAATAAACTCTGAACAGCGGCCAACCCAGGACGGTGCTGTGTGGACATGACTTACTCCAGGAAAGCAAGAAGCCTCAGAGGGTCGCATCTGCTCCACGGGGCGCAGACATGAGTTTCCATACTGTTTCCCAAGGCTGGGGGTGGAGGGGGCTAAGACAGTAAGACACAAAGCATATGAATATGGACTCATAAAAGGGAAATTCAGAGACGTGGGAAGAGAAATCAGAAGCAAGCATGCTGCGGTTTCAGGTCATGACACTGTGACCACAGAGTTAATAAAAAGGCTGTGATTACAGGTGACAGGTGACATAATGACATACTGACATGGGGACCTTGACTTGAAGGCAGGTGATAAAAAATAACCCCTGTATGTATTTCCCAGAAGAATGAAAATGATAATCGCTCAAAATCAAAGATACCCAGCCTTGACTTCTCTCTGCTCAGGAAACAGATAATACCATCAAAAGACACAATGTTTTTGTCAAAGGTCTAGCCATGGGGTTAGTTCATTCACTGGGACAAGCTCCAAACACGACTGATAGAGGCAAATCACAAAGGAGACTTTGGAAACTTTTGGAACAATGTCTTCCAAGCGGTGAGACCGCTGAGGGTCGAGACTATCAGAGGCCTAGGGTTCTGGGGATATTTTTAATAGACTGCCGCGCTGCTTCTGTGCCACGTGAGGACAGACTGATATTCTGCAACGGACCCTGATGGACACGCAGCTGGAGGAGAACCAGAAACTGAAACTAATACTAAAGCAGCCTGGGGCATAAGCGCAATGGATGTGGAAGTCATGGTGGGTGGCACAAACCCACAGGAGGAAATGTGACTCTCACCGTTCATGCCTTGCCCGCCCTCACCCTGACCTGCTGAAATGGCTGTGATGAGCATTCAGGTGAGTTCAGGTCCGGCAGAAGAGCTCTGAAATTCATTCCTGGCCCAGGTGTGCCTCTGGTCTCAGGTCTTCTCTAGGAAGGCTTTCATTTGCCCATTCTATAACATTTCCCAAAAGTGAGAAACCTTGTAAGGTAGCAATTATTAAGTTCTTACTATGCACTAGGCAACTTTACATCCAACATCTCATTTAACCTTCACAAAGATCTAATGTGGCAGTACATTTTTCTAAAAACATTTTCATTTTTAAACATAAATACGTGGAGAGTTTGAGAAAACGGACACTTAGCCATGTGGCACAGATCTATAGCTCAAATCAAGTTCCATTTGATTCTGAAACGTGGGTTCTTGTGCCCTCTGCTCTGTTGTTTCTTGGATGGCCATTTTGGATCATGAGAGTGAGGGGGGTAGGAATTTCTATTCCAATAACAGTGTCCACCCCGGCTCTTTGTATACCACAGTATGTAAGCGTTTACAAATATCTGGAAGCTTACAACCCTCTAGAGAGTGAAATATAAATTTGAGCAGGATTATTTCAGCTAGATCCTATCCAAAGTGACTTATTTTTACCCTTTCAAGGATAATCTCCCAGGACAATTCAATATTTACTTAAAGCCTACTGTGTGCTTGGCATTGTGTCAGGAACTGCAGATAAGCAACTAATAAGACACAGAACTTGGACATCATCAGAGGACGACTGATGCTCAATTATTAATCTTTCTTTCATACAAATACTTCCCTTCCTATAGCCTTACCTCAATGAAGGGACTGCTGGAGTTTTCTTAACTCTTCCTGCTCTTACTACGGACACTCAGAATCTTCATTCCTTCACCCATGAAACAGAAGATGCCTGAGGCTTGGGGACTGAGTCCTCCCAACTGAGCTGTCGTTGCCATGGAGACTTCCTCTCTTTCCTTCCCCACTTTGGCTACTGCTGCCACTTGGACCTCAGCTGACCCCTACCCCCCAACTTTAACCCAGTGCAAGGAGGTGGAATTATGCGGGGAACAGGTATTGCTCGTGGTATGTGAAACTAGAAAATGAAAATGTGTTCTATAGAGAAGTAGTGTTATGAACGAGAAAACTGGGTTTTAAAAATAGATTTTAATATTCATCTATATTCTATAAAGAAATAAAATATGGTAGCCTAAATTAATAACCTGTCTATGCTTTATAATATTTTTCTAGGGGAAAATAAATTTTGAATCCCTAACCACCAACTTCAAGACAAAATAAATGAGACTCCTTCATTAACTGTGGGCTGGCTACACATGTTACATTTTTTAAATTTACTTATCCTGTGACAGTACACAAATGTCTGGAAGTGGTATAAATAGCCAATTAGAGAATCTAATAGAAAATGGAAGATAAAATTCAGTGAGAATAAGAAAGTTGTCTTAGATCACCTAGTTGAGTCCGTCAAGAATGCTCACATCAGGATGAAGTTAAGTTAGCTTTGCCAGTGAAACAATGCTTTGGCCCAAACTTCCACTCTGCAAAACGAAACCTGAGTATTCGCAGACATGTATAAAGGCCATCAAAAAGGATAAAATGAACAAAACCTTGTGGCTGCTTCTGGCACATCCTCTCTTATTTTCAACATACACAATTACTGAGGCAGATTCATTAGGTTGGGATTGTTATGCAGATATCCAAGAGAAGTACTTTTCTCTCTCCATCTTGATTTCTACTCAAATGCTTGCCCAAAAGGTAATGAAAATATCTGGTTAGAAAGCTCTGTCAAAACGGTGCTGAGACTTCTTTTCAATCAGCGGAAAGGCTAGAGGCCAGGAACCCCCATGTTTTTGTTTTTTTCTTTCCTGTCGGAGAGGAACAAATTTGTCATTTTGAAAATCATGACAGTATGTAGCACATGGTGACGGGGGCCAATCCTTTGTAAGAGGATTTACATGAAGAGGATGTATATGAAAGAAATCGGAGATGTTTCTTCTAAGTCAAGGCTTCCAATCAAGATGGGGAAACCAATGCACTGATTTTCTGAGAAGCAGTCCCGGCAGAAAGAAAGGCTTAGGCTGGTCTATGTTTAACCAACTCTTTCTGACTCTTGGCCTGAAATGGCAACTATTTTATTCTAACACCTTAAGGGCGGGCCGTAAAAGCAGGAGAGGAGGAAGGTCGCATTATAACATGATCGCTCACTGGCGTGGACTTACTTTTAGGTTGATATAAGGGGACCTATTTGGCAAGAAAATTCAGTTCAGACAGGCAGTGGAATATGGATCTCGTCTGTGTATACATCCGTTTACTAGGACTTTGTAAATTTTTTACCCTCAGGCTTTGTTTTACAAACTTGAAATCAGCTAGTTTACCTAGATTTACTTTTCTGTCTTCCTCCCATTTTGTGTGGATATGATCCTGGGCTGTATAAATAGGATTTTTTGTTGTTGTTTGCCAGCTTTTATGAAGGAATGGCATTGCCACCACGATAAAAAATGGTCTCGCCTCTTTCCCAAAGATGGTCTTACCCTCTGTATTTCTATGTTCAAGACTCCTTGCCTGTGTTTCCTGATACATGTCTATCTTCTGAACCTGCAGATTCACATTATTTCGAGACCTGTCTTAGCAAGAGATCCCTTAGATAAGCCCCTCCTTGCTTGGGGTCTAGGCACTACCTAAACAAATGCCATTTTATTTACAATGAAAGGTTCTATCTTTGCTCATGATGAAACCAAGCAGAACCCCGTGGGCCCCCTCCCCCCAAATACAAAGGCACCTCCAGGTCACCTGCCTCTTGTTTGTAGAAAAGCTGAAGTCTCCCAGGCCTCCCTGAGTCACAAAGGAGAATTAGGACAATAAAGTCACAGAGTCTTTCAGTGTCTTATGCACAGTCCTGAGCTGTTTTATAGATACTGTAACGCCACGACCAGAAGGAAAAAGCTAACTGCATCATGATCAGACTGCAGCCATGACATAAGCTGCTCCGTCTTGAGCAGTACTGAATGTATGGCTAGCACACTTCTAAGAACTGGCCTCAAGAGAATGCGATTAACACTACTGCTCATAATAATCTGTACCTTTGTGGGCATCAAAATAATTGTAGCTTGCTCTGCCCATATATATAAGCAGGCAACTAAAATTGTCAGCAAAGAGATGTTACAGACTCATGTCAACATGAGTCTCTAAGAATACAGTGCCCTATGTCAGCATGAAGAAGTTACAGAAGATGGACCTTTGCCCGTGATCCCACAGAAATGGAATGAGGTCTGACAGTGGAGATTTGTAAGCAGCTTTTTGCAGGAAAGAGTTCTTTTCAGGAAAGAGCTTTCTGCAGGAGGCTCCTTTTGTCTTGTCATAGCAAAGCTATACTGTAACTAATCTTAAACCAGGAACCCCTATACTCATCTCCAGCCCAAGCACAGCTTTCAAATCTTTTGATCGCACAATACTTCGTCTTACCTGTTGGTTCTTTCCTCAGAGAAAAGAAATAGAAATGAAGAATAAGTAATTAACAGATGACCAGATCTTTTGCCCAGCTTCCCCTTCAGTAATCTCACGAACAAACTCTGTGAACAAGATAGCACCTAAAGAAAGATCACAAGGAACTGACAAGTCTGCACACAATGGGAGAGGATGATGAATCTGATATGCTACCTCAATGATTAACTGAGATTACTTCCCCTTCTTCCCTTTAAAACTTTCATGGCCAAGCAGAATCTCTGGGGTTGGCTCTGGGACAGAAGTATGCCTTCTCCCCAGACTGCCAGCCTTCTGATTAAAGCACCTATTCCATTCCTACCAGAACTTGTCTCTTGAGTACTGACTTTCTGAGTGGTGAGCAGCTGGACCTGAGTTCAGTAACAATGAGATTATCCCTGTAAGTAGTGGAAGCCAGTAGTCCTTAACTATAAAGCCATCTGAAACAACTTGATAATATTACAGCAGTTTGAATTTAGACTCCAACATTATATTTGAAATGGGAACATGTGCCTGGGTTTTTCCAATGTCTCAAAAGGATATTTCTGCTCAGGAGGACAGGGAGAAGCCCAAACATAACTATTAACTCTTGACGTGATAGGCAACCTTGCCCTGACCTTGACCATCCCTAGCAAAAGGCAGATGGACACTCAACTGGTTCCCTAGGACAGAGGACCTGAGAGCCATCCTTCAAGAGAGCCAAAGGCAACAGTTGCTCACTTGGCCTGATTTGAAAGCTGATTTTCTATCACTTGTGGAGATCCTTTGACTGACTATTTCTTCTCTCATGGTCAATAGAAGACCCAGCTTCCCTGAAGAACTTGTAGGTTGTTTGGCTATATCTGTGTGCCCATATTTTGCCATCAGAGTACGCCCAAACCCTGCCTGGAGTGGGGAAAAAAGGTAACTCCTCTTTGACAAAGGATCCTTGCTTCCCCCCCACCCCCTCACTGGATCTCTGGAGGGCAAGAGGTGACAAATTTTGCTTGTACATACACATTTTCTGTGAGGCTGGTTGATTGTGTCAAGTCCCATTCAAATAGTGGGGGTAAAAAACTGGCTATGACTTCATTCTTGGAAATGGAAATGTGATCCTTAATCAGACTAAGAAAGGCTCCTTCAATGCATTAGATGCCCCATGTTAGCTCTTTCTGGCCTAAATTGACCTCTTCTACTAAGTAACAGCTTATGAGCTGATGAAGAACTTTGTATACTCTCAGCACATACATATGAGGAGTACATACTTCAGGAAATTTCCTAGACAGCTGATTGGCTGAAACTCCCTATCACTATAGGAGAAGGAAGAGATCTTCCCCTCCTGTCTCCTGTAACAATGGTCCCATGAGTTAAAAGATGGGAGTAGTGCTGAATCTGGAGGAATTATTAATCTGCTTATATTGGGGAGAAAGATTTGGACTATACAAACTTTGTGGTGGCCTCTTCCTCTGAGTGGTCTTCCAGATGTTTCATTGGCTATTCCTGGGATGCTGATGTCATGGGATCCCAAGAGGGTATCTATTTCATTATGATGGACCCTAGGGAAGCCAGGCTTACTAAAAGTGTGATTCTGATACCTACAGATCATGACACTACACTACTGGTGCCATGTGGTAAGTTAGGAAAGGAAGAAAAAAAGAGCAGTATAGTTAGGAGTTATTTTCCTTGCTTCCATTTTCAATATTTCCTTTCACTATCATTCTTATGCAGTGGATATTGACAAAACATTAAGATCTTTGATCATATGATGTCCATCTGCTCCAGCACCTTACTTCTCACCTGAAGCTCTGATCTCCCGTCAGTAATGGCATAGGCATTTCTGCCCGGAGTCGTTTATAATTAGGGCCCCAGGTGAAAAATTAACAGCAGGAACAGATGGGCCCATAAGAGGCAAAGAGTCTGTTCACATGCAAATTTCATCAGTACCTGAAGACTGAAGAAAACTATAGAACACAGGAAGGCTCTGCCCCAAAATGAGACTTCTACATGATGTGGAGAGTCTGCTGGTGTCCTATGCCCTTCTTCAGCCTGTCAGGGAACACTTTTCTTCCTATTCATAAGGGAGGGCAGGCTTGGGAACAGCACAGCAACCAGGCCATGACAATTTAGAGCTTTTTGGCTGTTAGCACAGGGATCTGGATGGATGTAGCACAGGCTAGACATACAGAAGTGGGGTTGGCTTGTTTGCTTCAGAGGGAAGAGCTGCAGCCCAGGAGCTGTCAATTTCGATTAGCTGCTTTAAAGAACTTTGTGTGACATAAAATAAAAATAATACAGCCATGTGAATTGGAAGGCAGTAATTGCAGATTCTTCTCAATGGGTGTTTTATGTTACTGGGACCCTGTATTACTGAAATCACTGCATTACTAGTTAAGTGTAAAAAATATATGGTCTTTTATTTCTTAATTTACATGCTAACAGGAAATCTGAGGGAATCAGTTCAGGACTTATAGGAATGGGAAATAGGGAAAAAGAGTTGCATTTAAGTAGGCCCTGAGGTCTTTCTGCATTGGCACAGCCTGTCTGAATTCACCATCTTCTTTCCACCAAACTCCTATGCAAACTGTCATCATTTTTTCTCCCTCACGTAGGTTTAGCAGATTCTACCAGCATACAGTGACTCATACCCATACCTTTTCCTTTATTCCATTTAATATATTCTAATCTCTTATTTTCTTCTATAATAGTTAAACTAGTCTTTATTTTTGTTGTCTCCTTCCTTCAATCTACTCTTACAAAGAACTCCCAGAACTAGTTTCCTAAAAGACAGTTTTGGTTATAGCTTTTCCCTACCCAGATCATACCCGTAGTGCTGAATGAAAGTTCAATTGGAAGTACAATCTCTGGAAAAAGTTTAACAGTACCTATTGAAGCTGAATAGATGTTTAACTTTTAACTCCATCCCTAGTTAAGTATATACCCGACAAAGATGCATACATTCATTTGTCAAAGGATATGTACTAGAATGTTCATAACACCACTATTCATAGTTGTCCCAAACCAGGATATGTAAATGTTTATAATCAGTAGAACAGATAAATAAATTGTGGTATAGTCACACAGAAATGAGAACAAACTTTATACGCAGCAGTAATGATTATCATAACAAGTACAGTGTTGAGCAAAAAAGATAGGCCAAAAAAGTATCATTTCATTCATATAATTAACGAAGACATGCAAAACTAGTCTATACTGTTAGAAGTCAGCAGAGTGGTTACTCCTATGCTTTATAAGTCAGAGGGTACGGAAAGGAAGGGGCAAGAGGAAAGCTGATGAAGTACTGACAGTATTGTGTCCTTTAATGTAGATGTTGGTTACATGCGTTTGTTCAATTTCTGAAAATTTAGAGTTGCACAGTTAAGAAATGTGTACTTTTCTATCTGTGTATTATACTTCAAAAATAATTTAAGGGGTTTCCCTGGTGGCACAGTGGTTAAGAGTCCACCTGCCGATGCGGACGGGTTCATGCCCCGGTCCAGGAGGATCCCACATGCCACAGAGCGGCTGGGCCCGTGAGCCATGGCCGCTGAGCCTGCACGTTCGGAGCCTGTGCTCCGCAACAGGAGAGGCCACAACAGTGAGAGGCCTGCGTACCGCAAAAAAAGAAAGAAGTTACTGTGAAAACAAAGAGACAGAAAAAAGAAGGAACAGAATAACATTCCTGTAAACAATAAAAGAGTATCATCAAAGCATGCTCAAATGAAGGAAGGTGTAAAACTGTGTTAAAAAAAACTGTAAAAATTAGCTAAAATACATATGAAATTATAAAGAACAATAAAGAACAACACGAATTAGCAAATTCAAAAATGAGGTATAAATTCAAAAATTAAAAATAAAAGAAAATATATTATAGAAGGGATGACTAAACTAGAAGAAAAACAAGAGAATGATCACAATAAATTATGCCTTAAGGGAAACAGAAGGTAAAAGGAAATTTCAGAAATCAAAAAGAGATAATAATCATCTGAGAGAAATGGACAATTATTAAAGTTAAGCAAAGAAGGTCCAACATGTATATAATAGCATTTTCTGAAGAAAACAAATATAAAAGCGAACAAATACTAAAAACTTTAGTTCATGAATAATTTTATGAAAAAAAGACAAACTAATCAAAGAGCACATCCTATATCTAAGACTATCAACTGTCACCAAGACACAGCCTAATAACTTTCCTGGACCTTGAAGAAAAAGAAAAAGAAAATATTTGGTCACATAGGCAAAAAGTTCTTTTGACTTAAAAGGGAAAGAAAACCAAATTACCAGATATTTACACAGATGGTTTATTCCAGAAGAATACTGAGTAATGTATTTTAGACATACAAGGAAAGAAAATGTGAGACAAGGATTTTATAACAAGCAAAACTGATCTTCAAGTATAAAAGACACAGATCATTACTAGCATTCAATAATTCAGACAATATTTTCACGATGTCTCCAGAAGACCTTCCTAAGGAATCTATCAGAGAACAAACTTCAGACAATCGAAATTACTAGGGAGACATCAACATAAGGACTGCTAGTATTACATATGTAGCCACTTGTGAAACTAAGACAAGATAAGGGTTAAAAGGGAGAATGGAATGACCACATAATCTGACAACGTAGACATAGTATGACCTTAAAAAAGTAAAAGGAGACTAGGGATAAGATATGCAAAAAAGGTAACTATTTTCATTAATCATAATAAGTGGTGGTATCATTAGTAGTGTTATTCTGAGACTGTGGTGTAGGTAAGGTGGGATAAAGCAAATAAGTAATTATGGAACATTCCAGGTCTACTATCCACTGTGTCCTTGAGAACCAAAATTCTCCAGGTGAAAGAAAACAAATGCAGATGTAACCACCAAGAACTGTGAGGGGTCTGTGATTTTGGCCTACTTGAAAACTACCAAGTGAGCTCGTCACAGTTTCATGGATGCTGATGGAACACACAAGACTTTGGTCCAGAGCCAAAAGAATTTCTTATTCATCGCTTTATTAGGCAGAGCAAGAAGCATGAGCATTATGTTTGCATCAATTCTCTTTGTCCCCCAAAGCTCACGATGGTGACACAGAGGAGCCTAGGTCTGCGTTGCACGTTCAGCAAATCCGCATCACACCTGAGTAACCTGGAGTTTAGGGACACTGAATCTTTTATAATAGTCTGCAAGAAGGTCTGCTTGTGATGGTTAGTTTTCTGTAGCAACCTGACAAGGAGATAATATACTGTGATTTACTCAAATGCTAATCTTGGTGTTGCTGTGAAGGTATTTTGTAGATATGATTAGCATCTACAACCAAGTGACCTTAAGTAAAGGAGATTACACTTGATAATGTGGGTGGGTCTCACTCAATCAGTTGAAGGCCTTAAGAGTGAAAAGTGGAGAAGAAATTCTGCCTCAAGATTGCAACAGCAACCCTTGCCTGAATTTCCAGCTTGCTGCTGGCCTGCCAGAGGGGTGTTGGACTTGCCAGCCCCTATCATCACATGAGCCATGAGCCAATTCCTTATTATTATTATTTTATTTTATATAGATATATATACATATATATATATAGAGAGAGAGAGATCAATAGAATATATATATCAATAGGATATATATATATATATATATATATATACACACACACACACACACACACACACACACACACACACATATGCTATTGATTCTGCTTCTCTGGAGAACCCTGGTTGATACATCAACCTTTGTCCTGGAGGGAGACATTATCTTTATCTTTCAGGGCTATTCACTATACAAATAACCTTCAGAAGATAGTCTAGAACAAAGATGATCAACATCTCTGCTCTCAAGATTTTCAGAAACACAAGAGATCCATGAAGATTTATTTCCCAACAGCAACAGAGAAATTACGTAAAAGCCTTATGGTCCTGAATTTGAATTTGAAACATCAGTATAAACCTCACAACATGTCATATTTACATACTTGTCCCTACTTCTATTCATTGAAAGTTTAGAAAAACATGACCAAACTAGTACCAATAGCAAGTCCAGACTCTGATCCTAAAATTCTTTTTCCATTACAGGGAACTAAAGCTTCTTGGAAAAATGGCTGATTTCTGGTTTGGGCCTAGAATATCTTGACATAACAGAGAACATGAAAAGTATCAAAGGCTACCAGGGTGATGCAAAAAGTACAGGAGCCAATTCAAAGAGACTTCTACGTGGGACAATTTGAGCTTTAATACGGGTAAGAATGACAATGGATTCAAACTCAAGGTAATTGGTTACCTTCTGAAGCTGACAGAGAACTGTCTGATTATCTTTAAAACTGGATGAATAAAAGGAAAGACATGACAGTATCCTGCTTTTCTTAAATGAACTGATGGTACCATTGGATAATCAAGTGATCAGCCATGATTTACATAACTAATCAGTGGCAGAAGGCAGAACTAGGTCTGATTCCTAGTTTCTATTTAGTAAATCTATATTTATAAGCTATATTTTAAATATCTAATACACCCCTGACAGTTTTAGTTTTCCTTTATGTCCTGAGGTAAAAGACCTCAAATTCTTTACAGTTCAGAAGTCTTTGCAGTCAGGATAGACTTAAGTTTTGGATGACAGTAAATATCCTCCAGACTCGAATGGCTTAATAACAAAGTATAGTTCTTACTCCTATTATCAATCAGACTTTTCCCAAGGGTGCTTCTCTTTGCAGTTACTTGTGAATAGATGAATAGGAGCAACAACCTTGAACACTGTTAGTTGCTTGTGCCAGAGGAAAAGAATGCTCTAAAGGTTCCCACATATACAATATATAATTAAATGCTTTAGCATGGAAGTACACTCGTCACTTAGGCTCATAACCCATTTGACAAAAATGGGTTACACTGCCCCAGTCAACCACAGAGAATCCAAAATGCAATCCTACTATGTGCTCAAAAGGGAGGAAAACTGAACATCATTGGCACACTGCATGAGTGATTCCTGAAATATTTAACTTTCTATTTCTACACTTCCTCAATTCTAGATCCAGAAGCAAAGACCAGAGTTGTTCAAATAACATATATCAAACAGTGCAAACCACAATGGTTTGTGAGCAACCCCTACAGTCAACATGAAAGCTCTCAAACCTTGTCATACACTAGAAGAGAGCCCCAAACTCCCAGAAATTCATCCAATATTAAACACATGAAGATTTGAGGAGAAGGTCTAGGTACACTCCAGTTAACACTGGTCTACTGTTGTCTGTCATCTCTCACTGAGGGAAACACACATTGTGTTCTCTGTCTGGTTCCTGTAGGCTTTGTGTGTGTGATCCTGGTATCAGAGGACCGCTGCTTGTCAGAGAGTACTTTTCTTTCTTGGGATGTGTTTAAAGCATACACGGAGCAAACATGATTCTCTATGAAATACTATATGAAGTGGCTTTCTTCACTCCAAAGGGAAGTGAGCTCAGTGGGTCAAAGTTATTTCCCACACCAAGTGGTTAAGAGCCAAGAGGTAGTTGGATATTAAGCAACTATTTTGAATTCCTGGAGAGCATCCCACTGTCCAAGGAGCCATAGCTCACTTTGCTGGCTTAGGTCTCCATCTTTGTAATCACACAAAGAACTTGGACACATCGGCGAAGGAGCCAGGTTTCTCATCAGGACAGCAGGATTCTCCTGTCCCTCTGTCTCCACTCTCCCATGACTATTTCATTCGGTCATTCCCCTTCCTTCTATTTCCTCTTACAACACTTTCTGTAAAATAATAATAATCTGATTACGTTGAGTGGAAAAATGAGGGCACAAAATGGTATGCATGTAAGACAGTGATCATGCAAACAGGTATGTGAGTGATGATCGAAAGAGAACTTTTTAAATGAAAATGCGTTTCTGTTAATTTTGTAAATTTTCTAAAATCTATAATCATTAATAGAAATTTATTTGAAAAATCATGATGTAATTCCAGTACGTGTGCTAGTACCTCTCTGAGGAATATTTCCATCTGAATAGACGTTTTGTTTCGTTTACCTTTCTCAGAACTGTCAGAACAGCATTATCTTGTGAATACTGGCCTCCTCTGCCTCTTTCTAGGGATGATACTGTGTTACCATATGAGAAATGTGTTGCTGTATAGAGAACCTGGAAAGGTACATTGTCAATTTTTATTCCGAACTTTCTCTCCAACTCCTTCCCCAACCTGTACATAGATTATTAGGGGATGCTTTTCTGGGGGAGGACTTGCTATACACACAGAAGTGATGCTGCATACTGAATTCTTCCTCCCCATTCAGAGACTCACAAACAGGTGGAGCTCAGAAAGGTCATAGGGATCACTTCTAGCTCAACCTTTGCCTTTTATATATGAGAAAGGTGCGGTGGACACTGTTGGGTTGGCTAACTCAACGCATAAGCACAATCCCTTTCTTCTGCCTGCCTCACCACAGAGACTGGAACAGCTAAGTACTTAATTTCTCAGCCTCCCTTGCAGCTGGGGTATTCCTGTGATTCTATCAAAGTGAAAGCCTGCTGGGAGCTTCTGAGACGGCTTTTCCTTTGGCTGACCTAAGGGACAGAAGCAGAGGGCTGCTTCCCTCCCCTTCTCCTTCCTGCCCTAAATGCAGACCTAATGCCTGGAGCTACAACTTGCATATTGAGACAATGAGGCGAGGCCAGAAGAACTGCAGAGTCGTGGGCCCTAATGCTATTAGGCTGCTAGAATGACAGCAGAGGCTGCCCACGGTCAGATACCTTGCTACAGGAGAGAATAACCTTCAATTTGATAAAAACTACTGTGGCTCCATTTTTCTGTTTCTTGCGGCCAAAGTATTTCCTTTAGGAAATTGAATTCCAAACAGGTAAGTGATTTAACTAAGGCCATACCGCTGAGTTATTTGCAGTCCAAGAATGGAGACTCCCAACTTAAGTCTCCCTCCACAGGAGCGCTCCTCAGAGAGAGCATTCTGCTTCAACAACAAGTGAAAATGAGTTAAGCTGATTCATGAGTCCTGTGCCTATCTTGGTTTTTGGTCAGAAAAATGTTGGAGAAGCACTTAAGGAGAAGAAAACATAAGAACGCTTGAGTACATATCATATAACATAGTCTACACTCTCACTATGGGGAACTAAGAGAAAGATTCTTTTCTTCTCTCTCCCAAACCTGATACCTATGTTTATTAAAAATGTTCAAAACATTGACTTAAAAATGAAGGAAGTTTGAAATTTGAGTCTAGTCTAAATTCTCTGCCTGTTTTCTACGTATGAGAGAGTGAGAAAGAAAGCAATGCTACTCAAACTCACAAGCTCCCTCACTTACTAAGTGAATGGTCTAAGTCCTCTCTATATTAGATGGCCTGGTGTATCAGAATGGTTTGATAAGGCTACTATGGGAACAAAACTTCAGGATGTGAGGAAACACCAACCCTTTCCCCAAACTTATTAGAAACGGAGTGGACTGCCCAGGAAGGACGATGCTGGAGGGCAGGAGAGAGGGTGACATCTGGGTGGAATCTGGACTTTGGCCAATGAATATATGGTATAAAAAAACTGTCTTGTGAGGAAACTGAGATCCAGAGAGGGCATGGGACATAACCAAGACTACAGGAGTTACTCCTGGCAAAGCTAAATGTCAACCATAACTCTGGACTCCCACCATATTGTTCCTTCCATTATGTCATGTTGTCAGGTTGTCTGCAAAATAAGAACAAATAGGCCTTAGAGTGAAGGAAGGCTCGAGGGGCTCTACTATGAACAAAGCATATAAACATATCGTCCGTGGATTTTGTGAGTCAGTTTGCTTACTCAGTGGGGTTTTGAACTATTTTGCAGTTGGACACAGTTGGTAGATCATGAGTTTTTCACTACAATTTAATCAAAGGTTTGAAGATTAGAGAAGAACCTCTATATATCAAATTGAAAAGCTGTGCACTGGGGAGTCTTTCCTTTAACATTTGACGATGGTTCTGTGATCAGGGCTCACAGAATCAGAGAAACTCTTCCGGTGCAGCATGTGTGCTATGTGAGTGAGGGTGTGTGCTTCACAGCCGCAGCTGTCTTTTTTTTTGTCTTCCTTAATGTTTATTTTCATTTTTTTAATATCTTTATTGGAGTATAATTGCTTTAGAATGTTGTATTAGTTTCTGCTGTACAACGAAGTGAATCAGCTATATGTATACATATATCCCCATATCCCCTCCCTCTTGAGCCTCCCTCCCACCCTCCCTATCCCACCCCTCTAGGTCTTCACAAAGCAATGAGCTGATCTCCCTGTGCTATGCCAGCTGCACTTGTTTTAAAAAATTAAATCCTATGCAGAACTTCCATAGGTAAAATGTGTAAATTGTATAAATGTATAAAATTAGAGATGTTTTAGCAGGTTTTCCTTGCATGGATGTCCTTAGGGAACTAAGAAGAAACACAGCACTCCACAGATCACTTTGAGAAAAATCCCAACTTTTTAAATTGTTACCTGAGTGTACGTTGTCCCCAACAACTGGACTTCTAGCCCACATCTGATTGGCTCCAGGGAAAATGAACTCATTAGTTCACACACATTCCACACAGATGCACTCCACACACATACCACAGACACAACCTATTTTTACACCAATGTCACTATTCGAAAATTCTCTTACTTCAAATATCCCTCCCTATAACCTCTTTTACTTTCTTCTCTCCCTCATTTCTCTATGTTTCACTATGCACGACGTGGTCCTTGGACAAGCAACACAAGCGTCAGCCTTGGAACGTGTTAGGAATTCAGAATCTTGAGCTCCACCCCCAGGCTTAGAGAATAAGAATTTTCATTTTAAGAGAATTCTCAGGGGATTTATTTGTACAATAAAGCTAAAGAAACACTGCTAAAACACAATAGACTAAAGTTCTTCAAGGAAAATGATGAGTAATAAACTTCAAATGATTGCATTTTAAGCAAATGAGCACCAAATTATGCACTTGTGAAAATAACTAATATTCAGAACACCATTTATGAAGTGCTACTCACTGTGCCAGGAAGACACTGAGTCCCAGAGGAAGAGAGCAGAGCCCCTGACCTCCAAGAACCCCCAGCTTAATGGGAGAGTCAAATGTGTCAACAGCTATAGGCGATAGAGAGATGTAAATAAAGTGTTATGGGATTCCATATTGCTTGGATACACGTCACTGTAGAGATGCTACTTGAGATTGGAGTGGAAGCATATGGAAGAACTCTACAAGCAGACAGCTCTGAACCACCGTGAGGGGAAAACATAACGTAGTAGCGAAAGGACCCACCATGTCCGGAGAGCTGAGGTAGACAGGTTCTGACAAGGCTCTCAACGATGTCCGCTCCCTAGTATTCTTGCCCCTGTGTAATTCCCCTTCCATGGAGTCTGGGGTGGACCTGGTGACTTTCTCCTCATAAACAGAACATGGAAAAAGTGACAGGATTCAAATTCCATGGCTAAGGTTAAACAGACTGACTGCTGTCTTGCTGGCACTGTCTTACCTCACTTGCTCACTCTGGTGAAGTCAGCTGCCGCGATGTGACATGATCTATGACGTGGTCCATGTAGCAAGGAGGTGAGAGAGGCTTCCAGCCAGCAGCTCGTGAGCAACTGAGGCCGCAGTCCAACCAAGCCCGAGGAACCGAATACTCAAACAACCACATAGGTCAACCAGGAGGTAGATCCTTCCAAAGGAAGTCTCGTCCTGGCTGGGGCCTTGTGAGAGACTCTGAGCCAGAGTCCCCGCCGAAGCCACACCCGTATTCCTGGCTCACAGGAACTAGGAGATAATATATAGTAGTATTGTTTTGAGCTTCTAAATTTGGGGGGCACTATGCTACCCGGTAATAGATGACTGTAGTAGGCTAAACAGTGGCCCCCTAAGATATGTCTGCATCCTAATCCCCAGAACCTGTGACTGTTACATGGCAAAGACTTTGCTGCATGGGATTAAGTTATGGATCTTGGTGGGGGGCAGGATTCTCTTGGACCATCCAGGTGTGCCCTAAATGGAATCACAAGTGTCTTTATAAGAGGAAATCAGAGAGACATTCGACATACACAGAAGGGAAGACAATGTGACCACTGAGGCAGAGAGAGAAGTGACGTGGCTATAAGTCAAGGAACGCTGGCAGCCACCAGATTCTAGAAAAGGCAACTAACAGATTCTCACTTCCAGAGGGAGTGTGGCCCTTCTGACACCTTGATTTGTGCCCAGTGATACTGATTTTGGACTTCTGGCCACCAGAACTGTGAATAAATACATTTCTGCTGTTTTAAGTCACCAAATGTGTGGCAATTGGTTACAGCAGCCATAGGAAACCAATGCAATTACTAATACGGGAGCCTTGACAAGTTCAGCGTGGATGGTGTGTGGGACACATGGGAGGACTTTCACAGAGAAACTGGTTCTGAGCAGGCAGCCTGAAGCCAGACTACTGGCACCTCGTACTGCTAAATAAAGTTTACATAGTTAGTTATAGACAGTTAGTTCCAAGGGGTGGGAAAAGAGGAGTAAAGCAGAGGAAATGTCCTGATTCGATTATTTTAAAGCTCACTCTGGTGGCATTCTGGAGCATGGACAGGACAGGGCAGACTGGAAGTCCTTCAGGGAAGTTAGTGCAGCAGGTTGGGTGAGAACAAATAAAAAACCTAAGTAAAATTGCCAGAAGGACTTAATTAACACAAGGTATTTTCCTCAAGAAGAGGGTAGAGAGAGAAATAAGCTAGGATGCAAGGCAGCAGTGGGGTCGGGTGAAAACACTAAGCAGCCATGAGCGGCCAAGGACACTTGGAACCTCCAAGGATGCCACAAACAGGCCAGCCCACTTCACAGTGATGCCAGGGGTCGGAGCTGCAGACTGCCTTCCTGATGCAAGCAAAGGAGTGAGGCTTGTCTGCAAAGACCAAAAGTGGAAACATTGTGTCTTACACTTGTGGGTCAGCTAAGTCAACGCAATCCTTGTCCTCAAGGGTTTTAAGGAAACAAAAAACACACCAGCACTGCTAGCAAGCCTGTCAGAAGGACATGGAAACCAGAGTCAGGTAGGCAATTTGGACTTGGAGTAAGACTCAAGGCAGAGCGGAATGGGGTCAAACAGACCTTGCTCAGCCAGTCACTGGTTGTGTGGCCTTGGGCTGCTGACTTAAGTCTTTCTCTGTCTCAGCCACTCAGTTTTTGGTCTCGTAACCTGAGACCAATAACATTATAGTGTGATTATGAGGATAAATAAGGACAAATGGGATAAAACATTAAAAATAAATTAGCTGATATTCAGATGAACTGCCAGAAGAATACAGAATAGAATAGAATCATAATATCAGTTCTTTCTCCATCTGACTCTTTTCCTGATTAGCATATTAGCTAGTACAAATCTATGGGTTGCCAAGTAGATATGTACAGTGTTTGATAAGCCACTTATAACAAAGAATGAAGTGTTTAAAAAAGTATTTAGTTACATATATACCTAGTTGTACGAACAAAAATATGTATAAATAGTTGTATGTAAATCATATTTTATAAGATAAATCACAAAATTTAGATTAATATTTAATTGAATATTAAGGATGTTCTTGTAAAACATATTCATTCTTCCACTTCTCTTTGAAAAAGTAAAATACAACTTATACTTCTAGAAAAGGCTTCTAAAAATACTACTTTCAATTAAGTATGAATGACTAGCATTTGGATAATAGTTCTCTAATTTAGGAATTTAATTATAGGGAGAAGCTTAGGTCATTTTTAAATAAATTATTCCATTCATTGATTCGATAGTTGATTTCAATTACTTGATTTTTTTATATGAAACAGTAGTAACAGCACATATTTGCATATAGTCCTTTCCAATTTATAGCACTCACACAAATCCACAATTCCTAACTGTGTTATGCAACGGAAATTAATATTTTTTTCTAAATAGCCTTCTAATGGGAGAAATAGGATCAATGAATGAAAATTTCAGGGAAGCAGATATTGGCTCATTTAGGAAAACTACACATTATCAGAAATGCTTCAAATAGAATGGACTGCTTCACATTGTGGGAGAGCACCCTGGGAGAAATCAAGTATCAGCTAAATGATCATACCCCTTGGAAAAGTTACTGGAAGGACATACCAGTAGACTTTGGTGGTCAACCGCTGCACGGTTGTTTCCTCTATAGCTGAAACACTTTATGATCCAATGTCTATTTCTATAGTGATGAACTATAAATATATACTACTAGTTTGTATACATCACCAGAAATACAACATCCCAGATCTTAGTCTCTCTTTACTGAAGAGAATAGAGAAATTTAAGGGGGAGCGCGGAGGGAGGCAAAAAGAGAAAAAACAAACTCCCTGTTCCTATTATTCCCACCCCATTCCCGGGATTTACCTCCACACATATCCGCATTCACCTATTTCGCTTTCCGAGTGCTGGGCAAATTATAATTACAAACGCAATTTAAAAATTACTTTAAAAATAATAAAGATTTTTATAAGGTGCTAACACATGGAAACTATGCAATAGGAAGATTTACATCTTAAACTGACTTAAATATCAGACTATTATTATCCTAGTATAGCTCAAACACAATAAAAGAATGAAATGAATGGATACCCCCAGGGGACATTGACATTTTCACAGGAGAAAGGATAAGACTTTACTGCCTCCTTTGCTCATTAGCTTCCTCTTGTTGCCTTTTGATTCTGCAGTTAATGGAAGTGTTCCAGTCTCCTAAAGTCTGAGCTGGCCCACTGAGTAGGCCAGGTATGAGGAGAACTGTATCTGACAGGAGTACATAAGGATGGGAGGTCCCAGGCTGCGTTAAACACCAGGAGACATCTTGAGGACACTGTGCTAAAGACGGAAAACCAAAATTTTCAGTAATCTCTGAGTTCAACTATCTGACACCACCATTTCTGCAGGTCAAAAAGGGTTCAAAGCTGGCAAGTTCATATGGTTCAAATTAGGTAAATGGAAAAGGATTCGCGGATTTGTCTTTACAACTACGGTTGCACAGAAGCTACATAAAATTTATTTAGATAATATGTTTATTTGAGGCGGCTTTGAGGCGGTTGATATAGTTTATGGGATACCCTGAATATTCCCAAGCTTCCTGTTGTCGCTACCAGGGATAATCAAGAAAAGGCAAGCAAAGATCAGATGCTCTGAAGTATTAAAACTGGAGATGCAAAGGTGACACTGGAAACATTTGAATTCTTAGTAACAGAGTAAGAAATATGAAGCAAGTTCTAAGTAGGTGAAGTGTGGTGTCAGGAACTGAGGCTTTAAGAAATTTTTCAGACTTCCTGCTAGGATGACACATTTATCAGCATCCTAGTGTCCTCCATGAGCTATAAACCTTCCGTGGTAGACTAACTGCATTAACAGCCACAATGAAAGGCCTCCTTGTATCCACACCTTTTGTCTTGAAACTTGGTTGCCCTTACCTTCTCTGAGTCTGGGCTGGCTGAAATCATAATATGGTCCTATACTCTTCTGGTCTCTCTTTTGCACAACTTAGAATCCTGCTATTTCTATGAGAACATGGTGCACTAGACTTGCTGGAGGATGAATGACAACATGGAGCAGAGCTTCATGTCCCAGCCAAAATGCCAGCTGATCACAGATGCATGAGAAAACCTATCTGAGAAAAATCAAGCCTGGCCAAGAGTTACGCAAACTTCTAATGTTTTTGGAATTGGTCCCATAGTCATAGCTGGTATTTTTTTTACCACCTTCTTCTACTACTCATTCTTTATTCCCATTGCTTTACGCAAGCACCTTAGCTGGCTGTGGTTCCTTGTCTGTTAAAGTGACCCAAATACTTACTCCTAAAGAGTCTACACCACTAGCAATCCTGACTGTATCAGGTTGTTTCGTTTTCTATCGACTTTAATCATAGGGCATGAGAGTATTAAGAGACATGCCAGAGGAACCATTTGTATTCCAAACAGAGTCTTTCTTACCCCAACTGTGAAGTAGCAACTCAATTTTCCCTGGATAATTAGAATCAATTATCCCAGCCAGTACAAGTAACTCTGTTCTTTGCCTATTGATTACTGGTATGAAGAGCCCCAAGTGTCCAGAAGACAGCCTCAACTTTCAGCTTAATTATTTGATTAAGCTATTGTTGTATCTTTTGGTAAAAGCATTCTTCAGTTGGGAAGTCCCTTCTAGGCCAGCAGAGCCCAAAGTTTCAGAGAGGGGAAGCAAAAATTTTGCTATTTTAGCCCTGGGGGTCATAGGAAGATGATTCACTTCCATGGAAATTCCTTTATAATCAAATCCATGAATCCTGTCTATAGGAGAAATAGCACCACATACTGGTCAATGATTTAGAGTATGTAACATATTTCATGACACTTGTTAGCCGTGCTAGGTGTTGCTGCCCCAGCTAACACCATTTCTGAGACTTCAAAAGCCATTCCACCAATTTATAAGACCATCTGCTTCAGGGTTATGGGGAACATAGTAAGACCAGTGAATTCTATGAGCTTGGGCACACTGCCATACTTCACTGGCTTTTAAATGAATGCCTTAGTCAGAATCAATGGTGTGGAAACACCATGACAGTGAATAAAGATATTGCATAAGTTCAGGGATGTTGGTTTTGGCAGAAGCATGATGAGCAAAGAAGGGAAATTCATATCCAGAGCATCTATTCCAACACCAGCAAAGTGCCACCCCTTCCATGACGGCAGTAGTCCTACATAATCAAGTTTCCACCGGGTGGCTGGTTTATCCACTCAGAGAATGCTACTCTAACTGGGGCTCAGTGTTGTATTTGTTATTGGAAGACTGGATACTTACCAGTGAATTCAGCCAATTCGCCTTTGTAAGTGGAAAAGCCATGTTGCTGATCCAATGCATGACCATCCCTACTATCATGGCCACTTTTCTCATGAGCCTGTGGGAAGAATGGGATACCAGGCAAATAGGCAGACTAATGGCCACAGGATAAGCCATGCTACCCACTTGATTATGAGGCTCCTCCTTGCTCTTTGGTGAGCATGTGCATTGGAAACAAGTTTATATACCTTCTCTGCCCATTTAGTGAGGTCTACCCACATACCTCTTCCCCAGACTTTCTTGTCACCAATTTTCCTCTAGAACCACTTCTAGTTCAAAATTCTGTATCAGTAAAGATTCAGTCAGACAAGCAAAAATTGTAGTAGTTGCAACGGAGAATGGAAGAAGGAAGGGAAATTTCAGCGATTTTACCTTGAGCAATTGTGAAAGCTGGTTATACACTCTGTGAGAGGCTGCTGCTTGCGTATCTAGTGCTGCTTGCATATCTATCTAGTGCTGCTTGCATATCTAGTGCTGCTTGCGTATCTAGCGCTGCTTGCATATCTAGTGCTGCTTGCATATCTAGTGCTGCTTGCATATCTAGTGCTGCTTGCATATCTAGTGCTGCTTGCATATCTAGTGCTGATGTCCAAAGAGCAGTGTGAAAGGAAAATCAAAATGGAGTCAGTATGGCTAAGAGAGCTCTCTCAAATGGAGCCAGGAGGCCACTGAGGAACTGGGACTTAATGCACGTCTCACCCTGGATGTAGTCTGAACTTCTGACCACTTATTGTCTTAACGATGGCAATCCAGAACACCTGCACAATCTTCCAAAAAACTCAAGATCCTTATCAAATCCTAACCCTAAATAACTCGGGACAGCCTAACCCTTAAGGACAAATATTTCCTTTTTGTGATGGAGCCAATCGTAATTCTTGCAAGACAACCTTAACAACCTTGTGGCTTTTGCCTGTATAAGCCTGTAACTTTTTCTCTTCCCTGGAACACTCTTTCAGTTTCACCCAAAACTGTGTCTCCCAAATTGCAATTCCTAATACCCCAAAGAAAGCTCTTTGTTCTTTGCAACCTTGATAGTAATTACTGTTCAAGAGCAGGCACCTGGGAAAAGAAAGTGACCACAAAGCCGAGGAAGCAAAGACACACTGGAACCTGTGAGGGTGAGCAGTGAGGACTGATTGGAACTCCCATCAGTTGCTCATCCCTGGAAGGCTCCAACTTAGATGATAGGGGTGTCCCTGCAGGAAGACCTGACATGCATCTCGCTGGAGGAGGAGATCCAGTGTGGCTGAGGGAGCTGCAGCCCAGGCAGCAAGGTGACCCAGGAGATAAGCTGTGGGTGTGCTGTTACTGTACTGCACACTCCACACCCACCTGCCCAGCACACAAACATGAAGCCGTCACCTCCACCTGCCCCCCTGCAGCAAAACATCTCTAGTGGCCCACACTGACCTAGAATGACACAACAAAGGGAACTCTGGGAAACACAGTTCAAGCTTACCTAAGTGGACACACTACAAATTCACCACCACAGACCCTGTTGTTATTGTTTTTCTGTTTTATTTGTCTCACAGCAGTCGCTAACTGAGGCAGGGTCTTAAAGTACTGGTCCTTGCTTGGGTCTCAAGGGGCAATAAATAAGGAGATTCCAGCAATAGCATGAATGATTTCTCTCTGGGAACTGGAAACAAAGGACTGAGGTTGTTAAATGAAAGGCAATGTTTTTTAGTTCCTAAAGATGATTTTAAAATTTTAAAATAATATGATCATTCTGAGTAAAAAATTAAGAAATTATATACTAGTAAGTCAAAATCCATGTAACAGCTTACTTTCAATAACTTTTTTATTTTCAAGTGTGTTTTCTCCAAAATTTGTTCTCTCCTGTTGTCTCTCGGAAAATGATTACTTTCTGCATCTGCCTGAAACCCTAAATAACACCAAATCCAAATAAATGCGATGATGTTCCCTTCTTTGAGTTCGTATAAGGCTCATTCTTTTTTCTCTCCCCCCATCCCCTTCCTTTCTCCTGACTGCAGGTGCATGTAAGTTAATTTTCCCTGCCCCTTAGTTCATGGGATATTACCATTTTTTTTTTATCTCAGACCCTCTTTTTATCTTTCTTAGTATTTTAATATTTGGGTTTGCTTTGTCACGTATCTCCAAGCTTATCTCTCCTTACCCTGCCCTAGTCTCCGAAGCGGGTAGAAAACAGGGAAAGGATTAATCCCTGAGTTGGGATGAGGCTGAGTAGAAGCAAAGATTGTTGTATGAAGACAGCAACGCCACCGGCGTTTAGCATCAGGTGGGTGGGCTACACCTGAGCACATACCTGAGGGCCTTTTGATGGTTTTTTTAATTTTATGACTTTTGAAGTTCCCAAATTAAAAAAAAAAAAAAGACATATCCTCAAATTCTTTTAACCTTGAAACATTAAACTTTTACATAAATAAGACATTTTAGACATTTTCAAGTACATTTTCTTCCTTTCTCTTTCCTGGAAGAAAACTGATGAAAGAGCCTTAAAAAAAAAAAAAAAGAAAGAAATAAGACTGTCTGGTTGGGACGTTTTTAGCCCTAAAGGATATTACAATGACTCCTAACTAGCAGGGTCAATTTTATGACTGTTACATTACACAGGTGAATACATACATAAAGCGAGGAAAGGCTTTTCTCGCCCAAATCTCTCAACCATTAAGTACAAATTCTGGCACCCTGAAACGGAAATAATTTGTTTGAAGGGGAACAGGAAGGGAGTCAAAAAGAATGGTAATTTTGGAAAATGATCTTATTTGGCGGTGTGTGAAAAGACTTTCCCTGTGTTTACTTGCTTCCGAATTTAATCCACACTGGCAGTCCTTGAAGACAATAGATGGTTCTCACTGGAAACAGCTGCTATCTCTCAGGCTATGTTTATTTGCATATCAGACCCATGGTGAGTCCTATAATTCTCATCAGTAGTTAGTGGTGAGATAGGGAGCAGCCAGCAGACACAGGATGTGGTGGGTCCCATTGGGCACTGCCCAGCTCCCCATTCAGGACTGTGGCTCATGGCTCCAGCTGCAGTTGCTAGCTGACAGCTCTCAGTTGGGTTCCTCTATGGCATGTGACTTCAGCCCAGCAAATCCATCTCACCCATGGTCACAGCTCTCCCAGAGGACAACTCTCATCCAATGCCTGGTACATGATAGGTGAAGTGATGAGGGACATTTCTCCTTTAGAGCACAGACAACAAATGCACAGTCCCAGGGCCTATGAGATCACCTGAAGCACAAGCTTATGGGAAATTTCGTGTAGTCACTGTTTTTTCCATAAGCATGCAGGTTTTGCATTCTACACTAACATATGTCCATTTTATGTGAAAATATTTTAAACTGTTTGTTACGTAACTTAATATTTCCCTTAAATTTTCAACTAAAATGAACATCCATGAATATTCATTCTGTGGCTTTATGGTCCCAACTAAACAACAAGAGTAGGATCCCCATATTGAGAAGTGCAGACCTGTGCTGAGGCCCCACGGTAACTGGGGCAGGTGGAAAAGGTTAATTGGGAGCTCGGTTCTACGAGTGACAAGTGACATGGGTATTTCGCATCCTTCAAGGCTTGCATCAGCCATGCTTTCAAGAAGCACAATATACATTATGACACAGGAAGGATGCTGAGTTGTTTCTGGATCATATATGACGATGTTACATGGAATTAGGTTTGGGTACAAGAGGTAGCCAGGAACATCCAGATATACATACTATTTTGTTTTAATCTCTGTAAGACTGATTTGGTTAGAATTATCTTTTGCTCAAATTATAAAACTGGAAGTTTGTTTTCCAATTCCAGCCTCCCACCACTGTCCCCTTCTTAGGCTGTTTCCAAATTGCTATTGCCACCTTTTGGGTGCTTCATGCATCTTCCCCTGCCTCACCTGCCTCTACTTTGTCTACCCCCAATACACACACACACACACACACACACACACACACACACACACACACACACTTCTGCTATAATGGCTGAGTATGAGAAGCAACAGTTTATCACACAATGGGTAAACAGATCTCCAATTACCTCTGTGTTTGTGAACATTTTAATTTGGGGGGACTAGATGGCATCTACATCTAGACTGAATACCTTGGTATGACCAAAAGCAAAACAGAGAGAAGTGCAGAAATGCCTCCATTTCATTCCACTCTCACAGTAAACCTGAGGGCAGGCAGGGGGCTCACAGTATCCCCCTTTAATGCGCTGAAAATCAAGAGGACCATGAGAGGTTATTCATCATCTGCCACACTGTCGCACTGCCCTGTAGTAAGGCTGAGACTGTGAGTCCAGGGCTTGTATGTGAGAACACCTCTCACTTCAGTTCATTCGTTTCTCAACACATAATTGATGATGGGTTGTACATGGCATTGGCCAAGTCACTTCCTCACTCTGATCTAATCTCATCTTCAAAATGATGGCGCTGGGCGAGATGATCTATGAGGTCCCTTTAACAGTAACATTCTAAAATCCTATTATTTTTGTAACACAGTTGGGACAAGCACACGTATCTCCTGAATTCTCACCCTAGGTTCATTTTCTGTACCACTTACAGCTCCTCCTTAGGCTCTACGGAATTCCCCGAGGCAGTGATGGATGAACACGACAAGGAGAATGGATGACGTTCATCTTCCTCTATCTACATCTGACTGTGACTGATGGCAGGACACACGCTGCTTAAAATGTTGTGATGTGAAGGTGGGAACAGCTTGACCTCTATTAGTTAGTGATAATAGTAGATGGCCTGAAATCTGTTCCAGTCTGTCCAGGAACTATACAAAGTGAGTCATCTCTTGCTCTGAACAATTTTCTAAGACAGCTGATATCTCTAAGAAGTAAACCAGACACTGCCTTTATGCTGGATGCTACAAACATAAAATGTTAATTTTCAAAATTAAATTTCAAAGAGTGAAATAGATTTAGAATGTTCTTTTAAGTAAAACCTTCTAGTTATCTCCATGCCCAGAATGCTTAATAATAATTTAACTTTGCTCAGGAGATCACTTGCAAAATTATTCCTGGTTCTCCATGGACTTGTTTCTCTCACTGACTTTGTCTCAGGTCACAGATCTGGGTAACTCTGAAGTTATTCTGTGAGTTCTCCTGGGTTCTTAAACCAATTAAAAATGTATTTCTAAGTCCAATTCTGAAAGAATAAATCAGAATGATTTTGTGGCATGAGGGATGAGGTATGTTTTATTCGGGACATTCTTAAGTATTTTTAACATTACAAACAAAGAGAAAGTTTGGGCATAGAATGGCTAGTTTTTTAAAAAATTAAAATATTAACATCTTGCTCTATTTACTTTAAAATTTTTTAAAGTAATGAAACATTTTCAGTCAAGCTGAAACCATACCTGGACCTATTCTCTTCCGTGTGTCCTCAGAGGTAGCTACTCTTCTGAATTTGTTTTTTATCTATTAATAACAGATGGTCTTATTTTGCATTCTTATAAGCTTAGTATCAATGACGCATTTCCTTACCAACAAGCAGTACTGCTTAGAGCCCAGGTTCTGGATTCAGGTTTCCACCTACAAGCGATGTGACCTTACATATGTTGCTTAACTTCTTTGTACTAACATTTCCTCATTTGTAAATATGGATCTAATCTCATTTCCTACCTCATGGAGTTGCTTGAAGAATTAAATGAGGAAATACACATAAAGCACTTAAAACAGTACCTGGCATACATTAACATTCAATAAGTTTTCACCTTCTCAAGTAGCATTATACAGCATAGCTTTAACCCTCAACATTATTTCTCCAGATTTACTCACTTTAGCTCATTCATTTTAAGTCTATTATTTGACTGTATTGTAGTTTATCCATTCTCCTACTAAAGAACAGTTACAATAAATTTCCAATTTTATACTAAACAATACAGCCATGAACTTTTTGGTCCATGTTTCGATGTAGAGATGCATATGAGTTTCTCTAGGGTTTATACTTAGGACTGTTATACCGTCATCTTTACCAGCTGCTGTCAAATAGCTTACTAGCTTGTCCCTTTAAGACAGGATCCTTTAGCATACTTTGGAATCACCAGGAAGACTTGTTAGAACACAGATTTCTGGTCCCCAAACCCAGAGTTTCTAATTCAGGAGGTCTGTGATGAAGTCCGAAAATTTGCCTAACAATTTCCCAGGTGTCGCTGATTCTGCTGGTCTGGGGACCACACTTGGAGAACCAATGTTCTAAATGATTGCTTATATTTGGTCCTCTGTCAGTGATTTTATGATCTTTTGCATCCTCACAACATTTGAAGCTGTCATATTTTTCAATGAGATGTGAGTTAAACAGCATCTCTGTGGTTTTAGTTTGGTCCACTCTGATTATTAATGAGATGGAGCACTCTTTTATTTGATCATTGGTCATTCATAGTACACCTCCTGTGAACTGCCACTAGCAGTACATTGTTGACTAGAAGTGAGTACAATGAGTATCCTTTTCATCACTGATGGTCTTGGTTCATGCAATAACATAAGAAAAAGATAATAATTACAAAGGGAGCTAAAGTACTCTTTATTTCTCTATATAGACAATCAAAGAATCAACAAACTAAGATAAATCAGCAAGGTTACTAAAGAAAAGATCTATATATAAAAATCAACAGAGTTTGTATACACTATGAAATAATTAGGAAATGCAAAGAAATATAAGATTCCATAAAGAGCAATAAATAGAAGGTAATAAAGCTCATAAAAGATATGCAAATTCTTTATGGAAAAGATTATAACATTTAACCATTAAGTGTATTTTCAGTCAGATTTATTAGATATATTAACAAAGATCAATTTTTAAGAATTTGGTCAGCCCAGAGGGTGAGCAGACAAGCCTCTCAGGCTGGATCAGCTTTATCCATGGGACCTGAATGATCCAAATCCATGGGCTAAGATTCCTTCTTTTCAAAGATGGCAAACTATGAGGACGCAGAATTCGCGTCTCCTCGCAACTAGGGTACCTACCAGGCACCGGTGGGGGACCACGGAAACCTAAGGGGATGGGAGCAACCCCCGGGGACCATCTATCAAAAAAAAACAAAAATGAAATGACAAAAACATTTGTTACAGATGAAGGGCAAGGTAAAAACCTACAAGACCAAATAAATGAAGATGAAAATAGGCAACCTACCTGAAAAAGAATTCAGAGTAATGATAGTAAAGATGATCCAAAATCTCGGAAACAGAAAAGAGAAAATACAAGAAACATTTAACAAGGATCTAGAAGAAGTAAAAAGCAAACAAACAGTGATGAACAACACAATTACTGAAATTAAGAATACTCTAGAAGGAATCAATAGCAGAATAACTGAGGCAGAAGAACGGATAAGTGAGCTGGAAGATAAAATGGTGGAAATAACCACCAGGGAGCAGAATAAAGAAAAAAGAATGAAAAGAATTGAGGACAGTCTCCAAGACCACTGGGACAACATTAAACGCACACACATTCAATTACAGGGGTCCCAGAAGAAGAAGAGAAAAAGAAAGGGTCTGAGAAAATATTTGAAGAGATTATACTACAAAACTTCCCTAACATGGGAAAGGAAATAGTCAATCTAGTCCAGGAATCACAGAGAGCCCCATACAGGATAAACCCAAAGAGAAACACACCGAGACACATATTAAACTATCAAAAATTAAATACAAGGAAAAAATATTAAAAGCAGCAAGGGAAAAGCAACAAATAATATACAAGGGAATCCCCATAAGTCTAACAGCTGATTTTTCAGTAGAAGCTCTGCAAGCCAGAAGGGAGTGGAAGGACATATTTAAAGTGATGAAAGGGAAAAACCTACAACCAAGATTACTCTACCCAGCAAGGATCTCATTCAGATTTGATGGAGAAATTAAAACCTTTACAGACAAGTGAAAGCTAAGAGAATTCAGCACCACTGAACCAGCTTTACAACAAATGCTAAAGGAACTTCTCTAGGCAGGAAACACAAGAGAAGGAAAAGACCTACAATAACAAACCCAAAACAATTAAGAAAATGGTAATAAGAACATACATGCCAATAATTACCTTAAATGTAAATGGATTAAATGCTCCAACCAAAATACACAGACTGGCTGAATGGATACAAAAACAAGACCCACACATATGCTGTCCACAAGAGACCCACTTCAGACCTAGGGACACATACAGACTGAAAGGGAGGGGATGGAAAAAGATATTCTATGCAAATGGAAATCAAAAGAAAGCTGGAGTAGCAATTCTCATATCAGACAAAATAGACTTTAAAACAAAGACTATTACAAGAGACAAAGAAGGACACTACAAAATGATCAAGGGATCAATCCAAGAAGAAGATGTAACAATTGTAAATATTTATGCACCCAACATAGGAGTACCTCAATACATGAGGCAAATGCTAAGAGCCATAAAAGGGGAAATCGACAGTAACACAACCATAGTAGGGGACTTTAACACCCCACTTTCACAAATGGACAGATCATCCAAAATGAAAATAAATAAGGAAACACAAGCTTTAAATGATACATTAAACAAGATGGACTTAATTGATATTTATAGGACATTCCATCCAAAAACAACAGAATACACTTTCTTCTCAAGTGCTCATGGAACATTCTCCAGGATAGACCATATCTTGGGTCACAAATCAAGACTTGGTAAATTTAAGAAAATTGAAATTGTATCAAGTATCTTTTCAGACCACAATGCTATGATACTAGATATCAGTTACAGGAAACAAACTGTAAAAAACAAACACATGGAGGCTAAACAATATGCTACTAAATAACCAAGAGATCACTGAAGAAATCAAAGAGGAAATCAAAAAATACCTGGAAACAAATGACAAGGAAAATACGAAGATCCAAAACCTATGGGATGCAGCAAAAGCAATTCTAAGAGGGAAGTTTATAGCAATACAATCCTAACTCAAGAAACAAGAAACATCTCAAATAAACAACCTAACCTTACACCTAATGCAAGTAGAGAAAGAAGAACCAAAAAACCCCCAAAGTTAGCAGAAGGAAAGAAATCATAAAGATCAGATCAGAAATAAAGGAAAAAGAAATTAAAGAAACAATAGCAAAGATCAACAAAACTAAAAGCTGGTTGTCTAATAAGATAAACAAAATTGATAAACCTTTAGCCAGACTCATCAAGAAAAAAAGGGAGAAGACTCAAATCAACAGAATTAGAAAGGAAAAAGGAGACATAACAACTGACACTGCAGAAATACAAAGGATAATGAGAGATTACTACAAGCAACTATATGCCAATAAAATGGACCATGTGGAAGAAATGGACAAATTCTTAGAAAAGCACAACCTTCCGAGACGGAACCAGGAAGAACTAGAAAATATAAAACCGGCCAATTTTCTCTTTTCTTATTGACCAGTCTTACTAAGTTTATCTACTGTTTGTGTCTCCTTTTAGTTTTGTTGATAATCTCCATAATCTCTTTGTTTTATATATTGCTAAAATATGCTTTTATTTTTATTATTTTATTCCTTTCACTCTTTTATGTTACAGGTAAAGACTACATGTCATTCTTAATATCCTGAAGAGCTGAAGCACAGAGAGGTTTATAACTTGCCCCAAATCTTGCAATTACAAGAGTTGACTCTTGAGCAACGTAGGTTTGAACTATGTGGGTCCGCATATATGCAGATATTTTCAACAGTAAATACTACAGTACTACAGAGTTCATGATTGGTTGAATCCATGGCTGCAGAGGATAAGGAGGGCTGACTATAAGTCATATAGGGATCAACCCCCAAGTTAACTGTAGTTAGTAACAGAACCAGGATCTGGACCTAGGAAATTTGGTTCAAGAATGCAGATTCTTACTTGTTGTTGCTCATACCAATAATGTGTTGCTCAACACATATTTGTCAAATGAATAAGTGTATTGTTTTCCTAGTTCTGCTGTAACAAAGTACCACAAACTGGGATGGCTTGAAAACAGCAGAAATTTATTTTATCTCACACTTCTAGAGGCTAGAAATCTAAGAATCAGTGCTCTGTTCTCTCTCAAAGATCTAAGGAAGAATCTGTTATATGTCTTTCTCTTAGTTTCTTGGGGTGACAATCTTTGGTGTCCCTTGGTTTACAGCTGCATCACTCCAATTTCTGTCTTCATCTTCACATGGCATTCTTCCCTCCATGCATGTCTGTGTCTCTCCCCTTCTTATAAGGACACCAGTTACATGGAATGAGGGCCTATAACCAAGCATGGCCTCATCTTAACTTGACTACAACTACAGAGACTCTATTTCTAAACAAGGTCCCATTCAAATGTACTGGGGTTAGGACTCAAACATATCTTTTGTGGGGGACACAATTCAACCCATAACAGTAAGATTCAGATAAGATAAATTCACTCACACAAGAAAAAAATAATCACTTCTTAGTGGAATACATCTGAAGACTTAGATTGCCCTGGTTTGAATTTAAGCTTCACCATTTACTACCCATGCAGGTAGTGTAAGTTACTATACCTTTCTAAGCTTGAATTTCGTTATATGTAAGCTCAGGATGATAACAATACCTACTACAAAGGGTTGCTATAAAAATCCACGGCAAAAACACATGGATGGGAAGGAAGAAAACCACTTCAGGTAGTAAGTCCAGAGGAGAAACAGAAACAGCACAGAGAGAAGTTAAAAACAGAGCCTCTAACATTCTAGAACTAATGTATCTCATATATTAGTATATATATTATCTATTTATCTATTTATTCATAAATAAGGATTTGAAATCAAGAGGGCACATGTTAAGATGGCAAATGCTAGGTCTAGGGTTTTATTATTTTTTCCTGCACTTTTCTGTGAAACTGAATTATTTAAAGAAAGAATAAAAAGTAAAACATGTAGTGAAGAAAGTATCGTATTAGTGTCCTAATCATCTCAAATTTCTCTCTATTTTCTTAAATCTGTGGATTAAAAAAGCAAGCTAACCACTTTAAACTACTATTTTTAAATCACAAAAGTAATATCTGGTTGGGATTACAATTTCAATACTATAGTAATGTATAAATTGAAAAATAACCCTTCACATATTTATACCACTCCCTAAATGTACTACATTTAAAATATAAAGTATTTTGTCTTCTTCCATAAAATAGTTATACATACAAGCACATACGCAAATGCCTTTTTTACCATAATGGAATCATATTATACATTTTTCTTCACCATATTTTAAAATCAACTCATAGATACCTACTCTGTTCATCTTAGAGACTGCATGATATTTCACTGTGTGAGTATAGCATAATTTATTTAACTCTACCCCTATTAATTGGTTCTAGTTTTTTTCCAGTTAAGTGAATAAAGGTAACATACATTTCTCATATCACTGAGGGAAAAAAAAACTTAAAACCTGAATTATTGGATAAATGCATATTTCATATTTAATTCTAATAAAGTTTTGATAGCCAAATTATGAGGGCAAATTTTTACTTCGTTGAGTTGCTTGGATGAAAAAAGGAGCAAAATTTTTTAAAGATTTTTGAGCTCTCTCTGAGTTCAAAATAAGTGACATTAATTTTTGAACACCCACACTGTGCCAGACTTTCTAGTTCGATTTTCTGATTTAACCTCATGATAATCCTCTGCAGTCATTATCATTATCATTGGCTAGATGATGATGCTGTGACTCAGAGTGGTTCGGGAAATTGGACAAGATGGGACAAGTAGTGAGTGGTGGAAACAAGATGCAGACTCAGGTGTGTCTCATTCCTGAGCCCAACCACTTCCCACTACCTGGGACTGCTGCTCAGGGAAGCTCTGGGAGGAAAGCAGACATTCAGGGAAGTAACTCTCTCTAAAAGCTTGCCTGGATTTCTGCTCTTCTAATGCCTCTAAATTTAGAAACAATCTTCATTTAGTCTCTTCCTCCAACTGCTTGGCCCAATTCCAGGTTCTGGCCCCCTTTCCCAAGAAAGTGAAATAAAAAGAGCCCTCCAATAGTTTAGCAAATGGGTACTGAATCAGCCTTTCCTCAAGGAGATATCTTAGGAAAAAGGGCTGATTCAATTTCCTTTCCCCATTGCCAGTGTCACCGTGACATTGGTTTTTATTTCCCCAGTCACTGGGTTAGTGGGTTACGTGTAGACGATCATCAGTCTACACGTTCTTGCCTGGAGCCCCATTTCCTGAGGACAAGATATTTTGTCACCAAAGATTGGTTTCTAAGCTTAGCTATTTCCCCAAACCTGATCCAAATGGACTCTTCTGCCTGACGTGTGCTGTGATCCCTGCCCCTGCAATCTACAACACTGAATTTAATTCAGATTGCCCTATCAGCTAATTTAATAAAACAAATATTTTAAGGGCACTCTGTTCATTCATGGCCCAGTTGTTCAGAAGTCAATCCAAACCTCAATGCTGACTATTCTATTTCCTCCAGACTGTGTGGTTTCTTGTTTGCTCTTAGGGTTTGTTAGAAATAAAATTAGTGATTCCAACTCCGTATCTTTAAAACAAGTAGATATTTATAACTCTCAACTAAAGGTCATTTGTACAACAGGAGTATTAGACATATGAGCTGAGATGGATTCTGGTTCCCGGAGGGTTACAGCAGACTCTTAACTTCTTATTCTTACCAACTGTTACAGAGTCATCATTCATCAATGGACCCAGCCAGGAGGTAGCTCCAGGCTCTTATATTGAAGGGTCTTAGTGATGGAAGGGGGACAGGAAACTCATCCTGAAACTGTATTTTCATAGTAAGCAGATTAGATTTGCTCATATTTATGTCAGAGATCAACAATAACAATTTTTTTCTAAATATGCCTCTAATCACACTCTGTGTATGATTAAGAAAATATGAGTCTTTCATGTCAGCTCATATTATTGCTGTTATTATCATTACTATTATTCACATTTTTGAAAGGATGGAAATTTTAGAGAAGTTGATGTCCCATTCCCCACGCATTCTTTGGTAGATCTTAAGGACCAACATTTGGTTTGCCCAGAATGCAGCCAAGGAATGGTATTCAGTGTTTACTGTTCTGTTGCAAGGTGACAAACACCAAGCTATAGCACATGATCCCAATTGCTTCAACAATTTCTTTGACTTATTCAGTACAATTTTGGAAAGCCTGGAAGCCTGTCTTTCAAAATAACCCCTGTCTTGATACTCACTGGTCCTTCTAAGCACAAGAGATAAGTAAGGATATGGTGGGGAAATCAGCGTTCTCTACACTTTGGGTAGGATGATAAGTACAAGACTGGCTGCCGCAATATGCAACAATAATTGTTGTCACAAAATTATCATGGGAGGCAAGGAGGTAAAAATAGAAAAGAGAGTTCCCTGCCCTCCCAGAACCTAATATATTCCCTTTTATCATCTTTTCCCGAGATTTTCTCCAATCTCTTTGGGTTGAAATGAAGTGCTATTTCCTTGACTAAAATAGTGGTAGAAAATATTTATATGACTCCTAAACTTACAAGGTGGCACTGTTGTGAGAGTTTTACATAAAAAAATCATTTAGTCCTCACAATAACCCTACAAGTAGGTAACTATCTTTACTTACATCACCATTTAAAGGAAATACAAACACAGAATGAGTATCTTGCCTAAAGTCACAGGTGTAAATTGCAGAGCCAGGAACTGAACCTAAATAATCTGGCTGCAAAGCTATGTATCTGCCCACTACACTTTGCTGCATCTCACTAGAAAGTTGGAATAGTATAAATGATGCTGGTTTTATGGGTGTGTATTTATGATTCTGCTAAGCATTTGAACAGAGGGTTCAATCAGTTAAGGGCACAAATCAGGTAATTACACTATTCTAAGAACTAGAGAGAAAAAGATAATCTCGCCCTTAGTACGGTGAAGAGTGTAGGAGCAGGGAGTAACTTCCTTAAAATCTCCATCTCAAATAACCATAAGACAAGTCGCCTGTGTTAAGTACTATCAAAGAAATGTACTACAATGTGGTGAGAAACTGCAGCACCATTACTAACCAGAAAAAATATTTAAATTTATTGTACTTTAAATTGGTATTCTTCTTAATAGGAGAAAGATTGATTATATTTTTGTCTGTGTAGGGGCAATTTTCATTTCATTTGCTGTAATCTGTTTGTGGCCTATTTTTCCCCATTTAAAAATACTGAATTGTTGGCATATTTCTTACTTTTAGTTCTTTATATATTGTGTTAATTTAAAATCTGCACTGTAAGTTGCAAACACTGTATCCCAGCCTGTCATTTTTCTTTTTATTTGGCACATATTTTTTTTCATGATTAGGAAAAAGTTTTGCCTTTCTCTGCGTATAAAGGAATTTAGCCATTTTACCATGTTTTCTCCTGGTACTTTTTTTTTTTAACATTTAAATACCTAATCCATTTGGAATTTATCTTGGTGTGGAATGTGAGGAATGGATCCAACTTGATATCCTTAACGTGAGTATTTACTTATCTCAAAATCACTTATTAGAAATATAATTTCACTCATTGATTCACTGATTCAGGCGTTGTTCTTATTACATACTAGATTTCTATATGCAATTGATTCTATTATTTGGGTTTTTTCTCTCCCATGGTGTGTCTGTCTATTCCTGTGCCAACACCACACTGTTTTAAATACAAGGGCTATATATTTTGATTTGTGGTAGAATTATCCCCATCTCATTACTCTTCTTTGCTAAGTTTTCCTGGTTATTCTTGTATGTGTGTAAAAAAAGTCCTTCATCTTTCAATATTGCAAATTATTTTGTATTCAAAGGCCTCCTACTGCAGGAATCTCTGGTTGCTTCTAAATTTTAGGGACTTGCACAGGGCTAAGGTATTATGGTACATCTGCCCTTGAGTTACTTATATAAATAAGAACACTGTGAGACCTACATTTTCCTATTTTTATCCTCAGCCATAGATACACACAGGTCACTTCTGAGATAATCCATCTCCCTGTCCATAAGGCTTTTCAAGTCTGTTGTCTTCTCTGCTATGACCAGAGCAGGCTGCGGCATAAACATCTTTCTGCAACTTCTACTCCAGTGAAACTCTTCATATCTGTCTAGGTCTCTATCCACATGGGCCCAGTATACAGACATTCTTTATTCTCACTGATGGTTTTCTCTACCCTCTGAGCATCCTGTTATTGAATCAGGTCCCAGGTCCCACTCTCTCAAAGATCCTACATTTCCCCTCTTTAATCATTCTCTTACCATCTCCCCTCTTTTCTTTTCCACCCATGTGATTCTTTTTCTAGTATGGTTGGGAGTAGGCATGGAACACCCCTTTTTTTTTTCTTCTGCTTCTGCCAACCGTTTCATTCAAAATCCTCTAAATTAACCAACAGAACTTAAACTTTTGGAACACAAAAGCCAAATATCTTGTCTCCTTTTGCTTTGTCACATAACTTCACTAAAAATCATGATCACAAAGTCAAGCATTTTTCTTCAGTGGGGACAAAGAATGGGGAAAAATACCATGTAGTTACCATTTCTGATAGAAACAGGAAAACCTGACCTATACACAGGAATGAAAGCAGGCATAGAGATGGGATTTAAGAGGGTCCAAATTGTGGGCTTAGCAGACAAAGATTTCTAAGCAGTTGTAATAAATGTGTTCATAGAATTAAAGGAAACACGCTTAAAGAAGTAATAAAAGATAAGAAGAAAATGTGTCACCAAATAAAGAATATCAATAAAAAGACAGAAAGTACAAAAGAGAAACACATGGAAATTCTGGATTTGAAAGTACAACTGAAATAAACAATTCATTAGATGGATTCAATACTAGATTTGAACTGACAGAAGAAAAAAATCAGCAAACTTGAAGAGAGATAGAGATTATGCAGACTGAAAAACACAGATAAAAAGAATGAAAAAAAATAAACAGCCTTAGACAAACATGGAACACCACTAAACATACAATATAGCATACATGTAAAGGTAGTACCAGAAAGAGAAAAGAGATATAAAGGAGCATTAAAGTGTTCAAAAATACGGTAGAAAGTTCCCAAACTTGATGAGGCTCAACAAATTCCAAGTAAAATAAATGCAAAAAGATCTACATCCACACATCACAATAAAAACGCTGAAAGCCAAAGAGAAAATTTTGTAAGCAGCCAGAGGAAAATGACTAATCACATGTAAAGGAAGCCTAATAAGATGAACATCTGACTTATAAGAAACAAGGGAAGCCAGAGGGATGACATATTCAAAGTGCAGAATAGAACAGAAAATATAACTGCCATGCAAGAATTTTATATCCATCAAAACTGTCTTTCAATAAATGAAGGTAAAATAAGCATATTCCCAGATAAACAAAAAATGAAAGAATTCATGCTAGCATATCCACTTGTAAAAGATACAAGAAATTTATGAGACAGAAAGCAAGTGACCCCAGACAGTAATTCAAATCTACATGGAAAAAGAAAGAATAACCATAAAGGTAATTATGTAATCATAAAGACTCCCTTTATAACTGATTTTAAAATTATTGTATAAAATAATATGAAGATAATTGTATTGTTAGGCCAAAATAACATATAGAAATGTAATATAGTTGGCAAAACCTCATAAACAAAGTGGTGGAAGCAAAGTTGCATTTGAATAAAAAATGCCACCACACTGTAATGTGAATCCACAGGAACAAATAAGAAAACCAGAAAAAAGTAAATAAGAAGTTTAACTTAACAAACATTATAAATATACACTTGCAGTCTTTTCTTCTACCATCTTTTTTAAAATACATTAAATTATATATAGCAGTAATTATAACAATGTATTTTGGGGATAGTAACATATATAGCTGAATATGTATGACAAAAATAACACCAAAAAAGGGACAACATGGATATAGCATGGATATATAAAAACAATGTTTCTGTACCTTCTGGAATTATGATGTAAATCTGAAGCAGATTCTGATAGACTAAAATATATGGTAAGCCCTAGGGCAACCACTTAAGAAAACACACACACACACACACACACATATATATAAATACACACATATACATATATATATATATACTGAAATATTAATTAAAGGAATTAAAATGTTACAATAGAAAATATTCACTAAATGTTAAGTGAAAATAGTAAAGGAGGATCTTTGGAAGGCAAAAAACAAAATGACAAATGAAACTCCAACTGTATTAATAATAACATTAAATGTGAATAAATTTGCTAATCTAATATAAAGGCAGAGATTGTCAGAATGAGGGAAAAACCAGTGTCCAACTCTAATGCTGTCTGCAGAAGGCACATTTTCAATTCAGATGTAAACAGAAAAATTTTAAAAAACAGTAAAAAGGAAAAGAGAGACCATGAAAACAGCTGGAGTAGTTATACCAATATGAGACAAAATAGACTTTAAAACAAATGTATTATTAGAGATAAAGAGGGACATGTTATAAAAATGAAAGGGTCAATTCATCAAAAAGATGTAGCAATTGTAAACATATGGACCTAACCATAGAGCCCCAAATTACTTGAAGCAAAAACTGACACAGCTAAAGAGAGAATTAGACAACTCAACAATAATAGCTAGAGACTTCAATGTCTCACATTCACTAACTGATAGAACAACTAGGTTGAAGACTAAAAAAAGAAACAGAAGAACTGAACACGACTATAAACCAAGTAAACTAGCAGACATCCATAAAATACTCTACCTAACAATAGCAGAATACAAATTCCTCTCACCAATAGATTTTAAATGTAAAAGAAATGGAATTATCTTTAAAAACAGATTCTCTGACCACAAAGGAATAAAGTTAGATATAAATATAAGAATGAAATTCGGAGAATTTGCAAATATGTAGAAATTAAATAAGTCCTAAATAATCAATGGTTCAAGGAAAAAAGTCACAAGGGAATTTTTTTAATATTTTGAGATCAGTGAATATTATTAAAACTTATAGGACACAGTTAAAGCAGTTGCTTAGAAATTTATAGCTGAAAACACTTACTGAAAAATTTAAAAACTCAAAACCCCTTAGACTCAAACGATTAGAAAGAGAAATTAAAGGTACTACCAACTTTATAAAAATAAACTAGATAATAAGAGAATACTATAAACAACTATATGCCAAAATATTAGATAACTTAGGTAAAATAGACAAACTCCTAAAAGACAGAAAGTACCAAAACTGTCTCAAGGAAAAATACAGAAAAACTTACAAAGAGTAAATTGATTGAATTAGCAATCAAAATCACTATCTACAAAGAAAAACCCAAGATCAGATTATGTTACTGGTAAATTCAACCAAAAATCTAAACAACAATTAATACCAATTCTTTCAGAATAACTGACAAAATCTTCTTAAAAATCAGAAGAAAAGGGAGCACTTCCCAATTCATTCTATGAGGCTAGTATTATCCTGATACCAAAACCAGACAAAGATAAAACAAGAAACTATAGACCAATATTTCTTATAAATATATACAGAAAATCCTCAAAATACCAGTAAACTGAATCCAACAACATATTTTTAAAAATGCAGCATGAGAAAGTGGGATTATCCCAGGAATGCAAGGTTGGTTTCATATCTGAAAATGAATTAATGTAATACATCATATCAATAGAATAAAAAACAAAACTCATGTGATTAACTCAATAGATGCAGAAAAAGCATTTGAAAAAAATATGACACCCTTTCATAATAAAAACAAGTTAAGAGCACACTGTCAACCTAATAAAGAGCATCTATGAAAAACCCACAAGCATCATACTGAATGGTGAACGAACGAATGCTCTCCTTCCAAAGAGTAAGACATATTTCTACCCTTCAGATATTTCTCTTGGCATACCCTTCAGAATGCCAAGACAATCCAATGGGGTAAAAATAGTCTCTTCAGCAAATGTTGCTTCTATAACTGGATATCCATATGCAAAAAAAAAAAACTGTAAATGTGTACCCCCCTACCTTACACCATATGCAAAAATTTACTCAAGATGGATCACATAGTTAATATAAGAGCCTACAGCTTTAAAACCGTTAGAAGAAAATAGAGAAGCAAATCTTCATGACAGTAGCTTACACAATGGTTTGCTGGCTAGGACACCAAAAGTACAATTAATGAAATCAAAAAATAGATGAATTGAACTACATCAACAGTAAAACCTTTGTGCTTCCAGAGATACCACTGGAAAATAAAAAGACAATCTACAGAATGGAAAAAAATGCTTACAATTCACATGTTGCATAAAAGACTTGTATCTAGAATACACAAAGAATTCTTATGGCACAATAAATAAGAAGACAAATAACTCTCTTAAGAATAGACAATGGGGCTTCCCAGGTGACGCAGTGGTCGGGAGTCCGCCTGCTGATGCAGGGGACATGGGTTCGTGCCCTGGTCTGGGAAGATCCCACGTGCCACGGAGCAACTGGGCCCGTGAGCCACAAATACTGAGCTCTGTGGGTCTGGAGCCTGTGCTCTGCAGCAAGAGAGGCCGCGACAGTGAGAGGCCTGCGCACCGCGATGAAGAGTAGCCCCCACTTGCCACAACTAGAGAAAGCCCTCGCACAGAAACGAAGACCCAACACAGCCAAAAATAAAAAAATAAATGAATAAATAAATTTTAAAAAAAAGAATAGACAATGGGGCTTCCCAGGTGGCGCAGTGGTTGGGAGTCCGCCTGCTGATGCAGGGGACATGGGTTCGTGCCCTGGTCCAGGAGGATCCCACGTGCCGCGGAGCAGCTGGGCCCGTGAGCCATGGCTGCTGGGCCTGTGCATCCGGAGCCTGTGCTCCGCAGCAGGAGAGGCCACAGCAGTGAGAGGCCCGTGTACCGCAAAAAAAAAAAAAAAAAAAAAAAGTATAGACAATGGATTCAAATAGACATTTCTTAAGGGAAGATACACATATTGTCAACAAGCACATAAATATCATCAGCCAGCAGGTAACTGCAACTTAAATGCACAGTGAGATACTACTTCATACCCACTAAAATGGCTGCAATAAAAATATATTAATAAATTTTGATGAGGATGTGGAGAAGTTGGAACCCTAAATATTATAATTTGGAATGTAAAATGGTACAACTACTTTGGAAAACATTCTGACAGCTCCTCAAAAGTTTAAACACCATATTACTACATGACTCAGCAATTCTACTCAGATATAGCTGAAATAAATGAAAATATATGTCCACACAAAGCCTTGTAAATGAATGTTCCTGGCAGCATTTTTCATAATAACCCAAAAGTGATAACAACACAAATATCCATAAACTGATGACCAGAAAAATATGCCATATTCATATAATGGTATAACATTCAGCAATAAGGAGATGAAATACTAATACAACACAAACAAACCTTGGAATCATATGCTCCATGAAAGAAGCCAGTCACGAAAGACTACATATTGTATGATTCAGTGGGTGAATGGAAAAACAAAATGTGATATATTCATACAATGGAATACTATTCATGTGTAAAAAGGAATGAGCTACCGATACATGCTATTTCACGGGTGGACCTCAAAAACATTTTGCTAAGTGAAAAAAGCCAAACACAGAAAACTAAATCATGAATGGTTCCATTTATATGAAATGCCCAGAAAAGGCAAACCTACAGAGACAGAAAGTAGATGAGCAGCTGTTTGAGACTAGGGGTTGAAATGGGTATTAACTGCAAAGGAACATGAGGGATCTCTTGGGGATTAATGAAAATGTTCTAAACTGGTTTGAGTTGACGGTTGTACAAGTCTCTGAACTATATTAAGAATCATTGAATGGCACACTTAAGCAGGCAGATGTTATGGCATGGTAATTATATTTCAATAAAACTTGTGAGAGTGGGTGAGAGAGAGAGCAAGAGAGAGAAAGAGTAAGAAAGAGATAGCCAATAGATGTTCATCCAAATGTCAGTAGACACTGAGCATCCTGGTGCTGGCTCAGGAATCCAACCAGCTGTGGTAAGGCAGCTATGTTGGATGGCTACACTTTCTTAATCTGGGCTTGGAGTCACTTCCACTCCATCCAGGCACATGAGATCCACTGCGTTCCTGCCAACACACAGTCTTCTCACCTGTTAGACAGCAGTGGGTGACAGCTGCTGACTCATTCTCTCTCCTTCAAGAGACTAATCAACATTGATGATGATTAGCAATTTTACTGCATTAGGCTCCCAACTTTGTTCTTCAAAGCTGTGGTCGCTCTAATCTCATTTGCAGCTGTGAGGTCGGGCTCTACCACAGGCATTGCTCTTGACTTTGAGAGAAGGTTTGTCAATGCCACCTAACATCAATGACAGGACAAGGTCACCAGAAAGGATTCCTGGACAAGGTCAGTCTACAGAGAGGAAAGTCATGCTCATAAATTGAAACAAGGTAAGTCAATGTGATGTGGTGAATGTAGGGGATTCTGTTTCTCAGCTTCCCTTCTGATTTTTATAACTATATCTAGGACCATCAAAACGTATAATTTACAAAGAAAATAAACACAAAGTAGGTCTCCACACTATGTTAATTGCACAGCTCTAAAACAAATAGTTACTTCCTGAGTCTTTATAAGAAAGTTCCTTCCAGACAATAAAAGAAAGACAAAGAGGAATATTCCTTGTTCAGAAGATTTTCCCCGTTTTCTCAGGAGAAAGGGAGATTTTAAAAGGAGTCTTTTTAAGGAATGGGAAAGAAGGGGTTTTCCTGATGTACCCTAAGAATTGGTTCAAGAGGTCCTACAAGCTGAGATATTTCAGATGATGCCTTTTATCATTTATGAGGCCCATGAGGACCAGGATTTTGTCAAGTTCAAAACTCTACTCTTGGGATTAAAAGCACCAAGTACATAGTAATACTCAACAATATTTTTACTAAATGAAGGAGTAAAAGTTGAATAATGATCTTTAGAGATCGTCTTAAAGACATGTTAAGAGCTAAGAGACAGTTCCTAAGCCAGAGGAGATCTCAGATCTGAAGACATTTGCAGAGAGAAGTGCCAAGCCCTGATGGCCAAAAACAGGAAGAGAAAGATCCAGAATCTCTTTCTAGGGACTATCTAGGGTTGGGAACGGTGCTCATGTAAAGGCAACCAGAAATGATATAAGCACTTCAGATACACAGGTGCATGATGTTTCTGGGGTTTTTTTTCAAGTGTTTTGTAGGGTGTAATGCTGTGTAGAGTGCTAGGGCGTCTAGGATTTGTTTGAGAGAGCAAAGTGAAATTTGATGTTCTCTCCTAAAAGGACACATGTGTTCTTTATGATCTAGAAATCTCTAGGGCAGACAGTTCAGCTCAGAACACTCTATATGACCTGCAAATGACTTTCAAGTACAAATCTCAGTGGCTCACCATAAAAATTCTACATGGTTGAGTAGGGAAGTATGGCTATTCTCATTTTACAGTTAAGGAAAGTGAAATCTAAAGAAAATAGGAGACTCTCCCAGGAAATAACAAAGTGAGCAGTTGGATCCAGATCTCTTGATTCCAAGATTATTATAAATTTTTTCTTATAATCATACGTCTGATGGGAGATATACAGCAGCTGGCTCACCAGCCTGAGCCACTTCCATCTAAATGAATGAACTTGCTTGTTTGTCATTTTGTTTTGTTTGAAATGTTTTTTAAGATCAGTTAAAAAAGCAGACTCACAAAGTGCCTCAAACTCTTTGGGCAATGGCCATCTTCATCAAGGAATGATAAAGACGCTCAATTTCAGAGCAAGAAGAAACTCAAAGATCTCTGGGCTCGGGTACCTCATTTAACAGGTGAGGATATGATGGCCATGGAGCCCAAGACAGACAAGAATACAACTTGTCCTAATCTCAGAGGCTGACTCAAATGACAAGTCAAATCAAATCCTTCCAGAGCCCAGCACAGTTTTTTAATCTCAAAGCAAACAGCATATGCTCTCAGGAAAGAAATAAGATAGAGCATTTCATTGTAGTATCTTTATTATCCTCTATTACTTTTTCTATTACTGTCAGTTTAACTTGTTATGACCACATCACGAACTCTTTTAAACAGAGCCTAAGTGGAACGCCCATTCACTTACCCTGGGAATGACTATTGTGGATACAAGTTCTTCACGAGCAAATCAATTCTCTCCTGGCACATGGCGACAATTAAGGGGAAGCCTAACAAAATATGCATTCATTAAAAATTCAACTACAGCAAAGCAAAATTAATTTTTAAAATTATATACGGAAGTGCTGCCAATACTGAAAAGAAAGTCTCCTTGAGCAAAATGAGAGCTTGCACGACCACTTTTCTAAACTTGAAAAATTTAATTGATGTGAACCCAAAAGCACTGCAACTCAGCAAGCTTCAACTAGACTTAAATACTCCGAAACTGCACTGTGCCATTGAGTTTAACTTCCTTTAACACTCTGGCTCCTACTGACAGTAACTAATAGGCAGGGATTTTGTTTCATTTTCTGTGACTTTTCTTTTCTCTGTTGAACCAAACTGTTGCTTTCAAAAATCATTCCTGCATATTCAGGTACTACAAATTGCGAGCTTTAAGAATGGAATGGAACTGTGGAGGGAGGGTTGACCGAGGGGAAATGAAGCATGTCATATGTAACAGTCCATTAGGAACCCAAGTAGGTAAATATTTCCTCAATGGTAAAACAAGGGGGCAGCCCTGGATACTCTAAGGCACCCTCCAGTTCCAAGATCTGTGACTGAAAATAAACACTGACTCAATCTAGTGATAAATCATTCATTGGGCTTCTTAAGAAATACTAAGCAGAATCAGCAGCTGACTATAGGATTTAGCTTTAAAACATAGTAACCTCTGCACTGTCAGGTAATCTTATTTTAATTTCTTTCAGGGCCAGGGGTCTAGGAAGCCCCAAATGAAATCTCATTTCACTCAGAGCAGCAGATTGCAATTGTTGTCTCAATTCACTTATTTGCTGTATGAATCGGATAATTTTTTATGCTTGGGCCACAGTGAAAGTTCCCTTTGATACCTGCACGTATCTTGCTAGATGCAAAATCTTGACAGAGAAAAGAGGAAAGATAATAAGCTAAAGGAAAGGAAAGGGGAGGGGCTTGCCTGGTGGCGCAGTGGTTGAGAGTCCACCTGCCGATGCAGGGGACACGGGTTCGTGCCCCGGTCCGGGAAGATCCCACATGCCACGGAAGGAAAGGGGAACACTCTCCCTCCAAAAAGGTATAGAATAAAATGCAGTATTTTTATGGCACTATATAAAGAATGATTTGTATATTGATCTTCCCCTGTTGTCACATTGACTGGGATCAAAGCCTGCCTTGCTGCAGTGAAACCAAGTTCTGTAAGCACCAGTTTTAGCCATCAGCTCTATTAATTTACAGAAAAATACAAGGGCCAGGGGAAAATGCACATACCTATTTTTAACAGAATCGGGTCTAACATAATTTTTTTTTTTTTTTTTGCGGTACGCGGGCCTCTCACCATTGTGGCCTCTCTCGTTGCGGAGCACAGGCTCCAGACGTGCAGGCCCAGTGGCCATGGCTCACGGGCCCAGCCGCTCCATGGCATGTGGGATCCTCCCAGACCGGGGCACGAACCCGCGTCCCCTGCATCGGCAGGTGGACTCCCAACCACTGCGCCATGAGGTGAAGCCCATTAACTCTTTTTTTATTGAAGTACAGTTGATTTACAATGTTGTGTTAATTTCTGCTGTACAACAAAGTGATTCAGTTATATATATATACACATTCTTTTTTAAATACTATTTTCCATTATGGTTTATCACAGGATACTGAATATAGTTCCCTGTGCTATACAGCAGTACCTTGTTTTTTATCCATTCTATATATAACAGTTTGCATCTGCTAACCCCAAACATAACTCTTGATCCTATCAGGTTTTGAGTAGAAGTTAGTCATGTCATTAAAATGGTTAACACTTGAATAAATATTTGTTTTGTGCTGAGCTCTGTTCTTAGTTTTCTTCATGTATACTAAGTCTTGCAACATGCCTATAACATAGGGGTAATTTTTATCACCATTTTTCTCATGAAAATAACTTAGAGAATTTTAGGGACAGTACTGAGTTGAACAGCATACCCCTCAAAATTCATGTCCAGCGAGAACCTGTGAATGTGACCATTTTTGGGAATCGGGTCTTTACAGATATAATCAAGTTAAGATGAAGTCATATTTGATTGGGGTGGGCCCTAAATCCAATATGACTGGCGTCCTTATTAGAAGAAGAAAATTTGGAGGCACAAAGGCACATAGAGAATGCCATGTGAAGACAGAGGCAAGGATTGGAGCGATGTGTCTACAAGCCAGAGAAGACCAAGGGCTGTCAGCAACCGCAAGAAGCAAGGAGACAGACCTAGAACAGATCCTTCCAATGCAACTCTGGAGGCAATAAAGTTGCCTACACCTTGATTTTACACTTCTGGCCTGCCAAACTATGAGACAATACATTTCTGTTGTTTTAAACCACCCAATTTTTGGTAATTTGTTATGGCAGCCCGAGAAAACTAATACAGGGACTTCTCCCCAAATCTATTCAGCTATGATTATAATTCAGACAGTCTAGCTTCAGAGTTCACATGCTTAACCATCATCCTTCACAACATCCTCTGGCTCCTGGTATTGACACTGGAAGGAAAAGAGAACAAACAGGGAGGGAGAACTACAGTTCTGTACATTGGCCTCATGCTACGTTACAGGGAGTGAAGATTAATCAAAGTTGGCCTTGGTTATTTTTTTAATAAATAACCACTACTACCTTAACTTCTCTTAGTTTCATATCAATTTCTTCATCTGTAAAATGGTATACTAGAGCTCAAAGGATTTTTTGAGGATTAAATGAGTTAATGCATCAATAGTGCTTATGAGAGAGGGGGGCATGTATCAATAACTATAATCTACTGTCATTACTGCTATTATCATCATCATCATCATCAATAGCATCATCACTACTGAACTTCAACACGTAGTTGAGGTTTTCTCAGACCTGGGGTTGCATATCATTTCTGCTCCTCTTTTCCTGTGTAGCCTTGGGCAAGTTATTTAACCTTTCTGAGCCTTTTTATTGGACACTGGGATATTCATGTAAGCCCACATCACGGAGTCACTGTGAAGATTAGAAATAACATACACAAAAACTCAACCTGGTGTTTGAAATATAGTAAGCAGAAGCTCACAATACATGGTAGTTTTTATTGTTATCATAAACTACTCCAGTGTGCAGTATTCTTTTCAATCAAGAAATGCCTTCGGGCTTCCCTGGTGGCGCAGTGGTTGAGAGTCCGCCTGCCAATGCAGAGGACACGGGTTTGTGCCCCGGTCCGGGAAGATCCCACATGCCGCGGAGTGGCTGGGCCCGTGAGCCATGGCCGCTGAGCCTGCACGTCCGGAGCCTGTGCTCCGCAACGGGAGAGGCCACAACAGTGAGAGGCCCGCGTACCGCAAAAAAAAAAAAAAAAAAAAAAGAAAGAAAGAAAGAAATGCCTTAATTTCTCTAACCTGAATTATTCTAATTGCAATTCAGGCATTTTCTCTATTCTTCTACATTCAATGATGTTGAAGGCATTTAGGTAACTGGCTTTTTTTTTTTTTTTTTTTTTGCGGTACGCGGGCCTCTCACTGTTGTGGCCTCTCCCGTTGCGGAGCACAGGCTCCGGACGTGCAGGCTCAGCGGCCATGGCTCACGGGCCCAGCCACTCCGCAGCATGTGGGATCTTCCCGGACCGGGGCACGAACCCGTGTCCCCTGCATCAGCAGGCAGACTCTCAACCACTGCGCCACCAGGGAAGCCCTGGTAACTGGCTTTTGAAAAATAAACTTTCCTAATCCCTAGCTAGAGACAACATTATCGGTAAAGGTGAACATTTCTAGAAAACATGCATTTTTCTGTAGATATCTGAACCTATATTTAAGCAAGAAAAAATTGAACCTTTAAAAACTGTCTTTGTGAAAGTGAATATTGAAACACCTTCTAGAAAGATAATGAGATGGATGAGCTAATGAGAAATCTCTTCCTGTGCTTCACGAACTATGGGTTTCATATTACTTTTTATTTTTTCCTAGCATTTCTCCCATCCCATCTCCTTACCTGCCTATACTCATGTGCCCTTATGGATTAGTTCTTTTATTTATTCGTAATTTTACACATACATTTAGATAAATGACTGTGTAAGTGGTGAGATGAATGGCTAATGAGAAGAGTTGTGGCTGATAACCAGGAGTAACACCTTTCAACTTTGTCAGGGATACAAGGTAATTTTGCTGGAGGACTGACATTATAATGAACACCAAGGTGGGATTTCCATTATATCTTTTCTTCTCCGCCCAATTCTCTCCCTCCGTCCCTTTTGTGTTGCTACGCAAATGTCTAACTTAATTCCAGAAGGAAGTAGTCTCCTTTAACCCCACTTTATATTGTAAAGAATGTTACACACACAGAGACAAAAGCCTATCAGGCAGAGAGGGGAGTCTCGTCTCCACAATCCTCAATCCCTGGAAATTCTTCCAGAACCTCCGCATAGTCTATGGGTGTGCTGGCATTTTGAAGTTCAGGCAGTTAAGTGGAAAATGGTAGACGTAGGGTATCAGAGACAGGAAGGAGAAAATGAAAACCTTTTAGTTATCTGTGGTCTTCACCAAATATTTCCAGGTGCCTCCTCTTCGAGGCTCATAATAGGAATGTACTTCCTAGGTGGAGTCCATGTGAATACTTCTACCTGGTATATGTGAGTGCAAGTCATGTATGCCATTTCCCAGATAAAGCATTTAACCTGAATGTGAGACCTTCCGGAACTCTCTTTTTCCCTCTGCCATGGCCACCAGCAGGGTGTATAGCAAAAAGAATAATTGGGAGAAGAGGTCTTTAGCACTGCAAGTTTGCCCAACAAAATCCTGGGTCCCAGAACATGATGGGCAAAGCAAGACTCCCCAGGACACCTGCTGTGAGCATGTGTTACGTGAAAGAACTAAACCTCCATTGTTCTTAGTCACTGAGCATTGGGAGTTGCTTGATATGGAGCATAATAACCCAGTCCATCTTCATTTTACAGAGAATAATAAAAGGCAGCGGCCATCATTTAAAGGAAAGGAGAAGAAGTTCTCAGCAATACCAAGAAGTGGCTTAGGGGCTGAGAAAGGCTACACCACCACCAGCCCCACTACCATTGGCTCAGCACCACTCCTCACTCACTACCACTTCTCCGATGTGGAAATTCTTCTTTTAGTACTTCTGTGTAAGGGCTGTGAAAGAGTAGATTCAAGTATCAGTATCACACACACAGCTCTGCTGCCTCCTCTTGATCTGTGTCCTTCCCTGCCCTCTTGTCACAAGTTGGGTTCCCTGGAAATGAACACCCTGATGGAGTTTTGTGGAAATATATTTGTTAGGGATCAACACTTATAAAAAAAAAAAGGAAGAAGTGAAATCAGAAATGAAGAAAGGGAAAAGGTGAACTTCAGTGCAGTTCCCACAAAGCTACAGCTCACCCATCTGGGAGCCCTGGAGCAAATACCGTCCATCAGAATGACCAGCACTGGGCAGAAATGGCCAGCTTCAGCGCCAGAGGCACGACTTGGTACCTCCCAAGCACAGAGACGGATCCTGACCATCCTGAGAGCTGGAAGCTGCCTGATGACCTAACTCCCCACACACAGTTTAGCATCAAATTCTTCCTTGAATGGGGATCCAGGTGGAGCCCCTCCATGTCTAACACACCTCCCTCACAAAAAGCCCTCCTTCCATTTACCAGAAAAAGGTTCAGACCAAAAATTAAATCTCATTTCTCTGAGTCATCAGGTTCTGACTGACTTCATTGTAATGTGTGGGAACTCTGAGGTAATCATACCGTAAAGCATCTCAGGTAACCTCCAAATTGGTTGGACTGCTTCCAGTTTCTTCCCACTCAAGTTCAACGTGCAAACCTCAACGCGATAAGTTTTCATTAAACACCTCTATCACGTCACCTTCATGGTCAAAAACCTTCGTAACTTTCATTTGCCAAATTTCTTAGGCTTGTCCTATGGACGCGTGCATCTCTGGCAGAGGAGATTTTCTCCCCACTCTGCAAAGAGGTACTCCCCTCCAAACGCTCTCAGAGCTCCCAACCACTGGGTTTTTTTGTTTGTTTGTTTTTGTTTCTTTTGCGGTATGCGGGCCTCTCACTGTTGTGGCCTCTCCCGTTGCAGAGCACAGGCTCCAGACGTGCAGGCTCAGCGGCCATGGCTCACGGGCCCAGCCGCTCCGCGGCATGTGGGATCTTCCCGGACCGGGGCATGAACCTGTGTCCCCTGCATCGGCAGGCGGACTCTCAACCACTGCGCCACCAGGGAAGCCCCCAACCACTGGTTTTGACTATACTATGTCTATACTTCTCTACTCTGGAACTCTTTTCCATCTTTTCCTCTTGTCAAAATCTTTCACAACCCTTAATTCCCAACTCAGCTGTATCCTCCTCTGAGATGCCCTTCCTGACCACCCAAAGTCCACAGTGAGTATTCTCTGCCTTCTATGAACTCTTAAAAAATAGCCTAGTTTTTGATGATGGCCATTCTGACCACTGTAAGGTGATACCTTAATGTAGTTTTGATTTGCATTTCTCTAATAATTAGTGATGTTGAGCATCTTTTCATGTTTTTGTTGGCCATCTGAATATCTTCTTTGGAGAAATGTCTATTTAGGTCTTCCACCCATTTTTTTGATTGGGTCGTTTGTTTTTTTGATGTTGAGCTGCATGAGCTGCATGGGAAGGAAATCCAAAAAATAGGGGATATGTGTATTATGTATGGCTGATTCACTTTGCTGTACAGCAGAAACTGACACAGCAGTGTAAAGCAACTATACTCCAATTAAAAAAAATAACCTAGGACTTTCCTGGTGGCGCAGTGGTTGAGAGTCCACCTGCCGATGCAGGGGACACGGGTTCGAGCCCCGGTCCGGGAGGATCACACATGCCGCGGAGCGGCTGGGCCCGTGAGCCATGGCCGCTGAGCCTGCGCGTCTGGAGCCTGTGCTCCGCAATGGGAGAGGCCACAACAGTGAGGCCAGCGTACTGCAAAAAAAAAAAAAAAAAAAAAAAAAAAAAAAAAGTAGCCTATTACCATGCTTTGTTGATATTTCATTTGCATAGGACTCTAGATCCAGGGCTCGGGATAAACCCTTACTCAGTATCCTTTGTGCCTTTTGCAGTGGCTCAATAGAGGTGAGGAAGAAAGAGCCAGGGACCACTTACTGGCCAACTAGTCTCAGTTTCCTTGCCTGTGAGAAAGAGAGAATGAATTGGATGTTCCTCTCTGTCACTTTGAGCTCAGGTATTCTATGACTGATTGTAGAGCAATGAATGGACTGTCAGATCAGTCTCGTGGCAGACTGAAGTTATCTTCAGTAATTTCTATGAGAAAGAGATAAAGGAACGGGCATTATCTAACCAAGACATTAAGTCACTAAGAGAAAAGCAGTGCCTTAGGTTGGGTTTGGGTGAATCAAACAACTCATCTCTATTAGTGAAGAAACGGTCTCAAAAGCCTCTCAAGTACAGGACAACAAGGAAACAATCAGCAAGAAATGAAAGTCATCTCTCTCCTCTAGGACTCTGAGAGAGGAAATAGTCTTAGACGACAGTGTCAAACCATCAGCAACTATTTACTGAAGTCCACTTGGTGATCATCAAAGTCTTTAGGCCGGGTACCAAAGACACACAGGGTGAGTCTCCTGTCTTAAATGACCTTCCAATCTAGTGTGGCAGGCAAAAATGAGACATGAAACAACAATAACTATAAGGCAGCATGGAATTAAGTTCTGTGTAGTGGAATCGGGCTTGACTACACACCTCACCTCCTCACTTCTATAGAGCGAATCGTCTCAGGCATTAACTAATGTTTCTAACTCTTAAGTGTGAAAATGTAGGTAATGGTAGTATTTACCTCACAGGGTGTTGGGAGGATTAAATGAGATAACATAAGTAAACTGCAGTCCTGGTACACTGTATGAGCTCAATAAATATTTATCATCATCATCAACAGCATAGTTTTATATGCCAGTGAGTGTTCAGACTTATGCACTGGAGTAACCTGGCAGAGCTTCCCAAGACAGGCAGAAAGGAGTTGGGCCATAAAGATGAGGTGTGGGGTGAGGGAAGACCTTTACAAGTGAGAGAAAAACAAAATGAATTTGGATCCATATGACCAACTGAGAATTCTATGCAGAAATAGCCTTTGACAATGGCCTCTTGAAGTGTGGGTGGCCCAAGTTGTATACCCTCTCCTGTGGCTGGTGGATGGTCTAAATATTTGCCTCACCTTGGACTCCACTGCACCATGGATGCAAAACAGGAAGAAGTGTAGATGCTGGGAGCCCCTGTACTACTCAATTTTAGAATTCAACTACAAATTTTGGCAAAGTGAAAATTGTGCTTTTTCTACTACAGACTTCAAAGGAATTGTTTCATAAAGGCTGGGCACTCTCAACAACAGCATATTGTGGAATATGAGGGTTTGGCAACACTAGCAGTATCTAGGAGTTATTGGGCAAATCCCACCTGTCTTTTTCATAATAACCATTTTCCCTGAAAGGTTCTCTGTATCATCATGGCTACTGGTTAAATTAAGCTTTAAGGAAAAATAACAGAATAATTAATTTTAGGTTCTGCAGATTTCCAGTAATAAACATCACTAATGCTTCATTTTGGGGCCACTGGTAACTAATTTAAACTTTTTTCTCATTATATAGTCAATTTCCTTAATTCGAGGAGGCCACATTATTTTTCTATTAGCTTTTGGCCTTCCTCCAACTTGTCTTGATCAAAATGCTTATTGTGTCTTGCCATTAAGGATAATCTAGTTCCTCTATAGATAACAAATTGCACATTTAAAAAAAAGAGAAGAAAAAAATTCAGTTGCTGCCACACAATTACACTGCTTCTTCCAAGTGAAAACAAAAATATTTGCAATTCAACAGCATGGAGCTATTGCAGGACAAGGGCTAATGGCAGTTAAATGAAATATTCTTTGCCAACAGCACTGTGCAAATTAAAGTGCTTTACTTTGAACGTTGAATGATCTGAACTACGTTTTCCGCATTGCCATTGCCACTGGAAAGAGGAGAAGAAACTTTGTAAACATTTCATTTCATTTTCCTTCATCAAATACTCACTGAGACCCTACTGTGTGCCAGGCAACTGTTCTGGGCTCTAAGGGACGGATGTAACCATGAGTAAGAGAAAGTCTTAGCTCTCACTGAGCTTAAACTCAAGTAGGAAATCAGCCAGCCAGCATACAGGTACATATTGGGTGGTGGTAGAATCTATGAAAGTACATAAAGAAGGTAAAAGGGAAGTGGGAGAGAGAGGCAGGGGATGGGGAGGGGTCCTGTTTCATATAGTGTGATAAGGGAAGAGGTATCCAATAAAGGACACTTGATCAGGGACCTGACTGAAGTGAGAGAATAAGCTATGTAGATACCACGGTAAACACACACTCTCCAACACTTGCATATGCTTACACGTGCTCATCAATGAACAGTCTGGGTAAACAGATTTAGAAGGGCTTTTCACTCATCCAAATTCTCTAAACTTGTAGTGGTAGCAGAACTTAGGTCTTTCTCTTTAAAATGTTAATAAACGGTTGCCTGCTTAATTTTGACTCCAAGGGAAGACTGTAAATCTGAGAGGTGGCCGTTCTGTTATACATCATGCATACTGTAGAAATCAGCAGGCTCCAACTGCCCAGAAGGCTGAACAAAAGTGGGATTTATACTCCTCCCTCTCTGACCTTTCACACATGAATCAAATGATATATTCCCAAAGAAGAATGAGAAATTGACACAGTCTGTGCCAGCATGTAGATAAGGTTGGGACCTGTGTGTATCGATGGTTACACTCAGATCTCGTGTCCCCCTGCCATATGGAGATTAATCTGGCTCAGGCCCTGCTGATCGTTGGAATTAATAATCATCCTTACACAATACCAGGCAGTCACCACAGAAACGTGATCCTGAATGGAGCCGGAGTCATCAGGCGCGACCCAGCCATCACCTGCTCCCATTCCCCACTTTGTTAAACTTAAAATTAAACATAGTCACAGACCACTTATGGAGAGGACAGATTTCCTCAGCCCTTAGGAGTCCTGGAAGCAGCTCTCACAAGGTCACAGTACCAAATCCAGGCCATACTCTTTCATTCAGTCCTACTGACTGCTACTTAAAAGCAAAAAGCTCCAAGAGCTCAAAACTAGATTTTCAGCTCCCAGAGAATTTTAATTTGCTAACTAGTAGAAGCAGGAAAAGGAGAGTCATAAAAGAAGGAAATAATGGAAATCGACTACTTGGTAGAGACAGAATACAGGGGGGAAAAAAATTAAAGATGCAGCAGAACCCAGCAGTAGGTTACAGCACAGAACAAAAGTGTATGCTGACTCTGAGCTAGGTCTGCCATTTCCCATTTTGTGACTCTGAATTCCATAATCTCTCTATTCCTCTGTTTCCTCAGTTGTAAAATGGAATGAACAGTAACCCCTTCTGATGAGGGCTATAACTTATACCGTGTGCCCGTGAGACAGTGAGTATGCATGTCTATGATGGTGAGTTTTACTCTACATTCTAAGGGCAGCCTTTTGCCCTAATTACGATTCACTTTGCAGCATTTAATATAAAAAGACCCGGCCGCTGTAACCGTTTGTATCTATTCTGATCCACACTGGATGTTTTGTTACTTAGCATACCAAATGTTAGAAATGGGTTTTCATTAGTGAAATGACTGGGTTTGACTTAACGGGTATTAGTACTGGGTTTTCATTAATTAAAACTAGTGATGTTTAAGATGTAGATTGGCTAATATATTATAAATGTATTTTTCACCACTCCATGGACAAGGAATAAGACCCTAGAATTTCTTCACTCTTAGAAGTAGTGTCCTGGGCTTAATTCCTAAAGAACTGTTCCTAAATAACTCTTGGTTCTGAGGGATTAACCAACTGAAATTGACTAGATGGCTAGCCCAATTCCCACTCTAAAGTGTTGTCATATTTGCTTTGGGGGAGCCTTTCATGCGAGAACCAAACACACAGATTTTATAGAACAGGATAAAAGTATCAGTTCATACCTTCTCACTTGGAAATGTGTGTAGTGTTTCTACCAGCTGTTTAAGATGACACAATAATTTGTTATATATTTTTGAAATGTTGCCATCGTAAGTATTTATCCTTTCAAATTTGGGAACTGCAAGCATGAGTTTCAGTTATATGAAAATGTCACCTATATGAAACACTCCATTTCCAGTGAAGTTCACATTTTCAGGTACTGATTTTTGACTTGTTACTGAAAAAATGTTGCACCCAAGTGATTCACACTGTTGGGAAACAATTCCCCATGGGTGTCTCACATTTGTGTACATGTTGAATGCACAAGCACTACTGTCTGACTTTATTCTGGACTATTTTTTCAAGGACATTTGTATGGCAAACAACTTTGAAAGACAAAAACAGTGTCTCCCTTTGGAGCAAAGGGCAGGTTTATTTACTGTCCATTATAATAAATATAATGTCTCTGGTGCAAAGTTCAGGCAGGGTAATTGTCCGTTATAAAATATTTGGGTTTTCTAAACTTGGGATTCCTCTCCTATAATGCACTTTACTGTGTATGCAAAACTCACCCAACCCTCCAAGTGTTGGCCTGTGGGAACTGGGGCTCTGGGAACCAAAGTAAAACGCTGATAAAGTGGCCCTGGCTATTGCTGTAAGAACAAATCATCTTTTCTCTATCATCTAAGAATCTTGTGTCCTCTGTCAGCATCCATCACACTGTGGCATGCTACCCTGTTAGCTTGTATGTAGGGTGAAATCTCAGATTGTTCACAGTTTTTGACACACATCAACTCTGAATCAATTTTACTTTAAGTAAATAATCGTGATGAATGCCATGAAGTCCAAAGATGAGCAGGAATACTACAGAGACCTTAAGAATTTTCAGCAAAGAAAAGGGAGGGAACAATTATCATTCTACTTTGGACAGGATCGTGACTGAAAGCTGCAAAGTCTTGGTGTCAGAATTGATTGCAAGAGGAGAGTTATAATATTAAAGAGAGTCAACTCTTCTCAGGTGCCTTCAGGCTGACTGGAAGCATCTGTTTACATGAAAATAATTAAAATTCCAAATATAAATGATTATTTTTTAGTCACTGAAGAAATATTCTCTGAAAATGTACTAAATAATACTTTTGCCTATTTTTTTAAAAAACAGTAACTTTTTCTTTAAATATTTGACTTGTTTTTCTTTATTGTATCTGATAATGCAAGTACTACATTGCCATTATAGAAATTATTAAAAATTGTGTAAAATCATGAGTATTAAGAATGTACTCGTTGGAGTTCCACTCCTAGAACGGCAGTGTGAGGAGTTCCATTGCCCCAACTGTCTAGTGAAACAGCCATAACTTTCGAAATTACTTTTAAAAACATTTTAAATTGTTCTAATTTAATTAGGACAATTGAGTTGTCAATGAAAAGAATAAAGAAAGAAACATATATTCATAAAAATCTACTAAATCTTGCTAAGAACAGCTGGAGTCTGTGACATCTGATCCACCCCTCCCATTCACCTCAGCATGACAGAAGCTCCACTCTGGATGGCTGTGGTCAAGAAGATAAGGCTTCACCATCATTCAGCTCCCAGTCAAGGGATCAGTGTTTGACTCGGAGAGGCAGGCCATCAGGATTTCTCACCACCCTCCCTCCAGCTCCAAGTTTCGGAGGCTAAGTTCCTGACATGGGGGCTGAGAGGCCAGAGGCTCCTTCTCCCACCTATCTACTACTCACAGGGCAGGAGGTTTACCACAGGTACAGAGAGCAGGGAATACTGAAGTCCCAATGTTCTTCATCCCAGCTCATTCACAGGGTAGAAGTTTCACCCAGGAGAAAGAAGCCAAGAAGATTACAAGCTACTGTCGCTACCAAGTACCCTCCTTTTTTTAAAGCAGGGGTGTCTCAAGAAGCAGGTCACTCTCCCACTCCCCATCTGAAGAGTAACTGGGAGATTCTCATCAGGGGAGAGGATGTCCCTAAGAACAAAAAAGTTTGAATATGTCCCCCAGAACACCTGATATTATCTGGAAAAGTGTGAGGAAGTTCAAGTTTAAGGATGCTCTCAAAAAAAGGAAAGTAGATTTGGGTAGTGTGTAATTATGAAGAAGTTGAGAGCTTCATGAGAGCAGGAACCTAAAATATAGACCAGGTAACCAGAGAGAATCAGGGGGAAAAAAATCAGCTAAAAAGGGATTTCCTGGGTTCAGAACAAATCTCAGACTGGTCTCAAAAACCATTCCTGAAAAGGTGTCTGGATTTAGCTGGATAAGATGGTAGAGCAATTTATGCCCCCGAGCATTGCTGAAAACAATAGAACAACCAGTCGGAAATTAGTGGAACCTAATAGCTGGATGTCATACAAACAGAGGCAGACAGATTAAGAGTGATATCAGGGAGATAGAGGCTTGCTAACACCATTACCCCAGAGGGACTGTGTGAATACCCAAGTCTTAGTCATCAAGAAGAGCTACATCAGAAGCTTCATGCTGCAGATGAAGGAAATAAACTTCACTAAAATGCTCCAGTCAGTTCATCAAACAAATAAGCAAGCAAATAAAAACAAACAAAAAAGCCAAGGTGGATCCCAAAGGGGATCAGCATCTAAGGTTACTATAACATACTGCCTAAAATGTCCAGTTTTCAACAATAATTACTAGACATGAAGAGAAACAAGAAACTGTTACCCATACATAGAGAAAAACCAAGCAATAGAAACAGACTTTAGGAGGCCTCAGATGGTGGATTTAGCAAAGGCTGCAAAGCAGCTATAATAATTATGTTTAATGAAAACTATGTTTAAAGAAATAAAGGAAGGTATGATGACAATTTCTGACTGAACAAAATCACTGAAGAAATCAAAATTATAAAAAAGAACTAAATAGAAATTCTTAAGTTAGAAAGTACAGTAACAAAATGAAAACAGTTGCTAAAGGGGCAAACAATAGATTTGAACTGGAAGAAGAAAAAAATCAGAGAACTTAAAGATAGATTGATACAGATTATGCAATCTGAAGAACACAGAGAGAAAAGAATGAAGAAAAAACAGAGCCTTAAAGAAATGTGGAACACCACTGTGTGCAACAACACACACATACAGGAAGTACCATAAGAGGACAAAGAGACAGGATCAGAAAAAATATTCAAAGAAATAATGGCTAAAAATCTCCCATAAGAAAGACATTAACCTACACATCCAAAAGCTCAATGAACTCTAACTGGGTAAAATGCAAAGATATCCATCAACAGTTAAAACAGTGAAAGGCAAAGAGAAAATATTGAAAGCAGCAAGAGAAAAGAACTCATCATACACAAAGGGTCCCCAGTAAGATTAGTAACTGACTTCTCATTGGAAACCATGGAAGCCAGAGGCAGAGGCAGAGGCAGAGGCAGTGGGATAATGATTTAAGTACTAAAAGAAGAAGAAAACCCTCTCATCCAAGAATCTTATATCCAGCAAAACTATCTTTAAAAATAAAGGCAAAATTAAAAAAATACAAAACTGAGACACAAAAACAGAGAGAAGATCTTGCTAGCAGATCCACCTTATAAGAAATAACTGAAGGAAGATTTTTCAGGCTGAAAGTAAGTGCCTCTAGGTAGTACTGTGAATACACACACAAACAAGAGCACCAGTACAGGCAATGTAATAATTATAAAATACATTTGGGAACATACTCTATACCACTTTGCAACCTGCTTTGTTCACTTAGTACTGTATTTCCAAAGAAAAATGATTGTGATAAAGTAAGAGGTTTAGAGAAATTATTTGTAGATAAAAAAATCTATAAAGTGGTCCAGTGGAGTAAGGGAAACTAGTAAAGCTCCTAAGAAGACTTGAAACTACTAAAAATTAGCCTATTGATTGAGGAAATAGGTGTCTTAACTCTATCCTCTAATATACCATTTGTGTCCCCTATGAGATTTTGCTATTGATGCTTTTTGAGATTTTTAATTCTCATGGAAAAAGTGAACTTATTAAATGGTATAAAAAATCAAAAAATCTTGGCTAAAAGGCGTGGCTGGGCAGCTGGCAGTGAGGTTCAGTGGGTAAAACACTGGCCTGGAGGAGAGCATGTCTTAATTAAGTTTTCAGTTGAAACTGCTCCTAATTCACTGTCCTTTTCTAGGCATGCAGTCAGACTGTTAGGAGTACTCACACTAGCAAAATCAGTCATGGGTGGTGGTTATTAAAAAGATTGACAGGATTACCCTGAACTTCAGCCAGGTGTCATGGAACTTGAAGTTGGGAACCAGAAAGTTAGGAACTGAGTCAGGGGTGTTACCTTCTACCTCTTACTCTTGCCCTTTGTTACTGCCAGCTCTTGCCCCCCTCAGAATCTGCTAGGTTCCCCTCGATGCAGCAATGAGCCATCTACTTCTACGTCTCCTACTCCCTCACAGTTCAGGCTCACACATGCTTCACGTGAATGCGTGCTGATTGCAGCCTTGTCTGTAATAGTCCTTTCAGCTCAAGGAATTACTGACCACCTTTGGTCTCTTAGTTAAAATTTTGGAGAGGACAAATTGCAGTGGCTTAGTCCAGCTTACTGGTTAACTCCTCTCTACGTCTACAAGTTGAAACAATCTCCTGTGAAAAAGAAATTCATGTACGGTTGCCCTGCCAAGGGTGGCAATTAGGGGCAGCTAGATTCAAAAAGAATATAGGTGTGTGTTGTCAAAAATTCAGAAATAGTAAAAATTAAAACCAGACCAGTAAAATATTATTTAGTAAGAGTTTACCTTGCACAAAAACACAGTTTATGAACTGGGAGTCTTCAAATGCAAAACCAATAAGAAGCTCAGAGGCATGAGATTATGGGATGATGGCTTATAAAGTGAAAATGAGGAGGTGGCTTAACACTCACAATAATTGGTTATTACAATGAGGTTTCCGGATGGCAGGGGACTGGTTAAAAGTGACTCTCATACAACTTTAGGAAGATGACTTAAGTTCCTTTTATGATTATCAGAGGCATTTACCACAGATAACCCAAGTTAAGTTTTGCTTCTTATGTTCATGGAATAAGCTAGATTTAGTTTTGCTTATGTGGCTTAAATGGTTTTGCGTGCTTGGGGAGTTTCAAGCCTGGTCTCTATTTTAACAGTCTCAGTGTCTGTTACATTGCTCTTTACTAAGTTACTGCCTCTTTTATCTACAATACTCATCTATAAAATTCTTCTCTGTGGCTCCTTCGATTCAACATAGAATAGTCTACTTCTCCAGGGATACATGAATAATTAGTACCCAAAGGCTTTCTAAATTGACTGTTCTACACACCCACTGGCATGACACGGGACAATCTTCAGGTACCGGACAGTGCCAGAACTAGGTCATCCTGTGTTCTAGCCCCCCCACTCACTCCCCCAGCCCAACACTACCAGCATACCTGATACCTTCTTTGTAACTTGGAATTCCATATTCTCTTTGGTTTATTTTCAAAGAACCAGGCTCTAGCCTAGGCATCTGACTTGAGGATTTTCCCAGTTACATTTTGAAAGAGATCCCCACTTATTTCTTTTCCTATATGGAAATGCTTATGCATATCTGACATTAATTAAAGGACTAATTTAATAGCACAATTCTGAGAAAAATAAGCCAATCTCTAAATATTCAACCTCATTCTCTCTTCTCTGCATATTGCAAATAAAGTCAATCCTGTAAGTAACGTGTAAGCCATAGTGTGAGCAATTTGAGTCCTTAATTGGATGAATATATCTGAGGCCGAATGACAGAACTTATGTTATCAAGTTGCTACTGTATGTCTTCAATGCAGAATTTCCAACAGATGTACTCACTGGGGGCTGGGGGCGGGGGGAGGCAGACACACCACTGAGGATGAATCAAAGGAGAAAGTGAAAGTGGATTTTACCAATAAAATAAGCTCAAGTTGCTGTCTTCACAAGTCCTTCAAAGCACAGTGGCAAATCTGTTCTTGCCCTCCCCTGATTTCCCATCATCTGTGACCTAAAACACTGGCCCTCTTGACCAACAACATGGTGGTCCAGAAACACCTTTACTAAAAATCTAAGGAATGCCCAATAAATCTTAAAAAAATTCTACTGGATAATCTAACTTATAGCTTGATTATATTTAGCTCAGAATCTTATTAGAGCCTCATACTCATCTTTAACTATTTTCTTCTACCACAATTAGACTGTTAGTTCTTTATCAAAAAAAGATTGGGCCACATTTTTCTGCTGAATCCTACTGGAATTCTTAATATATTATTAGCTAAACGCATAGTAGACACTCAAAAATGCTTATCCCTTTGAATCAAGTTGAACATATGGTCCTTTAGGATCTAAAACAGCCATTCCAGTTTTCCCTGGAGGTTAACTTCCAGTTTCCTTAGCAAATGGAGCAGGGAAAAAAAGAAAATCACATATATGAAAAGCCAGCATGCTCATAGAACAATAGATAATAAAACACCAGAGGGTTCCTCCCTTAGATATTGTCTGTTGTATCCATTTTACTGAGGAAGAAACTGAGAAGGAGAGGGGTAAGCTACCTGCTCGAGGCACACAGTTCACCACAATCTTGGCCCCTTCTCTGCTCTCATCATTCCAACTGCTGAACAATTATTAAAAAGTCAAAAAGACTTGATCTTGCTCTACAGTCATTCTACACCAGTCTGCCAAACTTCTTGTTACTGGTGATTTGCAATCTCTCGAAGGGGACAGTTATTCAGCAGGCTTTCACAACACCTTGAATGTCTCCATTCATTAGCGTCGCTTTTCCTTTTCTATTACACGAAGTCATCCACAGATTTCGCCCATCAAAATTCTGCCCCCTCCTTCATATTCAAAGCAGGGTGGTTATCACTGCTTCTTCCTATCTAAATAAGCCAAATAATTACGGCACATTCCCTAGAATGGATTCTTAGGGGTAGCGAAAGGATGAGTAAACCTGGAAAGGCACTGCTTTAAAAGTTTCTCTTACTGAAGGGTGAAGGATCTATCTAGGATCAGGTTAACAGTCATGGAAACCTCAATCTCACATCAACCAAATAAGAGGCAAGTACAGAAGACTTTCCATCCATAAGGAAATGCATTCCTCTTCGAAGAGGAATATACAGAGACTGAAAATGACAAAGCTATGAGATGGGAACTTGGCAACTTGTGTCTTAAGGACTTCTGAAAACGTTCATTTCCAACACAGATTCTATGCAGTCTTTGCAAAGGAAAACATCTCTAATGCATACGGGCTTTCTCTAGTTGGGGGGAGGGGGGCTACTCTTCATTGCAGTGTGCAGGCTTCTCATTGTGGTGGCTTCTCTTGTTGTGGAGCATGGGCTCTAGGCATGCGGGCTTCAGTAGTTGTGGCTCATGGGCTTTTGAGCACAGGCTCAGTAGTTGTGGCACACAGGCTTAGTTGCTCCGCGGCATGTGGGGTCTTCCCGACCAGGGCTCAACCCATGTCCCCTGCATTGGCAGGCAGATTCTTAACCAATGCACCACTAGGGAAGCCCCCATCATGGGATTCTTATACCATGTAACATCACTCTGTCCAGCCTTGACACCATGGTCCAGTGAGGCATTAATTACATTCTGCTCTCAGGCTTCAATTAGTGGATCATGATGTGGACTCATCAGAAGAACTACATGTCTTTACAGAACATTAAAAATTGTGGAAGTGCAAGCATGCATCTTGATGACACATTATCTACGGATCCCAGTTAGCGATTCTGTCATTAAGAGACCTCCATCCCAAGTAAAGGAAGATGGAGTATAGAGTTTGGGAGCAGAAAAATGGTTTATGGCAGAATTACAAACACCAAATGGAATGCAAGCTACAAAACCACCTCTGCACAGATTTCAGCTGAAGAGAAAAAGGAAAAGAGAGAGGAGATTTCTCTCTTGGTGATAGGTAACTTCATTTGGTTCTCACAATGCTGGCATTTGTCTTGTTATTAGTTTCTTCTCTCAAACTCAAGAAAGAACAAGAGTAGAGTTTTTACTTAATATGTTCTACAAAGGGAATTTACAACCATTCTTAAAGTAGAATATATTATAAAATAGGGGAATAATTGTCCTAAACGACAATAATCATTTTAGAACAAGATCATCAGGGTGGGATTCTGAATCCATGTTGAGTTTCCAATACAGCAAATCTTTTCAACAAACTGCATTTTGGTCCATGACCTCACTCACTAAATCTAAACCTTATCTCAGTCATTACTGGTATGGATTCCGGGGAAGCAGGACCATAAGAAATTTCACAAACTAAACTGATTTACGGCTCAGACTTAGAATAAAATAAACACAAGTTATTCTAGATTAATGGCATAGCTGAATATGTCCAGGGGAAAGCTTCTTCAGAGTTCCATCTGCAACAGAATCCGAAAGATCTGTGACCCTCCGAGCAAGTATTTCTGGCTTACTCCCACAGGTCTAGGTCAGCTCCGTTCCCGGATGCTCCGGATTCTTATGTGGAACCCTGCCCCGGCCTCAGCAAGCTCCTTGGAAACTGTACCCAGACTGTGCATTGGATTTCTCTCTCCTGGTTTTTACTTCATGCTTTCCCTGAAATGACTTCCCTGGGACTAAATCTTCCCTCCACGGGAACTCTGAATTAACAATGTTCCCTTTCCCCACAGCCAGCTCCAGGTACACCCAAACACCATGGCTGCTTTCCCCGTGGTAGGTCCTTCTGAGAACTACATTCCTTAACCTTTCTAGATGTACTCTATCTGGTGCTTAGAAATTTAAGAAATCAGAGAAATGTGACATTTAATAAACACTTGTTGAAATAATGAATAAAATAATGAATGAATGAAGACTGAATATCAAGAATGAAGAATGAATATCACTGGGCTTGAGATCAGGAGACCTAGATTCAAGTCCTGACTTAACCACACTCTGGCCATATGATTTTGGACTATGCTTAATTCTTCGACCCGCAGTGGCTTAGTTCAGGCTGCTATGTCAAAATACCAATAGACCAGGTATTTTAAACAAGAAACACTTATTTCTCATAATTCTGGAGGCTGAGGTGTCTAGGATCAACACACCGGCAGATTCAGTTCTTGGTGAGGGCCCTCTTCCCAGCTGGCAGACATCTGCCTTCTCACTGTGTCCTCATGGTGGAGAAAGGAAGCTCTGGTGTCTCTTTCTCTTCTTATAAGGGCCCCATTCCATCACGTGGGCTGCATCCTCATGGCCTCATATAAGCCTAATCACCTCCCAAAGGCCCCACCTTCTAACACCATCTCATTGAATGTTAGGGCTTCACAAAATGAATTATGAAAGGACACAAACATTCAGTCCATGAGGCACAGGGTTTTTGTTTGTTTGTTTTGTTTTCTCTTGTTTTACCAGTAAAATAAGGATAAATACCTCTTCTATTTCACGGTTTTTATGAATCTGAAAATTAATTTTTCAAACTGTAAAGTACAACCGAAATATTTTACTGTTATTATTAGAGAACCTTACATACAGACTTTATTCAATTAAAGTGAAAATACTTCCAGACAGAGAGAAGAATTTGGCAGACAGAACCCAGAACTATGTGCTGTTCTATTTGATATACTGTTCACTCTGTTTGGAATTCTCCTTTGTCCTCCATCCTCCAACCCTTCAACACTCACACCTGGAAAATTAATTTTCACTTATCTTTTAACACTCAGCTCAGACATCATCTTTGACAATTTTGTGTCAAAGCAGTACATGGTAAGTGGGGGGAATAATGCTAAGAGGGAAGGCCAAAATGAGAGTACTCAATGCCAGATGTACCTGCCACCACAGGATGTACTATAACCAAGACATTGCCACTGTGCAGATGGCAGAGAAGTGGAACATTCATTCATTCACCAAAAGAACGTTCAGACATTTCCCATGTGCCTTATTTCACAATACTAGACACAAAGAAACTTACATCTTGTCGGAAAGCATCAGACTATACGTTAGTCAACAAAGAAATATATGTCTGAAAAATACAGTGTCAGAGTTACACCAAATAGAATATGAAAGAGTTATATTTGAAATCTGCAACATGTGAACATATTACTTAGGAACTTTCTGTCAACTTGGAATCCACTACTTGAAGAGTCATTCAAAGGGATTAATCCCAACCTAATTCACGGCTATGAACAACCCATTCCACGGTTGAACTACCAGTCAGAGACTCAACAGGTATTTACATGCAACTTTTATGTGCTGGATATAGTGCCAGGCATAGAGTTGTGGGACTGGGGGCATGAAGACAAAGGTACACGCCCTACCACCATGGAGCTTACACTCTAATGCAACAGAGTTCATATTTTGAATCTCTTGGACTGGAAAAGTCTTTAAAGATTAACTGCGATATTTCATTATTATTCTATTCTAAATAATACTTCCACAACAAAATTAGAGAGGAGGGACTTCCCTGGTGGTGCAGTGGTTGAGAATCTGCCTGCCAATGCAGGGGACATGGGTTCAAGCCCTGGTCTGGGAAGATCCCACATGCCGCGGTGCAACTAAGCCGGTGAGCCACAAATACTGAGCCTGCACTCTAGAGCCCATGAGCCACAACTACTGAGCCCGTGTGCTGCAACTACTGAAGCCTGCGCACCACAGCCCGTGCTCCGCAACAAGAGAAGCCACCGTAGTGAGAAGTCCGCGCACCACAACAAAGAGTAGCCCCTGCTCACTGCAACTAGAGAACGCCTGTGTGCAGCAACAAAGACCCAACTCAGCCAAATAAATAAATTAAATAAATAAATTTATTTAAAAATATATATATTGGAAACCAAATCCTTTAAAAAAAATTAGAGAGGAGATCATATCAAAAAGTTTTTAAATGAGTAAGCAGCTCTATGAAAAAATGCCTACACTGTTATTTTTCTCATTTCCCTGCTAATCTGAAGAATTTTATTACCAACTGGCCTTAGCTTCTGGACTTTGGGTTGGGAAACACTGCTCCAGAAAATATGAGGTTTTCTTGATCCCTATGCCGAAGGTACAGAATCAAGTCAGCCTGAAGAGAGGAGAAAGAGGCAAACCTTTTCTTCCTATCATTATTAAGTTAGTGGTGCCAGAAAAACTTATCTGAAAATATGGTAGTTCATTTTGGACCCCTTCCTTCTACCTTTTTTTTTTTTTTAACACCTTTATTGGAGTATAATTGCTTTACAATGGTGTGTTAGTTTCTGCTTTACAACAAAGTGAATCAGCTATACATATACATATGTTCCCATATCTCTTCCCTCTTGCGTCTCCCTCCCACCCTCCCTACCCCACTCCTCTAGGTGGTCACAGAGCACCGAGCTGATCTCCCTATGCTATGCGGCTGCTTCCCACTAGCTATCTATTTTACATTTGCCTTCTACCTCTCTTGCTACATCTCTGGCCTACCTCTCAGAAAGTGTCTCGTATTCTCCAACTACTATAAACCCCATCTCAAAAGTAATACTTGCACTCAAATGACTTACTGAATCCTCCTCAAATCAAAACTCCCTCCCTCTGTGCAACTGAACTCAATTGTTTCAGAAAAGCAATAAGGTTGAAACAACCCTCCCAGATGTGTTTGCATTAGCAAAATAACTTCTATTGCTTTTTTCTAATTATAAAAGTAATTCACAGTTATTGTAGAAAACATATGAAATATAAAACAGTATGAAGAAAAAAACAAAAATTCTCAAAGCCTGTAGGATATTTGCATTTCCAAGAGGGAGTGTTTGTTGACAGATGTATGCAGACAGGGTAGATCTACTGAGGGCTTACAGTATTACCAGGGGATTGTCATAGAGACTTGGAGAAAATTAAAGTGAGGCAGAAGCAGATCTTATCCTCAAATAACTTATACTATAGTACACAAATTATTCTAGTATTAATGAATTAAAAGTCAACAAATGCTCTGCATTCCAAATGGAGAGTATAACCCTAGCTTTGTGAAATTCTGTTTTCAGCTGCAGAAATAAAGGTTCAGCTTTTAAGCTGAGCTCATTGCAGGAAACTGCAAATATGAATGTCAAATTCTCTCTACAGGATCTACCATCCTTGGAAAGCATGAACCAGGCAGAGAGAGAAGGGATTATTACAAATTATGTTAACCTAAAACAGTTTACTTTCCTCACATATTCACTTTCTCTCTTTATAGAACTTTTATAAGAAAGTGAAATCAGCTAATACGAACTCTAAATGCTCCTCCTTCCACTTCTCCTGTTTTGTTGTTGTTTGTTACTTACTTTTCATTTATATACTGTGAATTTTACTCTTTATGATAGTTCTATGAGTTTTGACAAATGCATAGAGTTGTATTAGTACCAAAACAAGATGCAAAACCATTCCATCAGCATCTCTCTGCAATTCCCTTGTGTTACCCTTTTCAGTCAATCTTCTCCTGCCCAGCAATCTTTGGTAACCAATGATCTGTTCTCCATCCCTATAATTCTGCCTTTTTTAAAAACGTCATATCAATGAATCTGAATCTGGTTTCTTTCACTTACCACAGTGCATGTGAGATCCATCTGTGGTACTGAATGTATATGTAGTTAGACTTGTCACTCACAGATCCCCTCAGTCAACTCAGCAGAAACCAGAAGGGAGATGAGATTATCCAGGTTGTACTATAGATGAGCCTCTCATCTAACAGAGTGAATCTCCATGACATACATGGGAGACCTACAAGGTTCTTAAGAATTTTATAGCAAGAAAAACACTACCAGCTTGGATCAAAAGGGAGAAAAGGCAAAATAAAAGAAAGCTGATAAATCTCCTGTTGGAATTCCTGCATGCAGGAAAACAGGCTGCTACGCAGCTGAAAACACGTGCTACCATTCATATAAAAGGAAGGTGGACTCTTAAGCGTGGGACCTGGAGCCCGGAGGCCAGAGCCTTAAACCAGAGAGGATTATTCCTAGGCCTTCAAACCTAATGGAGTTTGCCTAGTTGGATTTCAAAATTGCTTGGAACTGATGGCTCCCTCTTCCCCTCCATTTTCATCCTTTTCAAAGGGATAGTCTAAAACCGCTATCCTATGTCTGCCCCATCACTGTATCTTAAAAGCATATAACTTGTTTTCTAGTTTTACAAGTCCACAGATAAAGAGAAATTTTTCCCCAGTATGAATCATACCCAGAGTTTCACCCTTTCCTGACTTAAATGATGAGACTGGGGACTTTGAGATCATAAGATTTAGAAGAAAATACGGAATTTGGGTTAATACCATTACAAGTTGAGACTTTCAGTAACCTTGGAATAGGATAAATGTATTTGGCATACGGGGTGGATGTGAATCTCTGTGGACCAGAGGAGAGACTGTGGTAGGCAGAATAATGGCCTTCCAAAGATGTCCATGTCCTAATTCTCAGAACCTGTGAATACGTCGCTTTGCATGGTAAGAAAACTTTTCAGATATGATAATTTAAAGATCTTGAGATGGGGAGATTATCCATTTTAATCACAAGGGTTCCTATGAGAGGGAGACAGGAAAGTCAAAGTCAGAGGAAAAAGGTGGAAAGTGGAAAGTGGAGATCAGAGCAATTCAGCAATGAGCCAAAGAATGCAGCCAGCTTCTAAAAGCTGGAAAACAGAAGAAACATATTCCCCCTCCCAGATCCTCCAGAAAGAATGCAGCTCCACCAACCACATTTAGAAAGGCTTTTTCAAATCTTCCCACTCCCAAATGATAAAGGTTATCTGCTTATGTTTGTTTATGTTTTCTTTTTACATTTAGATAACTGTCACTGGGAGCTTATCGCAATGTAGATCTATCTTTTTCAAATGACTATCTAGTTGTTCCAGTACCTTGTATTAAAAGTTAACATTGTCCCAACTGATGCACGATACTACATTATTATATTATAAAAGTTTCAAATGCATTTTGTCTTTTTACATTTTCTTTTTACATTTAGATAACTGTCACTGGGAGCTTATCGCAATGTAGATCTATCTTTTTCAAATGACTAGTTGTTCCAGCACCTTGTATAAAAAGTTAACATCGTTCCAATTGATGCACGATACTACATTATTATGTTATAAAAGTTTCAAATGCATTTTGTCTATTTCAAGAATTTTGTTTCTGTTCCCTTCACTTTTTGTCTGTTCATGAACCAAAACCATGCCTTTTAATTACACAGGCTTTAAAAGGCATTTTAATATCTGATAGGGCTGGCACTCCCGGGCTTAGTCTATTCCCTGTTGACTTATAAGCAGCAATTTATTTCTCACAGTTCTGAAGGCTGGGAAGTCTAAGACCAAGCTACCATCAGATTCAGTGCCTGCTGAGAGCCCACTTCCTGGTTCATAGATGGCTGTCTTCTTGCCGTCCTCACAAGGTGGAAGGGGTAAGGGAGCTCTCTGGGATCTCTTCTCACACTAGCATTAATCTCATTCACAAGTGCTTCACCCTCGTGACCTAAAGATCCCGCTTCCTAATACCATCACATTCGAGGTTAGGATTTCAACATGTGAATTTTGGGGGAACACAAGCATTCAGTCTACAACACCCCTGTACTGATTTTCTTTTCCAGAGTTTCTATAGCTATTCTTGGACGTTTATTATTCTATTGTAAGTTCATAAATAACTTGTTTATATCCATAAAAAACTAACAATATTTTAATGGTATTATAGTACCATTTCCCATTACCTTACATATAGTTGACATTATTATTATGTTTAGGCTTCTACCCTGAAAACATTTTCATTCATTTCATTCTTCACTGTGTATCAACTTACACTAATTTACTTATCTGTGAATCTTCAGATAATACAACTACCTGCAAGAATGGCTGACCCTGTTATGAAAGAAAAAAAACTTCCCCCTTTGGCATATTCTGAAAGGCTCACCAAGTTACAGAAAAAACACTTTTTCCTTCTACCTTTGTCTTCAGGGATGAAATGCCTTCATTAGGCATTAGTAACAATACCTCTGCTTTCAAAAAGTAAGTGTTGATCCATCAGGAGTCCCAAACTGGTAAAACATATTTATTAGATGAGAGATCTCATCAAGGTTCTGTTAATTCACATGTCTGCAAATGTAACCAAAATGTTCTCTCTCTCTCTGAACGAGACCACTTTAACAATATCCTCTCCCTTCTTTTTCTGCTTTCTCTCCAAAGAAACCAAAGTAGGTCTTGTCAGACACTTAATTTGCACCATAATTGCATATAATAGTCATCCTTGAGCTTCTGTAATTGATGGTTTCACATCCAGTGTCATAGGGTCATGTTAATGGAACAAGTTGTTCACCCCTTTACTCATCCTGGGTTGTGTTCACAGGTACATGTAAATCCCTCCAAACATAAACAACATTTCTGTTTGACTTCCCACCCAACTGGGGATGTCCACACGTAAAACCTTCCCCGCACTATAGTGAACAAATAAATAAAACGCTGTGCTCATGCTTTCCCCTTGCTTTACCTCCTAACCAACCCTGGTGCTACCCCATGTGGCTCTACGCGGCATGGTGTGCTGCCTTCTCTTGGGAATTGTGAAGAATAAACTCTTCTTTCACTGGCAGGTCTTTGCTTCTGTCATCTTACCACACCTGACTGAAACAAATCCAGAGTACATTTTAAAACACTGAAACCTCTGCTTTCCTTCCGCTCTGGGAGCTCTCCTTTCCAGCCATCTCACATATTGTCCATCACTGCTTTGCTTGTAGCTTTAATGGTAGTGGAACTATCTGTTCACATTATGGCATTAATGTAGTTTTTTTTTTTTTTCTGTTGCTACTTATTGCTCCTCTCTATCACTGCTTTCCCTGGATTTCAGGTGCTGACATATCCAACCAAGATGCAAAAAATTCCCCTTCATAAACTCCCACAGAATTTCTGTGCCCCTAGTCACAGGGTTATTTTAGTATTTTCATAGATTCCCCTTCTTCCTTGGGTACATAAGTGCCTCCAAGAGAGATGAGCCAATAACAATTTCTCTTCTGCTTAGTGCTTTAGGACAATCCACTGTTTTCTGCCGACATTCAAGCCTGGTTGCTTAGTCTGACGCCCCACGCCCAACAACTTTCTCTACCTGGATGGCATTTTCCTCCATGCAGCTTCGTTTGTCCCTCTCATCCCCCTGCAATCTAGCTTTTACGGCCACTTCCCCCTCATGTCCACCAAATGTTAATGTCTAAGCCCAATCATCAATGAGGTTTAAGTTATCTTTCAAGGAGAAACCTAGAACTTTACAAATAAGTGAGCTAGACTAGATGTGACTAGGGTTTAGATCTGACTCACTCCACAAATCAGCATACCCCAGCCTCGGCTCTTACCCTTCCGGAACTTACACATCATAATCATTCATTGTGTACAATGCTTTTAACAGGTTCATGTTCTAATTTCTTTGACTAAATTATCATTATGACAGAGATCTGTACTAATATTAATGATGTGAAATTAAATTATTCTATTAAAAATGGAAAAAGTGTCATTTCTACAGATTGTTAGGCTAGAAACAAAAGGGCTTAAGGCTAGAGGTGAGTTTTTCATCTCTTTTTCTAGTTAAAAGTCATGACTTTAGAATCAACTAGAGGTTTCAAGATGTGAACAGCTGGCAACAGAGATGGTGTCAAATGAAAGGATATAGTGGGGTTTTCACTTTTTTTCTTTCAGGTCATGACTTTTGACACCAAAAAGTAAAGCTCTTGGCAAGGAACAGTTTATCTCATGGGGTCTGAGAAGAATATGTTTTCTAGGAGACTTGCCAACATGAAAAAAAGAGATTTCAATTGAAACTTGAGAAGAGGGGGGGAAATGCCCAGCTTGCACTATAAAATTCTGCCCTTAGAGGTTATTAGGTATGAAGGAGGAAAAAAAAAGAAACAGGGCTTCCCTGGTGGCGCAGTGGTTGAGAGTCCATCTGCCGATGCAGGGGACACAGGTTTGTGCCCCGGTCCGGGAAGACCCCACATGCCACGGACCGGCTGGGCCCATGAGCCATGGCCGCTGAGCCTGCATGTCCAGAGCCTGTGCTCTGCAATGGGAGAGGCCACAACAGTGAGAGGCCCACGTACCACAAAAAAAAAAAAAAAGAAAAAGAAACGGTGGAGAAGATGCCAAGTAATTCATAAAAGGCAATAACAGAGAAGAGAATCAAAGGGTAAATCTGACAACTTCAGAGTCCCTGTAGCAATGAAAGAAGTATGGGTAATAAACAAAATGAACTTGAGACATTTAACCCAGTGAAATTCATACAAGTTCATGAATGTCACTGGGACTTGGCAGAACTACTGGCAAATGATGGTTGGAGGAGAACATGTCCTATTTGAAGGGGAAAAAAAATCTCATAGAAGGGGAAGGGGCAGCTCTGCATTTTAAGAATGTCTAAACCTAAATAGAAGTTCAGGAAGCTGGGTGGAAATCATACTCTCAAGTATCTGGATGAAGATGCAGGAAAGCCAAATGGACAAGGTACTGAATAGTGCCAGCCTGAGACAGGAGTCATCCATGGTATGGTGGAAACCAGGCCATCATGGGGTTCTGGAGATACAACTCTAACTAGGAACGAGTTCTTTCAGGAGTTTCAACAGGTCACAAGGAGATTTTCGAATCAGGATGAAGAAACAGAAGCATGAATAGAGGAATGTACGATATACCCATGATATGAAAGTTTGAAAACTCCCCACTTTGACTCTATGTAAATAATGTTATCAAGGACTAGTCATAATAGAAAAAAGGAGGGTGTTCAGAGGCCGAAATCATGAAGGCACGTAGTGGAAAGAATGTGGAGGTGTGATGAATTGGGAGATTGGGATTGACATATATACACTAATATGTATAAAATAGATAACTAATAAGAACCTGCTGTATAAAAAAAATAAATAAAATTCAAATATTCAAAAAAAAAAGAATGTGGAGAAATGAAGAGTTTAAGAGGAGAGACGAGGGGGCCTTCCCCGCTCCTCAATTTTGCCTGGAATTAGTCCTGGATCCCATCCTAAGGCAATCTAATCTGACTTTGGACCTCTACAGCTCATTGTGTACTAGGACACAAAGGAAGAAGAAGGGGCTACTTTGTAGCATAGCTGTTTCCACTTCCTCAGCCTGTGTGCACCTGTGGGATGGGTGGGTGGCAGGTGCTGAGAGAGGAAGCTGCAGCTGTGAAGGAAAGTACCATAGTGGGCCCAGACCAGGTGGACCACCAGGCAGACTTTTTTTTCAGGTTCAAGTTGACCACTGAGCAAAGTTTGGGAGCTAGAGACTAAGAAAGTAGAATTTAAACTATTCCACAAAATAACAGGAACTTTCTTTCTTCTTTTCAAAAGTGAAATCTTTTGAGACTGTATTGAATTTAGGAAGTCATTTTTTTTTCTTCCTTATCATGGATTTAGACCGCACAGTTCCTCAGAATTATCATTTGCGGTGTTGTGTGTGTGTGTTGTTCAAAGACTTCTCTCAAAAGACTAGGACGTGGTGAGGCTAGAGGATGGCAGGAAGAAGCGGCCATATATTGAACTCACACTGGGACAGGTACTTCCCCAAAGGGGACTAGATCTCAAACTCCAAGCCCACTGAAAGTGTCAGTCAAGATCTCCCAACTACGCGATTATATTAGACTCTAGAAAATGTTTTGCAGTGAACCACTGTAGCCACAGACTAGTGGAAGGAATGACTGAGCAGAGGACCAAATCTAAAGCACAGAAGGGCGCTCCTGAAAGGTGTGAGATTAACACTGCGAAGTCTGAAGAAGGGGCTTGCACTCTGAGGGGCAACGACACCAGAAACTGAGGCTATCCATGAAGAATGACTACCAGATTTAGGAAGAAAATACAGAATGCCCTAACCTGAAATATTACTTATATTAGAAGTAAACAACTGAAAGCTAATAAATATACAAATTCAATTACCACAAAAACTATCAAATGTCTTTTTGTTTAATTGCTATGGATTCCCCTTTAGACATCATAATGGAATTAATAGAACATTCTAGCAATCAATGGAAATTGATTAATTGATCAATCTGTAGAACATGGCTAGATTCCTTAACCTCCAGACATTATTATTAATGCCTAGGCAGTACCAGAGCAAGCACTGAGCAAACAGATACGAGAGGCACACAACCAGGATAGAGGGAGGACATCTGGACAGTATCCAAAGTTCAGTGTGGGGTGATGAGGCTTTTGCATATATATGAAGCAGGTCACCCTTGAAGGGTAAGCATTATGCTTCTCATTAATATATTATCAAGGTCTCTGCATAAGTGAAGGAAACACAGTCATCCTTCATGGATGAGCTATTTGCATTTATTCCTGAGGATTTATTAAAAATTAACACTCCATCACTTTACATTTTTGGTACCTGCCAGCACCTTAAAAACAGAGGGATGGATTTTAGCCTAAAACTTTTTTAAAAAATGCTCTGATATGAAAAGATCTCCAAGATAAACATGACCCTCCTCCTCTTCCACCTTAAAGCTTCCCCTCCCACTCCCTCCTGCTGGGTTTCCTGCTGCTTTCTGCTTATCCCCAGCAATTTTTTTTATATCACATATGGGACTCACAATCTCTTTGAAAGCAGTATCTATTTTTGAGGGAGGAAAGTATTAACGTCATCATCACAAACAGTCTACACTGCAAGTTTACAAAGCAATGGGTCTGCCCTGTCCTGATATGCAGTCACATCCCTCCATAGACGTGGGATGCGAGGTTGGAGCCAATGCTGCACAACGAGGCAAGAAACCCAGGACAAGGAGCTAGCAGGGGGTCCACAGGCCTCTGTCTGACCCGTTGTCCATCTGGCACAGGACCCTGGCTCCGGCAGTGGCCCTGAACATGTCTAGTTTAGGGTGACATAAGTTTCAGAGAGTAGCAATGCTCCCCCAGACAGTCTCCGCTCCCTTCATAATCTACAATAAATGTTATATTCACTAATCATCTAAACCTCTTAGAAGCAATTTCAGTTTTATCCTGGAATTCTTAGTAAAGCAAAACCCACAATTCCAATCCTATTACTAGTATTAGCTACTATTACTGAACCCACACTAAGTGCCAATCACTCAGCACGCCCGTTGCACACATCATGGGTTGCACACCCCCCTATACTCGCTTAATGCCGGCCAGGCTGACTCTCTTCCTCCTTCAGTCTTTAAGGGACTACATGCGTCCACTTCGTCTCTGCATGGAACAGCCTAGTGCTTTCAGAGCCAACATTTTCCTCTTCTTCACATCTTAGATGAAACATCACATCTTCAGGGAAATCTTCCCAGACAAATACACTCAGTTAGTTACTACCCCGTAACACTCTTGTATTACTCCTACTTTCCCTTCAAAGCACTTATTATTGAAAAGAAATAATTTTGTGAAAAATTATGTTTTTAATATTATCTCTTCCCTGGGATAAGCTTTATGAGGGCAGGGCAATTTCTCATTTACTATTATATCCCCACTGTCTAGTACTGTTCCTTAGCATATAGGTGCCCAATCAATAGTTATTATAAAAATGTTTTTTCATCAAATTTGCACCAGAAGGTAGGTAAAGCAGAAGCTCTAGTAAGCAATCTCGACCTAACCGACTGCATCAGTGATGCTTCCAGCTTTGAGTGATAGAAAAATCTCAATTCAAAACAGCATAAATAACGCAAATATTACTTTCCCCATATATGAAGCAGTTCAAAGATATGGTCAGCTCCAGGGATGGCTGACTCTGCAGCATGAGGATATCATTAAGGTCTCTCAGTCTTTAGAACAGCACTCACACTGTCATGCTCTGTATGTCAGCTTTGCCACTGGGATGGCTCCAATCAGGGTCCCACAACAGCTGCCCCAATTCCAGGTGTCACATCTAAACAGGATAGTTTAGGAGACGATTTTCCAGAGAGACAGGCAAAGATGAGCAGAAAGTATAAGGGGGTTCTTTACCAGTAGATAGGAAATCACTGATTATCAAGCCATAAGCTAATGAATCAGCTCCTATGCCTAATTGTGCCCGAGAGAGGGATACAGCCTTAGTCAGTTCAAGCTACTATAACAAAAATGTCACAGAGTAGTTTAATAGAAATGTATTTCTTGCAGTTCTGGAGGCTGGGAAGCCCAACATCAAGGTGTTGGCCCATTCAGTTCCTGGTCTAGTTTCTTGGTTTGCAAGGTGAGGGCTCTCTCCAGGGTTTGCTGAGGGATACCCTCTTACTATATCCTCACATGGCAGAAAGAGCGAGCTCTGGTCACTTCATCCAAACCTATCATGGGGGAGGGAGGGTCTACTTCTGTGACCTCATCTAAACCCAATTATCTGCCAAAGGTCTCATTTCTAAATGCCATTCTACTCTCCAAATGGCAATTAGGGCTTCAACATGAATTTTGAGAAGATGCAAATATTCAGTACATAACACAGCCCAAAGCAGGTCACCTGCCATCATCAGAATTCTCAAGTAAGACTAAATCCTTTTGTCATCTCTCATATTAATAACAGAAGACTTCAGGGAACTTAAAAGCAGCACTTCTTCAGAAAGGAGCGAGATACCCCTGTTGTAGGAGGGCAACGCCAGCCTATTACAGGGCTGTGTCAGCCTTATGAGACTAGAACCAGGAAGGACAGTGACACCTCCAGGGAAAACAGCACTGACAGTGGGCTGCTGATTAGAACGAACTTGCAGAAGCTACAACTGCCCAGCTGCCGGACAAGGAGGCAGAGCGAGAGGAAGAGGGAGGCTGTACATAAAGGGTCGAGCTTGTCAGAGGTCTGTTAAAGGCGCTCTGCAGAGGCTTACTTGTTAGCAAGGCTCTCCGACATATCTTCTCTTCTCTCCTCATCGTGTTGGGGGAAGTGGATGCTGGGCAGCTGAGGAAAGCAGCTGTTGGCTATATTGATTCTTTGGAAAAGCTGAGATTATTGGATCTTTCACAGTTGCTTATATTCCCATTAAAACTAGGCAAAGCCAATAAGGTTGACAGAAGCACAAGATTTCACGGAGTCAAAAGTGACAGTTACACTCTATTGAAAACAACTGGGAAAATGTCTTTGGCCAAGGACAGCACCTCTGGCCAAGCTAGAGAACGTATATTTCTTTTCTGAATGGCAAGAAATAAACATTTTGAGTATCTAGTACTATCTGTACCTATGCCAATGTTGGGAGATAGACAAGCATTTTTCTTCAGGCAACAAGCAATCTAAGTATTTACAGGGAACACGGGCTGTGGGAGATGCAAAAGAAGTGAGTATCATGCCTCTAGTCCCAAGGAAAACAAGTTTAAGTTTTTAAAACCTTTTTTTTTTTTTTTTTTTTTGCGGTATGCGGGCCTCTCACTGTTGTGACCTCTCCCGTTGCGCTGCACAGGCTCCGGACGCGCAGGCTCAGCGGCCATGGCTCACGGGCCCAGCCGCTCCGCGGCATGTGGGATCTTCCCGGACCGGGGCACGAACCCGTGTCCCCCGCATCGGCAGGCAGACTCTCAACCACTGCACCACCAGGGAAGCCCCTAAAAACATTTTTAAATAGCTACTTTAAAACAGCGTAAGACAGTATTCAGTTGCATAGTACTGATCACTAGTACTGCGTAATTCTAATATAAGCTGGTGTCACCAGGAAGGCTTCGTGTAAAGGGAAAAGCTTAAAGAGTGCCTATGGTTAGATTCACAGAAGCACCTTATGTTCTAGCCACTTCTCCTCCCCACTATTGCCCTTTCTCCTTATCTAATGGGATACTTAGTGAGCTCAGAGCTATGTCCATTTAGGAAACAGGAAATAAATTTGTGTCCTTCTTCTCTCCCAATCAGAATGTCTTGAAAGTCCCCAAATTAAGTATTCTTTTGATGGGGAAAAAATAACCAGAAACTGTTGTTTCAAGTTAATGGAAACGAGCTCATCTCCAGCTCATAAACACATGTAAACCTGCATATGCTAAGCCTTAGAAAGAATAAGATGCTCAAGAGGGCAGAAGAGAGGAAATGCAATGCTCTCGACTTCCTTCAGCTGCAAAGACTCAGCAGACTTTGTCACAAATTATTTGCTGTGTTTAACAAGCATGCTGGTGCAAATGTGCTAAACACATAAATGCAGCAAAGTCATCATCACTACGTTCAATGTCAAGCACCATTTAAATCCACTGATTAAATCAATTTAATCATAGTAAACCTGTTTTATTAGAAGCACTGTCTGAAGGAGAAAGCAAAATTTAGGGGAAAACTGTACTTCTACTCTTTCCTTGCAGGAAAGGAAATCTATTAACTACTTGAATGCCATTAATGGTTTAACTACTTTTCTTTGCAAGGGATCTAGTGCAATCTAACCATTTCTCATTTAGAGTAAAACAATCTATTTTCTTCTGTAGAGTCAGGGTAGTGGGTTTGTCTATGGATGGACTGAGGTTCCTGTACAAAGTCTGGGTGATAAGAGGAAGGATTTATTCTTTGGTGGTGCAGGAGTCCATGCCAGTTACCTCAGCCGCATTGATGAGTAACTTCGGAGGCCTGAGTGCTGCCCAGGAAGTTTCTGATACCATCCTGTGAGAATCCGAGCCAACATGAGGCCACCTCAACTTTGTCCTCTTACATAGCACCACCCCCTCAGCTTCAGCAAGACCAAGTTCCCTGCCAACTTAGAAATGAGGTCACAAGGACCCTCATAGAGCATCAGCTCCAATGTGACATCAATCATGCCCTCCAGGTGCATCAGCAGAATGGAGATGCTGAGAAGGATTCAAAAAAGAACATGTCAACGTATTCTATTAGATTTTATCATTCATGGATTTTCAAGAAATTTAGAGGAATAAAAGATAAAACATATCTACCTTCCAGAGTATATCATACAAGGTCTTATACGGTTCCTTTCAACATCAGAACGCAAGTTATCAGCATCCAGATAAGAAAAAAAAAAAATCAAACTGAGGCGGAATTCAAAAGCTCTACAAAGCAAAGGAAATCATCAACGAAATGAAAAGGCAACGTACAGAATAGGAGAAAATACTTGCAACTCACGTATCTGACAAGGGGTCAATTTCTAAAATATAGAAAGAACTCATACAACACAACAGAAAAAAAAAAAGCCAGTTACATAATGGGCAAAGGATCTGAATAGACATTTTTCCCAAGAAGACATACAGATGGCCAACAGGCACACAAAAAGGTGCTCAACATCACTAATCATCAGGGAAATGTGAATCAAAACCACAGTGAGATATCACCTCACAATTGTTAGAACGGCAACTATCAAAAATATAAGAGATAACAAGTGTTGGTAAGGAAGTGGAGAAAAGGGAAGCCTTGTGCACTGTTGGGGGAATGTATATTGGTGAAGCCACTATGGAAAACAGTATTGAGTTTCCTCAAAAAATTAAAAATAGAACTATCATATGATCCAGCAATTTCACTTCTGGGTATTTAGCCAAAGGAAACAAAAACACTAACTTGAAAAGATATATGCACTCCCATGTTCATTGCAGCATTATGTATAATTGCCAAGACACAGATGCAATCTAAGTGTCCGTCAATGGATAAATGGATTAAGAAAATGTGGAGAAAGACAAATACCATACGCTAACACATATATATGGAATCTAAGAAAAAAAAAAAAGTCATGAAGAACCTAGGGGTAAGATGGGAATAAAGACACAGACCTACTAGAGCATGGACTTGAGGATATGGGGAGGGGGAAGGGTAAGCTGTGACAAAGCAAGAGAGAGGCATGGACATATATACACTACCAAACGTAAGGTAGATAGCTAGTGGGAAGCAGCCGCATAGCACAGGGAGATCAGCTCGGTGCTTTGTGACCACCTAGAGGGGTGGGATAGGGAGGGTGGGAGGGAGGGAGATGCAAGAGGGAAGAGATATGGGAACATGTGTATATGTATAACTGATTCACTTTGTTATAAAGCAGAAACTAACACACCATTGTAAAGCAATTATACTACAATAAAGATGTAAAAAAAAAAAGTCATACACACAGAATATTATTTACCCATAAAAAAGAAAGAAATCTTGTTATTTGTGACAATATGGATGGAACTTGAGGACATTACACTAAATGAAATAAGTCAGACAGAAAAAAGACAAATGCTGTATGATCTCACTTATAAGGGGAATTTAAAATAAAAAAAAGAAATCCAAACTCATGGATTCAGAGAACAGATTGGTAGTTGCCAGAAGTAGGGATCAGGAGTGAGTAAAATGGGTGAAGCAGGGTCAAAAGGTACAAACTTCCATTACAAGATAAATAAGTCACGGGGATGTAATATACATGAAGACTAGTTAATAGTAGTTAGTAGTTACTACTACTAGTAACTAGTAGTTAATAATACTGTATTGTACATTTGAAAGTTGCTCAGAGAATAGATCTTAAAAGTTCTTAAGAAAAGAATAATTGTAATTATCTGAGGTGATAGATGCTAAGTAGGCTTAATGTGGTAATCATTTCACAATATATACAAGTATTGAATCCTTATTTTGTGCCCCTGAAACTAATGTAATGTTCTATGCCAATTATATCTCAATTAAAAAAAATCAGGTAATTAGTTCTAGCGTCTGAACTCTTATCACCTATACCACAACATCCCTATACCCCCAGAAAAAGCCAGACAGTAAATGTAATTTTTAAAAATAGGGAGGTGGAGAGGCCATGGAAAACTTTTTGCAAGAGATAAAATTTTATCTGAACCTTAACAATGAGTAGGATTTTGACTAAGAGAAGAGAATGAAGTACAGAATAGAAAAACGAAAACTGAAAGTTGAAGATTTGATGTTTGTGGGGTTTTTTTTCTGTTATATGGGTACAGGTTATCTACGCAAATTCTGCATATGCTGTGTCATGGCTGTGGCCCATTTCTCCCACTGTCAGCAGGTCTGTGTTCATGCAATCATTTATTGAATGATGTGATTAAAAAGATTTATTAAGAGCTTGTTATCTGCTAGGCTCTATGCTAGTCACTATAAGGTTGGCAAAATAAAGTCCATTCCTATTTGGAGTTTAGAATACAGTGGATTTTATTCTTCAAAAAAAAAAAAGAACTCATTTCCATACCTGGATGCTTGGTTCTTACCTTACAGTGACCAATTATCACTGTAATGATCTTTTCTTAACAAAGTAACTTGTACTGTATTGTATTTTCTTATTAGAAGAGCAATAGAGACATGGCTTAATGCCACATGATAGACTGCTCTGGTCGCTTCTCACTACTACAAACACGTGGAAATGCTGGATAAAACGCATTTGTAAATTTTCATACAGTAAAATTCATTCCTTGGATGTACAGTTCCAAGAGGTTTACCACATGGATATATCCATGTAACCAGTTTACAATAAGGATCCAGAATAGCTCCATTACCCCCAAAATCTCACTTGTTCCTTTATGGTCAAGTATTTCCTCACTCTAACCCCTGGCATCCATTGATCTGCTTACTGTCCCTGCAATTCTGTCTTTTCAAGATGTCATATAAATGAAATCATATACAACCTTCTGAGACCACATTGTTTCATTCAGCAAAATGTCTTTGTAAATGATCTTTCTGGGATATTTTTAAGGAAAATTATCATAAGCAGAGGTAAAAGTAAGGCACAGGCAGGAATAAGATATTTAAAATTTACATAACCAACAAAGAATTCACATGTGTAATATATACAGAATTCCTGCAATTCCGATAGAAAAAGCCAACATCTCCGTTAAGTTGCAATTAAAATTTTCACATGAAGGCTATTCAATAAACATTGGAAAAGATGCTCAATTTCAATAGTTTCAAACTGAAGCAAAGTTCTCCATTATGGTTGAATTTTGAGGCTGTTGAAAGCCCTTCTTTGTAATTAAATTTTCGTAAAAGAAAGAGAGCTTATTAAGAAAGTTATCTCAAAATCCAGGCACTGTTTTTCTGTTTCAGAGTTTTGGAAGAAGACGTGGTTGAAGTTTGTAATTTTAGGTGGATAGGTATTATTTAAGTTGCAGTCACAGAATGTTATTATCTCTTATACCAGTTATGGTTTATGACTTTTCATAATTTTAAGCATGTTTCATGACTCAGACAAACAGAGTTTCACAGTACGGTATACATGTGTCATGAAATAACAGAACAGTAAGAGAGTCTTTATCTCTTTACATTGGTTGAAAGGGAAAATCTCTGTATAAGAAATATGCCAACTGTAACTGTGCAAAGCCAAATTTTGAGTCTTACTTTGTCTCAATATGATTACTTACCCAGGCATGTTCTTTGTTTAGCTCTCCAAGTTATAAATATTCTGTAACCTTGGCTTTTCTTACTAACAAAGAGAAACAATTTACAACATACAGCCTTGACCTAAAAAAGTATTTTTAGGTCTAAGTGACTTACTTCAGAGTTCACTTTTAATTAAAATTGATTCCCTGCTTAAACAGAGACATATTTTTCTTACTTCACTTAACGCTTGAACAGAATGAGGGCTTATATTCTTTTGCTTTCACATCAGTTATTGCAGTTTCATGACGTGTAGCAATAAGGTTTGTTAATCCTAAAGATTAACAAACAACAAAACTTAAATCTGATACAATCAAGTACTGGCAAGCATATGGGGAAATGAGTATTTTTACGCCCATCTGTGTAAAACTACTATTTCCATGTGGAAATACAAATGATTTTTATGGAGAGCTTGACTGGTGCTGGTCATTGTTTCCATGTTTTTAATGCTTTTTGAAAAGGCAATTCTCCCAAATACTTATGAAATAAATATTATATTATCCATGCTACAGCTAAGAATTGAGCCTCAAAGAAGAACTTGGTCACAACCATACGTGACAAAAGTGAGGACTGACCTGGGGTCATCTAACCACACCCAAGGCCCTTGCTCTCTTCACTAGGTCATTCTGTTTCTAAGACAACGAAGGATTAGTCCAACCATCCACCAAAGATTCAGTGAAGCTCATGTTGCCTAGCGCAACAAGGATAAACACTATAATGCCAAAACCAAGTTCACACCTTTCACTTCCACTTTCTCTTTCCTATCTAAGTTGTCATTAGCAACAACAGGTTGTTGTGATGTAAAATAAATGAGGTGGGAAAAACTCATTTTCCACCTACTTCCCTCCCTTTCCCTACTACTTGAAGAGTAGGCTGACTTCACCTAACGGAAATGACTTCTTTGCAGCTTCAGACAGAGATTGATAATTACCCCTTGACCTCCCACCACGTACCCACAAGGAAAGCTCCCATCATTTCACTCAGATTTGCAAATGTAACCATCCTTTGCTTAACATAGAATACATTCACATTACCCTTTTTCAGGATCATAGCTTTAGAAGAATGCATAACATTTTCCCAAACAAGAAACAAACATTTACATCCAACAAACACCACAACCCTGGTTGCTGCAACTGAGCAGTGTTGTAGCCTTTCAGAGAGGAGTTTTGGGAAGCCACAGTGCAGACTGCTGGCAGCAGATCTTGTGTGGCTCCCCTTAGCCCACAATCCAGAGACCATCTGCAGGAAATCATCAGTCATAATACAGGAATGCACTTTAGCCAATGCTTCCTTGTTCTCGTGTGAATTGAAAATTCATCCCGAAAACTAAGAACAGCACCTGGTGGGTTGGGCAAGAAACAGGGAAGGCTCCTTTGCAGCAGTGAAGTGTCCAGGTAGATCTGATGTCCAGTTGCCTTAGTACCAACAGCAGCAGGGATTTTTTTCTTAGGAGATTAATCAGGCTTGTTAGCCTGTGTTGATAGATCTGTCCGAGTTGCAGTGGCCCATTCTGTTTGGAGCAAAGGAACGTCCTTTTATGTGACCCTCCTGTGTTAACCAAAGCCTTAGTGGGAAGTTATAGTCAGGGGTAACAGAGGGCACCAGTGCTTTTACCTCTATAAACTACAGAGAGTATTTTTATACTTTAAATACTTCCAACAATTAAATCACACTTCAAACAGCAGAATTAAGTTTGTATAGAAAGGTGAGGTGGAGGCCGGTAAGGAGTAAGATGTAATTCTTGCAAGATTAAAAAATAACATATAAATCGTAATCATTTTACTGCAATACACTTGACTCTTCTAACCACTTCTAGAGATACCAAATTTAAAACATCATACTTTAAAATAGTATGTCTGGGCTTCCCTGGTGGCACAGTGGTTGAGGGTCCGCCTGTCGATGCGGGGGACGCGGGTTCGCGCCCCGGTCCGGGAGGATCCCGCATGCCGCGGAGCGGCTGGGTCCGTGGGCCATGGCCGCTGGGCCTGCGCGTCCGGAGCCTGTTGCTCCGCAACGGGAGAGGCCACAACGGTGAGAGGCCTGCATACCGCAAAAAAAATAAAAATAAAAATATATATATATATTTTTTAAAAAAAAATAGTATGTCTAATTTTTGGACGTGGTCTGGGATACCCAAATCATCACCAGAGGATGCATTACATTGTTTTCCTTTAGGGGCCAAAGGTAAGGGAGCAGTTCTCAAAATTGCATATAAACAAAAAATATGGTTTCTGCCTTTTATCTTTAGGCTTGTATTCACCAGAAAATCCTGCCTTTGGAAGAGAAGTATTTTTGCCTCGTGAACGTACACTTTTATCATGTTTTTGTTTGTTTGTTGTCGAATAAATCACACGGGCATAAATGGACATCCAGGAGGAAATCCTCCCAATCCCTGGTCCTGGTCCTAACATCACCCTGAGGCTGGGGATTATTCAAAAAAGTGCTGAGCCCACAGTGGACTTTCAATAAATAGGAAATAAATGAATGATAAAACAAAGGGAATGGCAGAGCTCCTGAATAATGGTTTAAATTCAGAAGAAGAGAAATTTTCTTCCAGACATGAATCTATCTTCTCTAGGCATACAACTAGACATTATTTCTCTTGATAAAGGGGGAAACTGTGCTCATTTTGCTTATTCTTAGCAAAATTCTATTTTCAATTATTGATATCCATAGGAACAATTCAACATATTTACTTGATACTCAATAAAGATATGGATGAATGAAGCCTTCACAAAGCCTTAAGGGAAACTATGAAACACACATAAGTTACAGTGACTAGACCACCACACAATTACTCATTCATTCATTATTTATTCAACAAATATCTATTGAGCCCTGTTTGCCAGGAAACGTTCTAGATGCTTGGAATACATCAGTGAATAAAAGTCAGCAGTACCTGCTAGCCTGGAGTTTGCATTTTTTAGCAAGGAGGAGATAGATAATAAATGATAAACAAAATAAATAAATTATATAACATCTGGGACAGTTATATGTGCTATGGAAAAAGAATAAGTATAGTAAGAGAAGGAGTATTTGCTTTGGAGGGGCAACTGAAATGTAAAGAAGAGTGGTCTAGTAGGCTACATTGAAAGGTGACATTTTAAGCAATGACTTACAGGGAGTGAGTATGAGAGGGACCTGGGCAGTAGGGGAAAGTGCAGAGGGCTAAGGAGGAAGTGCTGTTGCCAAGTTCAGGGAACAGTAAAGGGGCCAAAGGTGGCTGCAGCAGAGGAAAATGGGGAGATTTGAGATCAGGGAGCTCATGGGGGGTTGGAGATTGAGGTAGACAGATCAGACAGGGCTTACTGGCCACTGTAAAGACATTGGCTTATTTTCCAACTGAAATAAGAAGTCACTGCAATGGTTTGCATAGAGGATGATATAATTTAAAATTGTTCTAGAAAGATCACACATGTTGAGAACAGACTATCCACAAGTGTAGAAACAGGTAGACCATTTAGGAAGCTAGAGCAGTCATCTAGATTAGATACAGAGGTGTTGAAACCTGAGTGGTCTCAGTGAAGATGGTGAGAAGCGGTCAGACTGCAGATGTTTTGAAGAAACGGCCAACAGGAATTCCTGACACACTGGATATAGGGAGTGAGAGAAAGGAAGGAATAAAGGATGATTCACATTTTTTGGAAGGATAGGATTTTACTGATTGAGGTAGATGAGTTCCCAAGGGAAAGGGAGAGTGGGGCTTGTTGGAATAGGGATCTCTGATGGCGATGAGAAGGCACCTTGCAGATCTCCAAGTACAGGGAGTGTAATTGCCCAGTGAACTGATGCCAAGCTTCCCAAGATCAGCTCCCACCCAATGAGGACAACAGGGCTACCAAAGTAGGCCCAGATCCTGCAAGATGCGGGGACCCTTCTAAAAGGCAACATTGGCTCAAAGACTAATCAGTTCTTCTAAAACTTTCTTAGAACTGCATCGCAATCTAAGACTTGTGCTACCCAAACTTCCTTTGTTCCCTCTCTCCTTCTCAGGGGCCTGAGTTGCAATCTGAAGGTTCTCCCAACATCCTCCAGCTTCCTCTTTCTTCCTTCATTAGTATTTTTCCCAAGAAGCTTCCTGCACTTCTAATCCCATCTTGCTCTATGCTTCTCAGAAAACCAGAAGTAACTCAGGGTATTAGACTGAGTGAATTAGAAAGGTAGAAGGTGGTGACTGGAGAGAACAGAAGGCATTGAGTTCATGGAGAGTTGCAGGTACTGGTAATTGCAACATCTAGGATGTGTCCATGGAGAAAGAAGGTGAGTTAGGGTGAAGGACAAAACCACTGTTGGAAAAGAATCCAAGATACTAAGGGCCAGGATATTGGAAGAATCAGGTTTATGTGTTCTGAAACTGCAAATAATACCGTAAGCCAGCAGCTAAAGTAATCAAAATGAGGGGAAAGTGATACAGTATCAGTAGATGAAACTACAATGAAGAATAGAGGGTGATGTAATCTAACGACATGATATTCCCAGCTAAAATGTTGGGGAGGTGGGGGGCAAAGGAAGGAGAACAGGCTGATGTGACAATAAGTCGCAAAGACTCCATCTCAGTCCTAATTATTGTAGAGCTAAGGGAGGTGACAGGGTGGGGAGGCAACAGCTACACCTTGAGAGCGTTTCAAGGGAAGCAGTATCTTTGGGAGGGAGCCAGTTCCATTAGCAAGTGGTTCTCAATGGGGGACAATTTTATATCACCCAGCTTCTCCGTCCCCTGAGACATCTGGCAAGGTCTGGAAGTTGGGAGTTTGATCCACCTGCATCTAGTGGATAAAAGCCAGGTATGCTATGAAATATTCCACAACACACAGGACAGCCCCCCACAGCAAAGAGTTATGTGGGCCAAATGTCAATAGCGTTGAGGTTGAGAAACCCTTCATTGGAAAAATAAGGTGAAAGGAAGTTGAGAGAAGGGGTTGAGGAGACAGGGAATTCTGGCCAGTCCTGCAACCTGAATTACTGAAGGCATAGTGGGAGGGGTTTAAGAGCTGGGGAAGAATGGAATAAAGAGAGAGAATAGGCCACGTGCAGATCCTTACCGGAATTAGAGTTTGGAGACAAGGAATGGCCAGAAGGTGTGGGTTTCTTGTGCTAACTGATATACATGAGATTATGTACGTGTTGGTTCGGGTTGCAGACGTGAGTTTCTGTTGCTCCCTCTTCCTTCTCGTTGATGACGGTGAAAGACGAAGAGTGTGTGGACTGAGGTCTCAGTTCCAGGGCACTGAGCTAACCTGGATTCTTGCCTGGAAAGGACAAGCACACACCTAAGGCATGCGCGGTGTCCTGGCTCATACAGACACTTCACCTCTTCTCTCCTTTCTGGGTCTCTCTTTTATATTATAGTCCTCACTACCAGTCACCTTAAGTCCTCATATCTGCTCAGAAGCCCTAGCAGAATCTAGCAGCATCCCTGAGGATCATCACTTTTTCTTCCTAATTCCTCCCTACACACACACACTCACTCTCTCTCTCTCTCTCTCTCTCCCAAAACACACCTGCTAGCCATTTCATTACCTCGGGGTTCTGATAAATTAAATTAGTGGTTGTATTAACTACCACTCATAGATTAATATGTTAAACCTACTAGAAAACAATCTGAACAAAGGATTTCAATATTCTATGGAATCATTACCACTGGGATTTCAGACATGGAGGCAGAACTACTGTTAGAGACATTTTCTAATCATTCTACCCAGGCGGCCAATTCTGTTCAGAAAGAGCCTTTAAAGAAGGAACAAATCTTTATTAACTTCCTCGAGGTTACTTCCTAGTGGCTGAAAGACTCCACAAAGACAAATTCCAGAAAACATTATTCAGATACACACTGAGAAGAGCTGTATCTCCTATGTTACTCTCCACTTTTGTTCCTATTTAGCTATTCACACCAATCAGAAGCTGTCGCTACTATGGCTTGATCTGAGTATCCTCTTTGCCATCTTGATTCTGATGTAGTGCATGATTAATTTCCTTGCCTGACAACACTCTCTCCTACCAGTTTCCCCACCCACGTTCCTTCCCCCTTTTTCACCAGCTGGGTGACATATAGTTTCTCTGTGCTCCCAAGGCACCCAATGCGTTTATCACACTACATTCTTCTTTTACTCACCATTTTCCCTAACTTTATTGTAATTCTTGGTTTACTTATTTCTTGCCCCAAACAGACTCTGAGCACTGTAGAAGCAGGGACCATGGGTTACCCATCTTCATACGAGACTTGCAACAGTGCCTGGCACATAAATACTTGCTAAATTGGTGACTAAATGGAAGGACGGATTAGTGGATGAACAACTTTAGCTTTTATAAGGTTCTAACATTGATGGCCTTTTGCGAATGACCCTGAATTACTGGAGTTTTGAAGTACTGCTTTTTTCTCCCATCTTTTACTGTCATGCAATCAATTCTTACCATTGACTGTCCTGCCTGTTTCTACCAGTGCTTCCTACAGTTTCACTATCCTGTTTATTTCTATTCTTCTGTGAGATGGGAAATCCCAGGTAATCAAGATCATGATCAAGTTAGTAAAGCTACGTGCAAGTAGATAGGCTCTAAGGACTTTGCAAACACTATGAAAAAAGTCCATGATTTTCAGGGCGTGTGATTTTTAAAAGTTAGTCTTGTGTCTCGGAAGCCCTTCTGCTTGTGTGGTGCTCATCTGGGCTCTTGATGGCTGAGGTCATGAGATAAAGGACACATTATCACACTCACATGTGTACTGGTTAAAGACTGATGCTACTGGCCTGGTCTAGGAGTGTCACCTCAAAGGCAGGAATGCTGTCTAAACTTCTGTGCATACTCTTCAGCATCTCATACGTTCTTTTTGCATTCTTTAAGAGTTCAATAAAAACCCTTGTCTGCAAGCATTTTACAGCACTGCTTCCACTCAGTCACAACAATATACAGGGAAAACTCCTGGATGCCCGATACCTTATTTTTCTTTCCTTTTCTTGTCTTTGTTTTTATCTGCTTTCACCATAAGGCAAGATAAACGGTTAAAACACAACTTTTAAGGGAAAGGCTCTAATTCCACTTCCAGTTCTACCACTTAACTAGGTGAGCAGACACTGGGGAAAAAAAATCTCAACTTTTGAGACTCAGTGTGTCCTCATCTACAAAAATCGGAATAATAGTAATATTTAATTGCTAGGATTTAGATACTGCATTAAGAAAACCATGGTAAGCTATGAAACACTGTAAGCTAAACATTTCTCCGTGTGATCTGAAGGAGAGGACAAAGAGGCTAGGGAGTTACCTTGGAACAGAGATTTGGAAAGAGCTGATGTGTGGGGAATATGAAGAAGCAGAAGACATGTTTCCTAAACCCAAGGATTATACAATCTATTTACAGAAATAAGAGTTCTATATAAGAAACAATTAGCGAACACTACCAAACGATATATACAATCAACTGAGAAACTGTGTGGTACAGAATATTAACCGCTTTAGGACTTTAAAGAAGGGAGGCATATGTGAGCTGAATAAATTAAGAAAGCCATCTTAGAAATATTACACTCTATTTATTTATTTATTTTTTTGGCGGTACGCGGGCCTCTCACTGTTGCGGCCTCTCCCGTTGCAGAGCACAGGCTCTGGACACGCAGGCTCAGCGGCCATGGATCAGGAGCCCAGCCGCTCCACGGCACGTGGCATCTTCCCGGACCGGGGCACGAACCCGTGTCCCCTGCATCGGCAGGCAGACTCTCAACCACTGCGCCACCAGGGAAGCCCTCAATTTATTTTTTTAAACCTTATAGGAATCCTAAGACATCTCTAGTTCCAACTTCATCATTTCAGAGATAAAGAAGCCAAGAATTCATCCCACTTCCTTCAAGAAGGATCCAATCCTCAAGAGTTAAAGGATTTGATCAGTATCTAACAGTTAGGCATGCCCTTCATCATCCAGGCCTCCTTCAACCACTCCCCACTTGGAGAAGAAAAAAAGCAAGGATGGGGCGTACAGTTAAGAAGATACTGCGATAATCCAGTGCTTCGATTAGGAGGTGGCCATAGAGGAGCCAGGACAAACAGGGAAGCTGTAGCTGAACTCTGTTGGGCCAGTGATTAGCTCTAGAGACCAAGGTCAAGAAAAACACCTTATGATTCTCACAGAGCTGTCTGGGGCCATGAAGCGTCACTTCAACCTTTTCTCCAAAACAAAAGAAAGACAAGAGAGAGGCTCTCCTACAATTCTCTGGTATGGTGAAGACACCACCATGTTTACTAGCCCTTGCTGGTGAGCAGCATGGGACAGCTGCCATATGAAATCCAGACACCTATCACGTCAAACATAATCACTACTCTGATTTTAGATAAGTTTCAGAGGAAAATTGATTTCAATTGAGAAAACACTCTCTGAAGGTGAGACACACAAAGGTGTGTCAGGAGCTGAGAATACAAAAACTTATCTCTGTTTGAAAGTGGCTCCCTAGCAGTAGTGAAAATGAGAAAAGTAAACAGTTGGTTTTAACACAATGCACTTAGTGCTGCAATAGAGCAAAGCACCAGAACCAAAGAGCATCTCAGATCCAATTCAACTTTTTGACTCAATCTACCTTTTAACCCCTAAACCCAACCTGCTGAAGGTTGAGGTCCAGGAACCACTTCATGGGCACATGGTGCCTCAACTATGGGAAAAGAGGATGATTTATAAAACTGAACTGTGAGGTGGGCAGTGTTGTGAGGTGGACACTATACTGATTATTGTTACTTCTTCCAGCCCTCAGATTTGGGGATTTAGTGTACCCTTCTGTCCTCCCAAGTTTGGAATCACTGGAGAAATAAGACACAGGAGATGGGCAGATGCAGATCACAATGGCATCCATATTATTGATAAAGCTGATTAAACAAGGTGGCTTTGTATTTGTGACCGAAGTTGGCTTCCTACTGGAAAGCCTATTCACTTCCTACAGGAAGAAAGGAATGAAGGTGTGACGGGAAACTGGGAGTGATCCTTCCATATTCTCCCTGCTGGAACATAAAGGCACGGTGCATGCTCCAAAAGTGTTTGTTGAGTGAATGGAATGTGGGTAAACATTTTGTCTGTTGAGCTTTCTGAGAAGCGAGGATGGCCGTATTTTCTAGAGAACAGCTGCTCTGGTAGTGCAGGTATTGTTGCCATTCCTTGCTGGGAGGAATCAAAGGCAAGATGTTGTTCTGCAGGAGCTGCCATCAGTCAGAGAAAAGCACTACATTTCTGCCTACTAATTAGTGGTCCTACTTCAAATGACCAGCTGTCTTGGTCTCGCTTCTATGTGGCAGTGTCAGCAGTTTGGGGCTCAAAGTGTCTCTCTCAGTTTTCTTCGGTGCTATAACTTTATAACTGTCTCCATCTCTTTTCTCCTCTTCCTTCTTTCCTCCTCTTCTCCTTTCTTTCTTTCCTTATTTCTATATATCTCTCAGGCCACTGTTTTCTTTGCCTGTTCAATGTGCCAGACATGGGCTATAATTTGCATAACCATAGGTTTGACATGACTCTCCCCATCGTTCCACATACCATGCGACTTGAAAGAAAATTATGATGCATTTTAGTGCAGAATTAATGCCATTGTTTTATCCAATGAGATGTTCCTCAGCACAAAATCCCTCATGCCTTAGGAGAAGATGCTCATTCTTCATCTCTTTCTACCTAAGTATTCAAATGTATAGCGCTCTACATGGGATAAGACATCCTCTCCAATTTCTTCATGGCAATCACCTTGTGCTCTGAAGCATGCGATTCAGTTACCCATATGATTATCTTGGCCCGCATGGCTACAACTGTTATTAATGATCATAAAATTACCTACTTCTCTGATATAAATTCGGTCACAGTTATGCAGTTCTGATCACACATCAACCAAGTACATTAAAATATATTTTCCCAGCTTCTAGGGAATAAACGTCCCTTAACAAAATTTGCATTCCATTTAAGACAAATTTAAAAAAAAGAAAGAGAAAAAAAAACACTTGTGAAATGGAAATGACTGAACAGCCTAGCTATTACCCAAATTAGGAAAATGCTTCAAAGAGGAAATAAGGTGACTCTAAATAAATGATATGTTTATTTTCTGTACTGTGTATTTGATCTAGGTCTCTATTTGAGGTGAAACGTGTGTGTTACTTTTAAGATACTTCTCTGAACTAGCTATGGATCTTTGCATTAACAGGTAGGGACAGTGCCTTGAGGCACAGGTCACAAGACACATCACAATTAAGCCAGCACAGCAAGGACTGAATCTTGCCTACTGGTGTCATAGTGAAATTGCCTGTGAGGAGCCTGTGAAGTCTTTAAACCTCAGAAAAGGAAGCTTCCTACTGAAATCTCTTAAAAATCAATGCTACTTTGTACTCATTCTCCATGACGTTCTGGAACTGCACAAGACAGTGATATCACATACATTTTAAATTTCAGAAATCAAACTTTTAATCATTTCATTTTTCAGTATACATTTCTGAAAGATAAGGATTCTTTTTGTCCTTTTTTTTAACATGACCACAATATCATTATCACACAGAATAAAATTAACAAAAATGTGTTAATGTCAAATATCTTGTAAAATATTTAAATTTCTAATTGTGTTAAATATCAATTCTTGCTTAACGTTTGATTGAAACAGGATCCAAAAATGATCTAGTCACTGACTAATATGATTTTTCAATCTCTTCATATTTTAAACCAACCGTATAGAGATTTAATTTACCATACCATTTACTCATTGCAAATGTACGTTGATGACTTTACATTGTCTCTTTTAATCTATAGTTTCCCCTCCATCTCTGTTTCCTTTTATTTGTTGTAGAAACTGGGTCATTTGTTCCACAGATTCCCAGATTTTATCTTATTGAGCTCATCTCCCTGTATAGTTTTATATGTTTCTCTGTTTTTCCTTGTTAGTTTTTAATTTACCATTTATATTTTTATAAACTTCGTTTTATAAATTTTATTAAAATAACTTTTATAGTTTTTAAGAAATTCATTATTTACCATAAATTGATAGTTGGCATCATTGGTATGAAGTACTACCTTTAGCTACAATATTCATAGATGGTGATGCGTATTTCATCCAGATGCATCCTCTTGTGATGCCAGCAGCGGTTGATGAATGCCTGCCTCTATTAATCCATTAGTGGTTGCAGAATGGTAATATTCTAAATCTATCATTTCTCCTTCACTTATTAGCTGAAAAACTGTCATAAAAAAAGTACTATTCCCCAACTCATTATTTAGTTACCCACTGGTACAGTTTATATAGGAAAGCCAGGATAAAATGCTTGATTTATTTTATTTAACAGTTTTCGAAGTAATGAGTTAGCTTCCAAGCACTGTCCAATAGTGAACAGTATTTTTTATTGATGTAATTTGTAGATTTTAAAATACTTGAAATGTTTTAATCCTTTGAGTTTATCGTCATCATTTCTCAAATTGCCCTACCACCCGGCCAGTGGTATCCTCTTCATATTAGCTCCTGAGTCCTTATGATCCAAACTGCAATAAGATATTCCTTATCCAAACCTGGAAATGGCCATGAGAATCTCCACATTCTTCAAGTTCAATTCCTTGTGCACATGTACGTATGCTCTATTTGACCCCCTTCGCCTGGGTAACCACTGTGTCCCTGAGTGTCAACATTATTCCCTTCCTCCCCAGCACATTTCATAAGCTTTCATCTTTTGAATAGAATACAACAGGTGTTATCTCCAAAGTTAGGCTGAGAGTTCTTTATTAATTCATTCAAAGTGCAGCAGTCAGAGGTTGATCAGACACTCAAACTATGAGTGATATAAAATAAGGGACTTCTAAAAAACTATATGTTATGCTATTATGGAAACAGGTGGAGATGTCTATGCAAGGCTGTCACCTCTGAGCCTGCTTTGGGGTTGAAGTCATGTCAGGCTAACCAGCTCACAATGACAAACCAGATCCCATGAGGACCACCTGGTATTTGCATCCATATTTCAGAGCCTCCCACGTCAGTGATGCGGACGATCTTCAGGAGAGCCTGATGCCCTTCATGACAGATCCTCATACATGGACCAGGACACTGAGAAGTTAGAGAGACATATGCAGCAAACAGACATGGTGCAGGCTTGGGCGATGCCCCACACTAACAAGAGGTGGGCCAGCAGATCAGTAACAAGTGCATGAGCTTCCATAGTTCCTGGTGTCTTACACCAACCTTCAGAGCACAAAACATGGCTGCTGCTTTATTTCCACTTCCCAAAGTGTGAAAAAAATTTTTCTTGTGACCAACCTTAATCTAGGAGAGGACAGGGAAGGGAATTGTGGAAAAGGTCACTTCAGCTTAACTAATTTCACAGAGTACATACCTGCTAGAATTTACCCCTTATCAACTAGGCATCCACATATCTTCTTTTAATCATACTTAACTTCCAAATAAACAAAAGAGAAAAATCATGCTTTCCCTAACTTTTTCCAACTATCCCTCATAAAACTAAAAACATACTATTACTTTCCCCCAAAGAGGATACAAAGCTCTTTATTCATCTTTGAGAATGCTCATTCTTCCTCTGGGTGTGATACACCCCCTACTCACCTTTGATATGTTGTAACTAAACAGTGAGATATAAAGTTGATACTACTAACATGTGTTATGTTAGGTGGTATAGATATGAGAGGGGAGGAAAAAAGAATTGAGTTGGTTAATATAGAAAATATATTCATATCAGAACAAGAAAGATATACTCATTTCTGTAACCTGTCGCATGGTTAAATACGGTTTTTAGAATCACCTTCTTGACTACTCATTCCATATTTCCTTTGTCCTCAGCAACCACCTCAGCCCCTTGTGGTTCTGTGCTTGGTAGGCTGACCCAAACCTTTGTTCCTGAAGGGTTTGGGCCATTAGCAGTCTTGCCTATGTTGGGTTGTAATAATTTTTCTTTGACTTGTATAAGAGGATACGAGAAAATGGTACCTTATCATGGGCTCAGTGCCAGTCTCTGCTGTTGGCAGGTTGAACACTCAGAAAGGCAACAGTCAGATCCCCTCTGATGAATGAAAGTCTACATTGCTGAGTTCATGTATAACCTTCTATCCTGGCCACTTCATTCATGAATCCATTACGTAAGAGCAGAGGTAACTGGGGAGCCTGAATGACTGATGTCCATAGCAGAGGTTATCTTCTCCACCCAATCACATCCTCCTCTGCTGAAGTTGCTCTTTCATGAGCATTTACATAACACCAAATATCTTCACAAGTGCTGCAAATTTGGAAAGATGTATCAGCATAAAGTTTATCCAGTCTTCCTCGTTACCAATTTCCAATTGTGTTTCTTCTAAATCTCTGACTACCTGACCAAATCATACTTCACAGGAATCACCGTAGGTCCATCCCTCAGGCCATGTCTCCTTCCAGGCAAAAGCCGGGTGGCACTGCTTGAAGTTATGTCCAATGAAACAGTTCTGTTTCACCCCTGTCCTTTTTTCTTCTTGAGTCAACTGATCACAGGAAAATCCCCTGGAGACAATAAGTGAGGGAGGGAGGAGGGAATAGAGCAAAAGTATGAGACATGGACATCTAGACTACTTGACTCATGCAGCATATATGTGCCTGCAGGATCTGCTTAAGCCCAATTATATATACATATACATATATATAAATATATCTTCCATTTTATGACAAAGTGCTGATCTGTATGCCCAGATTATACATGGTGATCAGACAGTATCCATTTAATAATGGGCATCTTAGGTCACATGAAAATTCGGTGGTCCATGACCAAGTGTTCAGTCTTTCCCAGGGCCCAATAGCAAGCCAGAAGTAGTCTCTCAAAATGATTATCTTTATCTGCAGAGAAAAGCATGATGTTCCAAAATCTTGAGTGTCTGCAATGTGATTTGCCTGTGAAAGCCTTCCAAAGGCATCCCTAGTGACACTTCAAGGATTATATATCCAGGAGGAAGGACAGCTCACATTGCCTGCTGGACCTATTACAGACTTTTCTTTCTCTTTCTTGTCTGAACCCAATTGAAAACTGGTAGCTTTTCAGCTTACTTTGTGCATGGTTGTAGTAGCATACCGCAATGAGACATATGTTTCCTCCAGAATACAAAGAGGCCCATCGATTGCTACGGATATTTCTTAGTGGTAGGAAGCACCAGATGCAGCAACTTGCCCTTCACTTTGAAAAGGATATTCCGACAGCCTCAGATCAAAGAAACTTCATGAGGTATGTGGTAGACAAAATAACGTCTTCCCCAAGATGTCCACGTCCTAATGCTCCAAACCTGTGAATATGTTCACATGTCAAAAAGGACTGCAAGGGGCTTCCCTGGTGGCGCAGTGGTTGAGAGTCCGCCTGCCGATGCAGGGGACACGGGTTCGTGCCCCAGTCCAGGAAGATCCCACATGCCGCGGAGCGGCTGGGCCCGTGAGCCATGGCCGCTAAGCCTGCATGTCCGGGGCCTGTGCTCCACAACGGGAGAGGCCACAGCAGTGAGAGGCCCGCGTACCGCAAAAAAAAAAAAAAAGAAGGACTGCAAGTGTGATTAAAGTAAGGACCTTGAGATAATTACACAGTATTATCCTCATGGATCCAATATAATCACAAAGGTTCTTATAAGAGGGAGACAGAGGGTTCACGTCAGAGATGATGTGACAAGAAAGCAAAGATCAGAGAGAGATGGAGGCAGAAAGCTTTAAAGATGCTGTACTGTGGGTGTTGACACTGGAGAAAGGGGACAGTAACTACACACATCTTCTGAAGCTGGAAAAGGCAAAGAAACAGATGCTCCACCGGAGTATTCAAAAGGAACACAGTCCTCACAGCACCTGTAATCAAGGTGCACTGACTTCCAGCACAGTGAGATAATAAACCTGTTTTGGTTTTAGCCCCCTAAGTTTGTGGCAATGTATTACAATGGCAATGAGAAACTAATATTAGGTGACAATGAATTTGTGGTGGGGGGGGGGTTATTTTCCACCTCCTAAACGTCTAAATCAAATAACTAGAGATTTTGTTTCTTCCTGCTCATCAGATCCACGTATCAGGATATAATCAATGTAAAGGAAGAGTGTGATGCCTGGTGGACTGGAACTGAGGCAAGTCCTGGTCGCCTAGATTATGACAGGATTTGAGAGTTGATAGAGCCCTGAGTTAAAACAGTAAAGGTGTATTGCTGACTCTTCCAGCTGAAAGAAGACTACTCCTAATGGTCTTTACTAATGGGTATGGGTGAAACAGCATTTGCCAGATAAAGAGCTGCATACCAGATGACATGGGATGTATCCACTTGCCTAGCAATGAAACCACATCTGGACCAACAGGTGCAATTGGGCTCATCATCCAATCAAATTTACAATAGTCTCCTGTCACTCTTCAAGATCCATCTGTTTTCATCACAGGCCAGAAAGGTTAATTGAACAGTTGTATTATAACAAGGACCTACTGTATAGCACAGGGAACTATACTCAACATTTTATAATAACCTATAAGGGAAAAGAATCTGAAAAAGAATATATGCATGTATAACTGAATCACTGTGCTGTACACCTCAAACTAACTCAACATGGTAAATCAGCTATACTTCAATTTAAAAACAAAAAGTTGTATTAGGAATCACCACTCCTGCATCTCTCAAGCCCTTGTTGATGACAATATTCTGCAATTCCCTTAGGAACGTGGTATTGTTACTATTATTAAACTATTTTGGTAGGGAGAGGGAATTTTAATGGCCTCCACTTGCCCTTTGCTACCTGTATTAGTTTTCCACTGCTGCATAACAAATGACCACAAATTTATTGGCTTAAAGCACCACTCATTTATTAGCTTGCAGTTCTGTAGGTCAGAAGTCTGGCACAAGATGGGTGGCTTCTCTGCTCAGGCTGAAATCAATGTGTTGACATGCATTCTCGTGTTAAGTTCAAGATCCTCTTCCAAGCTCGTTCCTATTACTGGCAGGAATTCAGAGACTCTCCACCAAAGAACTCTTTAAAAATAACCTCTCCTCACAACTGTTTTTATCGCAACCTTGGTGAAGGAATTGTCCTCTGGACCGTCCAGGGAACATGGCTGGGGGGTGGATAAGCAGATCTTACTTGAGAAATGTACTCCAGCATTCAGCTCTTCCTAAGCTTCTGGATTTCATCCTCTACAATATACCAGGAAGTTGTGGCATTTCTACTTGATTTCATTTTCAGTTTGGCATTTCAACTTCATAGGAGATTTGGGGGTACAGCTTTCAAACAACCAAGCTGACTTTTAAAGAGACTCCCAGTGGCTCAAAGTAACATACTGAATCCAGAATTACCATTTAGTAAGCCATCCAAACCCAACAGTTTATTCCTTCCATGCTCCCCCAATATACTTAGGATCCATTCCTAATTTTCCCCCAGGTTACTTTCAGTAGAAAGCAGCAAAGCCTTGCAATTCTTCTTTATATTGCACATCCTCATAGGTCATACTGTGTGCCTTATCCTCTCAGGCACTGTCTGGACTTGCATTTGGTTATAGGTCTAGAAGCAGTGGAAGGTTTATGTATTGGGATTGAGAAGGAACAGTAGTCCCCGGCAAGGAACATATCTTCGAGGCCCATTTCAGGTTCTTCAGCCAAGGGGATGCTAACCTCCTCTGCCAGGAAGAGAAGACAGAAAGCCTGCTTCTGCTGGTAAAAGAGGCTCAGTAAAACTTAGGGGTCCAATATCCCCAGATTTCTTGGAATCTGCACATATGAATCCAGGTTCCAGGATACCATGCCTTCCAAACAAATGCCTTAACTTTAACATAAGAGCCTCTGTGACACTGGTAATTCAACTGTGCTGTAATGCAGCCTGACACAGGTTTAGACCTTGGATTTAACACTCAGAAATCTCAGCCATGAGGCTACAGGAGATAAGGGTTTTCTTCGGGGTGGTCTTAGAGCTTCCTGGTTTCTTCCCAGACATTGAAACGCAAATTTAAAAGCCCTGAGCTCATAATTTTCTTCCCCTAAGTTCTCTACCACACTTAAAAGCAACCAGCTAACCCCATTATAGTCCTTACTTTCACTAAAGTTATTCCATGCCAGATTCCTGGTCACTCAAAGGCTTGCTTCTACAGGCACCTGATTATCACATGCTGTCGGATGAACAAGGTGAATTAGCAGAGGAACAATAACACGTGTAAGCTACCCCAGCTCACGCACCACTGACCTTCAGAGCAGACATGGCTGCTGCTTCACTTCTGCCTCCCCAAACTCATGTCAATTTCTCCCGTTCCTAACCTGGAACTATATGAAGAAGAAAATTCGTGGAAATTCAGTTCCCCCTTAGCCAAGATGACAAAACCACTACTTAAAGCCCCTTCCTATGCCAGCCAGTGAGCTACATCTTGAAGATGAAAAGCTGAATGCCCCGTTAGCTCTGGAGGAGATGATTCTGTGTAAAATGTGGTTGACAGACATAAAAAAAAAAAATAGAAGATACATTCTAATATGATGTAGTCTGTGGAAGCATAAAGAAAAAACACTAGCACTTTCTCCCTCACTCAATCTAACACAAAATGAATCAACGAGAGTATTCACTGATTCACTGAACCCAAAGAACTCTAGGCTACTTTCCAGGTTTTGGAATGTTGTCTTCTGAAGATTCTCCTTTTGCAATATTTTTTCCACCTGTTTTTCTTGGGTTCCCATTGCTGCCCCCTTGTAATTAACTTCTATTATCAATACTTTATTTATGGACAGTTATGTGTCCACCTGACCACTTTGCTGTCCTCAGTCTCCCACTGTGATCCATCTGACATATCTCAGCAGATTGTTTTACTTTCATCTTGTCATTTTTCTGCTCAAAATCCATTAATAACCTACTCTCCAATCCCCATTCCCCATCTCCAGGAAAATGTCCTCACTCCATGTAGGACCGTTTCCAACTTTTGTTTCATAACTAAGCTGCATTAAAAAATCATCGCTTTGATAGGTGGTAAAGAGGCAGATATAGCTAAGAGTAGCAAGGACTATACAAAGACAGAATTTTGGCTCTGCAGGAGGAGTCTGACTAGCTCCGTAAGTCAAACAGTGCATATGTCAGATTTTGCAGCTGTTGATCATACTGCAAGTGATCAAGTACACTGTATAAGTTGAAGCAGGTCAGAGTTTGTGTCCATAGAATTTCACTAATACAAAGAGTGAAGGAAGCAAAACAGCTCTAAAAAGGCAAAGTCCAAAGTTCAGGAGGTCAGATTGTCAAAGATAATTGCACTGAAGTGCAGACACTGAGCTAAAGCCTAGTTTTTCTCCTCTACACTTGCCACAGCCTGATGGGCGGGGGGGAGCCAGCCCTGGTCACACAATTACCACAGCTGGAATGGAGTTAAGGATCTGAGGGCAAGGGGCACAACCAGGATGACCATGGGTCTCAGTTTGCATGGAGCATTCACATCCAGCAGTAGCCCTGCCACTCTCAAAAGTGGCTACATTTGGAAAATAAATTATATGTTCATTTTACATTTAGATAATATCTCAGCTCCCACAAGACTGAACTCGTTTTGTTTAATCTTACTTTCAAATTTTGACTTACATGAACTTGAATTTCTCTTCCTAATTTTCTTTTTCTTTCTGGTGATTAACGCCTTTAATGTTCCAATTTACATTACAGCTCCTCATTATGTTCTGTAATGTTGCTACCCTGGGTTTTATTTTGTTGCCAGTTGCAAGACCTTATGGAAGTTACTTAACCTATCTGTGTATCAGTTTCCTAATCTTTTAAGTGGACATAATAGTTATCTACAACATGGATTTGTTATGAAAATTAAGAGAGGTTAATACATGTAAAGTGTTCAGATTAGCGCCCTGAACCTAACATACGCTAAATAAATGTTTAACTTCATCAGTAGCAATAACACCGACGATCTCTCTCTTTACCTGAACTCACATAGCATCCTCATGTGGCACTTCAATTGTTCGTTAAATCTTTATTTGTGGCTTTTTTTTTTTTTTGCGGTACGCGGGCCTCTCACTGTCGTGGCCTCTCCCGTTGCGGAGCACAGGCTCTGGACGCGCAGGCTCAGCGGCCATGGCTCATGGGCCTAGCTGCTCCGCGGCATGTGGGATCTTCCCAGACCGGGGCACGAACCCGTGTCCCCTGCATCCACTGCGCCACCAGGGAAGCCCTATTTTGTTTTTTAATTTAATTCTAGTCCTTAATAACAGGGACTATGTCTTATTTTTGTATTCTCTAAGAACCCACCACAACGCCTTGTAAGAGTAACAGCTCAGTAAATAAAGATGATTTACTTTAAGATAATCTTTCAAAAATAATTTGCCATTTTTAAGTAGAGCCCACAAGTAAAACAAGAACGTTATTTCCTGTGTGGGACTGCATCTCAGGGCCTCCATCTTGAGAATAAATTCCTTACAGATTGGGACAACGGGTGTAGATGTGAAAGAGATTTTTGAGCCTTGAACTAACTCCTAGGAAACCAGATGAAAGCAGGTGTTTTGTTTTTTAAATGAAATATTTAAATAAAAGTTGTGTGTTGATTTTTGTCTATTTCTCTTAAATTTCGTTTATCTCTTTAGATAATTAAATATTTTACCTGGTAGTTTCCAGGTAATAAAATTTAGCCATAACTTCATTCAGTGTCCAGAAATTGGTACCGTCTTAGCACTGTGCTAGGATAGTCATAGGATTAAAAACACAAAAGATAATTTCCCTTTCTTGAGAGACTTACAATCTGAAGAAAATAATTTAAAAATACAGTTTATATATCTAAATGTTAGCAATAAAGCTGTAAAAATATGGACATAAAAATAGGAGTCAAAGTATACACAGTCGTAGTTCTAAGGATATTACAGATAAATGAAAAGCTACTATTTTATTTTCTGCGCTATCCAATTTACTTCTAATTGCATACCTATTCCATAATTATTTTTTATCTTTTGAATCAAAGTACAAACTTATCAAGGACAAAAAAATAGATATTCTCCCTTTCATTTCCAAAGAAGAACAAACCTTAGTCAATCAGCATTAGAAGTTAGTTTAAAAATCACTACACTGAGAATAAAGTCAAGATTCTTCATAGTGTTGTTAAATGTTACTGCTAAAATCAACAATTAGAACGACTTTCCCTGTGCTTGAAGAAAGGGGAGAACAGGTGCTGTTTCCTTAGTTCAGGAGCATCTGATTGTTTTTATACTTCTTGAGTTAATAAGAAGTGAACTTATAATCATTTGATTCAACATTACAAGTTTGATGTAAACTCAATTTGATTTCCTGTAACACGTATATGACACGTTACCATATTCCCTACGATAAACAGGAAAACACGCATCACAGTCTCAAAGTTAAAGGTTATATAACCATGTCTCACTGTAGTTAAAATAGATTCTACAGAACTTCCACGAGAAGGAGGCTATTTAAATCCACATATGTCACTTTTCTTGCCCATAAAACACGGCTAAAACTGTAGTAAAGAGGTAGATACTTAAGACACAACCCCCTAGAAAAGTTAAATTCTAGGCCAGCAATGGAAAGAGCCAATCAATAACCAACCCGATTTACTTCCTCCAGAAATAGTGGTACCCACTGCCTCTGAAGGTTAGGAGGGAGTTAAAGGGTGTTTACAGAGCAGCTACATCATTAGATCCCTTCATCAGTGGGGAATTATCTCTCTCAACACCAACAGAACACTAGATGTTTAATTTCTGAAGAAGGTAAACAGAGGGGCTCTCACAGGGCATGTTAGACCCAGTCAAGCGACTGTAATAAAATGGGATAGGAGACAGAGAGGAAAGATTAAGAAATTCTTCCCACCTAAATTTCAAAAACTGCATTTAGAATGGGAGTCAAGGTTGATTTTGAAGAAAATGTTATCTATTTCAGAATGTTTCCTCCTAGGATTTTAAAACCAGTGCATAAAATTAGCCACCCAACATCACTGTTAAAAGGTAGAAGTTAGAGGGTATTTTTTACAAAAGCTACAAGTTCAGATATTTGTAACCTCAACAGTAGCCGAGGACTCAATTGCACATCTCTCCCACTTTCTCCAACACATCTTCCAGGCGCAACAAACACCCACCCACACCAGGGTGCCAAAGATGAAAAAGCTGAGAGATGGAGAAGAAAAGATACTACAATGAAGGAAAAAATCATTTTAAAAAGTATGTGATATTAACAAAAACAAACTATCCTAACTAAAATTTAATGATTTAATGAGGCTAGGGTTTTTAAATATATATTTCAAATAATTTAATCACACCATGTATTCTATGAACAAATGGAACAGAATTAGAAATCAATAATAAAAGGAAATTAGAGAAATTCACAAACATACGCATATGAAGCAATATACTCCTAAAGGGACCAAGGACGACATCGCAAAGGAAATCAGAAAATACTTGGAGACAAATAAAAACAAAACTCAACAAACCCAAACATAATGGGATGCAGCTAAAGAAGTGTGGAGGAAAACTGATAGCTATAAATGCCTATACTTATTTTATTTTTAATTTTTATTAGTTTCAGGTGTAAAACAGAGCGATTCGATATTTTTAGACATTATATAATGATCACCTCAATAAGCCCAGTTACCATCCCATCGCCATACAAAGCTGTTATAATATTACTATGTTCCCTATGTATACATAACATTCCTGTGACTTACCTACCGTAATAGCTGGAAGTTTATACCTCTTAATCTGCTTCACCTATTTTGTCCATCCCTCTATCCCACCTTCCCCGCCTCTACAAACTATCAGTTTGTCCTCTGTATCTATGAGCCTGTTTTGTTTCTTCACTTGTTTTGTTTTTGAGATTCCACATACAAGTGAAATCATACAGTATTTGTTTTTCTGTGAATTATTTCACTTAACATACTACCCTCCAGATCCATCCATGTTGCTGTTAAGTGGCAAGATTTTACTATTTTTATGGCTGGGTAATATTCCACTTAATATACATGCCACATCATTTTCATCCATTCATCAACCAACAGACATGTACCCAGGCTTCAAACTATACTACAAGGCTACAGTAATCAAAGCAGTATGACACTGGCACAAAAACAGAAACATAGCTCAATAGAACATAATAGAGAATCCAGAAATAAACCCACACACATATGGTCAATTAATCTACAACAAAGGAGGAAAGAATATTCAGTGGGGAAATTCAGTAAATGGTTTTGGGAAAAATGGACAGCTATATGCAGAAGAATGAAACTGTACCACTTTCTTAAACCACATATAAAATTAAACTCAAAATAGATTTAAGACATGAATGTAAGACCTGAAACAACAAAAATCTTGGAAAACAACATAGGCAGTAACCTCTTTGACATCAGCCTTAGCAATATAGTTTTGGATCTGTCACCTCGGGCAAAGCAAAGAAAGCAAAAATATATAAAAGGGACTACATCAAGCTAAAAAGCTTTTGCACAACAAAGGAAATTACCAACAAAATGAAAAGGTAGCCTACTGAATGGGTTAAAATATTTGCAAATGGTATATCTGACAAGGGATTGATATCCAAAATATATAAAGAATTCATACAACTCAATATAAAAAAAGCAAATAACCCAACTTAAAAATGGACAGAGGACCTGAAATAGACACTTTTCCAAAAAAGACATACAGATAGCCAACAGGTACATGTAAAGGTGCTCAATATCACAAATCATCAGGGGAATGAAAATCAAAACCAGAAGGAGCTATCGCCTCACACCTGTCAGAATGATTATTGTCAAAGAGACAAGAAACAACAAGCTTTGGTGAAAATATGGAGAAAAGGAAACTCTCGCGCACTGTTGGTGGGAATGTAAATTGCTGCAGCCACTATGGAAAAAAGCATTGAGGTTCCTCAAAAAACTAAAAACAGAACTACCATACAATCCAGCAATCCCAATTCTGAATATTTATCTGAGGAAAATGAAAACACTAATTTGAAAAGATACATGCACACCTATGTTCATTACAGCACTATTTACAATAGCCAAGATGTGGAGGGTATCATTTACTTAATAGCTCATCCTCTTGTGCTTCTCTTCAAAGAACCTAAGTATTAGTTTGGAAGAGTGTTTTTATACAATTCTTCAAATTATCTTTGTTTAACCTTGAACTTACTGAATCTTTTCCATCAAAACTCAAGAACCTGAGGAATAAAGGGAGGGGGTGGCAATCACATGGGGAAAATAAGTTCCAGGAGCCCATCTGAATGGGAGAGTTTGCTCTTTACTCAAGGGTCATTTAGTGGCATGGAGAAGAAAGGAAGCTGCTGTGAGACCTTTTAGTGGTTCAGATGCTGCCCTACCCTGCTATGTCAATGTCTTAAAGTGCTGCCCTGGACAGAGAAGGGGAGAAATACTCTTCACTTTAATTTTTGTTCTTTGAAACAATCCCCTTTCATGGAGCCAGTAGGATTCTACATCCCGTATACCTGTCTTGACATATTATACAACTCAAGAACAAGAGTAAAATATGGTCTCAGTAAGGAATCTGCTCAAGATGTATAAGAAGGCAGTGTTTCTTATTTTGTATGTTTGGGTGAAATTGAGTCACTGAAGAAACTGTGAAGAGCACAGAGTTTTAATATACAGGGAAACTTAGATCTATCCTAAAATTTGGGGATTATTTTATCTGCAGATTTATGATTGATTATTTGGAAAAAGATGGAAGAATCTTTTCCCCAGATTCTACCTCATCTTTGCAAATACTAAGGTACATGGCGAGTTCCTTGAGTAGTAACTCTGCATTACTTTTAATATCCAAACAGCTGGAAGGAAATTTAAAGGTCAACTACTCTGATCACTCATATAACATATAATAACTACACAGCACTCCTGACACACAGCCATAACTGTTGAAAATTATTCACAAACAGGAAACTTACTGCCTCAAAAAGCCATTCAGTCCATGTTTGGGCACTCCAATAGTTAGAACAGACTTTCCGGACTTTCTCAGCATAATATCCATTTAATACCAAAGGCAGTACTTCTAAGGAACAGATAGCTAAGTGTGACTACCTTTAAAAATAATAATAAATCTAGCAAAAATATCCTTGCATCTGTAAGGATAGGTTAGGTTATGCTGCAGTAATACACAACCCCCAAATCTTAGGAGTTCAATACAACAAAGGTTTATTTTGTTTACACATTTTGCAAGTAGGAGGTACCACTCATCTTTGTCACTTGGGGACGCAGGCTGACATTGTCTCCATCTCTGCCATCATCACATGCTGCCACAATCAATGCAGAAGAGGGAGTTGCACAGTGGCTGCTGAAGCATTTATTTGCCCACAAATAACATAATGGCTATTGCTCACGTTAAAGTGAGTCATATGACTGTGCTTAACTGCAAAGAGGGTAGGAAAGTGCAGAGAGCTCAAAATGTTTGGGGAGCAGAACTGATCATTACTTTTCTGGGTAAAAAGCGAAATATTACAGATAACGTTAAATGACAGGACTAATTAGGTAAAACTACTCAAAATACACACGTCACAAAGATTTGCTATGCTTTATGTATGGAAAACTTTTAGAACTCAATTTAAAAAAAAAAGAGAGAGAGAGCGTTAATTCCAATATATGATTGAATAAAGGGCCTGGAAAGAAAGGACTGAAAAGCAGAGAGAGAATATTTTAACAGATACTGCCAAATACGCAACCTCACTGGTAATGGAAGACTGATACAGTACTTGTAAAAATAAAAGCTAATACTTATTGAATAACTGCACTGTGTCAGGCACTGTACTTACAATTTATACACATTATCTGAATATTTCCCCAACCTTGCTACAAGGTGAGTACCATTTATTAATCCACTTTAGAGATGAGGCTTAGATCTATTAAATAAACTTCCTGGGGTCATGCAGCTTGCAATTATGGAGCTGCATTTCAAATCCAGGTGTGTCTGACTCCATGATAGGTACTAACCTCTAATCCGTATTTAAATATGAGTGAAAATTATAATATGAATGAAAATTACAATTTTCACCCATTTTTTAAAGTTACAATGCCAGCATTGAAAAAAGAATGAAATCTGATGGATAGTGTAGGTACAAATTCTTAAAATCTTTCCATAGAATATTTAATTGTAAAAAAATATTCCCTGTGCACACTCTGAGTCATCAATTCTACTTGTAGTAATCAAATAGATCACTTAAAATATAAGGAAATAATCATAGTTGGGAGCAAAGACACACTGTTTGAGGGCCAATTCCGAAAGCAGGAGCAACAGAGTTCCTGTCCTTATGGTACTTTCAATCCTGCAGTAATAATGAAAATATCAAAGTCACTCTCCTCATTCAGAAAAGCTCAGGCACGGAAAGTACCCACTAAACCACATCTGTGTTATCCATTGTGTCCAAACTAGATTCCCTGTACAAAAAATCTAATAAACTCATTTGGTTTTCTTGTGTGATTTGCTCCCACTTTTTTGTCAATTCTACTATGTAAATGTTTCACCACTGCCCAGATTCCTCCAACATTTACTGAGCACACTGTGTAAAGTACTGGGGAAAACTAGATAAACAGATAAATCACAGCTCCTCTTTTCAAAGTGTTTAGCCTAATGGAGATTTTCTACGCAATATGGAAAAATGCTCTGATATTACATATTACCTGGGGTACAAAGAGACAGGGAAGGCCTCTACCCCATCCTCAAGCAGTCAAGGAAGACTTCCTGGAGGAAGAGGTGAATGATTTATTAGAGGTAATTTAATTGAGGTAAGGATAGGTTTGAGTTAGCCAGGTGAGAAAGGTTAACAGTCATCCAGGCCAGGGAAGCAGAATAAACAAAGCCATAGAGGCATGAAATGGCATCACAGGGGTTCATTGAGCCAAACTTTTGTGGTCTTATCTGTGGGTGTGACTTTGAAATTCCTGGTGCTAAACTTCGGAGGAGAAATAAAATAGGAAAACTTGCACCTTGTTATCTCTAGCCTGTTAGTAAGACTGTCATTCAATAAAAGGTTAAAAAATTGTCTCATGGCTATGTTTTTTCTTGTCGCTGCTCGCCTTAAATTCAATACAACACCACGCATATTGATTTGGGATTTGAACGTGCTATATATTTAAAGAAAAGGGCAGGCCGAAAATGTGAGGTGATAAATCAAAAGCTACCAGAACCTCTGCACTTAACGGGCAAAAACAGGAGGTCCCTTTTAAAGGCGAATGTTGTTTACTGATATGACAAATGGGCTTTAGACTCCATTCCTCTGAGCATTCTTTTTATTACGACTATTAAACGATGGTTGCAAATGAGCCGCATTACTTCCCACTGAGACTCATTCCAGGGGTGTGGAGGTGAAAGGCTGCCCAGCCTGGGAGAACTTTGCTGGCTTTTCTCTAATGTGCAGTGTCCGCTGAAAGCACTGTTGACTCAACAAGAGCCTATCCTTTGTAAGAAAGAGAGCATTGATCTTAAGAAACCAGAAGAAACATGAATTTTAAAAAGGTACCCAAGACAATTACAAACTGGGATCATGAAGAAACTGTACACCTGGAATTAATATGACATCGTGAAAACCATTCTCCAATTTCACAGGCATCTTTGTGAAATCATAAAGCCGTTTATATAAAAATTACAGGAGAATACAACCAGATATTTATAGTTACTTAAAATTTTAATTTTGAGACAATTGCATATTCCTACGCAGTTTGAAAAAGTGAAGCAGCTCTTATGCCCCTTCCCCCTTTGCCCATTTCTGTTCCCCTCTAACCTTAAAAGAACTTAATTATAGGAATGAGATCACTAAACAATTGAAACTAACTTGGACTTATGCTCTCCTGAAGGCACACCATGCCTTGTCTAACCTATTGATTCTTTTCCTAGATAAAAAGAAGGAAGAATGAGGAATTAGGGGCTAAAAACTGACTTGCTCTCCACCCCGCAACAGCCCCCTCAGTAGTCCTGCGCGCAGATCACGCAGGCAAGATAACAAGTGAAGGAAGTCAGCCAGTCTGCACTAAATGGAGAATGATGCAGAAGCCAACCTCTCGCCTCGATGATTCACTGAGATTCTTCCCCCTCATGTTTCCCTTTAGAAACTGTCATGGCTGAGCAGAATTTTTGGAGTTGGTCTCTGGACACGAGTTCACCATCTCCCCAGGTTGCCGGATTTTCTTATCAAAGCACCTTTCCTTTCTACTGACACTTGCCTCTCAAATGATTGGCTTATAAGCCGCGAGTGGCCGAACCTGGGTTTGGTTACAAAAGTAGTACGGAGAGATAACATGTCCCCTTTACCCTGATGCTCCCAATGATGACATCTTCCGAATCTCTAGTACAATGTCACGACCAGGATACTGACGTTAATGCAGTCAAGATACAGAACATTTCCATCACAAGAAAGCTTCCTCATCTCACCCTTTTATAGCCACACCCACTTCCCTCACATTCCCCTCTACACGCTACTCCCCCTTCCTCCACTGTCTTTAATCTCTGGCAACCACTGATCTGCCCTCCGTTTCAGTAATTTTGTCGTTTCAAGAAAGTTACATAAATGGAATCATACCTGGTACAATTCTTTGGGATTGATTTTTGGCCCAAGCATGATTCTCTGGAGATCCATCCAAGTTGCTGTGTGTATCAATAGGGTGTTGCTTTTTACTGTTGAGAAGTATTTCATGGTATGGATGTACCACAGTTGGTTTAATTGTTCATCAATTGAAAGACAGTTAGGTTGTTTCCAGTTTCTGGCTATTACCAAAAAAGCTATGAAAACTTTTATCAGTTTTTTGTGTAAACATAAGTTTTCTATTTCTCTTGAATAAATACCCAGGAGTGCAACTGCTGGATCATACAGTAGTTGGATGTTTAGTTTTTTAAGAAACCGTCAAATTGTCCTCCAGAGTGGCTATACTGTTACATTCCTCCCAGTAATGTATGAATGACGCAGTTTCTCTACATCCCTGTTAGCATCATTAATTTTTATTACAATAACTCTAATAGTAAGTAATTATGTCTTATTATGGCTTTAAGTTGCATTTACCTGATGGATAATAATGTTAAATATATTTTCTTGTGCTTTTCTGTCATGTGTACATCCTCTTTGGAGAAATGTCTCTCCAAGTCTATCGCCCATTTTGTAATTGAATTATTTGTTTGTTTTTACTATTGAGGTTTAAGAGTCCTTTATATATTTTAGATATTCATCTTGGATAGTGGTTAGCAAATATTTTTAGCTTCTTTTCAGCCTTTTAACAGCACGTTTCATAGAGCGAAAGTTGTTAATTTGATCAAGTCCAATACACCAATTTTTCTTTTTATGGGTAGTTCCACTGGTGTCACGTCTAAGGACTCCTTGCTTCACCCTAGATCCTAAGGATTTTCTCCTATATTTTTGAAAAGAACTCTTACAGTTTTACATTTTATATGATACACTTTGGTTTCAATTTTTATAAGGTACGATGTTGAAGCTTTATGATTGTTTTCTTGCTTATGGATGTCCAATTGCTCTAGTACCATTTGTTGGAAAGGCTATCCTTCCCCTATTGAATGGCTTTTGCAAATTTGTCAAAGCTGGGCTTATTTGTCTCCGTCTAATTTTGAACTCTTCTGTTTCACTGATTTACTTGTCTATCCCTTCTCCAAGTAGCTTTGATCACTAAGCTATTATTAATTGAGTAGACATTCTTTCCCCTTTATTCTTCTTTCTTAAAACTGTTTTAGCCATTCTAGTTCCTTACCTTTCCATTTAAATTTCATGGTTTTTTTCTACATACACCCCCCCCCCCAAATCTTGTTAGGATTTTAAAAGAAAGTGCATTAAACCTGTATATCAATTTGGGAAGAACTGGAACCTTTACTATGTTGAGTTTTCCAATCTCCATTTATTTAGCTCTTTGCTTTCTTTCATCACCCTGAGGCCCTCCTGGTTTCTGATGCTGAGGCAGATAATACTGAATCTTAATTTCAGGACTTACACCACAATAATGTCCAGGGTTTTTAGTTGTATTTCATATGAGAATAGGGGAAAAAAAAAAACATCTACTCCATGTTCCTGGAAGTGGTCTTTATAACTTAACCATACAATTGCTAAAGAAGTTTTAACCTCTTCACTAGTATGCCACAGAGCACCGTGATATATAGCCCAACTGCTTTCTCCCTCTAAGCAAATGATATTGTTGTCCATATTTACCAAATATTTAACTCTTGTTTATAGTATAATTCACTCCTTTGCACCAGTGCTAAGTAACCACCGACTTACCCCTCTAATATTTTTCCATTTTTCCCCCAAACCACTGGAAACTTTATTACAAAGAACTAGAGTGGCTTGCCTCGTTTTGCAGTCTGCCCACTGCAGAACTACAAATACTTGGGGGACAAGAAGCTGATTAAAGATCAATCTTAAGTGAAGTAAAACAACTTTGGAATCTCAAAGGGAAAAGAACATTTAATTTACCAACCAACCAACGAGAAAATCTACTTACAACTTTACAGAATCCCTCAGTTTCTCAAAAAGCGAGGTCGTATTAATAACAGCACACTGGATTAAAGACTAATAGTTAATCAGCATAAAGCAAATATATAATGGTAACATTTTTGGCTTAAGAAAGCTATTAATTGATGCCAAAATTATTTTTAGGTGCTATTTAAGAGTCAATTTAAGCTGAATCTGCTAGAAGATATGGATTTTTCCTATTTATTTCTCTATTTATTTACTTAGTAAAATTGGTGTTAATAAGGAAACAACTTTATTTTAACATGCAAAGTAACATATTCTCCTTCTAGTGTATGATGATGATATAAAACCCCAAAGAATAAAATGTTCAAGGCTAAACTACATTAACAAGAGCATTATTAATCCTGGAAATTACAAAACCTGGATCTACAAATAATAAGTAGTCAAATTTAATACTTCTAATTTCATAAATGTTAAGCTGTTCCTTGAGAAAAATATGGGAGCTAAAAAAGGAAGGGAGGGAAAGAGAGCAAGAACAAAGGGGAAATATTGGGTGTAGGAATTATCTAGTCTACAGGCAGATTTAAATGCAACTGTTTCTGAGTGCCAGGAACCAAGCACTATCCTGGCAGGAAGCATGTGCTCAACATATGTTTTCTGACTACCGGCAAGTTGAAGAAAAAAAGTAGTTTTGGTTCCTCTTCTCTGAATTATCTTTCTTCTGAGGTCTGATGAATTTTAGGGAAAATAACATTGTCACTTTTAAGGTATTTTGAGATTTCTTCCAATTCTTGATTTTAACATTATATTTTCTTCTCTCTTTTTTTAAGAATCCCAAAGCTTTCCTTACCTGGTTCAACATGAGAATACCTATAAGTCCATTATCTTCTGTCAAAGTAGGAAGCCTTAACTGAGTAGACAGGAGCTCCCTGAATAGTGGGTTTAGGGGACTACTGGGTAACTGCATGTCACGTTTACTATAACCATGAGATGAATAGGACAGGTATAAGCCATTGTAATTTACAATGCGGACAGAAGCAGAGAGAGGTTAAAATGCCAAAAGGAGTACAAACAACTGAATATAGACCAAACTCTAGCCTCTTGGCTCCCCACCTAGAGTTGTCTCCATCTAGATTCTTATTTCTTTAACCAAGAGAGGAGATAGGGGACTCCTGGAAAGGTCATAAGGATTCTGAGAGGCATCCTGGAATCCACACATAGAAGTACTAATCACAGTCTGAAGACCTAATAAACATCTCGCACATGTATGTACAGCAATTCTCATACACACACACACCCCCCCCACACACACGTGCATTTTCAATTACCTAAATATAAGTTCATTTTAAGATGTTACTGAATACCTATTATTTATGTATATTCCAAGGTGTTGGGGAGGAAGAAAATTTCCTTTACCCTTCTAGATTCTTCTGGCTGGTCTAAGAATCAAATTGACATGAGACAGCTTAACAGGAAAAAAATCAAACAAAAGTTTAACAACATGTATACATGAGAAAGACCCAGGAAAACCAAGTAACTGGCCAATCTGGCTGAAGCCCTCACCTTAAATACCATCCTCAGCTGAAGACAAAAGAGGATGCTGAGGATGAGTCAGTTATGGGAGGAAAAGCCCAGTAAACAAGGGTAAGGTTGTTACATAAATTTAAGTCAGCGTCTTCCCCACTGATAAGAGTTTCTAGAGATTTGGTCATTCTCCTCTTCCAGGTACCAAGAGGGAGACACCCTTACAAGTGCAGATTTCCCTTACAAATGTAAACGTTTCTTACAAAAGGGTAACTCCTACTTGGTGTTCAGTTTTTCCCATGTCCGCTGTATCTTAGAAAACAAGCAGTTTCAAATAATATGCCAGAGACACATTGTAGGGTCGTAAATTCTGCTCCCCTACAAAGGCAATACGAACTAAAAGGCACTGGAAATCTTAAATGAATACATTTTTTAGTGTCAAAGAGGGTCTCTAAACTTAAAAAACAAGGGAACCCATGTTCCAATAATTTTCTGTAAACCAATAATTTTCTGTAAATAAAGGTGCTCACAAATTAGCACCTGGAGAACCAGGAGCAGAATGTTGAGATCTGGTAAGGGAAACCTAGTCAACATTCTGCTGCCAGTGATATCCTATGTACTATCTCCAGTGAAAAGAAAGGATAGACAGGGAAAGGATTCTACAGCTCTTCTCTATGCTAGTTCCAAAAAAGGCCATAAGGCAAGGAGTTCTCCTGGTTTGTACTCAGTTTACCAACGCCCGGAATATGTTGGTGGATTAAGTGTCTTTTCCTTTACAAATCTGTTTTACAGAAAGAATAATAGGCTGCAAACTATACCCAGCAGGAACAGAAAATCAGCCATAAGACCGGCAATAATAACAATAATGCTACATTTAAGCAAGGTACCCCCATAAAACCACAGAAACAGAGGGACAATTCTAAACGACCCATTAATATTTTCGCCCTACCACACAGCACATTTCTCCTGTGCTTAAAACACGTTTGAACATTAACAACAACAGCTGCGTCTTAAATTTAGTGGCATCATTTAATTTTAGGTGTGCGCATTAGTAGAGGATTCAAGCTACCCTGTCTCAAGCGAATTACTGGGGAAAAAAAAAAAAGAGAAAGGGGACTGCTGCCTGGGCTTTGTGTTCACAGCAATTAGTTTTAACTGTCTGGAATCTGACTTTAAATAATTTTATAGCTTGGGCGAGATCTCTGCCATTTACCATGTGTGCCCTTCCTATTTTTATGGAAACCAGGACCTCATTCTGAGGCTCTTGCCTGTCAGAGCTGCAGGTGAAGGCCAGCTGGGGCCAGCGGCACTTTATGTGAATATTAGCATCTGAAGAGGGTTTCTGGAGGCCTTGTGTCTTTGGGGACGTAATGCTCTAGTCAGATGCAATAGCCTTGCCTCTAAGTTGTCTTGCCAGCAAATACAAATCCTTAGGAAATGAGCAGTCTGGGCCTGGTGGCTTGTCTTCAGAAAAGGGTCTGGGTGAGGTTTTAGGGTAAGGGGGAATGAGAGGGAAAACGGGAGCAAGGCTCCTGCCGGTCAGAGGCTGTGTGCTCTGGCAGAGTGACTGAAGTTCATTAACAATTATCTCCAGCTCCCCATAGCTGTGTGTACAAGATTTCATATATGACACATGCTGCCTTTGATTAATGGGTGTAACAGTATCTCTGTGATGGGAAATGTTGGCTTGTGGAAAATCATAGCAAATCACAGTCTGCCAAAAAGATACTTGTGAAAATCTTTCCTGTGTCAAATATAAATGCAGACTACACACAGAGAAACCAAAGAGTAATTAATTCCTGCACTAAAGGAAAGAGAGTTAATCCAGTTTCCAGTATCCTGAAACCTTTAATCCCTACGAAGGCAAATCTTCCAGGAAGAACACCAAAAATGACACACATGAAAAATCTTCAGCTCCAGGGGAAGCTTTTTATAGGAAGAAAAAGGTTAGCAGGCTTGTATTTCCACCCACTCACTAAAACAAAGAGGTGTTTCTTGACCTTTATTCCTACCAGCTACCTGAAAATCACACCCAATCTATTTAAGACTCTACCTAATTGAAGTCTTAGGATCACAAATAAATCATTAGCACATTCCAATTAATTGAAAATAAGAAGTCTGCATTTGGAAGATTCAAACAGAGTTATAAAACCAAAACTTCTATTTCTGTAAGGAACTTTAGTGGTCATAAAAACAATTTCTCCTTATCTTGCAGGATAAAACTGAGGGCTAACATGTGGAAGCAATTGGAAAATGCCCAGATTCGCTGGGGACTGAATGCCAAGTGATACTTGAATAGAAAAGGGAAGAAGGTGACAGAGTATGTTTTGAGTACTATACAAGTTTAGCATTTTTGCCTTCTTAATTAATACCTTTAAAAATCAAAAATATAGGGCTTCCCTGGTGGCGCAGTTGTTGAGGGTCCGCCTGCCGATGCAGGGGACACGGGTTCATGCCCCGGTCCGGGAGGATCCCACATGCCGCAGAGCGGCTGGGCCCGTGAGCCATGGCCGCTGAGCCTGCGCGTCCGGAGCCTGTGCTCCGCAACGGGAGAGGCCGCAGCGGTGAGAGGCCCGCGTACCGCAAAAAAAAAAAAAAAAAAAAAAAAATCAAAAATATATAGCATACAGAGTTTAAACAAGTAGAAGCTGAAGAACCTTGACTAGTCCACTCACCTTTGGAAGCTCTCACTCTGACTCTCCCTGATGACCCCCTTCTCTCATTTTGTGTTACGGAGGAAAGGGCAAGGAACGCTTCTGAATTTTATTTTCATCATTCCTCTGTTTTTATGTGGAGTTTTATCACTTACATGTTCTCCAATTAACAGGCGTGATTTCATACTATAGGTATTAACAATTTCTTTTTTCACTGTTTTTGAGATTTATCATGTTCATGCTAATTCACACTGCTACATTAGTTATCACTGCTGTATAATATTCAAGTGTATAACAATGCCATACTTCATCCATCTTCCTACTCTGTGAATTAATGAAACCTAGCTATTTGGGCCGAGAGCTAGGATGACCTGAGACAACATAACATTAGTTGTTTGCTCAAGAAGAGCCTCGTGCAGAAAGATAAGACTACAACCTGAGAAATAGCTTCACTAGTATCGTCAGGAAATTCTTGCAGTTCACTTTATCCAGGCAAATAATTTGCATATTTGGAAAAACACCTCTTTTAAAAGTGCAAGAGTCTGGTCATCTGGACACAGGGTGAGCTTATCAGAACAAAGGCATTTAAAAAATTACTCTGTTAACCCCAAAGGCAAGAAAACAGGGGAGGATGATCCAAGCAAAGATGGGACAAATAGAAAACGACTAGCAGGATGGTAGATTTAAATCCAACCCTGTCGATAATAATATTACATGTAAATTGTCTAAACGTAAAAAACAGAGACGGTCAAACAAGATAAAAATCAAGAACTAATTATCATCCACAAAATACCAACTTTTAATATAAAGAATAAATAAGTTAACAGTAAAGGGATGGAAAAAGATATAGCATGAAAACACCAGTCAAAAGAAAGCTGGCTAAATTAACCTAAGACGCAATTCTCTGCTTCCCTTCTGGTTTAAGGGCACATCTGAAGAAGCCAGGAAGAAAAAAGGAGTCGTTTGTAAGGAAGACGCAGCTCTGCAACAGCAGCACTGCAGAGCCCGCACACTCACCATGACAAGGAGGACACAGAGGCCTCAGGCTACGGAACCCAGAACGTTCGACTGGGCCGGGATGCCGTCCAGGACTTCGACTGCTGCGGCCTCACTCTGCAGCCCTGCCCCAACCTCACCATCACACCAGATGGCTTCCTGGATAAGTGAAGCAATCCTGGAGTACATTTTGCACCAAAAGGAGAACGCCCAGCAGATGAAGGCCAGCCAGAAGCTGCTGGGCCACCTGCGGCGCCAGAAGCACAAAGAGCAGCAGTGGCCGGGGTGAAAGACCAGGTGCGGGGCTTCCTGGAGGGGGTGGCCATTGTGAGCTGACCCCTCAACCCCTTCACGCCCAGGGCTGCCTCGGGGAATCGCTCAAATGATGCCTGACCCCGGGGGGCAAGCGCAGCCCTGCAAGCAAGGACAAGGGCAAAGTTCTACCCAGCTTCTGGATCCAGTCACTGACCCCGGAAGCCAAGGCCACCACGCTGGAGAAGCTGTCGTGTACAGTGACCTGCCCCACATCGTAGCAGCTGCTATGCACAACGGCCCTGACAGCCCTGTGCTTCACGCTGCTGGGAGGCTGTGTGGACCACGTGAGGTTCGCCACGCACCATGACCAGGACAACCCAACAACGCCACGCCTGCGCAGTCCTGCAGCCCTCCAGGTGCCGCGGTCACATTTCAGTGCAGTGGAGAGGCTGATTCAGAAGGACGTGACGGACGCAATGACCGGAAGGAAGCTCACTAACCAGATATGGTGGCCGCAGAGGGACACTACCGGCTTTGCAAGATGAGAAATCAAATCGCCGCCGGTGATGTAGGCCTGAGCGGGCTGGAGACCAAATAAACGGGCCGAGACGACAGGGAGAAAACCTCTGCAACTAGATTGCCTGAGTACAAACCCTGGTTCACTGATAACTAGCTTGAGTAAATTACCTTAACCCTGGGGGGGGGGGGGGGGCGGGGGCAGGGCGCCAGGTGGGATTGGTTCCAGGACCCCTATAACCAAAATCCACCTGAAGATGCTTGAGTCCCTTATTTAGAGTGGCGAAATATTTGCATATAACCTACACACATCCTCCCATACACTTTAAATCATCTCTAAATTACTTATGTAATACAATGTAAATGCTATGTAAATAGTTGTAAATGCAATGGAAATACTATGTAAATAGTTGTCTGTGCTCTGTGAATTCAAGTATTGCTTTCTGGAATTTTCTGGATTTTTGGGGAGAAGGGAATGTTTTATATCTGGGGCTGGGTGAATCTGTGGCTGCAGAACCTGCTGACTGTAGTCTGTTTCTCAAAGGACCGATGTGAAGATTAAGTGAGTAAAATAAGTGATTAGTACAGTTCATGGCAGTTCATAGTACATAGTAAATACTCAAAAATATTAGTTATTTGTATTATTAGTAGAGGACATTAGTAGTGGACATTCCTGAATTATCTTAGACTATGATAGGAATGCACCTAATATTGTACTCTTAAGTATGACACATGATGTTGCTTTACCATAGAACTATTTATCAATTAAGAATACTTGCAGCTTATAGAATTTTTAACATAGTAGTTTAAGCAAGCAGCCTATTTCCTACTCCCTACAACAGGGACAGGGGTTTGTTACCTTGGTAAACTGGCGCTTGCGTTTAGATTAGTTCGTTCCTGATAGCATCTGTGGTCCATTTGGCTCAATTGCTTGCCCTCTCAGCAAATGAGCTTTCCAGGTTACAATTCAACAAGGAGAAAAATTTGTTCTCAATTTAAGATGTAAAACCTTAACCTCTGAGAGTGACTTCTGAGCCGCTTTCTTCTCGAGTTTCTTCATTTCATAATTTACAAGAAAACTGAAATTGAGGAGCATCTTACATTTACTTGGTTCACATAGTGAACAGTGAGCTAGCTAACGCTTGAGGGCGAAAGGACACCTCCTTGAAGAGGACATGAAATTGAACACACGATAATTCAAAACAGAGCAGGCCTAGATATGGTTTTGGCCTCTCAAGGTAGAAGAGATGCCATCTAAGGGGAAGAATGTTGTGTTTACATCTTGATATTTATAATACTATTAAGAAGATTTGTGAAACAGAGACAGGAGGAGGGAGGGCAGGAAGGGAGGTTTCAGATCGGAGATAGAATCCAGTTTAATTTGATCAGCCTTGATGAATGGCTTAGAAGTGAACTGCAAACTGACCAAAATCTTTCTCTTCGTGTTTCCCCTGTGTTGCTCAAATCTCCAGTTTCAAATGCTCAGCCCCTACCCTGTCAAGTGATCCCACAATGATCGTCCAACAGAAAGAACAGAAAAACCTCATACTTATAAAAGTAGAAATGGCCACTACCAGAAATGTGATATGGGATCACAGTACCTCAATCAATGGCATGGATCTGGACTAACCATGTCCTGAAAGGGGAATGAGCTATCCCCCAGCTTAGACTGGAGAACGACCACATGGTGGAGCTGAAACTGAGACCTCCCAATATAAAACCGTTGAGATGGCCCAAGGTAACACGCTTAAAAGGCAAGGTGGCCTGGGTCAGCGTAACTGCAGGGTTAGCTCGCGGGGCTTTTTGCTTGCCAAGTTATCTGAGCAAACAGTTCGTTCATCTGGAAAGACGACTCTTTTATAAGGAGAGTGGTTTACTCAAAAGGACTTGTCTTCAGACCCTTGCCCTCTCTCTAGTACTTCTAAATTACTATGGATCAAACCTAGCCCAATCCCAAGCATTTTCTTGCTGTGAAAGACCCACCTAAACCATTAAGCCCAGACTTCAAAGCCCTACAAACACCCTTTCCTAACTTCCTCCTTTTGCAGTGCCATGAAGGCTGTCAAGGTGACCTTCTCCCTGGCAGCTTGAAATTTAATACCTTCAGATTTGCTCAATAAACAGGGTTTCCTGGAGGAATTTTTAAAGCCCACGTTTCTGTTGGGTTATTCCTCTTTCTCTAGTTGATTTGTGATTCCTTATATATTCTGGACAGCGGGATGTGATTCAAAAAATCTCTGAATTCGGAGCTTGTCTTCTTATTTTTTTTAATGGTTTCCTTTTACAAACTGAAGTTTTACATTTAATATGGAGCTCAGAGCATTGTTGCAAATTTTAAAAAAGAAAACACATGTAACTTACTAGCACAGTAAACTCTCATAGAGTAGGTTTCTCAACACTCCCCATAAAGATTTCGGAAAAAGGTAAAATTTGGTTTTGACCACTGTTAAATACTTAGTGGTCTTGTGCTGGCCCAGCCCATAGGACTCTAGATCCTTAGGACTTTTCTTGTCCTTCAAACCAATAAAAAGGTTCCCATGTCCAGTCACAGCAGTTTGATAGGGATTTCTAACACATGTCTACAGCTTCTCTGATGAGAGAAGTCATCCATCTACTTTAATGTCTCATGATCTCCTAATGAGCCCTGTTTCCATTCTCCAGGTAGCATAGTTTCTCTGAAATGTTTCCTCATCTGTAAAATAGGGATAATATCTCATCTACCTCCTTCACTGAGGTCGTTGTGAGGGGTCAAATGAGATCATTAAAGAGTTATTATAATCATGTTTGCATTTTAACCGGGCCTCTAGGAGGTGATAGTAATGCCCTACTCAATAAGGGTAGATATTTCTGATGGAAATATTTTTGAAACAAGTCAGAATCTACATGAACAAATGAATACATGTGGATATATCGAGCAGTTTGACCAGTCACTGAGAGCTAAGCTTATGGAAGACAAAGCTTTGAACTTAACTCCAATAAAGAAGTCATATATTCAGAGGGGGCTATTAAGAGAGCATCTCAACAGCCTCACCTTCACCCCCTCCCCCCAATTACATGCACCAATGCAGGAATCTCTTCTATAGCATTTCTGATTCATTCTGATGACTTTCTGTCATCTCCTTGCTTCTCAGAACAGGAAGATCACTACTCTAAAAGCAGGTCAATGAACTATAGGAAAGCTAATTGTTCTAATTGTTCGCCCCTGATCCTAATATCGCCTCCTTGAACATTCCAGGACCAATCTCCTCCCCGCTGTAGGCGCTAGTCCTTCGGACATACCTCCATCCCTTTCTCCCTTAAACTTCTGTCTTAGTTAAACATCCTTAGCTCCTTCTTTGGTTATGTGAAATGGCCTTCAGTTACCTCATCATTCTTCCCACAGTTTTAGAAGAGATTTGGTGTTTCCACATACTCCTTCCCCCCCCCCCCAATCCTTAGTAACTTTCTACACAGGGAGAACCTTGCCCCAGCCATCGTAATATCAACTCCATTTACTATCCCCTCTCCAAGTATGCTTTACAGCTAGGAAGATGATGTTACCTTACCTGTCCTATTAGAAGTACTAAAAAATAGCTCTAAGCATTTGAAGCTTCTCTGGTGTATAGACTATATCATTCCCAAGCCCCGTCTTTCTGGAAATGATAAAAGAAAACTGGAACATCTTGATAATTCAGTTAAATGCCCTACAGCACATACGTTGAAATCCATACGGTTTACTAACTACCGAGGTGGAGCTTAGTTCCACAGTTCTGCTAACTAACTTGAAAAAAAGGAAAAGGAAAAAGGCAACTTAATCTTTCACATACTGCCATTTGATCATGTTCCAATAATTGTGCTTTGGTAGCCTTCAGCTCGCTTAAGAGTTTTCCTAATGTGAAGCCATTGTTCAAGGGAGAGTAATTAGAAAACAGTAATTTAATGCAAACTTTAAAAAAATCTCTTTCAGCTCCACGACTCAGTGATTTTGTAGTAAACTCCTGTATAGAGGATTTGCAAAATCTACACACATCCCAATTCCTCACCCTGATTACCTCTCTCTTGGGATTTTAGGAAGCAAACTACTCCAGACTTGTCTTCTCAAGCTGGAGATAAACTTCCTCTCCATCACTTCCAATATTACTATATTGTGATAGTTGGTTTACTTGCCAGTGTCTTCCATTAGACCACTTCTCAAAGTCTGGGACCTTATCCTTTTCAATATTGCATTCCTCACACCCAGCACACTGTCTGATTTCTATTGGACCTAATACACATTTCATAAATGACTGCTAAGTTTGACGGAACGAATGAAGAACTCAGGAAATCCCCTGGTTTCCTGCTTTCTTTGGTGTCTCTTTTGTCATTTCAAGACAACTTTGTTCACACTTACTCAACATGTATTGAGTATCTGATAAATGAAAAGCACTGTGTTAGAGTCTTTGAACACACAAATAGCTATATGATTGTATAGGACATGGTGATCTTAATGTCCCCATGGCTAAATAAGCCTTTGATGGAACTAACCAGAAATAGTCTATTACTCATGAATCACTAAGATACGGCATTACATACCGTACATTACTACTTTGGTCATGATAGGCATCAGTGCCTGGTACAAATATGACTAGCTATATACTGGCCAGTAATCTCTGAGGTGTCATTGTACCTGAATGCTGTTCAATAGTAGTTCACTATTATGGGGGGTGGCTAATTTAAATCTCTTGGGAAATTTGCATATGAGAGGCATAGAAAAAAATTAAGTCAGCAGCAGAAAAAACAGGTGCAGTAAGAGAGACAGAAGTTGAGTCATCAGAAAGACCAGCACTGTCATCAAGGAGGAAGCATTTACCCAGTGCAAAGGGGCCAAAAAAAGCAACAGAGGAGCTATGTCCTGAAGAATAGTCTAGTATATCAGGTGGCCCCTGGGAGTAGTTTCTGTTCTTACTTCTCTGTTTATCCGTATAACGAACCCCATGAAATGAGCCAGCCACAGCGTGGTTCTGCTTCTCACCATTGGAAAGAGTCTGATTAACTCAATGGTATAGCCACTGCCTCAGTGGAGATCAGATATCAGAGTCCAGGGGGAAGACAGATGTGGCAATCAATGAAAACACTCATGTTTGTTCATTTCAGGCCAGAAGTATGCTGGGAGTATAATGGAGGCTGGGGGATTATCTGTAGAAGAAGGGGTAAAGTTAGGAAAGTCTTCACCGGGAGAAAATACACAGAATTGAATTTTTTTTAGAAAGGAAATATTAATATTTAAGGAAATAGAACCAACATCAGCAGAAATACTGAAGCATGAAATTATGATATTTAGGGAATCACAAGTGACCACTCCCTGTCTCCTGAGAGGTGTGCTTTTTTACCTCCACACATCTCAGCCTCTGACCTTTTGTGCAAGATCTTAAATGAAAGATTCAATCAACTCCCTACTTAGGTTTTCCCAACTTTCCCGCTTCCATCAGTGGCTAGGATAGACACTTTGGAGCCAGTATGCTTGGGTTCAAGTCTTTGCTCTGTTACCTACTTGCTTCGGTGATCTAGCTTTCCTTTCTTCATCTGCAAAGGGTGGTGGGGCTATAGAAACCGTATTTTCATCAAAGGACTTTTGTGAGGATTAAATGAGTTAATAAAAGTGAAGTGCTTAGATTAAAACCTGGCTCAAAATCATTGCTATATAGGTTTTGGCTATTTTTGTCCAGCTCCTTATTATCTTCATGCCCTCGTGGAGACCTGAAAAAATTATTATTCCTACAACTACTCACCTCAACTACTTTTCATCCAGTGACTCTGTGCGTACCTGACAGTTAAAAATCTTCACTCCTCTGTTTAACAGCTGAAGCCCTCTATTAACTGTTACTTGCTCCCCATGGGTTCTGATGTTCTGCTCACCACCTCCAATCAGGACTAACCTTTCCACGGGCTTGAGTGTTCACTGCCTGGGAATATATTTTTAAGGTTATCAAGATCACCTGTATTATCCCTTCCCTCACCTTTCCTGTTAAAATGAAAATTTCCTAGGGAGGGATATTATGAGACAATTAAAACCCTGGGCAAAGCTTGACTTATTGTGGTAGAGAGGATATTAAAGACCAACCATGTAGATGTCACAGTCTTCTCCTTCTAGATAACACATGCAATTTTAACTATTACCAAGGGTACTTTGATCTCAATCATCTAAGTGTATATCTATTATCTATCTACCGTTTTTTGTTTTACATCTATACCAAATATAATGTTTTGTGATTTACTTTTTTCATTACATATGCCTTTATATATACCTTTTTCATTTGGTGGACATGTAGGTCACTTTTAATTTTTCATTACTACCAATGATGAAGCATTAATTGTCCTTGTGAAAATGTACAAGAGTTTCTTCTGTGCTAAAGATGAGTCTTAGAATTTGGCATAGCTGGGTTTGAAGACATGCACAATAACAGACTGTAAAATGCCTTCCTAAAGTGTATTCTCTATTTCCATTCCCAACAACAGTGAATTAAAATGTCAGTAACCTCGAATCATTGTAAACATTGACTACTGTCCATACTACCCAAAGCATTCTACAGATTCAATGCAATCCCTATCAACATTCCAGTGGCATTTTTCACAGAAATAAAAATCCTAAAATTCTGTTTCACAGAACAAAAATCCTAAAATTCATATGGAATCACAAAAGACCCCCAAATAGTCAGCATAATCACCATGAAAAAGAGAACAAAACTGGAGGCATCATGCTTCCTGATTTCAAATTATATTACAAAGCTACACTAATCTAAACTGTATGGTATTGGCACAAAAAACAGACACATAGATCAATGGAACAGGATAGAAAGCCAGAAATAAACCCACACATATATGGTCAATTAATTTACGATAAATGAATCAAGTAGTACAACAGGGAAAGGACAGTCTCTTCAACAAATGGTGCTGAGAAAACCAGACAGCCACATGCAGAAGAATGAAATTGAATCACTCTCTTATACCATACACAATAATCAACTCCAAATGGATGGAGGACCTGAATGTAAGACCTGAAGCCATAAAAATCCTAGATAAAGACATAAGGGGTAGGCTCCTTGACACTGATATTGGCAATGATATTTTGGATTTTACACCAAAGGTAAACACAACAAAGGCAAGATGAACAAGTGGAGTTACAAAAGCTTCAGCATAGCAAAGGAAACCATCAACGAAATGAAAAGACAATCTATGTAATGGAAGAAAATATTGGCAAATCATGTATCTGATAAGGGGTTAATATCTAAAATATATAAAGAATTCATACAACTCAATAGAAAAAAAATCCAATTAAAAGATGGGCAGAGAATCTGAATAGACACTTTTCCAAAGAAGACATACAGATGGCCAATAGGTCCATGAAAAGTGGTTCAATATCACTTATCATCAAGAAAATTTAAATCAGAACCACAATGAGGTAGCACCTCACCCCTGGCTATTACCAAAAAGACAAGAAATAACAAGTGTTGATGAGGATGTGGAGAAAAGGAACTCCTTGTGCACTGTTGGAAGGAATGTAAATTGGTGAAGCCACTATGCAAAACAGTATGGAAGTTCCTCAAAAAATTAAAAAGAGAGCCACCACAAGATCCAGCAATTTGGGGTTTTACCCCCCAAAAATCCAAAATCACTATCTCAGAAAGATATATACACCCCCATGTACATTGCAGCATTATTTACAATAGCCAAGACATGGAAACAACCTAAGTGTTCACAGGTGGAGAAATGGTTTAAAAAATGTGGCATATATAAACAATGGAATATTATTCAGCCATAAAAGTCAATGAAATCTTGCTATTTGCAACCATGTGGATAGTCCTTGAGGGCATTATGATAAGTGAAATATGTCAAACAGGGAAAGACAAATACTACATGACTGCATTTATATCTGGAATCCAAAAACAAAAACAAAACCCTCATGGATACAAAGAACAGATTGGTGGTTGCCAGAGTTGGGGGTAGAGGAGGTGAGTGAAATGGGTAAAGATGGTCAAAAGTTTCAAACTTCCAGTTATCAGATAAATGAGTCTTGGAGTTGTAACCTACAGCATGGTGACTATACTTAACAAATACTGTATTGTATATTTGAAAGTTGCTGAGAGAGGAAATCTTGAAAGTTCTCATCATAAGGAATAAAACATTGTAACTAGGTATGGTAATAGACGTTAACTAAACTTATTGTGCTGATCATTTCACAATATATACATGTATCAAATCATTATGCTGTACACCTAAAACTAATAAAATGTTATGTGTCAACTATCTTTTCATTTTTCCCCATAGTTTCAGTTTTTCTATCTTTTCAAGAGTTAATTTAAGTAACTGACATTTTTTAGAGGCATAGATTTGTACATATTATTCTCTAATAGTTTAAAATTTTCTGTCTCTGTATTTATGTCTATATATGTACTTATTCTCATAGCTAATATTGCTTATTGCGTATCACAGTTTTTTTCCCTTTTTACTTGATCACAGTTACCAGTGGCTTTTCTATTTTACTGATGTGTTAAATGAACTAGATTTCTTAACAGATTAAATTTACTGGTTAAATATTTTCAATTTCATTATTACTATTCTAAATATATTTTAATTGCTTTCTTTCAGATACTGTTTTATAATATTCTTTCTCATTTCCTTAGTTAAAGGTTTAAATAATTTAATTTTAAACTTTCTTGTTTCTAATATAGATATTTGCAATTAAGAATTTTCCCAAGAACCTTTCTCCCTGTTCTACATGTAATATAGATATATTTTTTGTATTTCTGTCATGCTGTTTGATGAAAAAAGGGTAGATAATACATGTCTAATATCTTGATACAATTTCTTTTCCTACTTTCTTTTGGATGAATTCCCATTTTAATTAGGAACTAGTTAAGTATGTAGCTCTTGAGCTGTTCTAGTCTGTCAAGAATTCACTTGCAACAAGTGATTTAGAGGGTGCTGTAGCAGGAATTATTTGTGATCACTAAATGTTTCTCTGCTGTCTGCTTTCTGAACACTGCCCTTTGAATTTAAACTTGGCCATGTGATTTGTTGGGCTAATATAAAGTAAGCAGAAGTATCTTGTATCACTAGTACATAAACCTTAAGGGCCAGTTATGATTTACCTGCCTTCTACTATGGTGATTAAAGAAGCAGGAATCAAGATGCAGCCTCCATCAGCCTGGGCCCCTAAAGACTAAAATGAGCAGAATCACTTGCTCACCTTATACGAGCATGTTATATGGACACAAATAATCTTAAGTGTTTTGCCCGTAAGAGTTTGGGAGTTTGCTACTCCTAATTGATACACGTGTTCACAAAACTCCTTTTCATAGTCAGTGATCTTGAATCACCCTTCACTAGGGATGTTACTCTCACAAAAAATGAGTAGGCTTTTTCTTCCTTCCTAGGGTCACAAAAAGTCGAGATACAGTTTTGTCCCCGTATTATGAGAGATGAAAGCAGAAACATATATTTTATTCGATGAAAATATAAGAACAAATATGGCTGGTAGCCACCTAACTGTGTCTAAGGCCAGTCCTTCCTCTTGAAGAGTTGTAAGCATGGTAGGTGTTTGGAAGATGATTGTTAAATTTTAACTGAGTGATAATTCATACAATCATTGCACGTTCATTGTAGCCACTGCCAAGGTTTCCCTCTAATGGCCTCTGAGAATACTCTTCCTTGTGTGTGATACTTACTGATCTGGGTAGGCAAGTGATATATTCGCTTTCTACCTGTACATAGGAAGTCTTGTGCCTTTGCATAAGACATTTTAAAAGCTACTACTCACTGTCCTTAAATGCTACATAATCATTTCCAGAAACTACCAACTCCCACTTTCCTCCCATGTATGGAGGAAGAATACCCTAACTGAATGGATTCAGAGATAAAACTTGGTGCTGTTAATCATCTGAAAATATATCTATACTCTTGGTAGCCTCCATCATATTGATCTGCACATAGATACATTTGTGAGATCATCTGTCTCTCTTAATAGTTCACTCTCTGCCTCCAGAGAGTGGGTAAGTACATCTTCATCCAATTGTGATAGCAGAGGCTACTTCTCTAAAGAAGTATGTTTTCACATTTCATGAATTTACAAGCATTTGTGAGAATGTGGAATGAAAATAAAACAAAATACCAACTTGCTCTTCCAGCACTGTTATGTTGCAGTGCTAATCGTATCACTTTCTAAAATACCCATGGGGGCTTCCCTGGTGGCGCAGTGGTTAAGAGTCCGCCGGCCGATGCAGCGGACATGGGTTCATGCCCCGGTCCGGGAAGATCCTACATGCCGCGGAGCAGCTGGGCCCGTGAGCCGTGACCGCTGAGCCTGCGCGTCCGGAGCCTGTGCTCCGCAACAGGAGAGGCCACAACAGTGAGAGGCCCGTGTACCGCAAAAAAATAATAATAATAAAAAAATAAAATAAAATACCCATGGGCTGTATTAGCAATAGTAATTAAAGTAGGCCAACCGACTCCTTAAATAGTGTCAGGGTAATGAATCTACTACGTCATTATGTTACTTCTATAAGTGTTGTTTTTAAACTATTGAATGTAAACTCCTTTATGGTCTATGCACATCAAAGAAGTATACTTTTCATTATTTTAAAAAAGCAAAGATAGGGAAATTTGGGTCTGCTTTGTTAAGCAGAGTCATTTATCATACTTAGTATAATATCAAGCTACAATGAATCCATATAACATTTGCCACCAAACATGCATTTTGCCAACTGATGATACTCAAATTTTAGATGAATCAAACACTATTAAGAGACGGAAATTTTTAAGTATACTTTTGAATCTTGCTACTATATTATGAGCACAAAATTTATCAGAGAAGTGTTACAGATGACAAAATGGAAATACGCAGGGAATTAATGACTCTCTGAATGAGTAAATAGCCAAAACACAATGTTTGTGATAAAGTTCTAGTCTTCAGTTCTGCAAAATTAAGGTACACTCACTAAAAGCAGCATTAACTGGAAATTGTCATGGAATGGGTATAATACATCAAATTATTGTGTGACTATCAAGTAAATTATTATTAGAAAACAGATCTCCATGACTGAACTAAGTCAAAGGGAAACACCAAATATGATTACCTGTAATGACAAACTCAGAGCAACATTAAAAACTGTACTGAACAGAAGGCCTGCAGTGGTCTCTTTTATTATTTAAATGAAAGACACTATAAACAATTGTTTGATAGTCCCATGCTGGGCTGTTGTTCTGGCCCAATCAGACTTGATTAGGAGTGCACGTTCAGTCTTTCATGAACACCTGTGTCTAAAGCCCACAAATAATTAGCTTAGCCATACCATTTCACTCTAATAATGGTGTAATTTGCCACGCCTTTCAGGCTCTGGACAGCTGGTGCTATTGAAAAGCACCTCAGGATTAGGGCCTGACTCCCAGGCCTGAGTCTTTGGGGGGGGGGGCGGTTCTTAGGTATCCATGGCAACACACTTAGACTGCAAATTATCACCTCTAATAATAACTGGGACAGTCTATCTTTATTTTATTTATGTTATCCATAGAAAAAAGATAATACATATCAAATCACTGGAAATCTGTAAAATTAAAAAATACACATATATTTTATTACCTTGTCAATAGACATATAAGATTGAGAAGGACAAGGAAAGTTTTTTTTTAAATCACACCTGTTCGAAGTTATTTGGTTATTTAATAAAGATCTATCAAAAGATAAATGAGGGAAAATGAGGTCCACCACTGAATTTGTCCGTGCTAATTGATGCTGTTACCTATAGCTGCACAGAAATCTAAAGGTGAATTATTATCTTGAAAAGCTCTTCAGCTGAAAGCAACTTTGTGACTGCTATACTTTTATCTGAGTCCCTGGAAGGTTATAAATTGGACAGCCTAGAAATGCTGATGGCCATACTCTGGCTTCCCACAGCTTCTCAGCACTTCTAGCAGTGTGTTCCATTAACACAAACATGGCAGGCAGGTGGGGCTAACTCATGACTTACCTCAAATGTTGGTCCAGTGACATATCCATTTATGGAATTTGCAGGAGACAGGAAAGGAAATCCTTCTTATATCAGGCTACACCACACTTGGCTCAAACAAACAGACAAAAAGGCTCTGCTAAATGAAATATACCGCATGCATTTAGAAAGGGAGGCAAGTGGACATTCCTTTTTTCCTTAATAGAAAAGTATTCATTGTATGTTGATTATTAAGATTCAAGGAGTCGCAGTTAAGCACCGTGTATATCTCACAGGATACCACTGTGGTTAAATGCTTCAGCTTTGGAGTCAGACTGCCTACATTATCATCTAGGTTCTACCACTTAAAGTCGTGGTGTGACTTGGAACAAGCCAATTACCCCCTCTTAGTCTGTTGTCTCATCTGTACAATAGGAAGAATAATCATACCTACTTTAGGGGGAGAAGGTGAGACTTAATGAGATGATGTGCGTAAAAGGCTTTTTGTAGTATTCCTGAATATGGTGAACAATAAATATTAACTACCGTTACTAATTGTGGCAGACCTGGAGATGTGCCACCCAAATCCCCCTTCCAAGAAAGGCTTGTCACTCTACCTGAGGGCAGACAGCCTCCAGCTATCAACTCCTGTAGCATGTGCTTCACCTGCAGAGTTGCCTCACCCAAAGTCACCCCCTTCTGGAATCAGCCCACATCCAGATGACTGACTGAGCAGAAGACCCAGCCATTTCAGCTCAACAGGGGACAGTTCTGGAGCGAACCCTGCCCAGTTAGTGAAGGCTCTTGTAACACATCATTGCAGATCCACATCCTTCTCCCTTCCGATGTTACTGATTCCTAATAAATACTTTGCACATCAAACTCCTTCTTTTTATTGTTTTCTTTCATTACCTATACTTCTTTATTAGAAAAGAAATTAACCATTCCCACTAGAGACTGCAGAAGGAAATTAACTTAATCTTGCAATTCTAGAACAAACTTCATAGTCAGAGATTCTTAAGTCTTCAAAAAGTGGGGAAAAAAGAAGAGAAAATCATTTGGGACAGCATTTTTCAAATCTGGCTCCTTTCACAGACATATTCTCGGGTGAGAGAGTTGGAAGTTTTCTCTGAATGTTTTAAATTTTGCATTTTACTTTTGTAGATGATCTAAATCAAATTAGTACACACTTGTTCATGATTACCAGGATGACCATTTTATATAACAGCGTCACCATATGATCACAGCATCTGAACTTGTACCTCTGATCCCTGTGGCTAATGAAGACCAACATGCTTAACCTTTCATGTGAAATTTCTCAAGTTAGGTTTTCAAAACTTTCACAGCATTGTTGAACATTTCCTATGAGATCTCTCAGTTGTCAAGATTGAGAACACAGGTTCACAGCAGTGACTCTCAAGACGGGATGAGGCAGGGTGGGGATGGTGACCAGGGGATGCATGTAGTTTCAAAAAGCACATTCAAAGTATTAATATCTACTGATTTCATAATATAAACTCTATAAAGTCAACATCAACAAAATAATTTGGTTGTTGGGCTGTAGCAGAAAACCAACTATAGATTCATCCTAGGAGGCTTGGGATAAACTCAGTTCAGAAGCACTGGCTTAGAGGTAAAGGAGTCTAGCACATGGTGAACAGTGTAAGAAACACCTGCCAAAGATCCCCTCAAGCATCTGCTTCCAAGACACACAACCTGCAACACTGATAAACAGCACTGAAAATAACTTTTATATGTAAGATTTCAGAGAACATTCCTAGATATTGCAAAACAACAAAATCAAGATTATTAAATTTAACAAATAATGTTGATGTTATGTCCTAGGGAGTACAAAAAAAATAGGACACAGCTCCCATTTCTTCAGGAACTGCTCACAGTCAAGCAGAAAAGCATCCCTCCCAAAGCAGATGCCTGTAAAATTTCAGGCTAATTACAGTTACTCAATAGGGTCGCACATAAAGTACATTCACAACAAAGCAAAGAACAAATAAACCTGTTGCTGGCATTGGTAAATTGTACAGAGAAATATTAAAATTGTATTTCATTTGGATATTGAAAGATGATGGGTGTTCAAAATAGAGGGAATAGGGGGCTTCCCTGGTGGCGCAGCGGTTGAGAGTCCGCCTGCCGATGCAGGGGACACGGGTTCGTGCCCCGGTCCGGGAAGATCCCGCGTGCCGCGGAGCGGCTAGGCTCGTGAGCCATGGCCGCTGAGCCTGCGCGTCTGGAGCCTGTGCACCGCAACGGGAGAGGCCACAACAGTGAGAGGCCCACGTACCACAAAAAAAAAAAAAAAAAAAAATAGAGGGAATAGAGAAAGGCTGGGACAAGATGGCAGAATGGGAAGATCATGGGCTTGTCTCCTCCCCCAAACACACCAAAATTCTGACTACATGTAGAGAAACTATCTCTGAGAATGATCTGAAGACTAGCAGAAAAGATTTTCCACAATCAACCAAAGATAAAAAGGAAAAACCACACTGAGACAGGTAGAAGGGCCAGAGACACAGTCTGGCCGGGATCTATACCCCAGCACTGTGACCCAAAAGTGGGAGGGAGGGCATAACATAAGCAGTCCCCGCTGAGATTCTGAATCCCACCTTGGGCCTCTCACCCTAGGAGACCTGCACTGGGAAGATGAGGCCCCATAACATCTAGCTTTGAAAACCAGAGGGACTTACATCTGAGAGAGCCAGAGCACTGTAGGAAACCAAGACTCTACTCTAAAAGGGCGCATGCAGAAAGTCACTCCCCCAGGTCTCAGGGCAGAGGCAGCAGTCTGAAAAAATCATTTGGGACAGCGTTTTTCAAATCTGGCTCCTTTCACAGACATATTCTCGGGTGAGAGAGTTAGAAGTTTTCTCTGAATTTTTTTTTTTTTTTTAACCTAAGTCTTACATGAAGGAGATTCGTTAAATAATTTTAGAGCATATACCTGAGAGTCAGGGATCTGTTGGAACTTTGATTTTTTTGTATGTTTGAGGCTCACCCTCTAGCTGGCCTTGCACTGGCAAGCACCATTTCTGACTCTCCCCATCTAACTTATTATCACCACTTACTGTGCCCCAGATTCACCTGTGGACCTGACACAGCTAGCACAATTCTCCAAAGAAGCCCCCTGTCCCACCAGTCCCAGCAGGAATGCTTAGCTACCACCAGAGCACCTCTAAAGAGCCCCCTGCCTTGAAAGTCATGGTGGGAAATATAGGCCAGCCCTGGAGACCCTCCAAAGTAGTTCCCCAACATGGCCAAACCCAGTGGATGGCCATGGCCAGCACCTGCATCCTCCCAAAGCAGCTCTTGCCCCAGGGGCTAGCTCCTTACACCCAACCACCCACAATAGTTGCAACAGGGCCTTACAGCCAGCCACACTGGGTGCCAACCTCACACACTAGCACACCCACAGCAAGCATGGCCTGTCCACAAGAGCACACACACAGTACACACAGGGGCATTCCTAGAGCAGTTGGCTCTGGTGACCAGGGGGAACTACACTTCTGAGGACCACAGGACATCTTCTACACAAAGCTACTCTTTCAAGACCAGGAGACATAGCTGATTTACCTAATACACAGAAACAAACACGGAGAGTTAGGCAAAATGAGGAGACAAAGGAACATGTTCCAAAAAATAACTTGTAAAAACTTTAGAAAAAGAAGTAAATGAAACAGAGATAAGCAACCTGTCAAATAAGGAGTTCAAAATAATGGCCATAAGGATACTCACTGAACTCAGGAGCAGAATGGAAGAACACAGTGAGAACTCCAACAAAGAGATAGCAAATAAAAAAGAGAACTGATCAGAGGTAAAGAATACAATAATGGAAAAGAAAAATACACTAGAGGGAACCAACAGAAGATTAGATGGTGCAGAAGAAAGGATCAGCACTCTGGAAGACAGGCTAGAGTATATCACCCAATCAGAACAGCAAAAAGAAAAAAGAAACCAAAAAATGAGGATAGTTTAAGGGACCTCTTGTACAATATCAAGTGTACTAACACTCACATCCCAGAAGGAGAAGAGAGAGAAAAAGAGACAGAAAACCTATTTGAAGCAAAAAGTGGTTGAAAACTTTCCTAACATGGTAAAGGAAACATATTCAAGTCCAGGGAGCACAGACAGTCCCAAACAAGATAAACCCAAAGAGACTCATACCAAAATATATTATAATTAAAAATGTCAAAAGTTAAAGAGAGGATCTTAAAAGCAGCAAGAAAAAAACAACTAATTACATACAGGGGAGCCCTCATAAAACTATCAGCTGACTTTTCAGTGTAAACTTAAGATGCCAGAGGGAGTGGCAGGACATATTCAAAGTACTGAAAGGAAAAAAACTTACAATCAGGAATACTCTATCTGGGAAGGTTATCATTCAGAATTGAAGTACAGATAAAGAGCTTCCCAAACAAGCAAAAGCTAAGGTATTTCAGCATTACTAAACTGACCCTACAAGAGATGTCAAAAGGACTTGTTTAAACAGAAAAAAAACATAGGTAGAAATATGAAAATTATGAAAGAAATGAGTCACCAGTAAATGTAAAAATATAATAAAAATAGTGGATCAACTACCTCTGTAGCTAATATGAATGTTAAAGGAAAGAACTAGTAAAATCCTGTCTATAGACAGATAGATAGATAGATCTATCTATCCCTCTATCTCTCTATCTATCTATATCTATATATATAGATAGATATAATTACTTAACAGATACACAAAATAAAAAAGATGTAAAAAATGATGTCAAAAATATTAAACATGACAGAGTGGTAATAAAGAAGTAATGCCTTTAGAATGTGTTCAAACTTATGTGACCATCAACTGAAAATAGATTTCTATATACATAGGTTGTTGTATAAGAACCTCATGGTAACCACAAACCAAAAACCAATAATAGATAGACAAAAAAATAAAGAAAAAGATGTGCAAACATAACAATAAAGTGATCAAATCAAAAGGGAACAGAGCAAGATAAGAAGAAAGGAAAAGGAAAGAACAACATAAATAACCAGATGACAATTAAGGAGAGGGCAATAAGTTCATACCTATCAATAATTACTTTAAATATAAATGGACTAAACACTCCAATGAAAAGACAGAGGGTGGCTTTATGGATAAAAAACACAAAGAAAGCAGGGGTAGCAATACTTATATCAGACAAATAGACTTTAAAATAAAGACTGTAAAAAGAGACAAAGAAAGACATTACATAATGATAAAGGTAACAAGAAGATATAACACTTGTAAATATATTTGTTCCCAACATAGGAGAACCTAAACATATAAAGTAAATATTAACAGACATAAATGGAGAAATTGATGTAATACAATACATTAATAGTAGGGGACTTTAACACCCCACTTACATCAATGGACAGATCATCCAGACAGAATATCAAAAAGGAAACAATATCATTAAATGCCACACTAGACCAGATACACTTAATAGATATATACAGGACATTCCATCCCAAAACAGCAGGATACACATTGTTTTCAAGTGCACATGAAACATTCCCCAGGAAAGACCATATGTTAGGCCACAAAACAAGTCTCGATACATTTAACAAGACTGAATTCTTATCAGGCATCTTCTCTGACCACAAGGATATGAGACTGGAAAAGAACTAGAAGAGAAAAAAATGGAAAAATCATAAGCCTATGGAGTCTAAACAACATGTTATTAAACAACCACTGGGTCACTGAAGAAATCAGAGATAAAATTTTAAAATCCTATGTGAAAAATAAAAAATGGAAACAATGCTCCAATATCTATGGGACAGAGCAAAAGCAGTTCTAGGAGGGAAACTTATAGCAATACAGGCTTATCTCAGGAAACAAGAAAAATCCCAAATAAATACACCTAAAGGAACTAGAAAAAGAAGAACAAACAAAGATCAAAGTTAGTAGGAGGAAGGAAATAAAAAAGATCAGAGTGGAAATAGATTAAATAGTGACTAAAAAATATAGAAAATAACAATGAAACTAAGTGCTGGTTATTTAAAAGATAAACAAAATTAATAAACCTTTAGCCAGATTCATCAAGAAAAAAAAGAGAGAGGGTCCAAATAAATAAAATTATAAATGAGAGAGAAAACCAACACCAGAGAAATATAGTGGATAAGAGATTACTATGAAAAATTATACACCAAAAAATTGGACAACATAGAGTAAAATGGATAAATTCTAGAAATATACAATCTTCCAAGACTGGAATCAGGAAGAAATAGAAAATCTGAACAGACAGGTTACCAGTAATGAAATTGAATAAGTAATCAAAAAACTTCCAATAGACAAAAGTCAAGGACCAGACGGCTTCACATGGGAATTTTACCAAACATTTAAAGAAGAGTTAATACTTATCCTTCACAAACTATTCCAAAAAAGTTGAAAAGGAAAAAATTGCTCCAAACTCATTCTACAAGGCCAGCATTACCATGATACCAAAACCAAAGACAGGAAATTACAGGCCAACATACCTAATGAACATAGAGATACAAAAATCTTAAACAAAATATTAGCAAACCACATTCAACAATACATTAAATGGCTCATACATCATGATCAAGTATGATTTATGATCAAGAGATTTATCCTAAAGATGCAAGCATGGTTCAATATCTGCAAATCAATGTGATATACAACATTAACAAAATGAAGGATAAAAAATCATATGATCATCTCAATAGAGGCAGAAAAAACTTTTGACAAAATTCAACATCCATTCATGATAAAAATTCTCAACAAAGTGGGCTTAGTGTGAACATACCTCAACATAATAAAGGCCACATATGACAAACCCACAGTTAACATCATACTCAATGAAACACTGAAAGCATTTCTTCTAAAATCAGTAACAAGAAAAGGATGCCAACTCTCACCACTTTTATTCAACATACTACTGGAAGTCCTAGACACAGTGATCATACAAGAAAAAGAAATAAAAGGCATACAAATTGGAAAGGAAGAAGTAAAACTGTCACTGTTTGCAGATGACATGATACTACATATTTAAAAAACCCTATGGATTCCACCAATAAACTATCACAACTATTAAATGAATTCAGTAAAGTTGCAAGATACAAGATCAATATACAGAAATCTGTGGTGTTCTTATACACTAATAATGATCTATCAGAAAGAGAAAGCAAGAAAATGATCCCATTTGTAATTGCATTGAAAAGAATAAAATACCAAAGAATAGATTTAACCAAATGTTTGCAAATAATATGTCTGATAAAGGGTTAATATCCAACATATATAAACAGCTCATACAACTCTATATCAAAAAAACAAACAACCCAATTTAAAAATGGGCAGAAGACCTGAATAGACATTTTTCCAAAGAAGACATACAGATGGCCAACAGACACAGGAAAAGACGCCCAACATCAGTAATCACCAGGGAAACGGAAATCAAAACCACAATGATTTATTGCCTCCCACCTGTCAGAATGGCTATCATCACAAAGACAACAAATAACAAGTGTTGCTGAGGGTGTGGAGAAAAGGGAAAACTCAGGCACTGCTGGTGGGAATGTACATTGGTGCAGACATTATGGAAAACAGTATGAGGATTCTTCAAAAAATTAAAAATAGAGCTACTTTAAAATCCAGCAATTCCACTTCTGGGTATTTACCAGAAGAAAGCAAAAACACTAACTCAAAAAGATATATGTACTCCTATGTTCACTGTAGCATTATTCACAATAGCCAAGATAAGGAAGCAACATATGTGCCCACTGATAAATGGATAAAGAAGATGTGGTATGTATACACAATGGAACATCTCTCAGCCATAAAAAGAATGAAATTGTGCCATTTGCAACAACATGGATGGACCTAAAGGGTATTATGCTAAGTGAAATAAGTTTGACAGAGAAAGACAAGTATTGTATGATTTCACTTGTATGGAGAATATATAAAACAAAACAAACAAAAAACATACTTATAAGTACAGAAAGCAAACTGATATTTGCCAGAGGGGAAATGAGTTGGGGGACTTGGTGAAATAGGTCAAGGGGATTAAGAGATACAAATCTCAGTTATAAAATAAGTAAGTCACAGTGATGTAATACACAGCATGAGGAATATAGTAAATAATACCGTAGTGAATTTGTATGGTGACAGTTAGTAGACTTGTCATGGCAATTATTTCAAAATGTGATTTTCAGATCACTACGTTATCCAACAGTAAGTAATATAATATTATACGTCAACTATGCTTCAATAAAAAATAGAGGGAACAACATAAATTTTAAAAAATACTGTTGCATAAAATTATGTAATTGCTTGAGAAGTTTAGAAACTAGCAAAAAGGCAAAAAGGAAGGATACCTGATATAGATATAGTTAAGTGAATTAGCTATAGATAAAGCCAGAAAGGTTATCTGTCAGCTCTTTTTAAAAAAATTTTATTTACTTATTTTTGGCCATGCCGTGCAGCCTGCGTGATCTTAGCTCCCTGACCAAGGATCGAACCGGCACCCCCTGCATTGGAAGCCCAGTGTCTTAACCACTGGACCACCAGGGAGGTCCCTCTGTCTTTGTTTCATGTATTTTGAGGCTCCGTTGTTTGATGTGTACACATTTAGGATAGTTATCATTCTATTGATTTGTCCTTTTATCACTATGTAATAACTCTCTTTTTCTCTATTGTCTTTGCTCTAAATTTGTATTATTCCCTTGTATTTCCTACTTTTTCAGATATTTCACCATTGTTTAGTTTTTAATTAAACATTAAACACCACTCCTTAATTTTTAATTAATATTTGCACAGTGCACCTTTTTTCCATTCTTTTATTTTTAACCCATCTATGTTGTTGAATTTAAAGTGAGTTTTTTAAAAATAAGCGCTTAATAGTGGGGTCATTTTTAAAAATCTACTCTGCCTATCTCTGTCTTCTGACTGGTGTATTTTGATACTTTTATTTAAGGTAATTACTGGAATGTTGGTGCTTAAAGCTACATTCTGATTTATAGTGGTGGTTACAATACTGAGTACACTGTCAGAGTTCACTGAACTTAGAATGGGTGAATTATGTTTTATGTCCCATGCAGTTTGTTAAGGAGAGCAAGATCTCCAGCTCCAACTTTGAAGTCACCACTGGATGAAATGGTAGCGGTGTGGCACTACAAAAACGTATTAGAGACAGACAGATGTACATCCTGGTTTCTGTTCCACCATTTATATCTGCTTGACCTTGGACATTAAATATGCATTCTGGGCTTCTATATCCTGATCCTGCTTATGAAGGGTAGGGTCCATGGAAATAATTCCACAATTGTGATTCACCTTCTCCTTTCTATCACACCATGTTGATGACTTCTATGGGTTTTTAACTTTGAGATTTTATCATTTGTCAAGACAGGCCATCTGATTTAATGTTTGACTACTTTAGTTACTTAGTGGCTTAGAGGTTTAATTAAACTTCTTTTCAGATTAAAGAAATACTTGAGCGCAAGGCAATATTTTGCCCAAATTTTTATCTTATTAAGGGTTAGAGCTTCTGTAAAATCAATGTTCCATATAGTAATGAGAAATCACCTTAACTTAAATGGGAGTAACCAATCTATCATGTCTGAAAGATGATAACATTTGGAGGTGCTTTTGATCTGAAAATCAGGTGTATTTCAACAATTTCTTTAAAACTAATTTTTACCATCAAAAGAAATGTAGGAACCTCAAAACATCATGCATGCTTAAGTTTACATGTTATATAGCTTAAAAAAATCCATAAATAAATTACACACACACATACACATACACACACCATTCATTGGAAATGATAATTCTCTTCAGCAAGTGTTCAACTTCATGTGAGACCTGCATGGAGTCCGGAAGAAAAATAAGAACAATGCCTGCCTGGGCAGATCAACCAAGTTCATCTCTGTTCAGTATTAAACTTGCCAGAGCAAGTTCGCTCTCACATGGTGACTTTAGAGGTGCTGCACTATCCACAATCATGAATCAACAGCCAGCATCCATTGCAGGAGCAGGAAGCCAACAACCTGTTTACAAGGTACACGTTAAGTGGCACCACTCGCCCTCAACTGGCTCCCTCCTGACTGAAATTCGCCCGTGATTTTTTGGGCAGTCCATATTGTCGTTTTTCCTTCATTTTTTCTTTTGTCTTTAAAAACCTCACAAGTGAATACAAATACCATAGCAAAGCTGGCACCTTACAGGAACTCCCTGAGGGCAGAAATACTATCTTAGGCAAATCTCTTTTCGCCTATGTATGAGACATAATATGATGTCCAGTGAAATTAAGGCAATTATTCCACTTACAATTTTCTCTCTCAGTCTTTCTGTGACATTGAAGAGAAAAATCTTGGTTTAGTGCTTGGTTTTTTTACTCCTTGTCCAACAGGTGGTAATATCCTTTTAATAAACTGAGAATAGATCTCAGGCAGAGAGGCAAGAGCAGGCTGCAGCACCCATTTAAAATAAAATGTTAAAAAATATTTATTTTTTTCACCTACCTTCTCTTTACAGCAAGTGAGGCTGGTTTTACATTTATGAGAGCACATGCTACTTACTTATGTGCAGATTGCATCCGGAGTGCAAAGCGAGTAAAATTCAGGTAGACTGGGGGTGAGTTCTCTCTTCCAGGAAAAGATAATACTGGAGCCGAGTTCTAAAAGACAGGAAATAGAAGACGGTGGAAAAGTTAAAAGAGCCATTCCAGGGAGAGGGAAAAAGATGGGCAAAGGCTTCGAGAGGTAACCTATTCCAGAACTATAGTTTAAAATGATTAGGCAAAGAATAAGCCAAAGATTACGAACTTCACTTAAACCTCTAGGAAGCTAGCTCATAGTGATAAGCAAGGTGGGTTGTAATCCTACTTGCTATTAAAAAAGATCAGGCAAGGAGCAATCTGGCAAGTGGAGGGAGAAGAGCCAGTAGCCCAAGAAACGAGCGAGAAAATATATGACGGATGGGGAGGAAGTACGAGTGCAGGGATGCATTTGATTTTACTGCCACTTCAATTTTCTGATGGCTATTGTTCATGCATGTTTTACTATATTTTCTTGTATTTTGACACCGTGTTTTTCTAAAAATGTATTGCTTAATCTAGGTTACCCAATCTGTTAGCATATAATTGTTCGTTACATTTTGTGCTTTTGTACAATCTGCTATATTTTATAGATTTTCACATTTTTTCTTTTTAATTTGCTTATTATGTTTCTTCTGTTTAGCCATATGTTTATTTGCTACATTTCATTTTTCAGAGAACTTTAAGAATTATCCTGTTGTCCTGTACTCCACAGTTTCTGGCCTCATTTTTATTATTTCATTTCTTTTTGTTGCTTGAAACGTGTTCTGTTTCTATTTTTCTAGCTTCTTGAATTGATCCTCGTGTATCTCCGGTCTCACTTGTTTTCTGATAATTACACTCAAAGCTATACATTTCCTTCTTGTTACTCTCTAGGAGCACATCATACATTTTGAAATACACCGCTTTCATTTTATTTGTCTGTAATAGTTTACAATTTCCCTGTTTATTTCCTTTTTAACCCATGAGTTATTTAGAGGCACGATTATTACAGTTCCCGTTCACATGGGAACACTGTGTTCTTTTGTTATTAATTTCTAATTTTACAGCATGATGGTCAAAGACTATAATGTGAGGTGCTGAGTCTTTGAATCTATTGAAAGTCCTCTGTGGTCTGATACATTGTTGGTTCTGAAGAATGGTTCACGTGTGCCAAAGAAGAAATGTGTTCTGTTTTCTCAAACAAGCGTGGTATTTATGGTCTTCAAATTTTCTAATGTAATTACAAATCATAAAATTCACTCTAAGTTCACATTTCTATGGTTTTTAGTTTATTCACGAGTTGTACAATCAGCACGACTAAGTTAGAACATTTTTCTTAACCCCCCAAAAACCTGTACCCATTGGAAGCTACTCCTCTTTTTCTCCTACCACCAACCTCTGGCAACCACTAATCTATTTTAAGTGTCTATGAGTTTTCCTATACTGGACGTTTCATATAAATGGAACCATATAGTATGTTGTCTTTTACGTCTAGCTTCTTTCACTTAGGATAATATTTTCAAGATTTATCCATGTTGTAGCATTACCAGTATTTCTTATTATTGCCAAATAATATTCCATTGTATGGGTATGCCACATTGTTCACCCATTTATCAGTTGGTAGACATTGGCTGCTGTTGTTTCTGTATTTTAGCTCTTATGAATAATGCTACTATGAACACTGATTTACAAGTTTTTGTGTGAACATGTGTTTTCATTTCTCATAGGTATATAATACGTAAGAGTGGACCAGCTGGATTATATGGTAACTCTATGTTTGACATTTTAATGAATGGCTAAACTGAGGAACTTCCAAAGCAGCGGCATCATTTTACAATCCCATCAACGATATACAGGTTTCCTTTTTTTTTTTAATTGGGGTATAATTGCTTTACAATGTTGTGTTATTTTCTGCTGTACAGCGAAGTGAATCAGCTATATGTATACATATATCCCCTCTTTTTTGGATTTCCTTCCCATTTAGGTCACTGCAGAGCACTGAGTAGAGTTCCCTGTGCTATACAGCAGGTTCTCATTAGTTATTTATTTTATACATAGTAGTGTAAAATCATGGATTATAGACTAAAATAATAATGATAATATATAGGTTTCCAATCTCTCCCTATCCTAGACAACATTTTATTTTAGCCACAACTGGTGGATGTGAAGTGAACTCAATGTGGTTTTCATCTGCATTTCTCTAACGATTAATGATATAAATGTTGGCTGTATATTTTCTTTAAAGAAATGTCTATTTCCTTAAAGAAATGTCTATTTAGATCCCTGACCCATTTTTCAATTGGGTTTTCTTTTTATTATTGAGTTGTACAAGTTTTTATATATTCTGGATGGAATTCCCTTATCAGATATATATCATTTGTTAACACTTTCTAATTCCTGGTGGGTTGTTTCTTCAGTTTCTTGATGTATAGTTTGTAATACATAAGTTTTTAATTTTGGTGTATTTTTTTCTTTTGTGGCTAATATTTGCAGTGTCATATCTAGAAACCATTGTCTAACCAAGAATTACTCCCATGTTTTCTTCTAAAGGTTGATAGACTTAGCTCTTACATTTAGGACTATGATCCTTAAAAAAAAAACAGAACGAAACAAAACAAAACAAAAACAAAACAAAAAAACCTGTTAGCTAGCACTTCTAGATAACATTTATGAACAATTTTAAAAGACTTTTAGATTTACAGAAAAATTGTGAAGATAAGACAGGGTGATCCAATATACCCAACAACCAGTATTCCTATTATTAACAACTTACATTGGCATGATACATTCGTTACAATTAATGAATGAATGTTGGTAAATTATGATTAAATAAAGTTCAGACACCATTCAGATGTCCTTAGTTTTTACCCAATGACTATTTTCTTTATTCTAGGATCCTGCCTAGAGTTCCATACGACAGTTAACCAGCAAGTTCCCTCAGGCTTCTCCTGGCCTTGACAGTTTCTCATACTTTCATTATTTCCGGTTACCTTGACCAGCTTTTGAAAGGTACTAGCCAGGTATTTTGTTATCAATAGAATGTTGCTCAGTTTGGAGTTGTCTGGTGTTTTTCTCCTGATTAAACTGAGGTTCTAGATTTGGGAGAGGAAGGTCACAAGGGCAACGTGCCACTTTCACCTGCTGATATGAATCTTGATCACCTGACTGAGGTAGTTAATATTTGTCAGTTTCTCCACTGTCCAGTTACACTTTCCCCCCTTCTCCATACTGTACTCTTTGCAAGGAAGTCATTACAAGCTCTCACACTTAAAGGTAGTCATACTCCTTCTCCTTAAAGGCAGAATATTTACACAGATTATGTGGAATTGTTCTGCATAGGAGATTTGTCTATAATTTGTCTTATAATAAAAATATTAATGATAATTACAACTATCTTTTCTATTGAGCTGTGCCAATCTGTGTTCTATGCTGTTTTCTAACTCAGATGTATGTATAACATATAGGCATGTGTATACTTTTTAATTCCATTTTATTTGATATCAAAAGTGCAATTATTCCAGCTTTATTTTCATGTTTCATGTTTGTCTACTATCTCTTTTCCCATATCTTATCTTTATTTTCACTCTTTCTGTCTAGTTTTAAGTAAAAGAAAAAAGAAAAGGATATACTGGACTTTTAAACTTTTCTGAGTCTATGTTTCTAAATATCTGTCTTTAATCCATTTTATTTACTATAATACCTATGTGTGAATTTGGATTGATTTCCACTATCTTTCTGGTTTGTGTCTAGGAACAATTTTTTTTTTTTCCTGTGGTACGCGGGCCTCTCACTGCTGTGGCCCCTCCCTTTGCGGAGCACAGGCTCCGGACGCGCAGGCTCAGCGGCCATGGCTCATGGGCCCAGCCGCTCTGCGGCATGTGGGATCTTCCCAGACCAGGGCACGAACCCGTGTCCCCTGCATCGGCAGGCGGACTCGCAACCACTGCGCCACCAGGAAAGCCCTAGGAACAATTTTTATTGCTTAGATTAATCAATTCTTATTTTTTTCCTTCTGTCCTTCCCTCCTTTTATTCCCCATTGCTTGTTTAAACTTATGCATTTCATTGCATTTTCTGATGGTTACAATTCTCTTATTAAAGCATATATTTCTCTTTCCCTGGCCAATGCCTCAATTTCTTTAATACCTATGTGTCCCTCTCTCATATGATAAGAACCTTGGCCGACTTTTAACTCCCTTTGTTCTCTACTACAATTCACCTCACCAGTTTTGATGTGACATTAAGTTGTAGATTAGGTGTTGTGGATATATATTTCCTTTAATCACTGTTTATTAAAACTAATAATATTTATTAATGCCCTTATTTATTCCTGCTTTTTATAATCATTGCTTCCTTGTGGACTAACATAATTTTGTAGAGAATACGCTAAAAAAGATACTTTAGGGCTTCCCTGGTGGTGCAGTGGTTAAGAATCTGCCTGCCAATGCAGGGGACACAGGTTTGAGCCCTGGTCTGGGAAGATACCACATGCCGCAGAGCAGCTAAGCCTGTGGGCCCCAGCTGTTGAGCCTGTGCTCTAGAGCCCACGAGCCACAACTACTGAGCTCATGTGCCATAACTACTGAAACCCACACACCTAGAGCCCATGCTCTGCAACAAGAGAAGCCACCACAATGAGAAGCCCGCACACTGCAACGAAGAGTAGCCCCTGCTCGCCACAACTAGAGAAAGCCTGTGCACAGCAACGAAGATCCAACATAGCCAAAAATAAATAAATAAAATAATAAATAAATTTATTTTAAAAAATTGCTTTAGTTGAGGTCTGTGAGTGATAAGGTGAAAGATTTTTATTTTGCCCAATCATCTGAACTGTTTTCTGGATAATCTAGAATCTGTTCCTTCTCCAGCCCCCCAACAATACATGATCTCATTGTCTTGTTGATTCTGAGAAATCTGAGGTACTATGTTTTGCCTGTGGCTTTATAGGTGATTTGTTTTTCACTGTGGAAGCCATTCATTAAATAACACTCTGCTGTGTCTGGATGTGTGGTTTTATTTCTTTATCTGTTTATTGTGTGCTCCTTCACCCTCTGAAACCATTTTTAATCTAAGGTCATGTGTCTTTCTTTAGTTCTGGAAAACACTCACTTTTTCTTCAAAGATTACCTTCCTACATTGTCTTTTCAAATGTTTCTTTCTAGAATGTTTGCACTGTAATTTGATCTTCTATTTCTCTGAATTATTTTTCAAATACATTCTATTTATGCCATCCCCTTGATCTGGATAATCTTCTCAACATGATTTTCCAGCCCATTAATTAATTCTTTGTAGCTATTTTGCTATTTAAATTTTTTATAAACCCCTTTATTAAAATAATTACATTGTTTCACACCCAATATCTCTAAATGGTTCTTCTTTTAAAATATCTGCCCTTTTTTCATGCTTGCAATAAATTTCCTTATTTCCCTAAGGATATGTATTGTGCTTATTCAAAGTTCCTGCTTTTTCTGCTCCAGTAGCTCTGCTTTCTCTACTATGTATTTGTTGTTGCTGCCTTGTATTATTGTCATCAAATATTTTGTGCAAACTTTTTAATTTTATTATTGTCTTATTGATATTTCTTTTACAAGGTCAGCTCCCTCAAATTATAATCTTTGCCTCTGGGAAGGGTGACGTCTAACCCTAGCCTTGTTCTTCTAGCTGTGATTTAAAAGGAAGGGAACTATATCCTAGGTAGATTGTCTATTGATATAATCTGCTTAACCATTTCTACTCTTTTCTGGGACCTACATTCTCTCCCTTGACATCATTTGTCACATCAGCCCAGGCTGTCTTTTATCCAGAGATACTCACCTTTTGTGGCACTTGTCTGGCCCATGCTGAAGAGAGAGCACAGGAGAAAGTGCTCACGGTCAATTATCCAACTATCACACATTTATTATCTATTTCTTTTAGAATGTAAATCCCTGGGGGTGGGAAATTTGTACTGTTTACTAATACCTGCAGCACTTAGAACAATGCCTGGCGTAGAGCAGCCATTCCATAAATAACCGTTGGATGGATAAACACCTATCCCATCAGGGCTCTGGGTCAACTTTATGTGACTCAATCATGCCTAGATTTTATCATAGCCTTCTTGATCATGCTACACATGGGGCAGATCTAATGATCCAAGGTAGGGTGTTGAGGCAGTGTGTAGGTGTTTATTCCAACCCCTTTCTTTTTAGGGCTCTGGGAACATGGGGGGTGCCGTCCAGATTTTGCATTACTATGTTGGAACTGCACTCAGCTACAGCCAAGAGAATGCCCTACCAGGTCATGACTTCCAGCCTGGGCTTCTCAAGGCAACCTGAAAGAGAGAAATAACAGTGTACCTGGGACCCTCCACCTAACCCTTCCAAGTTGTTCCAGGGTGCCATTTCTTCCACTTAAAAAGAAACTCAGACTTTAAGCCTCCTGAGGAATGTTTACAGTTTTGTGCCACTTGCTAAGAGAAGCTCCACATTCCTCACATGAACAATAACTTCTCTAGCATCTGCTGGGTTTGATGTGGAAGACAGAGTCAGCAAGTTTGCCTTCTGAGTAACACAAACTCCAAACTCTACTTTTGATATAAATTTAAGTAAAGAGTGAATTGATTACAAAGAAAAATATTAAATTATTTTGGAGGCGATATGACAAAAAAATGTGGAGGTAGTACAAGGAATACAAGCCTATGACAGAAATTATGAATACGGTAGGCAAATATCTAATGCCTTGAACATAGTAGGTGCTCGATAAAAAAACCGTTGGATGAATGGAATAAAGAAATAGTGCTTTAGATATGAACTCATAGCTCGTTGAAGATCTTGTTCCTGCAGAGATGTGACAGGGGAAGGCCAAGAATGATGAAAGAGCAAAGAAAGGGGAGATATAGGTCAAGACCAACTTTTCCAACCTTAAAATTTTGTTAAAACCAGCCCTGCTCATAGAGAGTTAGAAAAAGACAAACGTTAACAACTCTGACAGGCTGAAGCAAAGCCAAGGGGAATTGGGATATTAGATCCATTTTTTAATTGACCAGGGGTGGCACAAAACATATACAAAGATGCCAGTGCTGACAGGAGCAAGCTACTCAGCACAGCCCGCTGAGAAAGACCCACCCTCAACACAGACTCCTAGACCTCAGTTCTATGTCTGGCATGTCCAATATCTATGATATCTTCCCTGCAGGAAACATGGATCTGAATGAGGAAAAAAACCTAGAAATTAGAAGCCACTTAATATCTACAGATTTCTCATACGTGAGATGTGATAAATGGATGGCAAGACAGTCAAGCAGAAAGCAATAGGAAATTTCTTGGTCTACCTGCGAACATAGGAATGTGCAGGTCACTGGATGAAGTGAAATGATCTCAACTCCACCATAATAGTTTTCTCATCTCTAGGTACCATGTTATCCATTCACCAAAAATCTGCTCATAAAACTACATTTTAAAAGCTCCTAAACACCCAATCTAAGTATAGTAGAGGTTTAAAAGACAAGAAAACATTCTAATTTCCAGAATATGACCTCCCACTCTGTACAACCTCTCGTTTTTCTACTGTGTTGAGGCATCCATGCCTCTCACGGACTCTATGCTTGAGTGTAATTTCTAACTTCTGTGACTATAAGAAACAAGGAATATCATAGTAAATTATGACAGATTTAGACCACAGAAAAGGAACACGTGACCTAGATCCTGGTGGATAGAGCCATAGGCTAAATATCAGAGACTACTGGTTTTCTGACTCCCTCTATGACCTTGGGCAATTCATCTATCTGAGTCTCAATAAAATCACCAATAAGGAAGGTAAGTGGGTTAGGTAATCCCTTAAGCCCCTTTCAGTTTGCCATTTTTGTTTATCTTTGCTGGTGTTCCTTCCACATAAGCTTCATCATTAGGAGGACTAATTTGGAGAGGAGGCAAAAAATTTCTTGGTTATTTTACACATTCCCAAGATTGAGAGCTTGTATTGATTCTGAGTTTTGCTTTCCATTGTTTTCCTCATCCTTTCTTAGAGACCTGTGTTGTTGAGGTCCAAGTAGACCTCCTGACCTGTTGGGCTGCAGTCAAATAAATATATGTACACATGCAAACACACACACACACACACACACACACACAAACACTGCTTTTCAGTAGTCTATTGCCTTAAGGAAACATGGAATCTAATAGTGAAGTTTTGCCAGACAGTGTCCAACTCTCGGTAATCTGTTAGGCAGTGTGGAAGTAACTCCATCTTAGTTGGACAGATTGAGAACAGCATGATCTGGAAGAAGAGATAAGGCTGGACAAAATCTTAGGAATTTATTCTCTTGGGGGTAGCAGTTAAGGTAATGATTTTTGAATGGATTCAAGGCAAAGGTTCAGCAATATCAACCACAAAGGAAAAGAATGATTGGGATTAACCCATGAATGCCTAAAATATGATCTCCAGAAGTGATCCCCCCAAACTGAGAGCATCACGGAACAATTTTACTATATCTGGAGCAGTTTATACTTCGGAGATTTGTCTTTGCTGCCAGTGTTAAAAGGATTCTCGTCCTAAGTCCTAACCTAGTCAGAGACAGCATTCTCTCTCCTCCTCTACTTGGACAACCAATTAAGTTGTCAGTTCCAAATTTAGACAGAGGCTTGAAACAGGCTTAATTAAAGTTTAAAGGATTGGGTTATTGAGTAAAATTTCCACTCAGCATCTTACGTTTTGGAAAGTAGAGAATTCCATCATCAAGCTGGCTTCTTGTTAAATGAGGTGGAAAGCTGAGTTAGGTAGGAAAGGGAAGCTAAGCTAATGGCTGTGTTGCTACCAAAGTTAAAGAGAGGACCAAAAGCAGCAAGGCGGCTCTGCACAAACAAATGAGAACCTGAAAGCCTCTTCTGATTTAAAGACCTCTTCTGATTTCTCAGGGGAGAGATTATAATAACAGGTAAATGATGTTTCCTACTGGAGAATGTTTAAACCTATGTCCTTGGAAGCTGTATCACATAGAGACAAGCATGGGCCCTGGAACCTAGTTTTTAAGCTACGATCTATGATGTACTGGTTTTGTAACCTAAGACAACTAATGAAAACTTCTCTGAGTCTTGGTTTCTTTAACTCCAAGACATGGATAATAATACTTACATCGCACATTTCACAGCTGTTGTAAAAATTAGAAATAACGTGAGTCCGTTGCTCGGTGCCACACAGCTGAGCAATTCAAATTCCACAGCTAATGTCTTTTCAGTTCAATGGAAAGTACAAATCAAGACGCTGGAAATTAACATTCAAGGAGAGTCTGTTATTTAAAAAAAACAAACTTGCTACGAATTTTATAAAGTAAATAATTATGCTACAATATGGCTTGTGGCTTATTAAGTTTAGATTTTTATTAATGAGATTTTCTTAAAATAGGAGCACACATCAACTTTTTTAGGACATGATTCAGATAAATGATGTCCTGAGTCTTTGCACCAGAGATGGCTTGACCTGGTGATGTACAGGTTAGAACTGTCTTTCAAGAAGGTTGCAAAAAAATGCCTCCTCCAGAGGCAAGGGTTACTTGTTCTGATGCTGAGGGGGAAAGAAAGGTGGTATTACCACTGTCTTTTCTCCAAAAAAAAAAAAAAAAAAAAGTAGAAAATGCCAAATCTTCTGTGGCATCTTTCCTGAAAATTTCTCTATCCCAATAAATTGCTCCTTCCTCTATATTTCCACAGCACTTTGCCAATACCACACTCTCCATCTCTCTAGGACAAATGTCAATAACAGCTGATGTTTACTACCTACTTGTTATGGGCCAGACTCTGTCCCAAGGAGTTCACATACAACTAACCATTTAATCATCTGTCTAAGGCTAAGAAGTAGGTGCTATTATCACTTCCTTTTGTAAGGCATTTGCCTAATGTTCTCCAGCTGGGAAGTGATAAAGGCTAGGTCTGAAGACAGTCCTTGTTTGTTTCTGTACTCTATGCTCTTAACCACGTCGAGCTGGCATTGCTTCTCTGGGCTACACATCTGAGAATCAATCCAGTGCAACTATTAGACTTATTTCATGGGCTGTTACGACTGAAACAGGATCTGAAAGAGAAGTAATCTTGACAATGCAGAAATAATCATTAAGAGAAACAGGGTGGCCAGAGAAAACATTTTTCTCCTTCAAGGTTTTTCTGAAGACTACACTGGAATGAGACAAGAGTCTAGAATGCCAACATGCTGATAAACTGCTTACCAATGCTGAACAAATTTGTCAACGATTCTATCTCCATATGCTATGCAGGAAAGAAAGCAAAGTCATCTAAAATTATCCATTTATTCTAAATGAAGGATTAGAAAGAGAGCACCCACACCCCACGTTAAGGCAACTAAAGGCCTCTTGGGGATTGGTCCCTGTTTACTTGTTCAGCCTCACATTTTCCCTCTTTCCTTTCAAATTCTACATTCCAATCACATTGAAATGGACTCATTTACCTGAAAATGCTCCAGACGTTCCCCCCTGCAGGTCATGGTACCTGCTGCTCCCTCTGCAGGGTCCCACTCACTGTCAACCTGATTTTTCCTCCTCTTTCAGATGATTAAGTGGGCATCTCTGCACAGGAACTGTTCCTTGACTCCCTTGCCCAGGTCTTGTTCCCATTACATGCTGTGTAGTTCCCACCGATGCCCTGCTGCCTGGACTCCTGCCTAGAAGGTACAGGTTAAGAACACAAACTTTAAAAATGGAACCTCAGTCCTACTACTGACGAGCCACCAACTTTGGGCAAGTTATTTATATTCTCCGAGCTTCAATTTTTTATTTGTATAATGAAAATAATAATAGCATCTATCTCATGAGATTGTGCTGAGGATTTGTTAAATGAAAGTAAAAGCTTAAGAACAGTGCCTGGTACGGAGTGAAGTACCTATGGCTGCTATTATTAGTAACAGTAGTAAGTTTTCCATAAAAGACCATCAACTCAATGCAAATAGTTGGAAACCAGGATCAGAATACACGGTCACTTTGGGCTATTGTATCATTTTAGGGAGATCTGGAGACTGTGATTCTTAGATGTCAGTTCTAATTACTGATCTCAGGCTGGTGCCGGAACGTGCTGTCCTTGCTGGAGACTCACGCTGAAACACTGCTATACCTGTTCATTAGTTTTCTGGCCCAGTTGCTCTCTCCCCTGAACTCTAGGTTTCAAACACCGCGTCAGCATTTCCTCTGCAGACAGCGTTACAAGTTCAGGGATACTGCTCCTTGGGGCATCATTGGCTGTTTCTGGTAAACGGTGCTCAGTGTGTTTACTTTAGTTTTGCAAAGAAGCTGGGGAGGAATTGAGTTTGAGGCCCTGGGGAACTTCATAGACAGAGGCGGGGGCTGGGAGTTGGCTTCATTTCTTCTTTGAGAACACGTTCAGCTTGCCACGCTCTCCCTCTCCCTTTCTGGAAGGTCCTCTCCCTCTCAGCATTGCTATTCTTTATCATCACAGTTACTGATACCCAGAGCCCTTTGGAATCCCACCCCCTGGCAATTCCAGACTTCCAGGCTGCTGAGGGAGGTTGGTAGGGGTGGGGCAGGGTCTGCCTTCTGAACAGCTCCCCGTGTTGCACATCCCCCTCCCACAAATTGACCTTACATAAACCCATTTGTTTATGCCTTTGTTCCTGGCTCCTCTGCTTTGGCTGTTAGTGTGTGTGTGTGTGTGTGTGTGTGTGTGTGTGTGTGCGCGCGCGCGCGCGCGCACGTGTGTGTGTTTGACATCTCCTTCCTCAGTAGCACAATTGCTTACTTTCAGATAAACAAAGAGGAAATAGCTTTGGACCAGGGACAAGGAAACTAAAATCCATTTTGATTCTATTTTTATATTTTATATTTCAGCAAATCACTCCACTTCTTAGGTCCTTGGATTCCTAATCTGTGAAATTAGCAAACTGGAATATTTCTCTCTGGAAATCTGCTTTGAAATTTAATAATTATGTTGAAAATTTAAGGCTCTTGGAAGGCTTGATAGGTCAATGTTCAGGGACACGGGAACTTCCTGAGATCTCTTCATCATCCCATCAGCATCTCTCAGTAACCGGTTGATGTACAAATCTTGACTTTACGTCAGAGAGAAAGGTGCCTCGTAAGGCTGGCTGAGTCAGATCATTCCTGTCACAGCCTTAGCAGGTCCCCCAGACCCTGGGATAAGTGGGAAGAACACCTATGGCAAGGTTTTCCCAATTTTCCTACTGAGGTAACTCCAACAGGGTGTGTACTTCAGAGGGTCTGGAATGTAAATCTAATTAGCATATTGCAAGGCTGAAAGTCTTTTCATGTCTCATTTTATCTTTGAATTCATACAAATTTTACTCCATCTTTGTTTGTTTTAATACAAATAATGCTTGACATTATTTAACATGTAGTGAAATTAATGCTTTAAGAATACGCATTAAGCTTGGTGCCCTGGGCACCCTCCTAGGCTATGTGTCCTCCAATTTGAGCAGCACAGATTTATCAACAATAATAATTTATGGAGTGGAGGTGGGATCAAGATGGCAGACTAGGAAGACCCTGAGCTTACCTTCCCCCACAAACACATCAGAACTGCAACTGTATATAGAAGAGCTCTCCCTGAGAACAACATGAAAACCAGCAGGACAGCCCTTCTAAAACCAAGGCTATAAAGAAAGAACCACAGAGAGTCTAGTAGGAGGGGAAGAGAAGTGATTTAGTTGAGACCCACGTCCCTATCAGGTGACCCAAAAGTGAAAAGGGGGCTTCCCTGGTGGCGCAGTGGTTGAGAGTCCGCCTGCCGATGCAGGGGAAACGGGTTAGTGCGCCGGTCCGGGAAGATCCCACATGCCGCGGAGCGGCTGGGCCCGTGAGCCATGGCCGCTGAGTCTGCGCGTCCGGAGCCTGTGCTCCGCAACGGGAGAGGCCACAACAATAAGAGGCCCGCATACCGCAAAAAAAAAAAAAAAAGTGAAAAGGGATATCACCACTTATCCCTAAGGAGCGAGGGGTTCAAATCCCTTATTAGGTATCCTAGCCCTAGGGTCTATCACCAGGAAGACAAGCCTGCTTAGCTGGTATGAAAACCAGTGGGGGCTTACCAAAGGGCTGAAAGAAACAGTACTGCTCTTGAAGAGTGCATGCACAGACTTGCTTGTTCCCAGTCCCAGAGGAAAGGCATCAGTTTGATAACCGCTTGGTGCGCTACTTTACTTGCCAGGACTGCCCCAGTGCACCCCCCAGCCCACACTGGGATCCTGTTCCAGCCCCTCCTCCTCTAGCACTGCACTCCACTAAGGCAGAGGCCACCACTGCCATCATGCACACACATGCCAGGGAAAAGCAGAGCCAGCTCATAAGAGAGTTTCCGGGCCCTCAGACCCCAGCCATGCCCCCAACCAAGGTGAAGAATGCCATCACTCCAAGGAGAAGCCCAACTCCCTCAGGGCTCCTGCTCCAGCCCCTTGGTCCTGGCCCCACACTCTGATAGGGTGGTGACCACCACAGAGCCTGGGAGAGAAACCCTGGCTACATACGGCTCTGGCTCTCTTGGGAAAAGACATGGCCCATGGTCACTTCAGATCCACCTCTCCCACCAAAGTCACTGGGCACACAGAGACTGCACAGGGATGCTCCAACAAAAGGACACTCCTTTAAGACTGGAATAGGTAACAGCTATACCTAATTTCATAGAGGCAGAGAAAGTCAAACAAATGGAAAAGACACAGGAAGATGTTCCAAGTAAAAGAACAAGATAAAGTCCCAGAAAAATGCAGTTTGCTTGATAAAGGGTCCAAAGCAATAGTAATAAAAGTGCTCACTGAACTCAGGAAAAGAATAGTAGAACATGGTGAGAACTTCAACAAAGAACTAGGAAATGTAAAAATGAGCCAATCAAAGCTGAAGAATACAATAACTTAAATGGAAAATACACCAGAAGGCATTAATAGCAGACCAGGTGATACGAAAGAACACATAAGCAACCTGCAAGGTAAAACAGTGGAAATCACCCAATCAGAACAGCAGAAAGAAATAAAATTTTTTAGATGAGGATAGTTTAAGGGACCTGTGAGACAACATTATAGGGGTCCCAAAAGGAGAAGAGAGAGGATGGGCAGGGCAGAAAATGTATTTGATAAAATTATGACTGCAAACCTCCTTAACTTGAACAAGGAAACAGATATTTAGGTCCAGGAAGCACAGAAAGTCCCAAACAATATGAACCCAAAGAGACCCACATCATGACGTATAATTAAAATGGCAAAAGTTAGAGATAAAAAGAGAATTTGAAGGACAGCAAGAGAAAAACAAACAGTCACATACAACAGAACTCCCATGAGGCTATCAGCTGAGTTTTCAGCAGAAATTTGCAGGCCAGAAGGGAGTGACATAGTATATTTTAAGTGCTGAAAGGAAAAAACCTACAACCTAGGATACTATACCCAGCAAGGTAATCATTCAGAATTGAAGGGAAGATAAAGAGTTTCCCAGACAAGCAAAAACTAAGAGTTTATCACTACTAAACCTACCTTACAAGGAATGTTAAAGGGTCTTTTTTAAGTGAAAAAGAAAAGGCTATAACAAGAATTAAAATATCTGAAGGAAAAAAATCTCAGACCCATTGTTACTATTGAAACTGAATCAATAATCAAAAATTCTCAACAAGCAAAATCCAGGACCAGATAGCTACACAGGAGAACTCTACTGAACATTTAAAAGAAGAGATAATATCTATCATTCTCGAACATAAAAAGGATCATACATTATGATCACGTGGTATTTATTCCAGGACTGCAAGGATGATGTAATATCCATAAATCAATCAATGTGACATATTCAATACCACATTAGCAAATTAAAGAATAAAAATCACATGATCATCTCAACAGATACAGAAAAAGCATTTGACAAAATTCAACATTCACTGATGATTAAAAACCCTTGACAAGGTTGATACAGAGGGAACATACCTCAACATAATAAAGGCCATTTATGACAAACCCACAACTAACATCATACTCAATGGTGAAAAGCTGAAAACATCCCCTTCAACAACAGTAACAAGACAAGGATGCCCACTCTCACCATTTCTGCTTAGCATTGTATTGGAAGTTCTAGTCACAGCAATAAGATGACAAAAAGAAATAAAGGTATCCAAATTGGAAGAGAAGAAGTAAAACTGTCACTGTTTGCAGATGTTATGATACTGTATTTAGAAAATCCTAAAGAATCCACCAAAAAACTACTAGAACTAATAAATGAATTTAGTGAAGTTGCAGGATGAAAGATTAATATACAGAAATATGTTGCATTTTATACATTAATAATTATCAGAAAAAGTAAGAAAACAACCTCATTTAAAATTGCATCAAAAATAATAATACCTAGAAATAAATTTAACCAAGGAGATGAAAGACCTGCACTCTGATAATTGTAAGACACTGTTGAAGGAAAATGAATGTGATATAAATAAATGGAAATATATCCCATGTTCATGGATTGTAAGAATATTGTCACAATCTCCTTACTACCCAAAACAATCTACAGATATAATGCAATCTCTATCAAAATACTAATGACATTTTTTCATAGAACTAGAACAAATAACTCTAAAATTTGTATGGAACCACACAAGACCCCCCAATAGCCAAAGTAAACTTGAAAAAAAAAAAGAACAAAACTGGATGTATCATAATCCCTGACTTCAAACTATATTACAAAGCTACAGTCATCAAAACAGTATGATACTGGCACAAAAACAGACACATAGATCAATGGAACAGAATATAGAAACCAGAAGTAATCCACACTTATGTGGTCAATTAATCTATGATAAAGGAGGCAAGAATATATTTACAATGAGGAAAAGACTATCTCTTCAACAAATGGTTCTGGGAATACTGGACAGCTACCTGCAAAAGATTCAAACTGGACTACTTTGGCACACCATATACAAAAATAAACTCAAAATGGATTAAAAACCTAAATGTAAGACCTTAAAACATAGGTTGTTTGCTCTTTGACATTGGCCTTAGCAATATTTTTGGGGTTCTATCTCCTCAGGCAAGGAAGACAAAAGCAAAAATAAACAAATGGGACCTAAGCAAACTTAAAACCCTTGCACAGCTAATGAAACCATCAACAAAGCATCAAGGCAGCCTACTGAATGGCAGAAGATATTTGCAAATGGCATGTCCTATGTGTCAGATTAAAATATGGGTGGAGGACATAAATAGGCATTTTTCCCAAGAAGATATACAGATGGCCACAAGCACATGAAAAGATGTGCAACATCACTAATCATCAGGGAAATGCAAATCAAAAGCACAATGAGATACCACCTCACACCTGTCAGAATGGTTAGTTTCAAAAAGACAACAAATAACAAGTATCAGTGAAGATGTGGAGAAAAGGGTGCCCTAGTACATTGTTAGTGGGGATGTAAATTGGTACAGCTAGTATGAAAAACAGTAGGGTTTCTCAAAATTTTTAAATATAACTACGATATGATCCAGCAATTCCACTCCTGGGTATTTACCCAAAGAAGCCAAAAACACTAATTCAAAAAGATATGTGCACTCCCATGTTCATGGCAACATTATTTACAATAGCCAAGAAATGGAAGCAACCTAAGTGTCCATCAATACATCAATGGATAAAGAAGGTGTGAGATTATATATATATATATATACACACACACACACACACACACACACACACACACACACATATATATACAATGGAATATCACTCAGCCATATAAAAAGAATGAAATTTTGCCATATGCGAAAACATGCATACACTAGGAGGGTATTATGCATAGTGAAATAAGTCAAACAGAGAAAGACAAATATGTTTTCACTTATATGTGGAATCTAAACAATAAAACAAATGAACAAATGTAACAAAACAAATAGCACAGGGAAGATAGCCAACATTTCATAAGTTTATATGGTGTATAATCAATAAAAATATCAAATCACTATGATGTGCCTCTAAAACTAATATTTTAAGCCAACTATACTTCAATTAAAATAAACAACAGAAAACAGTAACTTATGAAGTGTACTATGTGTCAGGAATTGTTCCATGTACTTTGCAAGAAGAAATTTCCCTTAGATGATAGAAGTTTTACATTTGCTGAAGTAGAAAAGTAGAGAATATTGTTTCAACGGCATCTCTCTTCTTTCCTATAAGGTAGGAAAGATAATAGCAAGACCGTAGTTTAATGTACGTGTTAGATAAGATGTATAGGAAAATACTTTACAAGCTGGACACACCCTATACATGATAGCTAACCATGTTAGTTAATGCTAACCTCAGCTGGGACATCTCCTAGAACAGCAGAATAGATGGTGACCATGATTAAATTCTGCCTGATTGCCAAGAGATCTGGGGTTGGAGACATTCTCAGAACCTCAAGAGTCCCTTGGAGCATTTATAAGAAGCCTATAGGGATGATGTAGTCCTGGGAGGAAATAGACCATACTGAACAAAGATCAAAACATTTCTTTGCCAAAGTAGACAATTTTTTCCCTCCAAATTAAGGAACTGGGTAAGGGCAGAAAGTCAAACTATTGTTGAATTAATTAATTTTCTAATGTGTTTCTTCATGTCCATTATGAGAGTTTTTTGAGCAAGTATGTTCTACAGTCCAGGCAGAGATTTCTACCCATAAATATTGGCCCAATGAAACTTTTTATCCTTCCCCTCTCTGGACAATATGGCTAACTTCCTGTTGTACTAAAAATAAAATCTATCTTTTCTTATGATATTAGCTATCATTATCTTTTTCTATACTGCTAATTTTGAATTCAGACATGAATCCTGCATTTTTAATTTAAAAAATCAATAGAACATGGCAATTTAAAAGATAGCAAGACAGTGAGGGAGGAAACTATTGATAAATATATATTAAAAGATAAATTACTTCCAAAGACAACATTTGACTTCCTCTCAAGGAGACACAGTTTCTGAAATCTGAGGGTATTAAGTAGCAGTCGGTGGGTTTCATCCTGCTTTATGCTAGTGTTCATACGATTGTCTGGAGACCTGGCGTGGTCACATGGACGCCTCGGTTGAATTTTAACTCTTAATCTTGTGCCTTTTGGAATTTATTTTCTTTATTAATTGGGATGGAGCCAACTCAGGGATAGGGTTTCTATAAAGGAATAAGTAGAGCAAATGGAGGGACAGATGATCTCAGATCATCAGAGCCCCATAACCTTCCCTCATGCTGACAGTAATCAATTTCCATTCCCTTTTATTAATCTCTATGAGTAGAGAGTCTGACTAATAAATATCATGACATTACTTTTTAAAATTACTTTATTTTATGTGTGTGTGTCTGTATGGATGTGTGTGTGTGTGTGTGTGTGTGTGTGTGTGTGTGTGTGTGGTTTTAGTTATAAAGTTATACAGAGTTCTATCCAAAATAGTCACCCTGGTGGCTACTGCAGTTACTTCAATAATGCAGGTATTGCCCATACATTTTATGACTCTTATTTGAGGATTGACTTGAGTCTACTTGAAAATCACACAATTAATTGGCCCTATAAATCTAATTCAGTCCAATCTATTGCTTTTCAAACAGGATTTTAGGCATGTATAATTTAATATTCAGTCCATAGGCAAAGACCCCCAATTGTCTCAAGAATGTCTTTTATGGCTATTTCCCCCCTCCTTCCTCTCATTCTCTCCCCGTCCCCTCTCTTTCTTGCTATCTCTGTTATTAATCCAAGATCCTATCAAGGTTAATGAATTCCACTTGTTTTTTTATGGAGTTTAATCACTTTAAACAACAGCCTCTCCCACCTTTTTTTTTTCTCTTTCTAACACTGACCTTTTTTTTTTTGGTGGTGGTGGTACGCGGGCCTCTCACTGTTGTGGCCTCTCCCGTTGCGAAGCACAGGCTCCGGACGCACAGGCTCAGCGGCCATGGCTCACGGGCCCAGCTGCTCCGCGGCATGTGGGATCTTCCAGGACCGGGGCACGAACCCGTGTCCCCTGCATTGGCAGGCGGACTCTCAACCACTGCGCCACCAGGGAAGCCCTACCACTGACCTTTTTGAAGAATCCAGGCCAGTTAGGTTATAGGTGTCTCACATTTGGGATTTGGGATTTGTCTGACTTCTTCTTCTTGATTGCTTTTAATTTGTTTATCTACTTTTCTTTTCTGTAAAGCCAACATTAGAACTAGAGGCCTGATTGAATTTGGGTTAATCATTGGAAGCAAGACATTGTCACAAGAGATGTTTGCTATCTTACATGGGATAACAACACAAGGCTTAAAAGTTCATAGCGGGTCAATGTGTCTCACCATTGCTGATGCTAAATTTGGTCACTTGGTTAAAAGAGCAAGGACCAGATTGTTCCATGTTGACATATATTACCCTTTGCAATTACTAAGTAATCTGTGGATTCATTCTTTGGTACATGGTGAAAATATTGTTTCCAAACAAACTTTTACCTAATGGCTTTTAATATACATATTTGTCCCTTGCCTGAACCAGTTTTTACATTGGGAGTTTCCAAAATAGTAATATTCAAATTCTACCATTTCTTTCTGTTTTTTTGTTTGTTTTTTGGCTGCACCGTGTGGCTTGCAGGATCTTAGTTCTCCACCCAGGGATCAAACCCACGTCCTCAGCAGTGAAAGTGCAGAGTCCTAACCACTGGACCGCCAGGGAATTCACTTACCATTTCTTTCTATGTGTACTAGCAACATCCATCTAAAAGAACTTTTATCACCCTTCCTCTATCTTTTGAATATCACTATAGACTCAGAGGTTTTGATTTCTTCAAATGTTGTAAGTAATTACACTTATTATTCACTATAATGCTTAAATTGTCCCAAATTTGGTCAGTAAGAGCATGCTTAAGCAAGCTTTTGTGTGTTACTGACATATTCACATTAGTCTTTGAACACTTCCTTGATTTTCACTGTAAGCAGAGGTCCCAATTCACATTGTATTTTCCTGTAGATCTATGCAGTGGTTTTACAACATACTCACAAATTCTTTGACATACTCCCATCAAAAGGTAGATTCTAGCTCTTTTCCCCTTGAACATGAGCTAGCCTTAATGACTCAGTTCTAGCAAACAAGGCAAGACATGGTGCTTCAAAGACTTGCTCATAGAAGGAGATACAGCTTATTGCTAGCTTGCTTTCTTTTGAGACATATTCCTTGGGAGCCCTGAGGCAACATGTAAGTCTAGTTTTCCTGATGCTACTGAGGTGTGGAAACCACGTGGAGATGAAATAACTGTACAAGGAACCCTAGCTGTTCTAGCCCCCAGCTCTTCCAGCCCTTGGGCTTTTTTGTGTCTTTCTAGCATCATTTTCCAGATGTAGAATCAAGAGATTCCAGCTCCCAGGCTACAAGCTTCCCCAGCTGACACTGAGTGGAGCAGAGATGAGTTAACCCCGCTGAGTCTTGACCAAATTGCAGATTTGTGAGCAATACTGATACCGCTGTTTTGGAAGCCACTAAATTTTGAAGTGGTTTATTGTACAGAAGTAGCTAACAAGAACAATCTAATATCAGTCAATTTTTAAAGGAGCATTGTTTTCTTTTAATGGGAAATGGTATCAGAAATAAAATTTGGGTGCTGATTTGCTCATTGCTACTGGGTACTTTTGCTTCCAAACCATTTTAGTGCACAGAGTGGGGAAAATTATTTGAAAAATTATGAATTTGTAGTTATATTTCTAATTAAATTTACCATTAAAGGGAGTTTTCACAAATTTTATTTTATTATCACATCTTTTTTACCCTGAAAATCTTGCTTTATAATAACATTAATATATTTAACGTATTTGCTTCACTCTTCAGTAACATAGCCTACTACTAAAAGTGTTACTAAGAATATTACTAAAACACGACTATTAATAAAAAGCCCACTGAATTTTAGATTTCTATGCAATTCTTTTTGTTTCTAGAATATTGCCTACGAATGATACACAGTCATAGTACAGGGTTCAAAATCACTTAAACTCACTCTTTTTTCTTAGTTGATATAGTATGAATTTGATGTAACTTTAAGTTCATTAGTTACTCTTTGGCTCAGTTTTAGGGTTTGCCTTTATTCTTTCTTATTTAACTTTATTTTTAAATATATAAGCATTTCCATGGTTCAAAAGTCAAAGCTACCTTAATTGGTAAACTCAGCTCATCCCTTCTACACTATCCTCACATACCCTCTAAAGCAGAGTAAACATGTTCATTAGTTTCTCCTTTGTCCTTCCTATAAAAATGCACTCTTATTTCCACTTCTTTCTTATAGAAAAATAATAATTATCTTGCTTTTTTTCACTTGGTAAAATAGAATTCATTTTAATCAGCTCACGGAGCTATTTCTCATTCTTTTTAAGACTGTATTGTGTTCAGTCATATTGATCTACAGTCATGGATTTAACCAGTCATTTTGGTGGACATTTTATTACTATTCCTTTGCTACAACAAGAAATTCAACAATAAAACAACTCTGTGCATGTTTTATTGTGGCTGTAGTTGTTGTATTGTGTTGTTTTTGTGGAGATGTATCTACCTGGTCAATTTCAAGAAGTGGTATTTAGGGATCGAGGAGTAAGTGCACACACAATTTTGTGAAATAGTGCCAAATTTCTCCCCCTAGCAATTGTACTATTTCAAAATCCAGTTGGCACAGTGTTTGAGTGCCTGTTTCTCCACAGTTTTACCAACAGAGTGTTTTGTCAAGCTTTTAGACTTTTGCCAGTTTGATGGTATTGCAATGAATGGTCATAATTTTTCTTTCACTATTAGTAAAATATAATTTTATATATTTAAAAGTTATTTATGTATCTTTTTTGTGAACTATTCATGTACTTTATCCATTCTTCTATCAGATTTAGTCTTTTTTTTCCGTAATTTTTAAGAGTTCTTTATGTATCACTTGGTGACACAAGTTGCAAAAATCTTCTTTTGACTTTGCTTGTGGCATTTTTTACCCTAAAATTTTATGTAGTAAAGCTTATAGTTCTTTTTGTTTCTGATCCTGGATTTTGAATCATAGTTCAAACACCCTGAGTTTATTAATTTACCAATGTTTTCTATTAGTCATTTTAAGTTTTATTTTTTAATTTGAGATCTTTAATCCATTAGGAGTTTGATAAGTGATGTGAGGTATAGATCCAGCTTTACGTGTTTTCTAAATGGCCACCCAGTTGTCCTACCACCATTTACTCAAGAGACAATATTTTCTCCAGTGACATTTGATACTACCTTTATCATATAGCAAATTTCCATATGCAGTTATTTCTCTTCCTGGACCTTGTATTCTATTCCATTGGTTCATTTTTCTAATCATGGGCAAATACCACACTATTTTCACTATAGATACTTTATTGTATGTCCTAACGTTTACGGACACATTTTTTTCTGAGGTTTTTTTCTCTAGCTATTTTGGCAAGTTTACTTTGTTCATATGAACTTTAGAAATAACTTGTCCAGAAAGAAAAAAGTAGATAGTATTTTTTTGAGTTCATCCTAAATTTATATGTTAGCTTAAGGCAAATTCATATTTTTATGATCTTTAGCAAGTCCTATCCAAGAATAAGAACTGTCTGGTGTCCAAGTCTACTTTTGTGCCTTTCAGGAATATCTGAAGTTTCACTCAAACGAGGTTTACATATATGTTGTTGAGTTTATTCCTAAGTATTTTACCTTTAGATTACTATTGTTAGCAGAGGCTTCTTTTCCTTTATGTCCTGTAACTGATTATTGCCTATTTCTAAAAGTCAAATTCACCATGGAGAAACGAAACAAAAACGTCCAAATTTGGGCGAAATTGGAAACTCAGAAACTATAAAGAGATGTGAAAGATTAATGTATTTATCTATATAAAAATTTAAAATGTCTGCACGAGAAAATACTATAAACATAGTTGAAAATATATGATGAGCTCAGTAAAATATCAAGCTGAAATAGCCAAGTGCTAATTTACTTTATCATAAAGAGTTACTAAATATCAGTGTGAAAATACCAATAACCCAACAGAAATATAAGCAAAATTCATGAATAGATTATTCACATACATAGAAACATAAACTATGCCGAAGCATATAACAAGGTAACAATGACAATAAAAAATAATAATGATATGTAGCATTAAATCTCAAAGTTCTTACCTTGTAAGAGACACTGGCCTAAGTACTTTATGTGTATCAATTTATTTAAACCTCACAAAACACTTTGAGATTGGTATTACTATCATGCCCATTCTACCAATAAGAAAACTATTGATTATAAATAAGATCATTATAAATGAGTGTAGATAGGCAAACTGATTAATCATTTTTGAATCACCAATCATATTAACAAATATATTTTATATTTGTTAATATGATTGGTGATTCAATAACGATAGAATCATTATAATCATATATAAAATATCTTTTATATATTTTATATTATTAAGTCTAATAATACACAGTGTGGCTGAAAGTATGAGGACGCTGATAGCCTCACACATTTTGGAGAGAGTACTAATTGTGGTAACCTCTTAACAGCCTCTAACAACTTGTTAAATGCTCATATCACTTTTAAGCCATGAGAATTTCTGATAGGAACTTCTCAGAAACATAGAGTTCAATACGTATGCAAAAGTGAAAGTACAAGGATTTCTACGATAGCATGTTGTTTGGTCAGGAAAGGCTAAAACAATGCAACTGGCTGTTAGTTAAATAAAGCATGTTACATGAAGACAATGAAACACTTGACAGCCATCAGTGAGTATGAAGTCCATCACAGTGTACTGATTATGGCAAGATGTCAACCGTTTTAAGGGATAAAGTCGAGTGCACAATTGTGGAAATGCTCCTCTCTCATTTCTATTGCTAAATAAGGCAATGTGCTTTCAAATGCGCGTGAAGTTTCTGAAAACGATAAGAAACTCAACTGGATTTGTCTCTAGAGAGGGAACTGAACATCTGAGGTGGGAGAGATCTTTACTTTTTATTATGCAGTGATTTTTTTTTGCCATATACAAGTAATTTATTTTTATGATATTTATGAAATTTAATATTTATGAAATTTATGAAATTTAAATTTATGAAATTTAAAAAGAAAATACTGGAGACAGAGAGAGAGAAGTGGTAAGGTTTAAAATAAATTCAGCCTTTGGGACAGGCATCTAAGTCTCCCACTGTGGCTGTGTAGAAGTGAGACGTGTGCTTTGTGGTTTTGACTTTTCTGTCTGTGTATTAAAGTTAGATAGATGATGTATCCTCACACCTTAAATTAAGGGTCTCTCTACTGACCTCTGACCCTTCAATACCCATGGGAACATTTGCTAAACTGGTTGAGAGGGTGACGCGTCTAGCCTGTATTTGGTTTTACTGGATAGAGAAGTTTGGTATTGTGAGGCAAGCTTCAGAGTTGATCCGGGCAATTGGAGCTGCAATTGTTTATAAATTGGAGCAATGCTTTGAAGCTGAGGGTTTCTTTTGCAGACCAGGAAGCCTGCTCAGTAGGTGGCATTCCACTGCCTTTTGGTTCACTTGCAAAAGCTTTCTGTCAAATGGAAAATCCATGTAATAAGTAGTTTTCAAACTATATCCCTAGAGACCAAGCTTGTTAAAATTGTTCTTCCCTAAACAAATGTGTTTGAAGGACTGGGGAAAACACTTATTTCACAGTTACCTTTTGGTCCTAGGGATGACTCAGAGAGCCTCCTGTTGAATGAGGACCAGCCTGAGGGACATATTTGCTGAGGTTAGTAGGGGTCAGACTTGGGCCCAATCCTGCTGATGATGTTTTGTCTGCTGCAAGAGGACAGGGTCGTTGAGGGTGCAGATGGTACCAAGCAGTCAGGAAGGAAGTAGCATTTTGGAAACAAGAATGGAATTCACATTATATCAGTAAATTGGAAAGGTGAAGAAGAAAAACAAACAGAAGGGGGGAAAATATGAGAAGCACTTAAGATGTGGAAAAGGTAATGGCCAAAATCTAGGTGAGGAACTGCTTACAATTCAACCTAAGGGTCAGAGGAGGCAAAAAACCTTTGGTCAGTATTTGACCAGACAACCTATTCTGTGAATCACAGACAATGGAAGAAAATCATTCTTTTATACTAAGAGCTAGTCAGGCATCATTTTGAGGTATCTTTTTATTTCTGGGTTCTAATGTCTGCTTGGAAGTATATTTCAAAATCAGACATGGTGATACAGCTGAGAACTATGACCTAAAAGGAACTATATGAGCCGGAAATATGTACAGAGATTTCTAAGAAGCATCATGTGAATGACTTTGGGAAAGGTGTCTTAACCACACAGTAGCTCAAGGTTCACGTCAGGGCACCGCTATGTTTTAATGGTGATGAATTAAGCTTCAATCCTAATTCAAATACCCCTGGGAGTAGATGAAGGATATAATTGTTTTTATATTATAGATTCTCATGGAGCTCTATACTTCTTATTCGTAACATTTACTATAATAGTAAATAATTAATTCTTTCCACAAATATTTATTGAGCAGCTACTGAGTGTCAAGCACTCTCACAGGCACTGGGTATATATAATCACTTTAAATTCTATTTTTCAAATTTCAAAGTTTTTTATAGAGTTAATCTCTTCCTTAAAGTAATGTATCTTATAGAGCTAGTAAAAGTCAGCTGCCACTCTCTATTTGACTTGGAGATCTCTTTGTCCACATCTGAAAGATTTTTAATTACATTTTTTCATCTTTCTTGTTACCACAGGAAACTGCTTTCCAAGCTATTTCACAATTATATAGAATGACTCCCATTCTCACAGTTTCCTATAGCTACTTCCTCGACATTTTTCCAGCCTCTTGCCATTTCCACAGATAAAGCCAATGACATATATTTTAGTTTTTAACACCTCACTCCTGGCATCAATTGCTGTATAAGCTATCTTTTGACACTAAAATATCACATCATCAACCACAAATACACTGGCTTAAAACAGTAAGCAAACATGAAGCTGTGGGTCAGCTGGGCAGGTCTTCGGGTCATAGCTGAGCTCATGTATGTCTGTGGTCAGCTGCAGGTTGGCTAGGCAACTTTGCTGATCTAGGATGGACTCAGTGTGGGTAACTGGAGTGACTTGACTCTGGGGCCGCATGTCTTTCATTCCCCAGTGAGATAACCAGACTGTTACTTAAGGCCATCAAAGAGAAGCAGTAGAGTAGGTAGACATGGGCAAGATCTCTCTGTTTGCCTCACATTTGTCAAAGCAAATCACATGGCTGAACTCAAAATCAAAGAGAAGGGATCTCTTCTCCAACTCTAGGTGAGAGCAGCTACAAAGTCACATGAGAAGGGCATGGATACAAGGAGGGGTAAAAAATTGATGCTATGAACACAGTAAATCCACCAAAGAGACAATCAGCATATTCCATACAAAAAATTATGATGTCCTGGTGGTGGTGGGAGTGGTGAGAAATAGTCCGATTCTGGCTCTCTATGGAGGGCAAGATGACAGAATATCCTGATTGACCAGATGAAGGATATGAGAGAAAGTGAAAACAACTGATAATGACAAAAGTTTTCTTGAGTATGTGGAAGGGTAGACTTGATACTAATTGAGGTAGAAAAATTGAACAATAAACAAGTGAGAAGGAGAATATCAGAACCTTCATTTTAGACACTCTTCCAGCTAAGACAGCTGCAAAACAAGCCACCTCAAACTTTAATGGCTTATGACACAACCCACATTGATATTGCTCACGAATCACTGGTTTGGGCAGGCTCGTCTCTGCCCCACTTGGCATCAGCTAAAATGGCTTGAGGGCAGGGCTAGAATCACCTGAAGTCTTGCTCTCTCAACACATCTGGGGGTTGATGCTGGGAAGACTCCAACAGCTGGGGCTTAGAAGATCTGGGGTCTGGGGTCCCTCATGCATCTCTATCTTTGTGTGGTCCCTCTAGGACTGCAGCTTCAGGGTAGCCGGACTTCTTATGTGTCAACTCAGGACTCCCAAGATGTGTATCTGAAGAGAGCACGCACCAGGCAGAAGCTTATTAAGCTTATTAGCTTTTCCAAACTAGTCTCTGAAGTCACACGGCATCACCTCTACTGCATTAAATCCATTAGAAATGAGTCACCAAATTCAGTCCACTTTCAAGAAAAGGGGATTTTTGACTCCACTTTGGAGGGGAGGCATGTCGGATCATTTGTGGACATATTTTCAAGCCCTCACAAACGTGACAAGCAAGATATCTATTAGACTCCCAAATACAGATGATAAGGAGAAGCTCATTTTTCCAGTCTGGAGTTCAGACTGGAACTCAAAATAGTAATATAAATAGGAGAGCCAGAGAAGAGATCCATGCACCATATCTCAGGACACTCCAAACTTGAAAAATGGAGAGATGAGGCAGGCTCCTGGAGAAAAGAGAGATGAGGCAGGCTCAAGGAGAAAAGAATTAATTGTAAGAAGAGACTGTAGGAGGAAACCCAAGAAGTGTTATTTTTCTATAATTATTTCCCAAGTAAAATGGAAGCTCTATGAGGCAGGAACTGTGTTATCTCCCCCTTTGTGAATTTCCAGCACAGTATCTGGAGAGACTCAAAAGTAAGTACCCTTTGGATAAACACACATCGAACTATAGGAAGACTCAGGGTAGGGGGTCAGTGACTGGGAGGATGGGAAACAGAGCGTGGAGAAGGGGCCTATGCTAAGGAGTCTAATTCTTGGTACATACATAAAGCAAGTAGAAATGTGTTTCTGGAATCCTAGAGTCAGTTTGGGTCAACTAGTGTATCACAGAGATGGCATCTGACGCATTGGGAGAAGATAAATGCTCCAAGGAAGGGAGGCAGCAGAGAAAAGAAATCAACAACAGAACCTTGAGGAATACAACTTCTTACCAGGCCACCCCGCCCCCCACACCCAAGCTTCAAATGATCTGGTTCTTGTTTAGCTTTCCAGTCTCAGTTTATATCTTCCTCTCACCTTGGTTTCTATGCTCTAGCCACCATGGTACCCTTTCTTTTCCAAAATGATTGTGTTGGTTTATGGCATAACAAGCATTGTAAAAAAAAAAAAAAAAAATCACTATTTGACATGATTTGTCACATTTCGGGCATGCTTGGTCGATGGTCTCAGCTATGCTTGCTATTTGGTCTAGGAGCCAGCGTGAAGGGACAGGAAGGAAGAATGAAGTTGAGTTCTAGCATACCAAGGAAAATAGGTTAAAGGATAGGCAGGATGAGAAGAGAAAATAAAAAGAGAACATCTATTGCACATGTACATTATCCATGCTACATTAATTCTCACAACATCCATGCAAACTTGGTATTTATTCCATTTTACAGAATAGAAAATAGAAGTCATTTTTCCTAGGTCACATGGCAAGTGGTCAGATACAAGGCTCTAGAGCCATGATTATTATAGTTTTGTGAACTCAGGCATGAGAAGACTGGGGTTCCCGATCAGGAAAGTCAGCTATTTGAAACTAATGTTCAAAGCAGGAATTAGTTATCAGAATTACAGGCCCAATACTTAGGATCTTGGAGGGCAAGCCAGAGTCACAAGTTCCAGGGAAAGTAACAAGTAAATGTGAACAAATGAAATCACAGTTGATATTTCTAATAGAATTACAGTACCTGCATGGGTCCTTTTGAATAGCATCTACAGATAGCATTTGCATTTCATATGTTTGTGATAATTAGCCATTGGAAAGGTAGCGTTGGTGGAGATAATTACACAACTGCACATATATTTATAGTTCCCTATACAATCATAAGTGAGCAGAACACTTCAGTGTTCAATTAATGACTGTTTAAATTACAGCCTGAACCACTGGATCAGCTCTCTTGTCGAGATAATATAGCTTTGCCAAACAACTGCAGGAGTACGGAGAAATGCTGTTGGAAACCATGCTACAATGTCTAATAGTGGGTAATGTGGTCCACAATAATGTGACCTGAGGGTAATATGCAGAAGCACAGGAAGTCTTTTACTGCAGCAGAGGGCTCTGGTAATCAAACAAGGATATGTTGAGAATCATATTAGGTACTAGGTGTTATGAGGGGGAGCGGGTAGGAAGATGAAAAGAAATAGTTTTTGTCCTCAACATATACTTGGCAGTCCCAGGTACCAAGTTCAAGTGTAAGAGAAGGGTTAGAAAGTGATAATTATGCTTTCAAACTTCCCGTAACAGAGAGAAATCACTATGGGTTGGAGGTAACTTGAGAAAGAGTCCCACAGGCTGGGGAGAAGGAGATGAGCAAAGTCCCAGAGGAGAGACAGGGCGTAGTATATTCAGGGCATGGTGAGTGGCCAAGTCTAGCTCAAAGGGAGGATTCATCCTGTCCATCAGTAGAACTTGAAACTTTAGTGAAAGGTTGGGCCTAGGTTTAGAATTTGGACTCAATCTACTGAAGAAATTTATGCAGAGATAGGATAATAAAACATTTTAGGCAGTTTTGTTGGTAGGCTATGTAAAATGGTTTGGTCCTAATATATTTTTTCTTTTCCACCTTCCAATCTAGAAAAATAATGTAACTGGAATCTATATTACACTGAAATGATCTATTGTCATTTTCTATATGTTAAGGTTCCTCCCCTATCTTGAATGACTCTTCCTAATCTAAGGAAAGATATATTTAATAAGTAAGCCATATTTACCATACTATGGAACTCTAAACCACCACATACAATTCTAATTTTAACAATTTCTTTTTTTTTTTTAATTTTTTTGATGTGGACCATTTTTAAAGTCTTTATTGAATTTGTTACAATATTGCTTCTGTTTTATGTTTTGGTTTTCTGGCCACAAGACATGTGGGATCTTAGCTCCCTGACCAGGGATCGAACACATACCCCCTGCATTGGAAGGTGAAGTCTTAACCACTGGACTGCCAGGGAAGTCCCACAATTCTAATTTTAAATCCAATTCATTTGTGCATAACCAAATTGATCCATCCACTGGTTTTATATTTTATCAGCTGAAAAGGAAGGAAAATAAGATACCAATCCTTCAGGAAAATACTGTGATATTATAAAATTTAAACAAACAAACATTTGTAGGCCAAGTAACTTAAAACAAAGTTGTTTTCCAACTTCAAGAACTAATTCCAGCTGTCCACATTTCCTGGGTGAGGATCCGTGAATAATGACTTTCTTCTATAGCTGATTAATGTTGAAACTGGAACTCAGACAACTGAGCTCAAGTAACAAATAACTAATGAAAAGATGCATATAAAATATACAGTGTCCAGCTCAAATAAGGATTGCTGACACCATCTTAACTACAAAGATCAGCCTCAACTAGCCACCTGGATTCACGTTGTCAGGAGGGTCCAGGAAGTTCCTAAGGCAACATTTTCACTCATGAGAAACTCCTAAGAAATGGCCTGAAGTACTGTGAACTAGAATTAGCATACACACACACACACACACACACACACACACACAGGAGAAAGGAGTGAGAAATAGCTAGGGTACTTTTAAAACAATTTGGCCATTTTTAGTTCTTTAAGGAACCTCCATACTGTTCTCCATAGTGCTGTACCAATTTACATTCCCACCAACAGCGTAGGAGGGTTCCCTTTTCTCCACATCCTCTCCAGCATTTATTGTTTGTAGACTTTTTGATGATGGCCATTCTGACTGGTGTGAGGTGATCAGCTCGGTGCTTTGTGACCACCTAGAGGGGTGGGATAGGGAGGGTGGGAGGGAGGGAGACGCAAGAGGGAAGAGATATGGGAACATATGTATGTGTATAACTGATTCACTTTGTTATAAAGCAGAAACTAACACAGCATTGTAAAGCAATTATACTCCAATAAAGATGTTAAAAAAAAACAAAAACAATTTGGCCAGAGCCAGATCATTCTTTTGTGATGTGACCTGCTGCCAGGTCTTGTCAAGTGTGTGGCTCTAAGTCTGAGAAGAAAGTGCGATAACCAGGAGGATCACAAAGTGAAGGTCAAAGCATAATGCCGTCAACTTCAGTTTCTTTGGACATAGGGGATACTGAGACCTAAAGGCTACTTGGGTGCCATGGCTAGAAACGATGTTAGTTGTCCTTTTCACATATGAATTTAAAAAAAAAATTAGTTGTAGGCACCTAAGGGAAATAAAGGCAAGAGTTAACCAGAGAACACAAGGACTTTTTAGTACTGGGGGATTTGATTTTATGGACTTAAACCACCATGATTTGCCTAAATTCTTTCCGAATAAAACAGAGCAGAAATCAAGAGCCAGCCATTGTCAGATGCTAGCTCAGAATTGTTTCAGGCTTCAGACTAAATTCCATCAGCCCTCATTGAGAACCCCCTTACCTCCGTTCCTTTTTAATCACAGCCACCATTTTACATCTTCCATACGGCAGGCACTGTGCAAAGCACTTTACGTTTATTATTCAATATTTATAATACTCCCATGGTATAGTGAATATTATTATGGCCATTTTACAGATGAGGCTAAGAGAGGTAAAATTAGTGATTCCTGATGCACATGTGGGCACAGCCCAAATGCAAGGCTGGCTGGTAGAAGTACCCAAGGAGTTGACAGGAACACAGACTCTTTGGCTCTACACTCAGAGCCTCTATGTTAGAGATTATGAGCTTTGGCCCCAAAATCTGTATGTTTAAAAAAAATATTTTGTTTTCCAGAAAATTCAGATGGGTAGGATTCACAGACACTAGATTAGGTTACTTGCACAGTTAGTAAGTCATGAAGAGAGCATTTGAATACGGGTCTCTCTTTCATGACAGCCCATGTTCTATTTGATGAAGCCCTATTTTTCCTACTCTATCTAGTAAATTCTCAGGCTACTCTCATGGACCACTTGTACGTCAGCTACGTTACTCTGGCTCCACTTTGGCCCTCTTGTCTTTACATAATGATCTGACCTCAGGAGAGCTATACTGTCAGCATTTGCTGAATACTTATTAGTAGCTTATGGATCCAGAGACTCAGATCCCTAAAGTGACTGTGTGTGACCCTATGTGATATATCAATACACTCCTTTAAATCACCAATGAAATCATAAGATGAGAAGAAAAGAGAGAATCCCATGGCTAAAATATATTTTAAGAATAAAGACAACATCTGAAATGGATATAAGCTTAGGGTTCACAGCCCTCCTGCTTCTGCTGACATTTAGGATGAGGGATGTACTGACAACCAGGGAGAGGCAGGAGCTGGAACAAGAGACTCAGAGATGCAGGGCCATCCAGCCATATTGTGTAGGTGGCCTTTCCATACTGGAAAGCCTCTTAAAGGTGGTACCATGAGGCTCTCCACCGAGTCTCAAAGGTCAGTGTCTTATTCTTTCATGGGAATATATTGCCTGGCCTGTACTGCACTTCGGGAGAGAATAACTATCTGTGTCTAAAAATATCCACAGACTATCAGAGAACTCAACCAAAAGCGCTCAGGTATGTTTTTAAGGAATATTTTTCTTCCAGGGACCCAAGGTCTTTCTTCTGTAATTCACAGATTGAGTGTGGGTATCTGCTCTTCTTCTACACTGGGCAGCATCAGAAACACCCTTTTCTTCATAAGCCCAATGACATTCATCAGCGAGCCAAGGGAAATATCTTCCAAATTTTCCCTTGGCAATGGCAGTGATGTTGAGTGAAACTTTACGAAGACCATCGACAGAGGAGGAAAGAGTGAAGACCAAAAGGACAAGAAAAGAGGGAGATAGAGTTAAAAAGTAGTTTGGTTAGAAAGATGGTTGTGGAAACCAGAGGAGAAATGGTATCAGTATCTTTTGGGGGTTCCTGGACTCAATTCCAACTTAGAGGTGGAGGGGCAGTGAGGGGACTTCTCAACACCACCAAGCAATTCTTGGACACCAGCAGCGGTCCGAGAATTCCACTCAATTCTGACACTATGTACCCAGAAGTAGTATCAGAATCTACAGGATTAAAGACCTAAAGGTAATGTCAGACACTATAAAACTCTTAGAGGAAAACATAGGCAGAACACTTTCTGACATAAGTCACAGCAAGATCTCTTTTGACCCACCTGCTAGAGTAATAGAAATAAAAGCAAAAATAAACAAATGGGACCTAATGAAACTTAAAAGCTTTTGCAGAGCAAAGGAAACCATAAACAAGATGAAAGACAACCCTCAGAATGGGAGAAAATATTTGCAAATGAAGGAACTGACAAAGGCTTAATCTCCAAAATATACAAGCAGCTCATGCAGCTCAACATAAAAAAAACAAACAACCCAATCCAAAAATGGGCAGAAGACCTAAACAGACATTTCTCCAAAGAAGATATACAGATGGCCAACAAATACATGAAAAGATGCTCAACATCACTAATTATTAGAGAAATCCAAATCAAAACTACAATGAGGAATCACCTCCCACTGGTCAGAATGGCCATCATCAAATATTCTACAAACAACAAATGCTGGAGACGGTGTGGAGAAAAGGAATCCTCTTACATTGTTCGTGAGAAAGTAAACTGATACAGCCACTATGGAAAACAGTATGGAGGTTCCTTAAAAAACTAAAAATAGAACTACCATATGACCCAGCAATCCTACTACCGGGCTTATACCCAGAGAAAACCATAATTCAAAAGACACATGCACCCCAGTGTTCATAGCAGCACTGTTTACAATAGTCAGGACATGGAAGCAACCTAAACGTCCATCAACAGAGGAATGGATAAAGAAGACATGGTACATATATATACCATGGAATATTACTCAGCCAGAAACAGGAATGAAATTGGGTCATTTGTAGAGATGTGGATGGACCTAGAGAGTGTCATACAGAGTGAAGTAAGTCAGAAAGAGAAAAATAAATATTGTATAATAACACATATATGTGGAATCCAGAATATTCTATAGAAGACCTTAACTACCAAGCAGAAATAGAGACACAGATGTAGAGAACAAATGTATGGAAACCCAGGGGGAAAGGGGTGGGGTAGGAGGAATTGGGAGATTGGGATTGACACATATACACTATTGATACTATTATAAAATAGACAACTGATGGGAACATACTATATAGCACAGGGAACTCTACTTAATGCACTGTAGTGTCCTAAATGGAGGGGATATATGTATATGTATGGCTGATTCATTTTGCTGTGCAGTAGAAGCTAACAAAACATTGTAAAGCAACTATACTCCAATAAAAATTAATTAAAAGAAAAAAAAAAGACTGGGGGTGGGACTGAAAGTTCCAACCCTCTAATTGCATGGTTAGCTCACTGGCAACCCGCCCCCATCCTTAGGTACTTTCCAAAAGTCATTTGTTTATGTAATAAAAGACACCTGTAACACTTTCATCACTTAGGAAATTCCAAGGGTTTTAGGAGCTCTGTGCCAGCAATGGGACAAAGGCCAAATATGTATTTCTTATAAACCACAATATCACATAGTAGGTCATGGACAGCAGGCAGATGGAGTTGAATTGTAAAGAGGACAAAAGGCCTTAAAAGAGCTGTAATTCTCTGAAAGCACCATGTTTTACCTTCTTCATCCAACAACCTCAAATCCTTTATCTTGCATTGTCTATCTCATTGACATGTCTTTTCGCATCCCTTCTTGTGTTTCCAGAGAACATTGGCATTTGAAGGCTATATTCTATTGTGAATTTTCATAAACAAGTTGTAATTTGAAGTTTTACAATTGTATAGACATTTAAAAAGATAGTCTGGCAAAGGACTTACTTTTCCTTACTCTGCTATAGTCAATTAAGAGCAGAAATAATCTGTCTTCACAGCAAGCCTATTTCTCCAAATGCTGTATGAAATTAGGCAGCTAAAAATATATTCCATCTTTTTCAAGCATGTCAGGTGGTTACAATATGTCAGGTTGTTACTTTGAAAATGATTATGATACCAAAAATGAAAGGTTAGGATTTCAGGTAGGAGAACAGCAGTGGTAGCCGGGGGAGATTTTTATCTATAAAAGATACTATCTCCATGTTAATAGCCTCAAGAGAGAAGAGCAGCAAGGAATCTCACGGGCAACAAGTCCACTTGATACGGAGAAGATTTTGACCTGAACTCAAAGGTTTTTCCAAGTTTTAGATATCAAATCAACATCTCTTTAACCCTGAAAAGGTAGAACCAGAATGTAATTGATTAATTCAACCACTTCAAGGGGCAGATACCCAGAAGAGCTTTTCTAATAAGGCAAGGAGAAGCAGGGGGCCACAAAGAATATAGTGGTATATTCCTACAAGAATATAATAAAGAAAAGGGAAATGGAAATTAAGGCACAGAACATGCCAACAGTCCAAGTCACCAAATACTATCAGCATCTCCCCTCCCGAAACGGAAAACTAAAGGGATCATGGTAAACAAAAAATGGAGATGCTTGTGAGTCGGAACATGCTATCTTATGAGATTTGAGGGAGACATTCTCCTTGGGGGAAGATAATTATTCTTCTTAATATGAACTAAAGATTTGCAAGGGAAATAATCCACCTGGCTTATATTTTCTTTGCCAGATTCTGGCTTATTTGAGGCAAAATATTTCTGCTGTTGTTGCAGAGTTTCGTTTTTTAATCCTGAGAAATAAAGAAATAAACAGAGATGTAAGAATTCTAAATGAGGCATTGTAGGTTCATTCAATCATGTCAGCCAATAGCTTACACGTAAGTCAAGATGAAGATTCCTCTTTACACAAAGGGAATTTTATTAGTTCAAGAACGGACAGCTTTGAAATCTAGTATAACTTCTGCAGTTAATTTCTGTTGCAGGGTGGCCCACAAAAATTCCCACAAATCTCTACTCTTATCTCCTAGGCTGATTTTCCCAACCCTAACCTCATAATCATATAATAAGACTTAATAAGATAATGGTTCTTAAAGGATTTCAATAACCTGAAAGAGAGAAGCAATGAAACATATCTTATTATCATCAACATGTGCATTTCAGAATAACTATCTTAATGGCTCAATTTTCTCTCTCAATAATGAAGACTACAGTCTTGACTAATTTAATTGGGGAGTGTCTTTCATGCTTGAGTCACTAAAAGTGAGATTCAAATAAGTTTCCCTCCCTCCTTTCATTCCTTCCATTGCTGCTGCTGCTTTTGTCATTAGGTATTTCCTCCATGGGGAAAGTGTTTTGCCTCCTGTAACCAGCCACTTTATTACTTATGTCTTAAGGTCTCATGCTACAGCCCTATAGAGACAGCCCCACTGTTGGTCATTAGTACCTCCGATGCACTGTTATGATGCTGTCTCTTTTCTCATCTTGCTTCTGTATACTATCTATGCTGATGAACATACGTTCAGAACAGCATCTGTGGAGTATATTTTTATCTGACTTGGATTTGAAGAAAAGGAAAGAACGCAGCCATAGAAGCCAGAGGGGCTAGCTGTGCCACTGAAAGAGCCATAACTTTAAAGTACTGAAAATGATACCATGTTTATATGTGCAATTTTCAGAAAAGGGTTAAAATATTTTATAATATTCAGGAGACAAAGTATTGCCAACATGAAGAAGAAGTCAGTACAAATTTCTGCGTCTGGTTGTTTCCTTGCAATGATAAATTGATGCATTATGGGAAAAAAACAGGCCAAAGGGCTCCCCTGGTGGCGCAGTGGTTGAGAATCTGCCTGCCAATGCAGGGGACACAGGTTCAAGCCCTGGTATGGGAAGATCCCACATGCCGCAGAGCAATTAGGCCCGTGAGCCACAACTACTGAGCCTGCGTGTCTGGAGCCTGTGCTCCGCAACAAGAGAGGCCGCGATAGTGAGAGGCGCGCGCACCGCGATGAGGAGTGGCCCCCGCTTGCTGCAACTAGAGAAAGCCCTCGCACAGAAACAGAGACCCAACACAGCCATAAATAAATAAAATTAAAAACCATTCTGTTAAAAAAAAAAAAAAAAAACAGGCCAAAAAGAAATGGGATTATTGGAGTCAAGATTTTCTGTGGTTGGCAAATTCTTAGTCCAGGGCTTGAGGGAACTCAAGGATTAGCAGATATGAGCTCCAGTCCCCTTGTTGATGCTTTCTGTCTATTCTTGGACTTTTAGTTCAACAAACATTTATTGAACACCTCTTATACACTAGACAATGTACAAAGCACTAAGAATCTAGAGAAGAGTAGTATGTGTTCCTTTTCTATACCAATCACTGGATGTGATTCTGTTTGGTCTCCTTTTTAAAGATAGCTTATTTATTAATTCAACAACTGATCCTTAGATGCTTACATAAATCAAGGGACTATGTTGGACAATCTCAGGGGACACAGAAGTATGAGCTTGTTTGAATGCAAAGCATGCACTCAAATAATTGCTGTGTACTAGAGTATAAGGTATTAGGCAGGAGATTCAATAATAACAATAATAATATAGTAATAATAATGATGATGATAAATAATAATGATGATGATGATGTTTCAGCAGCAGTCTAGAGAATGAATAGACAGTTTCCAGCTAAGAAGACCAATGAATGCCTCATGAAGTAGATATGTTTTGGCTCTCCATTAAAAGATAGACATGATCTTACTAGAAAAAGATGGGAAGGGGGCAAGGATCCACAAAGAGAAATGCATGGCAAAGATATACATGGGAACGCACAAAGCAGAATTGTATAACAACATACAGGCTACTTGGCAACAGGCATATGAAAATATTCTCAACATCGCTAACTATCAGGGAAATGCAAATCAAAATCACAATGAGATATCACCTCACACCTGTCAGAACGGCTGTTATCAAAAGAGCACAAATAACAAATATTGGTGAGGATGTGGAGAAAAGTGAACCTTCCTACACTGTAGGTGGGAATGTAAATTGGTGCAGCCACTGTGGAAAACAGTATGAAGTTTTCTCAAAAAACTAAAAATAGAACTACCATATGACCCAGCAATTCCACTCCTGGGTATATATCCAAAAGAAACAAAAGTACTGATTTGAAAAGATACATGCACCCCAATGTTCACAGCAGCATTATTTACAATTGTCAAGGTACAGAAGCAACCTAAGTGTCCATCAACAAATGAATGGACAGAGAAGATGTGATATATATATATATATATATATATATATATATAAAATATATATAATATATATATATACACACATACATATATATGTATGTGAGATATATATCACACACATACATACACACACACAAGGGAATAATTCTCAGTCATAAAAAAGAATGAAATTTTGCCATTTGAAGCAACATGGATGGAACTGGAGGGCATTATGCTAAGTGAAATAAGTCATGTAGAGAAAGACAAATACTGTATGGTATCACTTATACAGGCAATCTAAAAAGTACAACAAACTAGTGAACAAAACAAAAAAGAAGCAGATTCACCGGTACAGAGAACAAACTAGTGGTTACCATTAGGGAGAGGGGAGGAGGGAGTACCAATATAGGGGTAGGGGAGAAAAGGGTTATTATGGGATTATATGAAATCATGTGTGTGAAACTTTTGAAAATTGTAAAGCACTATAGAATTTAAAGAATTTTTCATTCAATAAAAAAAAAAGCATATGGGCTATTTGGATTGGCATATAGGGTTTGTAAAGAGAGCAATGAAAAATCTATGTGAAAAATAATGACTTCATTTAAATTTCAACTCAATTTAATAGAAAGAAATGGAGTCACAGATCACAGCTGGGCTATTCTCAACTCCGGTCTCTCCTTAGATGTTACCACCTTTGGTCCCAGTTATTCTCTCTTATTCTGCTGTGCTTTGTTTTGTTTTTAATAGCACCCATGACATTAAAACTATTATTAATAAATTTACTTTTTAAACTTTTAATTGTCTGCATCTTCCTTACACTAAAATCCATGAGAGTAGAGAAAATGTCTCTTCTGTTTATCATTCCATAACAAGAATGTAGCATGGTGTCTGGTAGCACACAGAGACACTTAATATTCCTTGAATATTTACTCAAAAAATTCTTCCAAAGTGGCATTTTTAGGAACTTTTTTATGGCTATAGGTTAGATTGGATGAGAGGACAGAGCCTGAGGCCAGGCAGGCACAGAAGCTATAGTCCTATATAATATCAAGTGATGTGAGCCTTAATCAGAAAATGGAAGTGGGAGAGGATTAGATTGATAGATTCAAGAAGATGAGTCAATAAAACTAGATTTGGGGAGCCAAGAAAATGAAAGAACACCAGATGTCTCAAGCTTCAGACTGGAGAATTTGGGAAGATAGAGATCTCACTGGGGGGAAAATGGGGAAAGTCAGGAAAGGGGATGATTTGGGGTCTTCAGAGACACTGAATTTAATTAAGATGCCAAGAGAACATGCAGGCGGATGTACTTAGTAAGTGCCTGGGGCCGTGTAAGTGGACAAGGCTAGGGATGTAGATTTGGGCTCACCTGATCTGAGATGAGATGCTGTAGCCTAATAAACGACATCTCCAAGGTGAGTGTAAGGGGAACAGAGCAGAAGGCCATAGAAAGCCAGATTCATGGAGAATGCTGAGATGTTGGGAGGAAGGGGAAAAGGCAACAAAAGAAACAGAGCTCAAACACTCGGAGAATTATAATAAGGCACTGCACCAATCACCTACAGTTTATAACAACCTGGAATGAGAATAGTTTCTAATATCCCACCCCCGACCCTGCTCCCACTCCCATCTTAGCAGATCTCAACTGCGTGTTCAAACATGTGAACGACAGTAGCTGAACTAAGAGGCAATTTGGGGGGCTTAGCCCCTCCGTCAGCACCATCGGCATTCCCAAGCCATCCCCTGACAAGCATACCATCTAAATAAAACCTCATGCTCGCTGCACAAGTGCAGCTTCCCCAGAAGTGTCCCCTGGGTGCCAACCTTCCCACCCAATTGCTGCTCCTGCTTGTCCGATAAGTGGAAAATCTGTAGCTGCCGCTGGAACGCACTGAGGGGCAACCTTAGCTAAGCAGGTCCCAGGGACTGTAAGAAGGAGAAACAATCCCTCTCTGGTCATGATCTGTGCACTTGAGAGCTGACAGAGGTAAGGTGCCCTTATTGACCATTTTTCCTCAGAGACCCCTAAGATCATCTTGCCTGAGCAGACACACACATGTCTCTCAATTGAACCCCTATTAGTTATATAATGTCTCTTGGACCAGGGGTTAGGACACAGGTCATCTGTGGTCCATTTTTACTAACTTCCAAGGTAAGTCAGTTCTTCTGGTTACTCCTCACTTCCTCTATTTAGAGAGAATAATGAATTCTTTTGATGGAGGTCACTTAAAAGTTGGCTTCAGTTTGATCGTCCAAAGGAAGTGGGAGAATTTTCATGGGGGATTGATGGTGGGCATAGGTGGATTTCATCAGGTTGTGGTCCCCCCGGAAGACAAGCATAGAAACTATGAAGACTCGCCAAGGTTCCTTCCAATGTGATGGTTTTCCATGAAGAGTGATAAATCCTTACAAAGCCCTCTTAGTTATTAGGAAGTTAATAAATCAAATTGACAGTATTAATCAATACATGAAGCCATAGCATTGACCTCATATTTGAAACCAGGAGAAATTAAGCAGGAAATCTTTTACAGTATTTTGAAGCTCTGTTCCAAACTATAATAGTTCACAGTCTTGTCAGGCTACAATCAATTATTTCATAGATTTAACTGGTATGATTCCCAAGATAACACAATGTCAGCCTGTAATCAGGGAGTTTCAATAGCTAATCAGAGGTTATAATTTGAGAAAATCAGGGTAAAACCTGCTTTTGACAAGGAATGATACTTTGCTTTTAAATTGTATGGAGGTGATAAAAATAATTTAGAGAGGTTTTTAGCACCTCTTTCAAAAGGAGCTCAAAGCACTTAGCAAATACCAACTTATTATTCCTAAGAACACTTCCAGTGGAAGTAGAGAAGAAAGAAATTATTGGGTTGTATAGTTTATAGATTCAGCAGAGAAAATGTTACATACAGAGTTCCTTTTCTTTTTCTTTTGTTTTAGCTCTGTTGGATCTTCATTGCTGTGCACTGCCTTCCCCTAGTTGCGTCGAGTGAGGGCTATTCTTTGTTGTGGTGCACAGGCTTCTCATTGTGGTGGCTTCTCTTGTTGCAGAGCACAGGCTCTAGACACGTGGGCTCAGTAGTTGTGGCTTGCAGGCTCTAGAATGCAGGCTCAGTAGTTGTGACACATGGGCTTAGTTGCTCCACGGCATGTGGGATCTTCCCAGACCAGGGATTGAACCCGTGTCCCCTGCATTGGCAGGCAGATTCTTAACCACTACACCACCAGGGGATTCCCTCCTTTTCTTTTTTAAAATAATACATTTTATTCAAGTTCATGCAGGCACTTTGGAAATAATCATCAAGCTACAAAACCCACACTGGGAATACTAGCAATAAAAGCACCAGAATTGGGGATCAAGATATTCCAGCTGTATCTCTAACTGGCAATGGCGCCATGCATTAAGTCACTTTATCTTCCTGTAAAGTGAGGGGATTGTTCTAGAACAGGTTTCTCAACCTTGGCATTATTCACATTTGCGGCTGGATAATTCTCTGTTGTGGGGGACTGCCCTATGCATTAGAGGGTATTTAGTAGCACCCCTGGCCTCCATCAACTAGATGCTATTAGCAATCCTCCACCCAGTTATAACAACCAAAAATATCTCCAGGTCTCCAGATATTGCCCCAAATCCCGTAGGGACAAGGAGGAAAGAAATGGCCCTGGGAGAGAACCATTGCTTTAAAAGACATCAAATCCTTACCTCTTCTACCCACTTATCTCTTTCTTTCAGGTGGTCAGATTGCACAATAGGAGGATGTGACCAAAGGAGCAAGCATATTGCCTTTGACAGAACTCACTAGAATACCACAAGGCAGTGCTTGGCCAGAGCTGACATGACACCAGTTACATGGCACCTTTCACGGCAGTAGATTTGGACCCTCCTGCTCAATACCCTCTTGTTACAAATGTCTGGCTCTCTCTCCTCTTGGCTGTATTTGTGTGGCCCTAGGCAACTGACTTGGCTTCTGGAAATCTGAACCCCTGGTTGGGAGGCAGCTTTCATCCATTCTCTGACTCTTCATTTTTGTGTCACTCGGGGCCATCATCTTCCAGAAGAGCTTTTGGTCCAAGGAATCTTTCATCTCATCCCAAATAGAAAATATTAAATTTGGGGGAAATTTTAGGTCAGAAAAATATAACATTTATATTAAAAATAAATGTAAAGTTTCAATGTTTAGTTTATTTTTTATTTTTTTGGTGGTTTGAGGTACGAAAAAGAAAAAGAGAAGTGTGGGAAGCAGTGGGAATTTGGAAAAACTAGAAAAAAATACAAAACTTTTAAAGATATTATTTATCACGCATTCAATAAATCATTCCTGCATTATTTAGTAATTAACTAACTAAACATTGTGCTAAGCGTTAGTTAAAAAAAAAATACGGCCAAAAATGTTAAAAGCAGGGAGGAGGAACAAAGATGGCGGAGTAAAAGGACGTGCTCTCACTCCCTCTTGCGAGAACACCAGAATCACAACTAGCTGCTGGACAATCATGGACAGGAAGACACTGGAACTCACCAAAAAAGATACCCCACATCCAAGGACAAAGGAGAAGCCACAGTGAGACTGCGGGAGGGGCGCAATCACAGTAAAATCAAATCCCATAACTGCTGGGTGGGTGACTCACAGCCTGGAGAACACTTATACCACAGAAGTCCACCCACTGGAGTGAAGGTTCTGAGCCCCACATCAGGCTTCCCAACCTGGGGGTCCAGCAACGGGAGGAGGAATTCCTAGAGAATCAAACTTTGAAGGCTAGTGGGATTTGACTGCAGGACTTCGACAGGACTGGGGGAAACAGAGACTCCACTCTTGGAGGGCACACACAAAGTAGTGTGCGCATCGGGACCCAGGGGAAGGACCCAGGGGAGACTGAACCAGATCTACATGCTAGTGTTGGAGGGTCTCCTGCAGAGGTGGGGGGTGGCTGTGGCTCACTGTGGGGACAAGGACACTGGCAGCAGAAGTTCTGGGAAGTACTCCTTGGAGTGAGCCCTCCCAGAGTCTCTCATTAGCCCCATCAAAGAGCCCAGGTAGGCTCCACTGCTGGGTTGCCTCAGGCCAAACAACCAACAGGGAGGGAACCCAGCCCCACCCATCAACAGATTAATCAACAGATTAAAGTTTTACTGAGCTCCGCCCACCAGAGCAAGACTCAGCTTTACCCACCACCAGTCCCTTCCATCAGGAAACTTGCACAAGCCTCTGAGATAGGCTCATCCACCAGAGGGCAGACAGCAGAAACAAGAAGAACTACAATCCTGCAACCTGTGCAACAAAAACCACATCCACAGAAAGACAGACAAGATGAAAAGGCAGAGGGCTATGTACCAGATGAAGGAACAAGATAAAACTCCAGAAAAACAACTAAATGAAGTGGAGATAGGAAACCTTCCAGAAAAAGAATTCAGAATAATGATAGTGAAGATGATCCAGGACCTTGGAAAAAGAATGGAGGCAAAGATCGAGAAGATGCAAGAAATGTTTAACAAAGACCTAGAAGAATTAAAGAACAAACAAAAAGAGATGAACAATACAATAACTGAAATGGAAAATACACTAGAAGGAATCAATAGCAGAATAACTGAGGCAGAAGAACGGATAAGAGGGCTTCCTTGGTGGCGCAGTGGTTGAGAGTCCGCCTGCCGATGCAGGGGACACGGGTTCGTGCCCCGGTCTGGGAAGATCCCACATACTGCGGAGCAGCTGGGCCCGTAAGCCATGGCTGCTGAGCCTGAGCGTCCGGAGCCTGTGCTCCGCAACGGGAGAGGCCACAGCAGTGAGAGGCCCGCGTACCGCAAAAAAAAAAAAAAGAAGAAGAAGAACAGATAAGTGACCTGGAAGGCAGAATGGTGGAATTCACTGCTGCAGAACAGAATAAAGAAAAATGAACGAAAAGAAATAAAGACAGCCTAAGAGACTTCTGGGACAACATTAAATACGACAACATTCGCATTATAGGGGTTCCATAAGGAGAAGAGAGAGAGAAAGGACCAGAGAAAATATTTGAAGACATTATAGTCTAAAACTTGCCTAACATGGGAAAGGAAACAGCCACCCAAGTACAGGAAGCTCAGCGAGTCCCATGCAGGATAAACCCAAGGAGAAACACACCAAGACACATAGTAATCAAATTGGCAGAAATTAAAGACAAAGAAAAATTATTGAAAGCAGCAAGAGAAAAATGACAAATAACATACAAGGGAACTCCCATAAGGTTAACAGCTGATTTCTCAGCAGAAACTCTACAAGCCAGAAGGGAGTGGCATGATATACTTAAAGTGATGAAAGGGAAGAACCTACAACAAAGATTACTCTACCCGACAAGGATCTCATTCAGATTCGACGGAGAAATCAAAAGCTTTACAGACAAGCAAAAGCTAAGAGAATTCAGCACCACCAAACCAGCTCTATAACAAATGCTAAAGGAACTTCTCTAAGTGGGAAACACAATAGAAGAAAATGACCTACAAAAACATACCCAAAACAATTAAGAAAATGGTAATAGGAACATACATATCGATAATTACCTTAAATGTGAATGGATTAAATGCTCCAACCAAAAGACACAGGCTTGCTGAATGGATACAAAAACAAGACCCATCTATATGCTGTCTACACAAGACCCACTTCAGACCTAGGGACACATACAGACTGAAAGTGAGGGGGATGGAAAAAATATTCCATGCAAATGGAAATCAAAAGAAAGCTGGAGTAGCAATACTCATATCAGATAAAATAGACTTTAAAATAAAGAATGTTACAAGAGACAAGGAAGGACACTACATAATGATCAATGGATCAACCAAAGATGATGTAACAATTATAAATATATATGCACCCAACATAGGAGCACCTCAATACATAAGGCAAATACTAACAGCCATAAAAGGGGAAATCGACAGTAACAGGACGTGGAAGCAACCTAAGTTTCCATTAACAGATGAATGGATAAAGAAGATGTGGCACAAATATACAATGGAATATTACTCAGCCATAAAAAGAAATGAAATTGAGTTATTTGTTGTGAGGTGGATGGACCTAGAGTCTGTCATACAGAGCGAAGTAAGTCAGAAAGAGAAAAACAAATACCGTTTGCTTACACATATATATGGAATCTAAGAAAGAAAAAAAAAAGATCATGAAGAACCTAGTGATAAGACGGGAAAAAAGACGCAGACCTACTAGAGAATGGACTTGAGGACGCAGGGAGGGGGGAGGGGAAGCTGGGATGAAGTGACAGAGTAACACTGACATATACACACTACCAAATGTAAAATGGATAGCTAGTGGGAAGCAGCCACATAGCACAGGGAGATCAACTAGGTGCTCTGTGACCACCTAGAGGGGTGGGATTAGGGAGGGTAGGAGGGAGACTCGAGAGGGAAGGGATATGGGGATATATGTATACGTATAGCTGATTCACTTTGTTATACAGCAGCAACTAATACAGCATTGTAAAGCAATTATACCCCAATAAAGATGTTAAAATAAAAAAGAAAATATATCTATTCATTTACTCATTGAATACAAGGCTAATACAAATTACACTGAGTGTCCGTGTTCCTCAGTTCAACAAATAGAGCTCTGTGAGGAGGAAAAAAGCAGAATAAATCAAGCAAAACTATGGAGAAAATTAAAATATCAGGGTTTGGGAGGGAGGGAAGGATGAATAGATGGAGCACAGATGATACTTATGGCAGTGAAAATACTCTGTATGGTGCCGTAGTGACAGATACATGTACATTATACATTTGTAGAATGGTTCAACAGCAAGAGCGAACCCTAACGTAAACTATGGACTGGGGGTGATCATGGGGCATCACCGCAGGTTCGTCAGCTGTATCAAATGCACCACTCTGGTGAGGGATGTTGACAGGAAGGGAGGTTGCACATGCGTGGGGTCAGGGGGCATATGGGAAATCTCTGTACCTTCCACTCAATTTCACTGCGAACCTAAAACTGCTCCAAAAAATAAGGTCTATTAATAATTTAAAAATTTAAGAGAAATGGAAAAACATTTAAAAATACCAGGACAAAAATAAGAAGCATTGCCTGAAAAGAGAAAGAAATACACTTTAAGTTCGGATCTCCCTGGAACAGGTACAGATGTCTTTCTTCTGTAAGGTTGAATGGGGCAATGATGATGGAGGAAGATAAAGGAGACCCCAGCACTTATGACTGGGAGGATGTCAAGAGACTCTGATCTGATAGGCTGAGCACTTGGCTCTGGCATGCAGGCCAAGTCACTCGTCTCCACATTTGGATAAAGACAGAACTGCACCAGGGCAACAGCTTTGAAGCTGTGAGGTTCTCCAGTAACTTAAATGAAGAATGGGAGAAATGCTGCCACTATCACCAGTAGATGTGTATCAGTAAGCAAAATGGAAAGCTGCCACGGTTAATGAAATCGGCTTTGCCGTATTAGGAGAGTCTATCAGTTGTACCGTAAGCATGTATGTGGCACACATTACCTGTGAAGCACTTTCAACATTATTTGAACTTCATTCCCATAACATGTGGGCTGTCCTCCCATGGAATCAGGATCCCTTCCCTAAATTCTGACAAGTATTGTCTCCAGCATTAATTTGATACTTAACAGTATTTTGCTCTGGGTCTATTTATATGTTGTTAGCTTTTATGTGCAGTTATCTTGTCTTTTTTACTAAACTGTAGGCTGTTGATAGATTTAGCTAAGCAGTATAAGCAAACCTTAAATTCTGCCAGTGACCTGTCACTTCTCCTTGCCTAACAGAATCATCAAAGAAAAGTTTTCAAATTTAGAATGACTCATGAATATATTCTAATGGGTTTTTTGTTTTGTCTATTTAGAGAACATCCCAGGTAACCTTGACTTTTGTATTATGAATATCACCTTTCAAAAGTGATTTAGAATAGTCTCAAAGAATTTTCTGCCTTGGTCAGGGACTTATTATCCCTTCACCCTTTCTAATGGATAGATTTCTACCATATTTATCATGCAAATAAAGAGATAGATCAGCTGTGCCATTAAACACATTAAGAATACTTGAGGTAGAGCAGCAGACAATCAGATGGCCTTTTCCTCTGGTTGCCTGAAACGTTCCCATCAGTTCTCTCTGCTGTCAGAGGAGAACTAAGTTGGACAGAGTTAGGGATAGTGAAATAAATATTTTTTGAAAACCTGATAGGCGGAAACTTGGGTGGGCTGGTGAAAATGTGGTTCAATTGCTAGATACGTTATGTCCAGCTGCCATGGATAAAATGTGGTTCAATTGCTAGATACGTTATGTCCAGCTGCCATGGATAAAGGTTAAACACATTCATTAAATTACCACCATAAGAGGGCTTCCCTGGTGGCACAGTGGAAGAGTCCGCCTGCCAGTGCAGAGGATACAGGTTCAAGCCCTGGTCCAGGAAGATCCCACATGCCACGGAGCAACTAAGCCCGTGCGCCACAACCACTGAGTCTGCACTCTAGAGCCCACGAGCGACAACTACTGACCCCATGTACCACAGCTACTGAAGCCCGCGCGCCTAGAGCTCGTGCTCCACAGAGAAGCCACCGCAATGAGAAGCCCGTGCACCGCAACAAAGAGTAGCCCCCGCTCACCACAACCAAAGAAAAGGCCGCATGCAGCAACGAAGACCCAATGCAGCCAAAAATAAAAAATAAATAACATAAAATAAATAAATTGCAAAAAAAATTACCACCATAAGAAATCACGCCTTGACAGTAAAACCTCAGAGGGCCAACGCTGAAAAATTCAAACAGCAGCAGTTATTGTCTAAATGACTAAATGCCCTTAATAAAAATATCAGATAATCCAAACCCAATTAATTCAGAGCTCATTTTTCTGGTCCCCTGCATTTCAAATTAACAGTTTTTCCTCTATCTGACTGGTAAATGTTTCCTAACACATTGTATTTGCATCTAATTATTTCTCCAGGCACCAGATTTAAGTGGTCTATGGAACATGGGTTATTAACAGGGTTTCTCTACAGGTGAAGTTATCAACATTGTCAGAACTCACCTGCATTTGTGGTCCATAGTATCAGTGTCACGTGGTTTTCCCATTTCACTACAAAGACAGGTAATTGCCTTCTAATAAGAGATAATAAGCTCGTGCCATGTGGATATACCAGTATATGTGTGTGGAACACCAACTAATCCCATTGTATTGAGTATCTGCTAGGCCCTGCAGTCTAAGCGATGTTGTGTAGAAGGCTCACAATAATTGCTGCCCTCAAGATCTCAGGATGTGTGTATGTACGTATGGATGCATTCAAGTTACGGAAAACAGTAACACACAGACACAGACACACACACACACACACACACACTACTAGGTACTGCATAGTGAAAATTCTATTGCAGTTACTGAAGGCAGGAGTTTTTAAAAAATTCTTTATTATCTGCCCTGATAGCTATAATAATTCCCTAAACACAACGGCAAAACATAAACATTTGTTAAGGAAATAAAATCATGAATAAAATTTTTAAATGCTAATTAAAGGATAAGCTTCAAAAAGCCTATAAGGATATACAGAACAGATATACTGCTGTGGGTGGGAATATTCATGAAAGGCTCTATGAAGGAGATGGAACTTGAGCTGATTCTTGAGACATGAATAGATTCTGAGGAATTCAGCGATACTCCACAGAAATTCAGCATTAGGTTCGTGCTACCTATCAGACACCGTTGAACACATTTGAAAAGGAAAATATGAGTGATGCCAGACTCTTGGACCCTGTGACCTTGTAACTTGGTAAAGAGAGTACAGTAATAAAACAGGGCAGAAAGTGCTATAATAGAGATAGCATACAGTATAGTGGGGAGTCAGAAGAGGGTGCCCACTAAACATTGTCAGTTGCCATCTCTTTCTACAAGGATGTAGTCACTAGCTACTGCGGTCGCCAACCTTCAACCCACCCTGAAAGGAGTTCAGGGTGAAGATTAGGAATGAGGCACTCTGTGCTCTTGGGAAAACTGGCAGAACAGGCCTTCAGATAGTTAGATATTTTCAAGAGAAGATTTTATGAGCCCTATTTCTTGCATCTTCTCCTATCTGGAAAAGCACTAAAATTGTTAGCGGAGACATCTGCTTCTCGTGACTCGTAGCAACCTTCTGCCAAAATGTGTGCTTGGTTATCCCCCTTCACTAAAATCATAGACATTCTGACCTCCCCCTACCTCTTCAGAGCAGTTCCTCAGAGCTTTCTGTCTCCTGGCTATAGTCCTCATTTTTTTCCCAAATAAAACTTATCTCACAACTCTCACATTGTGCATGGTTTTTTTTTGTAGACAAAGGCTTCTTTGAGGCTGTGTTGGAGGAAGTCATTCAGTTGAGTTTTAGTGGATTAATAGTAACCAAAAATGTAATGACATGAAAGATGGATGAGAAGAAAATGTCATTCTAGGTGAAAAGAGAACTGTTTCTTGCTAAAAGCGAGAAATTCCAAATTTTAAAGCTTTAACAGGTGAGTAATGTGTCTAGTAGGTTGGATTTTAAATGTGTTTAGCAGCAGAATCTTTTTGTTCTTCACTTATTCAACCAATGGATATGTATTGAACACATTATATGCCAGATACTGTTCTAGACATCAGGAATATAGTAACCAACAGGACCAGATTAAGTTCCTGAGGAAATACTGAAACTACAGATAATAAAAAGGCAAGACAATTTCAAATAGACATCTTCAAAGAAGATGAAATAAAATGAATTGTCCTCCACCTTCATCCTTATACCTTGTCCCTGAAACTGTGTGAAAATTCCTGGACGGGAGCCTCAAATTTGCAAAAGGGAGTCATGAGACCTGAGGATTAGAAGGAAAGATGTGGTCTGAATGTGAAGGTTCCCAAATGCCAAGTTAAGCGTTTTTCTTATCTTATGGGGAGCCACTTAGGAGCAAGAAGGTGAGAATAACCAAAGCTGTACTTCATCACAGTGCTACTCAACCCCAGTGGTCCAGATATTGGTTCTGGCTTATGAACTGTATGTTATGGGTCCACAGTGTGACCCTGCCTTGATGTCTAGACATTCAAGCAATGGCCTCATCTCATTGAGCAGGTTATAGACACAGTTTGCACGTTGTCACATGTTGTATCATACACAGGAGGGCCACAAATGTATGTATTAGAAATTGAACAAACAAAAAAATGGTCCTTTACCACAGAAAGTTTGAGGAGCATTGCTTCTTAGTCATGGCTACTATTATTTCTTGTTTATTATGTGTCAAGAACTATTGTAAGTGCTTCCTGGATTATCTCATTCCATCCTCACCACAAACCTATGGGGTTGGTGCTATCATTATCCCCAGTTTGCAGGCACGGAGCACTGAGATTACCCAGAGCCCCGTGGTGGGGAAGGGTCAGAGCCAGGACTGGAATCGAGTCCCTCTGACTCATTCTTCACCATTACCTTCTACTCTCCGTGTGTGTCTCTCTCACTCTACCCCGAGTTCCTTGAGGTGTAGTCCAGGAGTTTTCCATTTTTGTTCACTTAGCACCCAACCCAACATACAATACAGGTGTAGTAAATGTGGGTTGAATAAATCTGAAAGTGTAATAGGGAAGAAACATGTAGGATGGCATGGGAGGGAAATGCTGGAGGAGAGGAATCCCTACTTTAAAAGTCCGTGGTGCTGTCAAGAAACCGAGGATAAATACCAAGTAGTGCTGATGAAAATGGAGAGGAAAAAGATGTAAAAAACGGTGCCAAGGAAGAACTCACAGGACTTGGTAATTGATGGGATGTGAAAATCGAGGAACGAGAAATCAATGATGACACCAATGTTAGGAGCTGAGCAACTAGGAAGGGTGAACCAGGATGAGAACAGCTGTTAAGAAAGGTCTATGGAACATCTAGGGAAAGATGTCTAGGTAGAAGATATCCAGCTAGAAGTATTAAAATGCCCAAAGAGCAGTGCTTTATTTCATGTGCACTGATTTAAACTGTGGAAAGACCTCATGGAATAGTACCAGGGTTTCTTCAGGGGCTTGGCAGTATGGAGCGAAGGGGAAAACTAGGGAGACAGTCCTGAAGCTACACTTCACTAAGTTGAGAAAATGTCATCAATTGGCCATATCACAGGATGGGGGTGGGGGTGGGATGGGACAGATGGATACTACCAGAGCAGGGCTGAACCATCCTTATTTGTTGCCTGACTCCACCAGCACTCCATCTGGGGGAAGGTACTTTGAACTGTTCCTGATACACTCCAGCATCCATGAGCTTTTGTTATTTTATTTTATTTTTTTTAAGATTTTTTTTCATGTGGACCATTTTTAAAATCTTTACTGAATCTGTTACAACACTGCTTCTGCTCCATGTTTTGGTTTTTTGGCCATGAGGCACTCGGGACCCTAACTCCCCGACCAGGGATCGAACCCGCACCCCCTGCATTGGAAGGCGAAGTCTTAACCACTGGACCGCCAGGGAAGTCCCGAGAGCTTTTGTACTTAAATGGAGAAATCTCTCTCCTTTCCAAAGCTCATGATTTTTCTCAGAGAGCTAGTGCTGGCCTGAATATTCTTGGCTCTTTTTCAGAAAGAATGAGTCTGTGTCAGGTAAGGGCCCAGCGTGGATGATTTCCCAGTACCCGGTGTCTATGTCAAAGACATAGTCTTATCTAGAAAATGAACAGTCATTTAATTATGTTATGGCCTATAAAAGGATTAGAGGGGACTTATCTAGCTTTCTCCTCTGTCGTACCTATAATTAGGATGACTTCTGTATTTTCTAACATTCATCTATTATCCTTCTTCATGGTATTTAACCTAGTGATCTTTTTATTCATTTAAAGTCCCCTTAAATTTAGCAGAATCTCATTTTCCTTCACAGGACAGTTGACGTGGCTCTTTTTCTCTTTACTGACTCATAAATCTTGGCAAGGACACTCAATGGAAAGGAACAGTCCACGGAAGGAACTCTGGCTCAGAGACCCTTGGGAAGATGAAACCAGCCGACAGAAACCTGGCCCTTGTCACCGGGGAAATTTACCTCAACCCTCTGAGGCTTAGGAAGGTTAAGAAAAATACTGCCTATGCTAATAGAACACTTGATTCGTAGGGTGAATTTTCTCTTCAAGGATAAGACAAGTTTTGAAAGCTGGAAGGGCCAGAGTGGAGAAAACAAGCAGGGCCACTATATCTAGACTGTCACAAAGAATCTTTGTATTTCATTAGCTGGGGTGCCGGGGCAAGATGGCATTGGAGAGGCGATTCCTGCAGGTTGGATCCTTCCCAGGTGCAATAATTAAATTATTGTCCCCGCCTGCTATTCCACAGGGAATCAGAAAATGCAAAATTCTGGCTCCTTCTTTTGTGAGCTTGAGGGGTTGACTTCCCCCTTGGGCTCAGTTTGCTGATCTGTAAACCAAGTGATGTCTACTAGATGAAACTCGAGGACTCCTTTCATTTGTAATGTGCTATAATCAACCGCCCTCGGCTCCCTGCCTGTAGATTACAACCACACGGTAGTGTGGGGTGCAGGTGCCAGGGAAAGCGGGACCGGAAGCATGGGAGGAAGGACAGTGAAATAGAGAAGGGGTCGAGAGGGAAGCTGGGTAGGGAAGCGTGAAGAAAAAGCAAAGGAGTAGCCTTCATTCCACAGCATGGGGGTTTCTATTACCCTCTTTCTACCATTAACATCTCAGAAACAATTTGACCCATGTCATGTTTTCAAGAAGCTTTTCAGAGGTCAAATAATGGATAGCATATTTGAGTAAGAAAAAAATAGAAGTGATAGCTTGAGGGTAAGTTTCCTTTAAAATTAAAACTAAAAGAATGTGAAAAAGAATATGTATATATATGTATAACTGAATCACTTTGCTGTACAGCAGAAACTAACATATTGTAAATCAACTGTACTTCAATAAAAAATAAAATAACAAATGAGACTATGAAAACTGAGGAAAAATCAATTTGAAATTCACATGAGAGGGCCATCTGCAGGATAACTACAGACATGTAATTTTCTCTCAAATCTTACCCCAAACACATAGGTAGTCAAGCATTCAACAAATATTTATTGAGCACCTATAATATGACAGCAGAATTCTAGACCTACATATATGGTTTTGTATATATGTTCATGGATCCCACATCATAATAAAAATCAAACATCTGATTTTGTATTATTCATTTACCAAAACAAACATTTTCTCACAACCCATGCATTTTGATATGAACGTCCTTAGTATGGAATATGTATTGAATTTAGGATAGATGAAATATCTGATGGGTTTTGGGTATTAAAAATAAGCCCAAGTATGGTAAAGTCACACTCTTCAAAAAGCTTCTATTATTATGGACTGGATGAAGAATTTATCTAATACTTAATTTGGAGAGTCAGTCTCAGTGCCTGCGGTAGCCCCTCAGATTACAGGAATCAAGCTGAAGGAAAAAGTAACAAGAAGGGCATTCCTATTTAGTTCAGTTCAGCAAATATATATATATATATATATATATATATATATATATATATTTTTTTTTTTTTTTTTTTTTTTTTTTTTTTTGCGGTACGCGGGCCTCTCCCTGTTGTGGCCTCTCCCGTTGCGGAGCACAGGCTCCGGACGCGCAGGCTCAGTGGCCATGGCTCATGGGCCCAGCCGCTCTGCGGCATGTGGTATCTTCCCAGACCGGGGCACGAACCCATGTCCCCTGCATCGGCAGGCGGACTCTCAACCACTGCGCCACCAGGGAAGCCCTCAGCAAATATTTTTAAGCAGCTCTTCTATTTCAGGGGTTTGGGAGAGATACAAAAATGAAAGAGACAGAAACAACTTCCCAGATTAGTAGGAGAAGGCAATTTCACAGATAATTAACGAGTTGGAAGATTAAGCTAAACTCTGTTAGAGATGCATACATAAAGGACCATGAGAGAAAATCAAGAAAAACCCTATATGACTAGGGATGAGAAAACTCTGTGAAGTAAGTAACATCTGCATTGAGCTTTGAAGGATGCTTAGAATTTCAAAGGGCAAAAAAAACATGGCGATGCTGGGAAGCAAAAGAAGCGTTAACACGTTGGATCCTATGGACATTTCCTGAGCACTTACCCTAAGAAGGAACTGAATAGGATTTTCTTTAAATCTCAACATCCTTGTAAAACAGGTGTATCATCAACTCTCTGTCAGGATCTAGTCAGGGAAACAAACTGCTTCTAATATTTATAACCAAGTACATGGAAAGTAGGAAACTGAGGCAGCACAAACATTGGCCGAAGCAGGAAAGCAATGAGGGACACAGAACGGAAGGTGGGCTGACAGGAGCCTGAGGCCAGGGTTGTACTCTCTGAGGCAGTTAGAATCACAAAGGAGACTTCGGCCACTCGAGAGAATGCACCTGAGAAAGAGTGCATTCAAGTTCTCTTTCCTACCTCCTGTCTCCCACCAGCTCCTCCCTGTAGCCAAACCCAAGTCAGCAGCCAGCTGACCTGACCGCCTGGGAATGTGCCCCCTGCGGGGTGGACGCTTCCAATAGGAAGAACATCAGAAATGCATCTGAGGCCACAGCTGATGCAAATTCCCTTTACCGATGAGAAATTCAAGTGCAGATAGATGGAGGTGACCTGACCCATATCACTCAGTAAATGGCAGAACTAATATTGAGGCCCAATGCCGCCTCCAAGTCTCACGTTTTCTGAATATCACAGTTGCCAATTCCATGCGTGCCCAGAATACGCATCTGTGTCTGATAGAGTTGCTTTGGGGAAGGAATCAAAGGCCATTCCGAGGAATCGAAATTCACCTGTATTGCTTGGGAATTTCATGGAGGAACAGAAGCTATGATTTGACGAATAAGAAAACATACTTGAAACCTCCTAGTCAATGCTAGTGAAGAAGAGGCACATTCCTCTCCATAGGTCCCTAGGTCCTTCCACATACTGCTCTTCTTTTGCTCACTGAGCAGAAAAAGGAGAACGTAGATAAAATGGGTTCAAAAAAGAGTCAGTCAAGGCCCCAGGCAGGGCCTAGTTGGAAATGTCAGTGGGACCAAAGTAGCATCCATCGTCTCTATATCCAGATACCATTAAGACTGGGCCACCTGATGATGCTACCCAGGTCGGCTAGATCTCCAAGGGCTTCTTCCCCTCCTGGGCAAGTAATGACAACAGCGTTTTACTCTCTCATGTTACTTTGCTTACTGACACCTATAGACAACCTAAGCTTGGTGTGTAGATCCTCCAAACATTATCCATGGGGGAGCAAGAGGAAAAGAAAAGAAGCCTAATTTGCAGGTTAAGACCACCAGGCACTGAGAGGTTAAGTGACTTCTCCGGGGGTCCCGCTGAGACCCGGCAAGGAGGAGAGAAAGGGAGGGCTCCTGATTCCTCCAGCTCAGAGCTCTCTTCTGCCCCTTCAGACAACCTCGTAGCAGGGAAAACAGTGCTCCTACAGAGAGGCTCAATTCCAGCAGCCCCTTGTTACAGCCAGGAGATAGATGCGAGGCTTATAAGCACTTCTCCCCGAGCCCCTGCCCAACAGGAAGCAGGCAGGCTGGAGAGACACCTTGATCCTCACCAACCCTTTATCATTGGGTTTCATTCCACTTCTCTCTCTAGAGGTGATAGGATGTTAGACACAGAAAAACCTCAAGTTATCAAACTTCCCACGGATGAGAAAAACCATGAACCAACAAGGTAACTGCTGGAAATCATGTAACTAATAAGTGGATTATCATTTTACTCCCTCTGCCTGGAATATATTCATGCCCCCAAAAGTTGAATAAATAGCTCTGAGCTGGGTAGAGGCGGGGACCCTGAATTGCAGCGTTTGTTGATTTCCATGGCAAAGTCCTACAACTATGATTTCAACCAAGGATTGGCCAATCTCTCGTGACATTTCTGAACGTTTAATAATTGGCTTTTGTGAGCCAGTAAGAGCTCATTCCAGCACACCACAAACTAGCATACCCCAAACCCCCAATCCTGTTTGCTGTAGATCTAAACTCACAACCTCTCTCAAGATCCAGCCTAAATGCCAAGCACAGTGCCTAGAATGTGGTTGGTACCTGCCCAGTGTCTTTTCAAAAAATCAAACTTACAGAATGCCACCTAGACCCAGGAGCCCTTCCCAAACTCTGCTCTGACAGCTAGAATTAAGTTCTGTCTCATGTAACCTTAAATAGCATTTATTTTATGTCACTTTTATGGAATTTTGGGGTTTTTTTTTTTTACCCTTTTTGATCTACATTATTCAACATTTATTCAACACTTACCTATTTGGTACCTATTTCATCTCCCAAGCTAGATGTTAAACTCCTTGAGGGTAGGAATCATGTTTTGTTCTTCCCTGTATCCGTGAAGGATCCTTGCCTGGGCCTTGCACACGATCAGCACTCAATAAAAGTTGAATGAATGAATTCTGATGAATCAAGGTTTGCCCTCAGCTGCTTATGGACTGAAAATAACCCAGTGCTGCTCGTCTAAAAGGGGAAAGTGATATGTTAATGACTTAAGCTATGGTGTGCCTACAGGAAAAAACGAACACAAGTTGCCTGTCTTGATGAAACTGCAGTCCTTACCAGAGCAAGATAGCAGAAGGAGCTTTTCTTTAACAGGGAAAAGCATCCCAGGAGGGTTACTCTAGGGTGAGAAGGTATGACATGGCTCCTCCACTCTGTACTCTGCTGTCTCTTATTAGACACTTCTATGAGTGCCCCTCCCTTGGCTACTACCCATTTTTGAGTCTGCTGATAAGATGGCATGAGAGCAAGGTTGGGCAGGGGTTCAGAGCAGGTGTTGACCACAACACTGGTTCCAATGCTTCTGGCTGGGGAACGCAGACCAGGGCTCTGGTTGGAATAGAATGGTGAAATTTCAGAGTTTTCTAGGCTAATAGTAAGTCTATTGTAAGAATACTTTTTTATTAACATTTTCAGAATTATTGTATTCAATGTGAATTACACTTATTATTATTTTAGACATTATTCTTTAGATGAAGAGAAGTAAAGGAATGTTAAAGTTTTGTTACAGAAAGGGTTGAAATACTGAATAGTTGAAATGTTTGCAGACAGGCAAATCAATACAGTATAATTGATACCGAAAGAATCTGCTGGTACAAAACAAACAATCAAGTAAATTATTTTAATCTTCAAAATAGGAATTGGTTAAAATTACAGTATTTCCTCCTTATTTGAATCTAAACTCTAGCATATGATGTTTTTCTCCTTAGCAAATTCTCTTCCTTGGAAATGATAGTACACAGTATTTTATTTTTGTTTATATTATTTTCAACATTGTCTAGCTTCATATCATAAAATACACTATAAAGCCTCCATTTAATCTCTGCAGTTAGTCCTATTTCAAATTCTATGGAAGAGGCACTTCACGGTGTTGTAAATATTCTGCCATAGAATTCCTTCTGTCAATACACTTTCTCAGTTAAGAGCATGATATCAAACCATACTTGCTGTGTCTCTGACAGTGGGTGTCCCATTTTTACCCAACCCTCTTTACTCTGTGGAGTCATATCAACACTGAATGCAAGTCTGTGATATGGAACCACATGGTGTTTGAACTTATGAAACCTTTGGTGGGGTTGATGGTGGCGCTGGAATAAAAGGCTGTATGGGTGAGAAAAAGCAGAGAGCACAAGCAGAGACTAAGGGCAAAAGACAAGTTTCTGAAAAACTTGTTCAGGGACTTCCCTGGTGGCACAATGGTTAAGAATCAGCCTGCCCATGCAGGGGACACAGGTTTGATCCCTGGTCTGGGAAGATCCCACATATCACTGAGCAGCTAAGCCCGTGCCACACTACTGAGCCTGTGTCCCCTAGAGCCCGTGCGCCACAACTATTGAATCTACGCTCTAGAGCCCACGAGCTACAACTACTGAGCCTGTGTGCCACAACTACTGAAGCCCGAGCACCTAGAGCCCGTGCTCCGCAACAGGAGAAGCCACCGCAATGAGAAGCCCATGCACTGCAACGAAGAATAGCCCCCTCTCGACACAACTAGAGAAAGCCTGTGTGCAGACATGAAGACCCAATGCAGCCAAAAATAAATAAACAAATTTATTTTTAAAAAAAGAAAAAAAAGAGATGTATTCTCTAAAAAACAAACAAACAAACAAAACTTGGTCAGATGTGTCTCTCACACCCATGGCTTTGGTGAGAAAGCTTGCCAAGCGCAATGATAGCATATAATGTATGGATGGTTTTTGCATTCAAGGGGCATCCACCTCTGTAGAAAGACTTTGAGTGAGTTTTATTTCTGGGTAACTAAATTGATTAAATGTGTTCAGTGAAATGATGCTTATATTACCCCCTTGTCAATGCTATGAGCGCTGCATAGTAGATATTGTCTTGTTTTTGATACAAAAATGGGGTTTGTGAATTGATACTGATGGAGGATTATGACTGAGAATATTGACTGAGTTTATAGCTGTCTTGAGCAGAGTCCACCAGTGATCTCAGACTGTGTCTCCAAGGAAGGAAGGCGTTCTAATGGCTGCGATACCCACAAGAATGCTGTTTGTGGCAGTTCTGAGTTTTGGACATGGATGCTTTTTATACGGTTGTTAATGTTGAACATTCTTTTTTATACAACTTATATTTTATTTATTTATTTATTTATTTTGCAGTACGTGGGCCTCTCACTGTCGTGGCCTCTCCCGTTGCGGAGCACAGGCTCCAGACGTGCAGGATCAGCAGCCATGGCTCACCGGCCCAGCCGCTCCGCGGCATGTGGGATCCTCCCGGACCGGGGCACGAACCCATGTCCCCTGCATCGGCAGGCGGACTCCCAACCACTGCGCCACCAGGGAAGCCCTGTGAGGCACTCTTAAATGTTCGTTTAATAAATGAAATTGTTGAATGTGATGTGCCAGGACAGTGCAAATGGAGAGCATGAAAATAGGACACAGGATTTATCTTCACTGAGGGATGGTGGATCCAGATTGTACCCTGTTTCATGTCTAAGAGCTACTCAAATCTTCCCCTACCAGTTCTAGGCTCTTATAAGAGAAAAACAACACGCTCTGTAGACATAAATGCAAAGAAGAAAACCTCTCCTGCATTTCCCAAATCTTTTGCAAGAGGCAGATGAAGCAGAAAATCGCGGCGTTATATCTGGCGCCTCTACATGCCTGCTGGTATCACACCTCCCTGCTCTTAATAATCCCTTACATTTATAAAGAGATTTATGCTTTTCAACGTATTTTTGAAATGCATCTCTAATATAGAATCGCAGGGTTGGAAATTGTCTCAAAAGTCATCCCAACGGAACCCACATGTTCTGTTTTACTCCATGTGTGTGACTCACTGTAACCCCGTGGGGTGGGAAGGACACAGGCTGGTGACCCCATTTCACATGTGAAGAAGCAGGACCTCTGGACAGCCAGTGGTAGTGTGTGGATGGGAGGACACGTCGCTGGAACCCTGAGGCAGGATTGGTCCTTCTCTAAAACCTCAGATCTCCATGTAGAGAGAAGAGCCAGTAACCTGGATTGTCTCTCCATCTTTATGAAAAATGTCCAGGGCCTCTCAGTCTCCTGAGAGTAGAGGGAGGAATCCCAAAACAGTACAAAGATGCTGATGGACAGTCCCTGCCCTTAATGCCCTTTGGCTCCGTCCTCTCTTCCTATCACATCCCACAGTCTGTGCCAAACAGAAGGCCTTGGAGCCCAGCAGTTGCCCTGGGCTTGAATTCCAGCTGCACCCCTCACCACTAGCCCTGGGACTTTGGGTCAGTCACTTTGCTACTGTCATTCTGTTCCCTCACCTATGAAATGTGGTCAAGGATACCCTACTCCACAGGCGATGATGAGAACCGGTGAGGGGAAGAATGTGATCACTTGCCTCCGGGCCTGGCACACAGGAAGCACTCAGTAAACACAAGTACCTCCCCAGAGAAGCCCCCGGAGGGCTAGATTCGCCATCTCCAGCCTCAAAGTCAGAGGAAGTTGTGACAGAGGAGTGTGGGCAGGAAACCGCACAGCTTCAATTGCCTTTTAAATGATTGGCAAATAAGTGTTTTTCTAACTCCATTATTAATATCATGATTGAAATAAAATGTGTGGCAGTATCCTGTTACATTGTGCAGAGGCAGAACTGCTGCCCTCAAGGAGGAAAAAGGAGAGGTCGACAAGCACTGATAAAGAGGAACATCGGGATGGTGTTTAGTAGCTTTTTCTCCCCTTTGCCAATAAATAAAAGCTATTTTGTGAGGTTCCTCAATTCTAATCTTATATTTCTCACCATTCTCGCTGAGTTCCCAGAGGAGAGCCATCTTATTGTTGACAGTTAATAATGCCCAACAATAACCAAGGGCTCATTAGGCCAGAGGAGGCTGGGTGTGCAATGTCAGCTGCCTCTGGGTAGGGTCCCATTTAAACCATTTTATGGACGGGAGGCTCTATGCCATTTTTAAAGCTGTCCTGAGAAAGAAAAGCCACAGACTCTGCTCCAAATGTGAATCAAAGATGATGAAGATAGCGCTAATACATACAGCCTTGTGTACAGGCTAGGGAGGCTAAAGATAGGGGGAACTCAGAGCTTGAACTTGACCTTAAAGGAAGGGTAAGATTCAGAGAGCTGCGGGGAAGCAAGGATGCATCTGTACTGGCGCTGAGTGAGGAAAAGGTACATCCTGCTCGGGCCACAGCAAGTGGACTAAACAAGTTGCTCCTTGGGATTCCTTTTTTCCAGGTTAAAATATTTCTTTTGCTACAGAGGACAAAGTTTGAAATACGATTTTTCTCATTCGCAGAGGTGAAACGTATTCAAAGCTTTACCAAGTGGTATCCACACACCCTAACCCACACACTGCTGCCCTGTGTCTCTCTCCGCTCAAGGAAGGCGTGGGCACTGCCGGCCACACGGATATCTAATATCTGCATACCCTGCATCCCTATACTAGGATTAGAAGAAAATATAGGATGGGTGTGAGTTGGCCTGCGATCACGTATGGGTGCTCTACGGGTTGGCCTCCAATTCAGGGTAGGGTTAGGTCTGCGACTAATACTCAGAATAGAAGTTGGCTGAAGGGTCGGAATATTATGCTTCGTTGCTTAGATGCGTGGAGTATTGGGGTGAATATTAGGATTAGGATTGAGAGTAGTAGGGCTAAAACTCTCCCTGGTTTGTTGGGAACTGATCGTAGGATGGCGTATGCAAATCCTACGATTGCGTGCAGCCAATCACACTGGACTAAAACACTTAGGGGACTGGGGGCCTGTGTCGGTATTTAGGAAGCAGGGTTTCTGATAAACTGAATTTTCCACTCAACTCAGAGTTAACAAGTTCAATGCTTGACACCGAAAATCTTTCAAGTAATAATTAAGCCCACCCTTCCATCTCAACGGACAGGCTAGTGACAGGCACTGCATTCTTTCTTGGTGGTCTAGGAAGCCAGAGATCCTTAGGTTTATCATTCGCTTGAGCATCATGTTTTATTGCCTCACCCCGGAGATGGAGAAAGAGAAATGACAGGAAACTGGACGGATTGAGAGCGGAGTCCATGGCAATCTCAAGAAATCAAGAGGGACTATTGCTTTTCCTTTTCCCTCTTTTTAAATTTAAATGTATGGTACCAATTTATTTTCTTGTGACCTGTCTCTTTCCCTTGAAAGGCAGCAAAAGAGAAAAAATAGTTAACTATGATTTTTAGAAGTTGGAGCGTGGTTAATCAAGGCTTTGCTATATTTTACGATCTCGTCAAAAGCCAAGACCTTAATTTTATTTTCTAGGTATCCACCCACAATACATGGCACAGTAGCGGGGAATAAATATTACTTATTATAGCAATACTTCATTTATCTGATATATATGAGGATGACTTATTTTTTTCAGATAAGTGAAACACCAGCACTTTTTAAAGTTGTGATGATTTTGAAAAAAATTGTTTTAAATGCATCCTTTAATTCCCTGGCTTGTAGAACAAGTTTCATTTATGCTATAAAATAGTGATACCTTGAAGAGGCTTCTTGGTAGGTAGGGTAAGCCTATCTACTCCCTCTTGGTCATTTAAAATATGCTACTGTATTGCAAAATGAAAAAAATAATTGATATCTAAGATTATATGAATTAAATACAAGAGTAAATTATTATTAATAAAAGACCTGAAAAGATCACATATGAATATGATGACCATATATTTAATGTCCAACATGTTTAAAAGTGATCAATGAATAGATCTCCGGGCTAACAGGGTTACACCATAAAAATGGACAATGCATGTATACTTGTGCCCCAAAATTTCTTCTTTGAATTCTAGTCTGTCTCTTGACAGTATCCCAGATAGCTTGTTTATTCATCCATTCTAAGGTAAAAGGCTTATTAGCTAAGCCCTTTCTATGTGTAAAGCTTTCTTCTAGGCACTAGAAGTATGTAAAATGGAAAATACACACACACACACACACACACACATGCGTGCACACACACACATAGACACACACACGGAAAGAGATCATAGAAGTTCAGGCTGCCAGAACTACTGAAGGGCTTTGATTCACCCTCCCAAACAGATCAGTTAACTAAAACTTTGGAATTGACTGTGGGCTACAACCAGGATTCAAGGAGAGGGTTATCAGCTGGAGAAAATGTAATAGCAGCGATAGAGCTAGGAGACAAAATATTATTTGGGGGTGGGGAGGGGTCAGCAGAATTCTACCTTTCCTTCTCAGGGGGTTCACATCAAACATCAAAGTCTTTGAGACAGAGGTCAGGTAATTGAGTGTTTCAAGCCTCATTAAAGAGTGTGACAATTATAGGAAGAGAGAGAAATGGACTAAACTGAAAATAGCCCAGGACACTTATCCCCAGACAAAAATGGCTATGTAGTTACCTCAACCTGTTAAAAAAAAAAAATTGTCCTCCGGAGAAAAGACACCATCATGCAAAGACAGCGTGCACAGTGAACCTGGCCAATGTTTGCAGAGAGGGCAGGATGAGGAAGGAAGCTCGAGAAGAGGACTCCATGGAGAGCCAGTATTCACTCTGCTAAGGACTGGGGGTCTGATTATCACCTCTTCTGCGAGGGTATCTTGCCAGGTCCTCCTTCAGAAGCTCATCCTCGCAACGCTGCCTTGGGCAGCTCGGAACTCAGTCACAGCCAGATGCTACAAGAGCCCCAAGATTAAGGGACCACTAGTGCAACTTAGGCTCATCTGCCTGACTGTGGTCATTTTGAATTGATTCCTTGAAACTTTTGCTGGAAGAAGATGCTAGACTAGACAGATGGCTTCCAATATCCCTATGTCTGCAACCAAGGGAGTTCCTTTGCCTATCCCAACATGCTGAGGAAATGGTGATGAGATGAGGGGTCTGGGGACCACAGCAGGTTCTCATTCTCATCCTTTGTGACTTTTTTCTCAACTCAAATTCTGGAGCTGGTATGGTTGCTTCTGCCACCATTGCTTATAACTCCAGTGAGCTTACGTTTCCCTCTATACACATGTGTACCATTGCATGGAGAAATCACCTTTTGCTTTGCTCAGCTGAGACGGGCCTGGAGATTTTCTATGAAATGAAGAAGAAAACAAACCTGAAAGAATGAAATACCCCTAGAAGCAGAGAAACAAGTTAATTCTATAGAACTCAAGTCCCAACCATATGTCCACCAAATAACCTAGGGAACATAAATACATATTCCCAGACCCCTATACCAACCTATAAATTAAATTTTCAAGAGATAAGGCCTATGAATCAGTATTTTTATTTAAATCCTCAGATAATGCTAATGCGTCAGCCAGCACTATCTTGGGACCAAACTTGGGAACCACTGCTCTAGTTTCTTGATCTTATCCAACTTAATCTAGCCAAATCATAATTGATGCAATTTTTTCTTACAGTAGCTGACAGCATCCGTACCATCATCACAAAGGGATGCAGGAATCTGTAGATCAGTTATCACAAGCCAAGTCCCCTTCTGGGTAAATTATAAAATATATCCTAACTCAAAACACATGTATTGATTGTCTTACCCTTATTGATGTTAAAAAAAGTGATAGAATTTCCACACTGGGAAGATTTTATACCCTAAAGTTTTATGTAGCGAAGAAGACTGTCATACAGCATTCCTGACTCTTGGGCATCTGGCTTCAATATGACTAGTTCAAGTATACCTAATTTTATAATTTCAAAGATATCTCTATCCACCTATGAATAGCTCAACTTGATGAACTATTTTTTGTTATATTGAGTCTATGTATCGCTTAAAACTTTCGCGTATTTGTCTTGTTTCTGCCTTCTGCAGCAAACCAGAACACGTTGACCCCTCTATGGCAACTCCTCAAATATTTGAAGACCACAGGTATGTTGCAATTTATCTTTTTAATCATCCCTTTCCCTTATAACCCTTTAATGAACTACTATCAAGCCATCCCTTACTCATCCGGAATTACTGAGTAAGGGATCTGAGTAACCTGAAGTATAATAAACACACCTTCTACAGAGGTTTATAAGACATTGATAAAAGTTTTGAACAGGAGAGGGCCATGGATAGAATTTGAGAACACTACCCCAGAGGCTTCTTTAATTTGATTTATCTTCTTTCGGCGAAGGGTGTTCTGTGTTGATAATATACAAAGCAATCAAGGCCAGGCCTAGATAAAATCATCTAGGACTTCCAAATTTCCCTTTCTTCACCTCATCCTCCCTAACTTCAGAGTCCATACAGAATCGTATCACACAGAAAAAGCTCATAGGGTCTCCAGGGGGAAGCAACCAGCACATGGGCACCAAAAGTAACCAAAAAAAGTTACCAGCCCTGTTGAGCAGAAAACACTGAGTACAGTATGTTCTTTTGAAATTGGAGGTGTGATGGCCCGCTAGGCACTTTTTCCCATAGGGCCCCTGGGACCCCTCCTCTCTTCAGGCAGAATTGTTAACTGTTAACGATTTATATGAACCATTATCATGGTCACCAACAATTCTATGAGATCCTCAACATATCTTAGTTCATGTAATATGAACTAAGAAGTTCTTAGTACTTCTAGAAGTGACAGCTAGAAGAGCCTTAGAGGTGGAATGTTTTAACTCCTTAAATCCAAACTCTAATGCATATACATACGCATATATACACACATACACAGTTCACCCATATACCAAGGCCCACGGAACTGGGATTACCTAATTAGTTAATGGCACAATAGGACAACATCCAAGTCTCCTCATCCTTGTTGCCATGTTCTTTGCTCTTAACAGGTAAGGTGGTAATCACACCAAGCGATCCTCTACCACTCTGCCTTCAGTCGTGCTGTTTCTGCTGTCTAGAAGGATTCCCCTACACCTTTCTCTGTGAGGTGAGAGTCCACTCACCCTTTAAGATTCAGTGCTACCTGGTCAGCATAAGTTATCCATCATTTTATTACCCCTATATCCCTTAGCACAATATGGACTTAGGACGGCACAAAATAAAAGGGAAAAAAATCTGCAAGAGTCTGAGTAGACAGTATACAATTTTCACCACAGCTCACAAGCTAATTCTTCAGGGCTATTTTCAGCTCCAATTTGATAGCCATGTAAGCCCTGGAGAAAGTCTCTGACGCTCTCAAGACTGGACAGTGCGATAGCAGTAGTCTTATCAACTCTGTCCATCTGCCAAACAAGACAAATGAGAGAAATGTATCCTGAGTATACCAAGATCTGATTAATGCATCTTACTAAAGAAAGTCTCACTTGGTAAGATGGCTTTTAGAGTATTATTGCTATAAAACATTCTAGAAAATGGACTGTATGTACTCTGAATTCTCCCTAATGATCTTTAGTATTTGGAGGTGATATTTATTCTACTCCTTTTCTCAACCAGAGATTCCTAGAGGGTTTCTAAAAGTATCTACTGGTCAGTCTTCACTTAGAGAACTCAACTGTAGGTATCAATTAGGCCTGCCATTAGCCTGGGTTCAAATATTAATGACGCTCATGTTTCGTACTCTAAAAACGAAATCAGACATGGCCCCTTGTAAAATAAGAAATTTAAATTTATAACAATAATTTAAAACATCATCATAGCACCCCAACAGGTACTCTCACAATTAGTAAGGTGTAAGTGCTACAGAGTTTAACCAAACTAGTTTTCCAGCACTTCCAATATAAGAGGCAAGATTCAGACTTAACAGACCAGCTACATTATTTTCAAGACAAAACAGAGCTCAATATCAAGATTTCTATTTTATATCACAGAATTTTAAGTAATACATGAAGTATTACTAAATATCCTCATTTGTTTTACTTTTTGGCACCTAGGTTATAGAAAATTACTGTCTAAGATCTGTCATGAGTCGATATTTTAAAACAAATCTATAGCAGTGGAAACGAATGGGGCATGACATTCAGAGACACACCTTTCCAAATTTAAAGATTGTTTAGCTTACTGCCACTAACTAGTTTATGGCTCAAAACTGGGAAATATAAGAAATATATGATGCCAATAAAAATTAATTTGGTATTCAGAGAGTCTTTATACTTTCTGGATATTTCAACGGCCGGGTATTGTTAACTGGCCTCCATGCCATGGCTCTTTCCTTGAGGGACTTAAAATCTACTAGGCAAAGAAAGACACGTTCTGAAATTTGTATAAATGGAGACATATGTACAAAGGAATGAGAGCATGAAACACTCAGGTGTTTTAGGGAGCAGTTAGCACTTCAATCTGGCTGGACCACAGGATGAAAAGGAGAATAGAAAGAGATGAGGATGGAGAATGGGACAAGGGTTTCATCACAGAGGGTCTTGGGCTGCCATATAAAAGCACCTGGACTTGGCATTAAAAATGACAATGAACCCATAGAAGAGTTGTAAGGGGGAGAGGAGATATTATTAGATCTTAGGGGTTTTTGTTATAAATTTATTTATTTTATTTATTTATTTTTGGCTGCACTGGGTCTCCGTTGCTGCACACGGGGCTTTCTCTAGTTGCGGCAAGTGGGGGCTACTCTTTGTTGTGGTGTGCGGGCTTCTCACTGTGGTGGCTTCTCTTGTTGCGGAGCACAGGCTCTAGGCATGCAGGCTTCAGTAGTTGTGGCACACAGGCTCAGCAGTTGTGGTTCGTGGGCTCTAGAGCACAGGCCCAGTAGTTGTGGCGCATGGGCTTAGTTGCTCCGCGGCATGTGGAAGATTCTTAACCACTGTGCCACCAGGGAAGCCCGATTTTAGTTTTTAAAAGATAACTTACCTATGGTATTCTAAATTGCTAAACTGCATGCATACTATTATATCATTGATATAAACAAACCTCTATGTGTGTTTTGGTATATGGTTTATTTGCATGGAAAAATGAGGATATTCAAAATGGACTCAGTAGTTATCACCAGGAAGTGGTTTTGCGGTGATGAGGGAAGACTGAACTTTATTAAGTATCATATTATTTAAATTTTCCCAACAAGCATCTCCTTACTTTTTAAATTAAAAAGAAAGTTCACTCTGGCAGCAGTGTTGATGTGTAAGATCAGCCTTCAAGAAACCAATTAAGAAGCTGTTGAAATTTAATTGTCCAAATGATAGACAATGAGAGTCTAAACAGAAGCAGCGGCATCAAGGAGGAGCGAGAGGAGGAGGCGGATTTGAGCAATTTTAAGGATCCAGACTAAGGGATGTTGTGACGTTGGCTGCGGCGAAATACAAGGAGCAAGAGGACATTAAAATGACTTTCAGGTTTCCAGCTGGAGTGACTCAGTCACCAGCATAGAACACATAGGGTGAAAAACAATTTGTGGAAACATATACCCTCAAGTTTGGAAATGTTTAAGACATCTGAAGGATATCCAGGCAAAAACGATCTAGTTATGGAATTGGATTTATATACCTGGAGCTGTAAGAAAAAGCTGGGCTTGTTAGTGGCAGAGCTGAGTGTAGACTCAAGTATGCTAGCCCTAACAGGTAGTTTCCCAGCAAGCATCAGAATAAACCCCAGATGGTTCAAAAGCAGAGGGATTAATAATAGGAGTCTGGGAGAAGGGAACAAACCAGGTAAATGAATCATCCCGCAAATAGCCACAGTGGGGAGCTGCTACTGCCTGGACGGCCAAGGGAGCAAGGGGAAAAAATTAAGTACTAGTTACCACTGAGAAATGAAACCATGGAGGAGGGACACCAGCTCAAAATTTCAGTAGTTGAAAGACTCGGTGATGAAAAAGTTGGCCCAAAGCAGAGATGAAGCATGGACTAAATACCCTGGCCTCTCTCTCCTCCATTTTCTTATCTCCATTTTCCTAATTCCCAATGGCCAGACCCAACCAGAAGGAAAACCAGGGTCAAGGGATTTCTGCATGATGCAGTTCACAGAAGCCAGCCTCCTGGGATACAGAGGTAGACAAAAATATAGAGAACAAATCTAAGAAAAGTCATCATCATGCTGACTCCTATTCAAGGATTTTCTCCAGGGACCTTACAGTGATCTGGGGGAGGGAGAACAAGCTGACGTGTATGAAATAATCACAAAGGAGCTAAAGGTAGCACTAGTCTGTCCTGGAATAATCATCAAGACTTGGATTCCAATCCTTACGGTGCCAGTTACTGGCTGTGTAATTGTGGATAACTTAGCATATTTCTTTAAGCCTTCATCTGTAAAAAGAAGATAAAAACACTATTGAATTCATGGAATCAAATTAGATATTTTGTTTATTAGCCCAATGCTCATTATAAAGTAAGTGCTTAGTGAATGTTAAGAGGAAGAGAGAATGATGACAAGGACTATTAATGGCAGTGGTCACTTGTTCAGATCCTAAAGAGATTAGTCTAAGCTGGCACAGACAGAGGTTTTCAAGGTACAGCTTGAATGATAGGTAAGATTTAGGGCCATGTATAGGGGAATGCTTGACTGAGAATGTGGAGCTGAGAACAACGTAGTGTGTGCAGAGGACCACAGGAGAACTGATGAAGCTGGAAGGCTTACTCACTCTCATGCCACCTCTGAAAGCCAGCATTGCAAGAAATAGACACCTCCTACACACATATCACCCTGATATCCTCCTGCCAGCTGTTCCTTGTGGCCATTAAGTCTCACTTATCTGTTAACAAATTATTTTTGAATATCTTAATAGGTCTGTGGCTTGAGGAGCTGAGTACAACTTTGCAAGCTGTTAAGTACCATATTAAAAGGACAATCCTATAGAAGACATATTCTCCTACTCAAGTCAGAGCAGAGAATGCAGCAGAAAGAAGCTGAACCAAGACCTAATTTTCAGAAAGACTTCCGTGACAAAGAGCGGCTCCTGGTACTCTCTAAACACCTTTGATTTCCAACAGCAAAATTTTTATCTACCCTTTATAACCTCAGGTCTCTTAGTATCTGCCTCATCTTATGTCCTAGTTATTGCAAGTATGTTCATGTTAACTTCCCTAACACAGCCTAAGGTCATTAACAGAGGGACACATGCTCCTACTTCCTAATCCATTGCAGTTATGGCTCCCAAACGCAATTCTGTACCAGAAACACCCGGGACACTTGTTAAAATCACAGACTCAAAGACCAGGTGCTTTAATTCTGTCAGTCTAGGATAAGACTCAGAGGTCTAATTTTGTTTATTTCATTTTCCAATGGGTTCAGCTACACATTCATTTTGAGGAACCTCTGATACTCAGCCAGTAGGACATCCTCTCCCTGATCTACACCCAATGGCTAGTACAGAGGGGAGGGGAAAGACGTGCTCCGTCAGAACAAAGAATGAGTGTTCTTTATGCCATGCTGAGATGTTTTCTTTTGTTCCGAAGACACAGAAAGGCTGAGAATGTTGAGGAAGGGAAGTGACATGGTAAGATAAATATTTTACATAAACCATTCTGACTAACGTAGGGATGGTGCCCTTCCGGAATTAGAGATCATTTCTGAGGCTGAGCAGTGGTTATTGCAAACTGTGCGTTGGGTTTGAACTAAGGAGCAGTGAAAGTGGAGAGAAGGGAAGAGATGTGAACATCTTCAGCAACGAGACACAGGATTCAATGATTAAGGGGATGTGGGGAGCAAAGGCAGGCAGGAGTGACAAATAACCACAGTGCTTCTGACTTGAGTGCATGGGTGGGCAGAGATGCAGAGGGGAATACAAAAGAGTAACTCATTTGGAGTTGGGGAAGTTGTTTGTAGGAAGGATATAGGCTGAACGATTGAGTTTCATGATCCAATATGATACCCAAGTGATTCTGTATCATTTGATACATGAGTCTAAGGAGAGCGATCTGGGCCCCAGGTTTAAATGTATACAGGTGTTAGGTGAAGCCACACGTGTACCAAGATACTCCAGGAAGTGTATGTTGATTGAAAGAGCACTAAGGAAGGAAGACACCTGTGGAACAGGTTGAAGGCAAAAGGCCACGAAAGGAGACTGGAAAGAGTACACAGAAAAGCAAAAGAAAAATGAATGCAAAGTTGTAAAATCATACATAATGAGCTCCAGATTATAGGAATTATTCAGGCAGAAGACATGTCATGTTTGTACCTTTGTTGCATTAGGCACAGGGCAGAGTACAGTGTGGTGGGGAAAATATCAGTATAGAGCTCTAGGAGAAAACAATGAAATCAAAAGGATCCATTTTTCACCACTTACTATTTCAGTGACTTTGGATGAATTACATAATCTCTTGAAGTCTCAGGGTTTTCACTTTATGCTATAAGGTATCCATTACACAGGACTATCGTAAAGATTAAAAGGGTGTGAAAGGAGTTCTTTAAATGTTCTTCTCCTCTTCTACTTTTAATCCATATACAAAAATTTCAACAGTGTGACGAAACTTCTCTTTCATTAGATAAACGCCCAAGCCTTCCCATTTTATAAGGCCCTGATGACTTCACACAACTTAAAATATATTTGTTGCCATTTTTTCCTATGTGGATAATGGGTATTTTTTGGATGGTGTAGAAGAGATTATTATGTTGGGAGAAGATTGAACAATACTTCTAAACCTAACATTCTTATTAATGCATTCAGAAGACAAGAGGAAATTGAAACTAAGCTTTTCCCCAGGCAGTTTGTAAAACCATTCTTTTTCTCTTTCTGAATTTTGGGAACGTTACCCATCTGTTTCTTGGCATCTACCCCATTCTCCATGATTTCTAAAAGATTATCAGTAGGTTATATACAAACCATTATAATTTTTATAGCAGAAAATACCTTTCCCTCCTAGGTAAAACAACAAGCTTTCACTTCCTTTACATAAATGCCACTGAAGGAAAAAAGCCATTTAATTATTTGTTTCTCAAAACATGTTTTTCCATTGCATTTGCAAAGGTTTACAAGGAATACATCTAGTGCTTAATTGCTTGTGGCTGGGGAATACAATTATTCTTCTGGAGTCTACCAAATATTTATTGTGATTGCCTCAGCTGAGGTTTCAGGCTCATACCACAAAGATTGAAACTAATTGAGCCCAAACCCCAAAGCTATTAAATGATGGCAGATTTGTGTTGAAAAACAGGAGTAATGTCAAGCCTTTGACACTGGGGGGTGGAAGGATTGTTAATGTATTTTCTGTGCTGCAAGAAAAACCTGATTGACAGAATTCATTCTTTGCCACATAATTATCTACTTCTTTGTTGACCCATCTGGTCCCCTTAACCATGTGCTAATACCATCATAAAACAATCAGATTAAACTGGTTGTCTGTTGATCAACGGTTTCATACAAATTTTTCACAGACTGTGAAGCCTTCCCTATTAAAACTATAAAGAGAGCACTAGATATTGACAGGGGCTTTTCCCAATATTTGCGTGTGTAGACTAGAAATCGTAAAGTATTTTGGCATCTTTTTGACAGACAACATTTTTTTACAGAGCACCGTTTAAACTTAAAGCCTCCTGGGTGACGCATTGCTTTTATCTAACATTCATTACGAATATAAAATTGTCCATTCTGAGCTGTTTTTTTCCACCCGGTCTCTACTTAAAACCACATATGGCTGATTCGCTTTGCTGTGCAACAGAAACTAACACAGTACTGTGAAGCAATTATACTCCAATAAAGATCTATTCAAAAAAACCAAAAAAACCACACAGAAGCTCTTATTATTAGAATAAAAATCTCACCAAGAAGAAAATAATTAAGGAATTCTAAAAGAAGTCAACAGCCACGGTTGTTAAGGAGAGAAGAAAGGGAAAGGTAGAATGAAACCAAGCAATTTTAGAGTTACAGAACTCAGCAGAAAAAGAGCCTTAAGTTGCCAAAGAGACAGCACTTTCCCACAGGAACCTCAGCTATTGTGTCTCCTACATGGCTCTTGATTTCCATTCTCGATACCCTGATTCAGAATCTCATCCTCTACCTTACCCTGCAGACACTCCCTACCGACTCCTCTTCCTAAAACCCAGAGCTAATCATCTTGCTCCCCTCTAGCTTCTTTGACGATTTCCCATGGCCTATACAGTTCCAATTTCCAAGAAAGGCATAAAGGTCTTTCATATTCTTGTCCCTACCTACACTCATCTACTTAGTGCATCCTTCATACAATCAAAACTCTAGCCACTCCTAGGATACACTTTCCTATCTCTGTCCCTTCACCACGAATTCTTTTCTGTCTCCACCTCTCTTACCCACAGTTTCTTTTGTTAAATCCTATTCAACCACCACTTTGGAGAAGTTTGACATCACCAGGTAAAGTTCATCCTATGCATACCCTACGACCCAACAACTTCATGCTCAGATATGTACTCAAAAAAATGCACACGCTTGTAAACCAAAAAGTATGTAAAAAATATTCATGGCATCATTATTTGTAAGCACCAAATGCTGGCAGAAACAATCAGTTTTCGTTAAGAGTAGAGTGGATAAATTGTGGTATATATATATCATCAAGTGACATACCATAGAGCAAGGAAAATTAATGAAAAGCTACAACATGCAACAACACTCACCGCACTGAGAAACAAAATGTCAAGCAGAAGAACCTAACATGAAAGAGTACATAGTGTGTGGTTCTGTTTATGTAAAACTGGTCTGTGGTGTTAAATGTCAGGACAGTGGTTACTTCTGGGGAGGAAGGAGGAATAGTGATTGAGAGGAGGCATAGATGTCTGCGGGATGCTTGAAATGTTTGAGTTCTACTTCAAAATAACTCATCCACCTGTACGCTTAAGGTTTGTGCACGTCTCTGTATGTATGATACGTATCGTGAAAAGCTTTTGTTCCTATTTATTTTTCAAATAAATTTCCTATTTATTTTCAAATTTATTTTTATTATTATTTATTTTTCAAAAAGTTCCTATTTATTTATTTATTTGTTCCTATTTATTTTTCAAAAGCTTTTGTTCCTATTTATTTTTCTTTGAAAAATTATCTTTTCCATAATGTCTCAGCTGATCTCTCCCATTCAAAATTGGTGTTCCTCTCTTCTTTGAGTTCCCTACGGGCCTGATTTTTCTCTCAAGACATTTGATTAACATGCCTTGAATTTTAGGCATGATGACTACACATGACATGGCTTAGGTAACTAAAAAGAAAGATGCTTTCATTTTATTTTATTTTTGGAGCTGAGAAAGATCTATTGCAGGGCCAAGCAAGAAGAATGGGGTGGTTCATGCTCAAAAGACCCAAAATCCTCGAAGTGATTTTCAAGGCAAAGTGATGGAGGGGAGTTGCCTGGTGTGCGATGAGCCTGTGCAGTTCTCTGATTGGCTGATGGCAAGATAACAGGCTAGTGTCACAGGGCTTAACATTATCAATCTTCAGGTTCAATAGGTCTGGGGGCTACGTGCTTACGGTCATTAAGTAGTTAACTTCTTCCATTTGGTGGGGGTTTTAGCATCTGTAAAACAACTCAGGAAATGTGCATCAGACACAGTTATCTAGGTGCTTGAAAGATGCTTTTAAAATGAAGCAAACCAGTTGTGAAAATTGAACAATATAATGACTTAGTTCAAATTTAGGTTTTGGTTGACCCTTCAGCTTAACAATGGCACATAAACAATCATCCTGACTAGCTCCTTCTGCTGGAGGCAAATTCCTCTCCCTCCCACTTGCCCTTCATCCAACTATGCAATGGCATTTTTTGTTTTGTTTTGTTTGGAGGGTGGAACAGGGTGCAATATGGTGTATGTTTCCAGATATTAGAAAGCAATGAGCAAAGCCACTTATCAAATGAAGCATGTTACTACTGATCCAAGGTTGTGCCTTCAAAATGTTTCCCGGGACATGGTTCATGAAAACAAGCTTAGCTGTCTCCCAGAGCTCAGCAGTGACATTCAGTCCTTAACTCGAGTTTTCCATGGGCATGGAGTGAAGCTGTCAGCTTCATCTGTAGTTAGCAAACCCAGATCTGCAGGAACTCTTTCTATTGCCCATATCCTCAGAATCAGCCATACTTCTGCAGGAAAATCCATTTCACTGCCTCTTGCAATCCCACATGGGCAAGATACCAGCTTCCCAGGGAGCATTTGTGAATTGCCTTGAAGTCATTTTGTCTTGAACCTCTTTTCCCAGAGCAAAACAGTCCTCCTGAGACTGAGTTTTTCCTAGTCATGGAGCAGACCTAGACGGCTGCATCCCTTAGCTCTCTGTGCTCTGGTCTGTCTTCCCCTCTACCCCGCAGCCCTCTCAACACACACGTACTATGAGCTTACTAAGGATAATCTGTGTCACTCCCCACACCGCTCTGCCCATTGTAGATGATTGTTTCTTAACCAACAGGATGAAACATGGCACAGTATGGAAATCATTCCATTCCCCTGGCTAGTTTTTCAGAGTATGTGGAATGGGTCATTCTTTTGAGCGAGAAAGATGCTCTCAGCTTTTAAATGTCCCAATTGCACTTTTTCCTTTACTCAATTCCAAGAGGGAGGAAGGAAGGAAGGAAGGGAGGGAGGGAGGGAGGGAGAGAGGGAGGGAGGGAGGGAGGGAGGGAAGGAGGGAGGGAGGGAGGGAGGAAGGAAGGAAGGAAGGAAGGAAGGAAGGAAGGAAGGAAGGAAGGAAGGAAGGAAAGAAGGAAGGAAGGAAGGAAGAAAGGAAGGAAGGAAGGAAGGAAGGAAGGAAGGAAGGAAAGAAGGAAGGAGACTTTCAAAGTTGCTTTTAGCCATGCTCCCCCAAGCCTGGAAGCATGTTTTCATTGCCCAAGATGTGACCTTCAGATTATTTAATCAATACATAAGAAATGCCCATTCAGGCTCTTAACAATATTGTCTTGTGCCCCTTGCTCCCTACTTTTGTACCACAAAGTCCTCTCTTTTACTGTCTACATCTTTTTAACAGATTTAAAGGCTATCTCGGTGTTTCCTCTCTTATTTTCACTCAGAAACACTATGGTTTGGAGTCCCACTTTTTAGACTAGGCTGGCTGTTTTGTTGTATTCTTGTTTTGGGTTTTGATTTTCGTTGAACTTTAATCTACTCTTTTGATAGAACCTGCTGGTTGAAGTGTCAAGTTCCTAAGCGACTAAATCTTATAAATTTAATAAAGTTAATGTTTTTTTAAAGCAATAATTTCCAGTTTACTAGATGAAACAGACTTGCAGCATAGTCTACATGAATGCAAAATAAACCATCTACAGCAAGTGATAAGGAAACTGGGCAAAAAGGAAAGAAGCATACATTGGAAAAGATTCTTTCAAAATAAAAAAAATCAAGCCATTGTTGTAAAGGAATTTAACAAGACTTGCTGTATGTCCCCCATCCCATTTGCAAAAAGTCAACAAGACCATCTAGCACTTTGTGTTCATGTCAAAAGTCAGAACAGAGTATCCTAACACAAAGCGGAGAAAAAGAAAAAGAAACAGAAAAGAAAACCCCTAACCCCCCCCCCCCATGCTGCAGAACCATAACTGCCGAGTTCAAATTCAAAAGAAGAGAAAGTGGCAATGGAAAGAGGTGACAGTGACTGGGGACCTGGCAACACCAATCCTCCTTTATTGCTTTTATTGTTGTTGCTGGGTTGTTTTTGTTTTTGTTTTTGTTTTAAACAGACGTGGATCTAGTCTTCCCTTACGCAGTAAAAACACTAGGCTTTTGTGGTCAGGCTGGCTGCTATAACAACCAGCCCCCAATTTTCAATGGCTTAACACATCCAAAGTTTTTCCGATGCATATGTCAGTGTGTGTTGTATGTGGGAGTAACAGGTCAGTAAGCAGCTTTCCTCCAGGTAGTAATTCAGAGACCCATGCTGTTTCTGTCCTGGGAATATACAGTCCCCTGGGGCCTCGGAGACCTCTCTGCATCCAGTCAGTGGAAGGGGAAAGAGACTAGAGAAGGCACAATGTCTTCATTAAAACCAAAAGCAGGCCCAGAAACTACAGCATCCTCCTGTCCACATCCCTTCGGCAATGGAACTGGGAAATGTAGTCCAGGAGGGGTCACTGCCTCCTCATAAAAATTCCAGATTATGGAAGGGTAAGCATGAGATTTTGGTGGACAATTAGCTAACTCTACCATGATGCCCAAAAGGATCTCCTCAACTTCTTAACTGATTCATAACATTCTCCTCCCATGACGTCATTCATCATTTAATGAAATACTTTTTGGAAATTATTATATGCTAGAAACAGTACCAAGCCCTGGGAATATAAAAATGTGGTCCTTGCCCCCAAGGACCTCAGAGTTGGTCCTAAATAGAATACAGAGATTGGATCAGTCAAGGAATATATTTGAACACCTGTGGAAGAGAGACATTAATTATTAAATATATAATTACAAGTGATTTAAAGTAATGAGAAGGAGAACTGGGGGATATAGGAGGAAAACAGAAGGATTTATCTTAGTTTGGAGGGGAGATTGGGGGAGCAAAGGGTAGTGGACAGAAATGATTGTTATGAGAAAATAATTCTCCATAGAAGAACCAATATTTTGGTTGACTGGTTTTCAACATTTTGTTCACTTTCCCTCAAAAATAATTTTGCATTGCTGTACACTCAGTCCCATCTTTAAGTTGGCATCTGAAGTTTTACATTGTAAGTTGACATGAGTAAGCTTTAACACTCAAATGATTTTCTTTTTTTCCACAGATTTACATTTTTCTTATTCAACTTCTTCCTTAGAATATCAGGTCTTTTATGCTTGAAAGTTCTCTCCATTTCTCACCCTACAACATGTCTCTGCAAAAATATATTCGTCTAAAGTAAAATTCAATTTTTAAAATATTTTATTTAAGTGTAAGACTAAGTTTTAATGGTTGTTTTATGTATTATGATACTATCAATACATAATTGATAGCGGTGGAAAACAGAAGTAGTTACCAAGGGTCAGACTGTGGGACTTTTTTTTTTTTTAACTACAAGAGAAGCTAGGACGGAATTTGGGGCGGATGAGGGGTATTGTTGTATCTTGACTTTGAGGCAGTTACACAACCCTATGTATTTATCAAAATTCCTAGAACTCCATACCAAAAAGAGTGAATTTTTCAAATAAGTGTATACAAATTTAAAGAAAGGTATCATTGATGTTTGACCTTTTTTCTTCACAGCTATTCTTTTCCCTTCTGAATCTTCAAAGCTTGCATTTTAGCCAAATGTAATTTTTCTCTGAAGATATTTTTCCTCACCAGTATTATCTGTGTTTTCCTCAAATCACTATCTCATCTTATTCAGACTCAGCAAATTTTGCAAAGTATTAACTTTGGATGCTGCCTAACTGAGAAGTTTACTTTCCTCCCATTTGACAGACTAACATTTGAAAAGAGATTAAACAGTGTGAGTGACAGCAAAACATATGCCACAAAGAGAAAAAAATATCAAAGTATGTGTAGATATTATCTTTATTGTTATTTTTTAGCAAATTATTCTTTTAATCATTTTAAAAAGCCTAAGCATTAGAGTTTGGACTCCAGATACTTTCTCCCAACATTGATGAAAGCCTGTTTAAACCTCATTGCCCAACTTTTCTTTACACCTCTTTTTATACAGTTTACGCCTCAGAATTTTTAAAATAATTAAGAAACTCTTTCTCTGAGTTGTTATGCAGAGGTGGAAACAAATACTGTGGTTAGAAAACCTAATGTTGTAGAACTCAGCCTGATGGGTCAAGTACTTCACCATCAGACAGCCAATTCACCATCAGACATCCGCATCAGTCAGCGGTGACTCCATAATCAAGATACCATCCAACTGACTCGTACAACATTCACTGCCTAAATCTATTACTCCAACACTTTGGACTGACTGTATCATGTCAAAGTGGTAGCCTGGGTCCAGGTCTAGCACAGTCTACTACAGTTATGCAGGATAGTGAGAGCTGATTGGCTGGTATCCCATTTACCAGAGAGCTTAGTCCACAGCTCTGTAGACCTTCACGGCAAGAGGAGCTAGCTACCTGCTACATGAAGTGAATTGATGGGATCAGTAGAGCTTTTGTGACTACCGAAGCCTGATTTGCTGTTTAACACTTCCAACGGAAGCATTAGAGTTTAATTCCTTTATCTCAATGATATCCCTCTCTTGAGTTTGTGGCTTTTGTTTGAGATTTAGGTAGTTCTTTGCAGCAGGGCCCCAGGCAGGAGAGGCATCACCCAAGAGAGGGTAGTGCCCAGTTCTTAGATGGTGAGAGAAAGTAGACAAGAACATTTGGTAAGTATTAATCAAATGAATAAGTAAATGGGGATAAAGGAGGTAAAACTCATGGACACTGGGATATGAGATGGGGGCAGGAGAAGGTGGCGAGAGTGGATGAGTCGGGGGAGGAGTGGACCTAATTAAAAACCTAAATAGGAAGAACCTGGCTTGAAGATAAACTTGGCAAATTCTGTAGTCAATTGTTGACTCACCTTAAGGAAACACAAAAATGATTAAGGAGAGATTAGATACTTTTAATTTTTTTTTTTGCATCAAGTGAATCTTTTTGTCTCAAATTAGAAATTCAGGTGTGGAAAATAATGTAGTTCTCAATTCAGCATAATATTGGGTTAACTAGGTGCTGTGACTCCTGAGGGCCCGTGCTAACGGACGGTTCTGGGTTAAATCTGCAGGGATGCTTTCTCTGATCAACAGTGAGCTTTACAGTAGCAAATTATTTCCTCTTTTTTCCCTCCACTCTTTTCAACACGTTTCCATGTACCATTATTTTTCACAAAAATGACTCCACAAGAAAAGTTCCCTAAGAGGTTTTTCCCTTAGAAGCCTGAAAAAAAAAAATCAAACATTGAGCATCTCTTTTCTTCATTTTTACCCTCATACCAAGAGCAGATATGTATCCTCTCCTTCAACTTATCTTTTCAAGTTTCATCAATCTTCGCTGCATTTTTAACATGAACTTTAAGAAGGGAGTTCAGTATAATCTGGGTTTGTCACCCGCTGCCTTCCAGATATATTGCACTGAATTATAAACCCCCAACTCTTTATTTGATAAGTTTACATGGTTTTCTGAAAATAATATAGACCCTGCAGAAATATTAAATCATACTGAGGTTAAATTTGGTGTCAGTAAAGCTAGTTTAGACAAACCAGAGACTTAATGTATTAGTTTCATATTGTGGGTAGCAAGGCACGTAAGCCTTGAGATGCATAGAACAGGGGTGGGGACAGCGAAGAACACTGGCTGGCTTTAGAGTTGCCTCGTCCCCAGGAATAAAAGCCAATTTACATCATGGTTCAAAGAGTGGTGTTAGATCCAAGCTTCCCTGATGTTACTGAGGATCCCATCTGCTGGACACCAGGAGTCACCAGGCAAAGTTGATATACGAAGTCAGGTGGGTGGCAGCCTCTGAGTTTTGGGTGGTCCATTTAATTTGGAACAAGACCTCTGTCAGTGGCTGGCACTAAGGGAGATAGCATCCAGCTGCCAAATTACAGGGAATGTCAAGTGTTAGGCATGTTGACAAGATCCCAGTCAACTGAGCTGGCGTTCAAGGCACGTCTCCAAATCCAGCACACGGGAACCAAAGAATCAAGCAGAAATAAAGAGATGAAACCAATCACAGAGACTGTCCCACACAGCAGGCTAAGACTGGATGGACAGACCGCTGCTCACTACAGGGAAGCCAGACTTATGGGCATAAGACCTCAGTGAAGTCCCCTCCGATCTCGCATATGATCTGATCAAAACTGGCAAAGGAACTTGGTGGGACAGAGTTGGGGGTGGTGGTGAAAGCATAGACCATGCAGATGAATGGAGCTGTAGGAAGCAGAAGTAGACCCTTAATAAATAAGGGCTGGATTCTGTCTCAACTGTAAAATTTAATCTTGTTCTTTGACATAGAGTCACTTGGGATTCTGAATTAACCAGTTTATATATATATATATATATATATATATATATATATATATATACACATAACATCTTACAGAAAAACCTGAACAAACTTTTTGGCCAACCCAATATATTCCAGCATCAGTAAAAGTAAAGTAAAACAGGCACTCTGGTATACTCTCTCCCTGATCAAGATCTGTCATTTCAAACCTGGTTGTGCATCTAAATGAAAGCCCTGGAGAGCTTGTTAAAACCACACACTTCCAGGCCCTGCTCCACACCAAGAGTATCAGAATCTCTTTGAATGGGCCTGGGATGCAAGAGTTTTAAAAACTCCCCAGGTAATTCTGAGGCCACTAGCGTATGGACCATTGTTTACGATCCATCTTTTATGCTCCATCATAAATCTTACGATTTGTATCCTATTTGCGGTTAATAGACTTCTAAAAATCAAAGCTATGATAAAGCAATGAAGAGTTATATTAATAATAATCATACTCATACAGACTTTGGGCTGCACCAGGTGACAAAGCTAAGCAAACTGAACCGATCCCTGTCTTTCCCCTTCTGTCCTGCTGGACTCGGTGCCAGTTGCGAAGACACGGCCCTTTGCAGGCAGGCCCGCTGTCACACCGATGTCTTGAGTGATGGTGATTGGCACACAGATTGTGCCAGCCTTCTTAGCATCTTAATTAACCTGCTTCAAATCTTAGGAAGCACTCTTCATAAGACATGTGAAGCAGGAATGGCAGGGAAATGTACTTCTTCCTCATTTCTTGGTTCTACTTTGCATCACTGGTAAGTGGTACAGTATATCATCCCCAAAGAGGCAGGGTCAAAGCTCATGTACAGGACCTTTCCTGCCCACTCCAGCCCACCCTGACCTACTCCTTCCTTTCTATCACATATTCTCTGTGCCACTCAACTTTGTCCTCTAAAAGTATCATTATTCATTCAACCTTCATAGAAAGCAATTTTGCAAGGATATGTAACAAGAAGTTTAAAATGATTTATGTACTTGACTAAGGAGTTCTATTTTTTAAGTATTTATCATAAGGAAATAATGAGTATTTTTTACGAGGAAAGGACACTTATTGCTACATTATATATATAACCTCTGATTATGGAAAAGGAATATGTAATGTTTGTGTAAAAGAATATTTATTGCAACATTATTTATAATCCTCCTGAATTTAGAAACACCTTAGATACTCAGCCAATGGCTAATGGTTAAATAAAATCTCAACAGTTAGACGCTAGAAAACTGGGAAGATGTTAAACTGTGTGTTTTTGATTTATAAGATAGAAAAGGGAAATGTCCATAATAAGATTGGGGGCATAAAAAGTTGCAATGCAGTATCATTTCAATTTTGTTTGAACTAGTTGTGTGTGTGTTTTATAAATGACTTGAGGGAATATACCAAAAACTGGACAATCTGGGAGGTAGAATTAGGGTAATTTTTATTTTATCATTTTTTTCCTTGGATTTCCTCTAATAGCATGTTACTTTTTCTGCTTAAAATATTTTAATTTAATTTTTATCTCAAAGTAATAATTAAACATAATAACGAATAAATGAAAATGACTGTCTCCTGAATTAACCCATGCTCACTCAGTCCTGCTCCCCAGAGGCAAACACTATGCCTTGTTCAGGTTTTTTCCTTCCCACAGTTACCTCTGTAATGCCAAATAATACTCATGTCATACTATTTATTGCTTACTAAATTGCAAATATTCTCTTTGTCTTATTAAAATAGATGTCTAATTTACATCTCTTATGCAATATACCTCATCTTGCCCCATCCTCGTAATGGAGATAAGTCATTTTCAGTTGACATCATAAAAGGGTTTTTATTAGCATAACTATGTCATTTTTATTCACTGCAGAGTGAAATAAGATGACCATGAATATATTACATTTCCTTTCTTATTTGATGTTTTCTTTTGTAACAGCAAGTTCCTTGTTGTCTTTTTATCTTTCTCCAATGTCTTTGAAATAATAATGTTTTGAGTTCCCTGACAGATATTGTATCACGGTATTCTATCAGTGTCCCCATTTGTCAGTCTAATTAGACTGATTCATTATCATCCCCAGAAACCTCCACTTGCATTCTGGTCTCTGTCTCTTTAGCTCCTATTGCTGTCCACCATTTAGAATATCCACCTCCTTCTAATCCAGTTATCATATATAAATCTCATGTAGCTTTTAAGATGCCACTAAGCACATATCCTCTGAGCTGCAGGAGGTAGGGTACACTTGGTCAGGGCATGAGGCCGAGTAGCCAGGGAGCAAAAGGCCCCAACTGGTGTGGAGGTTTTTAGCATTCTCATGGTGCTTGGGAGATAAAAAGTAGAGTTCAGAACCCATCATAAATGGAAACTCTAGGAAACCATCAGGATTCCCATATGAGTATGTGCTTGAAATAGGGACAATCCAGAAGTAGGCTGAGCTTTGCAGGGTGCAGATTGGCCTTGAGTTAAGTCAATACAGATTCAACTGAGGCCGTTGTCCTTCTACTCCAATCTGGGTGGTTCATCTCTAGGCCTGTTCACTGCTGTTATCATTGGATGCTTTTTTCTAAATCTGAGGCCATCTGTTTGCTTGGATAAGTTCCTCGTTTGTTTAGTACATACTATCTTTCAAGGCAAGGGTCTATAAGAGATAAATGTTCTGAATTCTTATGGTTTAAAATGTTTTTATTATACCTTGACAATTGACAGTGTGGTTCAATTTCATTTTTTTGCTTTATGTCTTTGAGTTATTAGGAGCACACAGATTCAGGATTGTTAAGTTTTCCTGTTGGATTAAGCATTTTATTATGAAATGTCACTCTTTATATCTAATAATGCTCAAAATTTACTTTTCCCCATATAAACATAGCTATACTCAGCTTTCACTCAGATGATGTTTACATGGTATATCTTTTTTATCATCTTTTAGCTATTATTTTTGGGTTCTTTTATTCAACATGTGTCTCTTTTAAGCAGCTTGGGGGGGGTTGCTTTTATTTTTAATCTAGTCTGTTTTTTCTTAAATAGTCTATTTACATTTAATGAAATTACTGAAATATTTGGGTTTAAATCTATATATCTATTTTTAAAAATTTGTCTCATCTGTTCTTTGTTAGGTTTTCCTTTTTTGTTTCCTTTAACAAGTATTTTCATTATTATAATTTTTCCTCTATTTTCTTCTTAGTCAAACATTTCTTAACTATTCTTTTGGTGGCTACACTGAAGATGACAACATATCTCCTTGACTTATTAGAGCCTACTATCTTGTAGGAAATTCTACTAAGAAGTTATAATAATGGTACATAGGCCACATTGTCTGAGTTGTCACTAAACAGACAATGCAAAATCCTTTAAAAACAATTTAACCCCATTAACCCCATTCTAGCCTTGTGTTTTTATTGTCCTGTATTTTAATTCTACATACACTGTAATCCTTAAGAATAATAATTATTATTGGTCATTTTCCTTCAACACTTTAAAAATTCTTTTAGGGACTTCTCTGGCAGTCCAGTGGTTAGGACTCGGTGCTTTCACTGCCATGACCTGGGTTCAATGTCTGGTTGGGGAACTAAGGTCCTGCAAGCCGTGCAGTGCCCCCCCAAAACAAAAATTACTTTAAATGTGTCATTATATAGTCTTCATTTCTATTGAGAATTTAGCTGTCAAACTTGTTACTTTTCATTTAAAATTTAGGTTCTTTTTCCCCTTCTGGCTGTTTTTAGGATTTTATATTTTACTTTGGTTATTAGCAACTAGATAGCAATGTATCTATGTGTCCTTTTAAAATTTATCTTGCTTGGTGTTCACTGAGATTCTGGAATGTGTGGCTTGGTATTTTTCCTTAGGTGTGGATTTTCTCAAATAGTATTCCCTCAAATATTACTCTTTCCCATTGTTTTTCCCTCTGAAAACCTAATTCTCTGTATATTTTCAACAGATCCCTATGTCTTTTACTTCTTTGTCTATATTCCGCATTCTTTTTTTTCTCTCTGGGCATATTTTACTGACCTATCTTCCTATTTACTAATCTCTTAACTGTACCCAACCTGCTGTTAAACCAAGCTATTGGAATCCTAATGTCCATTATTAAGCTTTTCTCTTCTAGCATTTCAGTTTTGATTCTTTTTTTATAAAGTTGGGTAAAATGAAGATCTTTCCATCTATTTTATTGAATACATTACTTATAGTAATTTTAAAGACTGTGTCTGATAACTCCAACAGCTAGGTCACTTGTCGGTCTGATTGTCTATGTCTTCTCTTGCAGTCATTTTTTTTATGCCTCGTAATTATTGATTGAATCCTGTTTATGTACGAAAATTTATAGAAGCTCTGAATAAGTTTGTTTTCCTTCAAATAGGACTCATTCTCTCTTCTGGCAGTATTACCTCAGTTGAATCTATATTGACTTAACTCAAGGCCAATCTGCACCCTGCAAAGCTCAGCCTACTTCTGGATTGTCCCTACTTCAAGCACATACTCATATGAGAATCTTGATGGTTTCCTAGAGTTTCCATTTATGATGGGTTCTGAACTCTACTTTTTATCTCCCAAGCACCATGAGAATGCTAAAAACCTCCACACCAGTTGGGGCCTTTTGCTCCCTGGCTACTCGGCCTCATGCCCTGACCAAGTGTACCCTACCTCCTGCAGCTCAGAGGATATGTGCTTAGTGGCATCTTAAAAGCTACACGAGATTTATTTATGATAACTAGATTAGAAGGAGGTGGATATTCTAAATGGTGGACAGCAATAGGAGCTAAAGAGACAGAGACCAGAATGCAAGTGGAGATTTCTGGGGATGATAATGAAGCAGTCTAATTAGAATGATGTGTGTGTCCTCAGAGATACTGGCAACAAAATTCTAGGAAGAGGAATTGGCATCAGTCTGGAAAAGATTTTGGAATCCAGAAAGGCATATCTGGATTCTATTTGGCAGGTAACAGAAAATCCTGAGAATCTTTATAATGGGTAGATGACATTGTAGAAGCAATATTTTAGAAAGATTATTTCAATAAAACTGCAAAAGTTAATATACATTGAGCAGATTTTTTTTAAAGCAGGGAGAAAATTTATAATTTTTAGATGGGCAAAAAAAAGTGCCAAATGAAGGGGATGAATTGGGAGATTGGGATTGACATATATACACTAATATGTATAAAATAGATAACTAATAAGAACCTGCTGTATGAAAAAACAAATAAAATTCAAAAAAGTGTCAAATGGATAGTTTAGAAAATGTAACATCAACCAGAGTTAGGTAACATTTATATAGAATAAGGAAGTCATAGAACACAAATAAAGAAATTTATGCCTAAAGTTGAGGATAGTAATTATTTCCTAGAGGTTCTCTAGAAAAGTCTATCAAAGAAGAGTCTTTGCCTAAGATAAGGATCTTCAGAAGTCCAGCTCTCTTTCCCCCATATGCTCTGGCACAGTATGAGTATAAAGGAATTTATTCCTGTGCTATCAAGAGGGTGCTAATGATGGTTTTTTATTCCTCCCCTGCTTAGGGAAAACTAGCCGACTATTTATAATACTCAGGTATTTTATATGAATAAATCTATAGCGAAAGAAGATATTACCATGTTATTCAATCATTTGAAAATTATCTTTTTGAAACTTATCAAAGTCCAGAGTGCTATGAGTTATATATTTCAACGCTAACACTTAGGAGCGTCTGTCCAGAATGGGGATGTGTACTAATTGCCTTTGTTAACAGCTCTGTGTTTATGTGCTGCAGCAGGATGGAAGGAGGCATGAGACAGGGCCTACTAAAGAATATGGGGACCGGAAGAGCTATTCCAATCACAGCATGGGAGTGCTGACAGTCATAGGGTGACTTGCAACCAAGATGTCTGATTAGGCTTCCTTGTGAGGAGAAAGACGTTTTAGTATGAAAATGAAGACCCTCTCTCTCTGATCCTCACTGTCTCCTCCTTCCTATCCAGCCCCCCAAATCCATAAATATTCCATTTTAAATATAGAGGCACAGAAATTGAGTCTGGTATTAGCTTCAACTCCATTATCTTGCTATAATTAAAGTTATATCTAATCTATCTAGTGATGTCAATTGCTTTCTGTGATCAACAAATGGAACAGGGGGTTTCCTTTCTTGGTAGCCATCAAGCAGCCACGTATGGAGCCAGTTATGGCTTCCAGCTCATTCTCCATTGGTGGTGAGTTCTTCCCTTGCATCTGGTGATGCCATTCTCTTTCTGCCACCTGGAAATAGTGAAGAGAATGGCTCCATCTCTCACTAGTGGATCATTAGTGCTCTTATTTTGTTGGTATAGTACTTTGGGATGCAAGATGCCTCGTTACGTACATTCAAGTTATTACTACTAATTGTCCAATTGATTTGCTATATGGTACATGGATAAAAATAATAGGTTCGGCTTGTTTGTCAAAATACCCCCGTAAGCACAGTTACACTGCAATGTCTGCACAAAGGTGGTCCACATGCATCCTCAGGTAATTGTCACCAGAGAATGCTCCATATGCTAATGAGTTCTTTCTATCACCGAGAGACAAACATCCCTGCAAGACTTCTCTAAGGCACATTTATATATCAAGCTAACAATAGGCCCGGCCTCATCACAAGATGAGCTGGAATGCTCCAAGTGCTACATCATCATTTGCAGCTCATTTGCGGCATTAACATTTTGCTGTTATCATTTGTTTCCCTGTTTCGCATGCGCCAGGGTAATAGATGTGCTGTGCCCTCAGGGTGCCTCCCACCCGCACACTCAGAGTATGTATGCCTCCAACACTGAGCCACAGATTACATGAAGGAAGGTACAGATTACAGCTGTAACTTCATTACAAGTATCTGGTGAGGTAGATGCAGTAAAGAGGTGTGAGCAGAGAGGACAGAGTGACCCCATGATGATGTGCTCTCACCTCTTTGGCTCTGGGTCCACAGCAGCGGTTAAGGTGCAGGTAAGAGGCATCTGATTCATTACATTTCAGTGGGGAACTTCTCGCTGTCTGGTCACACAGGATATAGAATTTTATGTTAAACTGATAACAGTGTATTAGTCTCTCTGTATACCAGCTTATAGCACAATGACGCCAATTGAGTATGCCATTTGTGGTGGCCAGAGAGAACTAATTAGCTAAAAAGTAAAATATAAATGATGATAATATCAGTGACAACCCCGTCTGTGTTTTGATAAAGCATCTGAACTGTGCACATCGCTTGTATGAGCTGACGTCATCGGGTCTTCTGGCAATGCTGGATGACTGACCAGGCTGGCTTTGCAAATGATTGTTTACATCTGTACTGAGCTCCCTCTCTGTGTCAGACACTCCCCTAGGCACTCTGAGTATTAAAAATTCCTACCAAGAAGACTAAGCCTGGTAACTCTTCCGCTATGCCATGCTGCAGCAAAAGTTAAAGACCCCCAATCAACTCTGACTGTGATATCTAGGAAATCAATTGGTCACCTCCAGCTTAATGGTCTGTTCCTCTCTCCCTGCCCTGAAACAGACTCAGTAGCACCCAATATAGCCCCAGTAACGTATTGCTTAAGACTGTTGCTGATCACCAGTATGTCTGGATCATGTTCATTTCACCAGATTGTGGGCTTCTAGACAAAAACTAGCCTACAAGTCTTTTCAGCACTTTCAGTGCATGGCATAGTGTTGCATATGCATCTTGTGTGCGTATTTTGACCAATATTTTCCAAACATGGCTGTGAAACCAAATCACTAGGTGAACTGGTTAAAAGATACAGTTTTCCAGGACACATTCCATATACTCTGAATCAGACTCAGGGATGAGAAACTGGAATCTCTATTGTTTGTAAACATCACAAGTGATTATTGAGACACTGGGCTACGGCTAGAGAACCCCTGATACCTGGATAAACATTTCCCATCTCTCGCATTCCATCATAAAATTCCTGACCCGTGTTCTATTTGTAGCTAATAATTTATTCATCAAAGCTTTGATAAAGTGAAAATGGATCATTATATTAGTCATAATCATAACCACCATCTTTTTACATATGGGTACAGATTTGTATTCATTGGGTTTATCCTGTTCCCTGGTCCTGGGCCCAGATGACAAGGGCTTGGCAAACTGATCTAATTAATTTCTTACAGTCCTTTTGGACTCTGCTCCAGTTGTACAAACACAGCTTTCGCAGGCAGGAACAAACACCAGTTAGTTACACCAAAATCTTGTGCGGTGCTAGTCTGCTCAGAAACTGGGGCAGCAGTTGGCATCCTAATTAACTTGCTTCATTGCTTTGGGAACATTCCTCACAAGAAATGTTGAGGCAGAAGAAATTGCATTGGCAGAGTCTTCTCAATACTTGGTTTTACTTGGCATCACTGGTGAGTAGTACTGGGTGAAAGCCGATGTCAGGTCCTCCGTGAAGCCTGGCCGCTTGAGTCCCCAGTATCTGCCTCCCTCTGTATAATTCTGTAAAGCAGACTCTCAGTACCACACATTATGGACCCAATAATGCATTGCTTCTTACTGTTGCTGTTTGTTCTATGTGTTTGGAACATGTTCCTTTCATTAGTTTGTGGATTTCTAGACACAAGGACTAGCCTACAAGTCTTTTAAATTCTCTCAGTGCACAGGCAAATTATCATGATTTAAGCATGATTTCATTGCTTATATTTACTACAGCTCATTTATTTTATTAAAAGTGAACTCTTCTTTACCAATAACTGGAAATGTCCAGAAGGCCTCATTTGAAATGTACTCTATCTTTATGTTCAATCAACAGGAATTTCTGGTTATTAAGCAAGAGTTTGGGGGTATAATTGTTAATTTTGCTACCTGATATTCAAGATTTGGGGTTTGAATATTACATATTCCATACCCCTTAGTCTATATGTAAATGTAATCCCAGTTCAAATTTCCTGCCTGAAAAATGTTGATATAATTTATATCTGTTTGATAATGTTAAGCTCAACTAAAATATAGCTTTTTCTTTTTTTCTTTTTCTTGTTTTAAAGAGCAGTGCTGCTCACAGCGTGATCTCTGAACGAGCAGCACCTGGGAACCTGTTAGAAATGCAAATTCTCCAGCCCTACCCATACCTACTGAGTCAGACGTCCAGGTGAGTCTGCTGCACTCAAAGTTTAAGGACCATTGGCTCTAGAGAATAACTATTGTATCTTTGTCCATGCTGAACACTATACTAAACATTTTGAGGTCAATTCCGTTTTTAAATTGTCATATTAGTTGATGCTAAATGGTAATTTCTTTTTGGCCTGAAAATTGAATTCATCATCTAATTCCTGAGAATGGATCGGACCACCAACCTGCCAAGGGCCAATATGTCTGAACATAGAGCCTTCATTCATAAGTCATTTAAATCATGAAACAGGAAACTCAACCGGAAGTAAAATTGTTCTCTCTCACATAATGCATAGGATGGATTTTAAAAGATAATTCAAGCTGGATAATGTACCCACTGAAAAAAAGTTCAATTTACCAATATTCACACATACTTTCTCAAGAGTTCCAGAGATTTTCAGAGCTTTGCAGTGATTCACTCATTCACTCTAAATTCACACATTTTTTCATTTGTTCTTCTCAGAGATGTATCAACTCAATGAAAAGGTAAAATGAGGTAAGCTCAAAATAGTCAGAAAGATGAGTTTATCTGGGAATAGCAATGGAATTGCAATTCAGGACATGCCAACTGTAGCAAGCTACAGGCAGGTCCGTTGAGGGTTTGGAGTAGGCTGTATTTATGGGCAGGGCAGGTAGAGAGTAGAGAGTTTAGTCTGTTAACATCAAAACAAATAGAGACCAGCTTTGAAAATTCCCTGAGCAGACAAAAACAGTCTGCTACATACGAAGTTCAATTCAGCTTATTTTGTGGGACCAACCCAACCTGGGTCATTCCTTGTGCGAAATTTCCCAAGGTTGAAATGAGGCAGCCCCTGACCAGTTTCCTATTGTCTAAGAAAATTCCAATATTATCAGTTTTCTGTAAGTCAGTCTCTCAGTCCTTGAGTTTTGTTCTCCTGAGGGCACGTGCATGAAATTTTCTATTTCATATCCTCTGGTTCTATTTTAGACTAAAATTCTTTCACAGATGCAATGTTAGGCATAACGATAGCATGAATGACCTCCTAACAAACATTCTAGAAATTGCACATCCAAAGGAGTGTCTGCACCTTCACCCTTTCAAATGGCTGCTTTGGAAGTCTGTTCCCACGTCCCCAGTGTTAAAATTCCAGCTGTCTGAGACCTAGTTTAGAAGAGGCCCTTCACCACCCCAAACACATTAGCTTAAATGTGTTTAAACTAATGGACCAGTGGACCAGTTCTTATATTTGACGGGCAATTTACTTTTTAAAAAAATGACCATTTGATTATAAAAGTCCAAGCGTGTTGAATAAGGTTAATGATGAAAGCCAGGTGACAGCGCTCCAGCATTAGAGATTTTCTTGTTCTAAATGTGACTAGTTCTGTCTTATATTTTGAAATCTGGATCTGAAGGTCATTCTGACATCAGTTGGGCCAGGCCTAACTGGTAATGGTGACCCTTGGGTTTCTAAGTTTGGGTACGCTGGTGAAAATACACATGTATTTATTCTTTTAACAAATCTTTGCTGAGCTTCTACACTGAACTTGATGCTGAGCTACAAGAGCAATCAGGATAGACACAGTACCTCTCCTGATAGAGCTTCTGTTATTTTAAGTAACACCTTTATCATTCTAATCTTCAGGTAGCCTGAGACTGCTGACATATTTTAGTGATTAATGGTGAAACTGTAATTGTGCAATTGTTGTCATCCCTCCTTAGGTTTCAAAAAAATGGTTATACCTCAGCCCCTTTTGCATCCAGTCATTACATACAGGTAGATTCAAGCAAATTGTCATTCTCAGCCTAGATGTCAAAGTAGTGAACAAGGATAGCAAGGTCCTTGCACACCCAGGTATCGTGCTAAACAATATTATGCTTAGCTTCCTAAATTGAAGCATAATCAAAAGGGATAAATATAAACAACACCAATATTATCTAAATTCATTGGATATTTTAATTAATTTAATCCTCATGATAACCCAAGGAGATGTGTGCTATTATGATCGTACTTTACAGATGGGGAAAGTGAGACATAGAGAGATGGGGAAGCTTGAGCTGAGGTCACATAACTAGATGGGGCAGAGCCAGGCTTCAAAACCAAGAAGTCTGACTCCAAAGTCAGTGCTCCTATTGATTACTCTCTACTTCCTTAATGAAATGACAATTAATGTAGTATGAACATAAATAAAACATTCGTAACTAAAAGAGCTTGTATTACTGTATGTGCAATTAAACTAGGAGAAATCCCTCCTCACTCAGGGGACTGGCATCAGCGCTTGATCTTCTATGGGCCAAGGAGACCTAGGTCTGTCTACACCTTTGTTTTTTTTTTTTTTTTTTCTTTGTGGTACGCAGGCCTCTCACTGTTGTGGCCTCTCCCGTTGCGGAGCACAGGCTCCGGACGCGCAGGCTCAGAGGCCATGGCTCACGGGCCCAGCCGCTCCGCGGCATGCGGGATCTTCCCGGACCGGGACACGAACCCGTGTCCCCTGCATCGGCAGGCGGACTCTCAACCACTGCGCCACCAGGGAAGCGCTACACCTTTGATTGTATTACCCCCTTCCCACTGATGGGTTCTCTTCAACGGCTTTACAATGTAACTCCCATGTTCCTGAATCCTTGTTTTCCTGGTAAATTAGCTGTCACACCTTGGAGCCCACTGTCTCTGTTTGAATTTGTTTTCTTGTTTGGGATCTTTAAAGCAAGTCTTCTGCTTACTCTGCTTTCCACTTGATACTACCCACCTCATACACTATCCGGGACTGTGCCCTTTTCTTTCATTCTACTACTTTTTCCATTTGAATTCAGTGTATCAGGAGCTATATTTTCACCTCTCAGATAATCTCAACCTTCTGAAAGGAAAGGCTTGCTCACTGGGAGTCATATTAGTAAGATCAGCCTCCTAAGAAACAAATTCTCAATGTCTATTGTCTCTGAATCCTGGAAACAGGAAAAGCAGGTTTCTTCACAAATTATCTCAAATTCCTAATCAAGAGCAAACAGAGATAGCACAATAACCTCAACCTTTTCTAGCCTATTAATATTCATGAATTCAATCCAATGCAATATTTTATCATATTATATGTGCAATTGTACAATATTACCATGGGAACTATCTTGCAGAGATCTTCATGGCTCGCTCCTTTATTTTCATCAGCTCTCTGTTCAAATGTTACTTATTCAGAGAAGACTTCCTTGTATAAAAATAAGGCACACCCCTCTCCAGTGACTGTCTAGACTCCCTCATCCTGTTTCCTTTTTCCATAGACTCTCTCACCATTTGAATGTTTCTGTTTATTTATCACATGTCTTCAGCTCCTTGCAGACAGGGAATTTGTCCGTTTCATTTAGTTCTCCAGTGTCTAGAAAAATGCTTGGAACAATCGTTGGTCAACAGACATTTATTTTAAAATAAAGAAGATACTGCTCTAATTGTCAAGAAGGTTAAAAATCTCAACAAAATTAAGCTTTAAAACATATTTGCTGAGTGTTTATGTTCCTAACATTCATTTGCTGAGCATTTAAGAGGTAGAAATATGAAAAATTTATTTATACCTTAAGTCAATTTATACTAATTTATCAATTAAACCACTTGAGTAATATATAAGTATTACAGGTGTTCCGAAATGGGATTAACATTGGTCAAGAATCCTTTCTTGTACTTTCTATGTAGCTAGTGAGATGCCCTCTCTTATTCAGAACCATTGGATTAAAAACAAAAGGCGACTATACTTCTAAGGTCTGTATTCTATGAAATGTGATTCCAAACTTTGTGCTGAATTTCCTGCCCTCCAGTAAAGATAGCTTTAGAGAACATGTACTCTAACATTTAAAAAGTTCTTGAGCCAAAGGGGACTCACTCTTTAAAGCAACTCTGTGATGGGAGTAGCAACTCCTACATAGGGAACATGACCCAGTAACAGACACTGATGTTAAAGGTGAGAGACCTCAGATCTTATTTCAACTCTTTAGATGCTCAGACATACCAAATCCACAGCTCTTTAATAGCCCGTACCTATGTGTGTGTGTGTCTCTGTCTGTCTGCTTCTCCCTCTCTCTTCCTCTCCCCTTTCTCATACACATACACACGATGATTATTGAAATAATTTGAGTTATATACTCAATAGCATGTGACTTATCCAGCCTATTAAAGAGTGGATAAATTAGGCCCTCTGCAAGAGACAGAGACAATGCAATTTTGGATTAGAATTCTACATGCTGAAAATATACCATCTATTCCTTGTTTTAGTCTACCATCACTCTCTTTCAAGAACAAATTCAAGCTCCACAATTCAGTAGTTTGCTGTACTCAGAATTCAGCACCAAAGTATATAACACTGGCTTCTTCTTGAATTGTTTCTTTGTTAAATCAGAATACCTGTACAACAATTATGTGGATAAAGGGAGATTAAAATAGCATCATTGACCTTAGAGTAGATTGTGGACCACAGAAATCACTAGCTCAGCATCCTCATTTTACAGAGAAGTTGAGGAACAAAGAGGTCCAGTTACTTGCTCACAGATCACTAAGCTAGAAAATGACAGACAGGATCATGACCTAAGTCATTAGATATCTAAGGAAGAGGTTTTGGTTTTAACCACATAAGAATACTCAATCAAATGTGCTTAGAAATAATTTGACAAAGTAATTTCATACAAATTCACAGCATAATCATAACTCAGTTTGTTATAAACTAGACACTGTAGTCAAGCCTTAGAAGATGATTCTATGAGAATGATTCTAGGAGATTCTCATTCTCAACCAATATTGTCCAAAGTGTGCAAAGCAGAACACAACCATCGTAGAAAGTAGACGTCATTCCAAAACAGATTTCTGACTAGGATATAGAAAGTCAGGAAGAACATTATTCCCACCATAACAAATAGAAAAAGCCATTTAATCTGTAAAGTTACAAAAATTTTTTGAGTACGTCAGGGAGCTTGGGTTGTAGCGCAGGCAATTAGCCAAAATATTATAAAGTCAAGCACTGGTTTATCTGTGGCAGAGCATAAGAGGAAGATGGGGCACCATACAAGTGGACACAAAGAATTTGGTGAAAACTTTTAATGAATTGCTAGATGCTGAATGTGAAATAGCATGAGGGTATAGAAACCCCAGTTGCAGGGAGCCACAAACACAACATGAACTGTCCGTCTCAGGCTTTTCTTCCCAGGCCTCCATGAAGGCTCATGCAAAAGACTGAAGGCAATTTGGAAAATCTTAGCCTCACTGTGAGCCTCAGGGAGGGGAAAGTCAGAAAAGCCCTGCTTGTATACTTTTCCCTTCAGAAAAAAAGCTTTAAGCTGCTGGGGAAAGGCACCAAAGACTATGGCCCCAGGACACAGTTGAAGATCCCTTGCAGCTGCCTGTGAAGAATAGGAGAATGTATTGGAGGCAAGTGAGACACCATCCTGGGTTCAGATCATGGGTGGCCTACTTCTTGGGGAGAGGCAGGATCACTGAGACGAACATACTCCTAAGACTCGCACACTGGGCCTGATTGAGTCTGAGGCTGGACCAAGATTACCAGGAGGATTCCTTGCCCTAACTACCAGGCTATCAAGTACAAAGTAACAACCAACAGCACTCTACTGGCAGAGGAAGGTCAGGAGCATAGACAGAGAGATTTTTTTGAGGAAAAAAGAGTATAGGGGAGGCCAAATTTGATGATCATGAGGAATGCTGAGGAAAAACCTCCAGCAAACCAAACTCTATCCTAAGTAAAAAGTATTAAGAAACTTGAAGTCAATGTGCATGGAGGGTAAGAATAACAACAACAAAAGCCAAATCCAGCTCAACTACTGACTAAATTGAGTCAACATCCTACAATAGTAGCGTAGCAGAAAAAGAGATATGCCCAATAGAGGGCATATAAAGAGATATGCCCAATAGAGGGCATGTATATTCTTACCTCCATCTCTATTCTTATACACAATACCTAACATTTGCTCAAAAAGAACAAGACATACAAAAAGCAAGTGCAAACAGCCCACTATCAAAAGGAAATAAAAAGAATCAGAATCACGGATGATCATATGTTGAACTATTAAACATGGAAGTAAAAAACAATTATTACCATAGTTAAATATAATTAATACGTTAGGGGAAAAAGTGGATATCATGCATGAGGAAATGGGAAACTTTAACGGAAACATAAACTATAATAAAGAGTAAAATGAGGAAGATGGCGGAAGAGTAACACGCGGAGATCACCTTCCTCCCCACAGATACACCAGAAATACATCTACACGTGGAACAACTCCTACAGAACACCTACATAACTCCTACAGAACGCTGGCAGAAGACCTCAGACCTCCCAAAAAGCAAGAAAGTCCCCACGTACCGGGGTAGGACAAAAGAAAAAAGGAAAAACCGAGACAAAAGAATAGGGATGGGACCTGCACCAGTGGGAGGGAGCCGTGAAGGAGGAAATGTTTCCACACACTAGGAAGCCCCTTCGCGGGCAGAGACTGCAGGTGGTGGAGGGGGAAGCTTCGGAGCCACAGAGGAGAGCGCAGCAACAGGGGTGCGGAGGGCAAAGCGGGGAGATTCCCGCACAGAGGATTGGCGCCGACGGGCACTCACCATCCCGAGAGGCTCATCTGCTCACCCGCCAGGGCGGGCGGGGCTGGGAGCTGAGGCTGGGCTTCAGTCAGGGCGCAGGGAGAGGACTGAGGTTGGCGGCATGAACATGGCCTGAAGGGGTTAGTGCACCGCAGCTAGCCGGGAGGGAGTCTGGGGAAAAGTCTGGAGCTGCCGAAGAGGCAGGAGACTTTTTCTTCCCTCTTTGTTTCCTGGTGTGCGAGGAGAGGGGATTAAGCGCGCTGCTTAAAGGAGCTCCAGAGACGGCGCGAGCCGCGGCTAAAAGCGCGGACCCCAGAGACGAGCATGAGACGCTAAGTCCGCTGCTGCCACCACCAAGAAGCCTGTGTGCGACCACAGGTCACTCTCCACACCTCCCTTCCGCGGATCCTGTGCAGCCCGCCACTGCCAGGGTCCCGGGATCCAGGGACAACTTCCCCGGAAGAACGCACGGCGCGCTTCAGGCTGGTGCAACGTCACGTCGGCCTCTGCCGCCGCAGGCTCGCCCCGCACTACGTGCCCCTCCCTCCCCCCGGCCTGAGTGAGCCAGAGCCCCCGAAGAAGCTGCGCCTTTAACCCCGTCCTGTCTGAGCGAAGAACAGACGCCTCCAGCAAGTTACACGCAGAGGCGGGGCCAAATCCAAAGCTGAGGCCCTGGGAGCTGTGAGAACACAGAAGAGAAAGGGAAACCTCTCCCAACAGCCTCAGGAGCAGCGGCTTAAAGCTCCACAATCAACTTGATGTACCTGCATCTGTGGAATACCTGAATAGACAACGAGTCATCCCAAATTGAGGAGCCGTGTGGATGAAAGGCTCTTGGTGCTGCAGCCAGGAGTCAGTGCTGTGCCTCTGAGGTGGGGGAGCCAACTTCAGGACACTGGTCCACAAGAGACCTCCCAGCTCCACATAATATCAAACGGCAAAAATATCCCAGATATCTCCATCTCAACACCAGCAGCCAGCTTCACTCAACGACCAGCAAGCTACAGTGCTGGACACCCTATGCCAAACAACTAGCAAGACAGGAACACAACCCCACCTATTAGCAGAGAGGCTGCCTAAAATCATAATAAGTCCACAGACACCCCAAAACACACCAACAGACGTGGACTTGCCCACCAGAAAGACAAGATCCAGCCTCATCCACCAGAACACAGGCACTAGTCCCCTCCACCAGGAAGCCTACACAACCCACTGAACCAACCTTAGCCACTGGGGACAGACACTAAAAACAACAGGAACTACGAACCTTCAGCCTGCAAAAAGGAGACCCCAAGCACAGTAAGATAAGCAAAATGAGAAGACAGAAAAACACACAGCAGTTGAAAGAGCAAGATAAAAACCCACCAGACCTAACAAATGAAGAGGAAATAGGCGGTGTACCCGAAAAAGAATTCAGAGTAATGATAGTAAAGATGATCCAAAATCTTGGAAACAGAATAGAGAAAATGCAAGAAACATTTAACAAGGACCTAGAAGAACTAAAGATCAAACAAGCAAAGATGAACAACACAATAAATGAAATTAAAAATACTCGAGATGGGATCAATGGCAGAATAACTGAGGCAGAAGAACAGATAAGTGACCTGGAAGATAAAATAGTGGAAATAACTACTGCAGAGCAGAATAAAGAAAAAAGAATGAAAAGAACTGAGGACAGTCTCAGAGACCGCTGGGACAACATTAAACACACCAACATTCGAATTATAGGGGTTCCAGAAGAAGAAGAGAAGAAGAAAGGGACTGAGAAAATATTTGAAGAGATTATAGTTGAAAACTTCCCTAATATGGGAAAGGATACAGTTAATCAAGTCCAGGAAGCACAGAGAGTCCCATACAGGATAAATCCAAGGAGAAATACGCCAAGACACATATTAATCAAACTGTCAAAAATTAAATACAAAGAAAGCATATTAAAAGCAGCAAGGGAAAAACAACAAATAACACATAAGGGAATCCCCATAAGGTTAACAGCTGATCTCTCAGCAGAAACCCTACAAGCCAGAAGGGAGTGGCAGGACATACTGAAAGTGATGAAGGAGAAAAACCTGCAGCCAAGACTACTCTACCCAGCAAGGATCTCATTCAGATTTGATGGAGAAATTAAAACCTTTACAGACAAGCAAAAGCTGAGAGAGTTCAGCACCACCAAACCAGCTTTACAACAAATACTAAAGGAACTTCTCTAGGCAAGAAACACAAGAGAAGGAAAAGACCTACAATAACGAACCCAAAACAATTAAGAAAATGGGAATAGGAATATACATATCGATAATTACCTTAAATGTAAATGGACTAAATGCTCCCACCAAAAGACACAGATTGGCTGAATGGATACAAAAACAAGACCCATATATTTGCTGTCTACTAGAGACCCACTTCAGACCTAGAGACACATAGAGACTGAAAGTAAGGGGATGGAAAAAGATATTCCATGCAAATGGAAACCAAAAGAAAGCTGGAGTAGCAATTCTCATATCAGACAAAATAGACTTTAAAATAGACTATTAGAAGAGACAAAGAAGGACACTACATAATGATCAAGGGATCGACCCAAGAAGAAGATATAACAATTGTAAATATTTATGCACCCAACATAGGAGCACCTCAATACATAAGGCAAATACTAACAGCCATAAAAGGGGAAATCAACAGTAACACGTCCATAGTAGGGGACTTTAACATCCCACTTTCACCAATGGACAGATCATCCAAAATGAAAATAAATAAGGAAACACAAGCTTTAAATGATACATTAAACAAGATGGGCTTAATTGATATTTTTTGACATTCCATTCATAAACAACAGAATGGAATTGACATTCCATTCATAAACAACAGAATACACATTTTTCTCAAGTGCTCATGGAACATTCCTCAGGATAGATCATATCTTGGGTCACAAATCAAGCCTTGGTAAATTTAAGAAAATTGAAATTGTATCAAGTATCTTTTCTGACCACAACGCTATGAGACTAGATATCAATTACAGGAAAAGATCTGTAAAAAATACAAACACATGGAGGCTAAACAATTCACTACTTAATAATGAAGTGATCACTGAAGAAATCAAAGACGAAATAAAAAAATGCCTGGAAGCAAATGACAATGGAGACACGATGACCCAAAACCTATGGGATGCAGCAAAAGCACTTCTCAGAGGGAAGTTTATAGCAATACAATCCTACCTTAAGAAACAGGAAACATCTCGAATAAACAACCTAACCTTGCACCTAAAGCAATTAGAGAAAGAAGAACAAAAAACCCCCAAAGCTAGCAGAAGGAAAGAAATCATAAAAATCAGATCAGAAATAAATGAAAAAGAAATGAAGGAAACAATAGCAACGATCAATAAAACTAAAAGCTGGTTCTTTGAGAAGATAAACAAAATTGATAAGCCATTAGCCAGACTCATCAAGAAAAAAAGGCAGAAGACTCAAATCAATAGAATTAGAAATGACAAAGGAGAAGTAACAAGTGACACTGCAGAAATACAAAAGATCATGAGAGATTACCACAAGCAACTCTATGCCAATAAAATGGACAACCTGGAACAAATGGACAAATTCTTAGAAATGCACAACCTGCCAAGACTGAATCAGGAAGATGGAAAATATGAACAGACCAATCACAAGCACTGAAATTGAAACTGTGATTTAAAATCTTCCAACAAACAAAAGTCCAGGACCAGATGGCTTCACAGGCGAATTCTATCAAACATTTAGAGAAGAGCTAACACCTATCCTTCTCAAACTCTTCCAAAATATAGCAGAGGGAGGAGCACTCCCAAACTCATTCTACGAGGCCACCATCACCTTGATACCAAAACCAGACAAGGATGTCACAAAGAAAGAAAACTACAGGCCAATATCACTGATGAACATAGATGCAAAAATCCTCAACAAAATACTAGCAAACAGAATCCAACAGCACATTAAACGGGTCATACACCATGATCAAGTGGGGTTTATCCCAGGAATGCAAGGATTCTTCAATATACGCAAATCAATCAACGTGATACACCATATTAACAAACTGAAGGAGAAAAACCATATGCTCATCTCAATAGATGCAGAGAAAGCTCTCGACAAAATTCAACACCCATTTATGATAAAAAGCCCTGCAGAAAGTAGGCATAGAGGGAACTTTCCTCAACATAATAAAGGCCATTTATGACAAACCCACAGCCAACATTGTCCTGAATGGTGAAAAACTGAAAGCATTTCCACTAAGATCAGGAATAAGACAAGGTTGCCCACTCTCACCACTCTTATTCAACATAGTTTTGGAAGTTTTAGCCACAGCAATCAGAGAAGAAAAGGAAATAAAAGGAATCCAAATTGGAAAAGAAGAAGTAAAGCTGTCACTGTTTGCAGATGACATGATACTATACATAGAGAATCCTAAAGATGCTATCCTAAAGAAACTACTAGAGCTAATCAATGAATTTGGTAAAGTAGCAGGATACAAAAATAATGCATAGAAATCTCTGGCATTCCTATACACTAATGATGAAAAATCTGAAAGTGAAATCAAGAAAACACTCCCATTTACCATTGCAACAAAAAGAATAAAATATCTAGGAATAAACCTACCTAAGGAGACAAAAGACCTGTATGCAGAAAATTATAAGACACTGATGAAAGAAATTAAAGATGATACAAATAGATGGAGAGATATACCATGTTCTTGGATTGGAAGAATCAACATTGTGAAAATGACTCTACTACCCAAAGCAATCTACAGATTCAATGCAATCCCTATCAAACTACCACTGGCATTTTTCACAGAACTAGAACAAAAAATTTCATAATTTGTATGGAAACACAAAAGACCCCGAATAGCCAAAGCAATCTTGAGAACGAAAGAAGGAACTGGAGGAATCAGACCCCCTGACTTCAGACTATACTACAAAGCTACAGTAATCAAGACAGTATGGTACTGGCACAAAAACAGAAAGATAGATCAATGGAACAGGATAGAAAGCCCAGAGATAAACCCACGCACATATGGTCATCTTGTCTTTGATAAAGGAGGCAGGGATGTACAGTGGAGAAAGGACAGCCTCTTCAATAAGTGGTGCTGGGAAAACTGGACAGGTACATGTAAAAGTATGAGATTAGATCACTCCCTAACACCGTACACAAAAATAAGCTCAAAATGGATTAAAGACCTAAATGTAAGGCCAGAAACTATCAAACTCTTAGAGGAAAACATAGGCAGAACACTCTATACATAAATCACAGCAAGATCCTTTCTGACCCACTTCCTAGAGAAATGGAAATAAAAACAAAAATAAACAAATGGGACGTAATGAAACTTCAAAGCTTTTGCACAGCAAAGGAAACCATAAACAAGACCAAAAGACAACCCTCAGGATGGGAGAAAATATTTGCAAATGAAGCAACTGACAAAGGATTCATCTACAAAATTTACAAGCAGCTCATGCAGCTCAATAACAAGAAAACAAACAACCCAATCCAAAAATGGGCAGAAGACCTAAATAGACATTTCTCCAAAGAAGATATACAGACTGCCAAGAAACACATGAAAGAATGCTCAACATCATTAATCATTAGAGAAATGCAAATCAAAACTACAATGAGATATCATCTCACACCAGTCAGAATGGCCATCATCAAAAAATCTAGAAACAATAAATGCTGGAGAGGGTGTGGAGAAAAGGGAACACTCTTGCACTGCTGGTGGGAATATGAATTGGTTCAGCCACTATGGAGAACAGTATGGAGGTTCCTTAAAAAACTACAAATAGAACTACCATATGACCCAGCAATCCCACTACTGGGCATATACACTGAGAAAACCAAAATTCAAAAAGAGTCATGTACCAAAATGTTCATTGCAGCTCTATTTACAATAGCCCGGAGATGGAAACAACCTAGGTGTCCATCATCGGATGAATGGATAAAGAGGATGTGGCACATATATACAATGGAATATTACTCAGCCATGAAAAGAAACAAAATTGAGCTATTTGTAATGAGGTGGATAGACCTAGAGTCTGTCATACAGAGTGAAGTAAGTCAGAAAGAGAAAGAGAAAGACAAATACCGTATGCTAACACATATATATGGAATTTAAGAAAAAAAAATGTCATGAAGAACCTAGGGGTAAGACAGGAATAAAGACACAGACCTACTAGAGAATGGACTTGAGGATATGGGGAGCGGGAAGGGTAAGCTCTGACAAAGCGAGAGAGAGGCATGGACATATATACACTACCAAGCATAAGGTAGATAGCTAGTGGGAAGCAGCCGCATAGCACAGGGAGATCAGCTCGGTGCTTTGTGACCGCCTGGAGGGGTGGGATAGTGAGGGTGGGAGGGAGGGAGACGCAAGAGGGAAGAGATATGGGAACATATGTATATGTATAACTGATTCACTTTGTTATGAAGCAGAAACTAACACACCACTGTATTGCAATTATACTCCAATAAAGATGTAAAAAAAAAAAGAAAGAAAAGAGTAAAATGAGAATGCTAGGCATAAAAAAACACGGTAATAAATATTAAGAAGATTGCCACAGGTTCATCAGTGAACTCAAAACCAAGGAGAGAATCAGTGAAGTTGACGATAGGTGAATAGAAACTACAAACTACAAAAGAGAAAACAGAGTAGGGGAAAAATCCAGAACACAGTGTCTAAGTGCTGAGGGGCAATACCAAACACAAGTGTAATTCCAAGAGAAGAGAAAGAAAATGAAGAAATACTTGAAGGAATCATAGCTAAACATTTTCTAGAATCTCAGAGAACCACAAATGAGATAAATATCAAACAGGAAAAAGCTTAAAATGCTTCCTATTCCAAGTACTAAAAATCAAAGGTAACGTTTTTGGAGGCAGCCAGAATTTCAAGCATGAAAGAAATATAAAAATTATAGCAGACTTGTCAAAAATTACACACTTTACAAGACAATGGCATAACTTCTTTATGGTGAGGAAAGAATTCCAAACTCAGTGAAAATATCTTTAAAAAATGAATAAACTCATTTTAGACAGAAATTGTTTTTAGAGAGTTTATTACCTGGAGATCTGCATTACAGAGACAGGGATCTGTTAAAAAAATAATAAAATTATTGTAAATATCTCAAAAGCAGGTAAATATAAAGGACCCGTTTTTCTCATTTTTAATCATTCTAAAGATAATTAACTATGGCAAAAAATAATAGCAATGTATTTTGGGTATATGGAGTATATAAAAATGAAATGTATGACAAAAAAAGCAAAAATTAAGAAAGTGAGCAATTGGAAGTAAAATAACTTATAGTATTATTTGAAGATAGGCTGTAAATAATAAAAACATATGTGGTATAGTTCCTTAGAAAACTAAAAATAGAATTACCATATGACCCAGCAATCCCACTACTGGAAATATACCCAGAGAAAACCATAATTCAAAAAGACATATGCACCCCAGTGTTCACTGCAGCACTACTTACAATAGCCAGGTCATGGAAGCAATCTAAATGCCCATTGACAGACGAATGGGTAAAGAAGATGTGGTACATATATACAATGGAATATTACTCAGCCATAAAAAGGAACGAAATTGGGTCATTTGTAGAGACATGGATGGATCTAGAGACTGTCATACAGAGTGAAGTAAGTCAGAAAGAGAAAAACAAATATCATATATTAACACATATATGTGGAACCTAGAAAAATGGTACAGATGAACCAGTTTGCAGGGCATAAATAGAGACACTGATGTAGAGAACAAACGTATGGACACCAACGGGGAAAAGTGGCGGGGGGGGCGTGGTGGTGGGATGAGTTGGGATTTGGGGATTGACATATATACACTAATATGTATAAAATGGATAACTAATAAGAACCTGCTCTATAAAAAAATAAATTAAATTAAAAAAACATATGCAGTATACTCCAGGAAAATCACTAAAAGTTTTCCAACAGGTTTAATTAATGGGATAGTATCAAAGATAAGAGAATTATAAAAATAATCAATTAATCCATAAGCAGGCAGGAAAAGAGAAAAAGGAACAGCAAAGTCAGGTGGAACAAATAGAAAACAAACTGCAAGATGATCTATCATCTATATCAATAAATGCTGAAATATAGTTAAAAGACAGATTTTTTTCAGAATGAATAAAAACGCTGGCCCCAACTATAGACTGTCTACAAATAACATAAAGATATAAGATATAAATACATGTATAGTTTGTAAATAAAAACATAGAAATACATACACATATGTATGCACATACATCAGAGTGTACACCATATTAACTCTATGTGAAACACATACAACAAGTAAATTCTATTGTCTGTATTAATTTCAAAGTGGATTTGTGAAACATACCTATGCTTGGAAGCCCAGAACAAATGTAACTTCTGTGACTCCTTCCCTATACTCACTAATTAGATTTTCTCTCTCCCTTGTCTGTCCTCTCACAATACCCAATTTGAAACTTTGTCATAGCTCTCACGACTGCTTTGTGGGAGGATGAGGGTCCAGAACTAAGTCTAGCCAATGAATTGTGAGCTGAAATAAGGCATGTGCCCCTTCTGGCTCTGAGCACTCAATTGCTAAGGCAAGTGAAAAGCCCTTTTCTTTCCCCTGGCACAGCAATAACCAATATTCAAGATGATCACAGCTCCATCCACCTGGATTTCAGAAAGCAATGTGGGGAAGAAACCAGTGACTCAAAATGTGTAAGTGGCATGAAAAAGAAATGTTTTGTTGTTTAAACCAAAAATCAGCAAACTATAACCCATGGGCCAAGTCAGGTCAGTTGCATGCTTTTGTAAATAAAATTTTGTTGGAACACGGCCATGTCCATTTATATGTTGTGTATGAGTGCTTTCATGCTACATGGGCAGAGTTGAATAGTTTTGACGGGATTGTATGGCCTGCAAAACAGGCAATATTTGCTAGCTTTACAGCAGAGCAAGGATTAGGGTGAGGCACGTAGGGTGCAAAATTTAAGGAGGCGCTCACTATCAGGGTCATGCAAGTACTAACTCTGCTCTTGTACTTGGTAAATGGAATTGTCAATTTCAAAGCAATATTTAGATTCAGAAATGAATAATGAATTGTACATACCATGTTTAAATTTTGTATACATAAGAACAAATCATATGGCAAAAATATTATATTTTAATTTCAATAGACAATTCACTATGACTTATACCAGGATTTTCACTATGAATTAATGCAACATCTAAGCCCACAGAGTAATGTAAAAATCAGTATTACACTTCATGCACATTATATCTAAACTACCTTAAAACAACTTTAAAATAGAAATTATCCAAAACTGTAAAGTGTTCCTTTTCCCATCATGTTTAACTGTCAAGGATATTGTGTTAATCCTTGACTACTTCTAAAACTACAGATTAGAACATGAAGAGAAGTAAGAAAATGGACACTTGGGACTCCTGGAAAATGATGATTCATTATTCAAGAATTTATTGCATTCAGGCTGAAAGATTTGACAAACTAATGTCTTTTACTTACCACCTCTGCTCAAAATCCTTCCTGCATGCCAAAACAGAATCTATGACACCAGCCACATCACAACCAATAAACCTTCAACTATTCCTTCGGAGTAACCTTTTGTTTTGAAGATACTGTGCAAGAGACGAGGAGAAAATTTTCCGCTGGGCTTGAACAGTGATAGTCAATGAATAGCTGTTTAGAATTATGAGTGTTGCTAGATCTTGAATGATAGCAGTAACAAAGTATTTTTAAAATTTTTTATTTCGTGGTTATTTGTGGAGCTCTCTTAAGTACAGGGGCCTGGGCATGTGCCCCTTTTGCCTGAGTTTAAGGATGTACTGGAAGAAGGGTGTGGTGTGAGCCCAGAACACTGAGGCTCACCAGTAGGAAAGGCTGGGCACCCACCAAGTAGCCAGAAGGAGCTGGACCCCTAGACAAGGACCCAAAGTCAGACAAAAGGTCTATTTCACTGTTCAATAGACCTTGTCTCAGAAGGGTCTGGAAGTGGCCCTCGTGTAACCAGATGGACAGCCTCACTCACCATTCCAGACCTAGCTCTCTCCTGGGTTCATGTGCTCACGTGCAGTGGTGTCCTTCAAGACTCCACAGTGGAATGTAAATTGGTGCAGCCACTATAGAGAACAGTATGCAGGTTCTTTAAGAAACTAAAAATAGAGCTACCATATGATCCAGCAATCCCACTCCTAGGCATATATCTGGTAAAGAAGAAAACTAATTCACAAAGATACATGCACCCCAATGTTCATAGTAGCACTATTTATAACAGCCAAGACATGGAAACAACGTAAGTATTCACTCACAGATGAATGGATAAAGATGATGTGGTATGTATACACACACACACACACACACACACACACACACACACACACTGGGATATTACTCAGTCATTAAAAAAATGAAATGAAATAATGCCATTTGCAGCAACATGGATAGACCTAGAGATCATCATACGAAGTGAAATAAGTCAAAGACAAATATCATGACATTACTTATATGTGGAATCTAAAAAAATGATAAAAATTAACTTAGTTACAAAACAGAAACTGACTCATAGACATAAAAAACAAACCAAAGGGGAAAGGGGAAGAGGGATAATTAGAAGTTTGGGATTAACAGATATACACTACTATATATAAAATAGATAAACAACAAGGTCCTGCTGTATAGCACAGGGAACTATATTTGACATCTTGTCATAACCTATAATGGCAAAGAATCTGAAAAACTATATAATATATATATATGAATCATTTTGCTGTGTTAGTTTCAAGTGTACAGCATTGTAAATCGACTGCACAATGGAAAGCCCTCTGGCTCTGCCTTCTGCCCTTGTTCCTAAGTCTGACTATGCTCCTCCTTTTGCCCTGCTTCTGGAAAGGGGAGACATAGTTTCATTCATTCATTCATTCACTCACTCATTCAATTTACTTGTTTTAGACCACAAGGACTTTTTTACTCTGTGCCTTTCATGTGGAAGGCTTAGATGAAGGTATTGAAAGGGAAAGGACATGGACAAATGTCATTTCTCTCTCTAGGGAGGACGAAGAGGAAGGAATGGGGAACAGACATTTCCTGAGCATATATTTTGCTGCTGCGTTGTGCTGTTTTAGTTGAAGCCTCAGAGCAGCCCTGTCATCTCTACGTAAGGGAAATGAGAATCAGAGAGGTCAACACGTATAATAAATACTAAGTCTTATGGCTGGACTTGAGATTTCTGACTCAAAGGTTATTTTTATTACATCATGTTTATCGTTTATTAAAAGATAAAAAAAGGACACATATGCAAATACTGTAATAAAAATCTACCTGTGAGTGTTGCGGGGTTTAGGAAAGAAAAAGGCATGTCTGCCTCACGGCAAGTAACGGGAACAATCTGGGACCAAGCACTGGGTCTTAGTTCATCTTCTTAAGTGGGGAGCAAATCGTTATTTCACGTGTGATGTAGAAATGAATTCAATGCCAAAGGGCCAAAAGAAAAAGTAAATGGGCAGGAAGAAACACTGGAGACAGAAAGAGCTCTGGGGCTTGACATCTTGGGGCTCAGCAAACAGAGAATGGACGAACATACAGAAGAAAATACCCCAGCTGGGCCCCAGGAGACAGACTATGTAGGTTAATGTCTCTCTCCACTCTCGTTCTGTGGTTTCAGTGGTGGAAAATCTGCAAAAGGCCCTTATACCCCTCCTTGCTTTTGGATGGAAGAAATCTCTTCAGGGACACGTCAGTTTATAAATAAGACCTCCCGTACTGAAAGAACATAGAGCAGGGGGTTATCCTGCTGAGCAGTGTTGATGAAGCTGATTGCCAGGAGGGTGACCTGGGGAGCCATGGGCAGGGTTAATTACAGAACAGTCAACTGTGTGCTTCTGTCAATCACCTGGGCAAGTTTGGAGAGCAGTTGTCTGGAGGTACAGGCAGGCAATCCCACTGTGAGCCGCACTCCCAGGCCAGGCAGAATGCAGCCTTTGATCTAGAATTCTAGACAACAGAACCGGCTTCCTTGTCCAGCCACCCTTTGGGTCAGCTGGCTAGGGAAGCCACACTGCAGCTGGCTTCGGCCTCAGTTTTGGAATCCCATGCTCAGTGTCATCTTTCTGCCCCTCCTTCCATTTTTCTGTCCTGTATTTTAGTTAAGTGTACACAGTTCAGGAGCCCCTACTATCTATTGAATCTGTGGGGGAGAAGAAGTACAAATTCTCTGTCCTCTTCTCTATTTCCCTGTGTGAAGCCTAGCACGTGGCACATGGTAGACATTGAAGAATCGATTACTGAATGAATGAATGAACTGCAATGTAGCCATCCTATTTTTCATAAAACTCAAGTCTTGTGGTACTTTCAAGGGTTACATTGTGGGGACTGTTGATACCTCATTATTTCAATATGAAAAAAGCAGTGGATAAAAACCCTGCTATCAATGTTGTGCTCGAACATAAAGACGAATTTCCCCAAAACTCAATAGCTTCCTCTCCTCTCTTCCTTTCAGAACAGGCTCCTTTGTCTAGTCCTCTATTATACGGGACTGCATGTGCATCTCATTATTCTCCAGGCCTTATCTGCCCAGGTCCCACTCCTGAGTCCAGGGGTAGCCAGGTAAAGACAGTACCCAGTGTGGTACTCACGGTAAATGGGTTCAAGACTCCAGGTATCCATGACTGGAACAAATTAGAGGGAGACAAAGTTCCAGCTGGGAACAAAATGTTGAGTCTAATTCAAAGGCAACATGTAGACCTAGAAAAAAGAGGAGAGAGTTGGCATCTGACAGAGTCAAGTGCAGATCGAGCTGTACGCTAAGAACAAGCAGTTCTAGAATTTTGTCATGGTCAGCGAGGATGAACCAGGCTAGCCTCTGTTCAGAGCACACCTAGCAGATTTGAGGATGCTGATTAGGAATTTAGACCCAGATGAGTAGCATCTTTAAATCTGCCTGTGGTAGAGGCCTAGCTGACACTCACTCACTCTGCTCTTTTCTGCCCTCTGCTCCCAGACTATGCTGGAACCTCCGAATTGCCCCTTCAACTCCTGTGCTTAAAATGTTCACTGAGCACTTGCTAAATTCTGATACTCTCTTGCACTGGGAACACAGCAATGACCATGGCAGATGCAGTCTCTGATCTCTCAGATTCCATGGGATCCATGAACACTTTGTGCTCTTCTCACAGGCCTAAAGCATTGACCCAGCATGACATCACTCCATAAAGCTGTCTGTACACATTTTATTCCCAGAGTTTCCCATCCAATATTGGAGCCGGAATCTGACTCCCCGGCTCCCCCTCCATGAACTCAGCCCCTTCACTCTTTAAGGTTTTCTTGCCAACCAATCCTATAAAATGCAACAGTTATTATTCTTGGCTTACCAGTTTCAAACACCCTTCTTTAGATGATATTTTACTGGAGTTTTACCTCTATATTAGATGCCTGTTTGGGACTTTATCATATGCCCTTCACTCCTTCAGACAGCTCCACCTTCTCCGTTGGAAGTTTTGGAAGGTCAAATTTTGTTCTCCTTCAAGGAGTCCAAGTACAAACCCTGGTGTCTCAGGGGGTAGTGTGTCCTCCCCTTCCCACCCTGTCCATTACTCCCTCCCCTCTCTTCTCTCTGCTGGGTAGACCAGCTGAGCTCCTTTCTTCCAGACTCCACCCAGCTCGAGTAAATGAACAAAAATCAAAGTAGGTCATCTCTCAATGGTTTATAAGCCAAGTTACTGAGAGCTTCCAAAAGACTCCATTATTTTCTACTCCTCTGGGAAACATGTAAGGTCCTTTATTTCTTGAAACACATCTGATGTTTGCACCTTCCCTGTCAGTTTCTCTGTGGGGACTGAAGGAGGCAGCTACTCAACAAACCCATTGCTCCAGCGTGACCTCTACCCAGAATCTCCTCCTTGCTGTTCTCAGTCTCTAACCTACTGATGAATCTTTACATCAATGATAATTATTTATTTATTTTTTAACATCTTTATTGGGGTATAATTGCTTTACAATGGTGTGTTAGTTTCTGCTTTATAACAAAGTGAATCAGTCATACATAAACATATGTTCCCATATGTCTTCCCTCTTGCATCTCCCTCCCTCCCACCCTCCCTATCCCACCCCTCCAGGCTGTCACAAAGCACCGAGCCAATATCCCTGTGCCATTCGGCTGCTTCCCACTAGCTATCTACCTTACTACATTTGTTAGTGTGTATATGCCCATGACTCTCTCTCGCCCTGTCACAGCTCACCCTTCCCCCTCCCCATAACCTCAAGTCCGTTCTGAAGGAGGTCTGCGTCTTTATTCCTGCTTTACCCCTGGGTTCTTCATGACATTTTTTTTCTTAAATTCCATATATATGTGTTAGCATACGGTATTTGTCTTTTTCTTTCTGACTTACTTCACTCTGTATGACAGACTCTAGGTCTATCCACCTCATTACAAATAGCTCAATTTCGTTTCTTTTCATGGCTGAGTAATATTCCATTGTATATATGTGCCACATCTTCTTTATCCATTCCTCCGATGATGGGCACTTAGGTTGTTTCCATCTCCGGGCTATTGTAAATAGAGCTGCAATGAACATTTTGGTACATGACTCTTTTTGAATTTTGGTTTTCTCAGTGTATATGCCCAGTAGTGGGATTGCTGGGTCATATGGTAGTTCTATTTGTAGTTTTTTAAGGAACCTCCATACTGTTCTCCATAGTGGCTGAACCAATTCACATTCCCACCAGCAGTGCAAGAGTGTTCCCTTTTCTCCACACCCTCTCCAGCATTTATTGTTTCTAGATTTTTTGATGATGGCCATTCTGACTGGTGTGAGATGATATCTCATTGTAGTTTTGATTTGCATTTCTCTAATGATTAATGATGTTGGGCATTCTTTCATGTGTTTCTTGGCAGTCTGTATATCTTCTTTGGAGAAATGTCTATTTAGGTCTTCTGCCCATTTTTGGATTGGGTTGTTTGTTTTCTTGTTATTGAGCTGCATGAGCTGCTTGTAAATTTTGTAGATGAATCCTTTGTCAGTTGCTTCATTTGCAAATATTTTCTCCCATCCTGAGGGTTGTCTTTTGGTCTTGTTTATGGTTTCCTTTGCTGTGCAAAAGCTTTGAAGTTTCACTAGGTCCCATTTGTTTATTTTTGTTTTTATTTCCATTACTCTAGGAGGTGGGTCAGAAAGGATCTTGCTGTGATTTATGTCATAGAGTGTTCTGCCTATGTTTTCCTCTAAGAGTTTGATAGTTTCTGGCCTTACATTTAGGTCTTTAATCCATTTTGAGCTTATTTTTGTGTACGGTGTTAGGGAGTGATCTAATCTCATACTTTTACATGTACCTGTCCAGTATTCCCAGCACCACTTATTGAAGAGGCTGTCCTTTCTCCACTGTACATTACTGCCACCTTTAGTAAAGATAAGGTGTCCATATGTGCATGGGTTTATCTCTGGGCTTTCTATCCTGTTCCATTGATCTATCTTTCTGTTTTTGTGCCAGTACCATACCGTCTTGATAACTGTAGCTTTGTAGTATAGTCTGAAGTCAGGGGGTCTGATTCCTCCAGTTCCTTCTTTCGTTCTCAAGATTGCTTTGGCTATTCGGGGTCTTTTGTGTTTCCATACAAATTGCAAAATTTTTTGTTCTAGCTCTGTGAAAAATGCCAGTGGTAGTTTGATAGGGATTGCATTGAATCTATAGATTGCTTTGGGTAGTAGAGTCATTTTCATAATGTTGATTCTTCCAATCCAAGAACATGGTATATCTCTCCATCTATTTGTATCATCTTTAATTTCTTTCATCAGTGTCTTATAATTTTCTGCATACAGGTCTTTTGTCTCCTTAGGTAGGTTTATTCCTAGATATTTTATTCTTTTTGTTGCAATGGTAAATGGGAGTGTTTTCTTGATTTCACTTTCAGATTTTTCATCATTAGTGTATAGGAATGCCAGAGATTTCTGTGCATTAATTTTGTATCCTGCCACTTTACCGAATTCATTGATTAGCTCTAGTAGTTTTCTGGTAGCATCTTTAGGGTTCTCTATGTATAGGATCATGTCATCTGCAAACAGTGACAGCTTTACTTCTTCTTTTCCGATTTGGATTCCTTTTATTTCCTTTTCTTCTCTGATTGCTGTGGCTAAAACTTCCAAAACTATGTTGAATAAGAGTGGTGAGAGTGGGCAACCTTGTCTTGTTCCTGATCTTAGTGGAAATGCTTTCAGTTTTTCACCATTGAGGATGATGTTTCCTGTGGGCTTGTCATATATGGCCTTTATTATGTTGAGGAAAGTTCCCTCTATGCCTACTTTCTGCAGGGTTTTTATCATAAATGGGTGTTGAATTTTGTCGAGAGCTTTCTCTGCATCTATTGAGATGAGCATATGGTTTTTCTCCTTCAGTTTGTTAATATGGTTTATCACATTGAGAGATTTGCGTATATTGAAGAATCCTTGCATTCCTGGAATAAACCCCACTTGATCATGGTGTATGATCCTTTTACTGTGCTGTTGGATTCTGTTTGCTAGTATTTTGTTGAGGATTTTTGCATCTATGTTCATCAGTGATATTGGCCTGTAGTTTTCTTTCTTTGTGACATCCTTGTCTGGTTTTGGTATCAAGGTGATGGTGGCCTCGTAGAAGGAGTTTGGGAGTGTTCCTCCCTCTGCTATATTTTGGAAGAGTTTGAGAAGGATAGGTGTTAGCTCTTCTCTAAATGTTTGATAGAATTCGCCTGTGAAGCCATCTGGTCCTGGGCTTTTCTTTGTTGGAAGATTTTTAATCACAGTTTCAATTTCAGTGCTTGTGATTGGTCTGTTCATATTTTCTATTTCTTCCTGATTCAGTCTTGGCAGGTTGTGCATTTCTAAGAATTTGTTCATTTCTTCCAGATTGTCCATTTTATTGGCATAGAGTTGCTTGTAGTAATCTCTCATGATCTCTTTTATTTCTGCAGTGTCAGTTGTTACCTCTCCTTTTTCATTTCTAATTCTATTGATTTGAGTCTTCTCCCTTTTTTTCTTGATGAGTCTGGCTAGTGGTTTATCTATTTTGTTTATCTTCTCAAAGAACCAGCTTTTAGTTTTATTGATCGTTGCTATTGTTTCCTTCATTTCTTTTTCATTTATTTCTGATCTGATTTTTATGATTTCTTTCCTTCTGCTAGCTTTGGGGTTTTTTTGTTCTTCTTTCTCTAATTGCTTGAGGTGCAAGGTTAGGTTGTTTATTCGAGATGTTTCCTGCTTCTTAAGGTGGGCTTGTATTGCTATAAACTTCCCCCTTAGAACTGCTTTTGCTGCATCCCATAGGTTTTGGGTCGTTGTGTCTCCATTGTCATTTGTTTCTAGGTATTTTTTTATATCCTCCTTGATTTCTTCAGTGATCACTTCATTATTAAGTAGTGTATTGTTTAGCCTCCATGTGTTTGTATTTTTTACAGATCTTTTCCTGTAATTGATATCTAGTCTCATGGCGTTGTGGTCAGAAAAGATACTTGATACAATTTCAATTTTCTTAAATTTACCAAGGCTTGATTTGTGACCTAAGATGTGATCTATCCTGGAGAATGTTCCATGAGCACTTGAGAAAAATGTGTATTCTGTTGTTTTTGGATGGAGTGTCCTATAAATATCAATTAAGTCCATCTTGTTTAATGTATCATTTAAAGCTTGTGTTTCCTTATTTATTTTCATTTTGGATGATCTGTCCATGGGTGAAAGTGGGGTGTTTAAGTCCCCTACTATGAATGTGTTACTGTCGATTTCCCCTTTTATGGCTGTTAGTATTTGCCTTATGTATTGAGGTGCTCCTATGTTGGGTGCATAAATATTTACAATTGTTATATCTTCTTCTTGGATCGATCCCTTGATCATTATGTAGTGTCCTTCTTTGTCTCTTTTAATAGTCCTTATTTTAAAGTCTATTTTGTCTGAAATGAGAATTGCTACTCCAGCTTTCTTTTGGTTTCCATTTGCATGGAATATCTTTTTCCATCCCCTTACTTTCAGTCTGTATGTGTCTCTAGGTCTGAAGTGGGTCTCTTGTAGACAGCATATATAAGGGTCTTGTTTTTGTATCCATTCAGCTAATCTGTGTCTTTTGGTGGGAGCATTTAGTCCATTTACATTTAAGGTAATTATCGCTATGTATGTTCCTATTCCCATTTTCTAAATTGTTTTGGGTTCGTTATTATAGGTCTTTTCCTTCTCTTGTGTTTCTTGCCTAGAGAAGATCCTTTAGCATTTGTTGTAAAGCTGGTTTGGTGGTGCTGAACTCTCTCAGCTTTTGCTTGTCTCTAAAGGTTTTAATTTCTCCATCAAATCTGAATGAGATCCTTGCTGGGTAGAGTAGTCTTGGCTGCAGGTTTTTCTCCTTCATCACTTTCAGTATGTCCTGCCACTCCCTTCTGGCTTGTAGGGTTTCTGCTGAGAGATCAGCTGTTAACCTTATGGGGATTCCCTTATGTGTTATTTGTTGTTTTTCCCTTGCTGCTTTTAATATGCTTTCTTTGTATTTAATTTTTGACAGTTTGATTAATATGTGTCTTGGCGTATTTCTCCTTGGATTTATCCTGTATGGGACTCTCTGTGCTTCCTGGACTTGATTAACTGTATCCTTTCCCATATTAGGGAAGTTTTCAACTATAATCTCTTCTAATATTTTCTCAGTCCCTTTCTTTTTCTTTTCTTCTTCTGGAACCCCTATAATTCGAATGTTGGTGTGTTTAATGTTGTCCCAGCGGTCTCTGAGACTGTCCTCAGTTCTTTTCATTCTTTTTTCTTTATTCTGCTCTGCAGTAGTTATTTCCACTATTTTATCTTCCAGGTCACTTATCCGTTCTTCTGCCTCAGTTATTCTGCTATTGATCCCATCTAGAGTACTTTTAATTTCATTTATTGTGTTGTTCATCGTTGCTTGTTTCATCTTTAGTTCTTCTAGGTCCTTGTTAACTGATTCTTGCATTTTGTCCATTCTATTGTCCATTCTATCTCCAAGATTTCGGATCAACCTTACTATCATTATTCTGAATTCTTTTTCAGGTAGACTGCCTATTTCCTCTTCATTTGTTAGGTCTGTTGCATTTTTATCTTGCTCCTTTATCTGCTGTGTGTTTTTCTGTCTTCTCATTTTGCTTATCTTACTGTGTTTGGGGTTTCCTTTTTGCAGGCTGCAGGTTCGTAGTTCCTCCTGTTTTTGATGTCTGTCTCCAGTGGCTAAGGTTGGTTCAGTGGGTTGTGTAGGCTTCCTGGTGGAGGGGACTAGTGCCTGTGTTGTGGTGGATGAGGCTGGATCTTGTCTCCCTAGTGGGCAGGTTCACGTCTGTTGGTGTGTTTTGGGGTGTCTGTGGCCTTATTATGATTTTAGGCAGCCTCTCTGCTAATGGGTGGGGTTGTGTTCCTGTTTTGCTAGTTGTTTGGCATAGGTTTTCCAGCACTGTGGCTTGCTGGTCGTTGAGTGAAGCTGGGTGCTGGTGTTAAGATGGAGGTCTCTGGGAGATTTTTGCCATTTGATATTATGTGGAGCTGGGAGGTCTCTTGTGGACGAGTGTCCTGAAGTTGGCTCTCCTACCTCAGAGGCAGAGCCCTGCCTCCTGGCTGGAGCACCAAGAGCTTTCATCCACACGGCTCAGGATAAAAAGGAGAAAAAGTAGAGGGAATTAGTAGAAGTATGAGGAAAGAAAGAAGGAAAGGAGGATAGGAAGGAAGGAAGAAAGAAAGAAGCAAAGAAGGAAAGAAGGCAAGAAGGAAAGAAAGGAGGGAGGGAGGGAGGAAGGAAGGAAGGAGGGAAAGAAGGAAAAAAGACAGACAGAAAGAAGATACAGTAAAAATAAAATAAAGTATAATAAAGTTATTGAATTAAAAAATTCCTATTTAGAAAAAAAAGGGACGTGTAGAACCTTAGGACAAATGTTGGAAGCAAAGCTATACAGACAAAATCTTACACAGAAGCATACACATACACCCTCAGTAAAAGAGGTAAATGGGGAAAAATCATAAATCTTGCTGTCAGAGACCACCTCCTCAATTTGGGATGATTCGTTGTCTAAAGGAGGGAAGGAAGGAAGGAAGGAAGGAAGGAAAGAAAGAAAGAAAGAAAGAAAGAAAGAAAGAAAGAAAGAAAGAAAGAAAGAAAGAAAGAAAGAAGGTAAAGTATAATAACGTTATTAAAATTAATTATTAAGAAAAAAAATTTTTTTAAAAAAATGGACGAATAGAACCCTAGGACGAATGGTGGAAGCAAGACTATACAGACAAGATCTCACACAGAAGCATACACATACACATTCACAAAAAGAGGAAAAGGGAAAAAATCATAGATCTTGCTCCTAAAGTCCACTTCCTTAATTTGGGATGATTGGTTGTCTATTCAGGTATTCCACAGATGCAGGGTATATCAAGTTCATTGTGGAGCTTTAATCTGCTGCTTCTGAGGCTGCTGGGAGAGATTTCCCTTTCTCTTCTTTGTTCTCACAGCTCCCAGGGCTCAGCTTTGGATATGGCCCTGCCACTGCGTGTAGGTCGCTGGAGGGCGTCTGTTTTTTGCTCAGACAGGATGGGGTTAAAAGAGCTGCTGATTCGGGGGCTCTGGCGCACTCAGGCCGGCGGGGAGGGAGGGGCACGGAGTGCGGGGCGGGCCTGCGGTGGCAAAGGCCGGGGTGACTTTGCACCAGCCTGAGGCGCGCTGTGCGTTCTCCCGGGGAAGTTGTCCCTGGATCCCGGGAACCTGGCAGTGGCAGGCTGCACAGGCTCCGCGGAAGAGGAGTGTGGAGAGTGACCTGTGCTCGCACACAGGCCCCCTGGTGGCGGTAGCAGCAGCCTTAACGTCTCCTGCCCGCCTCTGGAGTCCGCGCTTTCAGCCGCGGCTCGCGCCCGTCTCTGGAGTTCCCCCAAGCAGCGTTCTTAAACCCCTCTCCTCACGCCCCAGGAAACAAAGAGGGAAGGAAAAGTCTCCTGCCTCTTCGGCAGGTGCAGACTTTTCCCCGGACTCCCTCCCGGCTAGCTGTGGCGCACCAACCCCTTCAGCCTATGTTCAAGCCGCCAACCCCAGTCCTCTCCCTGCGCTCCGGCCTCAGCTCGCAGCCCCGCCCGCCCCGGCGGGTGAGCAGACAAGCCTCTCGGGCTGGTGAGTGCCGGTCGGCACCGATCCTCTGTGCGGGAATCTCTGCTTTGCCCTCCGCACCCGTTGCTGTGCACTCCTCCGCGGCTTCGAAGCTCCCCCCTCCGCCTCCCGCAGTCTCCGCCCGCGAAGGGGCTTCCTAGTGTGTGGAAACTTTTCCTCCTTCACAGCTCCCTCCCACTGGTGCAGGTGCCGTCCCTATTCTTTTGTCTCTGTTTTTTCTTTTGCCCTACCCAGGTACGTGGGGAGTTTCTTGCCTTTTGGGAGGTCTGAGGTCTTCTGCCAGCCTTCAGTAGGTGTTCTGTAGGAGTTGTTCCACGTGTAGATGTATTTCTGGTGTATCTGTGGGGAGGAAGGTGATCTCCGCGTCTTATTCTTCCGCCATCTTCCGCCTTCCAATGATAATTATTTAAATGCCCATCTCTCATGTTAGACTAAGAATTGTGTTTCCAGGTCTGTAGGGAATTGAATAGTGTCTCCCCTATACCCCCGACAAAAAATTCCTTCCACATGGAATCTCAGAATGTATCCTTCTTTGGAAATAAAGGCTGTGCAGATATAATTAGTTAAGATGAGGCATCTGGATTAGGTAGACCCTAAATCTAAAGACTGGTGTTTTTATTAAGAGGAAGAAGAGAGTCACTCAGACACAGTAACACAGAAGACACACACACACAGGGAAGAATGCCTCATAAAGACAGAGGCAGAGACTGGAATGACAGAGCTAGAGCCCAGGACCACCAAGGATGGCCAGCAACTGCCAGAAGCTGGGAGAAAGACATCAAACAGATTCTCCCTCAGAGCCTCTAGGAGGAAGCAACCCTGTCAATGCCTTGATTGTAGACCTCCAGCCTCCAAGAAATATGAGAATACATTTTTGTTGTTTTAAGCCACCTAGTTTGTAGTAACTTGTTACAGTAGCCCTAGGAAATGAATACAGTATCTAATTCCTAGTATCTAATAATGCTGGTGGGATCCACCATTTATGAGCAGTGTGACTTTGGACAGATCACATTATCCCCAACGCTAAACAGGGATGAGAATGATGGCTCTCTCCAGAACTTCTGTGAGCACCAAATGTGGTGAAGTTATTTTAAAAAATGCTTTATAATCTAAAATGGATACCATAAATATTAGCGGTTGGAATTATACTTATGATTCCAGTTATATTATCAGGAAAGGAGGAGGGAAGGAAGGAGGGAAGTTGAGTGAAAGCAAGGAAATGGAGGGGAATAAAGAAGCCAACTAATTTATTAATTCTAAGGTACAACTGTTTCTGTTAATCCCTTGAATCTTTTTATTATTTTAGAAGTTTATGACTTTCTTAATTCCAGATAATTAATTTTAGTTTCAAGACATTTAGAAAGGGAGCCAACCAAACACTGGAATAGATTTGACTTTTTAGTGTCAAAGAGATAAAAATTAAGAACCAATGTCTACTGAGTAATTTCTAGGCGCTAAAATCTTACTCAGCATTTTGCCTGCACCATCTCATTTAACTCTCACAGCTCTATAATGTATGGACCATATATTCCATTACAAATGAGGAAAACAAAGGCTCCAAGAGGCTTCACCATCTGCCCAAACTCACACAGTCAACCCATTCTGTCTGACTTCTGAACCTGTGTGCTGAACCCCAACCCAATCCTACTTTGGTCTCACAACCAGAAAAGCCAGGAAATACACCTGCCCCCTGCCAGGATCACCCCCAGCTGTGACACTTATACAACCCATTTTATGGTCTCCCTGTGAGGATTCATGCCCTTCCCCAAACTCCCAAGTTCAATGGCAGGTGCATCACTGTCCGCTTACTAATGTGTACTTCAAGGCTGTTATTAACCCGCTGGAATCTGAGCTGCCACCTCCTACTTGGGCAATTTTCCAACCATTTAGTGGCATAATCATCAGAGACAAGGATGTAAACATTTCCTCCCCGCAGCCTGGGAAGAGGGCCAGAGGACTCAACCTTGGTGAATTCCCTGTGGGAAGCTGCTCCTTGGGTAACTGTAGAATTGGGCTTATCCGGTGACAAATTTGGAGAGGCTGAAATGATTTCTTGCCCCCCGCTGACTTCCCTATTTTATCAATAGAACGTATATTTAAAGTCGACACAGATTCAGCAATAAAGAGAAGCAAAACATGGTACACATTATAACATGGACGACCTCAAAAACATTATGCCAAATGAAAGAAACCAGACAAAAAAGGCCATGTATTGCATAAATCCATTTATATGAAATGCTCAGAAAAGCAAATCTATAGAGACAGAAAGTATATTAGTGGTTGTCTGGGGCTGGGGGTGAAAAATGTAAACCACAAACAGGTACAAGGGATCTTAATGGGTTAATGAAAATGTCCTAAAACTGGATTATGCTGATAGTAGCACAACTTAATATATTTACTAAAAATCTTTGAATCATACACTTAAAAGAAGTAAATTTTATGGTATGCAAATTATATCTCAATAAATGTGTCTTTTTAAAAAGTCAACTCAGGCTTTCTAAAATTCCTAAGTTGCTTGCTAACTGGAAATTCTAGAAAAAGAGCTCAGATATCAAGCAATAAATATATATTCCAATATCCAAAAGGGGGTTTCTGATTTGGGAAGCCATGCTAATATAACAGAATTTTCTTCCAACTCTGGAAATGGAAAAAGAAGTATTTTCCCACTGCATGATTCATCTGCTCCCTGACAATAAGACATTGACTTTTCCTTGGAATTGCATGGGAATCTTTGTAGTTGTTTGTAGTTCAAACTCTATCACTAGTTAGGTAAAAACTCTGAATAAGTTATTTTATCCCTCTGGACCTCATACTGTTCATCTGTAGGAGGAGGTTGGTCTATATTGTTAATTCTAAGATTCCTTCCAGTTCAGACACTGTATTATAATATTCACTACATGCCAGACACCATGCTAGGTAACATCTATGCTCATTTATTCTTCTCAACAACCTGAAGGAGGAAGAATTATTAATCCCATCTTACTGGTGAAGAGACTGAGCCACGTGGTTGCATTTCTTACCCAAGATTTCACAACTACTAAATGGCAAAGCCAAGATTCAAGCTGTAAACCACAATGCTTCCCAATTCCCTTCCAATCTCAAAACAGAAAATGACACTATATCATTAGATTCCCCAGAGTAGGGGAGACTAAGAATGCTCTCTTTAAAATTTCATATGCCTGTCACATAGGCAAAAAATACAAATAATGCCTCTGAGAAGATACACACACTGCACTAAATACTATACAATGTTTCATAGGCAAATTAGAATGCAAGTGCAACAGCACCCTAGACCAAGAATCCAGAATCTAGCTGTAAAGTTGAAGTCCTACTAAAATGAGTTATCACCTCACACCAGTCAGAATGGCCATCATCAGAAAGTCTATAAATAATAAATGCTGGAGAGGGTGTGGAGAAAATGAACCCTCCTACACTGTTGGTGGGAATGTAAATTGGTGCAACAACTATGGAGGTTCCTTAAAAAACTAAAACTAGAGTTACCCTATGATCCAGCAATCCCACTCCTGGGCATATATCCAAAGAAAGCTCTAATTTGAAAAGATACATGCACCCCAATGTTCATAGCAGCACTATTTACAATAGCCAGGACATGGAAGCAACCTAAGTGTCCATCAACAGATGAATGGATAAAGAAGATGTCATACATATATACAATGGAATATTGCTCAGCCATAAAAAGGAGTGAAATAATGCCATTTCCAGCAACACGGATGGACCTAGAGATGAACATACTAAGTGCAGTAAGTCAGACAGAAAAAGACAAATTTCATATGGTATTGCTTATATGTGGAATCTAAAAAAAAAAAAAATATGGAGCTTCCCTGGTAGTGCAGTGGTGAGGAATCCGCCTGCAAATGTGGGGGACACAGGTTCGAGCTCTGGTCTGGGAAGATCCCACATGCCGCAGAGCAACTAAGCCCGTGTACCACAACTACTGAGCCTGTGCTCTAGAGCCCATGAGCCACATTTACTGAGCCCACAAGCCACAACTACCAAAGCCCATGCACCTAGAGCCCATGCTCTGCAACAACAGAAGCCACGGCAATGAGAATCCCTGCTCCGCAACGAAGAGTAGCCCCCACTTGCCAAAACTAGAGAAAGCCCGCACACAGCAGCAGAGACATAACACAGCCAAAAATAAATAAAATAAATTAATTTTTAAAAATGATACAAATTAACTTATTTACAAAATAGAAAAAGACTCACAGACTTACTTAGGAAACAAACTTATGGTTACCCAAGGGGAAGGGGGGGGAGGGATAAATTAGGAGTTTGGGATTAAAATATACACACTACTGTATATAAAATAGATATCCAACAAGGACCTACTGTATAGCACAGGGAACTATATTCAATATTTTGTAATAACCTATAAGGGAAAATAATCTGAAAAAAAACCTATATATGTATATGTATGTGTATGACTGAATGACTTTACACCTGAAACTAACACAACATTGTAAATCAACTATATTTCAATAAATTAAAAAAATAAAGTTGAAGTCCTATGATTAAATATGCAAGTGTAAATATGAATATAAACCTATGCATGTATGTATGTAATATATATTTATAGGCATGTATAGCTAAAATTCGGGAATATAAGGCAATAAAGAGTTTTACTTTATTTCCTATAAGGTACAAAAGTTTGTTTGGAAGATACAAAAGGCTGGCAAAATGTAAGAATTTTAAAGCTCTTCAGTTGATTTATTATGGACAGCCAGCAGGATTTTTTCACCCGTAATTGTACTGGAAAGAAATGTGGCCTCATAACTGTAGCTATGAAGTCCAAAAGAGGTATTTCTACCTAGTAAATGCTGAGTCACTCTGGTGCCTTACCTAAGGAAATTTTCTCTAGGGATTTTCTAAGAGCATCACAGTCATCACACTGGTAAGACCTCTCCTATGCCATCCCTGCACCTGCATGACCACCAGTACAATGGTGACCACTCACCACCATCGTCACAACCACTCCACAGCGCTTACCCCACAAACTACTCCAATCCATCTAGTGCCACTGTCTACTTCTGACCAGAGCACCTGTGTTTCTTTGATGAGAAGTGGTTCTTGCTGCCCTCTACCAGTCCCTGGATTTTTCAGGATAAATCCCAGTGGGCTACTGGGCTTTCAGTCACATGCAGTCTCAGTCCTTGAACGAATCAACATAAGCCAGATCAATCAACCCACTAGTAAGTTGGATCTGGAAATAGTCAAGGAGGTGGTTAGTTATTATAAGCCATTCTGTGCTGGACAGGTCCCGTGGGTACCGGTGAGGACATGATCCTGTGGCTGGCTCATTTCACGAGACGATGTGTCCAAACTGCCTACCTGGTCTTTTTCCTGAGCAATGGGTTCTCTTCATCTTTTAGGAAGTTCAGTGATAAGAGGGGCAGCCAGTATTTCAGGCACAGACTCACTCTAGTCTTGACAATTTAAAGACAATCTACTCAGCTTTTCTGCCAATACCCTCTTTGAAGTTTCCACAAGTTTCCTTCCACTAAAAGTTTCCTCTTTCAGTTTCCTCTGAAGCTAAGGTCAGAATCTTTTGATTTGGGGCCAAATCCTCATATCCCACACTATTTCCTCTACACTAGATCTTCAGACTCTTGAGATCTAACCCTCAAATCGTGAGCCAGGTTTGGCATGATTTGGGTTTTACCCTTTCCTAACTGTATGACCTTGGACAAGTTAATTACATACCCTTTGAGAGTCCATTTCCTATGAAGTGGAGATCCAACAGGGCTACTGAGAGGAGTAAATAAGAGAATGTGTGTAATGCCCCCCAAGTTCATAATGCATGCTCAATAAAAGCCTATGTCTCTCTTTCTCTGCTCTTTGGATTATACAGAGTCTGAGAGCAAGCAGTGAGTACTCTCTGGTGTGTTTTCCCTCAGTTCCTTATGACAGTCTAAAGAAGAAACAGATAAGTAACAGCAAAAGCATATTTGTTGAAGCAATAAATAGCACAGTGCCATGAAATGCAGCAAACTTAGCCTCTGTGAACCAAAAAGGACAATCTTAATTAAACTCCCAAGACACAAAGCAGCCATGTTGAAAGCTTTTATAAAGACATTTAGCATCCTTGTCCGTTACCTGATTGTCATAGTACAGCTGTCACTCATATTATATACAATGGGGCAAGTGGCACGTCAAGAGCAGTAAAATAATTTTTACACTGTTCATAACTGTGGCCTGGTTCCCCGAATCTTCTAGAGATGCTATGGATTGCCTAGTATGTTTAGTTAATTTTGGGGGGGGGGCTTAAGTTAGCAATATATTGATTTATGGTGCTTGCAGTTAAGAAACCTGATCGATACAGGAAATAAGGTCTCAGGGAAAAGGGAAAATACGGCCTCAGGGAAATGATGATTTGTGAATCAGGCAGCTCATGATACGCAGTGCAGAAATTGAAGTTATCTCCTGTGGTCACTTGGAATGATGTGTCCATTGAAGGCAAGGCTTAGGGAGAACTCTCTGGCCTCTATTTTTTTTTTTAATGAAGAACTTCAGAAATTCAGGGATTGTAGAATTGGGGGGTATGTTCCTAACAGTATTGGACAACTTAAAGAAATAGCATGACAAGTGCAAAATACTAAGTTCTTGGCTTAAGGCACAGGCCAAAAAAATCAGGAACTCTCTATGGATGTACTAAAATAGTTTCTTATCTCTTATAGCTGCAGGGTTAAGATAGCTGAAAAATCACTCAGTGTTTGATCCTGCAGGTCAGTGAAAAATGTCAGATGAATTCATCAGGTCTCTTTAGGGAAGTTAAAATAGTAAGAAAGAAGCAAATATAGAGAATTTGGGATGGGGGAATATGGGAAGATATAGATGGAAAAATACCCTGACACTCCACACCTACCATGACTCCCCTGGCAGGAGACCTTTTCCCCTGCCATTTCAGTGGTTTCTTCCTTGCTTGAAGACCCTGTAATGACCCAGGTTGTAGCACCTGTCTTACAGAAGTGATGCAATTCTCATCAGGCTCTACTCAAATGCCCCATAAGAGCTCCAAACAACTAGGATGACTCAGAGATATGACAAAAATCAGACCCTGGAGGAAAGGTTTAGTCAAAGAAACTTCTAGAATATTGATAATTTAAAATCCGGAGAACATGTATAGGAATAGGTTCTGAGGACACTAGAAAAAGGAGTAGAAAGTTGATTTGAAATAGGGTGAATGCATCAATATTGGTGCAGTTATCAGACACTGGATTCAATGTGTTGGCATAAACAAACAGTAGTGCCTCTATTTGCTCAGTTGGTTGACCAAAACCTGGATTCAGTAGTAGCCCAGGGTAAATGAAGTTGAGATGCCATAAATTCCTTAACATACAATATACAAAAAGAATGCAGAATCAGAGAGATAGAAATGTTGGAGTGAATTTATTCTGTGTAAGCCACTCATCTCTTAGATTCCCTAAGAGGGCTCAGAAGACATTTTTTTTTCAACAATGCATTGAAAATTACTTTATTGTGGAGATCACAAGAATCTTGGAAATTATTTCCTATATGCCAGAGATGCTGGGAAAAGTCATCACAATTAATGTTGGTGTCTTTATTTCAGAGGAGATGCTAGTACCCAACATAGGAGCACCTCAATATATAAGGCAAATGCTAACAGCCATAAAAGGGGAAATTGACAGTAACACAATAATAATGGGGGACTTTAACACCCCACTTACACCAATAGGCAGGTCATCCAGACAGAAAATTAATAAGGAAACACGAGCCTTAAATGAGGCAGTAGACCAAATAGACTTAATTGACATTTTTAGGACATTCCATCCGAAAGCAGCAGATTACACTTTTTTCTCAAGTGCACATGGAACATTCTCCGGGATAGATGACATCTTGGGTTACAAATTAAGTCTCGGTAGATTTAAGAAAATTGAAATCATATCAAGTGTCTTTTCCAACTACAACATTATGAGATTAGAAGTCAATTACGGGGGGAAAAAAACCTAAGAAAACACAGAGGAAATGCTAGGATCCCTGTGTGGCGATGGCCAAGTACCATCACTTTTCTTCTAAAGGCAAGATAGGTTGGATAATGTAATGGGTGGCAGACCTGAGAAGTAACCACAGGTTCCATAGGTGATTTCCCACGGAAAAGACAGAAGGTGTACCACGCTTCACTATTTTTCAGGGTTATGTCAGCTATCTGGTTCTGGCCACACTTTAGTTTATGGGGGTCCTGGTCATCTTTCCATCCCTACAGGATATCAGTTTTGTCCAATAAAATGATAAGTTCATGCTGAGACATGCTAAGTAAACTGGAGTTAACAGTTCCTAAGTGACTTGGTACAATACCTACATGCCAGCAGGTAGGAGATGATTCAATAAAAATCCAGTGGCCTGACATTTCAGCAGACTCTGGGGGAACGATCTGGTTGATGTCAAGAAATACACCCTAAAGAGAAAGACAAGTAACTCCCTGCCCACTCTACAATTGTAATATGTCTATTTGTATTATGATGGCAAAATTTAACACATCTGGACATGTTTTTCTGACCCACGTACCAGATGATAAAAAAGTTGACAACTCTGTGCTCTGGAACAGTGATTTTCAAACTTTAGCGCACATCAGAATCACCTGGAGAGTTTGCTTAAACAGATTTCTGGTTTAAAATTTTCTGATGCTCCCTGCTCATAGGGTTTCTGCTTCAGTAGGTCTGGATTGTGGCTCAAAAATGTGCATGTCTGAAAGTTTTCATGTGATATTGACACTGCTGGTCCAGGGATCAGAGTTTGGGAACCAATGTCATAAAACAACAAAAAGTTCTTCAGTTTGTTCAGTCTCTAATGTAAGTATCTTTGCTACTTCTGATCTAACACAGGGGTCCCCAACCCCTGGGCCACGGATATGTACTGGTCCATGGCCTGTTAGAAACCAGGCCGCACAGCAGGAGGTGAGTGGCAGGCGAGCGAGCAAAGCTTCGCCTGTATTTACAGCCACTCCTCATGGCTCACATTACCACCTGAGCTCCACCTCCTGTTAGATCAGCGGGGCAGTAGATTGTCATAAGAGCGCGAACCCTACTGTGAACTGCATATGCGAGAGATCTAGGTTGCGCACGCCCTATGAGAATCTAATGCCTGATGATCTGAGATGGAGCTGAGGCAGTGAGGCTAGCGCTGGGGAGCGGCTGCAAATACAGATTATCATTAGCAGAGAGATCTTGCTGCCCAGAGACCATAATAAATCAGTTGCTTGCCGACTCATATCAAAACCCTATCAGTGAGTGGCTAGTGAAAACAAGCTCAGGGCTCCCACTGATTCTGCATTATGGTGAGTTGTATAATTATTTCATTATATATTACAATGTAATAATAATAGAAATAAAGTGCACAATAAATGCAATGCACTTGAGTCATCCCGAAATCATCCCCCACCCTGTCCATGGAGAAATTGTCTTCCATGAAACTGGTCCCTGGTGCCAGAAAGGTTAGGGACTGCTGATCTAACAGATCCAGTGATATTAAAAAAAAAAGTGTGACAAGTTATAATTCTGTATATAACCTGTTGCAAGCCACAACTGGAGAATCAAAAAGGTGGTTCCTAGAGTTTGGAGGTAAAACCATGTCTTCTTCAGCATTTACCATAGTTCTGCCATTGAAAGACAGCTCTTGGACCATGGTAATAACTGTGTACTTGACCAAAATAAACAAGGCCAGGCAAGTTAAGTAACTTCATTTAAGTTAATAAGGAATAGAGTCAGGGCTTGATACCAAGCCTATGCCCTCATCAGTACCATCCCCTGCCCCCGCTAGGATTTTGCTAGGGCAAAATGCTGGGGTTGGCTTATACTCATGGTTGTAGTAAGATAACTGGTTCATATAGATATATTTGCCCGTAAAATCTTTTAAACTTTGAATAATTGCAAAAGGTTTATATCCTTGAAGCCAGATAAGAGTTTTAGCTCAGGCTCATGTTTGGGCTTTACTTTCCTTACCTGTAAAATAAAACAGTCAAATTTAATAATTGCACATGTCCTAGCTCTAAATTTTTGTGAGTATACGTCTCAGGTCTTTCATATATACTATACCCTCACCCAATCAAAAAAATCTTATATTCCCTATCAATATTGCCAATATTTCTAAATGCTATAAAAGCACTTTACATTTCATTCTTGCTGAGTCATATTCAATAAGAGTGACAAACTATAAAATGAAAAAACAAAAGGAGGCTATTTTTCCTGTAGTTTTCAATTGCATTAATTACCTTTCTCTAAAAGCTCCAGTGAGATTTTTCTGTATTTGAATTTAAGACAATTTATACTTCTTTTCCCACAGACTTCATATTTTAGTGCACTAAATCCATTCCATTCTCTAGACTGCCACAAAAGACCTTCCCCACAAAATGAGCTAAACTTAATGCAACAATGACACATTCTACTGAATGGGCTGTAAATAGTTCCGAAGTATTAACAAGAGCCTCAGATGTCTTGACTCAATAATACTCAAGACAAATTCAGATGGTGACATTTTCCTCTGTAATTCTTTTATTTCTGTACCCATTTAAGTGATTTCCAGAGCCTGCTAAATGTCATCTAAGTAGGCTTGAGAGACTATTTTGAAGGGATTTTAAAAAATGCAATTATACCTCTATTTGACAACACCATCTGCTGCCAGCATCTCACTTTGTTGGCTTCTGGTTCTGTTAACTCCTTCGTCACTGCAGTTATCTGAGTACTGACACCTCTTTTCAACACAAACCAATGCAAATGTCAAATAGTTAGGGACATATATGCCCTCAGAGGGGTCAACATTATCATGGAGCTCCATAATACCAAGTAATAGAAAGCCTAATATTCCTGCATCTAGTATAAGAAGATGCTAAATTAGATACCTGTTATTTAGTAATTGTGACATGATTTTACTTCTGCATTATCTCGGGAGGTTGACATATTAGTTGAAGCAGGCCTAAGGGAAATCCTATTCATCTCTGCAAGAGAACTACTAATAAAAATTTCTCTCGCTTGTGTCTCTGATATTAAGTACAGAAGACTACCAGTGTCACCACCACGATGAAGAGAGTAAATTTACTTCACAAAGGAGAAACAGGACCCAAAGTTCTGTTAGCCCCAAATATCTCTCCAGGACAAGGGATTTCTGAGTCTTCATCCAATCATAGGGGAGGTGCTAGGGCTTAGAAATCAGAACGTTAAATAGCACAGACCTGTGCTGGAGGCATTGTCTCTTACATAGTCCTTGTTAACAACTTCACGTTCTTTAAGTAAAAATATTTGTGAAATACCATAATTCCTCATGGACAGTTTCAGGAATGAAGATTATCTTTTAGAGAAAGTTTGAGATTATATACTGCGAGATGAATATTGAGACAACATGACTTTGGGACTTAGTAGCAGGCTTAATTCCACAAGAAACTAACTCACATGCTTTGAAAAGCTGTAGATAGAAGCATGGCTTCACCAAGGGAGTTTAAGCTGCTCTAAAATGGATCTCAGACCCTAAGGCACCTTAACTTGTTGTATATAACCAAGTAACTGCCTTGGCACAAATGATGGGCCAAGTCTGCATCACTGAGAAGATCACATATCACCTATTTAAACAAAAGAAGCACAATAGAAGTATCCTAAGAGATGAGAGAACTCTGAAAAGTAGCTTAATTATTGGAAATTTGGAAAGTACTACTAAGGGCTCTCAAATTATGGAGAAAGAAACATCAACAACTAGGACTCTGTAATATTAGAAAAATTCATCATCACAGAGCTGGTGAAAGCTCCAAATTATCCAGTGGGACCTCACTGGTGAGTCAGACACAAACAGGGGCCCCCCCAGATAGAAAACACTGACATTTCTTCTTCAGGATTACACGGCAATGACTTACACTGGCCATTTAAGGTCTAAGAAGGAGCAGAGAGAACTGAAAAAGTCCTGAAGTGCCCAAAGCAAATGTTTGCATTTTCTTCAGGTCTCCAAAAGACTTCAGCTAACTGGGTATTCTCACTCATGCTGTTTTTAAAAAACACAAACAGAAACAAAACTCTCTTCTTGTCTTCTTTCAACATGGCTAAACCTCTAGCCTATATTCTGTCTGAACCAATAGAGGATCACAGCCACCTAATTTTCTCTCACCGAAAGCTTACGTAAAAGTATAACCCAATAAGATGTGACCTTGAGGTATAGTCAGCCTGTCTCTCTCTGTGTCTCTGTCTCCCTCATAGTCCCTGGGAGTCTCCTCCAACAGCATGAAGTGAATAAGGGCCTTGGAGCCAGTCAGTTTAAATCCAACTCACAGCATATGATTGATTGCATGACCTTAATTTTTTTAGCCTATTTTCTCAACTGTAATATTCAACAGGGGCACCACTATGAGCCTTGATTAGATTTTGTTTTCTAAAAAAAAATCTGAAACTTTTTTGGGAGAGGACAATCGGAGAATTTGAATATGGACTGGATGTTAGATGGTGCTGAGACATTATTGTTAATTTCCTTAAGGTACAATAATGGTAATGTAACTAGTTGGGGTAATGTCCCTATATTTAGGACATGTATCAGACATATTTAGGGATAAAGTATCATAATGTCTATAATATATTTTTAAATGATTCAGCAAAAGAATAAATGGTAGGTGGGTGGGGAAGAGGGAGAGATGGAGGAAATGGAGGAGAAGAGAGAGAGAAAAACAAAATGTTAATTATTGATGTTAACAATTGTTAAAACTACTCTAGTGGGGTACACAAGGTAACAATTATGAAAACTGCACTAATCCTTCCCAAGAAGTATCATGTCTTCAAGATTATGTTCTACGCCATAGGCTAGGAAACCTACCACCCACATTCTGCACACCACACACTACTGACATTGTACTCCAAATGTGTAACCTATAGAAAGATATGTATTTACTGCTACGAGTCCAGACCAGGGCACGCTGAGACTTCATAGGCAAAAATGTTATATGTGGACTTGATCTCCTTATAGAGATCTAAATTTATTTGTTAAAATAGTGCAGAACTTCTTCTTTTCTAACAACTTCTGGACGTTCAGTCTATTCAACATAGCCTAATACACAACTTATTAAAAAAATTTTAATAGCTATAATTTATACCTAAATAGATTCCTTTAAAATGTATAATCTGTTTCAGAAAAGGGAGGGAACTTAGAGGATGACAGGGATTTTTATACAGTATACCCCCCTTAGATATATCACAATATGTTCAGTTTCAATAATACAATATAGGTATTTCAGCATTTCATGAATAATGCATTCTTTGACCTTTTAGACTACTTCATAATTGCATATCTAGAAGATATTTTGATGTATCCTGAGACCCTGAACAAAATATTGCTCATCTTTGCTTGGTATTGGCCTGTCCCCAAGAATGACGACCCTACAGCTAGCTTGAGAGATGTGTATTTGATCTAATGCAGATAGAATACTGAGACACTTCATCTTCTTTCAAGATTTCTAGATGAATTCACAAAATGTCAACACCATCTTCAGTTGATATCCCTCTCTTCCCCTCTTAGGGACATTCAATCCTTCCTGAGATTTTTCAGGACGTAACTATTGCTTTACTGTATATTTTTCCAACTTCACCACAATTGTAACTAACTTGTTTAAAACCAAGCACATCATTGATCTAAAGAATAAGGTCTTCAAACACCTTAAATGCCAACTTATGACAGCCACACTTGTAATTTTCTATATATACAGTTATACTTTATCATGTATATTTATACTACACTGTCTATACTTCTATAGAGTGGAAATCACGTCACCCCAATGAGGCAAAGAGTCTTAAGCACCATGGTCCAGTGGTATTCTGGTAAACTAGTACCACTCAAAAGAAAACAAAAAGTAAGCTTATATTTACAAATATATATATATATTTGTATATATATATATGTATACATATATATACATATATACGTATACATATATACACATATATATACATATATATGTATATATATGTATATATATATACACATATATATATGTATATACATGTATATACATATATATGTATATACATATATATATACATATATATACACATATACATATACATATACATATATATACATATATATATACATACATATATATATATATATATGTATATATATACAAATAGATAGTATTTGTCAATTTTGTGGTGCACATACTTTCCGTTACCAACTGTTTAATCACCAGAAGGCAAAATTCCTGAATATTTAACAATTGCCTTTCCCAAGGTGACACAAGATAGGTCTAGTAACCAACTAATCCTGACCTTATTGCTCATATGATTTTCATCGATACACAATCAAACCATAAAATTTAGAATGTTGTCATTAAACATCAAAACCATATTTTATATATGTCTACAACACCCAGGAAGACTCAGGCACCTCAATCGATATTCATTCAATCCTTTGTTCATTCTGTCACTTAACAAATATTTACTCAGTCTTTGGATCCCAATATAATTAGCATTAGTAACCAAAACAGGATCTCTGTGTATCATAAGAAAATCTGTGATAGATACAGGATTTTTTTTTACTTTTCCCTGGGAAGTTCCATATGTGAAAGTTAAATACTTAAGTAGCATCAGACTCAGTTTTACCATATGTAAAATTAAATATATTAGGACTAATTACAGAAAGATAAAATGAACTAGAAGAGTACATATCTTCAAAATATGGCCACAGTATACCCCATGCCACATGCTGTTCTATAGTGTGATCATTCCACTCAAGATCACATCATCAATATGTAAAGCCTTTGTCCCCTCCTCTTGTTTCTGAGCAGAGCTGAGAGCTGCATAAGCCAACAGAATATAGTGGAAGTGACACTGTACAGTAGCCTCTGCTTGGGTTTTTATTACTTCACTTTTCTTCATATTCATCATCATAGCTTTTTGACCATAAAAGAGACTTAATGGTTATACTGATAAGTAGCCAAAAGATATAAAAATCCTTTCTATGAGACTTCAAGTAAGTAGCTGTTAAGTATTGAAATGACTCCACTTTTAAGGGACTGTTTGCCACCTGACCCTAAAAGATTATAGGCTAGTTTGAGAGTGCTTGTCCTTTGAGGTCTAGAGCATCATGGGACAAGATGTCACATGCCATGTTAACCATCATATCCCTCGGGTTTAGCATTATTCCTGGCACTTAGTAAGCACTTAGGAAATATTTTTGGTGAATAAACAAGTGAGAACAACATAGATCCAGGAAGTAGATTCCAATAGTATAGACCTACACTGCCCAAGATAAGAATAATGCTTTTTTCATTATAACTCACTTTGTAGGAGCTCTCCTTGGTGCTGAAAACTACATCTTGCCGGCAGTACTGATAATTATCATTATCAGTAGGGGCTTAGGGGTACATGGAAGAGATCCCTACCTCCAAACACGGGTGGAAGTGTAGAATTCTTATTGTAGGGAGGTTTAGCGCCATTGTCAATCCAACCACCTAATGCAATTGTGGATGCGTAAGGGAGGGAGACTGACTAAACAATGAGACCTTTCTCCTCACCCAGAGACAAAGAGAGGCTAGAAACTGGGTAAAAGCAGTATAATCTTCAAGCAAGAAAGACCAACATCCAGAAACAGAATATTTCGTTTCTAGTGTGCACACCATTGACTAGAAGACCATTATGTGTGCCTAAATTTGAATGTTATGGTTACCCTTTCCTTTCTTCAACAAAAGTACTATGATGCCATACTCAGGACCTTGAATAACATGCATCTAGCATTAAGGTATTTTCCTTATATTCTTTGGTAATATGTCTTCAATCATAAAAGGAGAAAAATCTCTGATCGCTCACAAAAGAGTCGTGACCATATTTAGCCAACACAATTCTTCTGCCTGAAATATAAAAAAGTTCCTGCTGTTCTTGTTTAATACAAAATAATTCAAAGAAAAAAGAAATAATAACATATCTTTTATGGGGACCTGATTTTTTCTACTTATATAATTTAAATCACCCTAAGCTACAATCATATCCTAGGACTTACACCTCCAGCCCCAAGCTTATGACTCCACCAACTTTACCACAAGTCTTCCAAAGTTGAAAATTATGTGCTGAGTTTTTTCATACTCTGAAAGTATCTTAGAACTTCAAGCACTGAGATCGTAAGGACTGTATGAAACACTAGAAACACTAGTAAAGGAGGAGAACTGATATCAAAGGAAAAACAACACAGACTCTAAGAAATAAAGGGATTAAGGATACCAACAAGAATAGAAAAAGCAACCACTCAATGAACACACACTATGTGCAGGCTTTTGCCCAGGAGTCTGTATACATTACTGCATGTATCCTCAGAACAGATCTACAAAGTAATCTTATCATACCTATCTACAAATAAAGAAACTGAGCAAGAGAGAAATCAAATAATGTGGCCCTTTTCCACTTATCTAGTGAAAAGGGGAATAAGTTTTAGAACCAGGCACTCTGATTCTAAATTCTGTGCCTTTCACCAGTAAGCCTTGCCATGATGAATCAATATGAAATTCAAATTTCCAAGACAGACAGCCAACAGTTTTCTATCACTTTTTCCTTTTTGATTTATCCAAGTAGAATTTAATTCCAAAATTAATGGTTCTTGTTTCACACATGTGATCTGTTTCTCTAGGAACACTAATTGGTTTGAAAGCAGGTCAGGATTGTTCTGTACCCACATTAGTGTCTAGAACCATACACATATGGCCCCTGAGGCGTGCTCAAATATTGATCCAATTAAATTCTTAACCAGGTTTGTGTCTAAGCATTTCTTCATTCTAATTTTTAGAACAAGGATTCACTCGGAATTTTAAATTTAACATTTCAGATCTGGGGAAGACCTGAGAGAATAGCCAGTTACAGAAAGAAGACATGACTTGTTCAAGGTCACAGAGCCAGTTACTGTCAGAGCTAGGAAAATCAGTGGGGGAATCAGGCCACTTTGGTAGGAGATGAACAATTTCTCCCCCTGCAGATAGTGAGAGGAGGGTTGGGAGAGCATCGGGGCAAAGAAGTAAGCAAGAAAATAAGTAGTTACAACTGGGAGCAATTGAGGAGAGACGAAATGGGGACCCGGAGGGAATGTCTGATAGTTGGTACGTCCCTGTCATGGAAGCAGTAAAGTAGCACGAGGAGCCCTGGTGGGAGGCAGCTGGCACACGTTTTTCCTGAACTGTAGCTTCAATGATCATTGCCGTTCTTGTCAGAATGGTCTAGTGTATTCAGAAAGCAGCAGTCCTCAGATTTCTAGTGGGGGAAGAGGTATGTCCTAAGTTGAACTGATACAGATGGCTGAGAGAGAAACCTTGGAGGGTCAGACTAGAAGATTTCCACATGGATTCAGCAGCAGGGACTGGGGGGAAAGGAACTACTGTGTGGATGTCACAGATGAGCAGATACCAACTTACCACAGATAAGAATGTTCTGGCAACTGCAATATCCATCACCAGAAAGGATTGCCTTAAAGAAGAGCGGAGTAACCCCCAGCCACTTGCAGCATTCAAGCAGAGGCTAGATGTCGGGGATGGGCTGAAACAAATTTAAATATCAAATTTAAATTTAGGCTTATTTTAACTCTTATATTATTTACAAATCCACAGATTCTCATATTTTAAATTAGCTTATAATTCACAGTGTATCCCAAAGTTATCCAGGGGAATGCCACCCCACTCTCTTGAATTCAAGGCAAAGTTCTGCTCTAGAATCACCTGAGACCATAGCCTAGAAATAATAACTTATCTCACATTTGTGTATAGCACTTTAACAGTTTATGAAGCTCTTTCATTTCTAGGACTTTATATGACCCCACACATACACACAGAGAGAACCCTAAGGAAAGTAAAGCAAAGGCAGTACTGTCATTTCCCATTAGGTCCAAGGAAATGGGGGTCATTCAATTACCTAATGGGTTATTAAATTTCCACTACATGGTAGGCACCTTTCTAGGCACTGGGGATAGAGAGGTGGAAAAACAGTCCTAGACTCTATCTCATGAAGCTCACGTTTTTAAGAGAGATACAGGCAATGGAAAGTAAATCAATATATATTATATTCTGAAGTGACAAATGCTATCGATAGCAATGATTTAGGGTAGGTGTAGGTGAAGATTAAGGGTATGAGAGGTGCTACTTTATAAAGTGCTGTGAGGGAAGACCCGAGACTTTTAGGAGACGATGGAGCAAGACTTGAGGCTGCCTTTAAAAAAAAGACATTATAGGTCCTGAAATAAGGGCATTTGGGGCATTTTCAAAGAATAGAAAAGAAGTGAGTATGGCTGGACTGAAGTGAACAAAGCAGGGAAAGGTAGGAGACTAGATCAGGTCGTGCAAGGCACTGCAGATCATTTAATAAACTTTGGCTTTTGCTCTCGCTAAGGTGAAAAGCCACTGAATGTTCTGGGCATAGAAGCACATAACCTAACAGCTTAAAGGGATAACTCAGATTTCTATGCAGATTAGAGGCTGGGGGATGAACAAGGATAGGAAGAGTGTGAACTGCTAAAGGCTATTGCAAAAACTCTGGCAAGAAGAATGATGTTTTGGAAAAGGCCAGTAGTGGTACAGATGGTAGGAAGTGATTGGATTTAGGATTTATTTTGAAGGTAGAATAATGGAATGAATGCTGGATGAATGAACATTATAATACAAGCCTTTCCATTTTAATCTACATGGCATAATGCAATCATTGACCTTGGGCAAGTCATTTAACTCGGCATCATCTTCATCAGTTTAAAATCCAGACGCTCTTAACGCTTGCAAACTCAGTACAGTACTCCTTCCAGTTTAACACGTTTAAGTGCTAGCTCTGGAGCCTCTTCTTGTACAGTACAAGGATGAGGGCACTGGCGATATCTTACTACACAAGACCTGCTTCTTAGACGTGTACAAACCCCTGCCTGTTTAGAAAGATGGTAACACCTCCCACCGTGGCACATATATGCAGTTAGTCACACAACTACACAGAGCTCCCTACACGTCCTTGGCATTGAGGTTGCCTGCTTTTGTCTAAATGTGTATTTGTAATACTCACAGGATCCCTGGGAGGTAAACTGGCTCATGGAGAGACCGAGGCAATGAGACGTAAAAGGCTGGCCTTCAGTCACTGAGATCTCAGTGGGATATGGTTTTGGTCTCATGTTCAGTACAATCCTTTCTTAGTCATTGAGCAGCGCTTTTCCTAAAATGCTCCAAAAAGTATTCATGGAGAGAGCCAGACGCAAAGTGACGTTTTGGAGGTTTAAGAGTAAGAGAGACAATTTACATGTTCCATTAAATGAGGGGGCAGTGGACTCACCTTGCTGGCGGCAATTTGCTTTCTATGCAATTAGAAATTGTTTTTGTTGCTGCAAGTGAGATTTACAGTCTGTACTTCTGAACATAGTTTCAAAAAAGTATGCAGGCCCCAGTGCAAGTTAGAGCTCATGTTAGAAAACTGGTAGACGGAGGTTTTCACTGGGTGGTTGACTGCCTCTTCTATCCCCTTCTATGAAGGCCACTCAGGAGAATATACTCTCAGCAAAACCTTTATCCAAACTACAAAATAAACTGAAATGTGTGTTCAATTCCTTCCCTCTCATCTGCCCTTTTTTGTGTCTCATCTTCACTTCCTGTCTTCTTTTAAGACTCCTGGTTTGCTGTAGCCCCAGAATAAATGACCCCAAAACACATCCATTCACAAAAAGTCTTTCCTACTTTTTGATTGTTAAAATTGGACTCTGGACAGAGTGATTCTAAATCTAAAAGAATATATCTTAAGTGGTGCGTGTAACGTCCTGTGACCTTATTTGGAAATAAGGTCTTTGCAGATGTAAATAGTTAAGGATTTTGAGACAAAACCATCCTAGATTTAGGGTGGGCCCTGAATCCAGTGACTGGTGCCTTAGAGGAAGAGAAGAAGACAGAGAAGAAGGTCATGTGAAGATGGAAGCAGAGATTGAGTGACGCTGTTGTAAGTCACAGAACACCAAAGGCCATCAGAAGGTAAAAAAGACAAGAAAGTTCCCTGGAGCCTCCAGAGGAAGTATGCCCCGAATGACATCTGATTTCCAAATTCTATCCTCCAGAACTAGGAGAGAACAAATGTGTTTTAAGCTACCAAGATTGTGGTAATTTGTTATGGGAGCCCTAGGAAACCAATATGGTGGATTTGAACCATCATGACACTTGCACAGGGAGAAAGTTATGGGCAGGTGGCCTTCACTCAGCCCATCAAGTCACATCATGGTATACAGAACTACCCATATGCCTACATTCAGGGACTCCCAGAAATCTCTAGTTAATAGAGACTGCCTGGATTGAACCCCAGCCCATCACTCCCTAAATGTGGGGCTCTGGGCAAACAACATCTGTACTCCTTAGTTTTCCATCTGTAAAATGGAGCTTAAGACTATACCTTCCTCAAAAAGCCCTTGTGAAGATGAAGTGAGATTGCATGTTAAACTCTCAGAACAGTGACTAACACATACTAAGGGCTCAAAAATATCAGCTAATTTTTATTAAAAGAGGCTAGTTGTGAGCCACTATGGAGAACAGTATGGAGGTTCCTTAAAAGAACTAAAAATAGAGTTATCATATGATCCAGCAAGCCTACCCCTGGGCATATACCCAGAGAAAACTCTAAATCAAAAAGATACATGCACCCTAATGTATACAGCAGCACTATTTACAATAGCCAAGACATGGAAACAACCTAAGTGTCCATCGACAGATGAATGGATAAAAAGATGTGGTACATATATACAATGGAATATTACTCAGCCATAAAAAGAATGAAATAATGCCATTTGCAGCAACATGGATGGATCTAGAGACTATCATATTAAGTGAAATAAGTCAGACAGAAAAAGACAAATTTCATATGATATTGCTTATATGTGGAATCTAAACAAAATGATACAAGTGAACTTATTTACAAAACAGAAAGAGACTCACAGACATAGAAAACAAATTTGTGGTTACCAACAGGGAAATGGGGGAAGGATAAATTAGGAGTTGGGGATTAACGGATACACACCACCACAAATAAAATAAATGAACTAAATGTATGTATAAAATAAATGAAATAAATATATAGCACAGAGAACGATATTCAATATCTTTTAATAACCTACAATGGAAAAGAATCTAAAAAAGAATGTATATATATATATATATATATGTGTGTGTGTGTGTATATATGTGTGTGTGTGTGTGTATATATATTTGTGTGTGTGTGTAACTAAATCACTACGTTGTACACCTGAAACACAACGTTGTAAATCAACTATACTTCAATTAAAAAAAAGAGAGAGAGAGGCAGTTGCCCCAGTCTCCGCAGTCGCTTTAGGCGTCAGCTCTGTTGCAGGCGCCTCTGACTGAGCTTCGCCTGGTGTACTGACGGACGGACGGACTGACGCGAGGCCGCGCTCCCACCAGCCTCCTCCGACAGCCCAGCGGCCGGCGAACACCACGGGCAACGCTGCCGAGCCCCAGCCCGAAGGCAGGCAGCCTGGCGAAGACTTCCAAGATTTTTCTCCCTGTTGCAGGACTTATGGCTAAAGTTCCTGTGAGGTTGTATTTGTCCTGTAAATTACTGCTTTTCCAAAGCCTCCTGTTAATGTCCCCTGATGACGGTGGCTTTTACGCGACCATTGTTGCGGGGGCGAGGCTGCGTGCGGTGCTGGCGGTGTTCATGTTCATCGCGTGGAAGGAGGGGATGCCTGACTGGCGGGAAGAGAAAAACGAGGGGGGCAGCCCTTGCTTCCAAGCTACAGGCGTGGCCGGGAAGCCCCGAAAGAGGTTTTCTTTTTTTTCTTGTCCGTGTTTAAAAAAAATAAAAAGTGTGGGTTTTTTGTTTTGGGGGATTTTTTCTGTTTAAGTGGGGTGGACGGTGGCGGGGAGGGAAATTAACTATTTACTGTAGCTTATACTTCGGTAAAAATGCGGGGCGGGGTGGAGGGCTGACATTTTTCTCAACTGCCTGTTACGTGCCAAGTGCTTTTCGTTCTGGACAAAATGCTTTTGACTCAGATCATGTTTGACCCATGCAAATATTAGTGTCAAAATAGAAGCTAGGATAAAGTAACACTTATTAGTAGGTTTAGAATTTATTTCACATTAAAATACGTGTCCTGAGGTAATTTTTATGGCTTGGCTCAAGCAACAGTTTTAAGAGTGCACCTTCACTGATGCTATTCACAGAGATGTGGACGTGCTGTCACTGCTTTCTACCTCTGCCTACTATGTAGCCTATTATGATGATGAAGTTGACAAAGTAAACCAGTATCAACGACTAGGTCCAGAAGACCTGGAAAAAACTGAAATAGGTCCTGAACCCACTCTTTTTGGTAAGGCAAAGTTCTCCTGCATGCGACTGCACTACAGATATAAAGAAGCAAGTGGCTATTTCCACACCCTGAGAGCTGTAGTGCGCAATCCGGTAGAGGATGGAAAAGATACCCTTCGATATCTTTTCTGCAGATACTGCAGAGATGCTGCAGATCGCCAAGCAAGCCACGGGATTAGATGTACCTATAACAGAGAGAAAGCTTGAGAGGAGGAGCAGTAAACCTCATGAAAACATCATTGGCATCAGATCTCAAAACCAAGGCTCTTTGGCCCAGGGAAAAAAAAATGTAATGAGCAAATTTTCATCTCTAAATCAAAAAGTGAACCAGACCAAATCCAATATAAATATTGGCAATCTACAAAAGCTAGGGAACTTTACAAAACCTGAAATGAAAGTTAACTCTCTAAAACCAAACTTAAAGTAAATCTTTGGGAGTCTTGAAATCATGGAAAACACTAGTATGATGGATAAGAAAGCCCAGGCAGTCAGATGGGGAAATGTCTTCAGATAACGACTCATACGACTCTGATGAATTCCTTACTCTGATGAATTCCAAGTCTGATGAAGGCAGGCAGCTAGCTAACTCTCCAGAGAATGCAGGGTCAGTAGGCTATGTGCTTCCTAGCTGTGGTAGTATTGCTTCAATACCTCGATTAGGCAGTCGATCCCAGTCTATGAGCGACACTGATATTAGCATTCATGTCCCTTCAGAGGTTATTATTGCTCATGAAAGTGGGCCTGGAAAAGGCTGTGAGTCTTCTCTGAAGAAAAGTCCTTCGTCTGACAACATAAACAACACTGACTGGCTTTGCCAAGCCCATGGATATTTATTGCCACAGATTTGTTCAAGATGCACAAAACAAAATGAGCCAGCTGTCAGAAACCAGGTCTGTTTCTCAGGCTAGTGAGGGAGGAAATCACATGACCAATCAAGTTTCTAACGAAGACACTCAATTTGAATCAATGGAACAGATACCTTCTCTACCATCTCAATTAGATGTGTCTTTTTCTGCAACAGGCCCACAGCTTTTGTCAGTTGAACCAGTGCATTCAGTTGTATCTCAAAAGACCCCCGGCTCCGAATCTGGCACACTTGAACTTGAGAGAGGGCTTCACGTAACTCCTTCTCCTTTAGAGAGCTGTAGCAGCAGAGCAGTCTCTCCCTTTGCAAAGATTCGAAGTTCCATCGTCCAGGCCGCTAATATCACCTAAGCTGGATTAACCCAGGGGATAAGCTTTGCCATGGCAAGGGTTCAGAAGAGCCCTGCAGAACCTGAAGTAGTTAATGAAGTCCAGCAGAAAGAACTTAAAAATGTTTACTCAATGCAGACACACATAATTCAGATTTAGTTTTTAGCCACTCAGAATCCTGTGGCTTTTATTTAATCCAAAAAAAAAGGAGGTGTCATATAACCTGTACTGTCTTTGAATCTAGGGATCACAAATTCTAATTATGTTTATTTGGAAAGATTTTAAAAGGAGACTGAACCTGAGGAGATTTCCAAATTTGAGAGCTAGGACAATGGAAGTGCATCATTCTAGAATGTGTAGACCTGAGTAGCTTATATACTACAGAGCAGTTTTCTCTTTAAAAGTAATTCAGGAATAGATTACTTTGGGACATAATAACCTGAACCTTCTTTGGAGTGGTGTGGGTGGGTAGAATGCATGAAGCAGACACAAAGGGTGGACGTGGATCCATTTAGGTGATTAGCAATTTTCATAATTTGTTTTTGTTCTGTTTGTCAGTTCATTTCAAGGTAAATACTTAGTTTTTAGTGACTTCAAAGTGTTACTAGTATGGAGAAGCATTTTCATATGAAAACTATTGGTTTAGTTTTTGATGGCTTAACCATTCCCTATAAAGAGCTAATTGAGGGCTAATGGCGCTACAGTCAAGAAATGAATGTCCATTTGATCCTAATTTTCCCCACATTCTACTTAAATGTAAAATACTGCTACCTTGTACACCTCAAAGTCTAGGAGCATTAAGACTTGTCAGTCATAAAACCTGAGATGTCAGATGTGAATGCCAGCACCTATTAATTTTGCTCTCTTTTCAGAAATGTTAAGAATGTATACATATTGGATACCGGTAATGCTTGAAAGAAGTCTTTCAAGTTGTAATTTTTTGCAGAGGGCAGTCCATGACATCCTGTGTAGACAAGCACAACTGTTGAAAATTTAGTCTGAAGCACAACTGTGCTAAAACTTTAGGTTTTATGACTGTAACCTTGATCACGTGGAACCAGGGCCTTGTCTGTAAGCCTATACAGGAAGAAAGTTGCACACCTTATTCCAAACAAGTATTGGTTTGTCTGATATCTTTCGAGTCTTACTCTGTTGAAGTGATTCTCAGCTAAACATTGTCTGTTGTAACTTTGATATTTCCACTTTTGTTATTTATTAGTGGTATCTTTTTTCGAAGTGTCAGATGTTGTGACTATTTAAAATAAAATATCATTGTAATTTAAAAAGAAAAAAAACAGAAAGAAACTAGGCAGTAATATTTCAACTACTAGTTTCCTTTCTGCATTCACCTTATTTGGAGTGAAACATTATTATAGAAATGTATTCTTTTTTTTCTTTAATAGATCTTTATTGGAGTATAATTGCTTCACAGTACTGTGTTAGTTTCTGTTGTACAACAAAGTGAATCAGCCACATGCATACATATGTCCCCATATGCCCTCCCTCTTGCATCTCCCTCCCACCCTCCCTATCCCACCCTTTTAGATCATCACAAAACACCAAACTGATCTCCCTGTGCTATGCTGCTGCTTCCCACTAGCTATTTTACATTCGGTAGTGTATATACATCGATGCTACTCTCACTTCGCCCCAGCTTCCCCCTCCCACTCCATGTCCTCAAGTACATTCTCAATGTCTACGTCTTTATTCCTGCCCTGCAACTAGGTTCATCAGTACCTTTTTTTTTTTTTTTAGATTCCATATATACGCATTAGCATACAATATTTGTTTTTCTCTTTCTGACTTCACTCTGTATGACAGACTCTAGGTCCATCCACCTCACTACAAATAACTCGACTTCGTTTCTTTTTATGGCTGAGTAATATTCCATTGTACATATATGTGCCACATCTTCTTTATCCGTTCATCTGTCACTGGACACTTAGGTTGCTTCCATGTCCTGGCTATTGTAAATAATGCTGCTATGAACACTGGGGTCCATGTATCTTTTCAAATTAGTGTTTTTCTCTCTTTTCAGATATACACCCAGGAGTGGAATTGGCGGTCATATGGTAGTTCTTTTAGTTTCTTAGAAACCTCCGTACTGTTTTCCATAGTGGCTGCACTAATCTACATTTCCACCGTGAGTGCAGGAGGGTTCCTTTCCTCCCAGGTGTGATATTCTTTATAGTCAGTGCCTTCACATACATTATTTCATTACACTCCCTTAACAACCTTATAGGTCACACAGAGAAGAAAAATTGTCTCCTTTCAAAGATGAAGAAACTGGGAATCAGAGATATAAGTTCTCACCAAGATCACACAGCTGTGGCAGAGGGAAGAATAAAATCCAGGTTTCCCGGCTCCATTCTACACCTGTTTGCATAATGTTTATATATAGACAAGGGGACTCACTGAATCAATGCAGGAATCCTTAAAGGATTGTCAGAGTTCTCAAGACATAGTCCTCGGTTACTATAATTTGTCTCATTTTTTTGGCTTAGATCACAAAGGTACCCACTAAATCACCTGTCACCTTGCAAAGGGGAAGACAAGGAAGAGTAGCCACTTCCTCTCTGACCCTCACCTTCTAACACCGATCACTCTGTTAGACTAGTTATGTTGTCACCTTGTGTGCTTCAAAGAGTGAGAGAAACACACTCCTTCACCAAGGTCTTGGGTAAAGGCAGTATGGGGGTCTATCACAAAGGAATACATCAGAGGTAAGTAAGACCCCAAAGACAGATGGTCAGAGAAGGACCCTGTTTTGAGGGAGGGCCAGGAGAGGGTAAATGCCACAGTAGAACCTCAGTGTTCTCTCTGATCTGTGAACAGCCCTGTTGGGGAAAGTTCCAAAGTAAATTATAGAGCTTCTCTCCCCATCCCCAGGGCCATGAACATAAGTTCTCTAAATATTAAATTTTTATATTTAATTCTATTAGTTACTACCTATATTTGTGTGTATGTAAATATTTAATATCTTCTTACAGAGGTAGCACCCAAGAAACAGAGAGGTTAAGTACCTTGTTCAGGTGCATTCAGCATATTCAGTGGTATAGCAATAAGGACTTCTGTGCCTAGCAACATTATTTATTATAAGTTGTTTATATTATTATACTGTCTCCCCAGGGATCTTGCAGGGTCTTTAATGCCAGGGTCTGGATCGTATGCATCTGTCCCACACTGCCTTGCGAGTTATTAGACAAAGAAGAGATCTCAGTGGAGTTAGAATAACTAGGCTCCAATTGTGTCCATGGGCCAAGCAGGTCCCCCTGTGGACCTTCACTTCATCATCTCCAAAATGATTAGACTCAGTTCACGGGACCTCTTCCAGCTCTAACATTCAATGATCCTATTATGCCCTGTCCCTCCATTCCTCCCCAACTGCAGAGCACAGAAAGAAATAAGCTTCCTTCCAAATAACGACTTGGGGCACCTCCACCCCTGTCCGCGGGCAGCCCCAGCACGGCGCTCCGGTAGACCAGGAGAAGGTTTAGGCCCCTGCCTCCCCCTCGCTGCTCCCTCTTCCCCCCCTGCCGCACTTTCCCCCTACACACCTGTCTCCAGACCTTGGCTTCCTGGGCCACAGTGGGAAACTCCCACCTACCAGCTGCGTTGGTTTTATTCTTGAGAAAAGAGAACAGCTGGGTGATTTAAAGATGGAACTTACGACCCACTTAACTAGTCAACTCTAGTTGTCAAGCCCCGAAGCTGCATTTAAGGACTGGAGCTGTGGATGTGACATGAAAGCCAAGAGGCCCAGATGCTTTGTTCCCAACCCTCCCCTGCCAGCAGGAGGGACTGCATACTTTATGAGATTTTTTCCAAAGAGCTTATGCTGGGTTGCTTTGGTCTTTTTCTTTTCTTTATAAAAGGTATTTACTAGTGTATGGTCTTTTAAGCCTTTTGGCTTAGGGAAGAAAGAGGGTCAGCACGTTAACAAATTAGACATGTTCCCCCTGGCCAGGCCATCGAAAGATAATTTTTACTTGGACTCAGCCTAACCCATCTTTAGCTCCTGACAGTATCTAAATGATGGAAAGCTTTGTTCAAATTCATAAAATATTTTACAGAGGAGTAAAACAGATCTTACAGACCCGTTTCTCATTAAAAAGTCAATGCCGGGAACATCTGATGCTATAGAACTGTCTGATTCAACTTGGCAGGTCAAGCCTGACTAATCCTATCTTCTGACGGGTGAATTTATTTCGCCTGAAAATGATTTTCTCACAAGCTGACAGATTATGTACTCTAAACTTATACTTTTATAAGACATTACTAGAATGTGGATCAAACCTAATTCATCCATTAAACAAAATGCAGGGAAAAAATCTACACTGCAAATTAATACTTAGAAGCCATAAGCAAGGGATTCTAAGTCCTATTAGAAACTGGATGGTGTCCTCAGCCACAGAGCAGAGTCAGAAAGAACATTTGGAAGAAAACCTTTTTCAAGTTTACATAGTCGGAGTCCATAGCTGTTATAGTTGGAAAACATGAGAACCTACTTTTTTGAACTTTCCTTAGAATCAGTAAATTAAGACAAATACTACTGTATGACATATACTACTATAAGACAAATACTACTATATGACATAAAGACCACTAGACCCATAATCAGAACTGGGTTCTATGTTTAGTTCTGCCTCTTACTCATTTTGGAATACTAGGGGCAAAAACACTTCCCCTGTCTGGACCCCAATTACTTCAACTATTAGTGTAGGTTTCAAACTTGTCTTTCTATTGCATCCAGCAGTTTTATTCTTTGGCTCTCAATTTAAGTGTTAATTACAGAGACAAACTTCTAATGTGGGCCCTAAATATTTAGGCCTCTTTTCCAAGGTCAAATCCACACTCACCTTGTTAACCCTCACTTCATCTTTAGAAATGCCTGATACGGTCTCTCATTTTAGAGTGCTGCTTTCAGAAATGTGTCTTTAGCTAATGTGTCTTTTTAGCTATTTTTATGTGTAATTCTTAGTGTTTTTTCTGGGTAAACTGTTATCCTAATACCCAAAACACGATTTCCCATGTGTTCTCCAAATGTCCCCATTTTTCTTTCTGGGCAGAGCTAAGATTACATGTCTCTGCTGCCTTTTTTTTTTTTTTTTTAACATTTTTATTGGAGTATAATTGTTTTACAATGGTGTGTTAGTTTCTGCTATATAACAGAGTGAATCAGCTATATATATACATATATCACCATTTCTCCTCCCTCTTGTGTCTCCTTCCCACACTCCCTATCCCACCCCTCTAGGTGGTCACAAAGCACCGAGCTGATCTCCCTGTGCCATGCGGCTGCTCCCCACTAGCTATCTATTTTACATTTGGTAGTGTATATATATCCATGCCACTCTCTCAGTTTGTCCCAGCTTACATTCCCCCCTCCCTGTGTCCTGAAGTCCACTCTCTATATCTGCGTCTTTATTCCTGACCTGCCCCTAGGTTCATCATAACCAATTTTTTTCTTTTAGATTCCATATATATGTGTTAGCATATGGTATTTGTTTTTCTCTTTCTGACTTACTTCACTCTATATGACAGACTCTAGGTCCATCCACCTCACTACAAATAACTCAGTTTCGTTTCTTTTTATGGCTGAGTAATATTCCATTGTATATATGTGCCACATCTTCTTTATCCATTCATCTCTTGTTGGACACTTGGGTTGCTTCCATGTCCTGGCTATTGTAAATAGAGCTGCAATGAACATTTTGGTACATGACTCTTTTTGAATTATGGTTTTCTCAGGGTATATGTCCAGTAGTGGGATTGCTAGGTCGTATGGTAGTTCTATTTTTAGAATTTTAAGGAACCTCCATACTGTTCTCCATAGTGGCTGTATCAATTTACATTCCCACCAACAGTGCAAGAGGGGTCCTTTTTCTCCACACCCTCTCCAGCATTTATTGTTTGTACATATTTTGATGATGGCCATTCTGACTGTCATGAGGTGATATCTCATTGTAGTTTTGATTTGCATTTCTCTAATGATTAGTGATGTTAAGCATCCTTTCATGTGTTTGTTGGCAATCTGTATATCTTGTTTGGAGAAATGTCTATTTAGGTTTTCTGCCCATTTTTGGATTGGGTTGCTTGTTTTTTTGATATCGAGCTGCATGAGCTGCTTGTATGTTTTGGAGATTAATCCTTTGTCAGTTGCTTCATTTGCAAATATTTTCTCCCATTCTGAGGGTTCTCCTTCATCTTGTTTATGGTTTCCTTTGCTGTGCAAAACTTTTAAGTTTCATTAGGTCCCATTTGTTTATTTTTGTTCTTATTTCCATTTCTCTAGGAAATGGGTCATATAGGATCTTGCTGTAATTTATGTCATAGAGTGTTCTGCCTATGTTTTCCTCTAAAAGTTTGATAGTGCCTGGCCTTATATTTAGGTCTTTAATCCATTTTGAGTTTATTTTTCTGTACAGTATTAGGGAGTGTTCTAATTTCATTCTTTTACATGGACCTGTCCAGTTTTCCCAGCACGACTTATTGAAGAGACTGTCTTTTCTCCATTGCATATTCTTGCCTCCTTTATCAAAGATAAGGTGACCATACGTGTGTGGGTTTATCTCTGGGCTTTCTATCCTGTTCCATTGATCTATATGTCTGTCTTTGTGCCAGTACCATACTGTTTTGATTACTCTAGGTTTGTAATATAGTCTGAAATCCAGGAGCCTGATTCCTCCAGCTCCGTTTTTCTTTCTCAAGATTGCTTTGGCTATCCTGGGTCTTTTGTGTTTCCATACAAATTGTGAAATTTTTTGTTCTAGTTCTGTGAAAAATGCCAGTGGTAGTTTGATAGGGATTGCATGGAATCTGTAGATTGCTTTGGGTAGTATAGTCATTTTCACAATGTTGATTCTTCCAATCCAAGAACATGGTATATCTCTCTCTCTTTTGGATCACCTTTAATTTCTTTCATCACTGTCTTATAATTTTCTGCATAAACGTCTTTTGTCTTCTTAGGTAGGTTTTTTCCTAGATATTCTCTTTGTTGCAATTGTAAATGGGAGTGTTTTCTTAATTTCACTTTCAGATTTTTCATCATTAGTGTATAGGAATGCAAGAGATTTCTGTGCATTAATTTTGTATCCTGCTACTCTACCAAATTCATTGATTAGTTCTAGTTGTTTTCTGGTAGCATCTTTAGGATTTTCTCTGTAAAGTATCATGTCATCTGCAAACAGTGACAGTTTTAATTCTTCTTTACTGATTTGGATTCCTTTATTTCTTTTTCTTTTCTGATTGCTGTGGCCAAAAATTCCAAAACTATGTTGAATAATAGTGGTGAGAGTGGGCAACCTTGTCTTGTTCCAGATCTTAGTGGAAATGGTTTCTTTTTCACCATTGAGAATGACGCTCGCTGTGGGTTTTTCATATATGGCCTTTATTATGTTGAGGTAAGTTCCCTCTAGGCCTACTTTCTGGATGGTTTTTATCATAAATGGGTGTTGAATTTTATGAAAAGATTTTTCTGCATCTACTGAGATGATCATATAGTTTTTTATCCATCAGTTTGTTAATATGATGTATCACATAGATTGATTTGAATATATTGAAGAATCCTTGCATTCCTGGGATAAACCCCACTTGATCATGGTTTATGATCCTTTTAATGTGCTGTTGGATTCTGTTTGCTAGTATTTTGTTGAGGATTTTTGCATCTATGTTCATCAGTAATATTAACCTGTAGTTTTCTTTCTTTGTGACATCTTTGTCTGGTTTTGGTATCAGGGTGATGGTGACCTCATAGAATGAGTCTGGGAGTGTTCCTCACTCTGCTGTATTTTGGAAGTTTGAGGATAGGTGTTAGCTCTTCTCTAAATGTTTGATAGAATTCACCTGTGAGGTCATCTGGTCCTGGAGTTTTGTTTGTTGGAAGATTTTTAATAACAGTTTCAATTTCAGTGCTTTCAAATTTCAGTGCCTGTGATTGCTCTGTTTATATTTTCTATTTCTTCCTGGTCCAGTCTCAGAAGATTCTGCTTTTCTAAGAATCTGTCCATTTCTTCCAGGTTGTCCATTTTATTGGCATAGAGTTGCTTGTAGTAGTCTCTCATGATCCTTTGTATTTCTGCAGTGTGAGTTGTTACTCCCTTTTTTCATTTCGAATTCTATTGATTTGAGTCTTCTTCCTTTTTTTCTTGATGATTCTGGCTAACGGTTTATCAATTCTGTTTATCTTCTCAAAAAACCAGCTTTTAGTTTTATTTATCTTTGCTAAAATTTCCTTCATTTCTTTTTAATTTATTTCTGATCTGATCTTTATGATTTCTTTCCTCTGCTAACTTTGGGTTTTCTTGTTCATCTTTCTCTAATTGCTTTAGGTGTAAGATTAGGTTGTTTATTTGAGATGTTTCTTGTTTCTTGAGGTAGGATTGTATTGCTATAAACTTCTCTCTTACAACAGCTTTTGCTTCATCCCATAGGTTTTGGGTCATCGTGTTTTCATTGTCATTTGTTTCTAGGAACTTTTTGATTTCCTCTTTGATTTCTTCAGTGATCTTTTGGTTATTTAGTAGTGTATTGTTTAACCTCCATGTGTTTGTAGTTTTTACAGATATTTTCCTGTAATTGATATCTAGTCTCATAGCATTGTGGTCGGAAAAGATACCTGATACAATTTCAATTTTCTTAAATTTACCAAGGCTTGATTTGTGACCCAAGATATAGTCTATCCTGGAGAATGTTACATGAGCACTTGTGAAGAAAGTTTATTCTGTTGTTGTTGGATGGAATGCCACACAAATATCAATTAAGTCCATCTTGTTTAATGTATCATTTAAAGCTTGTGTTTCCTTATTTATTTTCATTTTTGATGATCTGTCCATTGGTGAAATGGGGTGTTAAAGTCCCCTGCTATGATTGTGTTACTGTCAATTTCCCTTTTTATGGTTGTTAGTATTTGTATTATCTATTGAGGTGCTCCTATGTTGGGTGCATAAATACTTACAATTGTTATATCTTCTTCTTGGACTGATCCCTTGATCATTATGCAGTGTCCTTCTATGTCTCTTGAAATAGTCTTTATTTTAAAGTCTATTTTGTCTGATATGTGAATTGCTACTCCAGCTTTCTTTTGATTTCCATTTGCATGGAATATCTTTATCCATCCCCTCACTTTCAGTCTGTATGTGTCCCTAGGTCTGAAATGGGTCCCTTTTAGACAGCATATATATGGATCTTGTTTTTGTATCCATTCAGCCAGTCTATGTCTTTTGCTTGGAGCATTTAATCCATTTACCTTTAAGGTAGTTATTGATGTGTATGTCCCTGTTACCAATTTCTTAATTGTTTGGGGTTTTTATTGTAGGTCTTTTCCTTCTCTTGTGTTTCCTGCCTAGAGAAGTTCCTTTAGCATTTGTTGTAAAGCTGGTTTGGTGGTGCTGAATTCTCTTAGCTTTTGCTTGTCTGTAACAGTTTTAATATCCCTGTCAAATCTGAATGAGCTTCTTGCTGTGTAGAGTAATCTTGGTTGTAGGTTTTTCCCTTTCATCACTTTAAATATGTCCTGCCACTCCCTTCTGGCTTACAGAGTTTCTGCTGAAAGATCAGCCATTAACATTATGGGGATTCCCTTGTATGTTATTTGTTTCTTTTCCCTTCCTGCTTTTAATATTTTTTCTTTGTATTTAATTTTTGGTAGTTTGATTAATATGTGTCTTGGCATGTTTCTCCTTGGATTTATCCTGTATGGGACTCTCTGTGCTTACTGGACTTGATTGACTATTTCCTTTCCCATATTAGGGAAGTTTGCAACTATAATCTCTTCAAATATTTTCTCAGTCCCTTTTTTTTTCTCTTTTTCTTCTGGGACCCCCATAATTCGAATGTTGGTGCATTTAATGCTGTCCCAGAGGTCTCTGAGACCGTCCTCAGTTCTTTTCATTCTTTTTTCTTTATTCTGCTCTGTGGTAGTTATTTCCACTATTTTATCTTCCAGGTCACTTATCCGTTCTTCTGCCTCTGTTATTCTGTTATTGATTCCTTCTAGAGAATTTTTAATTTCATTTATTATGTTGTTCATCATTATTTGTTTCCTCTTTAGTTCTTCTAGGTCCTTGTTAAACGCTTCTTGCATTTTCGCCATTCTATTTCCAACATTTTGGATCATCTTTTCTATCATTACTCTGAATTCTTTTTCAGATAGGCAGCGTATTTCGTCTTCATTTGTTTAGTCTGGTGAGTTTTTAACTTTGCTCCTTCATCTTCTGTGTATTTCTCTGTCTTCTCACTTTGCTTAACTTACTATGTTTGGGATCTTTTCACAGGCTGCAGGTGTGTAGTTTCCAGTGTTTTTGGTGTCTGCCTCCAGTGGGTAAGGTGGGTTCAGTGGGTTGTGCAGGCTTCCTGGTGCAGATGACTGGTGCCTGTGTTCTGGTGGATGAGGCTGGATCTTGCCTTTCCAGTGGGCAGGACTGCATCCGGTGGTGTGTTTTGGGTGCCTGTGAACTTATTATGATTTTAGGCATCCTCTCTGCTAATGGATGGTGTTGTGTCCTGTCTTGCTAGTTGTTTGGCATAGGGTGACCAGCGCTGTAGCTTGCTGGTCATTGAGTGGAGCTGGGTCTTAGCGTGGAAATGGAGATCTCTGAGCGAGCTTTCGCTGTTTGGTATTACATGGGGCCGGGAGGTCTCCGGTGGACCAATGTCCTGAACTCAGTTCTTGCACCTCAGAGGCTTAGGCCTGACACCCAGTTGGAGCACCAAGACCCTGTCAACCACTCGGCTCAGAAGAATAGGGATAGGAAGGAAGGAAGGAAGGAAGGAAGGAAGGAAGGAAGGAAGGAAGGAAGAAACTAAACTAAACTAAAATAATTAAAATAAAAGATAAAAAGTATTAAAAATAAAAAAATTATAAAGTATTAAAAAGAAAAGAAAGAGGGGAGCAACCAAACCAAAAAATAAATCCACCAACGGTAACAAGCGCTAAAAGCTACAATAAAAAAAAACAAAAAAGGGACAGACAGAACCCTTGGTCAAATGGTAAAAGCAAAGCTATACAGACAAAATCACACAAAGAAGCACACACATACACACTCACAAAAAAAGAAAAAGGAAAAAATATATATATTAAAAAAAAAGAGAGCAACCAAATCAATAAACAAATCTACCAATGATGATAAACTCTAAGTACTAAACTAAAATAAACATAAAACCAGAAACAAATTAGATGCAGAAAGCAAACCCCAAGTCTACAGTTGCTCCCAAAGTGCACTGTCTCAATATTGGGATGATTCGTTGTCTATTCAGGTACTCCACAGATGCAGGTACATCAAGTTGATTGTGGAGATTTAATCAGCTGCTCCTGAGGCTGTTGGGAGAGATTTCCCTTTCTCTTCTTTGTTCGCACAGCTCCTGGTGTTCAGTTTTGTATTTGGCCCCACCTCTGCGTGCAGGTCACCTGAGGGCGTCTGTTCTTCGCTCAGACAGGACGGGGTTAAAGGAGCAGCTGCTTCGGGGGCTCTGGCTCACTCAGGCCTCGGGGAGGGAGGGGTACGGAGTGCGGGAGGAGCCTGCGGCGGCAGAGGCCAAGGTGACGTTGCACCAGCCTGAGGCATGCCGTGTGTTCTCCCAGGGAAGTTGCTCCTGGATCGTAGGACCCTGGCAGTGGAAGGCTGCACAGGCTCCCAGGAGGGGAGGTGTGGATAGTGACCTGTGCTCGCACACAGGCTTCTTGGTGGCTGCAGCAGCAGCCTTAGCATTTTATGCCCATCTCTAGTGTCTGCGCTGATAGCTGCAGCTCGCGCCTGTCTCTGGAGCTCGTGTAGGCGGTGCTCTGAATCCCTTCTCCTCACGCATCCCGAAACAATGGTCCCTTGCCTCTTAGGCAGTTCCAGACTTTTTCCTGGACTCCCTCCCAGCTAGCTGTGGTGCACTAGGACCTTCAGGCTGTGTTCACACAGCCAACCCCAGTCCTTTCCCTGGGATCTGACCTCCAAAGCCCAACCCTCAGCTCCCAGCCCCCACCCGCCCCAGAGGGTGAGCAGACAAGCCTCTCGGGCTGGTGAGTGCTGGTCGGCACCGATCCTCTGTGCAGGAATCTCTCTGCTTTGCCCCCGCACCCCTGTTGCTGTGCTCTCCTCCATGGCTCTGAAGCTCCCCCCTCCCATCACCCCCGTCTCCGCCAGTGAAGGGGCTTCTAGTGTGTGGAAACCTTTCCTCCTTCACAGCTCCCTGCCACTGGTGCAGGTCCCATCCCTATTCTTTTGTCTCTATTTTTCCTTTTGCCCTACTCAGGTACATGGGGAGTTTCTTGTCTTTGGGGAAGTCTGAGGTCTTCTGCCAGCATTCAGTAGGTGTTCTGTAGGAGCTGTTCCACATGTAGATGTATTTCTGATGTATTTGTGGAGAGGAAGGTGATCTCAACGTCTTACTCCTCTGTCACTTTGAAGGTTCCTCTCTGTCTCCTTGAAATAGGCATGATCTTAAAACATGCTTTAGCCAGTGAAATGTGACAAGTGATGACAGAGCTAGTCTATAACTTTCTACATTATTTTCCCCTCTGCCACAGATACTGACAATATTGTTGACGGTGGCTGCTCTAACACCTTGAGTTTGGGAGTAGACAAATCAGAACCAAACCTAGTCAACCAACAATCAACATAGTCCATGAGTATGAAGTAAACATTTGGCTGGTTAAACCACTGAGACGTGACTAACAGAACTCCACTATGATAAAGACTATCATTACGGCGGGCTGGTTAGAAGGAGTAAAGGACTAGGCAAGAAATGTATATTCTAATTATCTGAAACAGAGTACTGTGTTATTAAGGGATTATGTTATGATATTGCTTTGTAAGTGTTTGCCCAACAGCAACAAGGATGAAGGCTTTGGGTTTTGCAAAATCAAGTACCTGAGAGAGATCAGGCTTGAGTCCAGAAAGGATGACAATTAGGGAGACATCAAACAGTAAAACCATAGTAGCTGAGTAACAAGAAAAAATTTAGGTACAGAAAGAACTGATTCTAAGATGCTCAAAAGGCAAATTACAAAGGGAGGCCCAGAATGAATGCTGAGAACAAAGAAATCCCACCGTGGGTTTGTTTCACTGTTCCATTCCACCCGTGTGCAGCTTTGCCATGCCTCAGTAAAGTGATCATAATTTTTGGTTCCTTTCTGTCATCTGTAACCCACTGGGCAGTCTTAGGAAGCAGTCATGCATAAAACTAGCTAAAAGGGGGCAAGTCAAACTCATCAGAAGATATGTTCTTGATTACTAACCTAAATATTTCTTATCCTTACTTTGTGTTTCATAACAATGCAATAGCATTAATTTTCCCTCACCAGTGTAAACATCATTAATTTCTAAGTTAAGCAAAGAAACACCATTAATTCCTAAAGTCAAAACAGAGAAATCAACAAGATGTAGAGGCACTGCTTTCCTCACCAAAGTCAGCACCAAGGACAGTGCAATGAAGGCTACGGGCTGCTTCTGTCAGCAGCTTCCAAGTCACCACCCTTCAGCATCTGTGGCCTACTTTGTATTTACCAAGCTATGGATCCTTGTGAACTATAACCAGGGTTATGATTCAGTTTGTGAGAGGGAAAAACTTGGGTCAGGTGTGTAAGTGATATTCCTGCATCAGACACATGAAATTAGTACCAAGTTCCCCGGCCTGCAAAATGAGGCCATATGATCTAAATTTTAGATTTCCCCACCTGCTTCCCATGCAACACTGAAGGTATAACTTTCCATTACTGCCATGCATTTTCAGTTCCTAAAGAACTGTTCTATGAACCAGAGAATAAGGACACTGCTAGGACTGTGGGTCTCAAAGTTGGCTCCATATTAGAATTATCTGGGGAGCCTTTAAAACCCCTGCCTTCTAGTCCACACCCAAGGTCAATTACTTCAGCATTTATGGGAGTGTGATCCAGGCATCAGTACTGCATTGCTTATATTATATAAGCCTCACCTTCCAAGTGATTAAGGTTTTAAAAATCTAGTTCTGGGTCTTTTCCCTAGAGATTTTGCTTTAATCAGTGTAGGGACAGCCTAAGTATCAAGATTTCTAAAAGCTCCACCAGATGATTTTAATATACAACCAATTTTGAGAACCACTGCTATGGAAGACAGAGACAAAGAAAAGTTGAAAGTGTTACCTCTCTAACCCTTGCTTCTGAAGGTGAGGGATGAAAGGCCCTTGAAGTGGTTACAAAAGCAGAGTGTTTGAATTAACTCGTTGGATAAATTTATTAATTCCAAGCATTTACCAGGATATAAGTATGGGCCAAACAGTAGTCCCAGGAGATACAAAATACTCTTAAAAACCAAATTCCTGGAGCTCAGAATCTAGCTCAAGTATTATAATAATGTTTAATAAGTGTGATAGAAGGGGTAAATGATAGGTATCATAATGAAATGCTGCCTCTACCTGAGAGGAGAGTCAGGATAAGTTTAACCCAAGCATAAGATGCTTAAATCTCTAGAAGAATCAGGAGCAAAGCAGTTAGAGTATGGCACTCTAAGCTGTAGGAACAGAGCGTGCAAAGTCATTGAAGTATAACTTGGCCAAGACAGTTTTATTTCCAAGTAGAAAACCTGATTCAAAAGTAGCTTGAGAAAGAAAGGAAATATATGGGGAAGGAGGAATATAGGATTGAATCATGAAACCCAAAGAAAAGAAGAACTTCAATCGTCTCCTGTCTCTGTTTGTCCAAACCAAAGTATTTTCTCTATTATTCTTGCATTGGCTTAACTTGGCTATCCCAGAATGGTAGTTTGCTCCTGACTTGACATGTTCTCACTTCTAGCAATCAGCTCAAACCAGCTGGTATCTTTGAATCTCAGGTCCAAGTTCCTGGGAAAGAGGAAATGACTGGTCCAACTTAGGTCAGGGGCCTGCTGTTGGTCCAATCAGCTATAGCCAGGGTCATATAGTACAAACATGGCTGTCAAGGCCTCAACCCTCTTGGGAGAAATGAGGATACAATTCTTAATGAGTTGGGCATTTGGTGGGCTAAGGAAACACCCCAAAATTTGTCTGACAAGATGTGAGGCAGTAAGTCCAGGTTAGGAAACTAAAAGCACTGCAGAAAGACCAGAGGATGGATTGCACAGTGGAAGACAAAATTAAAGAGGAGGTGACCGCAACCAAGTATTGCTAAATTAAAGCTGGGAACATCAAGGATAACACATCATGACCAAGTGGGTTTTATCCTGGTAATGTAAGACTGATTCAAAATTCTTTTTAAAAAAAATCAGTAAATGTAATTCATCATATTATCACACTAAAGAAGAAAACCATGTGATCATTTCAGTAGATGGAGACAAATCTTCTGACAAAATTCAATAAACATTCACGATTTAAAAAAAATAATCTCTAACTAGGGATTAAAGGAAACAATCAACTTTATACAAGTAATATACAAAAAAATCTACAGCTAACATCATATTTAATAGTGAAAGCCTGAATGCTTTTCCCCTGAAATGGGAAACAAAGCAAGGATGCCTTCCTTCCACTCCTATTCAGCATCACATTGGAGGTTGCAGTCAGTGCAATAAGAGGTGAGAAAAAGAAATTAAAAACATACATATTAGAAAAGAAATAAAACCATCTCTAATAATAGACAACACAATTATCAATATGGAAAAATCTCAAGAAATCTGCTAAAAACTATAAAACTGAATTTGCAAAGTTGCAGGATTTCAGTACATAAAATTCAATTGTATTTCTATCTGTTGGCAATAACTAATTAGAAATTGAAAATTTAAGAATACAATACCATTTACTAAAGCATAAAAAATACACAATTCTTAGGGATAAATGTAACAGAAATATGTGTAATGTTTGTATTCTGAAAACTCCAAAACATTGTTGAGCAAAATCAAAGAAGATCTAAATACCATGTTCATAGATTAGAATACCTACTATTGTTAACATGAGAATTCTTCTCTATTGGTCTCTACATTAAAATTGGTCTCTATATTAAAAACAATACCAATCAAAATTCTAGTAGGCAGAGTTGTAGAAATTGACAGATTCCAAAATTTATATGAAGGAGAACTAGAATAGCCAAAACTATTTCCAAAAAAAAAAAAAAACGAAAGTTGAAAAACATCAACTGCTGATTATGAAGACTTTTTTCAAACTACCATAATCAAGAGAGTGTATTATTGGTGAAAGGACAAATACCCAAATGCATGGAACAGGACAGAGAGTCTAGAAATAGAACTCTGTGTGTGTGTGTGTGTGTGTGTGTGTGTGTGTGTGAAACTGATTTTTGCAATGGCGTAGTCTCTTCAATGAATTTTGCTGAAATAATTGAAATTTGTAGACAAAAAGGAAAACAACACATGCATTGTACCTTGTACAATTGTTAACTCAAAATGGATCAGAGATCTAAAAGTAAAACGTAAAACTATAAAACTGCTAGACTAAAATATAGGAGAAAGTATTTGTACCCTTGGATTGGGCAAAGACTTCCTAGATATAACATCAAAAGCATTTTCCATAAAACAAAAATATTAACTTTGATTTCATCAAAGCTAAAAATTACTGATATTTGAGAGACGCTGTTAGGAAAATGAAAAGTCAACCTACAGACTGGGAGACAATATTTGTAAAACACATATCTGTTAAAAGATTATATCCAATATCCATAAAGAATTCTCACAACTCAATGACAAAACTTATATTTTTTAAAATGGGTAAACAATTTGAATAGATACTTCAAAGAAGAGATGATGGATAGAAAAATAACCACATAAAAATGCTCAATGTCACTACTCATTAGAGAAATGCAAATTAAAACCACAGTGAGATACCATTATTTACCTACTAGAATGGCTAAACGTTTAAATATCAGATAATTCCAACTGTTGCTGTGGATATGGAACAACTAGAACTTCATACACTGCTGGTGGGGATGTAAAATAGCACAGCCATTTTGGAACAGTTTGTCAGTTACTTAGAAAGTTAAACTAACCATATGAGTCAGCAACCCCACTCTTAGATATTTATCCAGAAGAAATAAAAATATAGGTCAATACCCACACTTTATTTGTAATCACCCAAAACTGGAAACAACCAGCCCATATTAGTTTTCTATTGCTGTTACAACAAATATGACAAGTTGACACAAATTTAATAGCTTTTAAAAATGCACATCTGTTATCTCAGTTTCTGTGGGTCTGGAGTCCATGCATGGCTTAGCTGCTTAGGTTCTTGCAAGGCTGCAATCTCACTTCAAGGCTTGACTGGGGAAAAATTTGCTTCCAAGCTCACTTACACTGTGGCACCCCAGCTTTTTGCTGCCTGTTAGCTGGAGGCTGTCTGTAGCTCCTAGAGGCCACCCTCAGCTCTTTGTCGTGTGGACTTCCTTAGTATGACTGCTTACTTTCTCAAGCCAGCAAAGGGACTTTCTAAAGTGAGTTTTCTAAGATAATCTTATATAAGGTAACATAATCAGTACAGTGACATTGCACTACCTTTGCCATATTCTATTGGTTAAAAAGAAGTCACGGGTCCCACCTGCACTTATGGGGAGGAGATTAATCAAAGGCATGAACACAGGAGGCAGGGACCGTGGGGACCACCTCAGAGTCTATCCAACACACCATGTGTCCATCAGCTAGAGAACGGATCAGCTCACTGTGGCATATGCACACATGTACTCATGAAGTGTGAAATGCAAATAGTGAAATATACTACTCAGCAAGAAAAAGGAATAAAGTAACGCGTGCATGACGTGGGCAGCTCTAAAATGCGTCACACCAAATGACAGTAGCTGAAGTCAAAAGACTACCCACTGAATTATCCCATTTATGTGATGTTATAGAAAAGGCAGTATAAGAGCAGACAAAAAGATCAGGGGCTCGAGGTGTGGGGAGGGGATTGACTACAAAGAGGCATGGGGGAACTTTTCTGAGCAATGGGAATGTTCTCTACCTTGATTATGGTGGGTGGTTAAACAAATGTACACATCTTTCAAAACACATGGAACTATGCAACTAAAGGGTGAATTTTACTGCATATAAATTATACCACAATAAACCTGACTTTAAAAAAATAAAGGGACAGAGTGATAGAGAAGCTGGCAACAGATAGAAAACGTCCCTTTGATCTGGTTCCCAGTGCATACTGCCCTGGGAGAAATTTCCAGAAGGCCAATAATATAAATTATGTATTAGTACTATTCTAAAAAGTTTACTAACAGGAGAACTGCTTATTTTAGGTAAGATTCAAATGCTTTCATTATTAAAAGCACATTATATATGGACAGTATGACGTTGCCTAAAATGAAAGGGTTGATGTTCTGATGAGCCCAACTATTAAAATGAAAGGCAATTAGTCTACCAAGAAACAAAAGTATTTATTGAGAATTAACTTCATCACACAAGTTACAACAGAGGCAGACACAAAAGAGCCTCAACTCAAGTCATCTGCATGGCATCCTATCCCTGTATGCAGGGTTGAAAACCCTAACTCTGCCTGGTACATTTCTCTACCAGGAGGGACAGGAAAAAACTGGGGTGGAGGCGTTATGTTCCTGGACTCACATCATCCCTCTGATCAAATGTCTGTTAATAACGCCCTGAATTTGGAAGCAATGTTGAGAATTTACCTATTCTATCAGCTACAAAACAAACTGAGACACATCAGAGAGAGGAATTTTGACTTATTCCGAAAAAGCAATGATGGCCGTCAAAGGCGTATAAACATGGGGATGGCAGAAAAAAGATTCGTGTTTTAGGAAAGATGACACTTCAAACAGGATGGATGCTGGCCTTCAGGGGGCAGCACTAGAAGCAAGGAGGGCAGTTACATGACTCCAGAAAAGATAAACAAAGGTTGTTGCAATAGGAAGAGAAAGGAAGGGATTTTTGCAGCATTACTTGGGAAGTAGAGTTAAGAGACGACAGTGAAAGAGAGATGATGAAAGCTTATGCACATGGCTTGAGTAACTTCATAGATTCTAGAGGAATAAAAGGGAATGAAGGAGTGAGAAATTCATGTTGGAGGCTCTGAGTGTGAGGTGCATTCGATGAAAGTTTCTGGTAGGCAGGCGGATATGGTCTGGAGTCCAGGTAAAAAGACTGGGTTAAAGAAAGGCTTGGTGCTAATGTACAAGGGCAAGTGGAGACTATGGGAGACCACCTATCATAAAGGGCACAAGCTATACTGAATAGATTAGGTAGTGAATGTAGAATAAGGAAATGGAAATAATTGTGAACAAAGGAAAAGGGCTCTGCTAAAAGGCTTCTTCATCATTTCACTGAACATTGGCAGATTTTTTTTCCCTCTTGATTTTTTTGATTCGAGAAAACACAGAAGCACTGAGGAAAAGAGGAGAACATATGATAAGAAAGTGCTGTTCATATCCAAGTGGAGACAGAAATTACTCCAACTGGGAGAAGGCAGAAGAACGATCCAATAAGAAGAGATCAAAGGTCCTCATTCAGAGAGCCACAGCACAGGGCCAAGAGGACCTCCGTTAACAGGTCAGAGTCACACCTTTGCCTGGTGGCTGTAAGAATGCTAACGTAACACTCAAGTTAACTAAAACCTGGAAGTCATCTAAATGTCTCTAAGTTGATTAAAGTTTGCTGTTGGTTCTCTTTCTTTTATAACCTTGTGGTACTTGCTTGCAAGTGAGGGCACTGCTCATTTACTGGTGAGGAAAATGACAGGCTTTGCAGAAATTTTCCAGCTGGCCTCAGCCCCCTGTGCCAGAAGGGGACTTGATCAACCATCCAGTTCATCCCTTTGTCTCCAAGGGAAAACAGCATGGCTACCAAGGCACGTGCAACACAAGTCAATGGTCAGAAAAACTGCTGTGAAATGTTGCGTGGTGGGTAAAGCACTCATCTGATAACCTTGAGGAGGTCCTGGGTGGTCAGCACAAGTCTGCCACTGGCTGGGCGAGCTTGGACAAGTCACTGACCTTCTCTGGCCTCAGATTCCACATCCACTAGGAAGAGGCTTGGCTGGTTTTGATAATAACTAGTTTTTTTCTGGATCTAAAATGTAATTACTTGAATTATTTTTAGTTGCTTGCCTTATGGGTTTTAATATCTCCACCCTTAAGATGACTGAAGCAGAGGAGATCTAAATTCCCAGTCTCTCTCTCTCTCTCTCTCTCTCCCCCTCCCTCCCTCCCTCCCTCCCTCTCTCTCTCTCTCCCTCCCTCTCTCTCTCTCTCTCTCTCTCTCTCTATATATATATATATATATATATATATATGCCAAAATAGCTTAACGGTGTCGTTTGGGAAACTTTCATATATCTAAGCTAATAAACCAGGGTGGAATCAAAAAGTAGGAAGTAGTGACCCACGCATATTTTACAATGAGAACAGCCAAGTGAACTTTGCATTATCAGTGATTCATTAGGAAACACTGGTTCTTAGCTGGCCCATTTTGCGGTATTCATATCTGTTAATTATACATATTATATCATGTCCACTTAACAATAATGTTGCAGGCACGGGACACTGTGATGGAGTATTTCTAGTAACTGAATAGTTGTATATAACAGTTCCCTGTGTATTAGAATAAAATTAACACCAGACTAAACACAGAGATACTATGAGAATGCAGAAGGTCAGGATTCTGACACAAGCCTTCTGAAAAATAGATTGATTTAGCGATAAATATTTATTGAGTGTTAAATACACATATATCTTTGGGGTAGGTATTACAGGGTTTCAAGTTTTTAGTTTGTTTGATCTCGAAAGGACATTTTAATACATTTTGACTTTTCAAATTGGGACCATTCCCATGCCTACCATGGAAGGTAATTCTGTTCCATTATCAAGAAGTACCATGAGCAGTAAGGACCCCCTTACACTTGGATGACTCTTTGATAATGTTAGACATTCTTATTCAAAATACTGGTTTTTTTTAAACTCAGCCATTCAATTTCTATTTATTCCTGTTTCCTTTTTTTTCTATAAGCATATATAAGTTTTAGATGACTGTAATAAAAATATAGAAAAAACCTGCATTCTTTCCAAAAGGACTTCATCTTTAAAAATGCTCTTTATCAGCAAAACAAAATACAAACAAGCACTTCGAATTTCCCCTTGAATACTTTCTCCTTGAGCCAACAGTTTGTGCCTGTGCTTCCTTTTGGGGTGGCTTCACTCTTCAGGGCTGTGGTGACATTTGCTTTTCGTGCAGTGGGCAAGTCTCACTTGCTAACTGTCTGGTTTTGCTGCCTCCCATCAAAGCCCTGCAGGCTGACGCCCATGAAAGTTATAACTGCAGTTAAGTAACTAGACGGATGCCACTGCCCAGGCTCCTGGCATCACCCCAGCGACAGGCTTCTTAGCAACTGCCTGAACTTTCTGAAATGTTTGAAAATTGCTCCTCGGCCTGGCCTCACTGGTGACTCCCCAAGTAGAAGGTATTGCTCTGAGCTCTGCGGTGACCCTTATCCCTCGAAGGCCTACTCCCCACCCCCAATCAGGTTTAACCCCTTGTCAGCCCAGCCTCACTGTCCAAGGCTGCCCAGGGCTCTCAGCAGCCTCCACCAACCAAGGCTGCAAGCTCCCCTCCCAAACAAGAAGGCAATTTCGTGCATGGATAAATATTTGGGGAGTAGGACTTTCTCTAAAGAGCTGTACAAGATTCTAAACTGCTCTTTTTAATGTCTGAATCCTTAGCACATACCTGAATAAACACTGGCATAACAGCTTTAAAAAACCCACAAAAACCAAAGACCTCTCCTTCCACAGAACATTGCTCATTCCTTATGCAACTATTTGAAACTCTGAATGAGTAAATAAAATCTTCTGGTCTTTAAACCCCCATTTCTTGGCATTTACATGATTACAAGTCTACTTTGGGGAAAGCATAAATGTTAACAAGTCTTTTCTAGAGTTAGTTCTAATAAATGGTGTCATAGAAGGAGGATCAGACTTGGACTCTGAAAGACCCAGGTGTGATTCCCATTCCTACTTCTTGCCAGTTGTACGTATGGGTGAGGCTCAATTCATCTCTCTGGTACTTGGTTTACCTAGCTCTAAAATGGGGACAGGGCTGCTGTAGAAATTAAGATAATGCCAGAAGCAGAGTAAAACCTGATACACATGCCAAGTCAGAAAAAACATTTCCTGACCAGCCCAGTTGCAAGGGAGCTGCGTAGCCCCGGTCTCCTGCCAGTCTTCCCCTCTCCCTCTCCTTTGGAACTCTCTCTGGGGCCTCACAGGTCGAGCGTCACTTTACGTGTGTGTTTCTCTTCTTCCACTACATTATGATCAGTTTGAGCTTCTTTGCTGTTGTTCACTTCCCATAGCGCCAAGTGCAATCCTTGCACCCAGCAGGCATTCAATAAATAGTAATTGGCTGATTGATTAAACTTGAATTTTAACACCTTCTCAGCACCTTCCTCAACTAGAGAAACCCTTAAGTAAACACTAAAGCCATTTACCCAGCAAACATGAGTTTTTAGGAAAACTTTGCTTCTGTACAAAGAGCGTGGACTCTGGAAAGGAAAACACTTGGGTTGACATTTTGGTTTTGTCACATACTGAGTGACCTTTGCAAAGTTACTCAAACTGAGTCTTAGTTTCTTCATCTTAAATGGAGGCAATAACACCTATTTCACCAATTGTTGTAAGGATTAAATAGAATAACCTATTGGAAAGTGTCTGGTACATCACTGATGTTAAAAATTGTGAGAGTCTATGAAAAATATCATAAATAAATAATATGTAAATACCAAAAAGAAATTGCTTCTAATCTCTCATGGGTAAAACAATTTTAATTAAAGTAAGACATATTACTGATATCCACACATCCATGTCAAAAGTGCCTACAGCTCACAATAAATAGCGGATTGAAGGTGGGTAGGCAGACTTCACTGGATATGCCTACCAACTACACAAGCCAGCAAGAACACTGACTGCTGTCAACAAGTGTTTCCTTCAGGGGAAAAGCTTAGGAACCTGAATAATCATGTGGCAATCAAGACTCAATGTCTGCAGAGCAATCTTTAACCCTAAAGAATTCCAAAGAACGGAATTTCTGAACTGAGAAGGAAAGAAAATGGAGGATTTATTGGATATCTGCTCTCTGATCATTGTTCTAGATACATAAAGCTCTCTCTCCTTAGTTGATTTCTTGTATTACAGGTAAAAGAACTGAGATCCAAAGAGTTATTAAGACTTGCCTGATATCACAGTGAGAGTTACTATCAGGGCCAGGATTAGAAACCAGAAGCTGGTAATGAAGTCTTGGGCCCACATCGTCTTCACAGTCATTTCTTACTCATCAAGCAGGAAAAGTCCTGTTTGGGCGAACTCCTGCCAGACCACGCGGAAAGAAGATGGTTCCTCCCTTCATCAGCATCATGAAAGGGTCCTGAAAACCTGCCATCTCCCACTCATGCCCCCACGTCCATGGTTCTGCAGAAGGTGCTACAGAACACTTGATGAAATTTAAAAATACAGGGCGATGGAAAAAATGACAAGGAACAAAAAGATCTAATTGCATGCTTTCATTTTACACTGGAAAAAAATGGAGACCCAATAAAACTAAGTAATTAGCCCAAAGTCACAAAAAAAGACAGGAGAAATATGACTCCTATTCTAGGGCCCACATTCCAGGGTATTTCAGGCAAGAGACCAAGAGTTCTATTTTTTCCGTTATCTTTTATGTTTTGGAAACTATAGGTCAGTGGTTCTCAAACCTAAGCAAACATCAAAACCATCTGGATAGGGCTTCCCTGGTGGCGCAGTGGTTGAGAGTCCGCCTGCCGATGCAGGGGATACGGGTTCATGCCCCGGTCCGGGAAGATCCCACATGCCACGGAGCGGCTGGGCCCGTGAGCCATGGCCACTGAGCCTGCGCGTCCGGAGGCTGTGCTCCACAACGGGAGAGGCCACAACAGTGAGAGGCCTGCGGACCGCAAACAAAAACAACAACAACAACAAAAAAAAAACCCATCTGGATAGCTTCTTAAAGGATAGAAGGGATCACATCCCAGAGTGGCTGATTCAGAGGTCTGAATTGGGGCCCAAGTTTCTGCCTTTCTAACAAATTTCCAGTGATGCCGATTCTGCTGGTCCAAAGACCCCATTCTGAGGACCCCCTTTGTAGAACTGATGCTGGTTTCAATACTTTCATGTTTAGTACCAAAGTTCCTCCTTCCACTCTGGTGGCAAAAGGAGTATAAATTCTTATCTGACTTCCTTGGGATTGCAAATGTGGAAACAAATACTCCTGGACCAGTGTAGTAATGGTATGGACTCTTACTGGGAAACTTTTGGACATAACCTGTGCCATCAGTGACAGGGCCTCAGTGACCAAGGGATTCTTCATTTTGTCTATTCCATATTCTTTCAGAGCAGCTACTAACAACCTGTCCATCTGAGCAGTGCTTCTCAACCTTTTCCATGTTAGGATGTACCTAAAAAAGGTTAATGTTTGTACAGCACTGCAGTGAAAATATAGGCTCTACGTGGCCAGAAGCAGCCTGCCAATGTGTTCTGGACACCCCAGACTCTACGGCTAAAGGGATGAATATTTTTTTCTACCTGAACTGATTCATGGCACATGGTTGGGAAGCTCTGTTATATAATCACAGCAAGCAGGACAGCTGAGGCTTCAGTACTAAGATTACACATTTTAAACATAGAAGACCCACCAATATTACTAGTTTCCTTCTTATTAATGATAGCAATGGAATCCCAATTATCAGAAGTAATTAAAATACAAGAATCTTAAGCAAGGAGTAAAGAAAGAGTCATTCAGAGGATGAACATCTTTGCTAAATAGTAACTAAGGATATTAGAAATTGGGATTCCTTCCCAGTTCTTAAACTCTGTGCCCAAATCTTAAGGTACTGTGTCTTTTTTACTGTATGAGAATTTTGACTCATTTTTTCATGTCATTAAAACCCCCTTGATGCTGATTTCACTGAATCTAAGAAAGCACTGCATGTTAGATGTACCATTACAGGATGTATCACTAAGAAATAATTCTGCCAATAAAAAAACATGGTCCAATGCTTTTGTATCATCTAAAAGCAGAATTTTACAGAAGGAGCTCTTTTAAGCTCACTTAAACTTAGCCAGCTTCCATACATCACTCTGGGCATCCAGCAAGAGGAAAAATAAGCCAATTCTATCACTACTGCACATTCTGCATCTGACTCTTAACAGTCACTTCATGCCTCCTCCATTATATGTGTTCATTTCTACTCTGTGCCATGACTCAGTTCATCAAAATTCATTTTTAAATTGATGAACTGTTATCTCTAGGATATTCTGCCAGGTCCCTAACATTCATTCATTCTGCAAGTTCTGATGTCCATGCATGCCGCAAAATGACCACTATAGCCCAATATCACTGGCCTATGATGATTGCAAGATGTACCCTAATTCATACATGTAAAGATATTTCTTAAATGTGTCTCGGAGTTGATGAAATATGGAAATTTCATTTACTATTGCTGAGAGTTCACAGGAAAGCAATGCCCCTGAGTTTAAGGACAAACACACTTTTGTTTACAGAAGGGTACCCTTTCTCAATGTAACAAAGCCCTTTTATGAGATTGAAAACCTTGTTTTATTAAAAAATTTTTGGAGTGTACTTTTGAAGGAAACTCTCCTTTTGAGAGGGAAGGAAACCACACCTCGAAATCCTGAGCTGCTCATATTGATGCTGCCTCAGGAAGAATCCTGCCATAGATGATTCTAGTCAACTGCTTTGGGAGCACACAAGGCTCAGCAAACTCAGCCTTCTGAAGGTATGAGACTTATTTTTTGATATGCAGTGTAATATTTATGTGTCAAACTTTTTCACCTGAGCCTATCCCAGGTTGGAATAAAACCCTTCCACCTCAGCTTACTTCCAACAGGACTCCTGACTGAGAGCCATGCTAGACAGTCACCATGGGAAGCAGTCTTTTTGGAGTGAAATAAAAATCCAGGCTGCTACCCTACTAAGATAGTCTTTATTCAACAAGTACCTTGCCTGGGGAGTATCTTCCATGTGCTCAGCACCGTTTTTATTTTTATTTTTATTTTATTTATTTATTTATTTTTTGCGTTACGCGGGCCTCTCACTGTTGTGGCCTCTCCTGTTGCGGACGCGCAGGCTCAGCAGCCATGGCTCACGGGCCCAGCCGCTCCACGGCATGCGGGATCCTCCCGGACCGGGGCACGAACCCCTGTCCCCTGCATCGGCAGGCGGACTCTCAACCACCGCGCCACCAGGGAAGCCCCCAATCAGCACCCTTTTTAAATCAGAGTTGCTGAGGAGCGAGGGCTACAGAGTATTATAGTAAAGACAGGGAGTCCTTCCATCAAGGAGCTGATGCTTTGACAGAGAAAACAAGGCCTGGACACAGGAAATAAAGAAAAATCTAAGATTTATATCCATCTCAAATCTCCAATCAAACGTGAAGAAGTTGTACAGATGCCAAGCAGTAAATAGTGGGAGTGCAGTACTGACTGGAGTTATCAGGAAACATTCTGCAGTGAGCATGGGCAGAGCCAGCTCCTGAAGGATGCACAGAATTCAGTTACACAGAAGGACAGCTCAAAGGAAACAAACAAATTTCGGAGATGGGGACACTGGACAGACATTTACAAATGGAGTTTGGTAGATAGATGCAGAAAATCCAGTTTGCACATGTGTTATCCTAAGCAAAACAAGTATGGAAGTGTAAAAAATTAACATGGAGATTATTCCACAGACAGAAGAATCTTTATCATCCTGGCCAGAAGGGTTGGCAAGGCTATGGAATAAAGTCTAAAACACAAGTGTCATAAAAACACAATAGAGGAGCTTCAAGATGGCGGAAGAGTAAGATGTAGAGATCACCTTCCTCCCCACAAATACATCAGAAATACATCTACATGTGGAACAACTCCTACAGAACACCTACTGAATGCTGGCAGAAGACCTCAGACCTCCCAAAAGGCAAGAAACTCCCCATGTACCTGGGTAGGGAAAAAGGAAAAACAGAGACAAAAGAATAGGGACGGGACCTGCACCAGTGGGAGGGAGCTGGGAAGGAGGAAATGTTTGACACACGTGGAAGCCCCTTCGCGGGCGGAGACTGCGGGTGGCGGAGGGGGGAAGCTTCGGAGCCGCGGAGGAGAGCGTAGCCACAGGGGTGCGGAGGGCAAAGCGGAGAGATTCCCGCACAGAGGATCGGCGCCGACCGGCACTCACCAGCCCGAGAGGCTTGTCTGCTCACCCACCGGGGCGGCCGGGGCTGGGAGCTGAGGCTCAGGCTTCGGTCAGATCCCAGGGAGAGGACTGGGGTCGGCTGCGTGAACACAGCCTGAAGGTCCTAGTGTGCCACAGCTAGCTGGGAGGGAGTCTGGGGAAAATTCTGGAACTGCCGAAGAGGCAAGAGACATTTTTTTGCCTCTTTGTTTCCTGGGGCACGAGGAGAGGGGATTACGAGTGCTGCTTAAAGGAGCTCCGGAGACGGGCGCGAGCCGCGGCAATCAGTGTGGACCCCAGAGACAGGCATGAGATGCTAAGGCTGCTACTGCCGCCACCAAGAAGCCTGTGTGCGAACACAGGTCACTCTCCACACCTCCCCTCCCGGGAGCCTGTGCAGCCCGCCACGGCCAGGGTCCTGTGATCCAGGGACAACTTCCCAGGAGAACACATGGCGGGACTCAGGCTGCTGCAACGTCACGCTGGCCTCTGCCGCCGCAGGCTCGCCCCGCATCCGTGCCCCTCCCTCCTCCCGGCCTGAGTGAGCCAGAGCCCCCGAATCAGCTGCTACTTTAACCCCATCCTGTCTGAGCGAAGAACAGATGCCCTCAGGTGACGTACACGCAGAGGCAGGTCCAGATCCAAAGGTGAACCCCAGGAGCTGTGCAAACAAAGTAGAGAAAGGGAAGTTTCTCCCAGCACATCAGGAGCAGCGGATTAAATCTCCACAATCAACTTGATGTACCCTGAATCTGCGGAATACCTGAATAGACAACGAATCATCTCAAATTGAGGAGGTGGACTTTGGGAACAACTATATACATATTTTTTTCCCTTTTTCTCTTTTTGTGAGTGTGTATGTGTATGCTCTGAGTGTGATTTTGTCTGTATAGCTTTGCTTTTACCATTTGTCTTAGGGTTCTGTCTGTTTTTGTTTATTTTTTTAGTATAGTTTTAGTGCTTGTTATCATTCATGGATTTGTTTTTTGGTTTGGTTGCTCTCCTCCTTCTTTCTTTTTTCTTTATTATTACTTAAAAACTTTTTAATAATTATTTTTTATTTTAACAATTTTTTATTTTATCTTCTTTCTTTCTTTCTTTTTTCTCTCCCTTTTATTCTGAGCCGTGTGGATGACAGGCTCTTGGTGCTCCAGGCAGGTGTCAGGGCTGTGCCTCTGAGGTGGGAGAGTCAGGTTCAGTACGTTGGGCCACAAGAGACCTCCCAGCTCCACGCAATATCAAATGGCAAAAATCTCCCAGGATCTCCACCTCAACACCAAGACCCAGCTCCACTCAACGACCAGCAAGCCACAGTGGTGGACACCCTACGACAAACAACTAGCAGGACAGGAACACAATCCCACCCATTAGCAGAGTGGCTGTCTAAATTCATAATAAGGTCATAGACACCCCAAAACACACCATCAGACGTGGACCTGCCCACCAGAAAGATCAGGCCTCATTCACCAGAACACAGGCATTATTCCCCTCCACCAGGAAGCCTACACAACGCACTGAACCAAACTTAGCCACTGGGGACAGACACCAAAAAAAAAAGGTAAATACGAACCTGCAGCCTCTGAAAAGGAGATGCCAAACACAGTAAGTTAAGCAAAATGAGAAGACAGAGAAACACACAGATGATGAAGGAGCAAGGGAAAAAACTACCAGACCTACAAATGAAGAGGAAATAGGCAGTCTACCTGAAAAAGAATTCAGAATAATGATAGTAAAGATGATCCAAAATCTTGGACATAGAATGGAGAAAATACAAGAAACGTTTAACGAGACCTACAAGAACTAAAGAGCAAACAAACAGTGATGAAAAACACAATAAATGAAATTAAAAATTCTCTGGAAGGTATCAATAGCAGAATAACTGAGGCAGAAGAACGGATAAGTGACCTGGAAGATAAAATAGTGGAAATAACTACTGCAGAGCAGAATAAAGAAAAAACAATGAAAAGAATTGAGGACAGTCTCAGAGACCTCTGGGACAACATTAAACACACCAACACTCGAATTATAGGGGTCCCAGAAGAAGAGAAAAAGAAAGAGACTGAGAAAATAGTTGAAGACATTATAGTTGAAAACTTCCCTAATATGGGAAAGGAAATAGTTAACCAAGTCCAGGAAGCATAGAGAGTCCCATACAGGATAAATCCAAGGAGAAACACGCCAAGACACATATTAATCAAACTATCAAAAATTAAATACAAAGAAAAAATATTAAAAGCAGTGAGGGAAAAACAACAAATAACATACAAGGGAATCCCCATAAGATTAACAGGTGATCTTTCAGCAGAAACTCTGCTAGCCAGAGGGAGTGGCAGGACATATTTCAAGTGATGAAGGAGGAAAATCTACAACCAAGATTACTCTACCCCAAAAGGATCTCATTCAGATTCGACGGAGAAATTAAAACCTTACAGACAAGCAAAAGCTAAGAGAATTTAGCACCACCAAAACAGCTTTACAACAAATGCTAAAGGAACTTCCCTAAGCAGGAAACACAAGAGAAGGAAAAGACCTACGATAACAAACCCAAAACAATTAAGAAAATGGTAATAAGAACATACATGCCAATAATTACCTTAAATGTAAATGGATTAAATGCTCCAACTAAAGAAACAGACTGGCTGAATGGATACAAAAACAATACCTGTATATATGCTGTCTACAAGAGACCCACTTCGGAAATCAAAAGAAAGCTGGAGTAGCAATTCTCACATCAGACAAAATAGACTTTCAAACAAAGAATATTATAAGAGACAAAGAAGGACACTACATAATGATCCAGGGATCAATCCAAGAAGAAGATATAACAATTGTAAATATCTGTGCACCCAACATAGGAGCACCTTGATACATAAGGCAAATACTAACAGCCATAAAAGGGGAAAACGACAGGAACACAGTCAGAGTAGGAGGCTTTAATAGCCCACTTTCACCAAAGGACAGATCATCCAAAATGAAAATAAATAAGGAAACACAAGCTTTAAATGATACATTAAACAAGATGGACTTAATTGATATTTATAGGACATTCCATCCAAAAACAACAGAATACACTTTCTTCTCAAGTGCTCATGGAACATTCTCCAGGATACATCACATCTTGGGTCACAAAGCAAGCCTTAGTAAATTTAAGAAAATTGAAATCCTATCACGTATCTTTTCCGACCACCACGCTATGAGACTAGATATCAATTACAGGAAAAAATCTGTAAAAAATAAAAACACATGGAGGCTAAACAATACACACTAAATAACCAAGAGATCACTGAGGAAATCAAAAAATACCTAGAAACAAATGAAAATGAAATCACCACGACTCAAAACCTATGGGATGCAGCAAAAGCAGTTGTAAGAGGGAAGTTTATAGCAATAAAATCCTACCTTTAGAAAAAGAAACATCTCAAATAAACAACCTAACCTTACACTTAAAGCAGTTAGAGAAAGAAGAACAAAAAAAAAACAAACCCCAAAGTTAGTAGAAGGAAAGAAATCATAAAGATCAGATCAGAAATAAATGAAAAAGAAATGAAGGAAATGAAAGCAAAGATCAATAAAAATAAAAGCTGGTTCTTTGAGAAGATAAACAAAATTGATAAACCATTAGCCAGACTCATCAAGAAAAAAAGGAAGAAGACTCAAATCAACAGAATTAGAAAAAAAAGAAGTAACAACTGGCACTGCAGAAATACAAAGGATCATGAGAGATTACTACAAGCAACTATATGCCAATAAAATGGACAATCTGGAAGAAATGAACAAATTCTTAGAAATGCACAACCTTCCCAGAATGAAGCAGGAAGAAATAGAAAATATGAACAGACCAATCACAAGCATTGAAATTGAAACTGTGATTAAAAATCTTCCAACAAACAAAAGCCCAGGACCAGATGGCTTCACAGGTGAATTCTATCAAACATTTAGAGAAGAGCCAACACCTATCCTTCTCAAACTCTTCTAAAATATAGTAGAAGGAAGAACACTCCCAAACTCGTTCTACGAGGCCACCATCACCCTGACACCAAAACCAGACAAAGATGTCACAAAGAACGAAAACTACAGGCCAATATCACTGATGAACATAGATGCAAAAATCCTCAACAAAATACTAGCAAACAGAATCCAACAGCACATTAAACAGATCATACACCATGATCAAGTGGGGTTTATCCCAGGAATGCAAGGATTCTTCAATATATGCAAAACAATCAATGTGATACACCATATCAACAAAGTGAAGGAGAAAAACCACATGATCATCTCAATAGATGCAGAGAAAGCTTTTGACAAAATTCAACACCCATTTATGATAAAAATCCTCCAGAAAGCAGGCATAGAGGGAACTTTCCTCAACATAATAAAGGCCATTTATGACAAACCCACAGCCAACATTGTCCTGAATGGTGAAAAACTGAAAGCATTTCCACTAAGATCAGGAATAAGACAAGGTTGCCCACTCTCACCACTCTTATTCAACATAGTTTTGGAAGTTTTAGCCACAGCAATCAGAGAAGAAAAAGAAATAAAAGGAATCCAAACTGGAAAAGAAGAAGTAAAGCTGTCTCTGTTTCAGATGACATGATACTCTACATAGAGAATCCTAAAGATGTTACCAGAAAACTACTAGAGCTAATCAATGAATTTGGTAGAGTAGCAGGATATAAAATTAATGCACAGAAATCTGTTGCATTCCTATACACGAATGATGAAAAATCTGAAAGTGAAATTAAGAAAACACTCCCATGTACCATTGCAACAAAAAGAATAAAATATCTAGGAAAAAACCTACCTAAGGAGACAAAAGACCTGTATGCAGAAAATTATAGGACACTGATGAAAGAAATTAAAGAGGATACAAATAGATGGAGAGATATACCATGTTCTTGGATTGGTAGAATCAACACTGTGAAAATGACTAAACTACCCAAAGCAATCTACAGATGTAGATTGTAATCAATGTAATCCCTATCAAACTACCAATGGCATTTTTCACAGAACTAGAACAAAAAAATTCACAATTTGTATGGAAACACAAAAGAGCCCAAATAGCCAAAGCAATCTTGAGAAAGAAAAATGGAGCTGTAGGAATCAGGCTCCCTGACTTCAGACTATACTACAAAGCTACAGTAATCAAGATAGTATGGCACAAAAACAGAAATATAGATCAATGGAACAGGATAGAAAGCCCAGAGATAAACCCACACACATATGGTCACCTTATCTTTGATAAAGGAGGCAAGAATATATAATGGAGAAAAGACAGCCTCTTCAATAAGTGGTGCTGGGGAAACTGGACAACTACATGTAAAAGAATGAAATTAGAACACTCCCTAACACCATACACAAAAATAAACTCAAAATGGATTAAAGACCTAAATGTAAGGCCAGAAACTATCAAACTCTTAGAGGGAAACATAGGCAGAACACTCTATGACATAAATCACAGCAAGATCCTTTTTACCCACCTCCTAGAGAAATGGAAATAAAAATAAACAAATGGGACCTAATGAAACTTAAAAGCCTTTGCACAGCTAAGGAAACCATAAGCAATATGAAAAGACAACCCTCAGAGTGGGAGAAAATATTTGCAAATGAAGAAACTGACAAAGGATTAATCTCCAAAACAAACAAGCAGCTCATGCAGCTCAATATCAAATAAACAAATAACCCATTCCAAAAATGGGCAGAAGACCTAAATAGACATTTCTGCAAACAAGATATACAGATTGCCAACAAACACATGAGAGAATGTTCACCATCACTAATCATTAGAGAAATGCAAATCAAAACTACAATGAGATATCATCTCACACCGGTCAGAATGGCCATCACCAAAAAATCTACAAACAATAAATGCTGGAGAGGTTGTGGAGAAAAGCGAACCCTCTTGCACTGTTGGTGGGAATTTAAATTGATACAGCCACTATAGAGAATAGTATGCAGGTTCCTTAAAAAACTAAAAGTAGGGCTCCCTGGTGGCGCAGTGGTTGACAGCCTGCTGATGCAGGGGACACTGGTTCGTGCCCTGGGCCGGGAAGATCCCACATGCCACGGAGCGGCTGGGCCCGTGAGCCATGGCCGCTAAGCTTGCGCATCCAGAGTCTGTGCTCTGCAACGGGAGAGGCCACAGCAGTGAGAGGCCCGCATTCCGCAAAAAAAAAAAAAAAAAAAAAACCTAAAAGTAGAACTACCATGCAACCCAGCAATCCCACTACCATGCAAATACTCTTAGAAAACCATAATTCAAAAAGAGTCATGTACCACAATGTTCATTGCAGCTCTATTTACAATAGCCAGGACATGGAAGCAACCTAAGTGTCCATCAACAGATGAATGGATAAATAAGATGTGGCACATATATACAATGGCATATTACTCAGCCATAAAAAGAAACGAAATTGAGTTATTTGTAGTGAGGTGGATGGACCTAGAGTCTGTCATACAGAGTGAAGTAAGTCAGAAAGAGAAAAACAAATACCATATGCTAACACATATGTATGGAATCTAAATAAATAAATAAATTTCAAAAAAATGGATATGAAGAACCTAGGGGCAAGACGTGAATAAATATGCAGACCTACTAGAGAATGGACTTGAGGATATGTGGAGGGGTAGGGGTAAGCTGGGACAAAGTGAGAGAGTGGCATGGACATATATACAGTACCAAATGTAAAATAGCTAGCTAGTGGGAAGCAGCCGCATATCAAAGGGAGATCAGCTTGGTGTTTTGTGACCACCTATAGAGGTGGGATATGGAGGGTGGGAGGGAGGGAGATGCAAGAGGGAAGAGATATGGGGATATATGTGTCTGTATAACTGATTCACTTTGTTATAAAGCAGAAACTAACACACCATTGTAAAGCAATTATACTCCAATAAAGATGTTAAAAAAACCCACAATAGTCCTCAGATAGTTTTCCCATCTTCCCGGGATGCGTGAGGCATAACAACAGCTCGAGTGAAAACACACTGAATGAATATGTTCTATACAACCAAATGTAATTACTTTTAGTTGTGTATACCTAAACACAATCAACTAACTTATACCCATATTACCACAAGTAATCTTGTGGCATTCATACCTCAGGCACGTTTTCCACGTAAGTCAACTTTAGTCCCTCAACAAGAAGTTGTATTCTCCAAATGTTATCTCAATGTTTTGATGTCAGGCATCTCTTATTATAAAATATATACATATTTCAGTTAAGAATCTCCAATATTATCTCATTAGCCTCGTGGTTCTCAACCGGGAAGAATCCTGCCCCTCTCTGCTCCTTCCACAAGACATTTGGGAAGGTCTGGAGATATTTTTGGTTGTCCCAACTGGGGAAAGAGATGCTACTGGCCAGGGATGCTGTTAAACATCTTACAACACACAGGACGGCCCCTCACAACAAAGAATCATCTGGTTAAAAATATCAACAGTGCCAGCTTTGAGAAACTGTGCTCAACTCCTAACAGTTTATATGCTAAAAAAAATCAACCAGCCTCAAAAATGTAACTTCCTCCCCTTGCTCTCCCCTGGATATTTTAAGAAATTGCCACGAAGTTATCTCAAATGTTTTTTTTTTTCCCCAAGCCAAGTATTTTCAAGTTCAAGTAGCAAGATATCTCATAAACCATGGTTTTACAAATGAGAGTAAATTATCGTATATAAAAAGAAGGCTGCGAGGGGCTGGAGTCCAGGGCAGACCCTGCCCATGTCCGCCCCAGGCCGTGCTGCACCCCGTACCGTGCGGCCCCTACCTGTGGCTGCTCACGTGGCATTGCGGCCCAAGTGACATCCTGAGGCCATGGGACCTCATCAAAACATGACAGTATGACCACTCTCGTGTCCAACTCTCCTCAGAGGAGCGTGGTATTGGTATAGTGGGTCTGGCCAGCTGTTAAGCAGGCGAGGACGCTGACAGCCTCCGGAGCTGCAGACGGCATTGCCCTGCCCAGGTGGCATCCAAGCTGTGAGGCTCATGGACCAGCCCGGGCTCTCACTGGAGAAAAGGGCCATCAGGGAGGCTTGGGAGGAGCGCGGCTACCACCTGGCCCCCTTTGATCTGATCAGCAACCGGTAGCCACATCGAAGTCTGGCGTGGGACTGACTGCTCCAGCCAGAATACGTTCTCCGCAGGGGTGACACACGCTCAGGATGGCAGCATAGGGGGATAGGGTGGGGTGCCTGGCAGAGGAGGCTGAGCTCACTGAGGTGTGCACCTGCCCCTGGATGACGCCCAGGCCTGTACCGATAACCTGGATGTCCCCAAGACCCTCGGGGTCATCTTTGATGTTGGACGATTCCTCAACCATGTGACCCCTGAAGTCCAGTGGTAGCTGTATCCAAGGCTGCTTAACTCAAAAACTCAGTGGCATTAGGTTTCCAGAGAGGCTTCTAAGTCTTTTTTTTTTTTTTTTTTTTTGGCTCTATCCTCATAGTCACTGCAGCAAACGGAAAAACGTCCCCTCCTCCCCCCCCAAATTCACATCCTAATTCTTGAAACCTGGGACTATGACTCTATATAATACAAGATGGTCTTTATAGATATGACTCAGTTAACTATCTTGACATGGGGAGATTATGCTGGACTATCCAGGTGGACTCTAAATGGACTCCCATGTATCCTTATAAGAGGGAGGCAAAGGCAGATTTGACAACACATAGAAGAGAAGAAGATGTGAACACGAGCAGAGAAAGATTTTCAGATAATGACCGTGGAACTTGGAGTGATACAGCCATCAGCTCGGGAATGCTGATGGCCACCAGAACCTGGAAGAGGCAAGAATTCTCCCCTGGAGCCTCCAGGGGCTTGACTTTAGTCCAGTGCTACTGATTTTGGACTTCTGGTCTTCTTAATTGTGAGAGAATCAAGTTCTTTTGCTTTAAGCCTCCAAGTTTGTAGTAATTTGTTACAGCAGCTTTAGGAAACTAATACAGTCACAAAATGACAGTCTCAGGCCCAGGTATCACCTTCTCATACAACAGATTCTGAGACAGAAAACCTCTTCTCCTGCATTGATAACCCCCTTCCTTAAAAAGATAAAACTAGGTAGGAAAATCTTTCCCAGGAGCCTCCAGTGAATTTCTCCTTAGGTCTCTAGGGCCAGAATAATGTCATGTGCCTGCAGCTAAATCAGTCACAGGAAGAGGAAAACAAGGTAACCACAACTAGCTTAAATCAATCGTAGTGCATCAGTTATAGCCCAGGGGGGCCACTGTTTGCTGAGTGCATTGTTATCTGGTCCAGACAAGACTTTGAGACAAGGGAGACAGGTCAGACAGTGGTTGGTAGGCAACCAACAGTGTCTTCCCCTTGGGGCCCAAGCACCTGCCCCAGCCCCTTAACCATGCCACATGTGGTCACATCTATTGTGGGACCATGACTGCTCATGGAAGTGCAGCTGTTCTCACAGAGGCCCCCACCACTGCCACCACATGGGGCTCTGCAAGACGTCACTACCCTGTCCTCAGCTCCTCCATTTTCATCACTGAAATGCCTGCCCCTTTCATACAAGGGATGAGACCACTGTGTTAAATCTTCGTGGTCAAGAAATAAAGTTCTCCTCTTCATAGGGGAGCTGCAATTTGAGATGAGGGTGATTTATCACCAGAAGAGAGGTGAGTGGGAAGTAAGATCAATACCTTATTTGGATTCACTTTTACTTATATCTTTTCTATAGATCTGGATTTTCACTGAAATTATTTTAGCAGCAGTGGTGACCCCATCTACACCAAGCTGACTTGGACTCTTTCCAAAGTTCTCTGTGTCTGGCAGAGCTTAAGATTGCATCTCTCTTTCCCCTTTAAGCCTCTTCATCATTCTCCTTCACATTCTCACCCACAGCAGCAGCACAGCATCAAGAAAAGCCTAATATAGTGTGTTCTTACATCTTGGCTTTGGTCCTAGACTAGAGGAGGCCAGGTCTAGGCTAGAGGATGGTGCAATGTAACTCTCCCCCTACCCCTGACCCTGTTTTCCCCCTGCTGCACTATAAGGGCGTCTGGGCTGGAGGGCATGGGCAGAAGACAGTACTGTCAAAGGGAAGATACCCATCAAATGGCAAAAGCAACCTGCATTTCTAAGGTTACTGTGACCTGGCCACAGTGAAACAGTAGAGGGGAAAAAAAGACTTGTTTACAAGGCGATGGTTTATAGGCAAGAGACTAAGATGCTGTCAACATCTGTAGCATACCCATTTATTAACATCCATCATAATAGTATAGGACCTTTTGTGTGTTAAAAATAGTCTTGAAAATAGACTCCTATGCTTAGGAATCTCTTTCTAGCATCACTGTAATAATTAATGTCTCTTGCCAGATTTATCATTCTCTGAACATATGCTGAGCACCTTCTGTGTTCAAGGCACTGCGGCATGCACTGGGATGTGAAGAATCCTCTAGGAGTTCACTATTCACTGAGATGCTTCTTCGATTTTTATTCTGAAATTCATACTTGCTATGTGCTATCATTGTAGACTATTTGTATATCCTCAAGAACATTATATCGAGGGATAATTTCAGCAATTTATTTTAGGAAAAACAATAGGAATACTGAATTTGTATAAAGTGTTTTGCCAAGCTTCATCCTCCCCAGAAGTCTCCCTGGGTGAAATGGGTTTGTTCCGGGAGCATCTGTGGTCTACATGAGTTCATTCAAGCTATGATGCAATGAAGTAATTTTCCCCAGGTTACCACATGCTTGGGGGTCACCGCAGCACAGAGAATCTAGTAGGGCACCGCCCCCATTTCCCACCCTGCCTGAGGTTATCAGAACGCACTGTACTCCGGAGGACCCACATCCTTATTGCTAGACACTTGGCTTTCTGATCACTTCATATTCAGTCAGAGATCCACTTAAGGCCAAACTCGGCTAGACAAATGCAGGACAGTTCAGCAGAAGCAGTTTTAACAGGTGTCATTGCTAAGGTCTTGAAGAACCTTCCATTTGTTCCATCCTGGAAAAGCTTGTGTTATAGAAGAGCACTACCTCTGTCAACAGAGAGTCTGGGGGCATATCCTGGTTCTGTCATTTGACTGGCTGGGTTTGCTTGGATAAATTAGTGTCTAAGCTTCATTTCCATCTTATGATTTCTTTATAAAATGGGAATCATCACCATATCTACAGCTGAACCCACTGCTCAAAGAACATTTGCAGATTACTATTAATCTCAAGTAGAAGGCCTGAAAGATCGTGAAGGACAGTTTATGCAGAGGAATCTTCTTTGCTTGAACCATTTACCCAGTGATAAACTTCACCTTTTTATTTCTCTCTCCAGATGCAATCTAGACCCCAGGAACCTTGTTCTATGTGTTCATCACTATGGCATGTTGGACATCACTATTTAGCTACTTCAATACCAGAAAAGAACAAGAATTCTACCTCAATAGAAAGAATTCTTTCTATATCATCAAGTCTGGTTCAACATGGAACAGAATGTGCAATGTTTTACTTATCTAACTCCTTAAAGTTTGCAAAACCCTTTTACGTCCATCTGTGGTTCTCAGATGTTAACATCCATCAGAATCACCTAGAGGACTTATTAAAGCACACATTATTGGCCTCACCCCCAGAGTTTGATTTATTGGCCTGGGGTGGGGCCTGAGATTCTGCATTTCCAACAGGATTCCAGGAGATGCTGCTGATCTGGAGACCACACTTTGAGAACCCTGACATATATCATAGAGAAGTGGCCAACTCCCTACCAGCAATTACAAGAGGCCATGAATAGCACCACTCCCCACTTATTTGTGTTCTTTGGCTGAATCACTCCTTTGGGTTTAAACAGCAAGAGTCCCACTAAAATGACAATGGGCTATCTGTGGTGAACAGTTCCACTAGTCATCATACCACTGCCATTTTATCTCAGGTGTTTTTCCTTTACATTAGCTCAGGGATCAGGAACCTTTCTTAAAGGGCCAGAGAGTAAATATTTTTGGCTCCATGGGACATATACAGTCTCTGTTGCAACTACTGCAGTCTGCCTTTGCAGAACAAAAACAGCCATAGACATTGGGCAAAGGAATGGATTCAGCTGTATTCCAGTAAGGCTTTAGGCTGCCAGGCCACAGTTTGCCAAGCCCTAGATTAACTTCACGCTTAGGGGCCTTAAAGAAGATACAGAAGGGCCTGAATCCTTTTTTAGATAGGAGAGACTTAAATGGGAGCCTAAAGAGGGAAGTGATCCTTGGACCACCAATAAGCTTCTAAGGATGAGAACAGAGTCCCTCAGGGAGGTTGTAGAGAAGGATGGGAGGGTCTAAAAGAAAGAATTCTTCCCTCACTGACTTTAATTCCAGTGACCTACAATAGGAGGCTAGGAAGCTGTGAAGCTGCAGTTCTGCTTCAGGTCCATGCAGGTACAAGTCAAAAGGGAGAAGCCACCATGAACCCAAGCACAGTATGCAGCACCAGGTGATGGGAAGGAGGGGTCACTGTGGATAGGAGGACTCAATCATGTGGCCACCAGGGCAGCAGGAGAAAGATGAACCTGAAGCAGAACAATTAGCAGTGCTCTGGTAGCACTTCACTCTAACATGGGCACTTAGAAGCAAACAACAGATAAGAAAAAAGCACAATAAATACCTCTTTCAAACACTAAAGAGCCCTAAAGGATGTCTTACTGGGATCGATAAACAAACAAAAGAATTATTTGAGAACAGACAGCTGCTCAGAGAATCATTTCAGCCTTTTTTGGAGAAAGTATTCCAGCCCCCAACACGGTCCAGAGCAATGGAGCCCGTTAAGGACCACAGAGGGGCTGAGCCTCCAGCATCACCAGCGAGCATCCTATCCAGAGGTTCTCCATCAATGGGGGAGGTTTACCACCCCTGAGGAAATCATGCTGGTCCAGGGCCCATTAGATTTAGTTCTGGACTTGCAAATGTCTCATCAGAGCCTTCACTTGGGGGAAGGTCCAGAGACCTGATGGATTCAGGTGAAAAACACTGACTCACAAAGAATGTCATCTAAGGCCACTCAGCTGCGTGTGTCAGAGGCCAGATTTTCCCTTGAGTCTGTTCTGCCTCCAAAGCCTTCAGCCCTTCCACCATCCCATGCTGCCGAGGGATGGAGGTACACATTGTAATACTTAATACAATGTTTTAGCTTCATTTTAGATTTCCACTTTTTACTCAGTTAACTGACCTGAAAAGAATTACAGTATTTCTAATATAATCTAAACTGTCATTTGTTGAGTGTGCCATGGAGAGAATTTCAATTTTCTTTCAGATTAGTATTTGCCCACTGAATATTTAATGGAAAAGAGAAATTATTTTCTCCTTTTTTGATCAGAAAAAGTTCAGAATGGTGCTGTGAGGAATTAAGAAAGGCATTCGTATTATCAAAATGCCTTGTCCCTGCCAAAGACTTAGATGACTATTAACCCCAAACTGAAAATGAATTCTTGACACCCTAATGGTTGTATTCTTAGAATGGAAAAATATATATTTGAGGTACATGGCATTCTAAATAGGGGTTTGAGAGTGAGTCTTAGATAAAGATGTTCAGGGACCCGGATGGCAAGTTTGAGGAAAAGACATTTGGTCACTCTGTCTCATATTTTAGAGGAGGCTCCATCTGTTACACAACTTTTAGATGTTTAATTTACACCTGAATTACCTCGCTCTAAGCACAGCTGAAATTAACAACAATGATCTCACTAAACTAAAGCCAGGAAAGCTGACATAAGCCAAATTTTTATGCATACATACCTATATGAGACAGAGAGAGAGAGAGAGAGAGGGAGAAAAGGATAGAAAGACAAAAAGAGATATACACATATAAGCTTTATGTTACATATATAAGCTACATATATGATATACAATGTATATAGAGATACAAATAGGGGAACATGGTATAACCTCCAGATATGTTACATAGACATTAAAATAATCGTGACGTAATTTGAAACAAGTATATTGAGGAGGGTAAACAGGAAATGCATATAAATTTTTACATTAATTGTATTCTCATATTTAACTGCAACTTATCTGCAACTGTGTGGAATAATCGCATTAATCAAATGGCATTTGCACCCCACACTGTATACACAGCAAGGCCTTCGGACTTAGGTATGAGGAGGAAAACACAAGTTCTGTTTGAGCTGCCATAAAATAAAAATATAAAAGGCTCTGTGATGATCAGTCTTAGGAAAGTTGGGGATTGGAGGAAGAAGGACCTAAGGTGTTCCCTAGCTTGTCAGGATTCAAAAAATTTAGAAAATTAAGTAAAAGAATTTCCATATACCAGAAGATCAATTCCATTTTATCTTTCTGAAAATAAAAATAATTCTTTTTTTTTTTTTTCTTCGATGAGGTGCCTATGAGATGTGTTGTACCTTAGCAGTCAAAAGTCGGGCCCTCTGCATGCTGGTGTGGATTTAATCATCTTGTCTGATGTCTGTTTCTGTAGAATGACTGGTACTCCCAGTCCCACTTCTGAACAGGTTTACTCTGTCATGGGGAGAAAGACCTTTACGTAGCCGGCATGATTCAGCTGGTCTGTGTGGCTGCTTATCTGAAACCACATTCAAAGCAAGCTAGCTCTCAGCCCTCAGAATTTTGGATTTTTTTTCCAGCTTTAATGAGGTAAAATTGACAAATAAATTCTATAAATTTGAGGTGTACAATGTGATTTTATATATATATATATATACACACACACACACACACACACACACACATATATATAATGTTGTGAAATAATTATCACAATCAAGTTAATACATCCATCATCTCACACAGTTACCATTAGTGGAGGTGGGGGGCAAAAGATAAACTTTAAAGGAGCCCTATATTACACGTTAGAAATTTTCAAAATATTATATGGACTCACAGTTATTCTATGTCTAGGTCACACTGAGAAAATTGCTGGGGATGGAATGGGGATTGGGGGTGGAATGAATGGTCTAAAGAATGCCTTACTGACCAAAATAAATCCATTCTTTCATTTACATGACTTCATGTAAGTTCAGAAAAAACAAGTACTCAAGTCAGATGGAGGAAAACCTGCTTGTCAGAAGTTCCTAGAAAGAAAAACAATCTGAGTTTTGTTTATCAGGGACTCTATGTGGGCCAAAAAAAATTTTTTTTGACTTTTTTCCTTAAGGCAAATGCCATTTTTTAGAGAGTCAGAAGTATGGCCTCCCAACAGGAATAAAGACGCAGACGTAGAGAATGGACTTGAGGACACGGGGAGGGGGAAGGGGAAGTTGGGATGAAGTGAGAGAGTGGCATGGACATATATACACTACCAAACGTAAATAGATAGATAGTGGGAAGCAGCTGCATCACACAGGGAGATCAGCTTGGTGCTTTGTGACCACCTGGAGGTGTGGGATGGGGGTGTGGGAGGGAGACGCAAGAGGGAGGGGATATGGGGATATACATATGCATATAGCTGATTCACTTTGTTATACAGCAAAAACTAACACAACATTGTAAAGCAATTATACTCCAATAAAGATGTTTAAAAAACAAAAGACGTATGGTCTCCCAGTTTGAGGTGGCAATGGCCGAAATCTGTCCGCATTCCCTCCTCCACCATCCCATTCCTCAAAACCCAGACCCTAGTTTTTCCCAGTAGTTAAGCTCTATCTAGATCACTGTGTTGAGCTACATGCATGTTTGAATGATTAGAACAAGTCTGGAAGATTAACCTGGGGGATCAAAACCTGGAAACCATGTCGTAGAATGATGAAAACAATTAGCAGAGTTCATCTTGGAATAGAAAACCCTTAGTGGGATGTGATGAATGTCTTTAAATACCTGAAAAGCTGCATTGCAGACAAAGCAGGAGATGTGCTCTGTTAGCATAGAGAGTAGAACGGGGGTCAGTGTGACGATGACTTTCATTTAATCAAGTATGATTAACTAGATTCATCTAGTAATAAAATAAGACAATTTTGTAATGTAGCGGGCATCATCTCACCAGAAATATTACAAGAGAGTGTGGGTAACGATCAATTACTGATGTTATAAAAAAGATCAAAATGTAGGTTTTAGGACTCAAAAATGTTCATTGTGGTTCAGCTTTACTTCTTATGCTGGAATCCTCTCCTGCCAGGTGGTTACTCAGCTGATGAGGATACATGTCCACTGACAGAAAAGGCAACCCTTTGGGAGGAAGATGGAGCCAGACTTAGATTTGTCACAGCGTGGTTGCAGGCTGCCTGTCTCAGATCATTTGAACTGATTGTCAAAAAACATACAGATTCCTTGCTGCCCTCCATTACCAATCTCTTGCACGAGAACATCTGGGATGGTGCCAGGAATCGACATTTTCAGCGAACTCCTCAAATTATTCTGATGCACATTAGAGTTTGAGAAACACTGAGCTAGATGAACATAAAGGTCTTTCTGATGCCAAGAGGCTAGGAAAAAGAACAGTAGGATAGGATTCTCAGTTTCCTCATGAGGATTAATTCAGTTCAGAGCAATAAAGATATTTTGTGTGAATAGACATCTACAAGCTTTGGGGGCATGACAGTCGAACATGTAATGAAGGAGTTGCTTCTGTCCATGGAACAGTCCACTTTTCTTCAATGCCAGTTCCCTTGACACGATTTCCAGGGATTGTGACAAACTGGGACATCTTACATGGACACATTCTTGGTCTCGTTCCAAAACAAAAAACATCGAGTATCACAAAATACTCGAGTATCATCGAGTATTGGCAAACGCTAATTTGCCTTCTTGGACCTTCAAATACAAGTTTAAAACTGGGAAATACCAAATTTTATAGATCTTTAGAGAAGCACCTGGTTGAATACACAGGGAAGATCAGGCCCATCCTAACCACGTCATGGGGTCTTTTCAGTCAGGACATTTAAGGTCTTGGAGACTCTGAGCCGGACATCCCCTTCATCCTTACCTCCCATTTCCTCCCGTCACAAATCTTATATACAGAATGACTTGACAGACATGAGAAACCACAATCATGTCCTGTGAATACTGAAGCCCCCCCCTTGGGTAATGATGTGTTGGACAGTGGAGCTCAGATGCTAAGTGCTCTAAGTCAAGTTTACAAGGGTTTACTGAGAACACACTTTATACCTGGGATTATAATTTGAGAGTTTAAAGGAAGAAAGATAGTTGAATCAAACTTCAGGAAGAAAATGAGATTACTTGCTACTCATTCCTAGAATTTTCACCCTCAGGAGACCTCCTCACCAAGAAGCAGGAAGTAATTTTCATCCCTTACAAATGCTTCCTCATAAAGTTTCTTTTCTCAAAATTCTGCCCCTTATCCTTCATTAAAAAAAAAAAAAAAAGACTAATATTTAGTCTACACAGAATAGCAGCTCCAATTTTCTGGGAACAGTCCCACTCCTATGTTAAATGTGGGGTTTGAATATTTGGGTATCACCGTAGACTTACTGACAGTGTCCTGGGGTGACCACTGATAGCTCTGGGCCTTATTCCTCATCCAAGATGAGTCAATTTACAGTACTGCTCAAAGCTTTTCACATTTGGATAGAGATTGACTTTCAGGCTCTCTGTAGAAGCAAGGTGAGAGAGACAGGGCTTCAGAGCTGCTGGTGGCCAGGATTCCAGCTCTGTGGCAGAATGTAATTTGCATCAATGAAGCCAACATACAGAAGAAGCAGAGAAGAAAGAGGAGCTGTTGGTACCCACTCTTTATTCAGTTGCACTGAAGCATGACTATGCATTTGTCCTTCTAACACTGTGGTTAGGTACAGAAAATCTAGCAGGTTCCTTTCTGCATCCTAGTTTGAGCTGATTGTTCTTCCTTTCAACCAAGAAGAGTTTTACTAACCAACAGAGAATATAGAATTTCTAGTAACTGAAGTCCTGTTGTACACAGACCCATAATTCCCTCAAGTCTTATGCATTTGGTCATCTTTTCTGAAGACTGATGGAGAAAACCCTGTCAATATGTAGATTCAGTCATAATGTTAGCTCAGTAACTAAGACCTGTAGCCAAGGGAATATTCTTGGAAATCATTAGAACTTGCAAAACACTTTTTATTTGTTTTTAAATGTAGATCAAAATAAAGGATTTTTAGAAATAGTTTGAAAATAAGAAGGGGTTAAAGATTAATACTCCAGTCAATGTTTTCTGTTGTAACTCAGAGACGCATATTCAAAGCCCTGTGATATAGTGGAATCTTATAAAATCCCAATTCTCTCCTAGGCTCTGTGCCCACGTTAAAAATCCATATCCTATTAAGATGTTTTCCTTACTGGGGGAAGAGTATCTTTAATCTTAACAACAACAAAAAACCTAAAGAAATTCACCACAGAAATGGAACACAATATCAGTTATTAGTCCATAAACAAAGTGTTTTGGTATATGGTATATTTGTATATGGGGGTAGGTAAGAGGGGATGGCCAAGGGTGGTAAAGACAATGCAAGGATAGGAAGGGTAAGAGGAAGTAAAGAGAAAGAAAAATCGGAAAACTTTTGGAAAGCAAATTAATGGTTAAAAGATACCTTATAGCTACCTGATGTTTACTGACACCCTGGAGGCTTATTTAATGCAAGATCTTTCTGATCTGGGTTTAAATATACACCAAACTAAATTAGAAGGAAAACCATGGATGGCTGGAAGGCATATAGCAACAGAATGGAATACAGACCTAAAACTAACATGAACAAGATAGATGAAGGAAATTTATCCCAGGGGGAAAAATATCAAATAGGGAGATTCAAGTTTCTTTCTTTTAGTCATCCATCCATCCACCTCTCTGCCAGTATTAAACACCTACTGTGCTTCACACACTGGGCTAAAGACTAAGGAGAATACAGCCATGGATCAGACAACCTCTGCCTGTAACAACTACCCCCGAGAAGGAAAAAGATGTGAACAAAAATAGCTCAAGACCTAAGACAGCGTGAGTGTCATGAGTGACCTAAAGTGTTCTCAGGATTTGGAGCAGCAAGAATCCATTTCCTGCTAAGAACTTCACGGTGAAGGTAGCATTGGAATGGAACCTTACAGGATGAGTTCACTTTCATAGCCACTGATCCAAAAATAGGGGCCCCCAGAGCATGGAGTAGAATCCCTCTGTGCATTCTTGACGGCTCCTAATATTTTGAGAGCATTATAATTGACTTGTTTCCCTTCCATTTCCAGCTGTGAGGTCACGGATGTTTCATCTACTTCTACCACTACTTCTACTTCTACTTCTACTTCCCTACCACTTCTACTTCTACCACTCCCTCTGGTTTCTTCAGAAGATGGGATTGTTATAAATTGTGCTTTTCGAAAAATTGCTTTGATAGAAAGCAAGAGAGCTCAGCTCAGAGAGGAGGGATCTTTCCTGCATTTCGTGTGTATACATCAAGTCTCAGACACCAGACCCAGAATGTGAATTTCCTGAATAATTCTTTGAGTTGTCATGTTCTCTTGAAAACATGATCCAGATGGCATTCTGACCCACAAGAGGTTCTAGACCACAAGCAGAGCTCCTCACGTTCTTCATAACCATCAGAATCTGGGCAACAGGAAGACGCCCTCCTCCTCTCCTACATCCCACTCATGCCTATTTCCTCTGGGAGGGCCTCTAGGGCAGTAGAAATGCAGAGCAGAGGATGAGAGCTCCCAGATAAATGCCAAATGGATTTTTTTTCACGAACAAATAGAGAATTCCTTAAAACCAAACAAAATATTTATTGAAAAATAGATACTTGCCCTTAAGTTAAAGGAGGTGAGGGACTTCCCTGGTGATGCAGTGGTTAAGAATCCACCTGCCAATGCAGGGAACATGGGTTTGAGCCCTGGTCTGGGAAGATCCCACATGCCGCGGAGCAACTAAGCCCATGTGCCACAACTACTGAGCCTGCACTCTAGAGCCTGTGAGCCACAACTACTGAGCCCGCGCTTCACAACTACTGAAGCCCGTGCACCTAGAGCCCATGCTTCACAACAAGAGAGGCCACTGCGATGAGAAGTCCGGGCACCGCAATGAAGAGCAGCCCCCCCTTGCCACAACTAGCGAAAGCCTGCACGCAGTAATGAAGACCCAGTGCAGCCAAAAAATAATTAATTAATTAATTTAAAAATAAATAAAGAAGGTGAGAAGCAGTTCTTTTCCTCTGCTGACACTCTCTCCATCATCACAAGATCCAAACTGTTAGTAGCAGTGAGGAGATAGATACAAAAGAGTAATGTGTGCTTATTATCTTTAAAAAATAAACCAAGAACAAGAGAAAAATCATATAAGCACAAATTTAGGGAATTCCCTGGCGGTCCCGTGGTTCGGACTCAGCGCTTTCACGCCGTGGCCCCAGCGTTCAATCCCTGGTCGGGGAACTAAGATCCCGCAAACTGTGTGGTATGGTCAGAAAAAGAGGGAAAAAAAGCACAAATCTAAAGGAATCAAACTGGCATCATTCTGTTCATATGCAATCCTAGAAGCTTGAAGACCACGTGAAAAAAAAGAACTCAAGAGAGAAAAGAACAAGAACTCAAGAATTCTATACCTAGCAGAGTTACCATTCACCTAACAGAGTAAAATTAAGTTATTCAAGGATAAACAAGAACTCAGAAAGTATTTTACCTAAGTATCCTGAGGAAAATACTTGGGGGATGGTGGGAGGAATATTAATGAAACAACAAATGATCCAGAAGGGCTTTCAAAATGAGGAAAACTTAAGAGTAAACTACAGTAGAAAATAAATAATATAATATACAGATATGATTATATCTAAAAGGGTACAGGATAGGCCTTGTATCTGTGTAGAAGCCTATTAGTATGACTCTCAGAGACAAATGTCTAAGGATTTTTAATACAATTTCACAACTCTGAGCTCAGAATGTACTTAGACCAGGATGCGTCAATTGGGGAAACAGTGAAAAATGAGAACTGGGTTAGTGGCTGAATGGACCTTACTGTGCTGTTCTCTTTGGTCAAGTCTATACTGTATGAGAACAGGACTGAAGAGGTACATCCAAGGTGACCAACTCACTCTGGTCTTCCCCAAGACTTTCCTGATTTTGGCACTGAAAGTACCATGTCTGAGGAATCTGCTCAGTCCAGACAAAGGAGATGGCTGGTCACCCTAGGTACATGTAACCCAGATGAAGTTGCCCTCACAAATAACCTATGCGTGGAGCTTCTAGGCCTGGAATAAGACAACTGTAGGTTTTAAAATGTATAAAGCAGATGTTAATTGGGGTTGGGGAAGCGTGGGGATTTTTCCCCACCACAGGACATTTGGCAACATCTGGAGTTATTTTTGGCTGTCACAACTGGAGGGGGATGTGAAAGCCATCTAGTGGGTAGAAGCCATGTGATACTGGTAAACAGTCTACAATGCATAGGATAGTCTTCACAACAAAGAATTATCTGGCCCCAAATATCAGTAGTGCCCAAGCTGAAAAACTTTGATATAAAAAGCAAAATCAAGCATAAAAGTTCTAACATTATACGAAAATATACTCAATTGCCCTATTGAAAGACAAACTGTCAGACTGGATTAAAAGCAGATCCTGACTATAGGCTATTTAGAGGAAAGAGCTATACAATAAACTGATAAAGAAGTGTGATATGAAGAAACGAACAAAGGGATACCAGTCCAGTGCAAACAATATGAAGGCAAAGGAGGCAAAATTAATAGCAAACAACTTGTTTTTAAAGATTAAAAACAATGAACAAGGTAAAAACCGTCAATTTAAATAGTAAACAAACAACTTTTAAAAAAAGATACAAATGGTCCTAAACTTAAGCTGTGTAAACCAAATAATGTATTAGTTAAATATGTAAACCAAAAAGTATTAAAAGAACAGGAATAATTGGATAACTGTAAAATTCTACTGGGAAACAAAACTCTCTCCAGATTAGTCAATTCCACTAGATCAAAGCTAAAAAATATAAATGAAAGTAAAAATACAGTGGAATTAAGTGCTAGAAAAGAACCTTAAATCTTTCAGAGAACATACTTTTTTATATATTCTTATAATATATAAAAAAATTAAATATTTGAACACAAAGAAAACCTTAAAACTTACAGCAGACATTTGTAGGCCATATTCTTTGATAAGGCGATAAAATTAGAGAAAAAAAAATTGTGACAAAAATATGTTAGCTGCTTCAAAAAATTGTTTATTAAACTACTCACATAGTTCTGGCTAAAATTAAAATGGAAATTATAATTTATCTATAAGGCAATTAACTAAAAAGAAAATACATTATACCAAAACTTACAGTACACAAGGAAAAGAGCATTTAGGAGAAAATGGATAGCCTTAAAAAAACTTCATAATAAAGAAGGGAAAAAAACTAGAACTAAGAACTTATTTTAAGAAATTTGGAGAGAAAGGGGAACATTGACTGATTCCAGAAAGAGGGAAATAGAGTAAAAGCTGTAATTTCTGAAATGTGAAATAAAAAAGTAATAGAAAAAATAGAGATATCCAAACCTAGATCTTTGAAGGATTAATACATTATAAAAAGCCATTTGTAATCCTGATTGTGTGAAAAGAGCAAAAATAAAAATCTCTGGACCTGAGACTGCAGTTAAAAGCAGAGATAGCCACTGGACCACCAGGGAAGTCCCTAAGACTCCCAATGCAGGGGGCCTGGGTTTGATCCCTGGTCAGGGAACTAGATCCCGCATGCCGCAACTAAAAGTTCACATGCCACAACTAGAAAGATCCCGCACTCGGCAGCAAAGATCCCTAGTGCCGCAGCTAAGACCTGATGCAGCCAAATAAATAAATAAATAAATATTTTTAAAAATTTTAAAAGCGGAGATAGGAGAGGAATTCTATTTGCAACTGTGGGGCAGCAAATTTTGGGGTCCTGGAGAAAATGGATTGCTTCTTGGTCAAACATAAACTACCAACATTTATTAAGAAACATCAAAAGTGAGATTATATCAATAATTATAGAAAGAATTAGGAAAGTCATTCGATATCTGTCTAACCTTTAGAAAATTAAGGAAAAAAACTGTTCTAAGCAAAAGATGGGAGTCTCTAATTCAGTTTTGAAATCAGCATGACTTTATTACCAAAAGTCAAAAAGATGGTATAAAAAAAAAAACTATGGACCAATTTCATTCATGAATATAGTGAAAATTCTAAGTAGAAATCTATGAAACAGAGTCTGACAATACATGAAACACAGTACACTATGAAGAAGCTGAATTTACTCCAGGGAAGCAATAGTGCTTTAATACCAGAAAACATATTAGCAGAATCCAAAACATAAAAATAGAGAAATAATTATACCTTCGGGTTCTGAAAAAGCATTTCACAAAATTCATCAGATATGCCAAACAAAAGATTATAAATAAATGACATATTTAATTAAGTTTGTTTATCAAAAACCACAAGAAGCATATGTAACAAAAATATTTCAATTAAAAATCAAGACTAAAAAAAAAAATCAAGACTAGAGCAGAAATCCATGATCACTACTACTATTTAAAATTGACTTGGCAGTTTCAGTAAATTCAATAAAGTGAGAAAATTAAATAACATATAAATATTAAAAGAAAATCTGTATAATTTTATAGAGAGAAATTCATGAGATGCTGGTAAAAAAAAAAAATTTAAACCTTATCATGCTAAGGAGAGTTTTGTAAGATGAAGAGATGCAGGACAAATATATAAACAGAAAATAGAGCAATGGAACAGAATCGAGCACCCAGAAATAAACTCACACATATGTGGTCAATAAATTTATGACAAAAGAGACAAGAATATACAACAGGGAAAAAAATTTTCTTCACAAACTGCTAAGAAAACTGGACAGTCACAGGAAAAATAATCAAACTGGACCCCTATCTTACACCATACACAAAAGTTAACGCAAAATGGATTAAAGACTTGAGTGAGAGACCTGAAACCAGAACACTCCTGGAAGAAAACGTAAGAGTTAAGCTCCTTGACACGAGTCTTAATGATGATATTTTTTTGGCGGGGGGGGGGGGGCGGGGGTGGGTGGGTGGAGGGGGTAGAATTTGTCACCAAAATCAAAGGCAACGAAAACAAACAAGCAGACAAGTGGAACTACACCAAATTAAAATGTTCTGCACAGCAAAGGAAACCATCAACAAATGAAAAAGTAACCTACTGAGGGGGAGAAAATACTTGAAAACCGTATCAGATAAGGGGTTAATATCCCAAATATATAAAAATGTCCAACAACTCAATAGCAAACAAACAAACCAAACGGAATTATCTAATTAAGAAATGGGTGGAAGATCTGAATTGACATTTTTCCAAAGATGACAACCAGGTGGCGAACAGGTACATGAAAAGAGGCTCCGCCTCACTAATCATCAGGGAAATGCAAATCAAAAGTACAATGAGATATCACCTCATACCTGTTAGCATAGTTATTATCAAAATGACAAGAAATAACAAATGCTGGCAAAGATGTAGAGAATAAAAGACCACTGTGCCCTGTTGGTGGGAATGTAAACTGCTGCAGCCACTACGGAAAACAGATTGAAAGTTCTTCAAAAGTTAGTAAGAAAAGGATCAGCTATTTCATAAATAAGCTGGCACAGCTGGTTATCCAGAAAACAAAAATGAGCCCCCATTTTACATTAAAATTTTTATATGGATTTAAGGCTTAAATTTTATTTATTTTTTGCGGTACGTGGGCCTCTCACTGTTGTGGCCTCTCCCGTTGCGGAGCACAGGCTCCGGACGTGCAGGCTCAGTGGCCATGGCTCACGGGCCCAGCCGCTCCGCGGAATGTGGGATCTTCCCAGACCGGGGCACGAACCCGTGTCCCTTGCATCGGCAGGCAGACTCTCAACCACTGCACCATCAGGGAAGCCCCAAGGCTTAAATTTTAAAACTAAGTATTTAATAAACATCATGAGGGAAATAAATCAGGAAGTCTATTATTGTACAATGTGGGGTTCAGAGAAACTTTGGACTAAAAATTCAGAAGCTAAGAATTTAAAACATTTTTGGAAAATTAAAAGTTAAAGAAGGGTGCACGTAGAAAGATACCACAAATAAACTCAATATCATCTATGTGGAGGTAAAATTAACAGATGTAAGAAGAAAATTTTCCTTAATTTATCCAGAACTCTTATAAATTACCAAGAAAGGCTATTCAGGAGGAAAAAAATTATGGATGACATAAAGGAAAATTTATGAACAAAAAACTAAATTGGAAAAATATGTGAAAAGATTCTCATATTGATGAAAATTGAGGTAAGTGCAAAATAAATAATAGATTGTCATTTTATTGACATCATACTGATACATACTGAAAGGGACTATAGTACCTAATGTTGGTAGGGTTATGGGGAAAGGGGGTTCTTAAATTAGTAGTAGAACTCAAACTGCTGTGGCTCTTTTGGAAAACAATCCAATAATAGCTGTTAAATTGTAATAAAGTCTTTTCTCCAACACTTTCGAATTCTTCCTGGAAACCTACTGCAGAATTGTTAGGAATGGACAGAAACTGGAAATAAATTTTTTGCCTACTACTAGAGAAGAGGCTGAACAATGTTTCGCACTGTCACACTAGTGAATATTAGGTAGTCATTTTGAAAAATTAAAGCCACCAGATGAGAGATGCTGATGAAGTAGAGTACAAAAAGCTGTAGGAAAACATTCCTTATATCATTTAATTCCAAACAAAGACTCAAGGAAAAACCCAGTATGTACATATGTGAGTATAGGCTCCTTAGATGAGTAGAGGGAAAACATGAGAGGACACAGCAGATTGTGTTGTGAGTTATCGGAAGAGGAAGGAGATATTGATATTGATGTGCAGACTGGAGGGACAAAATCAAAGGAACAAAGTTTAAAAATGTGACAATTTGAAAAACACGATATGATGAATAAATTTATAAGTTTAATTTTATGTGAATAAAAATAACATGAAATCTAAGGTTAAATGGCAAAGTGAAAAAAAATAAACTTCTACTATTAGTCCTGCTACCATTCCCCAGTAAGGTGACACAGTAATCACAGAAACAGAGAGAATGGCTCTACTTAGTAAATGAGGAAGTTTACCTTAGATCAGACAAAAATCCACTTTGACATTAGAAAAATCAAATCATGACTCACTTTGTTATTCACTTTGTTGTGACTCATTCCCATGATTCACTTTGTTAAGCAGAAACTAACACACCATTGTAAAGCAATTATACTCCAATAAAGATGTTAAAAAAAAAACAAACGTAAGAACATATAGGGAATGTCCCTTGACTTGTGTTTCTCATATCTCAGCAACCGCTTAATCTTCTATCTAACATTTTTTCAATCTTCATATAAGAGCACTGGCATTTTTAAGAATTTTGGGGTCTGTCTGAAGCTGAGTTGCAGTATCTGGGTGAAATGGCTATTTTGTTTTGCAGATGAAGAGAGTGATTTGTAATCCACCTGGGATTATAGGCAACATAGAATGTGGACACTGGGAACATCAGGCTCCCAAACCAGCTCCTCCTTGTAGAAACTGACTAGTCTTCCCAGTTTATTCTAACCTGGGATGTATGGCCCCCTCCTCGCCTCACTCTTGTCCAGATCTAGCCCCTTAGCCACCTCCAGATGCCCTTTTACTTGAAACCCTTGAATCCACTTCTTTTTTCTTATCATAATGGTGATTTCCACATAAATAATCAATCAGTCAGCCAAGCATTTGATCCCATTAACTGGCCAGGGCTGCCCCGACTACGAAATTTTGCTAAGCTGTATCTGACACATTCCTCTATAGAAGCAAATATATTTTTCCCAAAGCAATTATTAGACACTTTATTTTAGTTCCTGATTTAATCTTTTTTTTTTTTTTTTTAGTAACAGAATCTAAGCAGCCTGACTGGAATTTCAAATGATTGTCACACTGAATCTGAAAGTCTTACACAGAATGTAACATTTTTCTTATATTTTAACCAAGTAGAGACAAAGGGAAGGTCCTTTTTATCTAGCTGAACGTATGTTCAATATTATTAATTCAGACAGAGAAAAGAATATCCCACGTCTTTGACTCTTTCATAAGATTTTTCAGTCTTTTGTTAAGTTCTCACTTGCTCCCTCTCTCAAAATTTATACCGATTTTCCTCGCTTTCAGACCTGGTTTATTCTTAAGGGGTATGAAATCTCTGCTAGCACCTGCCAGAGCACACAAAAACTAGCTTGTTAGAAAGCAAGCAATTGCACCCTTTTATTTATTTGTCTGTTTGCTTATTTATAAATTTATTTCTAAACAAGAAAACGAGTTTGAGTTAAAAAAGAAAAAGCAAATCAAAGACTCTGTCACTATCGAGACCCATCGCGACAATTTCAAGAATGGGGTCTATCCCTGTAACACATAACCTAGTCCTAGACAGTATCTGGTGCAGTCTTCTCATTTGACAGTTGAGGAAATTAAGGTCCAAGGAGGTTTTAAGTAATATTTCCTAGTGACAGAACTTAACAGAGCAGAAATGGACCTAGAAGCTACTCCCTTCTCCAGGGTTTCCTCCAACACTCAGCCCTGTCCCCTATCATTCTACGAGGTTCCTGCCACCCAGGGTTTGGGAGAGTTCTTTCAGGGTGGGACCAGCATGAAGGAAAGAAGTGGAAATCAAGGGAATGCAAAGACCTTGCCCTCGTAGATGGAGGCATTTTCTTCGTAAGAGAGAACTGTGTCATCTTATTAAGAATTCTTGCACCAGACACAGTGGATCACAGGGTCTCCAGGAGCTCTGCCCATTGACATGTGCAAGTCAGGTGCCTACCAAACCTTTACACACCTACCAGTTAATCCTTACTTTTGCTCAAATGCTCAGGCCCCAATCCCAAAGCCCATTTACTTCTTTAACTCAGAGTCGAGACTTTTCACACATCCAACAATTGTCTACTCTTTCTACATGAGTAATGAAATGCTCGTCAAAATATGTAAAATTCCTATATGGGAAAAGAATCTGAAAAAGAATAGAGATATGTATGTGTATCACTGAATCCCTCTGCTGTACACCTAAAACTAACATAACATTGCAAATCAACTATACACCAATAGAAAATAAAAATTTTTTTAAGTACATGTAAAGTTACTCTCTCATCCCTTCATAAAGAAACAGACCCAGTTGACATGAGTTAGTTGGTTTACATAATGAATACAGGTCACAGACTCAAGGCCTGTAAGTTTTCCTGCAAGAGACTAAAATTTGAAACTTGGTTTTCTATGTGCCTTCTTTAGCAAAACTATCAGGAAAGAGACTATGGATCTCTTGTTGCCAATACAGTGTATCTCCCAGAGAAACAAAGTAGGTGGAAAGTGTAACTATTGCATGCCAAAGATGACATGTTTCCATTATGAGTTACATAGTAGAGATGGGAGGCTAACACACATGTCATCCAAGCTGAACAGTTCCCCGATAACTCCATCAACAATGATCAACTCGTTATTCCAAGTAGTGGTACTGGATAGGGTCTACGTGAAGACTACAAATCTTAAAAGTTATTTAACTCCTTTGTGACTTTTTTCCTCATCTTCCTCATCATAAAATAGGTTGTTTTTGGCTCCAATAGAACATAGTTCATAAAGTGGTTAGCCTACTATCTGGCATATGCAAGCACTTTATTACTGAGGTAACACTGGTTTATAATATTACATGTTTCATGTATACAACATTATATTTCTACTTCTGTATAAACTACAGTGTGCTCACCAACAAAAATTTAGTTTCCATTTGTCACCATTCAGTTGACCCCCTTTACCCATTTTTGTTCCCCCAATTCCTTCCCCTCTGCTAACCACTAAGCTGTTTTCTGTATCTCTATCTTTGTTTTTGTTTGGTTTATCCATTTATTTTGAGAATTTTTGGTTTCTTTTTTAAATTCTACATTTGTGTGAAATCATACAGTATTTGTCTTTCTCTGACTTATTTTACTTAGTATAACACCCTCAAGCTCCAACCATGTTGCAGCAAACGACAAGAGTCCATCTTTTTTATGGCTGAGTAGTATTCTTGTGTGTGAGTGTGTGTGTGTGTGTATGCACCACATCTTTATCCATTCATCCATTGATGGGCACTTAGGTTGTTTCCATACCTTGGCTATTATAAATAATGCTGCAATGAACATGGAGGTGCATGTATCTTTTTGAATTAATGTTTTTGTTTTCTTTGGCTAAATACCAAAGTAGAATAGCTGGATTATCTGATAATTCTAGTCTCAATTTCCAATCTCCATCTTGTTTTCCATAGTGACTGCACCAATTCACATTCCCACCAACAGCGCATGAAGAATTTCCTTTTCTCCACATCCTTGACAACACTTGTTATTTCTTGCCTTTTAGATAATAGCAGTTCTAACAAGTGTGAGGTGATCTAATTGTGGGTTTGGTTTGCATTCCCCTAATAATTAGTGATGTTAAACATATTTTCATGTGCCTGTTGGCCATCTGCATGTCATCTTTGGAAAAATGTCAGATCCTCTGCCCATTTTTCAATCAGGTTGTTTGGTTTTTTTGTTGTTGAGTTGTATGAGTTCTTTATATGTTTTGGGTATTAGCCCTTTATTGAATATATAATTTGCAAATATCTCCTCCCATTTAGTAGGTTGTCATTTTGTTTTGATTATTTTCTTTTATGTCCAGAAGCTTTTTAGTTTGATGTAATGCCATTTGTTTATTTCTGCTTTTGTTTCCCTTGTCTGAGGAGACATATCCAGAAGTGAGAGCCCAGAAATAAACCCACACATCTGTAGACAAGAAATTTATCACAAAGGAGCAATGAACATATTCAATACAATAGAGAAAGGATAGTCTCTTCAATAAATGGTGTTGGGAAAACTGGGCAGTCACATGTAAAAAAGTGGAATGAGACCTCTATCTTATGCCATACATAAAAATCAACCCAAAATGGATGAAAGACTTGAATGTAAGACTTGAAACCATAAAACTGCTGGAAGGAAACATAAACAGTATGCTCTTTGACATCGGTCTTAGCAATTCAAGCACTTTAATATAACTATTATCATTTACATGAAAAGTCTTTATGTTGTATGTTCAACCCTATTGGTAAGCATGGTTCAAATAAAAATAAAGATAAGTATTACACACACACCTGGAAACAGAGACAATTGCTGAACTTAACATTATGTGGTGTGTATTCTGAGGTGTTTTTTGTTTTTGTTCTGTTTTTTTGCGGTACGCGGGCCTCTCACTGTTGTGGCCTCTCCCGTTGCGGAGCACAGGCTCCGGACACGCAGGCTCAGCGGCCATGGCTCACGGGCCCAGCCGCTCCGCGGCACGTGAGATCTTCCCGGACCGGGGCACGAACCCGTGTCCCCTGCATCGGCAGGCGGACTCTCAACCACTGCGCCACCAGGGAAGCCCGTTTTGCTTTGTTTTGAACATTAGAAGGCAAGGAGGTAGATGGATGAACTGGAGTGATATATACATGTGTTACAAATCCATGGGTTAGAATCTCAGTTTCTTGGAGAGATCCTATAAGAAGCAGCTGTCCTGTGGTCATCTGAATCTATTATGTGTGTGTCAGGTTTAGAAAAAGAAAGAACCATGGAAACTTTCTCCTCAGGAATTAAGAAAATAATTTTCACAGCTGAGCTGTCCACAGCAGTGGTTCTCAAACTAAATCAGAATCACCTAGGTGGCTCATTAAAGCTCAGATCACCTGGCCCTTCTCCAAGATTCCAAGTCAGTAGATCTGAAATGGATCCCATGGACTCAAATTCCTAACAAGTTCTCAGGTGCTGCAGATGCAACTGGTCTGGAAACCACACTTTGAGGACCACTGCTCTGGCTTCTTTGCCTCAGTTTCCCAGTTTGCTTTGCTGAGGAAGGTCTGAATAGGGAGAACTGGTCCTGAGTAGAGACAGTCCTAAGCACAGCATTCTCACAAGCTTCTTCAAACCTTTCCTTGGTCAGTTACCAGGCTCTATGGCCTTCAAACGTTAAGTCAACAAACAGCTTTTTTGAAAAGATAGTGAGGGAGACAAATAGGATTCATCTCTTAATTTGGGGAATCTGGAGAAAAATGACTCCTGTGTTTTGCTACAGATTTTGACATGTAGCCAGAGTTTGGCTCTGAAAATGAGAGCGACATCCCTACTCCAGGAGCCATCCGAAGCCACAGTTAACATTCAGACAGGCCCACTCAGACTCCACCAGCAGCCCAGATTCTTGTGCCCCCGGGAATATTGATCCAAAGATTCAATTTTGCTTATAAATTAAAGGGGGTGAAAAGATCTAATCATTAAAGCATATGAGGTTGGGTTTAAGTGCAGAACAATTATGCTATATGATATGATAGCTTGCAAATCAATCATTTGGAAATTTTTTATTTGAACTTGGGGAAACTTTAGTAACCAAAAAAGAGGTGACACATTCTAAGGGATTATGCACGCGTTTCCAAAAATGGGCTGCAGGTTCAAGAAGTATATTAAAGAAATGATGCAACATGGATTCTTTGTAATATTTGTGTGACCCAAAATGTCCATTATTTTAAGAACTTATTAAGAGTAGAACATCACTCGACATAAAGGGCTGCCAGATATTTCCAGAGCCCCCCCGAGGTGTGGACCTCTTTACTAGTCTTTTGTCCCATTTTCCCACTCCATCTCGGCTGCTTCCTGCAAAGCTCCTCTTAGATGAAGAGCAACGGTCACTGGCGATAATAAAAAGAATTCCATTGTCCAGATAAGTACTGTTGCCTCTGGAAGCCCCCAAATCCCAGACTTCGGGGCTCCAAGTGCTGTGGACATCGGGAATAGGGGCTTTCTCCTTTCTCTACTCTGTGCCCCACTCTGCACCTACTTTGCTGAGCCAAGAGCATCTGCTGAGCATAGCAGCTCTGGAACAAGAGCTAATTTATTAGTTTGCTCCAGCTGCCTTAACAAGATGCCAGAGACTGGGGGGCTTAAACAACAGACATTTTTTTTGTTCCCTAGCAGTTCTGGAGGCTACAAGTCCAAGATCAAGGTGTCGACAGATTTGTTTTCTTCTGAGGCTTCTCTACTTGGTTTGCAGCTGGTGCTCATAGGTCTTTTCTCCATGTACATGTACCTCTGCTATCTCTTCCTCTTCTAATAAGGACACCAGTCATACTGGATTAGGGCCTCACACTAATGGCCTCATTTTAACCTAATTATTCCTTTAAGGGCCTTATCTCCAAATACGGTTACATTCTGAGATACTGGGGATTAGAACATTAACATATGAATTGGGGGACAGGGGCTGGGGATGCAATTCAGCCTACAACCAATAGTATCAGCTTCCTTCTTTAATGCTTCATTCCATAGGAGTCCAAAGCCCATGTGAGGGACCTGGTCTGAGGGGCAAAGTCCTTATGCCTTTCTCTTCCCTTTTTCCATCGGAAACACAACTCTCACCCTACTATAAAGTGAAATTCCCATAAAAGTGAATGTAGAAAAATGGATGTTGGTGGAGGTGCGTGCTGGAGAGAGGGATATTGTCTGTATCATCCAAGAATGCAGTGTTATGTTGACTCAAGTCTAGATATCAGATGACATTGAAGATGAAGTCTCCCTGCCAGACTATCTAAACCCGACCCCTTCTCTTACGGACAAGGGAAAGCCCAGATTGATTAGGTGACTTTCTCAAGATCACACCGCTAAACAGTGATAAATATGACTCTCCCAATTCCTAACACTCTGCTTTTTCCCCACCACACATAGTTTCTTTCTAGAAGATGCTGGGAGCACTTGCTCATGGAAGAACACCAGGGTCCCCTCTGCTCTCCTTGCAGCCCTCAGGGAGCCCTCTCAGGGAGAATTCAGGGTGTGATGTTTCTGAGGAGGCCTTCCAGAAACATCACCCTCCCACAAGATGCCTCAAAGAGGCCAGGGTTGCAGGGAAATGAAAGGAGCCCCTAACCACGCACCCAGAGGTTCCAGGTACCTGGATGATATAGATAAGAACTGTGGCTTACATCCCTGAGAAAAACAACAGTGGCTCAGGTTTCCAATCAGAACCCAGTTAATCCATCCTCATGTAGGCAACAACCTTTGCCTATCAATTAGCTGTATCCAGTCACACACACAAAATACTGCTTTAATGTGAAATGTCTAGAAATTCGAGGCCGGGAAGTTATGTTTAACCTCAAGCTTTAGCTAATTGCCTCAATTGTCCAATTATAGCAATCTCTTTTAAAAGACAGAGTCCGCAGCAACCCCCAATAGGCCGCCCATTAGCAATGACTGGGTCATACGGCCTTTTCACATCTGCAGCCCCCAGCCCCTAGCCCCCATTCCTGTGAATCAGCTGCCCTTTTCTTTCCTCAGATTAATGCTCTGTATCGAACGACCAAGGGGTTCAGGCTGCTCAACCAAGAACTGGAAGACCTGGGTAATGACAGTGAAATGGTCAGAGTAACATTGTTATTGCTAACACTATAATCCTCAGATAGAGAGCCTATCTAAAACAGAGCGTATATACATTGTAAGCCACACAGGTATTGAGAAAAGTTTTCTAAATTAATGGCATCAGAGAGGACAGAAATTATACAGTCTTCTGTCCAGAAGCTATCAAAAAGCTCTATCAACGAATCAAAATCTTTTCAAAGATGCCTACTAGCACAGGGCTAGTAAACTCAGTAACTTTGAAATCCTTCTGAATAATGGCCTTAGACGAGGAGTTTGGCTTATGTTTTCTCTCTCTCCCCACCAGTTAGCAATGTCTTCCCCTCTTCCTCCCCTTCACCCAAGTCCTATTATTCTTCAGCATTCATTCAGTCATTCATCTGATATTGAACATACATCACGTACCAGGCATATTTCTCATCAGCTGGGACACGGTACTCTTACTTAGCTCAAAACACCCCCTTCTGATGTGTCTTAGGGTCTTTGTCATGCCCACAGCCTCCTGCTGAAGGATCTATTATGTACAAATGATTGTGGTTAATACCATAGGACCTCACCCACCACCCTGCCTACAGCTGATGGAAACCGAGATCTCTGCGACTGTCTGGTAAGAGCCAGGGATATTCAGTATTGGAGAGTAATGTGCAAACTCAATAAAAGGGGCTTTTAATGTTAGAGACACAGGTATGTATGCAAAAGATAGAAATGAAATTGGGGAGACACGTCAAGAGAAGATAGTCATCAGAAGCCACAAGACATTAGAAGTCACAATCTAACAGAAGCCTTGACTAAGCAGAAGCCATGACATCGAGTTTCTAGCAGAGACAAGAAAAAGAGGCAGGTGAGAAGGAGAAGCAAAGATGGGGCCGCTGCTGAGTCACAAAAACAATGGTCTAGAAAAGTATTATTAATTCACAAGAGCTGCTACTGAACATGCAGAGTTATTGTAACCTACATGATAAACAACGTTCGAGTCCTCCAGTAGGACTGCATCCACAACCACGGAGTATTTTCTTTGTCTTCTGTTATTCTCATAACCCTAAGGAAATCTGAGTGTGCCTCTTCTGCTCTTAAGGAGAACATAGAAGCTATCTTAGCAGGTAATGGAGGGAAACACAAATATACCAAATACTACAGTACAGGTTGTAAGTGGGTGTTTCAGGAGCATGGAGAGGGCCTTAAACCAGGGAGGTATTCTTTCTTGGGCTGAGTCTTAAAGGTCTGATAGGAACTGGAGACATGGAGAAAGGACACTTGAGGCAAAGATCATTGGGTACAGAGGAGCTGCAGCAGGAAACAGTCTGTTGGTTCAGGAAACTCCAAGTGTTTTGATCTGGCTGGAGTGAATGCTAACTTGTGGGTGTGTCCAGAGATGAGGTTGTGGGGAGTCAGGGGCTGAAAGACAGCCTGGTGATAAGGGGCTTGTTATTAACAAAGGCTATAATTAAGCCCTATTGACCGCTGGGTTAAATTTTGCCTGACAGCTAATAGCCATCTGGAAAGGCACAGGGCACAAGACAAAGCCTAAGTTATTAAGATAGAGGCTCAGTCAGAGCCCCCCTATCTCCATTTCTTTCCCACCAAGAAAATCTGTTTCCATGACCCCTGACCTCATCCCAGCCATTCTCTCCTTGTTCACACCTTTACCGCTGCTAAAAATGGCCTATTTCTTTCACTCTGTTGAAGGTTTCCTTTCTTCACTGCCTTATTAATACTCAGCTAAAACTTTCCAGCCTGGATCTGAGTGATAGGTCCCAATTAAGGACTTTAATTCTATGAGACACCCACCATATTGGTTGACAACACTGGCATTGCTCTGGAAGCCTTCCAATGACCCACAGCAACTTATGAAGAATGAGACCATGGAATTATCTACCTAGCAGTGTTTTGAAACTGTCACTCCTGAGACTACTACTTCTTGGATACTCTGGGTGCCCTTACATTGAGTTGTTCTCTATTCCAGAATGTGTTTTATTCTCATACACTTATTTCAAGATACAGCTTAAAAGTCCCTTCGTCTGTGGAGCCTTCCCTGACAACTTCAGAAGGAAAGCTCTCTTATTCCTATGAGCTTCTTAATTATTTGTTGGTTCACTTGTAAATCATATACCAATTACCATATTCTGCAATATTTTTTACGTCATCACCTCATATTATTTAACATGCATCTTTTTGTTTCATGTTTCTTTTGTCTTGATGGGATCAATGGGAAACCCCAAAAGTCATGCTGTACGTCTTCCATATTCCCTACAGCCATGCAGAAGGCCTCATACCTAACAGGTGCTAAGTAAATGTCTGCAAAGTTGACTTATTGCTTAATAAGATCATAAGCTGGGACTGCCTTGTGTGCAATGTCAGACTTTTAATTATAGCAACAGTGATTTCCAAAAGTTATTGAACATTAAAATCACCTAGGAACTTTAAAAAATTAGGCTGAGAAGGTTGCACCCAACACCAATTAAATCTGAAAGTCTGAGAGTGGGAGCCAGACATAAGTATATTTTAAAGATCCTAGGTGATTTCAATGCACAGTAACGTCTAGAAACAAGTATGTTAACCTCAATGACTGGAGCTAGCCCTCCATTTAACTGTGTCCCAACTTTCATTTCAATGAAGAGTTACAGAGCCCCAGCCAGGGGCTAGACATTGCATTTGGTGGTGGGAACATAGCGGTAGACAAAGCAGACATGGCCTCTGCATTCATGGAACAGACAATTGCTGAGTCTAATAACTCTGTAGCCCTGCTTTCACTAGCACTCCTTTAGTGTGTCAATGTCATAGATGACCTATTTTAGGATGTGTGTCATTTGCCTGTACTGACAGTTTTATCAGAATGATAATATACTTTCCCCTTTTGTTATAAACACTCTCTGGGCAAGCATGGGCTTCAATTTTCTTTGCAACTTCCTTCGAAGAACACAGAACAGCATTACTCACACAGCAGAAAATGGTGATCATAAAGAAGATGATGATGATGATGGTTGTGGTGTTGATAGAAGTGGTGATTTAAAAACATAAGAGCCGGGCTTCCCTGGTGGCGCAGTGGTTGAGAGTCCGCCTGCCAATGCAGGGGACATGGGTTCGTGCCCCGGTCCGGGAAGATCCCACATGCCGCAGAGCGGCTGGGCCCGTGAGCCATGGCTGCTGAGCCTGCACGTCCGGAGCCTGTGCTCTACAACGGGAGAGGCCACAACAGTGAGAGACCCACGTACTGCAAAAAAAAAAAAAAAAACACATAAGAGCCACTAAATAGAAAAATTCTTTAAATTTCGGGGTCTAATTATATTTGTGTAAAAGAGAGAAAAGACCTAGCCAAAGGTTATGAATTCCTTTTGAATTCCCCATAGAAGGAGATTCTTTCTTTACATTAAACCTTGAATTAAAGTAATGAGTATAATTTTATAAGCCTTATTTACTACCCTTAAGAGGAAATGAATTAGATGGGTCAATGCTGAATTGATACATCCAAATGTTTTGTGCCTTATTGATGCTGTGATGCAAGTATACTAATTGGAAGGCTGCTCTAAATGAATCTTCTGGAAAGACAAAAACTAAATTATATTAGCCTAAATTAGCAGATTTTTCTGATTTGGAGCCTTTCATCCCTCCTGATCCTTTGATTAATTCACCCACGTCCAGCTCATTTTTATACTTCTGATTATTCTCCACTGCAAGTGTTCTTGAAGCCCATTTGAGATGCTCTTTGCTCCAGAAGGGAGGCTGTGAGAACTGGCAGAAGAATCTGGTGCCAGATCATTTTGCTAATGGAAGATAATTATTGTGATTATCTCATCCTTGCTTAAAAGCTCTAATGGTAGCAGAGCAGCCTCCCTGACAGGGTGAAGTTTTAACCAAAATATGTTGACTCTCTTTGTGGAAAAACTTGTCATATTCTTCTGAGTGAGGAAAGACTATAGCTAATTCTTAGGGAGAGACTATTCACGTCACAGAAAGGATGCACCTGGGTCATTATCAACCCAGGTGCCATGTAACCTTTAGTTTCCTCCTTGTATCTAGAAGGGGTACTGGAGAAAAAAAGCAGTGTAATGGGCACAAGCATTATTTGAAAAACATGGTGTGATCTTGTAAATTGATTGTACTCATTTATATACAAGTTATACATGAGGCAATTTTATAAATTTAAGGGATGTTATTAATATCTAGTGTCTTATTTTGGAGCCAATGCTCCAGTCTCGATAAGTATTTCCTAATTCAGTGGACAAAAATCATAGCTCTGTTCTTTAACAGATGTATAACCTTGGGCAAGTTACTTCTTGTAGCTTCACTTTTGCCATCTTTACAATGGGAATTAGTTATTCCTACCATGGGAAAAAGGTTTAAATTCTTCTTGTAAAGGTAGATTAAGATTGATACCAAAACTGGATAAATACAACTGCCCACACTTTCAGTAAAAACAAACAAACAAACAAACAAAAACCCCTCTTACCATTTTTACATATGAATATAGATTCAAATGAACAAGAAATTAAAAATATTAAACCTATAGTACATCAGAAGCATAAAACACAATGACCATATTCATTTGGTAAAGTAAATGTGATACAAGCCAGAAAAATGATAAGAAAAAAAAAGTTGGACTCTTTTATCCAAAAATAAAACGTTTTTAAAGTTAAAATAATTTAAAAAATTTTAGTGCTGCCTCAGGAAACCAGATAAATTGAACAGAATTGTCCAGAAATTATCCAAAATGTAGAGAGGAACTTATAATATTGTAAAGATGATTTTTAAATAAGGCAGTGAGAAAACGACTCAAGAAATTATGTTCCAACACTTGTCCAGCTATCAATGGGAGAATTAGAACTTCAGTTGGATCTCAACCTCATTTCTTATATAGAAACATCTGAAAGCTTTTTCAAATAAATCAGAGATGCAAACATAAAAACAAATATACAAAAGCTTGATTGAAATTTTTTGTCGTTTTGGTAAGGGGAAAACCTTTTAGCATTTAAACAGATGCCATGAAATGTGTTTAAACTACTGGGGAAGAAATGAATGAAAAGTATATATAACAAGTTTGAGCAACATTTCTAAGGCATATGACAGAAAAGGGCCTAAGGTTTTAATGTATAAAGAGATTTCATAAATCAAGAAAATAAAGAAGAATAACTCAGTAGGAAGAAAAAAACAAAACAAGTATACAAGGAGGTATTTCACAAAAGGAAATGAAATTGGCCAATGAATAAGAAACTTGTTCACCATCAAAAATTTTAAAAACTGAGGTCCATTTTTCTATTCACTTGCTGTAGATTTTAAAGGTTTAATGATATTCAGTCATAAACCACAGAAGGAGATAGAATTGACAGAAAATATTTTTCCCACATTGGTAGAAATGTAAATTAGTACAACATTTTAGGCGAATAACCTGGCCTTGTTATGACGTGATTTCTTTCTCGTTACGATTCCTACTCATCTTGTGTGAAACTTAAGATTTAAGCTATGTTAAGACATGGTAAGTAGTTCAAAATGGAGTCACACTGGCCAACATTAACTTTCATATTCATTGTTTTGAAACGTCAGCTGTAGGACTGCAAGTGTCTTAGAGGGATAAACTGTTATTTTAGATAACACTCCAGACGAGACCAGAGACCACAGCTCCCGCTGAGAGGCCTCCTTCCTGAACTTCTCCTTGGACTAGTTCATTACCCCCCTTTCCCTACTTTGACTAACCTGTGTTGTGTTGTCAATTGTGTGCAATATACCAAATGATTTGTGAATTGAGCATGAGCTACTGTTTCATATTTCTCCAATCCCATGATTCTTAACCTACCCTTCCTGCTGGGCCCTGACAAATGGCCCTATTTATCAACATCAAAATATGGATGTTCTACATCCCAGCAATTCTACTTCTAGCCATTTACTCTCTCAGTATTGGAAAGGACACTTAGGAAACCACTGTAGCTCTTATGAGTTGGTTTGGGGATGGATAGCAGTTGGGACTTTTCCGTTTACTCTTCAATCTCCTTTGCAAACTTAGAATTCTCTGTATCATTTGATTATTTGTGTGTGTTTCTTATGTACAAAATGTGACTCTTCTGATATTTTTTAAAGTGGTTAATGAAGACAATAGCACCTACTCTAAAGAGATGTTGTGAACATTACTGATAGTATGTACTGTGCCCCGAACATTTCTGGGCACATAGTAAATGTTCAAAAAAAAGATGGCTTTCATTAATATATAATTTTGTGAACAAGAAACATTCCAGCTCTTTTCCCCGACTCTGCCTTCTTTACTACCATCCTTCTTAGGTGACCATTTAGCAAAACCATAAAATATCCTCATTTCTCTTGTCTAAGCAATGTAACCCCATTAAATCTGGGAAATGAACAGAATTACAGAATAGAGCATACTAGCACTAGAGGAATCTTAGAGAATGTTTGTTTCAACTCTTTTGTCCTATTGAAAGATAGATAAATAAGATGGTTAACACAATTCCCAGGGAGGGGAAGTGACTTGAAGGACTCAGCCTTTGAAGGCTGGGTAGAACCAGAACATGCACCGACGAAATCTCCTGTTAGTGTTTGGGAGGAATGTTTAAGAGTTTTTAAGAATATTCTGGAAAACAGAGAAGACTTATTTATGGAAGCAGGGACAAATGAAAAGAAACGCATATCTCCTACAAGTACCATGCATTAGTTCTGAAATGATAATTGTCACCACGTAAGAAGAAACCAACCTCAGGAGCCCAAAGGAAGTGCTCACTATAGAGTAGGAATAAAGATGATGGCCTGCCAGGCATCGCCACTTCTGCTTTTCTTCTTTAGAATCCATATGATAAAGGGCAAAGGGCACTGGAATAAGAATCCAGAGTCCACGGGCCCAGCTCTTTCTCAACTCCCGATTAGCTTTGGAGTTTTCTTAGTTACTTAACTGGAAAAAGAGCCGACATTTCTATTTCACAGTCCTGTTTTGAGTGTCAGATAAAAATAGTTTGTTCAAGGGACTTCCCTGGTGGTGCAGTAGATAAAAATCTGCCTGCCAACACAGGGGACACAGGTTTGATCCCTGGCCTGGGAAGATCCCACATGCGGCGGAGCAGCTAAGCCCATGCACCACAACTACTGAGCCTGCGCTCTAGAGCACGCGAGCCACGACTACTGAGCCTGTATGCCACAACTACTGAAGCCCACATGCCTAGAGCCTGTGCTCTGCAACAAGAGAAGCCACTGCAATGAGAAGCCTGCACACCGCAATGAAGTCCCAATGCAGCCAAAAATAAATTAATTAATTAATTTAAAAAAATAGTTTGTTCAAGTGCTTTACGAAATCCAAGGATTGTTCCAATATAAGATACAGTTGACCCTTGAACAAAGGGGTAGGGATTAGGGACACTGCCCTGCCATGCAGTTGAAAATCCACATATAACTTACAGTCTGCTCTCCATATCCTGGGTTCCTTTGTATCTGCAGATTCAACCAGCTGCAGATGGTGTAGTATTGTAGCGCATATTTATTGAAAAAGTCCACATATAAGTGGACCCGAGCAGTTCAAACCCGTGTTGCTCAAGAGTCAACTGTACTGTCATTGGTTAGCTTTCTTTTCTGCTTATGTGTTGCTTTTACTGAACAACCTCATTTAAATGGCACAGAGAGATGCATTATAAGTGTTTTCATAAAAAGTGGATACACAGAACACACATAAAAAGTGGATACACAGATGCATTATAAGTGTTTTCATAAAAAGTGGATACACAGAACATACAAACCAAGGGAAGACTGCTTGCCTATGGTGCTGAGGGTAATACCCCAAAGGAAGCAGGCTGTGAGCCCAGTAAAGGCTCTGATGTTGCAGATTAACCCTGGGCGCTCTCAGCTGGCTGGCTGGCCATGCAGCTTCCCAGATTTGAACAGCCTATGGTCTTCAGTCCTCAGGGGTTGGTGTCCAAGAAGGGTGTGCAGTGATGCTCCCCGACATACAACACAGACTCTACTGAAGCCCCAGAAGTGAATTTGAGGGTTAGAGTCAAAAGTCTTATTGCAATGAACTCAATAGCAACTTCCACAAGTCTTTGGTTGCACCTGAGGCAACAGCCTAAATTCATTGGCCTAGAATTCAAGATCTACCTTGGGTTTCATTCATTTATTGTGCATTTATTCTATTTCATATATTTTATTTTGTGCTTACTGTGCTTATTTTGTATATCACTGAGATTGATCATCCTAGTAGCTTCCTAATTAAGACAGCATGGTAGACAATGTTTTAAGACCTTGCATGTTTGAGAAATGTCTATTTCTACTCACTTGAGGATCTGGGAATATAGAAATCTAGGTCTTCCGACCTGAATTGCTGTGATGGGTAAGCTCAATTTGATTCTAATTTCTGGCCTTTTACAGACAATTGCTTTTGTTGAGTTTCTGTATTTGTACTTGTTTTTCATCTCTTGAAAACTTTAGGATTTTAGCATGATCTTTCATGCTCTGAAATTATACTGTGATGTGCCTTGTTATCTGTTTTCATATAATTTTGCTGGGTACTTGGTGAGCTCTTTAAATATGGAAACTCATGTTCCTTAGACCTGGAAAATATAATTATTTCTGAAAATTTGCTCCCATCAGTTTCCCTCTTCTCCCTGCCTGAGTCCCATTAGCCAGATGGTGGGCCCGTTTGAATGATCCTACTTTTCTCACCATTTCTCTCCTTTTAAGAACCTTTGTTAGTATCATTGTTAATGCCCTGCTTCCTAAGAGATTCTCAACTTTATCTTATGTGTTTTTTTATTTTCCTGCTACTTTTAATTTTCAAAACCTTTTTACCCTCTGAAAGAATTGTTTTAGTGGAATCTTATTTGGGGTCATATATGCTGTATCTTCTAGCTCTTTGAGAATGCTAATAAAATTGTGTTTCTCTATGTGCTTGCTTATGTGTGTGTCTGCCATCTGCCATGTGATGTTGGCTTTGCTAGAAACATGACTGATGACTCTTGGCTAGCCTTTCATATGAAAGAGTGGCTCACTCAGAAACTAAATAATTAGATTATTTTCTCTTGTATTAATCAGATCCAAGAACATTTCAACCTCTGCATGAAGGCAATTAACCTAGCTGCAGGGAGGGAGCCTAGTGAGGGAAGGGATTTGGGAATTTCAAGGTTCCTAACAATACTTCTACACTATCTGGTAGTTATCAACTTGCTACCCCTACCCTTGATGTGATGAGTTCCCAGCAGAGTCTAGGTATCCACTCTCCTGAGGATACTCCTCCACCCTTGTACCTGGGGTTGAGGAGGGAAGTCTTCCAGATGGAAAGAGTAATGATGTGGGATCTAAAATGCTTCTTCAGACTTTCAGACTTCAGACCTATCCTATTTTCAATCTCACTTTCGGGGGGTACCCGATGGTGCTAATTGCTGTATCTTTTAGGGTTTCTAATACAAATCAAACTCTGCTCAGTTTCCCCCATGGCTGTCTTACATCCTGCCAAGACTGCTAAGTCATTTACCTCCTGTCCATAGATTTCTCTCCTTCTGATACTTCGATGCTTTTGTCTTTCTTCATCTCTTTGTCCTTTAGGGTTGCAGTTGTTTTTATTTTTTATCCTTCTTGTTTTTTTAGTAAGATTCAAAGACGGCATAAAGATATATCTTTGTGCTTGATCATATTTATGTTTGAGCATATTTAACTAGAACTGGAAGAGAGGGTGAGGGGAAGAGCAAGCCTCCAGTGATTCATGAAATCTAAGCAGCTTATAGGACACTCATTAAGCAGTCACTTTCTCTTTTAAATACCTCAATATGCTGCCCAGTTATCTATTTTAACATGCCCATGCAGCACAGCCAAATTCTAGGTTTAAAGTACCAGAATCTTAAAGGAGATCATATTCAAATGAAGGTCATAAATAATGGCTTGTTGAGTTTTCCAGATACTCTGAGACGAAGTTAAAGAAAATAGTGCCTCTGAGCCAATAAACATTTAAAGGTACTATTAAAATGACTAAGTTCGAAATGCCATAAAAAATTACATCAAGATACAAACAATTTCTCCCTAATCATTGGACAGTGTGCTTTGAACAGTCTTTGGGTTTTAAATTAAGGGACAATGAAAATTTAAAAATGCAGTTAGTTATTTGAAAATGGGTCTTTCACGATTTTACGTTCTCACATTTAACAACAAACAGGTAGCGCTGGAACTTTTCATTTTTGTGGAGGAGCTGAACTTTCTTATTCATACTGAGATTGAAATATCAGAAACATAAGGGTGTACAAAAAAAGCCATTCTCATAGGCGACCCCACATTTATGAAACACCCCATCCAATATGGTGCTCTCTGGGTCCTTGGGGATAATTCCAAGAATTAAGTTAAAACCACTGACTTCAGGAAATGAAATTTAAGTAAACAACATTAAACAGCCTTGACAGACACGGGGGAATTATTAGTTTGTTGTTGATTTCTCCCTAGCTTTTCCCTATCAAAAGCTTGGCATACACCTTCTACATTAATAAGAGATGAGAAAACATGGTGTATACAGAGAGCCTCTGATCTTATTAAATTGCAAGAGTATTGTTCATTTGGCCAAGGATTCAGGCCCTAAATCCTGTGGCTATCCACAGACCTAAGAATAGCTCCCACCAAATGATGTCCACACACAATCTGTCTTTCAGCTCCCACACAGCATGTTACAACATAAACGATGCCACCTCCTCCAGCACTGCATCCAGAACTCCAATAAACAACACCTGTCAACCAAAGTAGCTCTTAAAGGGCCCCCACAGCCTCTGGCTACCCATCACCAAGGCTGGAAAGAGCAGGGCCTCATCCTGTCAGGCTCCAGAACATTGCTCTACGAAATACTCTTCATGCTCTTGTTCTGTGATCACTCAACATCCACATGAGGAAGTTGTGAGGAGAAATCAGTTTTGACATGATGGTACTAACTGTCCCCAAAGTAAAGTATTTTTACTATGACAGCTAATTTGAAGAACTGCTGAATGTCTCCTAGAATAGATAGGTAAAAAATCATTATTAGAATGAAAATTTTTATCCTATTTCTCCTTATGGAGGAAGTCATGTGTAAGAGGCAACATCTTAAACAGACTCCTCCAAAAGTCAACATTCTCTCTCAATGGAAGAATTGCTTAACAGGTAAAGAGCTCAGAAATGGCTGTTACCTGCTCACAAGGCTACTCAAAATCCCCCCACTTCCCATCTCTCTCACACACACATTGTAACATTAGCAGCGATGTTTATGAAAATAGTGAATACTACAAATGCTTATTTTTTTAACATGATTGATTATTTCTGGTGTACAGAGCAATGATATTCAAAAATATCTATAGCTACCATTTTCTCTTTTAGCTTTATTGAGGTATAGTTGACAACTAAAAATTAAATATATTTAAGGTGTAAAACTTGATAGTTGGATTTATGTATCCATTGTGTAATCACCACAATCAAGCTGATTTACGTATCTATCAGCTCCAATAGTCATCATCTCTTCCTGAGTGTGGTGAGAACACTTAAGATGCACCCTCTTAGCAAATTTCAAGTATAAAATACAATATTGTTAACTATAGTCACAGTGTTTTCCTTTAGATCTACAGAACTTATTCATTTTGCATAACTAAAACTTTGTACCTTTTCCCAATTTCCCCCTCCCCTCAGCTCCTGGCATCCACCATTCTACTCTCTACTTCCGTGAGTTTGACTATTTTAGGTTCCACATATAAGTGAGATCATACTAAATTTGTCTTTCTGTGTCTGACTTATTCCACTTAGAATAAAGTCTTCCAAGTTCATCCGTATCATCAAAAAGACCAGATTTCCTTCTTTTTAAGACTGAATAGTATTCCACTGTGTGTGTGTGTGTGTGTGTGTGTGTGTGTGTGTGTGTGTGTGTGTGTATAGTATTCTACATAGTATACTATTCTGATAATAGTATTCTAACAAGTGTAAGGTGATATCTCATTTTGGTTTTGATTTGTATTTCCCTGATTATTGAAGTTCAGCACCTTTTAATATACCTGTGAGCCATTTGCATGTCTTCTTTTGAGAAATGTCTATTAGCTCCTTTACCCATTTTTTAAATTTAATTATTTGGTTTTTTTGCTGTTGAGTTGCATGAGTTCCTCATGTATTTTGGATATTAACTGCTTACCAGATATATGATTTGCAAATATTTTCTTCCATTCCATAGGTTGTCTTTCCACTCTATTGATGGTTTTCTTTGCTGTGCAGAAGATTTTTAGTTTAATGCAATCCCACTTGTCTACTTTTTGCTTTTGTTGCCTATAGTTTTGGTGTCATATCCCCAAAATAGCATTGCTCAGACCAATGCCAAGAAAGTTAATCTTCTCTTTCACTATCATGCCTCATCCAGTATTTCCCTACATTTCCATTGCATTTCTCAAGTAATTTTCCTGACTCTATTCCATACCATATACTTAAAAATAATTCTATTATCAGACATTTCATATAAAATATTGGGGCAAAACAATGTTTACTTACTCTGAAAGCCAAGCACAAGAATACCTATATGGAATAGCACTAAGTAATTAAAGAATCACAACAAAACTCTAAAAAGTAACCACTTTTTTTAGGACTCACACAGGTTAAAAAATGAATGAATACCTTGAGACAAATGAAAATGGAAATATAAGATACTAAAACTTGTGGGATGCAGCAAAAGCAGTTCTAAGAGGGAAGTTCACAGTGATACATGTCTACATTAAGAAACAAAAAAGATAACAAATAATTAATCTAATTTTTCGATTCAAGGGACAAGAAAAGAGCAAACTAAGCCCAAATTTATTAGAAGAAAGGAAATAAAGAACAAAGGCAGAAATAACTGAAATAGAGACTAAAAAGACAATAGAAGAGATCAATAAAATTAAGAGCTGTGTTTTTAAAGAGATAAAATTGACAAGTCTCTAGCTAGAGTCACAAAGGAAAAGAAAAAAAAGAGGACTTAAAATTAGACAAGAAAGAAGAGACATTATAACTGATACCACAGAAATACAAAGGGTCACAAGAGAATACTGTGACCAATTATATGCCAGTAAGTTGGACAAGCTAGAATAGATAAATTCCTAGAAACATATGACCTACCAAGAGTAAATCATAAAGAAATAGAACATCTGAATTGACCAATTCCTGATAAGAAGACTGAATCAGTAATCAAAAACCACCCAAACAAACAAAATTCCAGGACCAGGTGACTCCAGTGACTAATTCTTTAAATGTCTGATAGAATTCACATCAATCATTCTCAAACTCTCCCAAAAAAATACAAGAGAGGGAAAAATGCTCTAACTCATTTTATGAGGCCAGCATTTCCTTGATACCGAAACCAGACAAAGACAGTACAAGAAAATTATATGCCAATATCTCTGATGAATACAGATATAAAGATCCTAAACAAAACACTAGCAAACTGAATTTCAACAATACATTAAGAGGGTCATACACCATGATCAAGTGAGGTTTATTCCAGGGATGCAAGAATGGTTTAGTATCTTCAAATCAATGGGATACATCACATTAAAAAAGAACATATAAATACCATGATCATCTCAATAGCTGCAGAAAAAACAGACAAAATTTTACATCCATTCACGATAAAAACTCTCAGAGTGTGTATAGAAGAAACGTACCTCAACATAATAAAGATATATGACAAGCTCATAACTAACATAATACTTAATGATGAAAAAACGAAAGCTTTTTAAGTTCAGGAACAAGACAAGGATGCCCGTTCTCAAGACTTTTATTCAATATGGTATAGGAAGACCTAGCCAGAGCACGTAGGAAAGAAATAAAAGACACCCAAATCAGAAAGGAAGTAAAATTGTCACTATTTGCACATACATGCACTTGTACACTGAAAATTTTAAGACACTAATGAAAGATAATCCATGCTCATGGATTGGAGGAATATTGTTAAAATATCCACACCACCCGAAGCAATCTACAGATTCAATGCAATCCCTATCAAAATTCTTACAGTATTTTTCACAGAATTATTGCAGTAACTATTTTGCAATATATACATCTGCCAAATCATTGTGTTTTACACCTACAGCGAGTAGAATGTTATACCAATTACATCTCCATTTAAAAAAATGAATGAATGGTTGAATGGATTAATGAAGACTAAGCAGATATTTCAATAATTCTGGGTAATTGTGTCTTAAAATTGTATCTTACATTTTACTTGATCCTTTAAAGGATGACAGACAATCAAGCAGGCTAGGATGAGATTAATTGACTCCTGGAGTTAAAAGCAACATACAGAGCGTCTATTCTAAGCTTCTAAACTTTCAAGAAAAAATAAATATCAGAAAAATTGATTTATTTGAAGTATGGAATTCAGTCTTGGTAGAACAAGAATTGGCTCTCGTTCTTGTTTCTCATACTATACAACACTGTCTCATAGCGATCTCTAAGGATCATCTCAGAGTACACAAGGGAAGGTCTGATTTTTGGTAGTTTCTCCCCACCTCTCTTGAAGAGACCCTTGACAGCATTTATAAGAAGGGAAATTTCCTAGCTCTGTCAAGTCATCTTTCCATCAAATAAGGCCTACTTATTGACACCTCTGAATGATACCACAAAAACTCCCAGTAGAGTTGGGTAATTTCTGCCGTTGGATCTGGGGCTCAGGGAGATCAGAAAACTGAGTAGGGTCTGTGTTGATCTCAGAACTGTTACAAACCCTCTTGAACTAAGCATTGTATCCATACATAATTGCATTAAAAAATCAGAAAGTAGAATGTGACACGGGGGAGACTTCTTTTTTCCTTATATCTTTTTCTAGGGAGGGAAACTTTTTCAGGACCTTCCAGAAAACTTCTTTTTGTGCTACTTGCCATAACTTAGTTGTATGTCCACTAATACTTGTGGTGGGAAGGGCCTTCCCTCCAAGATCACATTGTCAGAGGATGGAACTTCTAGAATGGGAGAGTAAGGACCTCTACAAATTCCCTCCTTAATGAAGGCAATGAGGCTACTGGCTCTATTATTTGTCATCAAAAACATCCCTAAATGACAGAGGTATAAGATGAGAGGTGGGGCTACTTATGAAGTCTCAAAGTTTGAGTGAGCAGAGCCTGTCAGGGTAGGAAAGGAAGAGGCATGTGGTGTTGGCCTCAGATTCAAAAATGAGTTATTTTCCATTGAAGTTATTTCAACATAGACATGTTTAGAGTTGAAAAGAGATTTATTTTTCTTTACATTAATGTTCAGTCATACCACCTAGAGTGTACAATGAAATGTTAATCTTTTGATCATCTTGAAAGTAGAACAAGATTTTCTACTATTTTTTAAGTGATAAAAGTTTCAATGGGGTGAATGTTAAAGCTTACCACAGGTTTGTTTTGTTTTTTAATAACCCTTCTTTGGCATTTCTTCATATTAAAATAGACTAACAATCACAAAAATGAAAAGGCAGGGCCCTCTCTTGACCACTGAAAGGCCCAGGTCCTCTGATCGCAGTTGTCTCTATTGATCTTGGTGTCCCAAGAGAGAGGAATGTGCTAAAAATCAGAAATTTAGGCAGGTAAATTTAGGCAGCTCAAGGCAAAACACTCACAGAGATAGTCTAAGAGATCTCAGTCACACAGCTGGGGAATTGTGCCTTCTCGGAACCCTGCTACTCAAGGTGTGTTCTGTGGACCAGCAGTATCAAACAACTCCTGGGGGGTTGTTAGAAATGCAGAACTTCAGGCCTCATTGTGAAAGTTTTCTAAATCAGACTCTATATTTTCATAAGATTCACAGGTGATTCAAATGCACATTAAAATTTGAGAAGCACTACCTTAGACAACTTTTAAACTTTTAACCCAATGACTTTTTTCCAGAGGAGGAAGCAGTTTTGAAGAGGATAAGTGATTGGACAAGGACTTCATGGTAGGAGAGTTAAGACGTAATCCCAGTCTGCTCTGATCTCATCAATCTATTGTTGTCTTTTGTTATGAAAGTTCCTAGAATTGCAGGTACAAAGTGGAGAAATGACTAGCCCAGTGACCTGGAAAGGTGATGAATGGTACCATCAGTGAATTTGGATTTAAAATGTCCTTTTTAGGCAATTCATCTCTAAACTCGGCTTCAAATAAATAAGTAAATTTATTTACTTAAATAAATAAATAAATAGTCAGTTGGCTCCATTGTTTCATTCATACATTCTTTACATAAGCATTTTTTTGTCTACTGTTTCAGGAATTAACCAAACTTACCAGTACTTCTTAGCAGTACTGGATGGGAATTTTCTTTTAAATGGTACTTTATTACAGGGCTAAAAGCTAGAGCTTAAAAAAACTGACTTTATCATGTAGTAGACCACATTTTATTCATTAAGCTTAACTCCAACAGAAAATCCAAAATAACAGTAGCTTAAACAGGTAGAAATTTCTTTTCCTCTCATGTAAATGTTGGCAATCCAGGGCTGAGCACTGGGGACAGGATGCCTTCTCATTACCCCACCATACTTATCAATGTGGTCTCCACAGAGAATATAGTAAGAAGGAAACAGTGGAATTATCTTCTTCCTTAAAGCACTCCTCCCAGAAGTGCATTCACACCTGTCACTTAATTTCACTGACCACAACTTAGTTACCTGGTTGACACCCAGCTCCCAAGGGAGCTTGGTAATCTAGGCTTTATTCCAAGTTGCCGTATGCCTACTATGACATGAGATTTTTCCTTCTAACAAGATATGATATTATGTGATAGTTCTTGATGCGTGTTGTTGATCAATAATGTGACTTCCTTCTTTTTTTAACTGTTCATGCAGCCTCTATACTAACAACAAGAAGACATGAGAAGGAAGTCCATGAACTTCTGCCATTGTGAGCCGTAGCGCTCTCCTTCATACATAACTAACTCCCAGAAATGAATCCAGGTGTTCTAGCCCTCCTATGACTTCTCTTTTCAGATTTCCTTGCAATGCCTCTTTATCTTAAATCTGTGCCCTTCCATTTGTATCTAGAACTGATTAAGGCCGACTGTCAATTCACCCACACTTCCCAGATGTGTGTTAATAATACTTTATGGTCTGAGATCACAGTGTAGCTTTTCATACTCAGAAGTCTGGCTCTTTTAATCAAAACTCCCGTCTCCATATCTGTTGTATTTATAGCACTTTTAAGGAACCCGTTTTGATGCACTGAAGCTGAGCACTGATACCTTCGTTCCTTTCTCACACATCCTTGCTCTAAAGCCATGAGAGGGCTCCAGAACTGCAAGTGCACTAAAAGGGGTTGTGATGACGGAACACATTGGCTAAGATCTTAACATACTATTTGTCTCTCACAACAAAATAGGGAGTCTAGAGTTCCTTAAAGTTAACAGAGAACTTTGTGAGAACAGATTAGAACACACTGTGTTTAAACCCTAGCTCACCATTCCTTTCCCATGCAATACTAGCATAATTACGCCAATAGAGGATGAATAACACCTTCTTTTGGTCTGTGTTTTGTAGATTTTGGATCCCCCCCCCCAAAAAAAAGGCGGGGAGTAAATAGGTTTTTACCTTGGTACAGGCTGCAGTAAATTTTTTTTTTTCATTTGCCTCAGAGAAACTAACGACACTTTCTGGTGTAGTTTTCCAATATTCTCACACAAGCTGTGGGGAACCACCTCTATTAGTACACCTCTATTAGCCCCTTGCCCCCAATAAGGAAATAAGTGTTTCTGGCTGGGAGGGGGGAAGAGTGGGAAAGATGGGGCAGGCTTAAGACCATTCCAATTAAAGATGTATACCTCCACTGGAAAGCTGGAAGCAGAGTAGGTAACATCTTGATATTGTTTCATATTCCTTCTGATACAAAGTAGGGGAAACTGGAACCATCTGGACACGTTTTTACCTTATTTTCCTGTGATTTACACTCACTGCAGTTCAAAGAATTGAAATAAAACCTCACCCAGGAAAGGAAGCTTCCCTAATTTTGGCAGATCTGAAAACAGATAGCTACTAAACATTTAGATCAGGGAATTGGCAGGATCAGAACAGTATTTTATGAAGATTCATTTCTCCTAGGTAAGAAGATGCCAAAAGTGTTAACATTCCTATTAAAACATGAGATTTTAAACTGTATCTGTGTAAGTCATCTTTCATGGGTACTACAACTCAAATGCATTTAAAACACATCTTTCAAGCATTTATTGAGGTAATTTAAAGGATCCATCTCCTGGGTGGAATTTCTCATTTCTTTAATGACATTGGTCTTCCTAATGGATTCTGGAGTATACCTGAGTAGATAACTTCTGATCCTACATTTTCAGTTGCCTTTTGGTGCTCTTGGCATCTTACCCTTGTCACGTATAAAACTAACCTTGTCATTTCTCATGGAGAGCAGCCTCTTGCCCTCTCAATGTCTGAGGTTCTTAGATAGCTCTATTCAAAGTCATCTTTGGCTCTGCTTTCTGTTTTCTAGCTGCCCGTGTCCAACAAATCCATCTTGCTTCCAAAATGTGAAAGACATCTACCCCTGCCTCTCCATTCACTGTCCTAACTCAGTCTTTGGCGATGTCAACTATGCTGCCACCTCTTTCCCTCTATAACTGACTGTGTTCATCACTGATAGACCTTCTTGTACAGCCTTGAAAATGTCATTCTTCTTTCAAAGCTTTTCGCTGGTTCCATGTTCCTTACAAAGTCTGTAAGAAAGGGATTGCTAGATCTATGTATCTGGATATATATGTATGTTTTAACAGTAAATTTTTTTATAAAAGTAAAGTTACACATAAAATAGATTATAAAAGTATCAGAGGGCTCCTAATGAAGCCAAAAGGAATAACATAACAAGCATTTCCCAACTGGACTTCCACTGGGGGCCTCCACCCCTCCACAAATGCTTTAGGGAAAACCTGAGTCATATCTAAGAACTGTATTTTGAAAAACACTTTTTTTTAAATTTTATGATTTTATTCTGGTTTCACATTTTATGATTAACACATATAATCTCTAATATACAAGAATCTGTAATTCCTATACTTACAATGCATATAATATACTTGAATACAATGTCCATAGTGCTGAACCTTCTAAGGTGATGTAATCTCTCCTCATTGAACTCTGCAGACTAGTTAGAATTTATTAATCTCATGACAGTTTTCACCTTCTATCTCAGGACAAACTGAAAAGTTTTTTGAAGCCAGGAACTCTACTAATTTATCTGGTAGAAAAGGACCTTCAAACTAGTAAGTGATTTATTTAACTGAACTGGATACAATATAACCTTTGGGTGTATCCCATAATGCATCAGAGATCAAGGAGGGCTCACCTTTCTCCACAATTTGGAAAACATTTAAATTAAATGACTATAAGGTGACTCCAGCAGAAGCAGATGGGCCCCTAAATAAAAATGAGACTTCCTTTGACCAAAATCATAATGATGCAAAGTTAGAGTCCGCAAAACCACCTTCACTTCTGACACCAATTACAAGCTCAGGAGTCCCCAAGACCACATTGGGATTCAACAATTTGCCACAAAGACTCATAAATTCACTGAAAGATTTATACTTGCAGTTATGGTTTACTACAATGTAAGGGTACAGATTACATCAGCCAGAGGAAAAGACACATGGAGCAAAGTCCAGGAAAGTTCCAAGCACAAAGCCACCAATTGTCACCTTCCAGTGGAGTCATGGATAGCACTACTTTTTCCAGCAATTATGAGTGATAATATTCCTGGAGTATTACCAGTCAGAGAAGGTCACCTGAGCCTCAGTATCGAGAGTTATTATTGGGACTCCATCACATAGGCATAGTTGACTGCCCAAGCGCCTGATCTCAGTCTCTAGCCCCTCTGGAAGTCAAGCTAATATTGTATGACCCAAAGTACACACTCTAAATCACATTGTTAGACTCTAAGATGAGGCTAGTCCCCAACTTGTATCACACTTTTAGATTATCTAGTGTGACCCAAGGCCTTCAGACAAAGACTTTCCAAAGGTTGAGATTATCTTCTAGAAGCCCAAGGCAAAGGTCTGGGTGAGGTTAAATTCTTCACTACACAAATGGTAACTGTGTAACTGGAAAATATAAAGGGAAAAGTTCTTCACAGAAGCAAGCACTTTCACAACTCAGATTCAACTGTTTAGAATGGAAGGGGAAGCATGTGAGTGTGAGCGTCCTGAGCTGCACCTTCTGGTTAGATGATGCAAATGTGAAATAACGCACCATCTCCTCCAAAGTGGCCATTTGGTTTCTTCCTTAGTGAATCTAAAATGTTCTCTCTGGTTTCTTCTTTTTTTCAAATAAACAAACTAACTTACTTACTTACTTATTTATTTATTCCTGTGTTGGGTCTTCATTTGTGTGTGTGGGCTTTCTCTAGTTGCAGCGAGTGGAAGTTACTCTTCATTGCGGTGTGCGGGCTTCTCACTGTGGTGGCTTCTCTTGTTGTGGAGCTGGGGCTCTAGGTGAGCAGGCTTCAGTAGTTGTGGCTCACGGGCTCTAGAGGGCAGGCTCAGTAGTTGTGGCACACGGGCTTAGCTGCTCTGCGGCACGTGGGATCTTCCCAGACCAGGGATCGAACCCATGTCCCCTACATTGGCAGGCGTATTCTTAACAACTGCGCCACCAGGGAAGTCCCTCTTCCTGGTTTCAATCCCAAGGATGCTGGGATGACAAAAGATTAGAGAGAACGTGGAATAGCTGATTCCAACCCAAATATGACTTGGGCTGCACCCTACAGGCCTATAAGCCTTGTAGTTGCCCAGCCTTGAGACCACAGAAAGAGCCCAGAGACAGTGATGGGGATATCAATGGCTTATTAGACAGGGGATCTAACACACAGGGTCCTGGAGCAACACCCCACCGTGTGAGGCAGACAGCAGGCAGGACATACCAGCAGTCTTCGCTACTCAGGGGAGAAGGAGGCTACCATTTATAGGGGGAATTATGTCAGGTGGGCTCATTGGTTACCAGGGGCTAATTAAGCCTTATAATTATGAGAATTGGATAGTCATGTGAGTGAAGCAAGGCCTGGTCAAGGAGGGCATGTACAGAGAGCAAGAGAACAGCCATCTTGAATGGCCTAACCATACAATGACACTCACAGAATAATTCTTCCTTTCACAGCTAAAGAAGTATTTAAGACATGCTGCCTTGGCAGAAGTGTCATACTCAAATACCAAAATAGTAAAGACATCAGGAGCTTTTGCAGGAAACAAATTTCCTCCCCTGGGTTACAAGTCCAAGAGGCTCCCTCTCCTCCCTTTGGCTACTCACTGCACTACTGGGATGCGGGAAGGAGAGATAGGGTACTATCCTATGAGGAAAAGTAGTAAGCCTTATCAGACCCCCCAAATCACACAGCTACAGCTTATTCAACCACCACCCTTAGGGGACTCAATTTCCCCGCCTACATCAGGGCTCCCCCTCCTCACTGGAGGCTCTCCCAATGCTTGAGTACTACTCCTCTTTTTAACAGGTGTTTTACCCCGCAAATTCTTTTTTTTTTTTTTTTTTTTCGCAGTACGCGGGCCACTCACTGTTGTGGCCTCTCCCGTTGCGGAGCACAGGCTCCGGACGCGCAGGCTCAGCGGCCATGGCTCACGGGCCCAGCCGCTCTGCGGCATGTGGGATCTTCCCGGACCGGGGCACTAACCCGCGTCCCCTGCATCGGCAGGTGGACTCTCAACCACTGCGCCACCAGGGAAGTCCAACCCCACAAATTCTTATAAAGACCCAATTTCTCAAAGAAATAGGTATGATATTATTTTCAAATTCAATAATGACAACACATTGAATTCAAACATTAGAATTTGAAAAGCACAATAGAGATTCTGGCGCAGTGACTTTAGTGCAATACCAGAGCACAGTTCTTTTTACAAAAGCCCTCCAAGCCATCTGATTGAGGCTTCCGGTTTACAACCCTAATTTATACTGCACGTTAAAAAGTGAGTGAGAGTTAAGAGCTCTGCGAGATGAGAATATTTCCTCAGTTCTGCTCAGGCAACTTCACTTGAAATACTTGACCAAGATGTCTAGAGCTCTCTTCTGACAAGAGTAACCACAGCTATACTATCTCACTGATTTTACACATACAAATAGCCAGTCATCTAGAGACCTAGGACTGGGGTAAGAACCACTGGGGCTAGAATGGCTAAAGTTTTAAACAAAACAGAAGAGACACTACCAGGATCAAGAGGCGGCCAGCATGTGGAGCATCTGAGACTCTCATATACCATTTGGAGGAGTATATATTGTTACAGCCACTTCAGGAAACTGGCAGGTTCTACATGCCTGCCCCATGAGTCACACTGTTAACATATAGCAACAGGAACGTAAATATATGTTCATCAAAATGTATGCATAAGGATGACCAGAGCAACATGCTTCATAGCAGCTCCAACTTGGAATCAGCAGAATTGATAAATTGTGAGGTAGTCATACAATGTGCGACAAGACAGCAATGAAGTAAGCCAAGTACTGCTACATGTGACAACACAGATGAATGTGATTACGAACCGAAGAGGCCAGACATCAGAGTAAACAAACTATATGATTCCGTTTATAACAAGTTCAAAATGATAATAGAATAATAGTGGTTACTTTGTTGGGGAGGGAGAGGCCATGGGGGTCTTCCCGAAGTGCTGGTCCGTGCTCCGTGCTCTATTTCTTCATTCTTACTGTGGTTTCATGAGTGATTCACTGTGTATAAGTTCACACTGCACAGATGTGGCTTGTACCTTTTTCTGGTTGTATTTTATGTTTATCATTTTATTCAGTATTTCTTAAAAAGAAGAAGAGAAGCGCTAGTAAAAACTTCTGTACCTATTCAAGTGGGGTCATTCATGAGTGGCTACCCAATAATACCTGGGAACCGTGCAGAACCAAATAGACCATAGGCAGTAGCTGATGGAAAACTTCCCATTTGGGATTTTCCCCAAGTTCCCAGCAAACCCTAGATCCTCAGTCTTCCCCATTCACATGTCTGATACTTGACCCCCCATTGCTCTAGGAAACAGGTGGGCCTCCTGGACTCAGCCCTCCTGAGCCCTCCGGACACTCAGATCTCTTTGGAATGCCCCTAACACACGACTCCTAACCCAACTTTAACCTGCCAGCAATCTGGGGACAGAAACTTGTTCTCCTGTATGCACTCCCCTTTTTTGATCCCTCTAGTCTAGAAAAAAGTGAGGGTAGGTCATAACTTCCTATCCTGAGTGATGAGGGTAAACAGTTGGTTGAATGGGATCAAGTGTCATCCTTGATGGACATAGGGACCCTTCACCCTCTGCGGCAGTAATGGAACACATGCTCCAGACACTGAAACGATGCACACCTACCCAGTGCACCAGCCTCTCCCAAATAAATGTATAAATGTATCTCAGCCTTTGCAGGTACCTCCAGTGACAGGAAACATCACCTCATGGAAAGAGTTTGTTATGCCCTGACAAGTGCCAATATGGATAGATACAACAATACCCAACGCTAATATAGTGCTGCCTATACGCCAGGAAATGTTGAGACAGGCAGACAAGCAGACAGGCTTGCTTAATACTCCTGATGAATCCCACGAGATAGGTATTATTATTATTACCATCATCATCTTTTGCATATGCAGAAACTGCAAGGAGAGGTCACAGACCTGGCCACAGAGAGCAAGTGAAAGGAATTAACAGCACAGGGCAGTCTGACTTCAGATTCTGTACTTTTAACTGTTGCATCACGCAGTCTCCAAAAGGGCAGAGGAGCAGTGTACACCTTTGATTCTTCTCACTTTGGTACTTGCTGGTGCCCAGGCAGCCCTCAGAGATGTGCCCCCACTTACCCACTCATCCCCAGTCCGGCCCTGAAGGACCCTCCTGACTTGGGGCCCATAGCTTTCCAAAGCAGAAGGGATGCTCTCCATCTCTACGCTCAGCTAGGGACCAAATGTGCTTGCATCTCAAGATTAATACTCATTTCCAGGACACTTTACACAGACGTTTTTCTCAAGACACAGCCAAAGCTGGACATTGGGGCTTAACTCTAGGTGCACCTCTTACCCTTGTTGGGGAGGACGAAATTCTCTACCCTTCTAGGTTCTTCTGGCTGGTCTGAGAACTAAATTGACATCCAAAAGATTAACAGGAAAAAAAAATCACATCAAAGTTTAATAACATGTATACATGGGAAAGACCCAGGAAAATTGAGTAACTTGCCAAAAGGGCTGAAACTGTCACCTTAAATAGCATCTTCAGCTAAAGATAAAAGAGGATGTTGCCAGTAGTGGTTTGGGACTCCAAAAGGGTGTAAGGAAATTCACATGGAGATGGAAAAGCAGAGGACTGGTAAATAAATGTTTGCTGGACAAGACAGAGATAATGGAACGCAGAGAGGAATTCTAACAAACAGACTTTGCTAGGTTCCCAGGTCTACACGCCTAGTTCTTACTAGGGTGATAGTTCCCTTCCTGGAACAGGTTCTCTGTCTACATTCTTTAGGCAGTTACGGGGAAGGTCAAAGTTTCTACCTGAGTCTTTTGGGCCTTGATTGCTTTCAGCTCAAAATAACTGACATGCCAAAGAAACATTTTAGGGGTGGCAAAGTTTGCTCCCCTACACACTCTATGCATAACCAAAATTCTGCTGTTGAAACCAGGGCACCATCTAGAATTTCCCTTTCCCTACATTAAGTTTCTCTCCAGGTACTGCTGTCCTAATCAAACACAATAATTTTGAACATCAAAAGGAGACTTTAGACCCAGTTCCTTTTCTATCAGAAGCCTCTCCTGGGATGCCTGGTTAAATTTGTGACTCCAAATAGAAATGGAGAGAAGGACACTTACATAGGCAGCAATGTCTACATTTTTAGATGCCAATGGAACTGGCAATAGGAAGCTGCCCGCCTGCACCCGTCCAAACCCCTGACCCATGCCCAAATTAGTGTTTCCAGAGGGGCCACCAGGCCCCCAAACTGTGATGTACTTTGCTGAGCACCAAAGCTGTGAGATAGATAAATCCCTGAGGGCAAAAGCACCAACTAGTGAGTACATATGACGTCAGTCCGCAATGATTTCCTGAGCACCGTGTGATGCATGCTCTTTAGAAAACTTACGGAATAAAAACGGAGAACGTGTAATTTTACTAAATGGCATACTGTATGTTATGATCTAATGGCCGGAATTACTTTGTTGGGGGAACACTATCTCCCCCTCTCCTTGTATTTCTGGATATAGTGACCTCCTTTAGAGGAACACTTCTGGCCTCTCAGTGATTCTTTATGGTGTGACTAAGCTCATTTTATTGCAGAACTGTCAGGACTCAGCTAAACCTCTGCTATATTTTACTGAAATCTGCCTTCTCTTTGGGGATCTTGGTCTACACTGGCCTGCAGTAAACTGAGCATTAAAGATTCAGCTCCTGGAGCCAGGTCAGCAATTTTCCAACTCTTCCTGAGACCAGATACGTATGTTTCCTTCTGGGATACAGTATAAGCCAGCCCTCTGTCATCTGGGTGAGGCACATGTCCCAAAGAGATTTACCTCAATTAAAGATAAAATATGACTCCTGGGTATAAATCCAAACAACAAAAGCCAAAGTACTAATTTGAAAAGGTACATGCACCCCAGTGTTCATAACAGCACTCCTTAAAATTCCCAAGATATGGAAGCAATTTGTGTCCATCAACAGATGAATAAAGAAGATGTGGTGTGTGTATATATACACACACACACACACACACACACACACACACAATGAAATACTACCCTGCCATGAAAAAGAGTGAAGTTTTGCCGTTTGCAACAACATGGATGGACTTGAAAGGTTTAAGTGAAATAAATCAGACAGAAAGACAAATACCGTATGTTACCACATATATGTAGAATCTAAAAAATACAACTAGTGGCTATAACAACAACAACAACAAAAAAAAAAACAGACTCACAGATATAGAGAACAAACTAGTGGTTCCCAGCAAGGAGAGGGAAGAAGGGAGGAACAAGGTAGCAGCAGGGGATCAATCGGTACAAACTATTATGTATAAAATAAGCTACAAGGATATGTTGTACAAACACATGGGATACAGCCAATATTTCATCATAACTATAAGTGGAGTATAACCTTTAAAAATCGTGAATCACCATATTGTACAGTGTTATATGTTACAGGTGTACATCAACTATTCTTCAAATAAAAAAGATAAAATGTATCTCCTGACTCCTTTCTTAGTTAGTTGTGAACCTCAATGGGAGAAAGTAAGATTGTTGCTCTGAGAACCCTTTCAAGCCCCAGTGCTACTCCACTACCATAAAAGCTTCCCCAGGTACAAGGACAGGAGATTTTTCTCTAGTAATTTTACTACCATTGGATCAACTGTCCCTGAATCTCCTCCTGCTATTATTTCTCCTCCTGGTTTTTGCTGCTGATGCTTTGTTGCATTATTTTGCCACTCTGAGTTCCCTCTGGTTCCACTCAAAAAGCCATAGCTCCTTCAATTGGCAGTGCTCAAAAATGGGCTGCCTCTCCAAGGCCGTCACTTAAATGAAATCTTTCCCAAATGGCTCTTCATTTTGATTGGAACAGGAAAATAAACACCAACAGATTATCACAGCTGTATCTGGCACCACCATCAGAAGAGCGATCCAGGATTGCTTTCGTTTTTCCAGATTCCCAAAGATATTTGTCTTCTGCTTTCTATCGCCCAAGCCTGGCTTTCATCAGGTAGCTTACTTAGGAATGAGCCAACAATACATCCCCTTCTCATCCCTCCATCACTGAGGAGGCATTAAAAATTCAGCTGCCTCTTCTCAGTGAACAATTATCTCACTCATTGGCTTGATTCACTGATCTCTTAATGACAGCTTTCCTGCTGTTTCCTTTGAATGTTTAAAATATGAAACAATCCTGTCTTGTCAAGCTGAAAACTGTGGCTGAGTTTTTTGTCGCTGTTTCCAATAAATAATTTCAAGGGGTTTCAAATTATCCATCATCTGACAGCTCTCGGGAAGATTCTCTCATCTCCTTCAGGCATAAAAAGCCATTTCTAACTACCGTGCTGTCCCACTGATTACCCTCAATGATTTTCAAAATCGGTTCCATTCTTCTCAAAGAACCTCCCTCCCCATCAATATTAAAGGGCGCTTTGAATGAACCCATACCCAGGAGGAAGGACTGTATGTGACTGTCCTCCCCTGGCCAGGATGAATTAGTAAATAGACTATAAAGGTTAGAATGGTATACTGATCATATTTATTCAGCACTTCATGAGAAGATGCACACATTAGAAAGAGAAGATCTAGGATGGGGAGACCAGTGTAATTTCTGATGGGAGGCAGCAGAAGTACTATCTTCAGAAAAGGAAGTAAAGTAACTGAAATACTTTCTGACTGGAAAAAAGTCAGAGGTTTGTGCTCTAACCTGTCACTGTAGCTTTCTTGCTCCTTTCTTCCCCAGGGAAGGATGGAAAGGACAACTCACAGAAGGGAGTTAGAAAGGAATGCAGTCTGCAGTGCATTCATAGCCAGTGGAGAAAGAATGCAACAGCAGATAGAACCCTTTCCCTGCCACAGAGTCTAAAAGAATCAAGAAATGAGCTTTTACTCATGGGAGTTACAGAACTGGAAAATGCAGTCTTTCATTGTCTTCATGCCCAGAGGACCTCAACCAAAAGCCCAGAAGCTAAAAGCTGAAAAGGGGTGGAGGAAGATAGCTGAGGACAACCTCTAACCCCAGGAATTAGTTCTGACTCCAGAATAAGGATTCTGAATGTTTTAAAAAACAGTTTATTATCAAGTTGAAAAGTAAGATCAAGGCTGGATTAAGCTTTCATGGTTCAAATTAGCAAGAAAAGATAATACCTCTGTGTATATCTCTTTGAAACTGGTGCTCTTACTGATATTGAAAGTTTTATTTTTTTAAATATTTCTGTGCTTAACTTTATTTAAAAGTTGTGTTTTTTTTAAAGGAAATCCATGCTTTTAGACAAACAAATCAACCTACGAGCTAAGCTCTGGGGTTCTAAGTAAAAATAAAAAGTGTTTCCTGGACCCTAAATGCTTACAAGCTAATTGCAGGATTAGTTATATCACCTGCCCTAATGAATGCAATAGGGAAACTAATGAATTCTTTCACTTTGCATATTACCACCACCTCCAAAAGAGAATTAAAAATAAGAGGGTCCTCTTCTAGTATTCTTCATCTCACCATCCACCTAGTTACACAAACCAGAGCCCTAATGGTCATCAACCCCTCACCCCCTAGATCTAGTCTCTCACCGTGTCTGTGGATGTGACCTCCTCACAGTATTTTTAAGCCTGTCTGTCTGTCTGGAGTAGCCACCATCACCACCACCCCAGCTCTCTAATCTAGATCATTGTCTGGGTGACCAGAATAGCTTCAAACTGCTCTGCCCACATGCACTCTGGGACCCCTCTAATCTGCCCTACAGACTGGAGCCAGAGCAATTGTCCAAAATACCAATCTGATGATGTCACCCTTCCTCGAGTCTCACCACAGGTGGAGAATCTCCCCTCCCCTTCATCACGCAAGCCCTTGAAGGGCCATGCTCCCTGCAATAGGACTTTAAAATAAAGATGCCGGTCCTTCTGACCTCACCCATTTCTCTTCATCTTGCTAACTCTTACTCATCCTTCAGAGGTTAATCAAATATTACATTCCTTTTTTTTTTTAACCTCTGCCTCACAATGGATAAAATTTTACATTCATTTATGGGATTGTTTAACAGCTTTCTCTCTGACCAGACTAGCATAGTGCTTGATGTATAGTAAGCATTAAGATAATTGTTGGATGGATTAGTAAGTCAATAAGAAATTAAGATGGGATTGCAAAATGAGATTCACAAATAAATGTGGTCAAAGACAGATGTACAGAAACAGCCTTTTGATTTGGGTCTTCAGAGGAGAATAGTAGTCTATTAAGAGAAGAAATAATGTAGACTACTTGGGATTGAAGGAGTGGATATGGCTGTATTGTGGTGGTAAAGAGGACAGGGCTCTAGTAAGTTACCCAGTCCCATTCAGACTCAGCAGCTTTGGTCTTTGAAAAACCTACTTAACCTTTCTGTTCCAGTTTACTCATTTTTAGGAGGTGGATGACAAGAGTTCCTACCTCATGGTATGGAATGAGGTGTGGTATGTTAATACTTGGCACTATAACTGCCACATAGTAAATGTTCTTTAAATGATAGCTCATGTTATTATTTTTATACTTATCCACAGGTCATTAAAATTAAAGTTTAAGTCAACAAATATACATATATCAAGATGCTATGTGCTGGTACTGAGTCAGGCAATGGAATGGTGATGAAAGATAAATTTACAGAAATACTCTTCAAGGAGCTCACTCATCTTCTATTGGAGGTGGTCACTGTTTGGTGGAAACTAAGGGGGGAAACAGGACAAACATTGAAGGACAAGCTTCTTAATGGACCAATAAAAGGACAACAACAAATACCCCACCAGGTACTAATTAGTACCTACATCCCAGCTTAACCACGGACAGTATTTCTGTAAAGCCTCCGACATAACCCCACTTTTTCCAACTTGCATGCAATTTGGGGAGCAAGTCTCGTCCTTTGGGTACTGTCATCCTTGTGGAGAGAGTGCTTGTGTTCAGAGTCTAGTCATTGCCCCAGGCCAGGTATGTCTTCCTACCACTTAACAGGTCAGTATCATTTCATGTTTTATGTTCTATTTGGTAATACAGATGGAGATATTAAAGTTCCAAAGGTTAAGTCAATTTGTCCAAGGACACAAAGCCACTCAAGATTTGAATAAAGATTGTATAACTTGAGGTTGCAGGACAGTCTTCAGTGCACCCTGGGTAACTTTCTTTACACAGAGGTCATGGGAACCTTAAAAGGACAATTACCTAAGGATGATCTAAGCAGGGATGGAGAGATGGAATTCTGGCATGTTTTCTGAAATATTTATAAGCTTCGAAATGAAGAATTTTACTAACATGGATAAGTGGATGATGTCAATGTCTTTAAGTAGCTGTTATCTGTGAGAATCTACAGAATACATTTAGTCACAGAATTTGGCAATTAAAAGGACCTTGGCGGTCATGTGGTTTTATACCCCATACCACACAGAAGTTTCTTTTTGCAGTAACTGTCAGAGAGTTTAGGAGGATACAGTTTTTCCCAAAACCCTACAGTCTCACAAGGGGAAGGCATCCTAGAAATCATCTAATCCAACCCCGCAATTTACAGGTAAGAAATGTAAAGCCCAAAGTGTCCAGGTGATACATTCAGGGCCATCGACCACTTATCTCCAGAGGTAGACCCAGAAAGCAGACCATTTCGATTCCAACTACACTGCCTCAATTTAAGATCTTAAAAAATAAGGTAAAAAACAAACCAAAAAATTTATTTACAGATGATTCTTTTATTATTAGGAAAATGCTGTTTGGGCATAGGAGGTTGTAAGAAAAAAATATGGAATTCCATGTTTAAAACACATTCAAACACTTTGGTAAACAAATGTCCGGCTCCTAGGAAAACATTTCTGTTTTTTGACAGGTTCAGACACATGCAAATGATAGGAAGAGTCTAACTGAAGCCCTGGTGAGTATTAACAGCACTATCTTAATTGTAGACAAAACTGTGACTAGGTTTCCCAGTCAGGCTGTATAAGTGCCAAATAGGGAACATTCCTAGCCTTTGTGGTGGGGTAGAGCCAAGTATCAGGGATAAAATGTAAGAACATGTCCATGGTAAAGATACATTATCTCGCATCCTCACAAGGCTATTATTCTGTCCATTCTCCAGTTTTAGAAGCTGAGGCTGAGAAAGTTACTCCAACTTGCCCTAAATCCCAAAGAAGTGGCAGAGCCTGCATGTTCGCAGAGATTAGTAGTTGGTCTCTAACTTAGTGGGCTAGAGTCCAGCCTCTTATGAAGCCTTTTAAAGTAAGATACACTTGGGAGAAAAGGAAACAGAGACCTACGTCCTGAATTTCAAAATATACCACCCACCTCCCCTCTCTCCAGGGGTTCACTGAACATGGAGTTCTGTCTGCAAGTGGTCATATTTCTTCCCTGCTACTGCATGCATTCGGCCGGCACTCTCCTCAGCACTGTCTGGGCAGAAATCTCTGCAGTAACTCTTAAACAACCAGGAGTTGTAATATGTTCAGTTAACAGGTGGCAAGGGACATGTCAGATTGAATTTTCTAATTTATAATTTCAATCAAAGTTTAGTGACTCCCTGCTGACCACAGACAGGATAAATTCCAAATTGCCTTGTGATATGCTTAGGCTGACATTCAAAATCTCCCACATCCTGGCTTGAATTTCCTGTTCCATGTTCTGCCCAGCCATTACATTTTCCAAGCCTTCTACTCAAGCTAAATTGGCCTTAATCTGTCTTCCAAGCATATCTTACACTACTCCACATCCACATTTTTGCTGAGACCATTTTTCCACATCCTCACATGTCTCTCTTTCTCATCAGTTATCCAGAGTCTACCCTCCAAGATCCAATTCTAATTCTTATTTCTTTCATTTATTTGATAAATAGTTGCTACTTTTGTGTCAAGCCCTATATCATGCAGCAAGTGTAGCTAGGTATACAGTGGTGCTTTAAGCCCACATCCTAGTTGAGGGTTGAGGAAGGAGAAGGAAGAAACAAGAAAAGTTAATATGCAATATCCAGATATGAAAATTGCTATGAAGGGAATAACTTACAATACAAAACAATTGCTTTCAGTGGAGTGGCTGTTCCCTACAGTGGTGGTCAGAGACCTCTCTGAAGAGTAGCCATTTGAGATGAGACTTAAGATATGAGAAAGAACCAGGTGTCCCAAGAGCATCCTGCTCAGGATAACAGGGTGTGCAAAACTTTGGATTGTGAAGGACCTGGAACCAGGATAAGAGTGGCAGGAAGTGAGGTAGGAAATCTCACAAGCTTTCCAGTCGGCAAAAGTCTACCTTTCATCTGAATTTCTCTTACCATCTGTACCATCAAATTCTTTAGCATAAACTGTCTACAATTATCATTTGTTTTTAATCTTACCTCCTTCCTTACACAGAAGTTCGGTGAGAGCCTGTATCCTAGTACTCACCAGCAATAAAAGCTCCAAAATGTACTCAACAAATAATTGAGTGGAAGATTCTAGTTCCTTAGGGGCAAGGCTTTCTATGGTCCGATGTCAGAAGACAAAGTCGAGTTGTAAGAGTTGGCTCTTACAACCCAACTGTTAAGTACTACTTTTTTTCTATATTTAGATAAATGTATTCAAGATACCCTGAAACACTCAACTGGGTCGTGTATTAGAAAATTGTTTCTATGCTTAGGAATAGAGATATGTTTAATTATGACATAATTTATAGGAAAAAATCATAACAATAAACACTTTGAAACAGCATTTTTTAAAAAAAACTCCTTCATCCACGAATTGGTGATGTTAGTGGTCTTTCTATATCTTTCTGTATCTTTGTTTTGGTCTTTCTATATCTTTTGGGGGTTACTTTCTTATTCATTGTTTAAAAAAAATCACTTTACCAACAGTAAAGTTTTTCACTTTAATTTTATCTGCTTAGTAACACACCATTCAATACTGTGAAAACAGCATTTGTCACCACAGAAAGTGCCAACTGATCTAGAACATGTCCAAGAATATATATACATACACAGTGTTTATCAGTGGGGTAAGCCTAAGTACTTTGCCATAAGGTAGTTCATGAATCACTGTGTGATACAAACGATTTTCATGGTAAGCACACATATTAACATAGTATTACAAAATTTTTAAAGGACTTGCTATTTAAAACTAACTATATTGATGACATCCTACAACTTTGTGCACCTCAGGCTTCAATCGTTTTACTGAAATGTTCTGCCTATAAGTTGTGCAGTTAATAGATTTCACATGTTGGGGGGGTCCTCTGGACCTAGAACTTAACCCATTTTTATTCCACTCAAAGCAGGTATTCTATCACTGGACACACTTGGTTTTCTGATAAAATACTACTTAACATTAAACATATTCTTAATGTGGAGAATATGTCTCCTCTAGCATAACCTTTCTTTTTTGAATCACATATTAGTCCTTCATTTATTTCAATATTTAAACCTAATTTAGCAAATACTATGAACACAAACTTGCTGAAAGCATATGTACTTCTCCTCAACTATACAGCAAACCTCCCATAGTCTATATTTAAAATTTTGTCTCTTCAAACCATCAGCAATGTTTTCTAATGTACCATCTAAGTATTCAGTGATAAGTGAGTTTAGTTTGTGATTTTTAAAAAATTCAATCAGACATTCTTGCCATAACAAAAAGAATGAGTATTTCCCCATTGGTATGTGGCTTTTTTCCTTTTTAATTCAGTAAGTAGTTTCAAATGGAGTTCCCCATGTGTGTGCTTCAGGTTGGTAAAATTTTGTAACATACCGAGTAGCATATATGACTTTAAAGTTTGCTGAACAAAATTACAGAAGTGTGCCTTTTGTTTTCTGGGTATTTAATTTTCAAAGGACATGTTAGCTGTTACAGCTACATACTCTAATTAACCAACATCTCCTTTCTCTGGTTGCTTCTAAGATCTTCATTGTTTTTGACGTTCTGCACTTTCCCTGTGGTATGTTCAGATTAATGTCTTTCATTAATTCTGGAACATCACTGGCATACTGCCTCCCCCTCATTCTCTCCTTTTGGAGCTCTTATTAATAAATGTTAGACCTTCTTTTATCCATGCCTCTTAATCTTTCATACTGTTATCTTCTTACCTTCCTATGAGATATAACATGTAAATTCTTCAGGTATATCTTTCAGTTCACCAATCCCTCTTATCTGTATTTTAAGTCAATGGATGAATTTAAAAACAGATAAATTTCAATGATAATTCTTTTCATTTCTAAAATCTAATCTGGTTCTTTTATAAATCATTTTTTTTCAACAATGTAGCATCCTGTCCTTCATGTTTTTGATGCCCTATTTTATGTCTATTAACTCTCAGCAAGTTTAATAGTCTCTCTGATAAATGAAGTATTTTATTGGGGGAGGGGATGAAGCAGAGTCACATCTAACTGTTGCTTTTACTGACTGTAGTTCATGAAAGGCCATTTCCTTATGTGTCTCCTAATTCTGAATTGTGAGCTCACATACAGTGAGGATTTGTCTGTGGGAATATTATGAAGCCTAGATTGAGGTCTCCTCCCTCTAAAGAGGTTTTGTACTTTCTCTGCCAGTTACTCAGGCGGCTTTCCAGCAAGGGACTTTTTAATATTAATATCTTTGTTAAAACATACATTTGAGATTTCCTAGATCACACAGGATATATAAATTTGAACCTCAAACCTGAATGATAGCATTTCTATATCCAAAAACTCTTAAGGGACATATACTTTTACCAAAATCCTAGGAATATAGGCAAAATTACTTGACATCTTCCTTGGGCAGAGAATTTTTCCTAGTCTGCTACCATTTTGTAATAAAAGCAACCAGTACTCCTTGGAGAAAAGCCAGTTCCAGGGCTGGGGCAAGGTAGGTGTAAGATGAGCCTGGAATATCTTACTGTACAAGAAAGAAAGTGCTCAAAAAATAATGGGGATATATAAAAAAAGATATAAGAGCCAGTTTTAAGGGCCTCATACTGGCCCAATAGGGAACCATTTGAGCTTCAAAATGATACTAATTGGCTATAATCCAAAAAATAGAAACCCATGAGTTCATATCGTTGTAATAAGAGAAGTAATTTTTTCTTATAGAATGTCAATTAATAAGCATAAGAGGAATTATTCAGTTAGAAAATCATCAATCAATGCTAAAGCAAGTTGGTAAAATTTTGAGGACCAGGGTATTTACTTAGTCTCAAAGTATCTCTTCAAAAATTACTACTTAGATACAAAGGGCAAATAGTAACTCTATAGTGGATAAACTAGACAGACACCATCTTAACCAAGGGTCAAATTTAACATCACCAGTAACAGGACAAACCAACATCAAATGCCTCTGGATATGGTGTACAGAAATGGTCATATTATCATTTCCATGGTACTCCTGCCCAAAATGCATACCTGAATCTAATCAGGAGGAAACAGACAAATCCAAATTGAGGTACATTCTAGTAAGTAGCTGGTCTGTACTCATGAAAAATGTTAAGGTCAAGAAAAACCAAGTAAGCCTGAAAAACTGTTTCAGATTACAGGAAAGCAAAGAGACATGGCAATTAAATGTAATGTATGATCCTGGATTGGATCCTGGAGCAATGATTATCAATTACATCAATGTTCAGTGTTCACAATTTTGATCATTGTAATGTGGTCATCTAAGAGAATCTCCTTGCTCTTCCATGATACAGAGTAACATGTTTAGGGATAATAGGACACAATGTCTCCAACTTTTTTCAAATGGGTCAGAAAAAAATGCACGCACAGAACACACACACACACACACACACACACACACAGAGAACATTAAAGCAAACTGAGAAAAATGTAAACAATTTGTGAATCTGGGTAAAGGGTATACAGGAAGTCCTTGTGCCGTTCCTGTAAATTTTCTTTCAGTTTGAATAACAAAATATAAATTTACTGAAAAAAGGACTCAAAAACTAAATAATCTCTTAATACATTTTTCCAAGTGTATGTCAAATGTAATATATTTCAATATACTAAAAGCAAAAAAATGAGTAAGGACATCCCTCCATCCCTCTGAGTTCCTCCCTTATACTCTTGTGACACACATCTGCCACCCTGTTGAATGAGGACCCCAGTTTCAACCTCTGTGCTAACATCCATGAAACTCAATTTCTTATTTTGAGTTAAAATCTAAGTAGAAGTCGGTATTTTCTTCCTATACCCCAATATTGTTTCATACAAGCACAACACAAAATCTACTTTATTCCCAACTACTCTAAAATCATACAGTAATAATTATATAGAACTCAAATTGCTCACAAAGTATTGGGCACCGTTCCAAATGATTTACATATAATTCCTTAAATGACACTTCTGTGAGGGAGGTAACAGTATGACTCCAATGGGAAAACTGAGGCACAGAGATATGAAGTAACTTACTCTGATTCATGACCTAGTAAGTACTAGAAGCAGAAGCTGAACAGAGGCAGCTCTGTTCTGGAGCCAACACTTTCTGCCACCATCATACCTTGTTTCTTCAAATAGTCTCTTCTGTATAGCAGTGCAGATACTTGTGCCATTTACCTTTGTAGCCTTAACTCTTAGCATACTACGTGACACCAAGTAGGTCTCAACAGGTATTTGTTTAGCTGAACTGACCACCACTCATTTAATGGTCTATTATCTTACATTGTTATTTACAATGATAGATGATACATACCACTACATACATAAATCTCATCCCCCCAACTGGGTCCCAGTTTCCTCCAATGAGGGTCCTGAACCTAGATAAATATTTCTCAGATTACTTCTAGAAAACAACCTTCAGTTCAGACCTTCACATCCATCTTTGGTCAATGAGTCCTTATTGCCTGTGGGCTATTGCCCTGATATAGCTCCTCAGTTTCCCCCCACCTTGGCCCTCTAGATCATGGCTTTCTACCCATCAGCAGTCTGACAAGCCTATTCAAAGCACACATATTATTTATAAAGTTGTTTTTATAATGTTAAATATATATACATGTATGTGTGTGTGTGTGTGTGTGTGTACAAAGCATGTCCCCAAAGGGATAGTTCATGCTGTTATGTTTACTTTTAATATTTGAAAGTCCTGATTTGATTTCAAATATATATCATTGAGGGACACTGCAGTAATTTCTCCTTAATACTAAATATTATTTCAAAATCTGGCAGCTAAAAAAAATAGATTATTTTCTAGGCAAGAACCCATTTATTATCCTTAATGTACAGATGTGCTAAGAAGATCTATTCTAATAAACAAGTACTGAGTATTTATTTATGGTAGTGATGACGATCATCAATATGGATGTGGAAAGCAATCAATGTCCTCATCAAGTAAAATTTGAGAAATTTGGCATTTAATCCAAGGCAAAAAAAAAAAAAAAAAAGAGCCTCCATCCTTCTCATACAATTTCTAGGGTTTTTACCTTGTTTTTCCAGTATGTACACATTTTTAAACTAGAAAAGCTAAAATGTAAAAATTACATTATTAAGAATCATATTTGGTCAGGGAGAAACACTAATTCTTTTATTTCAGAAGATTTTGCTGTTGTGGTGCATTTTCTAAAGCACATTGCCTCTGGAGACGCTCAAAATGAAACAAAATAAACAAATGTCAGTCATCCTGTCCAAAGTAGAAGAGCTAAGTCCTGCCCTGAGGAACTGTACAATTGAACATAACAAGCTGGAAATCTCCTCATCCATATGCAATTCTTTCATAAATGATTTGAGGTCAAAGTGTCACTTCCAGAACTAGGGCCCAGGGAAGTAGACAGTTCCTACCAGAAGAGGGTACATTCAAAGAAATGTTTAGATCTGGTAAAGACTGACAAAAAGTAGATTTTGTGCTAAAGATGAAAATTTGAGATACATGAACAAAAAAGACAGATTTACTCCAAGGCCTGGAAATCCATCTGAAAAAAGCAGCAGGAATAACAGATTTGCAGAATGACTCTACAAAGCCCATGATGGATGTGTCCACCCACACAGGAAAGGAAGGAGAGGACATGCACCCAGAGGGCCAAGCTGCAGGCAGGTCTGAGGGTAGCATGAGGAAGAGTCAACAGCAGATACTGGTGACCTGTTCCTAGAGTCTGATCCAGAGGCAGGAGGTGCTACCCTGGGGGAACAGACACCTTAGGCAGGGAAGCCTTTGCTGGGAATGAAGTATGACCCTGGTCCTAAAGAACTAGGGAAAGATAGGAGGCTGTCACAGAGGAGAGAGGCCGGAGCCCCGTTCCCATGGAACAACAATGTCACTAGCGCAGCATGATGAGTGGCAAGGCAGGGCCAAGACAGTTCCTGGCCCCTTCAACCTCAGTCATTTGCAGATGGGACTGGGGTGGGACTGACTTACTGGCTGAAGTGACCTCAGCTAGGAGTATTCAGGGACTCCAGGGACAGGACAACAATTGAACCACCCAGCAACTCAACTTAAAGCCATGTTTGAGGGACATCTATGGCCCAAACTACAGCAGCCTTCTTTCTTCTCCCTCTCACTTCCCTTTCCCACCTGGAATTTTCTCTTACAGTAACCCTTATTACTCAATGTTAAAATAGAGTCACCCTTACCCAGCAGGCTGTAAGCTCTGTGAGAGCTAGGCCAATGTCTACTGTGTCAAGTGTTGAACCTCAAACATCAGTTGAATAAGTGAATGACTCTCCATCTTGTTGGACACATGGGCAGATTGTCCCCTGCACTAATAAGGAAGATAGGAAGACCCCCTGGTTGAGGCTAGATGGTTCGAGAAGAAGACCTTGCCTGCCGCTGGTACTCTGAACAAATGCCTGATCTCTTTGCCTGAATTCTTAACTCTGCTACCTTAGTTACCTGTGTTGACCTCTGCCCTTTAACCTCAGCAGACCATGCCAAGCTTGTTTGCTCTGGGCTCTGCTCCTATGGATTTCTCTAGACCTCCATTTGCCCCTGATGTGCCCTTGCCGGACAGATGTGCACCTGCTGACTTCCTCTGATCTAGACAGTCCCCTGCTTCAGGTACCAGATGTCCATCCAGTGCAGCGGCAGCTCAGCCACTGGTTTGGGGCCACATCTCAGATCCAGCTGTGTCCATTCTAACCCAGCCACCACCAGTACCTCCACCTGGCAGGCTGGTTGCCAACAGATGTGATCAAGGCTGCTGTTAAGAACTTCCCCACTGTGGGGGGGGTGGGGTGTACCAAAATAAAAAGCAAGCACCAGAACACCTAGAACTAATATAAAGTAATTACACTGATAGTATATGTGTGCGTCTAAATCACACACACATATATAAACATAGTATAAATTAACCAAAAGCTTAAAATGTGATTATTTCCGCACCATATTTTATAACTGCATTGGAGTTCCTCAGCCGAATTACTATGGTGATGTCAAACGTTTTGCTGCCATTCCCAGCAATTTGAAGGTCAAAAATTCTATGCTGCCAGGTTTTAGGGGAATTTTATGATTAAATCCTGGTAATGTAACTATACAATCCTTTGATACATGGTTACCCCTAGTGATGGGTAGTTTCCTGGGGGACTGACACATTCAATTGTGCATGAGGCCATCCCCAGTACCAGGGCAAACAGACCATAGGATACAGCTTGCAAACATTACTTCCACGATGTTATAGAAAGGTTCTTTGGCAGAAAAAGAGAACTGATAAAGGTAGATCTGCATCACGCACACCTGTAACCAAGAGCTCTGCCAATTACATGCTCACCCCCGATCATTCTCAGTCATCTTAAAGGAAAAGCAGCCCCTGAAACCAAGGTCTCCACAACATGAACAGCATTAACTGTATTGCTCATTTCCAGACAGATGGAAGCAATGTTGGCGCTCTCACAACAGGACACAATCACAGGGCAGGGATGTCAGTGAACCAGGTGCAAATGGCTCCACCATATATTTAAGACATCAGCAGTGCACATGCCTCCATTTGACAAAGTCAAATTAAATCCTGCTCAACCCTCAGCCTGCCTGATAGCAAACAAGAAACCCCAGCATTATTCACACAATTCTCCGAAAGCGGTCTTCCAGCCCACAGTTGCAGTGGCGGCTATTGTTGCTGCAGCCCCACGACGTACCGTTGGCACCAGGTTTGACCATCTGTCCAACAGTACTGTTCCGTCTAAAGCAGAATCTCATTAGCCTAGCTTGCTGTCCAAGCCACTGCTGTCCATTGGATACTGAGCAGCCTTGCTTGTGGCTTGACTTTCCTCATGGGGGCGGTCCCTTGCTTAGGCTCTCAAGGCATCTGTCCTCAGGTATGGCTCGGCCAGGCACCCACACTGCTGGCCAGCCCCGCCTCTGAGGCGTAGCCTTCCAAGGGCTCAGGAAGGTGTCCTCCCCTTGTCCCCAGCTATCATCTCATAGTCCGCAATACGTGGTTCTGCTCTTTTCTTCAGCCTCCATTCCCCGCTCCCTTAGACCATCCCGCTTCATTGCATCAGAAGCCTTTTCACTTTTTGGCCTCGTGTGACTTGGCTTCTCAGCAGCTTTTCGCAAAAGCCAGCCACAACCTCTTGCTTGAGTCTCTTTCCCACTTCAGCTTTCATGATGCCACACTCTCCGAGTGTTCCCTCTACCTTGCTGGCTACTCTCAGCCTCCACTGCCCAGTCTCTAAATGTTGGGATTACTATTGGTTTACTTTAATAAACACTTACATAAGATGTATCATTAATACTTGCTAGATAATATTTGTCGTAAATGCCTTGCACGTATCACCTCGTTAGTGCCCCACGTTTCCATTTTCAGACATCATCCCTATTTTCAACTTTCTAGGTTATCTCACACAACCTCATGGCCTTAAATACCATCTCCTCCCTAACATCTCCCAATGTATGTCTCTGGCCCCAGTGTTTCCCTGGGATTCCAGATCTGCTTCCCCAACTGCCTGCTCAACATTTCCATTGGCACATCTAATAAGAATCTCCAACTCGTTTAAAATCAAACTCTTCCCCTGCTCAGATATGCCACTCCCACCACTGCCTCGTATCCTGCAAGGCAAACGGCAAATCCATTCATTCCAAGATGCTCAGGCCAAAACTATGCAGTCGTATGTGACTCCCTTCTCTCTATTTAACCCCCAACTGATTCATCATCAGATCCTTTTGGATCTACCTGTGGTCAGAAGCTGACCACTTGTCTTCACCTCTGCCATCCTAGTCTATGGCAGTATCATCTCTCTTCTGGGTTCATGGAAGAGCTTACCAACAGACTTCCCTTCCACTCTCGCCTCCCTAATGTCTATTCTCCACATAGCAGCCAGAGACGTCAAAGCCCTCCACTGGCTTCTCATCGTACATAAAGTACATCCAAAGCTCTTTCTACAGCGTAAGGCCTACAGTGATTTTACCTCCATCATCTCCCTGGCCTCATCCGCTACTTCATTCCCCCAAATCCCTTTGACCACCCTGCTCTTCCCCAAGCAGGTCTTTGCTCACATTCTTTCCTCTGCGTGGAACGTTCCTTCCTGAAACCTTTGCATGGTTCACTCCTTCATTTCTTAAGGCCTCTGCTCAACTGTTACTTCCTTAGAGAGGCTTTTTGATGTTACCTAAGACAGCAGCTCCCTTTACCCTCTTCCACCTCTTCATACTACAGTGGTCCTCTGTATCCGCAGGTTTCACATCTATGGATTCAATCAACTGAGGATGGAAATTTCACAGATACAGAGGGCGGACTGTATTCATTGTACTAAGCCATTGTATATATGGGACTTGAGTAGCATGGGTTTTGGTATCGTGGGGCGCTCCTGGAACCAATACCCGCCCCTATAGATACTGAGGGAGAATTGTACTTACTTTATTCCATCACTATTATGTTATCTTGATTTTTTGTTTCCTAATACTGTACTACCTATACATTTGTTATGATTCATATTGATTCTGCTAATGGATTGTAAGCTATTCTTACTGTTTTATTCTCAGTGTCTAAAAATAGAACCTGGCACCCAGAATTTTTTAATAAATGAGTTTTTAATCACTAATTTCCCTTTCTGGTTTAAGCCAGTGGGAATTGAATTTCTGTCACCAAAAAACAAAAGATTTGACTTAAAAAAGAAATGTTAGTTTATGGTGGTTATTGCTGTTACTTAACCACATGAAAAAGGAATAATCCTAACCCAATTATAACTCCAACAACACACAGGGATGTGCTAGGGAATCTCTTCCAAAGAGACACTATTCTATTAAATTGGAAACTTATGCATAGAGAGAACAAAATGTCAAGTAATTTTGAAGGAACTGAACAATATAAGTGGTTGCCATTTCTCAACATGAGGTTCCAGTTTTTTCAACATTTCCAATTTGGGCTGTATAATTAAAGAAGGGACAGGGAGACAGCTCGTGGTTCACCACTACTGTAAATTGGCCACCTCTATCACACTGTGATTCTCTAGAATACCAGATTGTCAAGAACCTAACATTCATTTGTTCAACACCCATGTAATTCCTTGGATTCAATTCATCCCAGTTTGCCTGAGACTGTCCTAGTTTTAGAACCAAAAGGCCCATGTCTTGGGAAAACTCCCAGTCAAACCAAGATGGTTGGTCATCCAATAAAAATTACTCTTAGGATTTGGGCTTGAGCAACAGGGTAAATGGTAGAGTCATTTACCACGATAGAAACAAAACCTGGGAAGGAACAGCAGGAGGATATAATTAAGACTTCTTTTTTGAGACACAAAGCAGGCATCCAAGTGGTAGTTGGTTAAATGAGTCCATACTTAAAGAAGAGGCCAGAGACTGAGTTATAAGTTTTGGACCCATCATCTTATTGATAACATTTTATAGTCTTGGAATTTACTGCTATTACCCAAGGAGTGAAAATGATAAAAGTACCTACAGACGTCTCTTGAGGATTTTCACCATAAAAGAAGCTCTTCAAAAAAGTAGCTGCACAGCACGCCTCAGGCTGTTGTAAGGTCAGGCTGGCCTCTGCCACCGCAGGCTCCATCCACATTCCGTACCCTTCCCTCACCCGTCCCCCCCACCCCGGCCTGAGTGAGCCACAGCCCCCTAATCAGCTGCTACTATAACCCCGCCCTGTCCCGAGTGAAGAACAGATGCCCTCAAGCGACCTACACACAGAGGCAGAGCCAAATCCAAAGCTGAACCCCAGGAACTGTGCAAACGAAGGAGAGAAAGGGAAATCTCTCCCGAGAGAAATTTGAGAGCAGCAGGTTAAATCTCCACAATGAACCTGACATACGCTGCATCTGTGGAATACCTGAATAAACAACAAATCATCCCAAAATTGAGACGGTAGCTTTTGGAAGCAACTGTAGACTAGGGGTTTGCTTCTGCACGTAATTTGTTTCCGGGTTTATGTTTATGTTAATTTAGTATTTAGAGGTTATTATCATTGGTAGATTTGTTCATTGATTTGGTTGCTCTCCTGCGTTTTTTTTTTAATTTTTTATTTATTTATTTATTTTGGCTGTGTTGGGTCTTTGTTTCTGTGTGTGGGCTTTCTCTAGTTGCAGCGAGCGGGGGTCACTCTTCATTGCAGTGTGCGGGCCTCTCACTATCGCGGCCTCTCTTGTTGTGGAGCACAGGCTCCAGATGAGCAGGCTCAGTAGTTGTGGCTCATGGGCATAGTTGCTCCACAGCATGTGGGATCTTCCCAGACCAGGGCTCGAACCCGTGTCCCCTGCATTGGCAGGCAGATTCTCAACCACTGCGCCACCAGGGAAGCCTCGCTTTTTTTTTTTAATATATACAGATTTTTTTTCCTTTTTCCCTTTCTGTATGTGTATGCTTGTTTGTGTGATTTTGTCTGTATAGCTTTCCTTTTCATATTTGTCCTAAGGTACTGTCTGTCCGTTTTTGTTTTTGTTTCTTTTTGTTTTTCTGTTGTTGTTTTCTTTTTAGTACAGTTTTTAGCCCTTGTTATCATTAGTGGATTTGGTTTGTGGTTTGGTTGCACTCTTTTTTTTAATTACTATTTAATTTTTTTACTTTTTATTTTAATAACTTTTTCTTTTCTTTTCTTTCTTCATCCCTCCTTCCGTCCTTCCTTCCATTCTTTCTTCCTTCCCTCCTTTCTTTCTCTCTTTCTTTCTTTTTCTTTCTCCCTTTTCTTCTGAGCCATGTGGCTGACAAGGTGTTGGTGCTCCACACAGGTGCCAGGCCCTGTGCCGCTGAGGTGGGAAAGTCAAGTTCAGGACATTTGTCCACCAGAGACCTCCTGGCCCCACATAATATGAAATGGTGAAAAATCTCCCAGAGATCTCCATCTCAATGCTAAGACCCAGCTCCACTCAATGACCAGCAAGCTACAGTGCTGGACACCTGATGCCAAACAACTAGCAAGCCAGGAACACAACCTCACCCATTAGCAGAGAGGCTGTCTAACATAATAATAAGGTCACAGACACCCCAAAACACACCATCAGATGTGGCCCGGCTCACCAGAAAGACAAGATCCATCTTCATCCACCAGAATACAGGCACCAGTCCCCTCAACCAGGAAGCCTACACAACCCACTGAATCCACCTTACCCACTGGGGACAGACACCAAAAACAACTAGAACTACGAACCTGCAGCCTGCGAAAAGGAGACCCCAAACACAATAAGTTAAGCAAAATGAGAAGACAGAGAGACACACAGCAGGTGAAGGAGCAAGATAAAAACCCACCAGACCAAACAAATGAAGAGGAAATAGGAAGTCTACCTGAAAAAGGATTCAGAGTAATTATAGTAAAGATGATCCAAAATCTTGGAAATAGAATAGAGAAAATACAGGAAATGTTTAACAAGGACATAGAAGAACTAAACAGAAAACAAACAATGATGAACAACACAATAAATGAAATTAAAAATTTTCTAGAAGGAATCAATAGCAGAATAACTGACGCAGAAGGGATAAGTGACCTGGAAGATAAAACAGTGAAAATAACTACTGAAGAGCAGAATAAAGAAAAAAGAATGAAAAGAATTGAGGACAGTCTCAGAGACGTCTGGGACAACATTAAACACACAAACATTCAAATTATAGGGGTCCCAGAAGAAGAGAAAAAGAAAGAGACTGAGAAAATATTTGAAGAGATTATAGTTGAAAACTTCCCTAATACGGCAAGGGAAATAGTCAGTCAAGTCCAGGAAGTGCAGAGAGTCCCATGCAGGATAAATCCAAGGAGAAACATGCCAAGACGCATATTAATCAAACTACCAAAGATTAAATACAAAGAAAAAATATTAAAAGCAGGAAGGGAAATACAACAAATAACATACAAGGGAACCCCCATAAGGTTAACAGCTAATCTTTCAGAAGAAATTCTACAAGCCAGAAGGGAGTGGCAGGATGTATTTAAAGTGGTGAAAGGGAAAAACATACAACCAAGATTACTCTACCCAGCAAGGTTCTCACTCAGATTTGACAGAGAAATTAAAACCTTTACAGACAAGCAAAAGCTAAGAGAATTCAGTACCACCAAACCAGCTTTACAACAAATACTAAAGGAACTTCTCTAGGCAGGAAACACAAGAGAAGGAAAAGACCTACAATAACAAACCCAAAACAATTAAGAAAATGGTAATACGAACATACATATCAATAATTACCTTAAATGTAAATGGATTAAATGCTCCAACCAATAGACACAGACTGGTTGAATGTATACAAAAACAAGACCCATATATATGCTGTCTACAAGAGACCCATTTCAGACCTAGGGACACATACAGAAGGAAAGTGAGGGGATGGAAAAAGATATTCCATGCAAATGGAAATCAAAAGAAAGCTGGAGTAGCAATACTCATATCACACAAAATAGACGTTAAAATAAAGACTATTACAAGAGACAGAGAAGGATACTACATAATGACCAAGGGATCCACCCAAGAAGAAGATATAACAATTGTAAATATTTACGGTGCTCCCAATATAGGAGCTCCTCAATACATAAGGTAAACACTAACAGCCATAGAAGAGGAAATCGACAGTAAGACAATCATAGTAGGGGACTTTAACATTCCACTTTCACCAATGGAAAGATCATCAAAAATGAAATAAATAAGGAAACACAAACTATATGACACATTAAACAAGATGGACTTAATTGATATTTATAGGACATTCCATCCCAAAACAACAGAATAGAGTTTCTTCCCAAGCGCTCATGCAACATTCTCCAGGATAGACCACATCTTAGGTCACAAATCAAGCCTTGGTAAATTTAATAAAATTGAAATTGTATCAAGTATCTTTTCCAACCACAATGCTATGAGATTAGATATCAATGACAGGAAAAAAATCTGTAAAAGATACAAACACATGGAGGTCAAACAATGCACTACTAAATAACCAAGAGATGCCTGAAGAAATCAAAGAGGAAATCAGAAAATACCTAGAAACAAATGACAATCAAAACACAATGACCCAAAACCTATGGGATGCAGCAAAAGCAGTTCTAAGAGGAAATTTATAGCAATACAATCCTACCTCAAGAAACAAGAAACATCTCAAATAAACAACCTAACCTTATACCTAAAGCAATTAGAGAAAGAAGAACCAAAAAAAACCCAAAGTTAGCAGAAGGAAAAAAATCATAAAGATCAGATCAGAAATAAATGAAAAATAAATGAAGGAAACAATAGCAAAGATCAATAAAACTAAAAGTTGGTTCTTTGAGAAGATAAACAAAATTGATAAACCATTAGCCAGAGTCATAAGGGAAAAAAGGGAGAAGACTCAAATCAATAAAATTAGAAATGAAAAAGAAGTAACAACTGACACTGCAGAAATACAAAGGATCATGAGAGATTACTACAAGCAACTATATGCCAATAAAATGGACAACCTGGAAGAAATGGACACATTCTTAGAAAAGCACAACCGTCTGAGACTGAACTAGGAAGAAACGGAAAATATAAACAGACCAATCACAAGCACTGAAATTGAGACTGTGATTAACAATCTTCCAACAAACAAAAGCCCAGGACCAGATGGCTTCACAGGTGAATTCTATCAAACATTTAGAGAAGAGCTAACACCTATCCTTCTCAAACTCTTCCTAAACATAGCAGAGGGAGGAAATCTCCCAAACTCATTCTATGAGGCCACCATCACCCTGATACCAAAACCAGAAAAAGATGTCACAAAGAAAGAAAACCACAGGCCAATATCATTGATGAACACAGATGCAAAAATCCTCAACAAAATACTAACAAACAGGGCTTCCCTGGTGGCGCAGTGGTTGAGAATCTGCCTGCCAATGCAGGGGACGCGGGTTCGAGCCCTGGTCTGGGAGGATCCCACATGCTGTGGAGCAACTGGGCCCATGAGCCACAATTACTGAGCCTGCACGTCTGGAGCCTGTGCTCTGCAACAAGAGAGGCTGCGACAGTGAGAGGCCCCCACTTGCCACAAATGGAGAAAGTACTCGCACAGAAACAAAGACCCAACACAGCCATAGATAAATAAATTAATTAATTTTTAAAAATACTAACAAACAGAATCCAACAGCATATTAAAAGGATCATACACCATGATCAAGAGGGGTTTATCCCAGGGAAGCAAGGATTCTTCAATATACGCAAATCAATCAATGTGATACACCATATTAAGAAAGTGAAGGAGAAAAACCATATGATCATCTCAATAGATGCAGAGAAAGCTTTCCATAAAATTCAACACCCATTTATGATAAAAATCCTCCAGAAACTAGGCAGATTGAGAACTAACCTCAACATAATAAAGGTCATATATGACAAACCCACAGCCAACATCGCTCTCAATTGTGAAAAACTGAAACCATTTCCTCTAAGATCAGGAACAAGACAAGGTTGTCCACTCTCACCATTATTATTCAACATACTTTTGGAAGTTTTAGCCACAGCAATCAGAGAAGAAAAAGAAATAAAAGGAATCAAAATTGGAAAAGAAGAAGTAAAGCTGTCACTGTTTGCAGATGACATGATACTATACATAGAGAATCCTAAAGATGCTACCAGAAAACTACTAGAGCTAATCAATGAATTTGGTAAAGTAGCAGGATACAAAATTAATGCACAGAAATCTCTTGAATTCCTATACATTAATGATGCAAAATTAAACTCAAAATGGATTAAAGACCTAAATGTAAGGCCAGACACTATAAAACTCTTAGAGGAAAACATAGGCAGAACACTCTATGACATCAATCACAGCAAGATCCTTTTTCACCCACCTCCTAGAGAAATGGAAGTACAAGCAAAAATAAACAAATGGGTCTTAATGAAACTTAAAAGCTTTTTCACAGCAAAGGAAACCATAAACAAGATGAAAAGACAGCTCTGAGAATGAGAAAATATTTGCAAATTAAGCAAATGACAAAGGATTAATCTCCAAAATTACAAGCAGCTCAGGCAGCTCAATATCAAAAAAACAAATAACCCAATCCAAAATGGGCAGAAGACCTAAATAGACATTTCTCCACAGAAGATATACAGATTGCCAACAAACACATGAGAGGATGCTCAACATCACTAATCATTAGAGAAATGGAAATCAAAACTACAATGAGGTATCACCTCACATCAGTCAGAATAGCCATCATCAAAAAATCTACAAACAATAAATGCCGGGGAGGGTGTGAAGAAAAGAGAACCCTATTGCACTGTTGGTGGGAATGTAAATTGATACAGCCACTATGGAAAACAGTATGGGAGTTCCTTAAAAAACTACAAATAGAACTACCATATGACCCAGCAATTCCACTACCGGGCATATACCCTGAGAAAACCATAATTCAAAAAGAGTCATGAGTTCCGGGAAGATGGCGGAAGAGTAAGACGCGGAGATCACCTTCCTCTCCACAGATACACCAGAAATACATCTACGCGTGGAACAACAACTACGGAGCACCTACTGAACGCTGGCAGAAGACCTCAGACCTCCCAAAAGGCAAGGAACCCCCCACGTACCTGGTTAGGGCAAAAGAAAAAACTAAACAGAGACAAAAGAATAGGGACGGGTCCTGCACCAGCGGGAGAGAGCTGTGAAGGAGGAAAAGTGTCCACACACTAGGAGCCCCTTCGCGGGTGGAGACTTCGGGAGGCGGAGTGGGGGAGCTTGGGAGCCGCGGAGGAGAGCACAGCAACAGGGGTGCGGAGGGCAAAGCGGAGAGATTCCAGCGCAGAGGATCGGGCCGACCGGCACTCACCAGCCGAGAGGCTTGTCTGCTCGCCCGCCGGGGCGGGCGGGACTGGGAGCTGAGGCTCCGGCTTTTGTCGGAGCGCCGGGAGAGGACTGAGGTTGGCGGCGTGAACACAGCCTGCAGGGCGTTGGTGCGCCGCAGCTGGCCGGGAGAGAGTCTGGGGAGGGGTCTGGACCTGCCGAAGAGGCAAGAGACTTTTACGTCCCTCTTTGTTTCCTGGTGCACGAGGAGGGGGGATTGTGAACGCTCCTTGGGAGAGCTCCGGAGACGGGGGCGAGCCGCGGCTAAGAGTGCGGAGCCCAGAGACGGACATGGGACGCTAAGGCCGCTGCTGCCGCCGCCAGGAGGCCTGTGTGCGAGCGCAGGTCACTAGCCACACGCCCTTCCGGGGAGCCTGTGCAGCCCGCCGCTGCCGGGGTCCCGGGATCCGGGGACGGCTCCCCCGGGAGAGCGCACGGCGCGCCTCAGGCTGCAGCGTCACGCAGGCCTCTGCCGCTGCAGGCCCGCCCTGCACTCCGTGACCCTCCCTACCCCCCGGCCTGGGTGAGCCAGAGCCTCCGAATCAGCGGCTCCTTTAACCCCATCCTGTCTGAGCAAAGAACAGACGCCCTCCGGCGACCTACACGCACAGGCGGGGCCAAATCCAAAGCTGAGCCCCTGGGAGCTGTGAGAACAAAGAAGAGAAAGGGAAATCTCTTCCAGCAGCCTCAGAAGCAGCGGATTAAAGCTCCACAATCAACTTGATATACCCTGCATCTGTGGAATACCTGAATAGACAACGAATCATCCCAAATTAAGGAGCCCTGTGGATGAAAGGCTCTTGGTGCTGCAGCCAGGACTCAGTGCTGTGCCTCTGAGGTGGGAGAGCCAACTTCAGGACACTGGTCCACAAGAGGCCTCCCAGCTGCACATAATATCAAACAGCAAAAATCTCCGAGAGATCTCCATCTCAAAGCCAGCACCCAGCTTCACTCAAGACCAGCAAGCTACAGTGCTGGACATCCTATGCCAAACAACTAGCAAGACAGGAACACAACCCCACCCATTAGCAGAGAGGCTGCCCAAAATCATAATAAGTCTACAGACACCCCAAAACACACCACCAGACGTGGACCTGCCCACCAGAAAGACAAGATCCAGCCTCATACACCAGAACACAGGCACTAGTACCCTCCACCAGGAAGCCTACACAACCCACTGAACCAACCTTAGCCACTGGGGACAGACTCAAAAAACAACAGGAACTACGAACCTTCAGCCTGCAAAAAAAAAAAAAAAGGAGACCCCAAACACAGTAAGATAAGCAAAATGAAAAGACAGAAAAACACACAGCAGATGAAGGCGCAAGATAAAAACCCACCAGACCTAACAAATGAAGAGGAAATAGGCAGTCTACCTGAAAAAGAATTCAGAATAATGATAGTAAGGTTGATCCGAAATCTTGGAGATAGAATGGACAATAGAATGGACAAATTGCAAGAATCAGTTAACAAGGACCTAGAAGAACTAAAGATGAAACAAGCAACGATGAACAACACAATAAATGAAATTAAAAGTACTCTAGATGGGATCAATAGCAGAATAACTGAGGCAGAAGAACGGATAAGTGACCTGGAAGATAAAATAGTGGAAATAACTACTGCAGAGCAGAATAAAGAAAAGAGAATGAAAAGAACTGAGGACAGTCTCAGAGACCTCTGGGACAACATTAAACGCACCAACATTCGAATTATAGGGGTTCCAGAAGAAGAAGAGAAAAAGAAAGGGACTGAGAAAATATTTGAAGAGATTATAGTTGAAAACTTCCCTAATATGGGAAAGGAAATAGTTAATCAAGTCCAGGAAGCACAGAGAGTCCCATACAGGATAAATCCAAGGAGAAATACGCCAAGACACATATTAATCAAACTGTCAAAAATTAAATACAAAGAAAACATATTAAAAGCAGCAAGGGAAAAACAACAAATAACACACAAGGGAATCCCCATAAGGTTAACAGCTGATCTTTCAGCAGAAACTCTGCAAGCCAGAAGGGAGTGGCAGGACATATTGAAAGTGGTGAAAGGGAAAAACATACAACCAAGATTACTCTACCCAGCAAGGTTCTCACTCAGATTTGACAGAGAAATTAAAACCTTTACAGACAAGCAAAAGCTAAGAGAATTCAGTACCACCAAACCAGCTCTACAACAACTGCTAAAGGAGCTTCTCTAGGCAAGAAACACAAAAGAAGGAAAGGACCTACAATAACAAACCCAAAACAATGAAGAAAATGGGAATAGGAACACACATATCGATAATTACCTTAAATGTAAATGGACTAAATGCTCCCACCAAAAGACACAGATTGGCTGAATGGATACAAAAACAAGACCCATATATTTGCTGTCTACAAGAGACCCACTTCAGACCTAGAGACACATACAGACTGAAAGTAAGGGGATGGAAAAAGGTATTTCATGCAAGTGGAAACCAAAAGAAAGCTGGAGTAGCAATTCTCATATCAGACAAAATAGACTTTAAAACAAAGACTATTAGAAGAGACAAAGAAGGACACTACATAATGATCAAGGGATCAATCCAAGAGGAAGATATAACAATTGTAAATATTTATGCACCCAACATAGGTGCACCTCAATACATAAGGCAAATACTGACAACCATAAAAGGGGAAATCGACAGTAACACATTCATAGTAGGGGACTTTAACACCCCACTTTCACCAATGGACAGATCATCCAAAATGAAAATAAATAAGGAAACACAAGCTTTAAATGATACATTAAACGAGATGGAGTTAATTGATATTTATAGGACATTCCATCCAAAAACAACAGAATACACATTTTTCTCAAGTGCTCATGGAACATTCTCCAGGATAGATCATATCTTGGGTCACAAATCAAGCCTTGGTAAATTTAAGAAAATTGAAATTGTATCAAGTATCTTTTCTGACCACAACGCCATGAGACTAGATATCAATTACAGGAAAAGATCTGTAAAAAATACAAACACATGGAGGCTAAACAATACACTACTTAATAATGAAGATATCACTGAAGAAATCAAAGAGGAAATCAAAAAATACCTAGAAACAAATGACAATGGAGACACAACGACCCAAAACCTGTGGGATGCAGCAAAAGCAGTTCTAAGGGGGAAGTTTATAGCAATACAAGCCCACCTTAAGAAGCAGGAAGCATCTCGAATAAACAACCTAACCTTGCACCTCAAGCAATTAGAGAAAGAAGAACAAAAAAACCCCAAAGCTAGCAGAAGGAAAGAAATCATAAAAATCAGATCAGAAATAAATGAAAAAGAAATGAAGGAAACAATAGCAAAGATCAATAAAACTAAAAGCTGGTTCTTTGAGAAGATAAACAAAATAGATAAACCACTAGCCAGACTCATCAAGAAAAAAAGGGAGAAGACCCAAATCAATAGAATTAGAAATGAAAAAGGAGAGGTAACAACTGACACTGCAGAAATAAAAGAGATCATGAGACATTACTACAAGCAACTCTATGCCAATAAAATGGACAATCTGGAAGAAATGGACAAATTCTTAGAGAGGCACAACCTGCCAAGACTGAATCAGGAAGAAATAGAAAATATGAACAGACCAATCACAAGCACTGAAATTGAAACTGTGATTAAAAACCTTCCAACAAAGAAAAGCCCAGGACCAGATGGCTTCACAGGCGAATTCTATCAAACATTTAGAGAAGAGCTAACACCTATCCTTCTCAAACTCTTCCAAAATATAGCAGAGGGAGGAACACTCCCAAACTCCTTCTACGAGGCCACCATCACCTTGATACCTAAACCAGACAAGGATGTCACAAAGAAAGAAAACTACAGGCCAATATCACTGATGAACATAGATGCAAAAATCCTCAACAAAATACTAGCAAACAGAATCCAACAGCACATTAAAAAGATCATACACCATGATCAAGTGGGGTTTATTCCAGGAATGCAAGGATTCTTCAATATACGCAAATCTATCAATGTGATAAACCATATTAACAAACTGAAGGAGAAAAACCATATGATCATCTCAATAGATGCAGAGAAAGCTTTTGACAAAATTCAACACCCATTTATGATAAAAACCCTGCAGAAAGTAGGCACAGAGGGAACTTTCCTCAACATAATAAAGGCCATATATGACAAGCCCACAGCAAACATCATCCTCAATGGTGAAAAACTGAAAGCATTTACACTAAGATCAGGAACAAGACAAGGTTGCCCACTCTCACCACTCTTATTCAACATAGTTTTGGAAGTTTTAGCCACAGCAATCAGAGAAGAAAAGGAAATAAAAGGAATCCAAATCGGAAAAGAAGAAGTAAAGCTGTCACTGTTTGCAGATGACATGATCCTATACATAGAGAACCCTAAAGATGCTACCAGAAAACTACTAGAGCTAATCAATGAATTTGGTAAAGTGGCAGGATACAAAATTAATGCACAGAAATCTCTGGCATTCCTATATACTAATGATGAAAAATCTGAAAGTGAAATCAAGAAAACACTCCCATTTACCATTGCAACAAAAAGAATAAAATATCTAGGAATAAACCTACCTAAGGAGACAAAAGATCTGTATGCAGAAAATTATAAGACACTGATGAAAGAAATTAAAGATGATACAAATAGATGGAGAGATATACCATGTTCTTGGATTGGAAGAATCAACATTATGAAAATGACTCTACTACCCAAAGCAATCTATAGATTCAATGCAATCCCTATCAAACTACCACTGGCATTTTTCACAGAACTAGAACAAAAAATTTTGCAATTTGTATGGAAACACAAAAGACCCCGAATAGCCAAAGCAATCTTGAGAACGAAAGAAGGAACTGGAGGAATCAGGCTCCCAGACTTCAGACTATACTACAAAGCTACAGTTATCAAGACGGTATGGTACTGGCACAAAAACAGAAAGATAGATCAATGGAACAGGATAGAAAGCCCAGAGATAAACCCACGCACATATGGTCACCTTATCTTTGACAAAGGAGGCAGAAATGTACAGTGGAGAAAGGACAGCCTATTCAATAAGTGGTGCTGGGAAAACTGGACAGCTACCTGTAAAAGTATGAAATTAGATCACTCCTTAACACCGTACACAAAAATAAGCTCAAAATGGATTAAAGACCTAAATGTAAGGCCAGAAACTATCAAACTCTTAGAGGAAAACATAGGCAGAACACTCTATGACATAAATCACAGCAAGGTCCTTTTTGACCCACCTCCTAGAGAAATGGAAATAAAAACAAGAGTAAACAAATGGGACCTAATGAAACTTAAAAGCTTTTGCGCAGCAAAGGAAACCATAAAGAAGACCAAAAGACAACCCTCAGAATGGGAGAAAATATTTGCAAATGAAGCAACTGACAAAGGATTGATCTCCAAAATTTATAAGCAGCTCATGCAGCTTAATAACAAAAAAACAAACAACCCAATCCAAAAATGGGCAGAAGACCTAAATAGACATTTCTCCAAAGAAGATATACAGAGTGCCAACAAACACATGAAAGAATGCTCAACATCACTAATCATGAGAGAAATGCAAATCAAAACTAGAATGAGATATCATCTCACACCAGTCAGAATGGCCATCATCAAAAAATCTAGAAACAATAAATGCTGGAGAGGGTGTGGAGAAAAGGGAACCCTCTTACACTGTTGGTGGGAATGTAAATTGATACAGCCACTGTGGAGAACAGTATGGAGGTTCCTTAAAAAGCTACAAATAGAACTACCATATGACCCAGCAATCCCACTACTGGGCATATACCCTGAGAAAACCATAATTCAAAAAGAGTCATGTACCAAAATGTTCATTGCAGCTCTATTTACAATAGCCCGGAGATGGAAACAACCTAAGTGTCCATCATCGGATGAATGGATAAAGAAGATGTGGCACATATATACAATGGAATATTACTCAGCCATAAAAAGAGACGAAATTGAGCTATTTGTAATGAGGTGGATAGACCTAGAGTCTGTCATACAGAGTGAAGTAAGTCAGAAAGAGAGAGACAAATACCGTATGCTAACACATATATATGGAATTTAAAAAAAAAAAATGTCATGAAAAACCTAGGGGTGAAACAGGAATAAAGACACAGACTTACTAGAGAATGGACTCGAGGCTATGGGGAGGGGGAAGGGTAAACGGTGACAAAGCGAGAGAGAGGCATGGACATATATACACTACCAAACGTAAGGTAGATAGCTAGTGGGAAGCAGCCGCATAGCACAGGGAGATCAGCTCGGTGCTTTGTGACCGCCTGGAGGGGTGGGATGGGGAGGGTGGGAGGGAGGGAGACGCAGGCGGGGGGAGATATGGGAATATATGTATATATATGACTGATTCATTTTGTTGTGAAGCTGAAACTAACATACCATTGTAAAGCAATTATACTCCAATAAAGATGTTAAAAAAAAAAAAAAAAAGAGTCATGTACCACAATGTTCACTGCAGCTCTATTTACAGTAGCCAGGACATGGAAGCAACCTAAATGCCCATCAACAGATGAATGGATAAAGAAGATGTGGCACATATATACAATGGAATATTACTCAGCCATAAAAAGAAATGAAATTGAGTTACTTGTAGTGAGCTGGATGGACCTAGAGACTGTCATACAGAGTGAAGTAAGTCAGAGAAAAAAACAAATACCGTATGCTAACACATATATATGGAATCTAAAAAAAAAAAAAGGTTATAAAGAACCTAGGGGCAGGACAAGAATAAAGACGCAGACGTACAGAATGGACTTGAGGACGTGGGGACGGGGAAGGGTAAGCTGGGATGAAGTGAGAGAGTGGCATGGACATATATACACTACCAAATGTAAAACAGATAGCTAATGGGAAGCAGCTGCATAGCACAGGGAGATCAGCTCGGTGCTTTGTGACCACCTAGAGGGGTGGGATAGGGAGGGTGGGAGGGAGACGCAAGAGGGAGGAGATATGGGGATATATGTATATGTATAGCTAATTCACTTTGTTATAAAGCAGAAACTAACACACCATTGTAAAGCAATTATACTCCAATAAAGACGTTAAAAAATTAATTAATTAATTTAAAAAGGAAACAAAATAAAGTAGCTGCCTGAGCACACTCTTTCAACACCTGTGATGCATGATGACCCAGATATACTGAAATAGGCCTCAGGTGGTGGGACAAGTCTTTTTTTAATGTGGTAAAAGGCTTTTTGTTTTGGGGAATATAATATCCAAACCCAGCATCCTCCATTTTAGTTTTTCATTCAATCAAGTCACTCAGTATTCTAAACAAAATCAGTGGTTCATGGTTCAAAGAGGTCTCTGATAGAAGACTCTAGTACACCCTCTCTAAACTTATCATCAGGATACACATAAAGATAATTTTTAAAAAAGGTTCACAACTTGGAAACCAAGACTGTCAGGAAACATAAGAACAGGATGTGAGAGGAATTGACACTAATTATTAAGTAGATAGAACTAGAGCAGGAAAAACTCAGCCAGCACAGCTCAACTTTGCTTCAGGAACGAGAGAATTTGATCAAAGACAGTTGTTACTTCCGGATTAACATGGCAGAGAGAAAACAGGCATTTACTCTTGCTCCCTTCTGAATTTTTACTGGGACTACAGGAGGCGTTTTATTTCAGATGTAAGACCAAGAGTAAGAAAAGAACATAAAAGTATGAAACATCAGCACATTTTTTTAACTGAACTGTAAATTAAAAAGAGCCAACTCACTCACCAGACCTTAGCGCGCTGGATCCCCAAGTAGCTGCGGGGAAAGCTCAGAAACAGCCCGGTTTATATCGCAGTTGTTAACACCTGATAATCTCATTTAAGCATGGTGGCACCTGATGCTTCTGATGTAGTGGTGAAGGCGGGGCTCCACAGAGGAGCGTTCGTTAAAAGTTTGTTCCAGAAGCTGTTAGTGCCTCAGTGCCATCCCCTAATCTAGCAGCTAGATGCCTTTCCCTCTCCAATGCTGGCAGAAGAGGGAAGCTTTGTTTTCTAAAATTGTAAAACAGCCATTTTTCAGACCAGGGAGAGTCTGGCACAGTTAAGGGTAGGAGGACGCTAATGAGAACAGATGAATTCAGTGAATATTTACATCCAGATTGCTGAGTCCACCTCAAATGCATACGTATCCCTGTCTAAATGTGATAACTAGAACTGTAAAACTCTTTTTCCAGCATGTTATTTTTTGGCCACACCACTCAGCATGTGGGAACTTAGTTCCCCAGCCAGGGATTGAACCCATGACCCCTGCATTGGAGGCGCAGAGTCTTAACCACTGGACCACCAGGGAAGTCCCAAACTATAAAACTTTTAGATGAAAATATGTGTTAATCTTTATACCTTTTAATTTGACAATGATTTCTTAGATATGACACCAAATATACAAGCAATCCAAGAAAAAATAAATTGGACTTATTCAACATTAAAAACATGGGGCTTCAAAGGACTCTATCAAGAAAGTGAAAAGACAACCCACTGAGTGGAAAAAAACATTGGCTTATCATCTAGCTGGTAAAAACCTAGTATGAAGAATATATAAAGAACTATTACAATTAAACAATAAAATGATAGTAGCTCAGTTTTTAAATGGGCACAGGGTTTGAACAGACATTTCTTCAAATGGCAATAAACACATGAAAAGATGCTCAACATCATTAGTCACTAGAAATGCTAATCAAAACCACAGTGAGATGTCCACTAGCATGGCTATAATCAAAAAGAGACAAGTTTTAGTGAGAATGTGGAGAAATTGGAGCCCTCACCATTGCTGGTGGAAATTTTAAAGGGAGCAGCTGCTTTGGAAAATGGTTTGGCGTTTATTCAAAATGTTAAGCATCAAGTTATCATGAGATCTAGCTATTTCACTCCTAGGTATACAGCCAAGAGAAATGAACACATATGTCCACACAAAAACTTGGATTCCAATGTTCATGACAGCATTATTCACAATAAACAAAAAGTGGGAAAAAAACAAATCTCTGTCAACTAATGAATGGATAAACAGGATGTATACCCATACAATGGAATATTACTCAATTACAAAAAGGAATGATGCTCTGATATGTGTTACAACACAGATAACTCTTGGTAACATTATGCTAGTAAAAGAAGCCACGAAAGACCACATGTTGTATGACTGCATTTACATGAAGTGTCCAGAATAGGCTACTCTATAGAGAAAGTAGGTTAGTGGTTGTCACGGGCAGGAGAAAAAGGGACAGAGGGTGTGACTCTAATGGACGTGGGGTTTCTTTGGGGAATTAGCAGTGATCAATACACAGTGTTGTGGATATGTTAAAAACCACGGAAATACATGCTTTAAAAGAGTGAACTATGTGAATTATGTTTCAATAAAGCTGTTATTGGGGAAAAAAAGATGACAGAGTTATAAAAAGAAAATTTTAATCAAAAAAAATTCCCCCCAGTGTTAACATATTTGGTGGGGAGAGATGAAGTAAAATTGTGTTAAACTTCTCACATATTCGTATTTCCCTTACGATTTTAACATTTGGAGGAATAAAGAAAGCTTTGGTAAAACATAAAGACAATAAGAAGATAAAAGAAAAAAAAAGGACAGTAGAGAAAATTTGTACGAAAAGCAGAGCAAAAATTAAATTAAAAAAAAAGAGTAAGACAAATATACCAGCGATCCCACTATATCAAAATTGGTTCAATTCTCCCACTAAAGACAAAAATTCTCAAACTGGGCCATGTGAAAACCTAGCTGTTGTTTACCATTATAGAGGCCCAATTCAAGTAGAAATGGAACAAACTTTACTGAAGAGTAAGGTATTTTAAAATCTCTTTCATGTTCCTCTTTTTTATTTTCGTATATAGAAACCTTCATTCCCAGAGTCATCCCAGTTTAAGAACAGTCTATTCTTTATCCATTGTTCACTCTAGTCCTCCTGGTGGGACATGAATGTTCCTCATGGCAGACACACTTGGCTCCTTAAGCAACAACCATTCTTCCTTTTTCCTTGATAATCCACCCTGATTCTGTTAAAATATCAACCTCAGGGGAGGCCAGCTTAGCCTCCCCCCCTCACCTAAGGAAGGAACCCTGATTATTCTAAGCCAATAAATATAACCTTGTCCCTTTACCAGTGACTGCTTTAGGAAAGGACAAGTGACACAATTCTGAACAAAGAGACACGAGGGGAAATCTGCTAGGGACATTCTGGGAAAGTTTTTCTTTGTAAAAGAAGGTTTTCTTCCCCTTGAATAATATTGTGTATTATTCAAGGGGAATAATTACTCAGAGCAGTCTTGCAAACATGATGGGGGAGAAGTGTGTAGGTGATGATGTGAAGATTAGGTAGAGCAGAAAGATATGGAAAATCTGGGTCCTTGATGATTTTGAACCATAAACTTAACAACCCCTAAAACAGCCATATTTTTGGATTTAAAAGATAACACATTTTTGTTATCAATCACTTTTTTTTTAAACTTCCAGACAAAATCATCTTAAGCAACTCATTCTTTACTTGAGATATAAATACCCGTAACTTTGGATAGTTTTACGTTTAGGTGATGGATTTAGGGAAGATCCACATGGAACTGAATTATTTGGGGGCTCAAAAATGTTTGAAATGATTGAAATCATCTAATTAGTGGTGGTATAGAGCATGGGCAATCAAAATAAGAGAGCAAACCCTCCAAAAGCAAACCTCAGAAGTCTCCCCTGGGTCTTTATTTATTAGTGATTCCAGTGTGTGTGTGTGTGTGTGTGTGTGTGTGTGTGTGCGCGCGTGTGCATTTTAGGGATTTATGATGATGAGTGTCAGGGATGGAGATTAGGAGGAGAATAGAAAAAAAGTGGAAATATTGGGATTCATCTATAAAACCTGGTGAAATTGTCTTTTTTAATAGGTCTTGAAATCTGGTAGAGTCAGTCCCATACTTTCTCAGAACATTTTGAAGCCAATAAAACCCCCTAATATTACGTGACCAAACTCTTCTCTAATTTCTTTTTACATATTGGGACCCTTATGTGTCATGAGTACAATGTAGTTAAATTATATAATAAGAAAAGATTAACAAAAACAAATTCAGTGACATGGAAATAAACACACACACACAGCAAATGCAAACTCCTAAATTACTTCTGGTTCAAAGAAAGAATATAAACCAAAACCGCAGAGTATTTAAAAAGTAATGATATTGAGAATGCAACTTACCTAAACTTCAGTGATATGGCAAAAGCTGTACTGAGGAAAAAAAAAATCCACAGCCTAAACGCTTGCATTTATTATAACGAAGGAATAAAATCAACTTGAGAAACTAGAAAAATTGCAACAAAAGTTAGCTAAGAAAAATAGAAATGAGGAAATTATAATGATAAAAGAACAAAACAATAGAATATTGATGGGATAAATAGCATAAATTCTTGGTTTTTTTTTTTTAGTACGTGGGCCTCTCACTGCTGTGGCCTCTCCCGTTGCAGAGCACAGGCTCCGGATGCGCAGGCTCAGCGGCCATGGCTCACGGGCCCAGCCGCTCCGCGGCATGTGGGATCCTCCCGGACCGGGGCATGAACCCGTGTGCCCCGCATCAGCAGGCAGACTCTCAACCACTGCGCCACCAGGGAAGCCCCATAAATTCTTTTTGAAAATACAAGATATTGGGTCTTTAAAATATATAACAGTGATGGATGGTAACTAGACCTTTGGTGGTGATCACTTTGTAGTGTATACAGATCTCAAATTATAATGTTGTACACCTGAAATTTACACAGTGTTCTATATCAGTTTCACCTCAAGTTTTTTTTTAAAGACCAGAAATGTAACAGGTTTTCCTGTTTTCAACCTCTAGTGATATTTCAAGCTATCAGAAAGTGGCAGTATGAAGCAGCCTAATGAGGCATACATCATATACAGTTTTTATTCATCTTCTACCAAGTGGTATTATGTGTGTTCACTTATGAAGTGCACAAGCACACACAGAAAAACACCAAACCATAAAAATCTAAAAGGTTATTTAAATGTTTCACAAGTACCTGTCTGGCAATGAATAAAATCACTTCTTTTTTTCTGTGCCTTTGTATGTGAAATATATATATATATATATATATATATATATATATATATATATACACACATACACCTTCTGCCAGAGATTAATCAAGAAGTAAGTGAAAATCTAAATACATAACATCAGGAATGGTGAAAATTCTCTAGAAACATATAAGCAAGCAAAATTTACTTAATAACAGGTAGAGCTCTTGAGTAAAGGAAGAACTATGGAAGAAATAAATTGTTTCCAATGAATTATTTCAATAAAGATTAGTGCCAGATAGTTGCCTCACTAAGTTTGATCATATATTTAAAGGTGAGATGATTCCATTTTAAATGAAATTCTTCCCAATTCATTTTGCAAACAAGATATAACCTTTGCATAAAAATGTTAGAAAGCAAAGCAAAATTAAAACCACAGACTAATTTTACCTAAACCCTAAAACTCAAGCCTCAATAGAAACCATTCTCTGAGTCCTGAGATTCAATAAGCCATATTTTAACCATTTACTTAGCTACAACTTAACAGAGACAAATTTCCAGCCCATACCTTATCTGACTCAACCAATTTCACATTCTGAGATTTGACACTTGCAGCTCTCCATGTCCATTTGCCAAACACAAGACTCATTTGACTACAAGTGACTTCTCCCTTCGTTGAGCAGAAAGGGAAATTATTGACTCATGTAATGGCCCAGTCCAGGGATATGATGGCGGCAGGAATGGTTGGATCCAAGGATGCAAGAAATGGCAGAAGGGTGGGCCACGACATGCAATTATTCAGTGTGTGCACTACACATCTGTAACCAGCCCAGCCTCTACTCTGAAAATCATGCCCTCTGGAATGAGCTACATCTGCCCAGAGAGAGAGGCCTGTTTTCCTTCGCACAGAGGTGGAATTCCCTGGGTGAAATCTGAAACTGGCCTCCAAACACGGAGGGCAAGGAAAGCAGAAGAAAGAGGCACATCACTCCCGATTGATAAGTGGCAGTTTTAACAAGCAAGGGAACTTACATATGAGGCTTGTCTTGGGTGGCTGCAAAACGAGTAGATCTCTGGGCCCACCAGAATCTTAAAAGTTTATATAGAGGCCTTAACAGGGTTCAGTCACATATTCAGTCCAGATGGTCTCAGCAACAGTGCTCTCTCAAGGCTGCATCCTTGGAACTGGCTCACACTGTGGGGAGCCATGGGCAGAACATACATTCCAAGGATGGGAGGAGGTAGGGAGCTGCCTATTGCCCGAGTCCAGCTCACGGGTCAACCGGCGGTCACATTCTCCCCACGACCTCCTCCAGCGGTGTTTATTTGCCAAGCTCGGCTCTTATCTAAAGAAGACAGTTTTCTCTAATTATCAAACATCTCCATTTAGGCAGGCAAAGGCCACAGTGTGGGATGCAGTCTGCCTCTCTGATGGCTTCATGTACAGAAAGTCTGTCCGTGTAGTGACACTGATCAAAATGATGGTGGACAGCCCTAAGCTTGCTCTCTTCCTGGTGCCTGAAATTCAAAAAGGTGAATGTACCCCTTTTCCAGATAATTGTATTTTTTAAATCCCTTGATACGTTCTCATTGACAAAACCCGAGTCAGGTTACCTGGTTGGCAACTCTTTAAACACATAGACTCAGAGCTGGAAAAAGGAGACAGTGAAAACTTAGGATGCTGTTTCCAAAGATGAGGTTAGGGATGGTGGGTAAAACAAACCCTGCAGCTACTTCTCATAATCATCAAGACCATTATCATCTGACTTGGTATTTGCATGCCACCTTACTGGCTGGGTTTTCCTCACAGTGTTAATGGGAAGATCAAATGATAGATCCTGCAAAATAGTGTGTGGTCACAGAGCTGTAAACAGATACAAAAGACTGTTGACACCTCAAACTTCATATATACATACACCCCATATACAGCATACACATATTATCTTGATTCTCACCCTTGCCAGGTGTAAAAAGATGTTTCATTCTGGCATTTTGGTTTGGTATAATATTTCTTGCTGTACAGAGGGATAGTGTGGCCAGCTTCTCCTTCTACTGAAGATGATCAGAACTCTGCCAAGAGAACTTCATTTGGTGAATTAAAATTGGTGGGAGTTTTTGTTTGTTTATCCTGCAAAACTTGTTCTTGTGCTTCAAACCGTTTTGCGGGGCCTCTCACTGTTGTGGCCTCTCCCGTTGCGGAGCACAGGCTCCGGACGCGCAGGCTCAGCGGCCATGGCTCACGGGCCCAGCCGCTCTGCGGCACGTGGGATCTTCCCGGACCGGGGCACCAACCCGTGTCCCCTGCATCGGCAGGCAGACTCTCAACCACTGTGCCACCAGGGAAGCCCATTTAAACTGTTAAGTCAGACTTTTTCCATGGTGGAAACAAGACCCTGTGGTTGAACTTGAGATTGATTTGAGTGGAGTTGGGGCTGGGGGAGGAGTGAGGAGGAGAAGGGATGGGGGGAAAGCAATGATTAGAACTCTACACTGACATTACTCTGTTTTCCAAATTTTCTTTTAACTACTCTTCCAATATATTCAGAAAAGGTGAAACTGCTTGTCCCTGTAGTGAAGAGCCCCTGCTATACAGTATTGTTTTGAAAAAATTGCAAGGCATGAAGTCAAGAGATCCTGACCCTGAATTCAAGAAGCCTCCTTTCATCCCACACCTAGGGAGCCGTGAAAATCCCAAGGTTGGTGCTGTGGTCTCCTTACCCCGGGGAAAAAAAAACCTTCATAGTCAAATCAAGAAGGCAGGAATCACTTCACACTCAGCAGGTGAGTGTCCCATTTAGGGGTGATGTGTGTATGTAAGAGCGAGAGAGAGAGCGAGAGTGCGAGCGCGCGCGCGCGAGAAAGAGAGAGAGAGAGAGAGAGAGAGAGAGAGAGTTAACCGAAGTCTGAAAATCAAGAAATACATGCTTGCCATCGTCATGCTATTAGAAGAGTATGTAAATAACCTTACAGATAATGTCTTTGTCTTACCTTTTACCTTGATTTTATAGAAAGCATAGATACCTATCTAACCAAATTTTCAACTCTGGGCAGTGTCAGTGAAAATAATCCATAAACAATCTATAATAGGAATAGAAAGGAGTTTTATTTGAGCCAAAGTGAGGTCTACAACCCTGAAGACAGCCTCTTAGATAACTCTGAGGAACTTCTCCAGAGAAGCATGGTTTTCAGCAGTTTTATATATTGTCACAACAAAGAACATCAAACAAATCAGGGATGCATTCCTTCAAAGTTTCAAAAAAAAAAAAAAAAAAAACAGATCAGCACATACACAGTGAGTCAGTATGGCCTTGGCACCTGGGAAGAGAATCTTATGATCAAAGGAGTACCAGCACTGATGTCCCAGGAAGGGAGGCATTAAATCTTTATTTTTAGCATGGACATTCTTTACTTCTGGACAGTGTGCCCTTTTCTTTAATAATTAAAGCAGAAGTGCAATGTATGTTTTATAGCCACAAACAGGCTGTTTCAGTTAGCACAAACTTAAAGTTAACTCCTATGTAAGCCAGAATGACTTCTCCATATCTCAACATGTGAAAATTTATTTTATCAGAAGCCAGAATGAAAATAAACCTCCTTTCAGGGCAGTGGGAGGCGTAATGCAACATAGTGATGGTGTGTATGACAGAGGGGATGAGTTAGATGACACCTTTCTTTCTGACTCTGCACTTCTTTCTGGGTATGAAAATGTCCAGACTTACGCTGAGTTCATGGAAGAAAGAACAGTGTTGTGAAAATAGTGCAAAGTAGAAAAACTTCCACTTCTCTGTTTACTCTTTACCTGGTTAAGCACTGAGTTGCCTGGCAACTATGTCTGGGCTTCCTTGGCTTCCTCGGTTAAAAGGACAAAACACTGTACCTGAGGTTTGTTGTAAAACTGAAATAAGCTAATAAATGACACATGTTCAAGACTGCAGTAGGCTAAGACGTGAGGCAGGTCAATTAATGTGCTTTTCCACAAATATATTAAAGATACATCTGCAGTGTGGAAGAAAAGAGGCTGAAGGGGGCTCATTTTAGAAAGCCAGCAAAGAAATATTTTCCTTAAGGTTGTACGTGTTAAGAAACTACATGACGTCCCAATGACTTTCCGTCAAAGACTCCCACAGAATTGGCAAAATCCATGTGACATAAGTCAATTACAATTAATTCACTGGATCCGATTAACTCCCAAACTCAACACATTCTAGGCAGTCAAACACCCCAGCCTTGCCGCACAGTTTCATGGGGCTCCCAGGGCGTTGCCTTCCACCAGAATCGATTTCCACTTTTCCCATTCTTCCCAAGATGGTGTTAACACTTCCCTTGTGTGTACTACCATCCTACAGGCACTGGTTACCAATCTTGCACCATATGATGCTTGTAGGGAGGGTAACAGGACTTAAAACAAGGAAAAGGAGACTCAGAGTGAGTATTTTACCAGACATCGTTCAGCTTGTAAGTGTCCCAGTCAGAACTTAGATTCTCTAAGTGTATTTCTCATGTTCTTTTTATAGCCCAGAAGGGAGGTCGTAGGACTTTATTTGTTCCTTGGTTATAGTATTTACCAAAGTTATCGTATTTTTTTTTTATTTTCAGCTTTATTGAGGCATAATTGGCAAATAAAATTGTGAAAGCCTAGCTTCTAATTGGTGTTTCATATTAATGCACGAGAAAGATGGTTTCCTGAGAGACGGTCATGTTCACCTCTGGAAATCTCCTCCAGCATTCGTAACAGCGCCTGGGAGGTTTCCGACACTCAGTATTGAGTGGTTGGTTAGTTTAATGCTTTAAGTGGTAAAGACAGCATTTTATCAACCACACTGCCTTGTTAAAGAACAAAAGGAGGCACCACCACCACTGCCCTAAACATTTTTTGAACTGAGACTTTCTAAGAAATCTTGGAAGTTGGTTATCTGGGCAGTAAGTTTCAAACGCACCCTCCCCTCCGCCTGTTTTTCTTCCTCTCCAGCCTTCAGCCCCATTCCTCTGGCAGTATTTTTCCCTTAATAGGAAAAAGGCTATAGAGGAGACTGCTTGTATTAAGGAAATGTCTCAGCTTTTAACATCTTGACTTTAGCACAGATTTTCTTTCCAGGAGCTGTCTCTTGCAGGTTTCTTTGGGCTATCGTTGCCTGATTTTGTATCCTAGTAATTGTCACGGTAAAAGATCATTCCTTTGCTCTTCAAATGTATCACACTACATTTGCTTCTATTTACACAGACCTCTTTCACATAAGGGGTAGAGCCATAGTTATTTACATCTACATATGTACCTATATATATTGGATTTTTTTTTCCCCCACACAAATCTCCCTGGCTTTCCATCTCTTCTTTAAAACCTTCAGGCAGATTATATCAATGCTTCATCACACTTCCATTGTCCAGGCAACAGACAATACCCTGAATGGTTCCAAAAGAAAATCACTACCTGCTGATAGCCAGGGTAGATGTCACTTACCAGATGTCTGGCTTTCATTGTCGCTAACTTGTTTAATTTCTGCACCCAGCAATGAAAGTGTTTTGATCTTTCAAAGCAGAATGTGCGCTGTACCAATTGATTCCAAATGGCCTCTCTTTAGATTGAATTTTTATTTTATTTGGTTGAATGATTCTCTTTCATTGAAACCTGTATTTATGTGGGAAATTCAGATGCATGCCACTTTGCATTTCAAGAAAAAAGAATCTTTGTGTTTATGAAATCACTTTTGAGTTGCAATTACAGTTATTTGTCTCTGAGATACACAACATGTAATTGGGTTAACACTGTTAATGAGTGACTAGTGTTATTGTTAATGAGTTACTAGTGATAGTTTCAATGTTTCACCCCCAGCAGGTGGTAAATACAATATGTTAACACAGATAATTATGTTAATGTTGCAAATATCCACAGACCAAGGAAGTCACTAAAAACATACAACTAAGAGGTTAAAAGGGACACACACATGAAATGGACTTTTACCCAAAGATGCATGTCTCCCCTTCATAGAAACTTTGTTCTGTAACTCAGTGCCCAGTTCTGTTCATTCACAGAGCATCATAATGACAAGAGGCTGATTTTATCTACAAACAATAAATGCTGGAGAGGGTGTGGAGAAGAAGTAATCCTCCTGTTAGTGGGAATGTAAATTGGTACAGCCACTATGGAGAACAGTATGGAGGTTCCTTAAAAAACAAAAAATAGAGCTACCATATGATCCTGCAGTCCCACTCCTGGGCATATCTCCACAGAAAATCATAATTTGAAAAGATACATGTACCCCAATGTTCATTGCAGCACTATTTACAATAGCCAAGACACGGAAGCGACCTAAATGTCCATCAACAGATGAATGGATAAAGATATGGTACATACATACAATGGAATATTACTCAGCCACAAAAAAGAATGAAATAACACCATTTGCAGCAACATGGATGGATGTAGAGATCACACTAAGTGAATTAAGTCAGAGAAAGTGATATCATACCATATGATATCACTTGTATGTGGAATCTAAAAAAAAAGTTATAAATGAACTTATTTACAAAACAGAAACAGCCTCACAGACCTAGACAAATGTATGGTTACTAAAGGGGAAAGGTGGGGGAGGGGATAAATTATGAGTTTGGGATTAACATATATACACTACTATATATGAAATAATCAACAAGGACCTGTATAGCACAGGGAACTCTATTCCATATTCTGTAATAATCTATATGGGAAAAGAATCTGAAAAGGAATAGATATATGTATCTGTATAACTGAATCACTTTGCTGTACACTTGAAACTAACACAACATTGTAAATCAACTCTATTCCAATATAAAATAAATTTTAAAAAAAAAGAAGGCTGATTTCACCTGGTTTTGGACACCATCAACATGGGCAAGTGATAGACTTTAATACTTTGAGCTTGAGATCCTTAACTTGGTAGGATAAACATCATCCAGGCAGTCAACAGGAATTTTATCATTCCATCCTGACAAAGTCATTGTGTGGAACATTTAAAGTAACAAATAGACAATCTGGTTCCTGTCTACAAGAAGCTTACAAAACTTTAGAGAGACAAGATGTATATATGTGAAATGGTTGGCAAGACACAAGAACCAAACATGTAGTAGAGACAATATGGAACCTGCAAGAAAGAAAATGTGGGCCGGAGACACTGGAAAAGTTTTTATGAAGAAGGAAGTTTCTATCAGTTAGAGATTTTTTTTTTTTTTTTTTTTTGCCTGAAATCTTAGAATGCCTAACTAATAGGGGCTTCAACAGTGAAAACATTTAAATCTTTCACATATTAAGTTTGAAGTTAGGAAATTCCAGCACTGAAACAGCAGCTTAAGGGTGTCATCAAGGACCCGAAATACTTTGTCTTTTCCTCTCTTCCTTCTTCAAAATGTCAGTATTATAAAATATAGGATCACCAGGTGGCTGCTGCTGCTCTGACCATCACATTCTCATCCATGGGCATCTAAAAGTTAGTGGGAAAAAAAGAAACTTCTCCTTCTAAGAAAGGAGGAGATGTCCCTTCACATCTCATTAGCCAGAACTACTGCTATGTTCAGCTCTTGAACCAGCGCAAAGGGGAACAGCAGTCATGATTGCTGTGAAAGGGTTAGGCCAGCCATGGCCTATTGAGTTGCACCTGGAGCAACTAGTGTTATGGGTCCAGAGGCAATAGAACCAAATCAGGCTCCTAATTAGTAAAAAAAAAAAAAAAAAAAAAAAAAAGAGCAAGATGTTGAGTAGAGAACCAAGAACTGAGGCAAAGCTCCCATTCGTTCCCAGGTCATGGTCTTCGTAGGAGCATGCAAACTAGAGGGTGGAAGGCTGAGGCTGGGGTAGAAATCAAGCGCCAAAGACTCTGCAGTTAGGTTCCCAAACCAGCTCCACACCTCCCCCCATCAAAAAAAAAAAAAAAAAGCAACAAGAAAACTACAGGCTTGAGGTATATTGGCTGGGAAAATGGTACAGCAGCATCAGGTGGGTTTCCAATAGCACTTCTTGGCTGGTGATAACTTTTTGTCACTTAGTGTTTGCTGTATCTCTCAGATGATAATTTTGAAATAGCTCAGAGCACCAAGTGTTACATCTGAGACAGATTTACTTAGATGGCTGAATTCCACCAGTGAATCATAGAACTTGGACCTTTCCAACAACGCTGGCCCTGCACATAAATGTTCACCAGAATGACCAGGAGACCTTTCCAAAAATAGGTATGACCAGACCCTGCACCAAGACCTGAGCCAAACTTCCAAGAGTTAGAGCCCATAAAAATTGCCCAGAGTGCTGTTAGGGCCATAAAAGCCAACTGACTGCTTGTCGTGGCGGTGCTTTCTCTAGGCTATGCCACAGTAACCGTCCGAAACCCCGAGTGCAGTACAACTACAAGGGTTTATTTCTCACTCAGGTTACACCTCAGCTGTGGGTTGACAATGGCTCCATGGTTTTGCTCCATTCATCTTCCCCATCCTGAGGATCAAGTCCAGTATTTCTTGACCTTTCCTAAATCTGGGTACTGTATGTATATCTGTGCCTCATATGTAAAAAGAGAAAGATTTTTTTGCCTCCCCAAAGTCAATTTTACCCCACTTCGGGGTGCTATCACCCCCATTAAGAGTGAATGATCTAAACTGAAGAAGTAGCCCCCATCCTGTGCTCAGGGAAAACATCGATGGGTAAACCCTGGGATGGCTTTTAGAGGTTCTGATTGGACATGGCTATGTCATGTCTGCTCACATGCTGCTGGCCAAATCAGGTCACAGGGCCACTTTTGATGGCAATGGGGTGAGGAAATATTCTCTCCCCACTAGAAAGCAATGAACATTAGATGACAAGTTATAAGGAGGGCAGAGAATAACTGGGAACAGTAACTCAATCTAGCACACTGTAACCTCAGGTGGAGAAGTAGAAACAGAATAGAACTTGCAAATAAGATGGTATATATCACATTGCATCAAGAAACATACAATCAGGGCAGAGATAGGCAACTAACATGCTAGAAGAGCTAGAATTTTTTAGTTTGGGGGAAAAATTAAGACTAAAAAGGATTAATAGCAAGGACAAAAACATAGAAATTATAGCTTGGGCTTATATGATCCAATAGGTTCAAGAAAGAGTAGAATATTAGAACTAGAGAATACCATAAAATGTGAAGAACAATTATAGTACAAATGAGCTATCATTTCATTCACTTGCAAAATATCTGTTATACACTCGCTGTGTGAGAATCCCTAAATTCATGACTAAGAGATAACCCAGAACTATCAACATGGCATTTTGCCTCTACTCAGATTATACTCCAATATGAGGAAGGTGGGATTTTTTTTTCCAAAAAAGAGAAATTTTCAAAATTCTAAAAGTATTTCCATGTATCAATCATCTTTGACCCCTAAGGCATCAAATGTCTGCTCCCTTCATTATTTTTGTTTTCTAATTATGGAAACATACATGAAATGTGCAGAGAGTTATTCCTCTGTTGACCCTGGTCGATCCATCTTTTTACAGCTTGCTTTCAATCACAAATTACGTCAAACACAGTTGTCTACAAAAGACTTAAAAACAGATAAATATCCAGGTTTTTAGACCACGACTTATTGCTTCTAATATATGGCATTTCACAAAGTCACAAGTGTCTCTTGTTAAACAATCACAGCCTTTGATAAGGAAACACCCAAAATCAGGGAGGAGCAAATTATCTCAGAAGGACAACAGAGCAGGCCCTTCCCTGGTCCTAGGGCCACTCTAGCATTACCAAAACTTCACAGGTGTTTCTCAGCTTCCTGATTCCTTCAGTGAAGCAAAAGCTCTGTGTGTGTCAGTTTCATTCCTGTAACCAATATGGAAATTCACTGATCATATTTCTCTCTCTTCTAAATATATCTTGAATTCTGAGCATGTCTTTCTAGTCTCCCTCCTATTACTTTATTGTAGGCCACCATCATCTGCTTGGAAAACAAAAATGAAAGTCTCCGAGCAAGAAAAGAGTCTTCTGTCTCCATTCCCTGCTCACTCCACCCCAGTCTCTACACAGTAGCCAGAGTAATCTTCCAAACATGTAAGTCTATTCACGTCACTGCTCAGCCACCATCTCCACAAAATAATTCAACAGGTTCCAGGCATCTCAGGCCAGAGGACGAGTCACGAACCTGTCATAAGACGTGTGGTGATGTGTTCTCTGCTCACCTTTGTGGCGTCACCTCCCTCCATTCAGCTCTCGGAGCTCCCCATGTTGGCTCACACTAAGGGCCTTTAGTTGACTAGCCCCTCAATTAGATTGCTCCTCTGTCTTCCCCACCCCTTTCACCTGGTAAAAGCCTGTTGATGGGCCCTATCTTACAGGTCTCTGCTCTGTTGCTGCTTCCCCTTAGAAATCCTTCCCTTCCCACTCCTTTAAGACCAAAATAGGGCCTCCTCTGGTCTGTTCTTATCACACACTAACCTCCTCCGATGTAGCCCTTATCACACTGCATTGTCACTGGGCTGTTTCACCATTGTGACTTCAGAAACTACTCTTGTATCTGGCCCATAATTTCTATTAATAAATATTTGTTTAATAAGTGCTGGAGGCATTGTGTTCTAGCCCAGTAAGAAGAGTGGGCAGAGCTAACTTGTAGCAGGGGACACAGAAGTAAATGGTTAATACAACCTGGCCATTTTGGGACCTAGAGAGAGTCTAAACCATCAACCAACCCATGGAGGTGGGACCAAAGCAAAACTGAATCTAAAGTTAAGTGTACGTGACAGTTGTCAGTGGGTGATGACAAGATGGGGAGGCCAGGTTTGGGGGGACAGAGCCATAAGTGATGCCCTGAAGCAAGTGACTCAGTGAAGAGGAAACTTTGATCATACCCCCATAATCTAGGCAGAATGGGGGTATGAAAACACTAACCCAGGTAGACAACACGAAGATCAAAAACACTTGGAGTTGACATAACCATCCTCAATGTGCGCTCCTCATGGAATTGTTGCCTTTAGGATTTCGGGTCAAACTTAAGTCAAACATTCCCCTATGGGCTTCCCTGGTGGCGCAGTGGTTGGGAGTCCGCCTGCCGATGCAGGGGACACGGGTTCATGCCCCGGTCTGGGAAGATCCCACATGCCGTGGAGCAGCTGGGCCCGTGAGCCATGGCCGCTGAGCCTGTGCGTCCGGAGCCTGTGCTCTGCAACGGGAGAGGCCACAACAGTGAGAGGCCCGCGTACCGCAATGGTGCCACTGGCCTCTTCTTTTCCTAACTGTCCAAGAATGAGTCTTCTAGAAAGACAATGTTTCTTATGAAAGGTTGGTACTTTCCCTGGAGCAGCCCCTCAAAACAAGCAGACAAGCTTGTTTGTATAGACTTAATAGTTCCATAGCCTTGACCTCTATCATTTCATTTTTTTAAGAGTATAGCCCTAAGGGGAGCAAAATTTGTCACCCCAAAATGCCTCTTTGGCATGCAGATTATTTCAAGTGAAAAACAATCAAGAAACAGAAGACTTAGGAGGAAACTTTGACCTTCCCCCAACCGCCTGAAGAATAATTTAGATAGAGGAATATTCCTGTTTCAGAAATAAAGCTTTCACCAGAGAGAGGTGCAAAGAATATGGGCTAGATATGGTGGGGGGAACTCTTAGAGATCACAGTCCATTCTGTATCCCATTGCCTCTGCAGTGCCCAGCAAACATTTGTTTACAAAACATTTGCTTTTCCAGCTCCATACGAACTGCCTTCCTCCCCTTTGAAATCCCAAACCACGACCCCCAACATCCTCTTCTGTCTTTAGCTGAAGATGGTATTTAAGGTGAGGGTTTCAGCCATTTTGGTGAGTTACTTGGTTTTCCTGGGTCTCTCCATGTACTCATGTTATTAAAATTTTGTTCAGTTTTCTCCTGTGAATCTGTCTCATGTCGATTTAATTCTTAGACCAGCCAGAGAAACCCAGAAGAGGAAAATTTCTTCCTCCCCGAAATGTATGAACAAACTGCAGTACATCCATACAACAATAAACAACCATGGCTACATACCAGATGATTCCATTTGATGACATTCTGGAAAATGTAAAACTACAGGAACAGAAAGCAGTTCATGTTTGCCATGGGCTAAGGGCAGGAAGAGGGGTTAGCTACAGAAGGGTCACAAGGAAACTTCTGGGGTGACGGAACTTTCTCTGTCTTGATTGTGGCCATGGGTACACATGTAGACGTGACTGTATGCATTCATCAGAATTCATACAACAGTGATAATGTGGATGAATTTTATTATATGTAAGTTATACATCAACAAACCTAACCAAAAAGAGGTAAGTGGTAGGTGCAGTAATTAGAGGCAAAATCCTCCAAAGCCTTGCAATCTGGGACTCAAGGACTTTTTATTACATTTCAGAGTCAAACTTCTCTCCTCTTGCCAAAAGAAAGGAAAAGGCTAACTCAAGGTCCATAGGCCTGCTGCCATGGAAGGGGGTAGACAGCATAAGCCATGCGTGCCCCCAAGCAGCCTCACCGTTAACAGGGCAAGGCCTCCTCGGAGTCTGGAATCACTGCAAGGTCAGGAGAGGGGCTGATGCCCTGTTGAGCTCCTTGTCTCTGTGTCCTGAGTTATCCCTCCTGGTGAAGCCTCCTTTAGCTATCATGTCACAGTTGTAGCCAAAATTCAGCCTCTGTACCCCAGTACAAAACTGAACCTCAGAGACAGAGTTTTGGGTGAAGTAGAAAAGAACAGCTATGTTGCTTTGCCAGGCAAAGGGGGCCACAGCAGGCTAATGCCCTCAAAGCTCTGCGTCCCCCGACCCGGAGGGGTCAGTGAGGAGTTTTATAGCAATGGTACAAAGAGGGCGTGATCAGCCCGTGGACATTCTCCTGAATTGTTGGTGGTGAGGCAACTGGGAGTCAGCATGATCAACCTTCTGGTTCCAACCGGTCCAGGGTCTCAATGGTTAACTTCTCCTACCTGGTGGGGGGTTTCAGTCTCTGCAAAACAGCTCAAAGATATTGTCATGTGTATCCCTTGAGGGGGAACCAGGACCCCGCCCCAAGCCTGCACTATTGTTTCCAGACTGCTCCTCCCTTGTCTCTGCATCCCCTCCCTTCCCTGATTAGCAACTGTTTGAACTTGCCCTTGGAAAGTCAGGGAAGGTCATGGAGGCTGAATGAAGCCTATTTCCTGCAAACAACAAATGGGGGACAGAGAAAGGCTTTTGCGCCCAGGAGCCCCACAGAGTCCTGCTTGGTTTTCAGAGCGAGAACACTGTTCTCTCAGGATTATGTATTTCCCCCCCTCCCCAAGAGTGTCTGGATCTTCTTACTGCCCTTTACTCCCCACTGCCAGGGTGTCTTTCCCTAAGCTACCAATAGGCATGTCAGTGGCTGCTGGACCCTGCTGGGTGGAGGCTCATGGGCTGGGTTGTGGGAGGCAAGGGGAGTGGCATTTCCTGGACTCTGCCACAGGGTGAGGAATCCACAAGTAAGGGCCTGCACAGAAGCCAGAAGGACAATCTTACGGGCATTTCATACCATGTCATGATTGAACAGTGTCCGTTTTGGGGAGAGGGGGTATTTATTTATTTGTTTGTGTGTATTTAACTTAGCTTGATTCGTGTTGAGCTCCAGGAGAAAAAAATGCATGGCAGGAAATAAGTCCCTTCCACATATGTGAAATATAAATTACAAATACTATTATTCCCATTCACAAATTAGCAAAATGTGACTGAGAGGTCAGCAATTACTCATTTCAGGCTACATATCTAATTAATGAAGAGTCGGAAATAAAATCATGACATTCCCCTGGTTAAAGCAATCAGATTCATGTCATAGTGAAGGAAGCCCTGGGCTTAGCATTGGACACTTGCCTGCATTTGACTCTCAGATTTGGAATCTGAGAGTCCAAATCTGAGAAAATAATATATACATTCTTTTTTAGATTCTTTTCCATTATAGGTTATTACAAGATATTGAGTAGAGTTCCCTGTGCTATACAGTAGGTCCTTGTTGGTTATCTATTTTATATATAGTAGTATATATATTTTAATCCCAAACTCCTACTTTATCCCTCCTCCCCCCCTTTCCCCTTTGGTAACCATAAGTTTGTTTTGTATGTCTGTGACTCTCTTTTCTGAAAATAATTTCCTTTGTAACATTTTTTTTTAGATTCCACACTGGTGCTACCCTGTAATGAAGTCCTCACAAATTCAACAGGAAAATGGAACAATAAAGACAATGCAGAGAGTTCTTTATGAGCTAAATGTGTTCGATTTTTTAAAAATCCTTTATTCTCAATTTCTCTTCCTTTTTTTTTTTCTCTTCCTTTTGGGGTATCAAAATTCCTTATAGAAAATGATGATAAAATTTGTTGCTTTTTGTTATTTGGTCAAGTATCACTTTTTGAAATTTTAGTAATATGTGAGATCCAAGAGCTTAGGAACCAATAGCCCATAGGACAAATTTAAGACAAAATTGCAGAGTAGATAAAGTTTGACCATGTCACTCTCTTTCCAGAAACCTTACTCTTTCAGGCTACTTTGGACTTGCCTCTAGTTCCTCTGAAGACCTGCACTTACCTCTTATGCAACTGCCATTGAGAATCCAATTGAATTTCTCAAGTAATATTTATTAATCAGCTACTAAGTGCCAGGTGTTGTAAAAAGAAATAAAATCCCTTTTTCTCAAGATGCCCATAACTTAATGAGAGAGACAGGTCCCTATGAGATAAAGCATAAGACAATCTTAGAACTGTACTAGACAAATTGTTTCCAGGCTAGAGATAAAGGTGCTAGAAACCCAAAGAGGAGGGGCCTGGTTTCTGGAGAGAAAAGGAATCATGTTCCAACAAAAAGTTACAAAAGCTTTTGAGAGAATTTGTATCATTGGAATAAGCCTGCAGACACAGATAGATACATACGCATATTTACACATATACATTTCCAAAGTGACTATGTGACAGAGAATGATATCCAGGCTAAGTCAGAAAAATCTACTTGGACAAAGTTGGGTTGCTATTATTTCGCATGCACATAATTTAGAGTGTTTAGGGAACTGCTGATCTGCTGCTATTGGCTATAGTTGGCAAAGTGGGTAACATTCAAGTGATTGTAGATGTAGGGTAACCAGAAAAAGTCACCAACCCAGGTGTTAAAGAAAAAAACTAAACAAAACCAAAACACTGTATCAGAGGGGCTTCCATAGGATTTGGTCAAGTTTTAAGACAAAGCTGTTAATTATCAATCAATAGTCAAACAACAACCAAAAAAGTATCAGTCTAGTATGCTGCTATCTTCTGGGTGTAAATCAATGTCTGTACAGCTTTAAGAATATAAAGGCACTTTGCTGTCTATGTGGGTTCATTTGTTTCTGCTTCGTTTTTAGTCCTGGAAAATCTTGAAGGGCAATGCAGTACATAATCTCCAGCTTGTCTGTATTGGGTCTAGTAAACCAGTTCATCTTTTCAGTGCCCTTTTAATTGGATCCATGAAAGTCAGTGTGTTTTGAGCCTATTAGCCTCAAGAAAATATTTCTATCTTCAAACGGTCAATGAACTTATGAAAAAAAATGTTTAACTTCACCAGTTATCAAAGAATACAAATTTTAAAAAAGAGCATAAAATGGTTTACCTATTAGATTGTAAAAGAAGAGTGAAAATGTTAGTGTCTGCTGTTTATGAAGGCGGGACAAAGAACGTTCTCCTGTACAGCTGGTGAAATTGTGACTTGTCCCAACCAGAGGGCATTTGGTAATATGTAACAAAAGTCTAAAAAAATGCACAAGTTGACCTAGTGACTTGTTGGAATTTGTCCTAAGGAAATAAACAGACATCTGCTAAAATTATTCAATAATTATTTAAACATATAGCAGTAGGATATTGTATCCAAATATTATAGTTCATCCATAAAATAGACTGCAATGCAGTCTTTAAAAATACAGATGCTAGTCTGTATTTGGTGACATGAAAAGATGCTCATGATAAATGTAGGTAAGAAAGATAGGCTACAGAACAAATATAACTGTGGTTCCATTTGAATAAAATACATATGCTATGTACCCAATAAAGATACACAAAGACACATTCTGAAGAGATATAAATCAAAATCTTAACCTTAGTTATATTGTTACGGGGGGGATTATTAGCGATTTGATTTTATAATTTAAATATTTTTATTTTATACACTTCTATGATAAGTGGTCATGATTCAGTTGAGCAGCCGGCGGGGGCACAGTGACTAAAGGCAGAAATCATGCAATAAATCAGAAACAGGCAATTAGGGCTTGGGCCAACTCCGCCATTCCTTAATGAAACATAAAAAGTCACTTTCTTTCTCAGGTCCTCAGTTCCCTCATATGAAGCATGAAAGGGATTAACTAGATATTCTCAAAGCCTATTCTAGTCCATTTCAGGCCCAGGACACTTAGAATGGTACCATGGTATTTGAATACCAAGAGAGACTCAACCCTTGAATTGTAACCACCAGCAAAAACGTCTTAAGATTCATAACAGAAACATCATTAGAGTTTAGTTTCTCTGTCTCTCAATGGCCTGAAGAGGGGATTTGAGGGGGAGTGGGGAAGCAAAGGGACTATGGTGTGTTTTAAATGATCAATCTGCATGAGGACTAAATCACTAACATTCTCTTAAGCTTACCTGTCTCTGGGCTAGTCCACTGATCTGACGGTGGGCACACCGTGCTGAAGGGGCAAAGGCTCTAGGTAAAAATCCAGGTGAGCCTATTCAAGCCCATGGCCAGCCATGTTTAGAATACATACAGTTGTTCAAAGGGAGAGAAAGTGGGCTGATTCCATGCCAACCAGGACTATTACTGTAAAATTAAATTAACAGTCAGTGTCTTCATCACCCTACAAATTATCCCAAACAGTACCAAATAGCTATACGAGGTTTCAACAGACATCACCATTGTCATTACTGATTTGGAGTCACTGACCTATAATGAAAAAAGATTTCAAGAGGAATAAGGTCAAGCTGTGCAGAAGAGAACTACTTAACTTCGGAGTAGCGTCTGATAACATAACGACACCCAAGGGAAACTGGAAGTATTCAGCCTTACTCACTTTTGAATCCCTTTCAATGCAGCTTCCCATTTCCCCTGAGTGTCTTCCCCTCCTTCAGAATTTGAATCCAGTCTATTCCATGTATAGAGGGCAACCAACATAACTTTTGGCTACGGATTTGTCCAGTTTCTTCATTGTCTTGTGAATTCAGCCTGTTCGTTACTCATTGCTGCGTGAGGAATATACATCTCTCCTGTCCCTCTACCCTAGTCCTCCAAACCTTTTTCCTACATTCATCATGGCTGAGATAGAGCCCCACTTCTGGGAGGAAGGCCTATATACCCCTTTGGTTTTCATCAGTTCTCCTCTGTTCTGGTCTGTTTTCATACATATGATGTAAACCTATCTCGAATCATATTCTGCCTCAGCAACTCTGAACTGTTTCATAGGTGTCAGTTTTGTGCCTATAGAATAGAAGCTTCTTTAGGGTAAAGACCAGGTCCTATAGTTCTCTGTATCCCTCAAAGTATTTAATGGATGCTCTGTAACTCTCTTTAAATGGGTGATTAAATACATAATAAATAAACAAATATCCATGGGCTAGTGACTATATGTGCATAAGGCATCAAGCCTAAAAGAAAATCAATAACCTTCAGTCCTCCTAAGAAATGTCCATTGGTTACTGGGGACACATTTTGACAGCATGGGAACCAAGAGAGGAATCTGGGAAGGCAGGAGCATCAGGTATCCTAAAGGTTGCCATATAGGGAGAAATTAGTGAGGACTGGCATTGGGATAGAGGTGGGATTCCACACTGGAGAATGTGGGCAGGCTGATACAGACTTGAGGGAAGGACCACTGGACTTTGTAACTCTAACAATTTCTCAAATTGAAGAGTCTCCTCTATCCCATATGGACAGGCAGAAGCTGACCTAGCTGATCGCTGCCTTGACTGTTCCAGTGTGTTTATTCTAGTTCTGGCCAGCCTGGCTGATAATGTAGGCCCTTTCCTGTGGCTGCTAAAAGTAGCTGCAAGGGCAGTTGACCTTCCTCCAACCAGTAGATGCAAATCTACTAACGGATGGACATCGGTGGCTCTGACCACACATCCCGGCAGTCCTCTCCCCACTCCTGCTCTCTAACCCCTTTCACAGCTGGCGAGGACCAAGCAGGGCGGGCAGAGCTACTGGTAGATCTGCTTTCTAGCTAATATCATTTGGAGTGGAGATACTTTTAACCTTGTTTGGTTTTCCAAGATAAGAAGCAGACGGTGATGCAAATACTGCAAGGTATGTGTCATGTGATTACTGCGGATGCAAACTTGAAACCTGCCTGGCACAGAAGAGCTTTTAGATGAACTCTGGCTATCCCTGCCAGCCCAGGAAGTCTGTGACATCACGGAGAACAAAGGCCCATTTTCACAATGGTTCTAATTAAAAATTAGCACATAGCACAGTGCCTAGCAAACTATACATGTGTGTGTGCGTGCATGTACAAAGAGAAAGAGGATGATATCAACATGTTTGGTCTTACATTATAAAGCTATTCATAAGATTTTATTATTTGGAAAAAAACACATGAAAATCATGGGATAGGCAGAAATTCTGCAAAAAAAAAATAAAATTCAAAGAATATTCTCCAAAATGTAAAATGATGATCTGTTAGGTATAATTATGGATATTTTAGATGTATTATCCTTTTCCGTGTTGATTTTTTTTTTACTAAAGGCATTCATTAATCAGAATTAATTAGAAAAAAGAAAAAAAAATCTTGTCAGTTGGCTCTTTCCTGCACAGTTCCTCTCAAATCTGTGACATCCACTTTCTGATGTCAGGACATCTGTGCTCCTACACACAACAGCTTGTTCTTGAATATCAGCTGTGGCATTCTTGGGCTTTTGAGTCAGGCCACTATGTTTCTTCTACCCTCCTAAAGCTTTAGAACCTGAGAGAAGCAGCTTAGGGCCCAGTGTCTAGCCAGGCTGGTCTTGAAGTTAAATAATGAGCCTTCTCATCTGTTACTCTCAGGCATATAAGCACCTAGACAGGATCTTGCATACTTCTGCAAACAAAGGAATTGGAACAGTATTTTCACAATTTTCTACTTGTCTAATCATGGAAGCCAAAGTGCATTTGCTTCTAAAATAAAGGGAAGAGAATCAAAGGTCATGGGGTGGTTGGATTTCCTGCCCCATGAAAAGAACAAGGTGACACTGGGTGACATGTAACAGCACAGCATTAGAAATGGTATAGGAGCATCCAATTGTAATTAACCTTTGGAGCTCTCTGCCCTGGAATGCTACCAAGGCCAGTATCTTAGCTGGCTTTCAAAAATAGTGTTAGAAGGTGATGTGCATTTAAACCAGATCCCACAATTATACCAGGTGTGCTTGTAATATGATTAAATATTAGCACTATCCATCTCCCCAGACATGGGCAGAGGATTTCTGGCTAGTGTTAAGAAAGCACTCCAAAAAATAAATAAATAAAACAAAAAAAGAGAGAGAAAGCACTCTAACACTGATGTATGCAACTTGGCTATAAGATTATGTGTTGGACAAAGCAAGGATATGGTAGCAGCCAAAGTCACTTGCATTGTTTAGCATTTTGCCATTCAGAAATTTCTCTCCCTTATACTTTCATGTAATTTCCAGAGCATTCTGTGAGGAAGGTTATTAATCTTCCCATTGCACAGATATGGAAGTCAAGGCTCAGAGTTTAACTGACTTGCCCACTATTACATAGCTATTGAATGGCAGAGGTCCAACAAAGATGTATGGACTGTTCATCTCTGGCCTCATCCTGTATGTTGGATCAGTGGCTGATTATTGGAATTACTCAGTGATTTTTTAAAAAATAATGATGTCAGGGCACCCATCTCTCACCACCATCCCCCAGTAGATTCTGGTTTAACTGGGGCCTGAGATTTAATATTTTTCCTAAGTGTTCCTCAGTAGACTCAAATATGTAGCCAAGACAGGGAATCAAACTGTTAGATGAAAATGATGACCCACTATGATGTGTAATGTGCAGAACAGGCTGTTCCATGACACTATGGACCCGTCGCATCAGAGGAGGATGCAGATCAATGCTTTCAGGCTGGTGCTATATGTTGGTTGCATAAGTGATTGCCTACTTGGTATAATTTGACAACCAATGAAGGATACCGCCATCTAAAATGGGCCCTCCTCTGTCCCTTCACTGTGCCTGAAATAGTAGAGAACTGCAGGGCTGGTGCACGATCAGAGTCTGGGAGGCCCCTAATGGGCCAGGCAATGATCCTTCAATGGCTAGCTCATGGGCAGGTCCCAGATGTCCCACTGAAGAGACTGGATGGCCTAGGCAGCTGGGGGTCCTTGAGGATCTTGGAGCAGCAGGTTTTACTGCCAACCAGTATAGAGGTGTTCTTATAATTTATCAGTCATTATGGCCACATTTGTGTGCACTAGCAAAGGTGGTATTCCATCTTTGAATATGCTCTCATCTCAATGTTTAATAACCAGGGGAGAGGCAGGAGTAGAAACCCCGAGTTGTAGTGTTTGCCAATTCCTATGGTGTAAATACTCTCACTATGGACAATTTTAATCTACCAATGTGATGTCACTAAATATGGAGTTGGGAAGAGATGTACAGTAACACATGGTTTTATAGTATTTATATCATACAGATACACTAACTGTATAACCTCAAGAGTATGAATACTAGTAAAATGTAGTAAAATAATTAGGACATGAGTTTTTACCAACTTTTTAAAATACAATTTGTTTTATAAATCAGGAGTTTGGGATTAACACATACACACTACTATATATAAAATAATCAACAAGGACCTACTGTATAGCACAGGGAACTTGACTCAATACTCTGTAATAACCTATATGGGAAAAGAATCTGAAAAAGAATAGTTACATGTATATGTATAACTGATTCACTTTGCTATACACCTAAAACTAACACAACATTGTAAATCAACTATACTCCAATATAAAATAAAAATTAAAAAATAAAATTTGTTTTATAAGTTTATATAATTTAATTTTTAATAAAGACTGAGTTTAACAGCCAGCTAATAAAAGTCATGAAAATCTAACAATTGACTCTCAGGAACCAGTACAATCTGACTTCGGCATACCACCGACCCACCCTAATCATTAGCGTCACTGTTGGAGGGAAAAGATTGGAAGGTCCCTAATGAAGAGAATATAGCATGCCTGAAAAAGTGCAACACAATCACCCAAAAGAATCCATAAATAATTTATGGCAGGTGAATCTGTTAGATTGACTGTTGAATTGTTTTGTAATATCATGGAAGAAAAGGCAAATAGAGAAGAAGCTTCAGTATTCTCATAAAGAATATGGAGGTAATAACACCAAAACTCAATAAGGTACATAAAACACAGTGACTAAAACATAGTAATCCCTACATAGATGACAGTCACTTTTACTTCTTTTGGAATAGACAAGAAAATTAATATTTAATGCACATTGTATATTTGTTAGATACTGTGCCAACAACTTCTGAAGGCTGATGTGATAGCAAGAAAAATGGCAAATGAAGTATAAGAGTTACAAGATGAAGAATTAGTCCTCACCCCATCCATTGGCTGGGAGTTAGACAAACAGAACAGTAAGTATACGTAGCACCTGGTGATACGAGGAAAAGGCATGGAATAGGCAAAGGACTGTTGAACACAGGGGTAAACCACCAGTGTCTGGTAGAGGGAATAAGGACAGATACACAGAAGGGAAATAGTTTCATCTTGAAGACTTAAGAGGAGTCCCTTGGGCAGCAAGGTGGACCTTTTGGTTTATTTTTTAAAAAAGCTTACACAAACGCTCAGGAAGGCCTGGAACGTCTCTAAAAAGATCCTTTGATGGAGTCTAGGCTGCGTGATAGAGAGGAGTTGTAAAGAAGATCTGAGAGAAGCTTGCCAAGGAGTTGGGACACTATCCTGTTGGCTATATTGGCATTATCAAGGGAAGGGAAATTCTGAAATATATGTTTTAGAAGACAATCTTGGCTACTCTGAAAGCAGTGCAGCAAATGCAAGCAGAAATAGAGACAAAGACGTAGAGAACAAATGTATGGATACCAAGGGGGAAGGGGGGGGGGTAGCAGGAATTAGGAGATTGGGATTGACATATATACACTACTGATACTATGTATAAAATAGATAACTAACGAGAACATACTGTATAGCACTGGGAACTTAATGCACTGTGGTGTCCTAACTGGGAAGGAGATCCAAAAAAGAGGGGATATATGTATACGTATAGCTGATTCATTTTGCTGTACAGTAGAAACTAACACAACATTGTAAAGCAGCTATACTCCAATATGAATTAATTTTAAAAAATGCAAGTACTAAATTTGTTTGCTAAGGATGGTGGCGGAAGACCCAGTTCAAAGACAATTTGAATTGTCCGGGAAATATGCAGAAAAGACCAGAATTACCCACTTCAGAGAAATAGAGTTAGAGAGGACTGGAAAAATATTTAGAGGATAAAATCAATAAGACTCGGGGACTGATGGTGAGTGGGCAGAGAGAGGGAGGACGACGAATCAGAGGTTTCTAAGTAGGGAAACGTGGTAGATTGTGATGACGTTACCTGAAACAAGGGAAGCAGTAGAAGTATGAGTTTTCAGAAATACAGTATGAAAAAGCCCAGTGTGAAACCGCTAAACTCAGTGAGTGCAAACACCTGGACTGTTTCTGTTTGTCTCCTATCTTGCATTGTGATCTAGTGACTTCTTTGTTTCAGGTTGAGAGGGGCAAATAGAAGTGTGCATATGAAAGTGCTCGGGGAAAAACATATGGGAACGGATGCAAATAAGAACCCTCATCACCATTTACTCAAAAAAAGTGTATTATGTCATGATCCCAGGACCCTAGGAGCCTGTGCGGAAGTTCTCCCACTGCCCCCCACCCCAAGTCTGGCCTTCTCTCTTCCAGACCAGCAGTGGGACAGGGAAAACAGAGGGGCCAAATCACAGGGCAGTCATCTCTCCTCTTCAGCCAGAAAAGTATCAGAAAACTATTTTATGGGGACTGGAATTGAGGACAGGCTAGCAGAATCTGCTTTCTGTGGCAGAGATAGAGTGGCTAGGGTGGCCGTAGAGAGGCAGGCTGGAGGCCAGAGAAAGACCTGGAAACAAGGTGACCCTACATGGGGTCAGGATGTAAGATGGATTTGTCAGGAGCACAGGGCTAGGCTGGGGCGTGAACCAAGAGACACGGCCAAGAACAAGGCAGGAAAGTAAAAGGAAATAGGAACTAAGGTAGAATAGATGTAGAGGATAAACACACTAGCAGAAGTCAGGGTCCAGGTTGATCATAAACTCAAAGAAGCGGTGGGCAGAGTGCAGCTCTGCTGAGATCAGAGCAGTGTTCAGAAGCCTCATTCCCCCCAAAGTAGGTCTCCCTGCTCACGCCTCTTTTTAGCAGAACGCTGTGCAATCCCCGAGAAGCTCCTCTCAGTCCTAACAAGCAACAGTCATCCGAGGGGGCCAATTTTCAGCCGGCCAGAGGCTCGCCCTCTGGTTCAGGAGTTTCACCGAGTGCAAAAGTCACCTTTGAAGTGCGTGCACTCTCTGGGTGACTGAATTTATTTCCTAACACTGGGACCGGAGTCCTAGCACAGGGGATCCTGACCAAGACTCTGATGCAAATTAAAGTAACGGCTCAGGGCTTCCCTGATGGCGCAGTGGTTAAGAATCCGCCTACCAATGCAGGGGACACGGGTTTGAGCCCTGGTCCGGGAAGATCCCACATGCCATGGAGCAACTAAGCCCATGCACCACAACTCCTGAGCCTGTGCTCTAGAGCCTGCGAGCCGCAACTACTGAAGCCCATACACCTAGAGCCCGTGCTCCGCAACAAGAGAAGCCACTGCAATGGGAAGCCCACGCATCGCAAGGAAGAGTAGCCCCCGCTCGCCGCAACTAGAGAAAGCCCGCATGCAGCAACGAAGACCCAACACAGCCAAAAATAAAAATAAAATAAAATAAATTAATTAAAAAAATAAAAGGAACGGCACAAAGTGGCGTTACAGCCCCAGCAAACTGTTCCTACTGCAGGGGCTCACTACAGGTGGCAACCTGAGAACAGTTTCCAATTTCTGGAGGAGGTTAGAATGGTTATTATTGATATTCTATCCCCCAGTCGAACAGATCACATTTTTAATGATTAAGCAAATATAATCAACTACAAATCCATCTCGAGAATTAAGTCAGTCCAGGCTTTGCAGGGCCAGCCATCTAACCATGACCCTGAACCAGGCACTCTTTCCCCCCAGGTCTTGGGCACAGTTATTTGGAAAATGAAGGCATTGTGTTACAGCATCCTTGATTGTCCTTCCAGTCGGTTTAAGGAATATAAGTAAAAAGCCAGCAAGATTTGAAATGAAAGCAATTATATGTTGCTCCTGCATTTCACCTGTGTAGGCTGAACACATAGCCCTGATTTGATAGAGATGTTAACTCACAAACAAATTAGGAGAAAAGAGCCAGCATTTTTGTGGAGGGGTAAAGAATTGTATCGGAAAAGGTTAAGTCTTCCTTCCAGCCATGGCCCAGGTGCAGTTCCTTGAAAGGCAGCTCCCACAGCACACACACTGGTTTCAACAATGAAAATTCTGTGCCAGACACCACAGGGAACAGTGCGATTTCTCCCTCACCCAGTGTCTTCCCAGAAAAGGGAGAGAGAACACAGGAGGCAGTGACCGGCACAAAGGAGCCCTGTTGATTTCTTTGTCAGGTATGGTGTGTCTGCTCTCACAGCTCTTGGTCAGGGTGGGGACCATCGAGTCCTGAAGTGGCACTACCTGGGACCACTGGGCAGCTGGGCTAAATACCCTTCCGGAGGATAAGACTTACTTTACAGCCTGTAATTAATGCTGCAAACACAGGGAACAAACAAAAAGAAAAGAAAAAGGTAAAACACTCATACTTTCTATGTTCTCAGTAAGAAATATGGCTGTGTGTACTGTTGCTGGGAATGTAAACTGGTACAGCTACTATGGAAAACAGTATGGAGGTTCCTTGAAAAGTTAAAAATAGAACTACCATACGATCCAGCAACTCCACTTCTGGGCGTTTTAATGAAGAAAAAACAGTCAAAAAGATATATGTACCCCTATGTTCACTGCAGCAGTACTTACAGAAGCCAAGATACAGAAAGAAGCTAAATGTCCATCAATAGATGAATGTGTAACCGAGTCCAAGCTTGCTCTGCTCGCCACAAGACAGGCCAATAAATCCGAGACGAGGGGTTGAGGCAAAGAACATGACTTTATTCAGAAGGCTGGCAGGCCGGGAAGATGGCAGACTACAGTCTCAAAGTAACCATCTCATCGGTTTGGATGCCAGTTTCTTTTATAGCACAGAGGGGGAGGAGATGAGGAAGTAAAGTAAACAAGCCCTAAGTTTTGCAAATATCCCCTGAAATGACCAGCCTCAGGGAGGGGATGTGTTAATTTCTCCTTTCTTGAAGCCATCCATATGTGGACAGGGTCCGGATGTTTCCCTGAACAAAGGCACTTTGGTTTAACATTCAGGCAGAGGGGCAGGGTTCCCCGAGGCAGGCAGTTATGCATATACAGTATCCTTTCGGTGAACCAAAGCAATGGGAAACAAAGGTTAAAGTAAAAGAAACACAGATCCAACATGTAGTCAGATTTGGCTCTTCCCTGTTACAAATGGATAAAGAAGATGTGAGATATATATATATTATATATATATGTATGTAATATATATATACACACACACATACACACAATGGAATATTACTCAGCCATAAAACAAATGAACACTTGCCACGTGCAACAACACGGATGGACCTAGAGGGTATTACCCTAAATGAAAATTCATACAGGGAAAGACAAATACCGTATGATTTCACTTATATGTGGAATCTAAAAAACAAAACAAACAAAAACAGACTCATAGATACAGGGGACAAACAGGGGGTTGCCAGAGGGGAGGGAAGAGGGAGGATAAACGAAGTAGGTGAGGGAGATTAAGAGGTACAAACTTCCAGTTATATAATAAGTCACGGGGATAAAATGTACAGCATGGGGAATATAATCAATAATAATGTAATAGCTTTGGTGACAGATGGTAACTAGATTTATCATGGTGATCATTTTGTAATGTATAGAAATACTGAATCACTATGTTGTATACCTGGAACTAACACAGTGCTATATGTCAATTATACAACTTTGCTGTGTAAGAGAAGAAAACAAAGTAGCAAAGTTCACTTTTAAGAAAAAAAACATGTGCCCTTTCCAAGTGCTATAGAAGTAATGAGTTCTTTACTAAAGTACTATTCAGTATGGTAGTCCCTGAGCCTGTGTGGCTGTTTAAATTAAAATTAATTAAAATTAAAACTTCAATTCCTTAGTCTCAGTAACACATTTTGGGAACTCACGAACCACATGTGGCTAATGGTCACCATATGGGACAGCACAGATATAAAACATCTCCAGCTTTGCAGAAAATTCTACTGGATAGAGCTGGTCTAAAAAGCTGGATAGATTCAAGAACAATAATTCATGCAACAAGTCTGCCTCCTAAATCACTTTTTACCTAGGACAGAAATTTAGTCTTCACTATCCGTTGGCTAATTCTCTACCGCCTCTGTTTTCTTTGGCTTTGGTACTTTACCTTACAGCTTACATTCAGTTGTTCAGTAATCAAAGTCACAGCATTGCAAAACTGGAGGACCACTTCCTCAGTGTTGGAGATGTGTCCCCCTCCTCCCTGTCTCTAAGACAACCCAGATGGCACTCAGGCAGCTCTGCAGCTCAGGGCCTCCATGGCCCCTCCTCACTTGGGTCTCCTTTCTGTGAGCAAATCAAGTCTTCTGCTCTCAGCGTCTCCAACCCCTACTTCTTAATTACCTCCTCCTTCAGGTTTTCACAGGACAAGTGACTCAGCAAAATGACTTTTTTTTTTGATTGATTGCTGGGAAGATGTTTTTATTTAGTTAGTTAGTTAGTTGTGCTGGGTCTTGTTTGCAGCAGGCAGGCGCCTTAGTTGAGGCTCACTGGCTCCTTAGTTGTGGCAGGCAGGCTCCTTAGGTGTGGCATGCGAGCTCTTAGTTGCAGCATGCATGTGGGATCTAGTTCCCTGGCCAGGGATCGAACCCGGCCCCCCTGCATTGGGAGCATGAAGTCTTAACTGCTGTGCCACCAGGGAAGTCCCAGCAAAATGACTTTCTAAATGAGCTTTCATAGTTGGCGATTCAACCCCCATGCAAACTGTGACTGGGGCTTATTTTTTTTAAGTAAACATGCCAATACTTTTTCATCAAATTAGTGTTTTTGAAAATAATCACCCTAGCAGTTAACGTACTTCTCCCAATTTTCTAATCATTGCTCAAATTACAGCTAGAACATTACTTAGGGGATTGGCTAGGGCAGGTGTGTGTGAGTGTACAGTGGAATTTCTTTTGAGGAGGGATGTGGCTATCTTCCTGCCCTCACCTCTTTAGGGTCTCTCCTTAAAACCTAAGAGGGCACAGAACTTTTGATTTTACAAAGCAAGGTTACAGGTCTTCTGACTCTCAAAACTGTAAGCACATAATTAACAGAATTAACAAGGTCTCTCATGAGGTACATAGGAGATGATCACAAGGTGCATTTGTTTGCCTCTCATAGAGTTGAGATGTTTTAATTATTCTTTCTTCTAATTACTGTATAAATGTGTGAGCACTTCTGTCCAGACTTCATAGTCACTTCTGTGCTGCCTTACATGCATGCACATCCGATAACGCTTCCTTGGGAAGTTTCTCTCTTACGTTCTTACAGAGGGGTCTTCTGTTGGCAGGATTGTATTTGCTGAGGACTGAATGTTTATGTCCCCCCTCTAATGCCCAGTGTGATGGTATTAGGAGGTAAGGCCTTTGGGAGGTGATTAGGTCATGAGGGTAGGGTCCTTGTGAATGGGCTTAGTGCTCTTACAAGAAAAGACATGAGAGAGATGCTCTTTCTCTTCACCACATGAGGATATGAGAAGACAGCCATCTGCAAACCAGGAAGAGTGCCCTCACCAGACGCCAGATTTGTAAGTGTCTTCATCTTGAACTACTCAGCCTTCAGAACTGTCAGAAATAAACTTCTGTTGTGTAAGCCACCCTGTCTTTTTATGAAAGCCTGAGCTGACTGACAGAATATTACTTCCCCAATATATGTAACATATATATTTTAGTGTTTTAAACCTGTATGTTCTGAGACGAATCTGATTCTTGGAACACTTTCAAAAGTCACCTCGATTTTGAGTAGCAAAATGGTCATGTAGGATTACAGAGTTTGGAATTAAAAATGGGGTAGGTTTTTTGTTGTTGTTGTTTTTTGTTTTTTTAAGTATGACCTACAAGTTACCTTCCAAGAATACATCTTTGAAGGGGATGGAAACTTAGGTTCATTTGTTAAAAATAAATGAATGAATAGCCTCATTACTTGATGCTTATACCATGTGTGCAATACATATGTGTATTCAAAAAACATAAATAGATTTTTCCACAAACAGTAAATTATCTTTTCCCTTATTTTTATACACACACTTAAGGTACATGAGCTACTTCATTAAAGATACTGGATATCCCTGCAATAATTTGCAGATACCAGAAATTCTGTCAAAAAACACTTTTTTAACTTAATTCTATTAACTCTTAACTTTTTGTTTTAACTCTGTTAAAGCCACTGTTAAGATGTCAAAAGAATAGAAAAAGCTAATTTTGTATCATTTTCTCCATATCCTGAGAACCCCATCCTTGGCTGTGTACAGAGCACAAAATCAGCTATAGTTTTTTCCCAATAGACTCACAATCTAAATTGAACTAATAGTCTCAATGCAAACATAAAGGAGAGAGGCCCTTGATAGAAAGATGTGGACAGGACCGAACATTACCAGCACCACCTCTCTCTGGGTGCAGGCATACACAGCCCTCAAGGTGGGATTGTACTGGTTAGGTGCAGAACATTCCCAATCTGCCTGTTGGATATTACTGCCAAGGAAAGTTATCTCAGAGTAAAACGTCACTGTTGGTCCTCCTCCAGTTTCCATGAAGGTACAGAGCATGGGGGCCCATCCAGGTGGTCTTCAGGTAGGAAAACAATACCCAACACCTCACCAGGAGTCTGATAATCCGGATTCATCCAGCCGATAAGCAGGATGATCTGAGTTAGGCCCAGGTGTTCCCTGTATCCCAGCATCTGTGTCTGAAAAATGAAGGAAGTGATGACACCCATCATCCTTCCAACTTGACAAACCACGACTCTGGAAGATTCAGGCCTGATTCCTTGAGGACAGTGTTTCCCTAATTTGACAGACCCTAAGAATCACCCTGGGGCACTGGTTCGAAAGAAAAAAACAAACAAACAGATTTTTGATTTTCAGCCCCAAATCTTTAGGGGAGAAGCCAGAGAAATTGAATGTTTAACTAGAAACTCTGGTGACATTGATGTAGAACCATGATAAGTAACAAGCCACCTAAGTCCCCTGTCTTACCTGGCTTTCATCTAATTTCAGAATGAGAAGTAGAAAGACTCTGTCCGTCTTCCTATTTCACAAATATGCCCAGATATTTTAGCACCTAAAGAGCAGAGCCATTTTGCTCATTGTTATTCTTCTATTGAATAAAGTAGTGAATCTCTAAATTTGTCCAGGGGCTTCATTAAATCTACTCTCATTTTAAATGAGAAAAAAAAATGTGCTTTGCAAGCATTTTCAGTTTTTTTGGCTCTAGTGCTACTTTGTCTATCTATCATTTATCTATCATCTATCTATCTGTCTATCTATCATCTATCAATCATCTATCTATCATCTATCTATCATCTATCAATCATCTATCTATCATCTATCATCTATCTATCATCTATCAATCATCTATCTATCTATGTATCTATCTATCATCTATCTATCTATCATCTATCTATCATCTATCTATCTACCTATCTATCTATCTCCAGAAGAAAGGGATAAGAAGGAAGGTATGAAGGAAAGGAAATGGAACTCAAAACAGGCTTCAAAATAACCTTTGTTACCCGTGATCTCAGGAATGTCATAATAGACAATCAAATGGATGACAGTTAAGTCGATTATAGGCGTGACGCCTTCGTGATGCTAAACAATTATTTGATTGGTTCTATCTCCAGTTGTGAGGCCTGCCAGTACCTTTGCAACACAGGCTTATAGAGAAAGAAGAGAATGCAGGAAGAGCAGCACTGGGACCACCAGCCCAGGTCCAGCTTACTGTCATGGGCGTGGTCAGTGAGTGGTCCATATCAGGGTATGCACACCAGTCTGGCCATCTGAGCTCAAACTCAGCCAATAGCTGCATCCAATGAGGACCCGGAGGAAGACTGTAGGGTAACATGATTCCCTAGACAGTAACAAGACTATGCCTTAAGATCCTGTAACAGAGTGCAAGGGTTCTTTCTCACATGTAACACACATATGCACAGGCACATACATACGTTCTTCCATTCTGCATACCTAACTGGATATATCCACTATATCCTTTAGGGTACTAAGTAGGATTTTGAAAACAGAAAAATGAATCTGGCTCTCAAAGAGGCAGATATTGTGGAAGAGTGTCAATCAAAGGTTTTTTAAAATGGAATAAAATGCCCGGATCTTTGGATGACACCAATAATCATACTTGTTTTGGAACTCCATGCCTGCAATAATCCCAGATTTTACTTGGTGTCTGAAATACAACCGATATCTGACCTTATTACTCCCTCTTTGCTTTCTAATGATTTAAGCAATATGTGGGTCATATGCTAAGAATGACCAATAACTAAATGACCGAGAGTCAGTTTGAGTGGCAGCAGAAGCCATAAAACTTACCTGCATGAGGAAATTGTCTGGACTTTCAAGAGGTCAGCTCAGCAGAAGCATGTGGCGTCTGACTGCCCTTTCGTGGTCATGTTCTGGACCCCCCCGTCACTGTAGAGCCGTGATAGAAGAAGGGATGGCCTGGGAGGTGATGATAGCTGCTGACTCAGCCACAGCTGGGACAGCACTTTTGCTGATGCATAAAATCTCCCTGTAGAAACATTTTATCCTTTGGTTAAATGTAATAAATATCCTCTTGTTTCAGTGGTAAGTGATTTGCTCTTGGCAATGCTTCAGAGAGGAAAACACCAACACCTTTGATCCATGGAGGAGGAAGACATTGGTCAAACACTAATGTATAGATACTAACTTCCAAGTGTGGCAGACCTTAGATGAAGGGAGGGCTCTACGCTCTGAATAAAGACCCTTCTGCAGCCCCCAGAGTGGAGATAGAATGGCAAAATCCAAACCAGTAACAGAAGGCATGCGGTGCAAGAACTAGCCATGGGAGAGGGGGCTGATAAGAGCTACACAGCATGTTCAGTCTCCACCTACCTTCATTTGAGGGCAAGACACTAGTCCAAGAAACACACACACCAAAAAGTCCAGTCATATAAACATGACAAAGATTGGGTTAAAGACTGAGTTGGAACCTGAAGATGCCCAGGGAGCACACCCAGGCATAGGGCAGAAATGACCAGCAGGTGGCACCATACCCATTGCTCTTTTAGTGCCAGCCTCAGTGAGAGTTGGCTATTGGACTGGGTTGAAAGCATCAGTACAACTGGGATTAGCTGGGGAAGAACCAATAAGACCTTTCAAGCACTGAGGCTTGTTGTTTACTGCAGCTGTTGATAGCAACACTTTGCAGCCTTACTCCAGTTATATCCAAGCCAGATCTGATTAAACACTATTCAAGCAGAGGTATGGCCAAGGGAGGCAGTTATATAAATTGTCCTATAAAAAAAATGAAGTTTACTGTTCACAAGGAAGCCACTGTTCATTGTTCAGTCTTATTCCACATCATCATCAGTATCTTTATATATGAATAAATATTGTGAGATTCAGGCCATAAGATTATTAAAATCTAACATTCTAAATTACAGTGATTGAAGATAAGACAATAGACCAATACTGTCTATGCAATGACAGTTTGGGGAGGTTAATATAGTCACTGGTATATATACAAATATAATTATTGTTGTATCATTATATATAGCCCCAAATGAGAAATTCTAGAAATTCTACCAATTGATAACATATAAGAACTGGCCCACAAATGGATGATGTCAAACAACTTCTTAATATGCTCAGGAGTCTCCCCTTAGTTCCAGCCTTTCTATTTCCCCAGTCTAACTGCAACCACTTTGCATAACATTTCTGGAAGCTTGTATTCCTGGCTTCAACCTGAATGCAAATTCCTCCCTACAGGATCACAGGGAGAGAATTGGCTTCTTGGAGATCATCTCATGTTGCAGACACCAGGTGACACAACAGTACTGCAACTCAGGACTAGACAATGAGGTTTGCATCATATCACAGAGCAAAGAGAAAGTAAAGTATTAAGTCTTCAAGTATCTGCCAAAACTATTTGCAAAACACCTCTCTGAAAAGGGCATGCACGTGTCCAGAATATATAAAGACCTCTCAAAACTCAATAATACAAAAACAAAATTGGGCAAAAGATTTGAACAGTTAGATCACCAAAGAAGAAATACAAATGGCAAATAAGTACGTAAAAAGATGCTCAACATCATTAGTAATTAGAGAAATGCAAATCAAAACCATAATGAACAAACTTAAAATGGTTTAAAGACCTAAATATAAGACCAGAAACCATAAACTCTTATAAGAGAACTTAGGCAAAACACTCTTTGACATAAATTGTAGCAATATTTTATTGGATCAGTCTCCCAAGGCAAAAGAAATAAAAGCAAAAACTTAAAAATGGGACCTAACTAGGGCTTCCCTGGTGGCACAATGGTTAAGAATCTGCCTGCCAATGCAGAGGACGCAGGTGCAAGCCCTGGTCCGGGAAGATCCCACATGCCTCAGAGCAACTAAGCCCGTGCACCACAACTACTGAGCCTGCGCTCTAGAGCCCATGAGTCACAGCTACTGAGCTCGTGTGCTACAACTACTGAAGCCCACACACCTAGAGCCCGTGATCCGCAACAAGAGAAGCCACCGCAGTGAGAAGCCCATGCACTGCAACGAAGAGTAGCCCCCACTTGCCGCAACTAGAGAAAGCCTACACGCAGCAACGAAGACCCAATGCAGCCAAAAATAAATACATAAAATAAATAAATTTTTAAAAATGGGACCTAATTGAACTTAAAAGCTTTTGTACAGCAAAGGAAACCATCAACAAAATGAAAAGACCACCTATGGAATGAGAGAAAATATTTGCAAATGGTGTGACCCACAAGGAGTTAATATCCAAAATATACAAGTTCATACAAGTCAATGTCAAAAAAACAAACAATCCAATCAAAAGCTGGGCAGAAGACTTGAATAAACATTTTTCCAAAGAAGGCATACAGATGGCCAACAGGCACATGAAAAGATGCTCAACATCCCAAATTATTAGAGAAATGCAAGTTACATCACACCCGTCAGAATGGCTATATCATCAAAAAGTCTACAAATAACAAGTGTTGAGACGATGTGGAGAAAAGGGAAACCTTGTACACTGTTAGTGGGAATGTACATTGCTGTAGCCACTATGAAAAACAGTATGGAGATTCCTTAAAAAACTAAACATGGAACTACTATATGACCCAGCAATTCCATTCCTGGGTATGTATCCAGCAAAAACGAAAACACCAATTTGAAAAGATACATGCACCCCAATGTTCATAGCAGCACTATTTACCAGAGCCAAGATATGGAAGGAACCCAAGTGCCCATCAACCGTCAATTGGATTAAGAAGATGTGCATATATATACATATCTATATATATATATATGTGTGTGTGTGTGTGTGTGTGTGTGTGTATATATATATATATATATATAAATAATGGAATGTTACTTGGCCATAAAAAAGAATGAAATACTGCCATTTACAGCAATGTGTATGGACCTAGAGAATATTATGCTTAGTGATGTAAGTCAGAGAAAGACAAATACTATATGATATCATTTATATGTGGAATTTATATACAAAAGAGAAACAGACTTACAGGTAAAGAAAACAAACTTGTGGTTACCAAAGGGGAGAGGGACAAATTAGGAGCATGGGAGCAACAGATATAAACTACTACATATAAGATAGGTAAGCAACAAATATTTACTGTATAGCACAGGGAATTATACCCATTATCTTGTGATAACCTATATTGAAGTATGATGTGCAAAAATATTGAATCACTATAATGTACACCTGAAACTAACACAATATTGTAAATCAACTATACTTCAATTTTTTAAAAATACAATAAAATACCACCATGCCTTTTTTAGAATATCTATTTTTTTAACATTAATGACAACACCAAATGCTGACAAGGACGTAGGGCATTAGGAACTCTCATACATCGCTAGTGGGAATGCAAAATGGTACATCTCTTTGGAAGACTGGCAGTTTTTATAGAGTTAAGTATACGCTTACCATATGACCCAGTAATCTCACTCTCAGGTACTTACCTAAGAATAACGAAAATTTATGTTCACATAAAAACTGTACACACACACAAAAAAAACCATATGATTGTCAAAAACTGAAATGACCAAACATCCAAAAATTCATGAACAGATAAACAAACTGTGCTACATCCATACAATGGACTATTACTTGGCAACAAAAAAGAAATAAACTATTGCTCATATAGCAACACAGATGAATTTCAAATGCATCATGTTAGTGAAAGAAGCCAAAATCAAAAGGCTACATTCTACGTGATTCCACTTATAAGACCATCTGGAATAGGAAAAATTATAGGAACAAAAAGTGTCCATCAACAGACAAATGGATAAAGAAGATGTGGTACATATACTGTAATAAAATATAATGTAACAGAATCAAAAAATGTAACCGAATCGCTTTGCTGTATACCTGAAACTAACACAATATTGTAAATTAACTATACTTCAATTTAAAAAAAAAAACCCACTTAGGCAAAAAAATAATAATAATACATAAATAATTTTATTTTAAAAAAAGACATAAAAAGACCCCAAATCCTAAGGCATGTGGTACCTCGCCACTCAGTGTTTGCTCTATAAATGCCATTTCAGAAGGGGACATGATGAATGAGTAGTTCCAGATCCATATGCAATGTTGAGTCAAGAAACAGTTTATAAACAGCTGGAAGAGCTCTAGTGTGTGAGGGAGGAGTAGAAAGACTGTAGAGAAGTTTTTCTAGGATCTAGTCTCCCTTCAAGTGTTCAAGAGTTGCAAGTTAAGAATCTGGGTTATATTAAAAGCATTTTTGATTGTTGCTCTGTATTCTTTTTATTGCAACACTGAGTCAGGGCTACTACAGTGGCCAGAGCTTTGTAACATGACAATTACATGTGTTGAATTATACTTACACAAAGTAAAAGTACTATGCAAAGGCAGTGTAGCATCCATTTATATAAAAAAAAGAGAGTCCTCTGAGAAAAAAGAAAACAATCCTGGTTCCCAGGGGTTGGGAATGGTGCAAGGGGTTGATTACAAAGGGACAGAGTGAGGGAACATTTGAGGTGATGGAGCTGTTCTATATTATGATTGTGGAGGTGGTTACACAACTATACACATCTGTCAAAATTTGTATAACTGTATACCACAAGGAGTTAATTTTACTATATGTTTAAAAAACATGAATAAAATAAAGCAAAATTAAAAATTTATTAAAATAATTGATAAAAGCCAAAATCAACGTGCAACTGTCAAGTTGAAAATTTAAATCAGGACACATTTTATCCCGTATTAATAGTGCTCCAGTAAAGTGACCAAAGGTTAATTTCCTTTTTTAAGTCTCTACCTTAAAGAATCTTTGTCTGAGTTATCAAAACCTCAAGTTGAGGAGGTGGGTCAGTCCTCAGGACATCCCAGAAGAGCCTCAGTGTTCGAGATGCAGTGAGGAACAGTGGAATATCTCCAGTGGGTATCAGTGATGCCTGCTGCCATCAGCTTATAATTGGCCCAGTCTAATTTCTACTAATTGAAGACCAAGGGCATAGAATCCTTGCGTGTGATGGAGCTTATCAAGAGCTTCTGATTCCTTATTATGAGTAATTTACAAACAAAAAAATGTGTCCTCCTTTGAAGTAAAGGAAGAAATAGGATTAGTCCCAGGTTCTTAAAGAAAAAGAAGAAGAAGCATAAGGCCTGCAAACACTCAAACACATGTGGAGGAAATGAATTCCAACCCAAAAGCAACAGAAAGAATTAGGATATGATTTTTTAAACTCTGTATTTATATAAGAAATTCAGAACAAAATAAACACCCACAGATGTATTTCTTGGGGAAAACAACGTAAAAGTCAAAGTTTCCTAAAATACGTATTTCAAGATCTCAAAGATAATTTTCCATCCAGTCAAAATAACCCCAGCTTCCTCCATACCCCTAATATTCAACCATATTCACCTGTGAAAATCCTACCCATTCTTCAAGATACAATTCAAAAGAAAAACAAAGATTCAACCTGAAATAACTTTGGAATTGCATCTCCTGGTATAGTTCTAGAAACTTGGCAAAATCCAACTTCGGTAATTCTTAATCCTATCACATGTGAAATCAAAAGGACCTAGTGAAGTTAAAAGAGCCCTACATCACTTGTTCTCAAACTTTAGCAGGCATTAGAATCAGGAGGAGGGCCTGTGAAAACACAGATTGCTGGGTGGGTCCCATCCCCCTAATTTCTGATTGAGTAGGTCTTAAGTGGGACCTGAGAATTTGCATTTCTAACAAGCTCCCAGGAGATATTCATGGTTTGTTAGTCAGGGGAACATACTTTGAGAATTACTGCCCTACATATTGCAAGAATCAAATAAGATAATTACCTGTAAAACTGTTTTATAAGGTATAAATTGCTATATTAGTAGAAGGGAGTCTTGTTTTTATTGTTACACTTACCCTGATCCTTTAAGAAGTGTTCTCTGACTCCCCAGCTAGATTTTAGTAGTTATTCCTTTGAAAACTTTGCACTTCTTTTCTGATCTGCCAGTAGTCTGCCTAGGATTGAAGCCATTTTTATTCTGTTTTTATTACTCCAAATAGACTTCATTGAAATCACTGAGATCACTCAATCCCCTGCAGTGCACAGCAGAGTGTCTAACACACAATGGGTATTCTGGGCAATAATTTGTTGAACTGAGTTGAATCCCTTATTATAAGAATACTGCTTTGCTTTCTGGTGGTTAAAATAAAAGTATAGTAGGAACATATTCCAAAGCACAATTTATTATTTTCCTGATGGAAAGATCACACTGAAACTGATACTCCATTGTCTATTTGAACAAATTATTGACATTGAATAAACTATAGACTGTACCTACAAAAGTAATCATTGCTAAGAATAGTGTGTATGGACATACATTTTAAAAGTTAGATATAAGTTTCTTGAGCAATAACGTAAATCTTCCAAGTATGACCTTTATTCCACGAGTAAATCTGTTTTCAACTTCATTGCTTCTTCTAAGAATGGAATCTGCTACAGGTATGAGAATGGTGACTTTGCTTCTATACTTAAAAAGGAAACTTACACAAATACGCACAAGGCTCCTGACTGTGGTAATGGAAACCACACCTGTCCACTGTGAAGAAACTGGATATGCCCACTCTTAGGCATGAGGAATAGATCACTGATTTTTAAGCTGTAAATGGCCACTAAGCCCTACGGAGTTAAATCATCCATTGTTTCTTGCATTTTAATAGTAAAGCCTCATTTGTTTAAGGCAAAGGAATTGAGTCATAATTACGGAAATACAGGCGCCAATGACCCCCTGGGTCATATGCTAAGGGATGGAAGGACTGTCCCCACACCCTGAAATGATGTCCTCATTGACAGTTACTTATTTTGCCCCCGCAGAAAGTCAAACTCTGTCTAAGAGGACTGGCAAAATGGAAAAGTAAAATTCTGAAATGGACATTTGCCCGTTCACGATTCATTTGGTTGACATTGTTCTTCAGATGTTACGACACATACCCTGAAGAGGGAAGTCAAAATCGATGCCTAACTTATTTTGAAAGCCTGATGGACCCCTATCAACTTATAGGCAGGTAGATTTTGGTTATCTACTGCTGTAAAATAAGCCATCACCGACAACAATCTATTTACTCTGGTTTTGCAATTTGGGCAGGGCTCAGAAGCGATGGCTTGCCTCTGCTCCATGATGGGTAAACTGAGGCAGCTCCACTTCCAGGATGGCTCCCTAACGTGGCTGGCTAGTTGGTTCTCATTGTAGCCTGGGAGCTCAGCCAAAGCTGTTGGCTAGCGGCGTTGACTCTTGCCCATGTGGAGGTCACTGCTTGGGCTAACTCGCAGATGACGTAGCAGGGCCCAAGAGGGAGGAAATAGAAGTTGCCTGTCATGTTAAAGCATCACTTCCTCTGCATTCTGTTGATTAAGCAATCAAAGAACTAGTCCTGATTGAAGGGAAGGAGAAACAACCCACCTCTCAATGGGGACAGCAACAAAGAATGTGTGGCCATCTTTAAAATGTTACTGCAGATTTGGGCTAAGACCAGACATTAAATTAGGGCAGAGGAAACCAATGTCTTCCTTTAATCTTAATACAAGACAAAGCTTGACATCAGTGCTTCTCAGTGTGTGGTCCCCAGACCAGTAGCATCACCCCAAAACTTGTTAGAAATGCAAATTCTCAGGTCCCACTTCAGACTTACTGAATGAAAAAGCCTGCTTTACATTAAGGTTGAGGATATTTTTTCCCTGACTCTGAATTTTGCTGAACCAATTGTAGAAGATGAAAATGAGTTAAACTGTAGTAAACAGCTATATTTACTTAAAAGAGAGAATAACAAACAAAGCTAAAGATCTAGACTTACTTGAAGCAATACACAATGTGTACATATGATTTAACATTCTAAAAATACTTATGGGGGCTTCCACATAATAGATTTGTATCTCCATGGTGGTTAATCTTCAGTAAATATGTTTTTATCATCATGTGATTTTTACTTACTTTGTGCTGTCTTATTAAATTCCAGTTAAATCCATATGTAAGAACATTAATTTAAAGTGCTACCAGAAGGACTGATTACAAAATCAATTACTGACATGAAGCCCTGGTATTATTCAAAGAAAACTGGCAGCCTCCACATGTTGGTACCAAAAGAAAAGCAATAAAAAAGTTGCACATTCACCAAGTAGTCTATAAACAATCTTTCAAATTTTTGTATCTATGACTGTATATGCTTAAAGAATGGTAAGAAAAGGAGGCCATGAAGCGCATGTACAATTTTGAGAAAAACAATAATTATAATAATTTGCCATTAAAATTCATAGCGACATGCATTATATAGATTTCTCTATCTGTGCACACATATACACATATTTACACACAACACAGAGCATGACCATGGGGAAAAGATAGAAAAATTACAAAAAGCTGACACTGCATATCCACTGATATGCAGGGATATCCACTGTATATCCCTGAGCCATTTAATGGAAGACCCAGCAGCCCTGAAAGTTTAATACCCCAGAGATCCTTCCAACCTCACAGCAAAGTGGGATTTTAATGGATATAAGGAAAATTTGGGCCTATAAATGGACAAGAAAAATGTTCATTTATGTTTACTGTGCTCCTTTCAAGAGAAAGTGAAGTGTTCAATGCAGCTTAGAAATATTTTTTCCATTGCATCACTAAGCCCTCATTTATTTACTCATTCTACTGATATACAGTTAGATTACCTTCACTTTTTTCCCTTTACAGTTATTAAAAAACCAGATTGGCATCAAATTATACATACAGATTTGTCTGCTTTTTCCACTTCACGTTACCGAGTATTCATATATATTCTTTCAGTATGTTATTTTTATTGAAGTATAATTAAATATAGCATTATGTTAGTTTCAGGTATACAATGTAATGATTAGATATTTGTATATATTGTGAAGTAATCACCACAATAAGTCTAGTTAACATTCGTCACCATGTATAGTTACAAAAGCTTCTTTTTGTGATGAGAACTTTTATAGTGTGATCTTCTGAAATACAGCTTCTCTAAGTCTCTTTATAAATTCCCTGAAGGAAGCTGACTGGCCTCCTCCTCTCAGACAGCGTAGTTTGAGAACTCAGAACTTGCAGCCAGGGTTCCATGAAGTATGGCAATGAGTCCTCAAAAGCCTGTCTTGCTCAAAGCACTGGTCCAGACTAAAAGCAGACATTCAAATGAAATGAGACCTAAAAAGAGATACCACACGATAGAGCGCCTCTAAGTACCGGAAGAAAATAGAGAGGCCATGAGGTGCTGAACGGCCCCAACTTCTTTCCTCACCTTTCCCAGCAATGTTTTCTCCTTTTCTTCCAACTTTTCTCCTCCCTCCTCTCAGAGGAGGACAAGATTCTTGGCCCAAGGGGATTCTAGGCTCTGCATTCCTTCCTGTCTTGACCCCGCTAAAACCTTATTCCACAGGTCATTCTTTATTCTACTACTGGTCCCCAGTACTGAAAACCCCCATGGGGCAGGCACAAGCACCCCAAATTGCAATTTCATAAGGAGAGCCCCAAGAGAGGAAGAAGAAAAGGCAGTGGGCAGGAAAGCAGATTTGAGGAATTCTGGGAGAGGCCAGGACAGCTTAAGGAACTAGAAGGCAACTGGGAAGGTGAAAAGACATCACGGAACCAGGCAACAACCCAAGGCAGCTTAGCACAGGGGCAGCAGCAAATGGCCTGTAGTCTTATAGGACCTCAAGTCCAGGTTCTGCAGCTCAGTAGCTGTGATCCTGAGTAAATTACTCAAGCTCTCTAAGCTTCTGCTTCTTCTGCTGGAAAGTGGAGCTAATGAAACTTTCCTTGATGTTGTTTCAAAGATTGAATAAGTTTTGTATGCACAGAGCCTCACAGAGTGCCTGTGGAATAGTTGGGCCCTTCGTATGTACTGATTCGTGTCCCTGCATGTACAAAGGACCAAGAATACTTATGGAAGCAGACACCTGCTCCTCCGTGTATAGTACTTGAATTGTAGTGATGGCTGCAGATATGTAAATCAGCCCAGCATCACCCAGCTCTTTACCTCTCTTTCATCTTGGAATTTTATGGGACACTGGTCCAACTCTCCAATTCCACACGGGAAAGGCAAAGGATACGCCCTTCAGTCATTTATTTCGTTTAAATTTCAGGTTGTCTGCTTTGAATCGCATCTGAAAGGCAGAGCATCCTTGGTGATAACCACACATTAGGAATTCTATGATGAGTGAGGGTGCAGATTTTCCATTCTGCCTCTCCCATTTGAAGCTAGATGCTTCGGGCCTCCTGCCTGCTTTCCAAGTCCACTGACATATGTTTTTTTGTGTATAGTACAGTGTTGGGAACAAAAACAGTATGATTCTTAACTAGCAGCTGCCTGAGTGTCACTATAGATGCTTGGTGCTGAAATCCAAGCACGTGTCTTTTCCAGGCGGGGAGACTGAGGTAAGAAGGCAGGAGGAGAAAAGCAGCACAGAATAAATAAAGTTGCTTCTGACTTTATTTTTGTTAGCCGGGTCACTATTTTGGTCTCATTTACATACTTGCCTGGGGGAACTCTGAGATGCTCCCGGCAGGCTGCGGGGCCTCATTTGCATAATCCCTCTGAATTTCAGGGGGCGGGACTGTGACTAAACCCCAGTCCTACATTCAGGATAAAATTCCCCTAGGAAAGAGGTGCTGGTTCCTAGGCTGTGACTCTCTGAGCTGGTGACAGCCAGCAATCCAGTGGCTCTCAGGAGGGACGAAGAGCCTGTGATGCAGAGTCATCCTGTATGTTTTAGAGAATGGAAAGAGTTTCGGTAAAATAAAGCAGCATTTTTACTGGCAAGACTCCTAATGCACAGGGTGACTTGGAGACCTGTGAGTTTAGGGCTGGGGTAACAAGCAGGGGGGCTGGCTGATGACAGAGAGTAAGAGACAGACAACCCCCCTAGCGAAGTCAGAAGAGGAGTAGAAGCAGGACTGAACTAGAGGCTTTTTCCAAAGTTTATCTCATGGTAGATGGCTCATCTCCACCCCACCCCACAGGGACATCTCCAGCTTGATGGCTCCCTTGCCAGTCTGGGCATCACCAGGGAGCTTATTGGAAATGCAAAACTCTGGCTCTACCCAGATGGGTGGAATCAGAAACTCTGGGGGTGGGATGCTGTGATTTGCTGTGTAACGAGCCTTCCAGGTGATTTTGATGCTCTTGTTATCTCTCTAGGCAGAGGGGAGCTGGGGGGTTGACTTTACCGTTTCTCTGATAGGTAGTTGTCGGCAGGGAGCTCCACCTCACAGCCCAAGACTTGGTTCTTTGAAGTCATTAGACTGTGGAACCCACTGATGCCCTCACTGTTCTAGAAAATACTTCATCTGCCTCTCCCCCAGGGCACAGTTGAACCCTTTAATGAAGAAAGGTTCAGTAACTGTGCCAAATTGTTCTGACACATCCCCCTGTGTCGCTTGCGATTCTTCCCACTCCCTCTTCCTCCTGGAGTCCTCTCTCTGTCCTTACAGATTAAATATGCTGCACACTCCCTTCCCCGCTTCTCAAATTAATCAAGTCCTCCCACACCCCCTGATTCCAGGTATCTTACAGATACTTCAGCCCCAGGCAGGTGCTAAATGTCAGGGGCTTTGTTGTCCTGCCAGTGCTCTGTTTATCCCCCAGGACAAGAAGGCTGAGCTCTGGTCTCTGTGCTTGCTGGCTTCACGTGTGAGGACTGAGCCTGAGTTCTGCCCAGTGGACAGAGATGAAGACAAGCAGCTGGGTGGGGGGACGTAAGTTGGGGCTCCCCATCTGAGCTGCTACTGATGTTTTCCCAAAGTTTCTGTGACCAGTCTCATCTTGCTACCCAGAGGGTCATGGAGGACAGCACAGGTTTAGTTAGGGATTTGAGAGCGATACCATCCCAATTCCAATCCCAGCTTTCCCACTTAATTGGTGGGTGGGTTCTTCATAAAATAGCTTAAACCCCACCCCCATGCTTGAGTTTCCTCATCTAAAATGATGATTAAAAATGTTTAACCGGGGATTCCCTGGTGGCGCAGTGGTTGAGAGTCCGCCTGCCGATGCAGGGGACGCGGGTTCGTGCCCCAGTCCGGGAAGATCCCACGTGCCGCGGAGCGGCTGGGCCCGTGAGCCATGGCCGCTGAGCCTGCGCGTCCGGAGCCTGTGCTCTGCAACGCGAGAGGCCACAACAGTGAGAGGCCCGCGTACCGAAAAAAAAAAAAAAAAGTTTAACCGTAAAGTTGTCTAGAGAATTAAATGTGATAAGTGTTTATAAGAATTCAATGTTAAAGGTGTCTGGAATGTGCGTGATGTGCCACAGAAGTTCTGCATCTAACAGTTTCCTTCTGTGGACATTTCCACTTAGTCAACATGAACATTTTACATGCTTTCTATTTCTTGTGAAATCATAAGCCTGGCCTTATTATGTAAAAGGCTAACTCGTCTGACCTTGGCAGGCTGTGGCAATGAATGTCATTGCCAAAGTGATTTCCTCTGACCCAGCGGGTCTCAGCCTTGGCCCTGCATTGGAGCCACTTGGGTGGGAAGCTTTACAAAGTACTGATGCCTGGTACCCACTCCCAGAGACGTGGATTTGATTGGTTTGGGGGCAGCTTAGGTATCTGGAGTAAAAGCTTTCCATGCAGAGCCAAGATTGAGAAAACTCCTCAGACCTCCAGTATGGGGGTAAGGTTTGAAGGTGAGATTCATTCACCACAAGTAACTGGGACTGGTAGCTGTTCCTTGAAAATAAAAAGCATTTCAATGTTAAATAGGTTTTGGGGATCCTGGGTTAAATAACAGTAAATAATAAACAGCCTCTGTTTGCTATGGGGTTTTAAGGCCTTGGCTATGTTAATGGAAATTGCACATCAGTGTTTTCCAAACTAATATAAGCACAGACACTTTTTGAATGTGGACTATCTTGAAAACCTGACAATATATAAAATACATAACTAATAAGGACCTCCTGTATAGCACAAGGAACTCTACTCAATGGGAAAAGAATCTAAAACAGAGTGGATATATGTATAACTGATTCACTTTGCTGTACAGCAGAAACTAACACAACATTGTAAATCAACTATACTCCAATAAAAATTTTGAAAAATAAAATAAAAACTGACAATCTGAGGAATGCACTTTTTTTTTTGCGGTACGCAGGCCTCTCACTGCTGTGGCCTCTGCCGTTGCGGAGCACAGGCTCCGGACGCGCAGGCTCAGCGGCCATGGCTCACGGGCCTAGCTGCTCCGCGGCACGTGGGATCTTCCCGGACCGGGGCACGAACCCGTGTCCCCTGCATTGGCAGGCGGACTCTCGACCACTGCGCCACCAGGGAAGCCCCCAGGGTTTCACTTTTAAAAACACTAAACTGATGGCAATTCCAGGAACAGCGTGGGGAGCCGGGTGAAAACAGAGCCGGGGAGGGCTTGATGCCTGTCCTGATGCTGACGTTTCCCTGGCAGAGACTCCAGCCAAAGTTACCCCCACTCACATCACTGAGAAACAAGAGAGCACCCAAAAGGGACACTCATGTCCCTGTCCAAGGGGGAAAAGACTATACGGCTCAGTGGATGGTAGTAGACTCAGTCTCAGGCTGATCTAAACAAGGTACAATTTTTCTTGAAACTTGAGTTCTTGGTTTCCAGGAATGGTTATGACTTGGGAACCATTTACATGATGGTGAAGTAGACAGAGCCCTGGATTGAGCGTCCAGAAACCTGAGTGTGACATTCCGAAAACTGCCTTGACTCTCGGATTGAGTTTTCTTACTAGTAAAAATAAAACTGGGGCTAGATGTACTTATACAATCCGTAATTTCCATGATTCAATAGTATATGCTTTCCACTTCAACCTTATCTTACTTTATAACAATAGTGCTTTATGATTTTCAAAACATTTTCACATACATTGTCTCATTGGATTCACAGAACAACCCTGTCTGGTGAGCTGTGCAGGTTTGGTTATGCACATTTTTCAAAGGGGGGAAACTGAGGCTGAGAGAGGTGAACAGATCTGCCTGGGATGACAGAAGGCAGTGATGGATCTAGGTTGAAAGCACATGTGTTCTTTCCACTGCTCTGTACCTGCTTTAGAATCACAGACTCACAGACTTCTCTTGGGAGGAACCTCCTTTCCCAGGGATACATGTTGCCATGTGAAGAGATACCACCACCACAGTAGCACCCCTGCCTCTGTCATCAGTAACTCGCTGTCCCCGACAGAAGGTGGGAAGGTGATTGAACTGATTGGAAAGTTTAGGAGCAGTGGATGCCTGCCCTGGGCTTAGTCCCTTCCGTGCTCCTTGTGGTGGGCATCTGCTGAGTCTCCAGGGAGCCCATTATTCTCTCCTCTGGCCACGTGGCAAGAGGAGGCCCATAGTTTGGGGAGGGGGTAGGGAAATTTAATTCAGAGGAGGGTTAGCAGGTCTCTTAGCTGCACACTGAGTGGTGTCCTCCAGCAGAGTTTGATCACAATAAAACCTCCATCATCTAGAATTTCAGAGTGTAGCTTTGTTACAACAGGCATGGGTAGGGAAATGGGGCATTATTTATTGGTTACCCCCAAACCTTATACATTTCATAGCTGAATCAAATCTTAAGTTACTTGGTATAAGCTACTTCTATTGAAGAGAAAGCATCTGAGTAACAGGTTTTATTAGTTTCCCCGAATCACACAGAGCTGTTTAACACATAAGCCATGAGTAGCCTCACTTCCCAGGGAGGTGAAGGTGTCCACTTAAACATGATTTCTTCCAGATTTTTCACGATTACTTCAAGAGCTTATGCTTGCAGTATCCCACACAGAAGGACCATAACAAAATGAAGAAACAAATTTTGGAAATAAACTGATCTTAGATGATCCCCAATAAACCATCCAAGTAATCATCCTGGGGGAGGGAAATCACAATTTGTTGGCTCTCCCTAACCCTTTGTATAGTTCTTATTTCGAGTTACACATGGAAGCATCAATTCAGTTTTACTGCAGTAAGAACCATAAAATTCCAATGGGTTACAATAACAAGCATTTATTTTTGGCTCATACTAATTGTTAGCAGCTATAGGTCACTTGCTCTGGTTCTACCCAGTCCCGCTCCCCATGTCTTCTCTTTCTGGGACCCAGGCTGAAGAAGTAGTCCCTACTTGGGACATGCCATACTTATGGAAGAAGGAAAAGATCAAGAAAACTAGTAGGATCTATAGTGCCTCTTATAGAACTTCTGTTCACCCAGGCATATGGCACCCTGCCCACATCCCATTGGCCAAAGCATGGTCACATGACCAAGCAGGGGAGGGGAGTAAACTGCTCCTACAGGAAAACTACAAGTCATGTGGCCATGGGTGGGTCTGTACATTTTTTTTATAGGGAAGGAGGGAGCAAATACTTGGGGACAATAATACAATCAACCATGGAGTATGTTTTAATGTCCATGGTCTATAAAATTTTAATCTGGCTCTGTCCTTGAAGTGAGAGTATATCATCACCTTTGCCACACTCTGAAGAATCCTCCCCTGGAGTTGGAAGGGAGTTGAGAAGTGCACAGGGAGGAGAGAGTAGGGTCAGATGGAGGAGGGCAGCCCTATAAAATGTGCTTTGCATCAGGGTCCACTAAAGAGGACACCCCCGCACAGTGTGTTAGCTATCTTGCAGGTTATTCATGCAGAGGAGGGGATTGAGGTGTGCAGTGCCACAGATAATCCAAAACAGGATGATCCAAAATTCATTTCTATTCGGCTGCTTTATGGCTTTTATAAGTTTTGCAGCCAGCAAAGTTCCTTCCTGATTGCACTTCCCTGAGATCAATATGAAGAACTATTAGTATTCCCTAGACACACAGCAGCTGATGGGAAGAAGGCAGTCAAAGGACCACTAGGTAGAAGCCAGCTAAATTAGTGCATTTGTGGACCAATAGACAATTGAGTAACTTCTTACTCCCAGCTGACTTCTAAGTCTTGCACAGGGACTAAGGCACAGCAAATCTCATGAGACCATCCACCTCCTTCTCCACATATGATTCTGTAGTAGCTTTATCTATGCCTCCCAGGAATCAAACTCAAGATTGACCAGGAGAGGACTCAGGCAAATTACAGCCCCACTTCATGAATTCAACTTGTTTTATTCACTCATGTATTAAGGAGTGATTGAGGACCTACTGGTTGCAAATGTGCAGATACTACCAGGGGGAGCTAAAAGTAATAAGGAGACACCATCTCTGCCCTCCACCCAAATTATCGCTAGTGATGAACATTTTACAATTTTAAAGCACTTAGAAAGTTTTAAAATGCTTCATAGAAGGTAGTCAGAACTGTAGAAGCAGAAGTCACTGTGGCCAAAAAGGTGCCCCTCCATGATCTCTGTCTGTCCTCAGGGATCTTGGTCATTCTTTTGAGCTTAGAAGGTACAGCATCCAGGCCAGAGGCAGGGCTGAGTCTGGGAGCTGGTGCTGGCTTACAAGTTTGGGAGACAGGACTTAGCTGAAATAGCTAAGCTGTTAGGAATAAATCTAACAGAAAAACACTGATTCTCCTCTCCAGACATTATTTTGCATTACCCACTACCTAGAAAACACAGAAGCATATAGTTTCAGAGAGGCAGGATTGCTGGGGGTTAAGAGCTTAAATTCTTACAACAGACCATGTAGGTTTAAAACCTGGCTTCTCCACTTAGTAGCTGTGTGACACTGGAAAAGTTATCTTACCTCCTTCTGTGACTCAGTTTCCTCATTTAGAACTAGCTCATCTAGAACCTCATCTAGAATTGTTTTTACTAGAATTAAAAAGTTTTTTTTTAAAAAAACAGTACAATTTATATTAGCACACACCCAAAATGTAATATTTAGATATAAATTTTAAAAAATATGTATGAGTTCAATATGATGAAAGCTACAGAACTGATGAATGAAATCAAAGAAGAACAAAATAAATGGAGAGATATTCCATGTACATGGATAGGAAGACTAGATGTTGTCAAGATGTCAGTTTTTCCCTACCTGATCTATAGATTCAATGCAATCCCAGTTAAAATCCCAACAAGTTATTTTGTGAATATTGACAAACTGATTCTAAAGTTAATGTGGAAAGGCAAAAGACCCAGAATGATCAACACAATATTGAAGGAGAAGAACAAAGTTGGCGGACTGGCCAACTTCCCAACTTCAAGACTACCCAACTTCAACTACCCAACAGGTTTGGCCAACTACTCAACTTCAAGACTTACTATAAAGCTACAGTTATCAAGATACAGTAGTATTGGTGAAAGAATGGACAGATAGATCAATGGAATGGAATAGAGACCCCAGAAATAGACACACATAGAGTCAACTAATCTTTGGTAAAGATACAAAGGCAATACAGTGGAGCAAAGATAGTCTTTTGACATGTGGTGCTTGAACAACTGGACATCCACCTGCCAAAAAATTAATCTAGACACCAACTTTACACATTTCACAAAAATTAACTCAAAACACATCATAGATATAAATGTAAAATGCAAAACCTTAAAACTCCTAGTCCAAAAGGGAGAGTATATATGCATACATATAGATGATTCACTTCATTGTACAGTAGAAACTAACACAACACTGTAAAGCAATTATACTCCAATAATAATAATAAAAAAAAAACTCCTAGAAGATAACAGAAAACCTAGATGGAAAAGCCTTATACAGTGAGGCCTCTTTAGATACACCAAAGGCACAATCGGTGAAAGAAATAATTGATAAGATGGACTTCATTAAAATTAAAAACTTCTGTTCTGCAAAAGACATGTCAAGGGAATGAGAGGACAAGCACAGACTGGGAAAATATATTTGCAAAAGACACATATGATAAAGGACTGTTACTCAAAATGTTAAAAGAATTCTTAAAACTCAACAATATGAAAACAAAGAATCCAATTAAAAAATGGTCAGAGGGCTTCCCTGGTGGCGCAGTGGTTGAGAGTCCGCCTGCCGATGCAGGGGATAGGGGTTCGTGCCCCGGTCTGGGAGGATCCCACGTGCCGCGGAGTGGCTGGCCCTGTGAGCCATGGCCGCTGAGCCTGCGCGTCCGGAGCCTGTGCTCCGCAACGGGAGAGGTCGCGGCAGTGAGAGGCCCGCGTACCGCAAAAAAAAAAAAAAAATGGTCAGAGACCTACAGATTCCTCACCAAAGAAGAAATACAGATGGCAAATAAACATATGAAAAGATGCTTCGTATGATATGCCATCAAGGAAATTCAAATTAAAACAGCAATGAGAAACTTCTATGCACCTTTTCAAAAGGCCAAAATCCAGAAAACCGACAACATCAAATCTGACAAAGATGTGGAACAACAGGAACTTTCTTAAATTGCTTGTAGCGATAAAAATTGGTACAGCCACTTTGGAAGACAATTTGGTGATTTCTTAGAAAACTAAACATCTTCTTACCATACAATCCAGCAATTATGCTCCTTGGTATTTACCCAAAGGAGTTGAAAACTTAGGTTCACAAAAAATTGCACAGATATTTATAGCAGTTTTATTCATAATTGCCAAAACTTGGAAGCAATGGAGATGTCTTTCAGTAGGTGAATGGATGAAAACCTGTGGTACATCTAGAAAGTGGAATATTATTCAGAACTAAAAAGAAATGAGCTATCAAACCACGAAAAGACATGGAGGAACTCTAAATGCATATTATTAAGTGAATGAAGCCAATCTGAACAGGCTACATACTGTATGATTCCATCTATATGACATTCTAGAAAAGGCAAAACTATGGAGATAGTAAAAAGATCAGTGGTTGCTAGGGGTTTGGGTGGGAGAGGGTAAATAGGTAGAACACAGAACATTTTTAGGGCAGTTAAAATGCTCTGTATGATGCCATAATGATAGAAACATGTCATTAAATATTTATGCAAACTCATAAAATACACAAGAGTGAACTACAGTGTAAACTATAGACTTTGGGTGATTATGATGTGTCAAGGTAGGTTCATCACCTGTAACAAATGTACCACTCTGGTGGGGATGTTAATAATGGGGGAGGCTACACATGTGTGAGTCCTGGGAGTATATGGGAAATCTCTGTACCTTCCCCTCAATTTTGCTGTGAACATTAAACCATTCTAAAGAAAAAAAGGCTTAATTTTTAAAGCCACATTATGTTTTATATTCTTGTTGCTTGGTTGATTGCAAAGATAATTACCCGCTTTGAACAGCACTAACAATAAGATGGCCCTAACACAATAAATACAAATCTCATATACTTGCTGGTATACTAAAGTTCAGAAAGGTGATGTAAGTTCCTCCAACCAGACCTGCCTGCAGAGCCTTTGAGTTGGAAGCAAGGAAACAGGCAGGAATGGAACTTCCATCTTGCAGCCTGGAGTGGTGGCAGAAGCCACATGTTTCTGCAATTGAAAGAGGCCGCTTTCCCATCGTGATGGGGCAGTGTGGTGCTGGGATCAGTGGCAGCAGCAGCTCATTTACCAGGCCACTTCTGCAGGGTGTTTCCAAGAATTACGCTGGGAATCAGCCTAGAGTTGTCCCTCTAGCCCTTGCAATGACTAGGAGTTAGAGAAAGCAGCCTGGGCTCCAATCCCAGCTCTACCGCTTACTGTGTGACTTCAAGCAAGTTGTCTAACTGCTTTATGCATCAGTTTCCTTATCTGAAAGATGAAGCAAATAGATGGTGAGGTATAAAGGAATTAAGCTTAGGGACTTCCTTCCAAAGAGTACTGTATGGAATGAAGAGAAGAGAGAGAATAACTTCATAGTGGAAAAACCTGACAGATACTATCTCAGCCACATGATCAAGGTCAACAAACAATAATAAGTCAAATTGATAGTATGAGCCTGATACGATGTGATGAGAATGTCTGTTACCTCTGTGGTCTTCCTCTGGAAAACCCATAACCCCATTCTAATCATGAGAGAAACATCACGGACAAATCCAAATTCAGGGATGTTATACAAAATATCTAACCAGTACTCCTCAAAACCATCAAGGTCATCAAAACCAAGGAAAGCCTGAGAAGCTGTCATATAGTCTATAGGCACCTAAGGAGACATGACACTTAAATGTAACATGGTATCCTGAACAAGATCCTGGATCAGAAAGAGAACATTGGTAAAAAGCTAGGCAAATCTTAATAAAGTACAGACTTTAGTTAATTTTTTAAAAAGTGGATGAAGAAATTTTGGAAGAGGAGACAGACAATGACAAAAGCCTTATTGATATGAGCATTTTAAAGACACACACCCAGCAATTGGAGGGGACAATCCTGCCAGGCAAGAATCTTGCGGATTCTACAACAGATGCACAGAATTCTATCTGGTGGTGGACCGTGTTCTACCTCAGCTGAAAGATATGATTTGGACTGGCAGTAAGACCTGAAAAATCCCTGTTGAGCAAATTCCCCAGCCAGAAAGTGGAGCTAAATCTGCTGTAAAGAAGACTCAGGAATTCGGGGGGATAAATTTCATAATAAAATTAGTAGGACCCTGAGAAAGATTAGCAGCTAAAAAAATGCATCAGAAACCAACTTGTACACCTGGTTTAAGACTATTGCACAGCCCAACCCCAGCTGAGTAAGGCAAGAGATGATGCCAAGCTGAGAAATGGAGGAGAAACTGAAAGGACCAGAATTCTTTCTAAAATCTCACAAGGGTAAATTAGAAATGGAATAAATACCAGCATTTTGAAAGGTACCATTTTGGTAAATACTAAACAGAGTTCTTTCAACTGAAAGAACAATTTAGAAGGACATTAGAAAAAAAAAACCCTCAAAGTTAGCAGAAGGAAAGAAATCATAAAGATCAGATCAGAAATAAATGAAAAAGAAATGAAGGAAACGATAGCAAAGATCAATAAAACTAAAAGTTGGTTCTTCGAGAAGATAAACAAAATTGATAAACCATTAGCCAGATTCATCAAGAAAAAAAGGGAGAAGACTCAAATCACCAGAATTAGAAATAAAAAAGGAGAAGTAACAACTGGCACTGCAGAAATACAAAGGATCATGAGAGATTACTACAAGCAACTATATACCAATAAAATGGACAACCTGGAACAAATGGACAAATTCTTAGAAAAGCACAACCTTCTGAGACTGAACCAAGAAGAAATAGAAAATATGAACAGACCAATCACAAGTAATGAAATTGAAACTCTGATTAAAAATCTTCCAACAAACAAAAATCCAGGACCAGATGGCTTCACGGGTGAATTCTATCAAACATTTAGAGAAGAGCTAACACCCAGCTTTCTCAAACTCTTCCAAAAAATTGCAGAGGAAGGAACACTCCCAAACTCATTCTATGAGGCCACCATTACCCTCATACCAAAACCAGACAAAGATGTCACAAAAAAAGAAAACTACAGACCAATATCACTGACGAATATAGATGCAAAAATCCTCAACAAAATACTAGCAAACAGAATCCAACAGAACATTAAAAGGATCATATACCATGATCAAGTGGAGATTATCTCAGGGATGCAAGGATTCCTGAATATATGCAAATCAATCAATGTAATACACCATATTAACAAATTGAAGGAGAAAAACCATATGATCATCTCAATAGATGCAGAGAAAGCTTTCGACAAAATTCAACACCAATTTATGATAAAAGCCCTCTAGAAAGCAGGCATAGAGTGAAATTACCTCAACATAATAAAGGCCATATATGACAAAACCACAACCAATGGGTGTTCTCAATGGTGAAAAACTGAAACCATTTCTTCTAAGATCAGGAACAAGACAATGTTGTCCACTCTCACCACTATTATTCCACATAGTTTTGGAAGTTTTAGCCACAGCAATCAGAGAAGATAAAGAAATAAAAAGAATACAAATCGTAAAAGAAGAAGTAAAGCTGTCACTGTTTGCAGATGACATGACACTATACATAGAGAATCCTAAAGATGCTACCAGAAAACTACTAGAGCTAATCAATGAATCTGGTAAAGTAGCAGGATACAAAATTAATGCACAGAAATCTCTTGCATTCCTATACACTAATGATGAAAAATCTGAAAGTGAAATTAATAAAACACACCCATTTACCATTGCAACAAAAAGAATAAAATATCTAGGAATAAACTTACCTATGGAGACAAAAGTTCTGTATGCAGAAAACTATAAGACATGATGAAAGTAATTAAAGATGATACAAACAGACGGAGAAATATACCATGTTCTTGGATTGGAAGAATTAACATTGTGAAAATGACTCTACTACCCAAAGCAATGTACAGATTCAATGCAATCCCTATCAAACTACCAATGGCATTTTTCACAGAACTAGAACAAAAAATTTCGCAATTTGTATGGAAACACAAAAGACCCCGAATAGCCAAAGCAATCTTGAGAAAGAAAAAAGGAGCTAGAGTAATCAGACTCCCTGACTTCAGACTATACTACAAAGCTACAGTAATCAAGGCAGCACAGTACTGGCACAAAAACAGAAATGTAGATCAATGGAACAGGATAGAAAGCCCAGAGATAAACCCATGCACATACAGTCAACTTATTTTTAATAAAGGAGGCAAGAATATACAATGGAGAAAAGACAGCCTCTTCAGTAAGTGGTTCTGGGAAAACTGGACAGCTACATGTAAAAGAATGAAATTAGAACACTCCCTAACACCATACGCAAAAATAAACTCAAAATGGATTAAAGACCTAAATGTAAGGCCAGACAGTATCAAACTCTTAGAGAAAAACATAGACAGAACACTCTATGACATAAATCACAGCAAGATCCTTTTTGACCCACTTCCTAGAGAAATGGAAATAAAAACAAAAATAAACAAATGGGACCTAATGAAACACAAAAGCTTTTGCACGGCAAAGGAAACCACAAAGAAGACAAAAAGACAACCCTCAGAATGGGAGAAAATATTTGCAAATGAAGCAACTGACAAAGGATTAATCTCCAAAATTTACAAGAAGCTCATGCAGCTCAATATCAAAAAAACAAACAACGCAATCCAAAAATGGGCAGAAGACCTAAATAGACATTTCTCCAAAGAAGATATACAGATTGCCAACAAAAACATGAAAGAATGCTCAACATCATTAATCATGAGAGAAATGCAAATCAAAACTACAGTGAGGTATCACCTCACATCAGTCAGAATGGCCATCATCAAAAAATCTACAAACAATAAATGCTGGGGAGGGTTCGAGAAAAGGGAACCCTTTTGCACTGTTGATGGGAATGTAAATGGATACAGCCACTATGGAGAACAGTATGGAGGTTCCTTAAAAAACTAAAAGTAGTAATACCATAGGACCCAGCAATCTCACCACTGGGCATATACCCTGAGAAAACCATAATTCAAAAAGAGTCATGCACCACAATGTTCATTGCAGCTCTATTTACAGTAGCCAGGACATGGAAGCAACCTAAGTGTCCATCAACAGATGAATGGATAAAGAAGATGTGGCACATATATGCAATGGAATATTACTCAGCCATAAAAAGAAACTAAATTGAGTTACTTGTAGTGAGGTGGATGGACCTAGAGTCTGCCATACAGAGTGAAGTAAATCAGAAAGAGAAAAATAAATACTGTATGCTAACACATATATGTAATCTAAGGGGAAAAAAATGGTTCTGAAGAACCTAGGGGCAAGATAGGAATAAAGACGCAGATGTAGAGAAAGGACTTCAGGACACAGGGAGGGGGAACGGTAAGTTGGGACGAAGTGAGATAGTGGCATGGACATATATACACTACCAAGCGTAAGGTAGATAGCTAGTGGGAAGCAGCCGCATAGCACAGGGAGATCAGCTCTGTGCTTTGTGACCACCTAGAGGGGTGGGAAAGGTAGGATGGGAGCGAGACGCAAGAGGGAGGACACATGGGGATATATGTATATGTATAGCTGATTGACTTTGTTATAAAGCAGAAACTAACACACCATTGTAAAACAAATTTACTCCAATAAAGATGTTAAAAGAAAAAAAACTTATGAGTTGAACACTATAGTATAAATCTGGCTTTATCTTATTTAATTCTTTGTTTTTGCCTGAATTGTAGTTTCTAATATTAAGATCATGACTCTTGCTTTTTTTAAAAATAAATTTATTTATTTATTTGTTTTTATTTTTGGCTGTGTTGGGTCTTTGTTGCTATGTGCGGGCTTTCTCTAGTTGCAGCGAGTGGGGGCTACTCTTCGTTGCAGTGCACAGGCTTCTCATTGTCATGGCTTCTCTTGTTGCAGAGCACCAGCTCTAGGTGCGCGGGCTTCTGTAGTTGTGGCTCGCAGGCTCTAGAGAGCAAGCTCAGTAGTTGTGCTGCACGGGCTTAGTTGCTCCGCAGCATGTGGTATCTTCCTGGGCCAGGGATCAAACCCATGTCCCCTGCATTGGCAGGCAGATTCTTAACCACTGTCATACAGAGTGGAGTAAGTCAGAAAGAGAAAAACAAATACCGTATGCTAACACATATGTATGGAATCTAAGGGGAAAAAAATGGTTCTGAAGAACCTAGGGGCAGGACAGGAATAAATACTGACACCAGGGAATCCCTACTTCCTTTTTTTTGGTTTTGGATGGTTTGTTTTTTGTTATGGGGTGGGAGGGTTGCTTTTTGGGTTTTTTTGCATTTCTTTACTATACCTCTTCTCACCTCTTATTTTCAACTTTACTGAATTACTTTGTTTTTGTATGTTTCCTATACACCATACAGTTTGTTTTTTTCTGATCCAGTCTAAAATTCTTCTGGTAAGTGATTTAAGCCCACTTACATTAATATGAGAACTATGTTTTACCTTAGATCTGCCATTTTATTTTGTGTTCTCTCTCTCTCTCTCTCTCTCTGTCTCTTTAACTATGTGATATATTTTCTTTGTTTGGATTTTTGGTCTTATTTATTCTGATATATAAAAATTTTATTTATAATTGTATATAATCCCCATAGTCCTTTGTTTCTTTACAGTACATGTTAATTCCTTATTCTGAGAAATGATAAAATTAGCACATTCCCTCTTCCCTGACCACGTAATTTTAGTTAATAATGTTATCTTTCTTACCTTTGTTTACCTTTGTACACTTAATTATGCCAGTTTTCTAATAGGCAGCTTTAATAATAATTGTTGACTATTATTTAGTAAGACAATCAGCAAAACTATTCCACTGCCCACCTTCTTTCAAATTTCCTCTAAATATCTGTTAGTTGTAACACTTCTGTGTTGCCAGAACACGAGACTCACGTTATGATTCATTGTGCTAGTCTCCAAACGTGTACTAGTGTTAATTCTACAGTGAAATATATTCGATGCGTCCTGCCTTTTGTTGTAATTTTCCTAGTTATCTCTCAACTAAGGTAAGTTTATCTTATAGAAGTTTCTTCAAAAAGGGCTCATAATTATTATGCTCCCTTAGTTTTTGCATATTTCTAATTTTGTACACAACCTTTATACTTCAAGGACAGTTTGGCTGCATAGAAAATTCTTGACTTATACTTTCTTCCTTTGAGGTTTTTTTAAGTGTTGCATCATTATATTTTGACATGGCATTTTGCTATAGTCGAATTTGAGGCCTGCCTAAATTTTATTCCCTTTTATTGCTTTGATCTTTTTGCCTGGATGCTCAGAGAATGTTTTGAAATCTTTACATCTAACAAATGTACTTGACCCTGTCTCAATATTGACCATTCTAGGTCAATGTTTCTTATTGCATGCTGTAAACTTTTGACTTAGGTGTTTGTCTTTTATTATTTAAATAAAATTTTATTAAACTACGTGCTTTAAATAATTTTTCCATTTTTTACTTTCATCTCAGAGACTCCAATTATGCAAATGTTGGCTCCCTTTTGCCATTCCTCTCTACTTATAATGCTGTGCCTAAACCCGCATCTGTTTTTTCAGGTTGCATTCATTTCTGTGATTTTTCTCCTTTCTTCCTCTGTGTCCATTATCACGTTCTCCATGGGGCATGTTCTTCATCATGCTTCTTACAATGTTGTCTTCATGTCTGTGATGGCTGTTTGTCTGTTTCCTACTTCTCTCCTGGGATCTGACCCCTCATGTTTTGTCTTCTCTTACTATCTGGTCATCTCTCTCCCAAGTTCTCACACTTCTGTTGAATTTTTGTTTGTAGAGGTGATTGCTTTGCGTGGCTTCTTTTTCATTTTTTCAGTTGTAGTAAAATCTTTGGTCACCATTTTCTTCTACTTTGTGGAAACATTTTTCTGGTAAATGTTTGTCATTTGTTAGTAAGTTTTGATGCTCTTTTGTTTTTTTTATTCTTACAGCATCTTTGTATTGACCTAGTACTTGCTCATCTTTTCCTTAGTCATCACTGAATCCCTGGGCCAGTTATACGTAGGAAGTGCCTTTATTGGAGGGGGGAATGCCCTTTATGGTAATGCGGAGGGCTAGTGGATATTCACAGTGCAATCTATGACACCACAGAGAAGACACATCCTGCAAATATGACTGTTGGTTCAGTCCTTTTAGTTTTTGTTTTTTTACGGCCGTGCCATGTGGCATGAGGGATCCCAGTTCCCCTGCAGTGGAAGCACAGAGTCCTAAGCACTGGACCGCCAGGGAATCCCCGGTTCAGTTCTTTATGAAGCTCCCATCCTCTGATTCTCTCTACCAAATCCTTTTTGTGAGCGCCTCTGCTCACATCTCTGATTTACCCAGTTCCCACAGCCACTGTAGTAAACAAAGGATATAATTTCTGTGCTCAGGATGTATCCGTCCCCCTGAAGTGTTGGCGCTTTCTGACATAGCTGTCATCTCACCCTTCCCCATGCCTTGTCTCTTCATTTCATGCATCATTTCTCTCTGTTCTCAGCTACTTTGGTGACCCTTAACACATATTTTGGGATCTGTAAATTATACCTGTCTCCAAATTTTACCAAAAATAATCTCCAGGGCTTTGTTTCTTTAATTTTGCTTTTGTCATACTGAAAATTTCCAGAACGATAAGAGTAAATGCCAACTATGAAGTCATATTCCTTCCATAGCTGAGAAGCCCTTCATTTCTCTCCTCTCCCCTGGCTAGTTCATCTTATATGTTGGTGTCAGGTGCTAATCTTTTGAAACACAGGCCTTTTTAAAGATCAATTTATCCATCTGCTCAAAAATGTACAGTAACTCCCTGCTGAGTTCATATTCTTTAACCTGCCATGCAAGGCTGGCTGGTGCAGGGCCCTATCCTCTATGTGTGTCTCCATTTAGTTCTTTCTTTCCAACCTCTTTATTTTGTGCATGTCATTTCCTTCAAGAAAATTACCCTTCCCCTTCTCTCATCTTTACATGAGCTTCTCCCACCACTGAACCCACAGCTGAAAATCATTTTGATTTTATTCTTAACTCCTACACCATTTTTCTATACTTACTTTTGAGACTTTGTCTTTCTGACATTATAGTTATTATATACACATTTCTTGTCTTACCTCCTAGCAGGAAGGCTCCAGAGAAAACAATCCTGCCTGTTATAACTTGGTTTCCCACAAAACATCCCGCACAATAAAAATACTCCACAAATATGTGTTGAATGAATGAGATCACCCTCAATACTTAATAAGAATAGGAATAAATGCTGCTTTAAAGACGAATAATTTTGCTACTTTGGGGACGCCATCATTCCATGTGGTAAGGAATCGGGAATTTACTGTGTTTTGGTCCTTTCATAAAATAGAATTTTTTTTTTTTTTGCAGTATGCGGGCATCTCACTGTTGTGGTCTCTCCCGTTGCGGAGCACAGGCTCCGGACGTGCAGGCTCAGCGGCCATGGCTCACGGGCCCAGCCGCTCCGCGGCATATGGGATCTTCCCAGACCGGGGCACGAACCTGTGTCCCCTGCATCGGCAGGCGGACTCTCAACCACTGCGCCACCAGGGAAACCCCATAAAATAGAATTTTTAAAGGAACTATTTACCATCGAAGGCGGCAGCTAATTGAGATCTAGCTCTCTGTGGCTTTACAGGTCTGCATCTGAGCATCTCTGCAAGATTCTTCCTGTTTCCCAGGTAATGCCCTCTCACGCCTCCTCTATCACCTTAATCCTATCAAGGCCCACCTAGGCTGATCCTTCCCTGAAACTTCCCCAACCTCCCAGAACTCAGGGATGGGCTTTATGAATTCTTACAGCAAATTTGTTGACACGAAGCTCTTAGCAGAGATTATCTTACTCCTATAAAACTATTGAAATGGCTACATTTCTTATCTCCCTAGGTAGACTGGATTCTTTGAGGACAGGGACAATATCTTACATCTTTTGTCCTAAACTCTAATAACTGAATCTTGCCCAATAATATTAATAGAGGCTTCCAAGAAACTTAGTCAGCACAGTCCTAGAGACTGCTTCACCAGAGAGAATGGCCGCATGAAATCCAGTCACATCATTCAGACACATACAATTCTAATGTCCTTTCTCAAAGACAAGTCTACCATCATCTTTTTCTCTCTGGCTTTTGATCTTTAAGACTCAGGGGTGAGCATTTATTGGAGGCTTTGTATCCAAGCCTTAACCACCATGAAATGGACACGAATATTGAAAAGGTAATCTTGTGTGGCGTTCTGTAAACCAAAGAGTGCCAGCTGGTCACACCATTCTGACTGTGGAGAGGAACAGAGAGGGGCAGAGGGGCAGGAGATAAGGAAAACTGGAAAAGAAAAAAACATGGCAGGATTTATCCCTAGAGCAGTTGTGGTGTGTGTGTGTGTGTGTGTGTGTGTGTGTGTGTGTGTGTGGTGATGATGATTATGATGAGATGACCCTTCCCACTCAGGTTATAATAGCTACCCCCTTACAGTGACCTTTGCCAAGGTCCCAGAGGGAAAGAATAAATTATAATTGTACAGAAAACAAAACATGACAATACATGAAATCAGTCCAAGAATTGTGAAGCGTTAAGTCATGTGTCCCTCCACATTAGGGCAACGTTTTCCAGGGATAGAGACAAAAATAAAGCTAAACACTGAGTGCCACCTGGTGGAGAGATCTACCACCGCACTAGGATCCTCCAAAGTGAGAGGCCAGGTGGAATGCAGACTGGATGTGACCATCTGCTCCTGTCCCCACCCCCATCTCATGGAGATCTCATGCCACTTCCCTAGCACATGGGGAACTGGGGAAAGTCGCCCCAGGCCCCACTCTCTGAGGATTCTTGTTATGAGTAAGGCAGTGACACGAGGGAAAGGGTTCTTGAGAGGGATGGGGTGATGCCATTAGCTGGCACAGTATAAACATCCGTACACACGCACATACGATCCTGAATGACACCTTTCACCATCACCTGAAAAGGGGGAGACTTTACACTCTCCCTTCTTATGACTTCATTGCCTTCAGGATTTCCCCTTGTCCTTGCAGTTCACGGTAAATGAACTTTGTAAATCCTGGGGTGGGTGGCTGTAATACTAAGGCAGGGGGAATCCAGTGCGCTCAGTCCTGGCAACTTTCTAAGGATCTCCCTGGAAAAGTTGTATTAGTCATGCATTTTACTTTCTACCCTAGCCTGTGACAGGGACTTAAATTTGCCGTGCGAGTTTGCCTTGTTCGGCAAGACTGCCAGAAAGGCTGGCACTGGACTCCTGGGTTCAATCTTCAACGTGTTTCCATCTAGCAGCTGCCGTTTCGGACAAGCTCCTTGGGGAGGGAATCAGGAAGGCAGCATTGCTCTTCCTGACAGAACGGCCCCCTAAAAGGTTGTCTGTTTTTGAGCTGAGCAAGATAGGACTTAGAGCCTGGCCCTGCCTCAGTGACTTTGCAAAGGGACAGTTTCCTCACCATACTGACCAAACTGAGGCCACTGATGGGTCAGGAGCATTGGGGTTCCAGGTCCCAGGGCCGGACAGAGGTCTCAGCAGAGGCCAGACTTGACAAAGCTGCTTCTGTGAGCTGCTGCCCTCAGCTGCCCTCCATCTGTACAGCTAGACGAGCAGGTGTTTATGTCAAGTGCAGCATCCAAGTCAGACAGACCCGGGTGGGATCCTGGCTCAGCCACTAACCAGCCCTATTTTCTTTGTTCACTTAACCTCTCTGGGTCTCATCGTTTTCATCTATCACATGGGGATAATACTGCTTTCCTCATGGGATTATTATAAGAACTCACGAACGTCAGTGTCTAGTACAGGTGTATCTATTTTGCCATTGGAATATTCCTCATTTTCTACAAAGCAGGCTTTTGTCCCCCCTTAGTAATAGAAACATTTATTAAGCAGTTAAATGTGTTCTAGTGGTCTGTTTTTCATGTATTTTCTAAATTTAGTTTCCACATATGAGCAGAATTCACTGCTTACGGATCCACCGTCACAGTCAATACGGAACAGATCCATCAACCCCCATAATTCCTTCCTGCTGTCCCTTTGTTGTAATGCCTTCCTCACTCTCACTCTTTGGCAACCACTGGTCTATTCTCCACCCCTTTAGTTGTGCCTTTTCCAGAATATCGTATTAACAGAATCATACATTATGAATCCTTTGGGGGGTGGCTTCTTTCACTTAACCGCTGTGCTCCATCCATGCTATTACATGCATTAATACTTCATTCCTCTTCACTGCCAAGTAGTCATAAGAACTATTTTAAGGGACATACCTGTCAGTTCTCCTGCACCTTCTTTCCTAGCTTCGTAGAGTAATGCAAACTGTCTAACAGAATCCTAAAGACATTTATTTACAGGCATACCATGCTGAGGGTCTTCAGGAGATAGAAACAAAAGAAAACGGTCCCCAGGGAAGTTATCATCTCATTGATTGGCTAGCATCAAACCAGCTATGTCACTCAAATGAGAATGCCAGGCTGTTCGTCATGAGTGAAGCAATGGACACAATAGTCAAAAAGTAACATTGGGGTTTGGAAAAACAGGAAGATCACTGGAGTGTCAAGGGCTTGTTCATGGAGGAAGTGAGCTTGGAGTGAGCTTTGACGTAAGGAAGAGTTGGGCAAGTGAAAAGGACTCAGGAGTGAACAGGGCAGGAACTCATGCTTGGAGCAATATGGGATTTGGAATCTAAGGAAAGAAGGTAGTTAGCGTGGCTGAAACACAATTAGTAAGGGGAGACTGGTACTAAATGAAATGAGGAAAGTGACCAGAGACCAGATTAAGAGGGACACCAGGCCACTGCAAGGACATTAGATTTACTGTGAGTGTGGTGGAAACTGCAGGAGAGGATCAGAAGAGGGACTCAGGGCTTCCCTGGTGGCTCAGTGGTTGAGAGTCCGCCTGCCGATGCAGGGGACACGGGTTCGTGCCCCGGTCCGGGAAGATCCCACATGCCGCGGAGCAACTAGGCCCGTGAGCCACGACTACTGAGCCTGCGCGTCTGGAGCCTGTGCTCCGCAACAAGAGAGGCCGCGATAGTGAGAGGCCCGCACACCGCGATGAAGAGTGGTCCCCGCTTGCCACAACTAGAGAAAGCCCTCACACAGAAACGAAGACCCAACACAGCCAAAAATAAATAAATAAAAAGCCAAGCATTTGAAGCCCTTAAAAAAAGAAAAAAAAAAAGGAAGAGGGACTCAGTCACACTTAGATATTAATAGGATTATCCTGGCTCCTCGGCAGTGAACATTCAGTCGAGTCAGGCGTGGAAGCAGAGGACCAAGCAGGAGGCTTTTATTAACAATCCAGGTGATAAATGATAATGACTTTTGCCAGAATGGTAGGGTAGAGGTGGTGACAGGTAGTCCAGAGCTGGACATATTTTGAAGGTAGAGCTAACAGATTTGCTGAAATAGCCACCAGAAGGATGGAATTGTCATTCCTTGAGATGGGAAGATTGCAGGAAGAGCAAGTTTGGGGTACAAAGAGCAGTAGTTTGGTTTTGGATGTGTTAGGGTGATGATGCCTCTTAGATGGCCCTTGTGGTGCTGTTGATCTAACGCCAGAGCACTAAATGTATGAATCAATGGGGAGGTTGGGGGCTGGGAAGGTCAGGGTGTCTTTCATGCATAGGTGAGCAAACAGGGGTACATATAAGATGGGTCTAAGTGGACAGGGAGTGATGGGGGCAAGCCTTCGAGGAAGCTCCACCGTGATCCAGGCAAACAATGATGGAGATCTGGGAGTGGAACTGAAGGAAGAGAGACCCTTAGAGAGACTGTTTAAAGGATGACTGTCTGATCTTGGGGATGAAGACAAATATTCCCTGTTAAAATCTTGGATGACTTCAAGACTGGTATTACCTTACTAGAAATAATGCTTAATGGACCTTGTTTACGTTTTATGGCAGAAACATGTTTTACAACTAATGAAGGCACACGCTTTATATCATCAAAAAGGAACGAGTTCAATTTTTTTGGCCTCAGTAGAAAGAACTCCAAACTTTTGTTTTGTGACATCTTATCAGCAAATGGTGGTGTCCACTCAACTCCAGTGCTTAAAAAGTTCCAGTTCCTCCTGCTTTCCTTGGAAACATCTATCTTGAACAGTCCAAATCTGTAAACAGTCTCAAAGTGGGCAGCATGCAGCGTTGGAATAGATTCAAATACCTGAGTTCACTCTCCTGCTTTAAGGAAAATAACTGAATCTTTCAGCTTTGATAATGACTCACAAGCTTTAAGGTCATCACCCTAAATATCACTGGTCTTTGTCTCCTGGGGAGAGAGACAATGTCTGAAATGCGCTACTCCACTGAGCCTAGAATTTGTACTCAGCGTTGTGGGCTGACTGTTCATATCTTTAAAAATTTCCTTTTCGTAATACAAGCTAATTCTGTTTTTTAATAGTTCCCTGAGGAATGTATATTCTTTCTCCTAAAGGAAGACCTTCCTCAAGTTCCTCATCTCAGGGATGGTCCACTAACCATCCAGTCACCACATTTGAAGCCTGAGAACCATCCTCTGTCTCCCCCCAATATCTCAATCATCCCCCAGTTTTCCCTCCTCAGTGACCCTCTGGTTCATCCCTTCCTTTCCACCCCCCTTTGTCACCACTTTTGCTGAGCCTTTCCCACTTGGATGGCTGTCACCGCATCAAAACCAGTCCCCTAACCGAGCCTCCACTACCGTCACAGTGGTCTTACAAACCCATACGGTCTTGCTTCAAATCTGCAGCAATTTCCCATCATTTTAGGGACAAGGTCCCCACTCCTCAATATGGCATGCCTGGACCCTCCTGGTGTCATCCAGTTTTCTTCTCTAACCTTTTCTCCTGCCAGAATCCCTGTATGCTTCAGACCTCCCAGCCGCAGAACCCATCCCAGTTTCCCTAAGCAGGCTCATTCCCTCTTGCTTCTGTGCCTTTTTACAAATGCTTCTTCTGCTTTGACCACTCTCTTTCAACTCCCTACAGAGATCTTCATCATCCTTCAAGATCCAACTCAAGCATCAGTTCCTTTGGCTGTCTCCCCAGCCGTGCCCCTCCAGCATGGAGCTGGGTGCTTTTATTCTCCTCACCCCATAACACTCTCACCTTCCTTGCATCCTAGTCGCCCTCCCACTGAGCCATAACTGTTGGACTAATGCCCTGTTAACACGTGTGAGCATTTGTGTGTGGTGGGGGAGGAGTATACAAACACACACAGTTTGCTTCATCCCTGCACCTAGAACAGTGTTGGCACCGAGTAAACATTCACAATGTTTCATTCCATGAATGAATGAATGAACCAAAAGTTTTAGGTTTAGTGGGCTCTGACAATTTTGAGATGTCACCTTGAGGAGCTAAATGCATACAAAAATATATTTCGTCTTTAAATCTTTAAAGGAATCATTCATTTTCCCCCCCTACTAAAGCCCTTCAGTTAAAACTTTCCACATAAGAATAAAGCCAGAACCCATGGCAAAGGTGGTTGAACTCTGCCCATCACCAATCAATGGCATAAGCAGCTGCTTTTATGATGTCACTTTGGTCTCTAGGAATAAATCAACCTCAGTAGTCTTTAGAATCCAACCTGCTCACAAGTAAAGAAGTTTGTCTAGTATATACCTGTATGGAAGCCTCACAGAGTAAGTGTTTTCCAAAGACCCTAATTTACCCCTGGGGACTATCGATGTACATGGGCTCCTAGTGCAGAGAAAATGGAACCACAGGGGTCTAGTTCACTTTGGCACAGAGCCTGTTCTACCCGGAGCAGGGGTTGCTTTCTCAAAGCTTAGAAGGGATCTAAATCATATATGCAGTAGGATTTGGAGAGACTCTAGGAAAGCCATTTACCCCCCAAATGTCTTCCCATCTGAGAGCCAAAACCCTTAATCTCCATCAACAGAAACATCCCAATTGGATACATTAGCCAAGGATTCTTAGGACAGGCAGTATGGTCAACTTCTACAACCCATGGCATGGATCACTTTCTCCAAGACAAGAGGACCTTGGAGCATGAAGGGAAGCAGAGAGGACAGACTCAGAAAGGGAAGCAGGGCACCAAAGTTACACTTGTCTTCCCTTCGCAACCATGCCTGTCCCTGTTGCTATTCATGGGTGTCCTCACATCGGGGACATTCTCTACAATAGCCTTTCCATGTCCTGCTAAGCAAAATGACAGAAGATTTTTTTTTTTTTTGGATAGCCACAACTCTCCTGTGACTTCTGAAAGGTCCTGGCCAAAGTCTGGGTCTGAATAAGTTTTCAAAACCATGAGTCAAACCTGGCTGAGGACTTCACCAGCCTGGCTGAAATACATGCATCAAATGGCAAATATAACAGCCACAAGATCTCTTTCAAAAGCATGATTGTTCTTGGCGTTTCATGAAACTTTTTCCCCCACAAGGCAGAGCAAGCCTGCTTTTCAAGAAATGATACTGTGCAATGTATAAGTAACCAGGATTCTGCTGCAGTCTCTGGGGTTCCCAATAAAGCTGGTTTTCACACTGATCTCCAGTAGTGCCCATGAATAACGCACATTTCAAACATGTCCTGAATAACAATTTAAATAGAAAGAGATGGCGTTATGTCATGTCTTCCAAGGGAAGGGTTCAAAGTACACAGAAAACAAATTAAACAGATGAAGAAAGCAGGGCGGGGGGATCCCATCAAAGAAACAGGGCTTTAATAAAGGGATGTGCTCAGTGGGAACAGACTCAAGGTTGCTGAGGCAGTGGTTTTGTGAAAGGTTTTGACAAGAATAAGGTACTCAATGCATCAGTGTGAGGATTGATAAAGCCCACATTTGAAACAGGCAGTTCTAGACAAGGCAGGATCCGGGAGACAGGGGAGACAAGGGGGAGAGTGGAAGGCATCTGCTATATCAGAAAAGGTAAGAGATGACCCCCAGGTGACTTTTGAATCCTGTGAAAAACCTGCCAACAGCCTAGCACCATGGGATTTCTACCGACTGCTTGTAGAAGAAATGAAGCCTGCTGGGTAGCTTGGATTATCAAAATTGGTCCATTTGCTCTTTCTGGATGCACATCTCTGCTTCTGGTGCAAGAAAAGTATGTCAAATCATCAGAATCACTAATGGCAAGTACCGTTCCTTAAGTACAGGCATTTGCCCTGTCAGTCATTGCCATGGCTTCCCGCAAGCCCACCTGCAGCCCCCACGAGGGTTCAGCTACCTCTGCCTCAGCACTGACTTTCTTAAATGCCCCCCAGATGCTGTGTAAGAAGAGCAAAAAGAATAGGCAAAAGAAAAAAGTAATTTAAAAAATAGTAAAGCAGAGACTCAAGTAGATGACGTCACTTTCCCTTTGGTTTTCTATATTGGAGGGCTTAGTGTTAAACAGTCGCATGTGATCAGACAAAGGAGACAGGGCTGGGTGTCGGGGAGACACTAAGGTCTACATGTAACGAGCAGCCTCAGCCAGGTGTAGGGACAGACGAGGATGTGGGGATGATCCTCACGTGATCCAGCCAGGTCTCCTTCCCAGGAGTCCAGCAAAACTGAAAGGGGGGAGAACATGAGCAAGTACGAGGGCCAGGTGTTTATTTCAAGCAAGGAGTAGCAGGTGGTAGTAGATGCTAACGTAAGCCTCCTAGGAGTCACATTCCCCCAAACCCCTAACGAAGCAGTGGGACTCCCTGCCATATACCAGAGTTTTGACACAGACCCCAAGAGAAGGCTGACGGCTCTCCTCCCTACTTGAGCTCCCTGCTTGAGGTGTTTGGGGACTCCCGGACAAAGGCAGACCCACCGGGGCTCAGAGCTGGCGCCCAGGGCCAGGCAGAGAAGCCATCCTCTGGAGAGCTCACACTGAACCAGGTAGCAAGGGTTTCTGCCACGTGCTGTGGGCCAGCACTCTGCTCAGGGCTAGGGACGAAGCACTGTCCCCTAAAGCGTAAAAAATAAGTGAAGGAGACACCAAAAAATGACCCCGAGGGCGGCACTGTCTTAGCTGGGCTACTTGTATGAGCACCTCGGTCAGCCGGTCAAGACACAAGAGTTCTATTGCACATCTACCAGCAAGAGCTGCAGTACTCACTAAACCCCCCCGAATGTGGGTCCTGAGAATGCGTTGCCGCGATAACGGGTATCTGGACATCTCGAACGATGGCTGGCTCCCACACTGTGCCAGCCCTTATTCGCAAATGCGAGTGGGGTGGCTTCTTGTGTTCTGGTCGGGAGAGAGACTGAGGAAGTGACTGATTCGTGACCAGTATTCTTCCCCTGTTCAGCTCCTTGTGATGGTGCTGACCAACTGAAAAATATTGTTTTCACTACCTCCCAATGATGTCACCCGCATTTTACGTCACTGAATTTTTACAGCTCATCTTGTTATGGCTGAGGTTTTGGTCAATTCTGCCTAAGGAGGTATTCTCGCTACTCGTAAGTAAGACAAGAATAAGAGAAATTTAATAACATTCCAATAACATATATTAAAGGTGGACACCGTTGGGCACAGCGCTAGGTATAGTCAGTCATGAGCAAGACAGGTAATCGCTGACTGCCTGGAATTCACAGTCCAGAGGGCAAGGCAAGCATGAAACAAGTCATATGAGCACAAGTGCTATGGAAGGAAAGCACAAGACGTATAGGTAGCATTTTGGATGATAAATAATATTAATCTATCTTTTGTCACCTTTTTTACCAGAAGCAAAAGAATAAAAGAAGGGAGTTGAAAGGAAGGGAAGGAGGGAAGCAGGGAGGGAGGAAGGAAGAAAGGAAGAAGGAAAGAAAGAAAAAAGAAAGGAAGGAAGAAAGGAAAGAAGGAGAAATAGAAATAGGCATGAGGGTAAGTGGCAGCTGGGACCTGGCCTTAGGAACAGGGAGGCAATAGGGAGTGGTGAGGACTGCAGTAAACTAGAGCTCACCCAGGTCTACGGGCGATTGCCCAGATCTCCAGCTAACTGCTCCTAAGTGTAATTGCACGGCCATTGTTTCCAAAGCTTCCACTTTTTAAAGTAAAGCAACAATTCTGATTTTTTTTTAGGTGAACTGTCCTGATTTTTAAATGTTGACTCATATAAAAAGCTAATAAGTTCCAAACAGGCCAAACCAAACACTCTGGCAGTTGGGATTCAACTCTTGAGAAGCCAGTTTGCAACCTCAGCCTTAAATGGTGTCATGGAAGGTTATAGATCTCAGAGCGCAGGGCCAGACAGATCCCATTATACCAGACCCTGGGCTTCTTCTACAGCATGGCAGAAGCCTCACAGCGATTTCACATTCCTTATATGTTTCTGCCTTATAAACTGACATCACAGTTTAACCTCCGTTTTTTGCTAAGCTGAAGAGCTATCTTTTGAGGAGGACATTGGACTAGGTGACTTCAAAGGTCGCTTCTGAATCTAATTGACAGCCCCCATCTTGAAACTATGACACTAATAACAGCATGACAATGATGAAGGCAATGGTGCATTAAATACTTCATTTCCCGTGAGTTCATCTGTGTTATCTGGTTTAAATTACTCAAAGTATTCAATCATCTCATTTAGGTAGGAAAAGCTATCACTGAATTCCACACTATAGGTAATATATAAGCCTGACCTGCTTATCTTTCCATCCATTTTTTGGGATGCTTGTGCTGGAGATTATAGACATGCCTAATAACTAGTGGCATTTTGCTTTACTGGCCATAAATGTTACCTTCAGGGCGAGCAGGTGCAGAATGAGACAGGCTGTATGAAAAGATCACCATTTCTACTCTGTTTCACCAGATTAACTCAGGATGGCTCTGAAGTGAGCATGGTTTCTCTAGAAACTGACAGTCTAGCCAGAGAGAGAAAGGATCTTTGCACATTAGCGGTAAAGAAAGAGCTAATTTAGGGACAAATTCACAGGAAAAGAGATGAGAGGTGCCAGGGAGTTTGACTCTTTTTCGAAGCAGAGATGGATGGAGTCGGGCCCCTGGGGAGGTGAGTCATATTAGAAAATGAGGGCAGGAGGACAGAGGGTGAAAGTTCAATTCCCGTCTTCGGGTTTCCAGGTTTTACCTCCATTTGGCAGCCTGGGACGTGTGTGGGGAAGACCACGAGGGGGCTGGGAGGGTAACCAGGACAACCCGGGTCTCTGCCTTGTCTTCTGTCCCCTCGTGGCTCTGGCACATGTTGCCTCCGGCCCAAACCACCGTGGCCAGCGTGCCAACCGCACAGTACCAGGCTGGCACATGGCAGTGTTCGGCACACAGCACTAAGGGCCTCTGCTCTTTGTGTTGGTTTCCATTTCTCAAGGAACAGCAGGTCGAGAGCAGGGCTCTTGAAGACTCGCGCTCAGGGCACTGTCTGCAAGCCAGGCTGCTGGGCGCCCTTGGCCGTAGGCAGGTCCAGGAGAGGAGGGGGAGTAGGCTGGGAGGCCAGAGGAGGCCTGGAAGCCCCCTCTTCCCACGTGCCTGGAGGTCTGAAACTCTCCTTTCTAAGCCAGTTCAGGCAAAACAATTCAAGTTGCCTGCAGGCAAGGAGGCGCTGTGGGGAGCTGAGAGTCCTGATGGGGAGGCAGGCGGGGTGGCAAGGAAGGGAGAGAGGGCGGGAGGGAGACCCCATGTGGAGAGAAGGAGAAGGCTTTGAACTTGCAGATCTCTCCAGCTGAGCAAAAATCCACACTAAAGCAGCCCCAGCTGGGTGCCCAGGGGTCCATGAATAAGTGTTAGGGGGTGAGTGAGATGACAGCTCCCCGACCTTAATGCATTCACCCCAAGGTGCTGGCGGGCATCTGCTCCATAATTAACGTTAGGCTCTCCCCTCTATGCCTCCTCCTTCCCCTGTGGTTGCTGAGACATTTGCCATAATTATTCCCCACGTCTCTAGGAAGGAGTGTGCCCCTGGCTTGTTTGCTTCCTCCATCACTTCCATTCTGGGCTGGGGGACAGCTGTCCCTGGCTAGCTGGGGGTTGGGGGCACCCCATTTCCAGGGGGCACTGTAGTATCCCATCCTCCCCACTGGGGTTCATCCACACAACATCTGTTCTCCCGCCAGGAGACTCACTGCGGCATCAAGAATGGAGGAGCATCACAGGTACCTGAAGGGACATTTTCCACCAACAGATCAACAATCTATATCATGTCTAATGGCATGATGTGATGTGCCCGTGGGTTGAAAATCACTGCAGTAATGAAAACTGATGAGGCTACGTGGCACACAGAAAAGGTTGAGAACATCTCTCCAACGATTATACCAATATTATTAATATTAATAATAGCAATAATAATATCATTTATTCTAGATGAAAGAACAAGGGAAGGTGTCCATCTGGCTTCTTATTTATTCTCAGAATCTGTCCCCATGTGTTGCACCTACCAGGCAGACAATATATATTTTTTGAAGAGACAGATCACTGCTTTGTCACATACTTTACAAAAGTTGTCTCCAAATATCACAGCACTCATGAGATGTAAATACAATCATCTCTATTTTAAGGGGAAGAAAATTGAGGCACAGAGAGGTTGAGCAACTTGCCTAATGCCACACAGCAAGTAAGATACAAAGTCGGGATTTGAATACAGATCTATGACACCAAGACTGTGATCCTTCTGTTTTGCCATGTTGCCGGGTCACTTCCCTGCATGAAACACTTTAGTAGGTCCCTGAAAGTGAGTTTCTTGTTCTTTCTGTTTATAATGTCTTATTTGACTCTCACTCATTCTTGAGCTTAAAGACTCAGTGACAATGCCCATTAATTTGTGAATCTTTTATTAGCGTGAATCATATTTTCTTTAACTCTGTATCACTACTGCATTTCACAAATACGTAGCACAAGGTAGATATTCAATAAATATTTGTTGAATTTCTATTTTACAAAGAACAATCCTGAGATTCAGAGATGGAACTCTCTCACTAGAGGCTATATAGCCAGGAAATATAAGAACCGCAATTTGAATTAGAGCTCTACTGTGAGTTCAGGGACCTTTCCACTAATCCATGTACCACTGAGCTCCATGGACATCATTTCATATTATACAACAACTGATGTTCTATAATTGTGGTTATTTCCATTTTGTCTGACAGCATCTTAATATATACCACCAACTAATAATCCTAAACTTGAGTTATTTCAGTTTTTATAATAATGAGAGTAAAGCAAACTTATTATGGAAAATTAGAAGAAAACAGAGAAAAGAAATTAAATCAATAATCCCAAAACATTTAAAATGAATATTTTCTTCCAATATGCTTATGCCTTTTTACATAATTTAGATTACAGTCTTTACATAACTTGGGATTCTAATTTTTTTTAGCTTAATATTGTAATATAAACATTTCCCTGCTTACTTCAGTAATTTCAATAATTTCCCTATTTACCATTTAAGTGACTTAAAATTATCATTTAATATGCTCAATAATCATTTTTAATGACTAAAAAAATCCATTGTATGGAGTACAGACTATCAATTAAACATTCTGCCCAATCCTAGATAATTTTTCACTATTAAAAATAAGAGTACAGCGAACATCTTTTTTTTATTCTTTCTGAATTTCAGAACACTTTTTAGAGTAATTTTCTAGGAGACAAATTATCGAGTCCGTGGGTATGAGCATTTTCAAGGCTCTTGACATCGATTGCAAACTGCTTTCCAAATGAGTTGTGCTAATTTTTTTTTCCCACTAACAGTGATTTGGATCTTACCATCCTTTTAAATTTGACAATTTCTTGAAAATATGCACATACAACCATCATGTTTTGAATTGTAATAGGAAAACAATGTTAGAGATGGGAGGCCCCCTTCCCCCTCTTATACGTTAGGAAACTGAGGTCTGGCCAGTTCCAATGGCCTGCCCAAAGTCACAGCCATTTGGGGGAATGAGCTGGGCTAGAGCCAGGTCCCCTGACCTGCACTTCCCCACAATGTCTCCCAGGGATCTAAAAACAATTTTACAATCTATTTATCTGTTCAACGGCAGCGTTGCACAGTTGCCATCACTTGACATCTTAATTTTGATTATGCCTTCAAGGGAAGCAGCTTTTGAAATAAATATCTGGACCTGGCAAGTAACAAATTCCCTTCTATGATGAGAAAAGGGTATTTCCTGATAACAGTCTTCTACCTGCCAGGGTTCTGCAGGGAACCTTGTATCTACTTATCACTTCCTTCTCTTGGCTCAGGCTTCTGGAACTCTGTGAGTCCTGCTTGACACGCAGCTTGGCAACTTTCACTACATCCTTCCCGTGGGCCTCTGCTTTCCTGTCCCTGCTCAGCACAAAGGCAGCCTACCTTGTTTTCAACCTCAGGCCAAGCACAGTGTTGCTCCAGCCCATCTGCCACATTGGCCGAATTTCCCTGATTGCTAAGTGATTCCGGGCTCTTCCCAGCAGGGCTGAGTGAGCTGCAAGTTAAGCCTCCCCTCCAAGGCTCTGCCTTGTTCGCAGACGCTGTAGGATCTGCAATGGAGTCTTCAGATGCACTCTCTCCACCAGGGCCTGGACGGCACAACACTGGGCCCATTGCTCACTCAGTGGGTGGCCTGTACTCTGCCGCAGGGCAGAAAGTACCTCCCCAACAAAGTCTCCCAGGTGACATTTCAACACCCAGCCTCTTCCCTCCAGTTCACATTACATACCACGGCAATGCAAAGTGGTCTACAATACACCTCAACTTACCTCTCTGCTCAGAAACCTTCCTATGACCACAAGCTGAAAGCGGTTGGCTTGGCTTTCAAGCCCCTCCCTATATTATAACACCTGCCTTCCACCAGTTACTCAAGTTCATTGTAATACCAGCCTAGCTAGGAGAGGCTTACAAAGGAAGGGGAGCGGGAGAAGGAGGCAAGTGAGTTAAGGGTGGAGTGAGTGATATGATTGAGATTGGGTGTAGAAAAGAAGCGTGTCTTGGATAGTAAGGGGCTTGTGCTGTCTACTCTACTAGAATGTTCTTTCCTATTTTCTCCCTGATAGACCACTCATCCTTCATAGCCCATTTATAAGCCACCTTTGAAGTTTTCCATAACCTGCCTCACCTCTAAACTTTAATCTCTTTTCTCACTACTCCTAAGACACTTGGCCCACACCCCTACAATGCCATTTTTCACACTGAACTGACATATTTTTTAAAATGTGTGACTCCCCACAACTAAATATCCATGCTATTTTTAAAAAGGGCCTGTGTCTGTTCGTCTTTTTTATCTTCATTATCTAATACTTCTCGTGTACTTAGTGCATGATCAAAATCATGCAAGATTGAATACAATGTGTAAGACAGAATTAAAGCTGGATAGGATGAGCACAGGCATGAAGGAATCATGAACACATAAGTGGAAAAGAGTTAAGTGTCACACCCTAGATGGCACACATACACATTCGTAATACAAATTGGCACCTTTAACATAAGGATGTGGACATGAAGTCATCTGACTGATTGGGAGTTTTGCAGGACACTGAACACGGGAAATTATCAACAAATATTGATCAATAAATGAGCTTGATAGTTTTTCACAGAAGAGCCCCAGGACTAAAACTGTAAGGAGTAAGCTCCGTAGTCAGAATAATCCATGTACCCTTGGCCAGCCAGAAGCAATTCTACTCTTTTTTCCATAACGAAGCATACATCATGAGCCATAGTGGTCACCGCTAGGCACCTATGACATCCCCCTAACGGGTCTCATATCTATTAAGCAGAGGAAGGCTTGGGTGCACAGCCAAGAGGAAATTCGAAGCCTAAGATTCCACACATCTCTTGATCACCAAATAATACGTCAGCACTAAAAATATCCATGAAGAATTATGTCTGGTTGGGCATTTGAAGAAGACTTTGTGCCTCTCACTTGAGGATACTGGGGGAAATGTGACCATGTCATTTACCTGCAGTTCTTAAATAGGTGGAACGTTCTTGCCAAGTAGCCTGAGAGCTGCTGGTGGAACATGTCACTTTTTCTTTACCCTCCTCTTCTTCTACATGCATGTCTATCTTTTGTAATTGAATCTCAATATGGCATTGGGGTATTTTTAAAATCTAGAGATTGGAAATACTTATTGGAAGAGGCTGGTTTAGGGGTTGGGGGCTTGGCACTGGCAGCAGCGGAGGGGCTTGGAGACGGGAGGCAGGAGGAAGGCTGCCCAGAAGCAGAGGGAGTGTGGAAAAGGCCAGGTTTGGCTTAAGAGCCTTAGCATCAGCTGCTGGAACCTGGCAAATGGAGAAGTAATTTTTTCACAGCCAGCAGTAAAATGAAACTTATGGAAACAATAATGTAAATGTTCTGCCTAGCCAGTGAGTTAAATGAGAGAAGAGGAGATGTTTCCAACCAGGCCTGAAAATCAGTGCAGTTTGGTGGTCTAAGGATAGCCAGGAAGTTAATGGTATTTCAAGTTTTGAGTCAATGATGTACATCAGAGGTCAGCAAACTATGGCCCACGGCCCAAATCCAGCCCATTGCCTGTTTTTTAGGCTCACCAGAGAAGAATGGGCTTTACATTTTTAAATGGATGCGGAGAAAAATAATCAAAAGAAGACTATATCATGACACGTGAAAATCATATGAAATGTGAATTTCAGTACCCGTAAGTAAAGTTTTATTGGAACATAGCCACAAGTATTCATTGACATAGTGTCTGTGGCTGCTTTCTTGCTACAGTGACAGAACTGAGTAGTTGCAAAAGAGACCACATAGCCTGCAAAGCCCAAAATATTTATTTGCTATCACTTTCCAGAAATTTGTCAACCTCTAATATACACGGTCAGAGAAGATTAGTTCAGGGTCCATCCCTTATGCAGTAAAGGCAACATGTAACACACAGTACAAGGCACAAGCTTGAAGTTCAAAGAGAATTTGGAAGACTCCTGGTCCAGCTTCCCACTCTGTAGAAAGTCCTGCAGAAGCTACCCAGGAGTGAGGATTCACAACTTCCAAAAAGCCTAACCCTTCATCAAACACTTCAACTCTACCTACTATGATTCTGATATTGACCTAAAGTCATCCTCACCCCCACCCATCTTATATAGATGAGTTATAAGCTTTCTTATCTATAAACTATTTCTACATTGAGAGAGCATTAACAAAAATCCTTTTTGATCCAAGAGGGGACTCCTACCACCTTCCATGGGTTAGCACTTTGTGCGTATTAAGGGGCTTTTGCATACAATGTCCATTTTGCCTTCATTACGTCTCGCAGGGAATAGGCCCTCATGATTATTCCTGTTACAGGCGAGGAATCCAAGGGTTAAGGTTACGGACTGAATTGTGCCACCCCCCACTCCCCGCCAAAAGCATATGTTGAAGCCCTAACCCTCAGTGTGATTGTTTTTGGAGACAGGGCCTTTAGGGGGGTAATGATTAAATGAGGTCATAAGGGTGGGGTCCTAACCCAAAAGAACTGGTATCCTTATAAGAGGAGAAAAAGACACCAGTGATCTCTCTCTATATATATACACACAAAGAAAAGGCCATATGAGGACACAGCAAGAAGGTGGCCATCTGCATGCCAGGAAGAGAGCCCTCATCAGAAACCAACCCTGACTGCACCTTGATCTTAGACATCCAGCCTCCAGAACTGTGAGAAAATAAATGTCTGTTGTTTAAGCCCCCCAGCCATTAGTACTTTGTTATGGCAGCCCAAGGAGACCAGTTAATAGGGTTAAATGACATGGTCAAAATGAGGCAGCTCACCAGGGTCAGAGCAGGGACCCATCACTCATTGTGCAAATATTTATTTTTTAAACACCTACTAAGTGTAAGGAGTCTTACGGAGGAGACAGGTTTTAGGCCAAAAGTCACACCAAAACAAATAAAGCTATGACTATAATAAGTGCTACCACAGACAGATTATGTACTATGAGATGTAAATAAGATGAGCTAACTTACTCAAGGTGGTCAAAGGAGGTTACCTGGAGACACAATTGGACTGACAGCTAAAAGGCAAAGGAGAAGTGAAGGAGGAGAGGCAACATCCAGAGAGATGGCATGTACAAAGGCCCTGTGGTAACAGGAAGCATGTGATGATCAAGGAAATCAGAGAAGGCCAATCTGTCTGGACCAGAAAGACAGGGGGAGTAACGTGAGAGGAGGCTGCAGAGGCAAGAACTCATGACCTTGTCAGCCATTTTAAGTAAGTGTGGCTTTATTAAGAGAATTTAAGAGCTATAACATGCTTTCAACATGAGAATGACTTTTAAAGGTTTCTAATTAGAAAGGATTATTCTGGCTGCAGGGTGCTAAACACTGGAGGAAGTCAAGGGAGCTGCAGGAAGCCTAGATGAGAGATTGTTGCAGAAGACAAAATGAGAGCGGCTTGTTCCTATGCCCACAGAGGTTGCTTTGAAAACGTAGAGAAGGAACTGGTTAAGAGAGCTGTTGATGAGGTAAAACCATCAGGTTTTGTGATTGATGCAGTATGAGGTTGAGAAGGGGATGTCAAGTACGTCTTCATGATTCCTGTATATTTAATAGAATGAAGGAGAGGAGGACGACATTGACTGAGATGTGAAATACTACAAGAGGATGTCGATGCTCTCCAGCCCCCAGAAACATACCTGCAGTTGAACAAAGTTGGGTGTGCTAACTAACAAGGGAGAATGCACGACAGGGACTTGCAGAGCACCTCAGTGAGAGGGTGTTAGAAGGGACATATTATAGAATTTGGGCTTCTCTTAGGTCATCTGGGGATTATACAAGGAAAGGGGGCTTTGCTCTGCTTTGGGTGCTGTTGGGAAGCGGGGGTGATTCTATGGTTGTGGAACTTCATCATTCTTACCTAGAAGGCCATCAGGATGGAGTGATTGATAAAGCTGTGATTGATAAAGACAGTTCAGGCTTATATTATCCGGGGTACATGATGTTGGGTCATTTTTGTGGTAGGGACATTGTTTACCTTTTTGTCTGTGTTCAGACATGATTATGGAACGATCTTGCCTGTGTCTTGTCTGAGTGGCCTTGCCTGATGCTGGTGTTCTTTGGACTTGTTTATGTCAAGCAGGAGAACACCACAGCTTAGCTATAAAGGACAGGACGCTCCCAGCAACGCCACAGCCTCCCTGACGGTGCCAGGCGAGTTCCCGCTGTCCGAGCTGCTTTCTTTTCTCAGTCACCCCTTTTGGTCAAGGACAGATAAAGTCGGGCTGCAGGACATTCATCTAGGACATTCCCATTGTTACCACTGCTGAGCTTTTGCTGATCAGGAGGTTGAAGAGGATGTAGTCTGTAGTGGGACTAGGGTTTGTCACTGCATTTCCCTTTGTGGCAGGACAAGTCGCTTAACATCTGACAAGACAATGGCCGCACAGTTAGCATTTATAACTCTGGACAGGATACATCAGCCAACTGCAACACAGACAATTACCAGAAACAGAAACAAACATGGTACTTAGTTCACACAATAGACCCCGAAGACAGGGACCTAGATTACCAAACCCAGGCAATGAAAACGTGTCCCAAGTTCCAAATAGTGTTCTCTTGAGATCCAAATGGAGCCTAATTATAGATTTCTATTTAGGTGCAACAGAAAGTGTTGGCTGCAACACAAATTTGACCAGCTAAGAAGAAATTAAGGGCGATGTGATTAGCCAACACAATGTAGCTAATGAATTTAAATTTAAACTGGTTTGTTGGGTTTCCAGAGCAGAATTTGTATTATTTATGATATCTGAGAGGGTCAGAGATAAGTTTCAGACCACCTTTCCACCTGTATTATCCCTACTTTGATTGCAGCTCACGTAGCTATGTAAGAAGAGGCAGTCAATTCTTCCTCTTGGGAATTCTCCCAAGTAGCCTGTATTTGCCTCTTTGGGGAGGTGTCTGGGTATTCTTTTCAGGGAATCACATAAATCCATTGCCTGGAGCCACATTGCCTCTGGCTCAGAAGAACAGAGTGAGTGCGAGAAGGCAATTATCAGTGCCAAGAAGAGCAGTGACCCTCTTGTTGAAGAAGGTCTGACTGAAGTTGTTTCAGTTTGGGGTGAATGTTGCTAAAATTATCTCCTTTGAAATTATACATTCGAGTTTAATGTTTCAAACCCCTGATTGATTGCTCAAGTTAGAGCTGTGATAACAGTGGTTGGTGTGCTTCAAGAGGCTGAAAATGCCAGCTCTTGGGAAAATGACAGTTCTCTGAGAAATAATCAGGTTCACTGCACATCTGTCTTCAACGGAAAGGTTATCACTCAGCGCACAAAACTAACTATGATGGTCTTTCCCCCCCAGCACTGAAGGTCCTTTATTACTAACTAAAGATCCTATGAAAAAAGAGGAGACATTTCATTTTAACTTCCTGTTGATGTCCATTTTCCTTTCACTAGCTATCTCATCACACACAAAAAATATTTTGCTTGAAAATAAAGTCCTTCTGTATGGTTTGAACATTTCTTTTATGAAAAGCAGAGGATGGAGTAGATGACATCCCTGTATCCCCTGGCGTTATTGGAATTCTATGATTCCTGGACTGGACATAGTGAAAAATATATAATGTGATACAATTTCTGCCATATAGGAAATTAATCAATATCGATGATTAATAACCATACAGCAGGACTTCCCTGGTGGTGCAGTGGTTAAGAATCCGTCTGCCAATGCAGGAGACATGGGTTTGAGCCCTGGTCCAGGAAGATCCCACATGCCACGGAGCAACTAAGCCCATGTGCCACAACTACTGAGTCTGTGCTCTAGAGCCCGCGAGCCACAACTACTGAGCCTGTGCCACAACTACTGAAGCCCACACACCTAGAGCTCGTGCTCCGCAACAAGAGAAGCCACCGCAATGAGAAGCCCACGCACTGCAATGAAGAATAGCCCCCACTCGCTGCAACTAGAGAAAACCTGCGTGCAGCAACAAAGACCCAATGCAGCCAAAAATTAATTAATTAATTTAAAAAATAACCATACAGCAGGATGGTGATGGTGATAATGAGGACTCAGTTGCTGCTAACAGTGATTGTGAAGACTTCTACTTTGGTTGGGGGTGGGTAGAGGGTATAAGAATCATTTGAGTTCAATTTCCAAAGAATTTGATGAACTTTCCTCTTATTGGAAGTTGGAAATGAAACTCACAGATTCACAGAGGGAGGGAGCAGAGATGGCTTAACATAAAGGTGTTGGGTTTCAGTAGTTGTAAAATAAGGATTAGACCCAGGACCTCTAGGCCTAAGATAAGGATAATGTATTTGAAATCAATTAAAGGATTGATAATTTTCACCCCCCCCAAAGGTTCACCTTATCCTTAAGAAAATGATTTGCAGGAGCCTAAAAGCTCAGAAACATACCATTTTCTGTAGGAGAAGGTGAGCATTCACTTCCCCCAAATACAAAGGCTACATCCACGTAACTGAGTTGACAATTACACATGGGACCATCTGGCTATATTTATAATTGGTATAATGAACAGCTCCTTGTTTCAGATATTAAAAGCAAGATGATTTAGCACATGCTAAGTGAGCATGAAGATAGACCCTATCTAGTCAAATGATGGAAATGAATTTAATAATAAAACCCACCAGAAGAAGCAACTGCTCATGTGAATTTCAAAGAAACTCTTCCTGCCATCTGCTGTTGCTAGCATTTTATATCACCATATTTACCTGCTCTCTTCCAGAGCCCAGTGCTGCTAAGCTCTTTGTACAGAATAAGTTACTAGGCAGGAAAGCAGAGTGACTGAAGGGATGGGAGTGAATACAAAAGGCCCTTCACCATCTCCAGTCTCAGCGTGCTATTTTTACCAGCCAGGTAGACACTAGCAGTATAGGAATCAATGCTGGACTTCTCCAGGAAAGTTTTCACAATGAAGGACAAAAAGGGACTAAAGAAGTGGTGACTTGGGTGGGCTCAGAGATCACCAGGGCCATCAGGTAGAGCTGCTTGGCCACACCAGGATCCCATTGCCCCCCTCCATGTCCCTCCTCCCCAGTACCCTGCAACATGAAATCCAGATGTAATCAGGTCTAAAGACTGCAACAAAGAAGATCTCCCCAGAGGAAGAACACATGCCTGCAGGCATTGTCAGCGAACACCCTGGAGCCATTTATAGATGTCCCAAAGCCTGGGACAGTGTAGAAGGTCGGTAGAAGGGAAACAGCACTCTCATAAATGGAGAATCAGGCATTGGTAGTGGTGGTGGTGGTGGTGGAGGGGTGATTTTGATATTTCTCTCTCAAGAGAAGAGCTTAGGAGACAAGGTACTTAAATAATCATGGGTCCAGGTTGGTCCCACCTCACAAGCTTACAGCAGAGAAAGGAGAATATAGGGGACTGTGAGTACAAGCAGCAAGCAAGCTCTCCAACCACCCCCCAGGGATCTGATTTGTTTGCAATATGTTCCCTGGTAAAGAGAAAGGGAAATCTTACCTTGATTTAAGCCCAGTGCCCGAGGGAGCTGCACTGTGGCCAGATTCCCCAGAGAGAGAATAACCATTGCCAACAGAGGGGCTCAGCCCTTCCCCAGGGTAGATGGTTTAGACTCTTTGGAGATACTTTATACACTTCTTGTGAAAAACAGAACTCCTGACAGTGGACCTTGGCAACTTTCTATCCAGAGAAGACCTGATAGACCGCCATCTTTGGGCACCTTGTAGGGCCCATACAGAAACCATGGCAGGGTTTCTCCGAGACCTGAGCTCAGCAGGGACACAGACTGATTGGAGAACAGCTGAAGAGAAGCCAGATAAGCCACACCTGCATGCTCTGCTCCTGTCTATGGCATGCAGCTGTGCCTGAAGAGGAAGGACCACCTGTTGGCAATGAAAACCAATTAGATTCTGGGGTGAGATCAGTCCCTGAGGGGATAACTAGTTGTTGACACAGCTCTATCAGGTTGGTTACTGGAGAAAGACCCTGAAGACTGGAGTGGAAAATAGCCCGGAGCCTGGAGATATAGTGCTTAAGTTTTCTGGTTTGGTTTGGTTTGGTTTGGTTTGGTTTTGGTGGGAGGGGTCAGTGGGAGAAAGGGTTCAAGAACACGTGTAAAATGAAAGCTACAGGTCAAACTTCTCCCCCAAAGAAATGCATATACACATGACTTGCCTTCAAATGCAGGGAGCCCACAGGGTCACTGAAGCCCAAGTATGCACCCAAGGTTAAGAACCCCTGCTTAGGAGGCGTTTTTGAACAGAACAGGTGAGGAGATTATTTATAAGATGTAATAACCTCACTGGCAATTTCTCAAAGTATGTTTCCTGCAGCACTTACATCACAGTCACCTGGCACCATCACCCAGTTCTTGCTGAAAATGCAGATTCCTGAGCCCTTTCTCAGAATTAAATAATCAGGATTGTTCACAATAGGGCTTTGGAGTTTGCATTTTTTTAAGCACTCAGGTGGTAATTATACATTATATAGATTAAGAACTCCTGAGAGTTAAGAATGACCCTAAAAAAGGTCTTCGGGGTCCAACCAAAACCCAAGGCTGATACAATAAGATATCAGAAACTGATCACTAATTGACTGTCAATTGATTAAGGACCAAGAGGGTGGGTGGAGCTCAGGTCATCTGACTGATAGAGGAGGGGGTCCACCGATACTGATTATGAGCTAACATTTGTCTAGCATCTGCTTCAGTCCAGGCACTTGAGCATGTGGTTTATGCCATTTAATTCCTCTCAATCATTCTCATACTATAGATGAAATCAAGGTTCAGAGAGTTGAAAAAAATTACATTGCGTCATGGAGCAGAATAAAGAGAGGAGCCAGGCCTTAACACAGGCAACCTGACTCAATGCTCGTGCATTTTAAAAAATTACACCAAACAGTCTGCCTTTTATATGCCAAATTTGGAGGACACAAGAGAAAAATACTGAGCATACAGTGTCTCCAGTGATCAGGCAATACACTTCAGAACAAAAGATTTATTCAGATAAAACAGGAGAGAGAAATACAAAATCTGATGTCAATCCATTGGCAGCAGATGAAGTTTGAGCAACACATGCAGTGGGCAACAAGAAATGGGACTCACCCTACAATTCAGAGTCACTGGAGGGGCTGCTAGAGAAATAGTGTTTTGAATCAGCTCTAAAGAGTCCATATAATTTTGAATTCATTCCACCTTATGTAGAGTCTGAGTTTAAACAGACCAGAATCTCCCAGAAATCCACCTCATATATTACTTTAGATAAACAAGAATACTTATGGGAGACAGAGAGAGGAATTCCTGAACAAAGGTAAGTTTCTTGGTTCGTAATCCCCAATTCCTCGATAGACCTCAAAGGATAAAGTGAACTTTGCTGAGTGCTTACTGTGTGCCCGTCATGGTATTAACTCATTTAATCCTTATCCAAATATTTTAGGCGAGGTATTATTATTACTGTGCCCAGTTTTAAAATGACATAAGCTTGGCCAAGATGTAACAAGTAGGAAATAGTAGAGACAGGACTTAGACCCTGACAGTCCAGGGACAGCAAGCTCTCTCTAACCATCAGCTACACTGATCAGCTAGCCTAGGTAGAGATTTAGGGAATTTGTTGAGTCCATTACAGTAGAAGAGAAAAGTTAGAAAGACCATATGTGACAGAAGACTTGGTATTCATTTAGGTGCATACATGACCATGTTTTGAAGGTAAAGGGCATTAGGTTATCAGTTTTTGAGTCAACCTCCTGAGTAACTATGAGATTGAGGGAAGAGGGACAACGGTTTATCTGTCTCCCTCTGTCTGGCAAACAACCCCATTCCCTGAGGAGAGTTTCTCAAACTTGAAAACATGTTTATTCCAACTCTGAGCAATGTTTTGTTCCCTTAGAGTCTAGGGAATAGTCCTGAAGGTCACTGACATTGTTTTAAGTGCCTCTCCTCTTTGCAACTCTCCCTGATTTTAATCTCACAATATGAGGACCCATAATTTAAAAGCTGGATGGACTGACTCCCGAAAAGCAAAAAGAGAAGGGTTTATAGAGATGTATAACTGCCCACCCTTGTGTCCACTGACAGTCCATCATGGAGAATGATGCACACCTCCAGTTTCCTAAGAGGGCAGGGGGCACCTGTAGAGCCCACTAAGATGAGGGCTCTAGTGATTCAGCAAGATACATCCCAAAATTAACGGTCAAGGTTCAGCTGCCCTCACAAGCTAATCTCTTACAGCCTCATGACTCAGAAAACATTTCCTGCAAAAGTGTCCATATGTTTGCCAATGGAATGACATCAATCTCAGCTTTTTGTCCACATTTTTCAGTAACTTCCTTGTGTTCGTTTCTGTAAACTTGTTGATCTCTAAGGGTTTCTCAGTTTTGCTTCAGATACTCTGGTTGACACAGGAATGCTGGTGCTTCTGGCTCTGTGTTCATCCAATGCCATCCTCAGCATGATAATAATGAGAGCTAACGTTATTAAGTGCTGGCTATGTGCCAGGTGGTGTTCTAAGCAATTACATCTATTTACTCATTTAAATCTTTTTTAGTAAGTTCATGAATTAGAGCTGTTTTGTAGATAAAGAAATGAGAACACAGAATGTTCCAGCCATTTGCTCAAGATCACAAAGCTAATATGTGGCACAGCAGGACTCTGAGTCAGTTTGGCTTCAGAACCTGAGTGCTCAACCAGTATGCTATTTGTCACCAATATGTCCATACCTCAACCCTAATGTTACCTATTATAATTTTAACTTATTCACACCACACTACGAACTCACACGCATATATTAGCACATATGCTGGAGCAAGAAAGATTACCAGAAGATCAAAAACATTATTCAGGCAGTAATAACAATGGCTAATGGCATTGTACATTCTTTATGATTTTAAAAGCATCCTTGCAAAGCTGTATAATTGACCCAGTTTTTTAACCCTCTGAATCAGACAAGTCAGATAGATTGTTCAAGATCATCAGCAGGTCTCTGGACTTCTGAACTCAGATCTACCAAATGCAGAGGCCCCTGCCCTTTCAACTATGACATACAACCTTCTTACTAACTGCTAGGCACAACCAGCCTAGTATAGTGAAATGAACACTTGGATAAAGTGTCTGTCATCATGGTAGAACTATTAACAGCCAAAGAAGGAAGGAAGCATTGTCCATAATTAGACATAAATTCTAGGCTTTAGGAAAAAAATCGTTTGTAAAAGTTCAGAGAAAAGGTAGGTATGACTCCTTGGTGACACTATAAAAGTTAAAATGGCTAAAAGAGGAAAGGTTCACATAAAAGAATTCTATCAGAACTATCACTAACGTCTTAGTTTGTTTGAGCTGCTATAACAAAGTACCATAGACTGGGTGGCTTATAAATGACAGAAACTTATTTCTCACAGTTCTGGAAGTCATGGTCGGGTTCTGGTGAGAACCCTCATCTGAGTTGCTGACTGCCAACTTCTCATTGTATCCTCAAATAGCACAAAAAAGGTCATCTAGCTCCCTGACCTCTTCCTATAAGGGCACGAATCCCATTCATGAGGGCTTCACCCTCGGGACTTAGTCACCCCTTAAGGGCTCCATCTCCTAATACCATCACATTAAGAATTAGATTTCAGTATATGAGTTTTAGGGGACATAAATATTCAGTCCATAACAAAAAATGACATTGATCAAGAAGAAAAAGGAAAAGTGTCTTTTAAAAAAGCAAACAAACAAAAACTATGCAGAGAGCTCTTGATCTCAGATTTTAAAAGAAATGCCTGAAATATGAAAAGAAGCACTTATAACCAAGGAATACTAGCCAGTCTTAGTGATAACCAGGATAAACAGAGTTGAAATTGCCCTGAGTCTTAAAAAGACAGTGTCAGGGCACTGAAAGGGGGCTTTGAGCTGAGTTCAGAGCAGGAAGAAGAATGAGGAATGGAAGGGCCCCATGCTCAGGGGCAGATGGTGTCATGTTGAAAGCTAACAGAGAAAAACAGGACAATTCGGCTTCTTTCTTGCTTTCTCTATCGAGGAAAGTGATCTTCAAACTGGGAAGGCTTGAACAAATATGGTTTGTAGGAAACTGAAACCTAAGGTAGGCAAGGAGACAATAAGAAAACACCAAGCCCCTCAAATGAGTTCGAGTTCACAGGCCCCGCTGCAGTGAGTGCTGGAGAGTTTGGGAGAATTTAGAGAACAGATACATGCTCCAATTTTTAAAAACAAGCAACAGATGGATTACAGAAAGATGAAAAGTATCAAGACCTGGAAATATTTTTTACGGATATATAGACTTTTATTAGGGCAAGCATTTCCACAAGCATAAAGATCTCTTTAAGACAAATAGATGGCCTAAGTATCTTTGTTAAGTAGTGATCAAAAATGAAGTAAAATTTAGCAAAATTAATTCTAAATAAAGACATTCAGCATATAAACCAAGTCTTTTGAAGTTTTTTAACACCGAGACCCAATCACATTGTTTTCCAAGTTAGAGTGTCTAACAATTAATGTTGAAACCATAATTAATAATATGACACATATGATACTGTGCTTTTCCAAAGTAAAGAAATATATTTGACGTAATATTTTTATGAATCACATTTGATATCACAAAATAAACTTTACTGGACAAAAAACAATTGTTAAAAAAATCTCAGAAAAAAAAAGACAAAATGAAAAGATAGACATAGTGTACAGATAATGTTAAAATATTGTCACACAGGGCGAGAGAGAGTCATGGACATATACACACTAACAAACGTAAGGTAGATAGCTAGTGGGAAGCAGCCGCATGGCACAGGGAGATCACCTCGGTGCTTTGTGACCGCCTGGAGGGTTGGGATAGGGAGGGTGGGAGGGAGGGAGACGCAAGAGGGAAGAGATATGGGAACATATGTATATGTATAACTGATTCACTTTGTTATAAAGCAGAAACTAACACACCATTGTAAAGCAATGATACCCCAATAAAGATGTTAAAAAAAAAGATACAAAAAAAATAAATAAAATAAAATAAAATAATATATTGTCACAGGTATGGGAATGTATCATTTGAATATAATAAATGTTATAAAGCAAAAGGTTGTCAAAATATAGGAGAGTTATTTCGAAACACATGCAAAACCAAGATCATGAAGTAGTGGCAACTATTTCTAATGTATAACAGATATTGAAATGCCGTGGGGGAAATGAACAGAAGTATCTCCTGAAGTGGTAGTGACAAAGGACAGAGGTGGTTTTCAGAAGTTCAAGGGACATAGCTAATTAACTTACCACCTCCTTCAAATAAAAGTGAGACTCTCTTGGGAGAATCTAAGCCCATTAGCAGACACATCTTAGAGCAGTTAATGAAATGCTTCATATTTCAGCAGAAAGAGATTTCAACGGTAAAAATGACATAGGAATCAGAAGCATACTTCGCTGTGACACTTGGTAGTTGACATTTTCCCAGTGACCACAAGTGTGAGATCCTCATGAGGCTGATGTCCCCCAGCTGCATGAATATCTGCACTCTCATTTCACCAAAGAACATGAACTCTGCTGGGTGCTCTGTATTCTGGGTGGAGAACGCCAACCAATTCTGTGTAGCCTAAATCAACATGGGCATCCACCACCGTTTTAAACTCATCACCCCACAGAGCTGGCCCAGCAGGCTTCATCTGGAAAATAACTGGTTCATAGACTCCTTTGGGATTTTTTTTTTCTAGTTTGCACTACGGTACCCCATAAATAATCTCAAACTCTTGCTTATCAATGAGAGCAAAATTTGGAATAAGAAATTGTTCTTAGCATTCTTTATTCTTGGCCAAGCCTTTCTGAACTTCAGCTCAGGGAGCAAAACTATCATACTTCCAAACATGAAACACTTTATCCATCATGCCTCCAAATTCTGCACTCCAGAATCCAACCAGATCAGAGTGAGCTGTCTAAAGATGAATGGTTTTACTAATATTTTCCAGAAACTCATTTATCTTTGAGGGTTTAAGGCAATAACTATGAAATTCATAGAATGTTCCATCATATTGTCGGGGGGCCCCCATAGCAGAAGATGAATGGATCTGAGGGGCAGGTGACCACGTGGCCAGAGCCCTAGTCAGGCCGCCCTGGAGGACAAGCGTGGCAGGGCTTTGGGTGCTGAGAAGGGCAGCCAGTCAGTGGTCCTCCTTTTACGGCTTTCCTAATGGAAATCAAGACCAGGCCAATTTTTAAAAGAGTAAATATCTTTTAATACTTAAAAGATCATAATTAAACATAATTGCGTGTGCCAATATCATTCTTATAAGGCAAGCTTTACCAAAGGAATCTTGTTTCTGTGTTGAGAGGCTATGAAGGTAAGTCAACACTTTACTGGGTCAAGATTTCAAGATGCCATTGTCAAACTACCCCTAATGACAACATAGATAAACTTGGACTGAATGCCGGTTAAGTAAGGATTCCTAACTAGCTGAATGACTGAATGTATATGCTGTTGATGAACTCAATTCTGTCTGAAGAAACATACTGTGTGGTAAGGGGGGCTGGGGTATGCTTTCCTTGCATAAACCATATATTTGGCACATTTTTAATGACTCATATATACAGAAATCAGCTACATATTTTGATGCAACTGTTTTGAAGATATTTTGACAGCCCAGTGAAACAATTTAAAGAATTTTCCTCAAGTGCCAATTAACATAATTACATACACACTCACTTCCTGATCTTCATCCCACTTCTGAGTGAATTTTAGAGGGGCAATAAGGTCAGATTCAGGGGTGAGATGAGGCTTTGCGACATTCATTATTCACGTTGCTAGGGCATGACAAAAGATGTGTTTATATTTTGATGAACCCATTTCGATATGACCAAATCAAAGTAGTCACATCAAAATCCTTTTCCAGATCGGATTTCCATACATTTATCTGCATCACAGATTTTGGAACTCTACAGCACTAAGGATCCATCTCTTCAATACCCCGTAAGACATTTCCTTCCAGGTTGGCAATAACTCATTGTGCTTCTAACATATTTGAGGACAGAAAGATGGAGACTGGTTTTAGAGTCAGTATTTGCTAGATCTCCACCAAGTCAGATGTCATCTTCTTGCCTTTGGGAATACAGGTAAAGATGGCATATCATTCCAGGTTCTTTGTAAGTAATAGAAATAGACCCTGGCTGACAAAGCCAGAAAGGACTTTATAGGAAGGCTACTGGGTAGGGCTTTCATAGCAGAAAAGTCAAACAACCAGGTCTTGGGGAGGCCCACGGTCAGAGTAGCTCCAGGGAGCTCATTAGAGAACCCAGACACAGCTCCTGCAGGAAGTACCATCAACAGCTTCAGTTCCACTGGCCAACTGTCCCTCTGTGTCTCTGCCCAAGTTTCAAATCTTGTCTCATTGCCCCCTGTCCTGTGACCAGGACTATTGGGGTCATGTGGATGGAGGAGAGCAATTTCCCCAAGGGAAAAGGAAGGGCACAGTTATCAGAAGAAAGGGGCAGTGTGCAGGAAAAGAAAGAAAAAAAATAGACCCACTAAAGACCTGAACTTTAGTCAAACACTCATTTTCAAAACTACAGGTTTGGCCTCACCTGCTTTATGTAAATAAGGGGTTTAGTTGGCTGCAAGCACAGTAAGAGAGCTGACACAGCCTTGGTGGTCCCAGCATCAGTAAGACGGCACCCTTTCAGAGGTCCCAGCACAGCCATGGGACCTTCACCATGGCCCCCTGGGTAGCCCTCCTCTGTGATTCTGGTCTCTGGGACACATCCTCTCATTCATTCTCCACCTCTAGGAATGGTAGCTGCTTCCTGTAATTACGAATGTCTGGGTTATCTCACATGTGCCTTTTTGCCCACTTTGTCCTTCTGTAGCTACGTTAAAAAGCTCCTATGTTAATTTCCCTCTACTGGAAATGTTGAGAGTATTTCTATCTTCCTTTCCGGAGTCTGACTGATGCAAATGCTGAAAACCCAGGTGATGTCCACAGTAGGATGTTTGGTGAGGGAGGTTGATACCATGCGGTACTTGGAATGCATGTCTTGTTCAAAGGAAGACTTAGGGAATGTGATCACCAGCTTCAACTATCTGAAGAGCTTTCATCTGAAAATATTTATCCCCTGTAGTTCCGGAGGGCAGAACTAGGATTAGTGAGCAGAAATTTCTAGGAAGCAGGTTTCAGCTCAAAATAAGGAACTATCCTCTAAGCCCTTGAACTGCCCCCAATGGAATGCACTGGGCAACTTTTAGTGGAGGTTAGTCAAGCAGAGGATTGGTTTTCATCCCTCTGAGACACCGGAGAGGTGCCCACCAGAGTGACATGCTGGGCCAGATCAACTCTTGAGGCCCCAAAATCCTTCTGCAGAATCTGTAGGCTTTAATTAAAGATTGAGTCATTTTCTACTGGAACTCGAGAACAAAGCTGGGGTGCTTGGTGACCTGCAGAAAACAGTATCAATTATCCTCTAAGATTTATCTTGGCTCCAGCGTACTTTAAAACAATCACTCTTATTCTAAGACTGAAAAATTCAACTTCCCACCATTGTACACCCAGCTGAAAGCGGACACCCATTAGTAGGAAGATTCCCTTCATTTGCTCCCCTCTCTGCTTCTAGCTGCGTTCACTCTGTGTCCCTGTGATTTATGCCCAGAGGTCCTTCGGAGGAGACAAAGGTGACTACAGCCCACAACTAATGGAATCAAAGGATTCGAGTGCTCTGGAAAGACTTGCTCACCCTTGTGAATCTCCTTTGATGGATCCAAATCCCTGAGGCTGAGGCTTCCCGTATCAGTCCTGGATTCACAAGGATGGGCAGACAGTTAGGAGGGAACCAGACAAGTCTTCAAAACCTTTATGAGATTATCTTCCTGCCAGCTTGAAAATCCCACCACCTTTCCAATTCTTGCTACAGCTGTCAATAACTTGTGCACATCTGTACAGCCCGCCCTTCTGCTGTTCGGGGCACACGCGTCTCAAAACAGCTCTTCTCCATACACCAGTTTTCCTTTCCTGGAGCAAAACACCCTTCATTCGCATTGTGGCAGTTTGGGAGGTAGGTGGGGGGAAAGCTATTCCCCTTTGAGCCCTGCTAAACCAAATGTAGAAACGTAACATTCTAACCTCTAATACGCTCAGAAAATGGTAACTTCTAAGCACACTAAAAGAAGTGTTCTCTTACATTTTCCAATGCGAACACTGGAGGAGAGGAAACACAATGAGTAACCCATGGTCAAAACCCCAGATATAACAGGACCAGAAATTAAACTTCATTTTGCCCTAGTCCAGGGATGCTCCCCTTACTCACACAATCTTATTGCTTCAAACGATCCTACATTATAAGAGAGAAATCCATAGCATTAAGAGTTTTGGTGGCTCAGCCCAGCTTTCTAGCGAGCACGGGTTCAACTGACAGCAGGCCATCTGTGACCAGGAGGTTGCCCCTTTTGCCAACACAACCCTTCATGGATCATTTTACTTTCCATCTGCTTCCCCTAAATTTGTCCCAATATTTTTGTCATTTTAACATTTGTCATACGTCCTACTCTAAGGGTGTGATTGCCCGGGAAACAAAGGGAAAATGCCTAAGAAGTGATCAGCAGAGCCTGGCTTGCATGTCAGCAACTGCCCAACTCTCTGGACTCCTGCCATGGTTTACGGAGCCCAGGATGCAAAATATCTTAAAACGCAGACACCCCTGCATGCCTAAAAGTCCAACACGAGCAAAGAATAATTTTGAGTTTAACAATATCCTCTTCCCACAGCCTGCCCCCAAAAGTAGGGCTGTAAGGCCATGTTCTCCTAGTGAAAAACTGTTGGTTAGAGCCTGGTGCGGAGGGCAGTAGAGGGCAGGAAGAGAGAATATCATGGTGTGGTGGGAGGTGGGATGGAGAATGGGGGGACAGGGGCTTCTCTCATGGATGGGCCTCCCTATGGGACCAGCTCTCTTGCTGCAAGTCAGGTCAGCTTGTCTTCTATCTCAAGAGATCTGAATTGCGATGCTCATCTAATGCTCTCTGTTTCTTCTCCCTCCGACCCCTCTCTGACCACCCCTCATATTGTCCCCCTCCCTGTCCCTTTATGTTCCTTGGCCCTCTCTCTGCCCATCCCCTCCAGTCTGAGGCAGCCACCTGGGGACCCTGCTATCCAGTCATTAGCCAGGGCAGCTGCTCTACCAAGCAAGCTCCAGAGACCTGCAGCTGGGAGAATGGAGTCGTGCGTGCAGGAGGGGAGCCGGGGAAGGCCCATCGAACCTTCTCAGGTGGCCAGATGATGCCTAATTAGGCCCCCTGCTCTGGAGGCCTCACCAGATGGGCAAATGCCTGGCAGCCTCAGGGAGTCAGCAAGACACTGTAGGAAGTCCCAGCGCACGGTTTCCTTTCCAGCTGCCTCTGGGGCTGTGCGGAAGGATGGTTAAAATAGTAATTGGCACCTGGGGTCAAGGGGCGTCACATTTCCCTGCCAGGAGGGGAGATGCTCTGCTTCTCAGTGATGCAAACTCCGCCACTCCCCCGCCTCAAGGATCCCCTCCACCAGCCTGAGTTGCTCTTGCTGTTGATTGAAACTGATTTTGTTTTGTTTTGTTTTGTTTTTGGATTCACACCAGAAGAGTTGGTGCTGGGAACATTTTTCTAAACCTAAACAATGCACACTACGAATTCATGAAAGGTAGAATTAAACTAGAAGGGAAACATGAAGAATATGCATGGGTTTCATTCTTTCTGTCTCCCCAGCCTACAAATGTGAGCTCAAAGGGCGTGGCAGAGGGAGGGTGAGGCAGCTGAGGACTTAATTTTGACAAATTGCTGTTTCTGGGCAAGGGAGAAGTCGGGAGCCAGTGAGGGAGGCAGGGTGTAGGCGTCCGCTCTGGAGGTGCAGATATTTTATATTTCAAGGCATGTCCCTGGCCTGCAAAAGAGAACTGCCCTGTGGTTCTCCTAACCTACCCGGCCACTGCACCTCTCACTGCCCCTCAGCATGGTCATTTCTACAAGAAAAACATGTCACGGGGGACAGGCAGGGAAGCAGAAACTTTGACACCCTCCTCACCCCAAATTCTGCTATTCAGGTGGAGTTCGCCTTTCGGTGGAAAGGCATCAATGGAAATAATGAAGTTTACAAACATTAAAGGGAAAAAATGCAGGAAACGGAGCTAAAAATGGGCCAAACAACTTCTTTGCCCTTCTCTCTTCCTGCCTTCCCTAGCTCCTTGTGTGACGAAGAACATCTTTGCCTCTGATGAAGAAGTGATAGCAGCAGAGCTTAAGTCCTTGACTCAGATGGCCTTTTTATAGAAAAGGAAAAGTCAGGAAAATACAAGAAATCTTTTCTGCCTGCCATCACAGCCCTCGCACCCCCATTTGGGATACCCTGTAAGCGTCCATATGGATTCAGAGGAAAAACCCATGTATCTCATTTGGTGGGTTTCTTTTTTAAGCTGTTGGAAAGTGAATTCTCCTGCCCAGTGGCAATTGTTTTCTAGCTATTATATGCAGGGAAAATTTCCAAAATAAAATGTAATAAGGCTAAGAAGACAAGCATACAAATCATTTATTATAATATTCCTTATTTACCCTTGTTATTAATGTCCCTTGTTTGTGGGACAAATTTGTGGATGGGACAGGCTGTGTATGATTACATTCTTGGCCAGCAGAGAACCAGGTTGGCAGCAGCACGTCTCTGAGCAATCTCAGCTCTCTGCAGTTTCTGGAGTATAACATATTTTCTGCGGGCTCAGGCTGACACAGTGGACATTAATTGTTAATTCACCAACAGCCATCTGCTAAAGCGTAGACTCCCTGGAAATCTGGGGAAACAGCGCCACCTAGCAGCCCTAGCGCTAAGTGCTTCAAAGCTGTGTTTGTTGTTGACTGGGCCGGTGGAAAAGGCTGACCGTTCTTTTGAGGTTGACCAAATTGGAAAGATGGTCTCTTCAAATCCACCTCCGCTACCAATGAGCACAATGAGCTGGCGACAGCTTGGAGTCCATTTTGCTTCGGAAAAGCAGCTCAGCTTAACATTCTGGTTGGATAAGCAAGGTTTCATAAAATTTCATTACCATAGGTCATTTCACCTGTAAGACACTTTGGAGCTACACATTTAAAAGATGGAGGCCCAAGGAGAACAAGGTGCTTCTTCAAGGTCACACGGCTATTTTATGGTTGAGCCTGGCTAAAAAACTAGAACCAATCCTGCTATTCATAGAATGGGAGCCCTTTTTATAGGCTGTGCAGAGATGAAGGTAGAAATAGGACACAGAAGTGAGAGTATCCATCAGTAAGCCAAGGTCTGGGTCTCTCTCTGAATCTAGACATTGATAACAGGGATAAGGCAAGGTGCACAGTAAACACAAGGACAGATTTTGGCCCGTGTCTAGGACACAGGCAAACACCATGGACAAATCTTTGAGCCGCCCTGCAAAATGTCACTGAAATGGCTGAAACAAACATTTGGGCTATTCTCCAGCCCAACCTCTCTGTGGTCTGGTCAGTCACATGTCTCCCTAAGAGGAAAAATATTGCAGATTTTAATTTGGGAAATAGGGGTTTTCAGACTCTCCTCCTCTAAAGGCCCTTTGGATCTTTGACTCCAAATGTGTCAGATGCTCTTTCTCTCTCAGGGAGGAACATTGTGGAGACTCAACCTCTCAGAGCGGGAAGGGACCTTGGGGGTGACTCATCCCATGGGGCTCATCCTGAGTGCACAATGGAATTGCCAGAGAAGATGTTAAAAACGTCAGTGCTAGGGTCCCACCCCAGACCAATTAAATAAAATTCTCTAGTGTGTGACCTAGGTATGGTAGTCCCCCCTTATCTGCGATTTTGCTTTCTGCGGTTTCAGTTACCCACAGTTAACTACAGTTCAAAAATATTAAATGGAAAATTCCAGAAACAAACTACTCATGGGCTTTAAATTGTACGCTGTTCTCAGTAGTGTGATGAAATCTCGTACCATACAGCACAGGGTCCCCAACCATCGACATCATCATGGCTCAATCCAGGATCACCTGCTCCAGGTGACCTGCTTCTGACATGTGGTCTGAAGGTTCACAGCCTAATGTTGTGTCACAATGCCTATGTCATTCACCTCACTTCATCTCATCACGGAGATATTTTATCATCTCACATCATCACAAGAAGAAGGTTGAGTTCAGTAGTATAATAAGATATTTTGAGAGACACATAGAGAGACTACACTCCCAAACTTGCATTATAGTATATTATTATAATTGATCTTTTTTTTTTTTTTTTTTTTTTTTTTTTTTTTGCGGTACGCGGTCCTCTCAGTGTTGTGGCCTCTCCCGTTGCGGAGCACAGGCTCAGCGGCCATGGCTCACGGGCCCAGCCGCTCCGCGGCATGTGGGATCTTCCCGGATCGGGGCACGAACCCATGTGCCCTGCATCGGCAGGCGGACTCTAAACCACTGCGCCACCAGGGAAGCCCTAATTGATCTATTTTATTGTTAGTTATTGTGAATCTCTGACTGTGCCTAATTTATAAATTAAACTTTATCATAGGTATGTATGGGTGGGCCCAAAAGTGCCTTCGGTTTTTTAAGCAAAAATAAAAGACACATTTTTCATTTTGACCAAGAACTTTATTGAACAACATATTCAGCCTTTTGTTCCACTACCTTCCACCAGTTTTCAGGCAACTTCATAATTCCATCTTCCCAAAACTTTTTACCTTTTTGAGCAAAGAACAGTTCCAGGTGCCTTTTACAGTCTTCCAGGGAATTGAAATTTTTTCCATTAAGAGAAGGTTGTAAAGACCAAAATAAACGAAATCCAAAGGTGCAATGTCTGGGGATGACGGATGAATCAGAACTTCCCAGTCAAGCTGTAACAGTTTTTACCTGGTCATCAAAGAAACATACAGTCTCGCATTATCCTGATGGAAGATTATGCGTTTTCTGTTGAGTCATTCTGGACGCTTTTCATCGAGTGCCACTATCAGTTGCTCTAACTGGGAGCAGCAGTTGTTGGAACTAATCGTTTGGTTTTCCGGAAGGAGCTCATAATAGAGGACTCCCTTTCAATCCCACCATATACACAACATCACCTTCTTTGGATGAAGACTGGCCTTTGGTGTGGTTGGCGGTGGTTCATTTCACTTGCCCCACGATCTCTTCCATTCTGCATTGTTGTACAGTGTCCACTTTTCATCACCCATCACTATTTGTTTTAAAAAAGGAACATTTTCATTACGTTTCAGTAGAGAATAACATGTGGAAATACGGTCAAGAAGGTTTTTTTCGCTTAACTTAAGGGGAACCCAAACATCAAAGCGATTCACATAACCAAGGTGGTGCAAGTGATTTTCAATGCTTGATTTGGATATTTTGAGTATGTCGGCTATCTCCCGCGTGGTATAACGTTGATTGTTCTCAATTAATGTCTCGATTTGACCGCTATCACCTTCAACTGGTCTACCCGGCCGTGGAGCAACGTCCAGTGAGAAATCAATCTCCAGCACAAAACTTTGCAAACCACTTTTGACACGTTTGATCGTCACAGCACCTTCTCCATACACTGCACGTTCGATTAGTCACAGCACCTTCTCCATACACTGCACAAATCTTTTTTTTTGCATTTCAGCTGTGTTTTTACCTTTCTTGAAATAATAAAGCATAATAGGCCGAAAACGTTGTTTCTCTTCCATCTTCAATATTAAAATGGCCACACAAAACTTCACCGATTTCGACAACTCTTCTTTTAAATGCATGCTGGTATGACAGCTGTCACATATAATCTAACAAAATTGTTTCAAATGAAGTTAAAGACAACTAAGTGCTATTAGAGCCATCTTACAGAGAAAACCGAACGAAACTTTTGGCCCACCCAATATGTATAGGAAAAAACATAGTATATCTAGGATTCAGGACTAGCCCTGGTTTTAGGCACCCACTGAGGGTCTTAGAACATACCTTGCACAGATAATGAGACACTATTGTATTAGCATGTATGAAGGATTCCAATATGCTACCAAGTTTAAGAATCGCTGGCTTGTAGCCCAAGCTTTCCTCTTAAAGATGAGAAAACTGAGGTGCAGAAAGGCAGAGTGGTCTGTCCAGCAACACACAGGGAGCTAATGGCAGAACTGGGACCAGTTTTTTCTTCCTTGTCCTTAGCAGCTTGCTACAGTCCGTTACATCATGCTTGGCTTCAACCAGCCAGAAGCCAGAGTGGTCACAGCCTGTAGACACAGCCCCGAGACAGCCGTCTGTGAGTGGTCGTCTGTGCACAGGAAGTGCTCTGAGCACTGGGCAAACTCAGCATTTAGGAACCTTGAAAGAAGAGATGTTGAAGGATTCTCACCAATGTGAGGGCACTTGGTCACATTTCTTTCCAACTATGATTTTTGGAACTGGAGAAATAACCACAGAATGGGTCTAGGGCCCCCCCTGGGCCCACGGTGAGATGGACCAGAGACAGACTCCATTGATCACCTGATTGGTGGTACTTTGGGTCGCCAGCGTACACTCGTCCCCGACAGTCTGATTACACCCCTTGCCCCCATGCACAATCACCCTAGTACGCAGCCACAGGTCCCTTTAGTGAAGGTCAGAGGAAGATTCACAGTGTAAACTGTCGGCTGTGCAGCAGGATTTCCAAGGAGACTTGTTCTCGTCTTCATTCAAGAGGCTCTGTGTCTATGAAATGACTCAAGTCTGAGAATTAGTTGAGGGATTTTTTACTTTTTTTTTTTTTTTTTTTTTCCCGGTATGTGGGCCTCTCACCGTTGTGGCCTCTCCCGTTGTGGAGCACAGGCTCCGGACGCTCAGCGGCCATGGCTCATGGGCCCAGCCTCTCTGTGGCATGTGGGATCTTCCCGGACCGGGGCACGAACCCGTGTCCCCTGCATCGGCAGGCAGACTCTCAACCACTGCGCCACCAGGGAAGCGCGATTTTTTACTTCCTATTGTGATTCTATTCACCAGGTCTAGAGCTTTCCCATTATGCAAATCAAGTAAGGCTTTAATAGCCAATTCAATGTCTCTACAGGCTATTCTATTCCGATTACTACTTGGGTTCTGCAAACCCTTACAGTAAACACACCCATCTTGTCTTTAGCAATTAAATACCACCTCTTGGTGCTGGGTTTCATCATCTCCACTGAAGTCAGGGGTCCTGTTCGATGGCAGCTGTCCACACCATCACTTCTGGCCCACAGAGAAGAGCCAGCACAGAGAACACGGGGGCTCCCTCACAATTGCATCTCCCCCAGCCTTGGTAAAGGGAGTGCCCTCTGGATCCTCTGAGGGGACGCAGTTAGGAGGTAGGTGAGCTGATCTCATATAATACATCTGCTCCAGCTTCCCCATCCCCCAAAGCTCTGTTTACATTCCTGTCTCACTGCCCCATCCTGCCCCATATCTCTTGTCAGGAAGGTCTGGCCCAGGACCCATTACCTTACTGTCTTCATGACAATTCAAAACCCCAGAGATTCTAACTTCGGCATTATGCAACCAAACCACATCTCCCAGGCTGCTTCCCAAACTTCAAAAGAGCTCCAAAATCCCATTAAACAGAGTGCCCCAGGTTTTAAAGAAATCGCTGATCACGAGCTATGAAATGAAGAATTGCATCAATACCAAAAGTTTAGAAGAGAAGAATGATTCAGGCAATGTTAGCCTAAGATTCTCCAGGATGAGGCTGGCTGTGACCAGGAATCTGCGAGCAGGCCATCAGCATGAATGTTCCAGGCTGGGCTTCCCTGTCCCACTCCCAGCTCCACCTTTCAATCAGGGACGCAGAAAGGAGGGTGGAGGGGAGACAAATCTTGATCTTGTGAGGCCAAGATGGCTCGAGAGCTCATGCCCTTTCGCCCTTGGCTTTGGCCTTTAGCATTGCTGAGAGGAAACGCAGAAGCTTTATAGGATGGTAGGTATTGGCCACATGGATAGGGTTTTGCATGGGGCTCCCCACTACACCCAGGGATGATGCCCGCCTGCAAGCTCTCTATTTGCATTTGGATGTTTTAAACAAAATAACACAGGCTGTCAAAGAATTCATTTCAGGAGTCCTTTTATACTGTCAGCTTAGCATGTGGCTCCACCGTGGAACCCTGGCTTGGTGTTTCACTCAGAATAGAGCCCAAGGATCCTTCCACGGGGCCCAGGCGCTAAGTGATCGGCCCCCCTTCCTCTCCGGCTCATCCCCTATTCCACTCCCTTGCTCACTGTGGTCCAGATGCGCTGGCTTTCTTGCTTCTCTTCAAACATGCATAGAACTTCCCCCCGGCCATTCCCCCTGCTTAGCGCACCCCTCCACCAGCTCTGCCCCTGACCGTCTCTGATCTTTCCAAATGTCACCCGCAGCCTCCCTGACAACCTCCTTTCACACTGCATCCTCCACCCCGCTCCTCTGCCTTTTTTCCATTACGGGTCACCTTCTGACTTACTGTATACTTCATTTATTTTGACATTGTCTGTCTCCCGCACTAGAATGGCAGCTCCCTATGGGCAGACATGCTTGTCACTTTTGTCACTGCTGAATCCCCAACCCCTAGAAAAATGCTCGGCATGTGGAAGGGGATCAGTGAATATTTGGTGAGCAAATGAACTAAACTACTATGTGATTGGCTCTGTGGTTGAGCCAATCACAGCTTAATAAATGGGATCCGCTAAGAGCCAGAGGCAGCCAGTTTGCCTGCCTTTCCTCTCTACCAAAGTGGAACAGTCTCACAGCAATCAATCCAATCAGTAAGGAATTGCCCAAGTCTGGTAAGACACACAGACACTGCAGTTAACATTTCTACGGCATTTCTTTTTTAAGTTCTTTAATTAAAACTACACATGGATGGTTAAAGCAAAATGTTTTCACTCTAAGCTTGCCATATGTCTGTGGTTTAAAAAGTGAATCTTGTCCCACTAATAATGTCCTTCATCATTTTGCTTAGAGGAGGAGGTTTCAAGGAAAAGGACAGTTATGATTGTGACTCCTTTTACACTAGACTAATAATAACTTCAGAAAAACAGCCCATGTTTAGCTCCACAGATGCGCCTTGAGGGGGACCCTAAAACACCTGAGGATAAAGAGCGTCCATTCACAAGAGGAGGCCAGCCACACTTGCTGGGCCCATCTGAGTATTATTCCTTTCGGCCAATGAAAGCTTCAGCCAATGAGTTGCTTAGTTATTATAGGTTATTCTGAATTCAGACAGCTGTCTTTTGTCTGGAAATTGATTACAAAGTAGATGCATCCATCAACTGGGGAATTTCTGATATAAAATTCATTCTTTTATTTGTCAAACATTGACTTAGAACCTCATAGGTGTGTTGAATATACCAAGCAAAACACTTGCAGACACTATGTGGACAGTAAGGAGAAAGGGGCCTTACTTGACACTGGGAGAGAGGGGTGCCAGGAAGGCCTCAGGCATTATATATCCTTTGGACAAGCCCCGAATGAGGTGAGGAAGAAGCCATGCAGATTTAGGAGGGAGAGCATTCCAGGGAGATCAGGTGTAAAGGCCCTGAGGTGGAAATGAGCTCGACATGTCAGGACACAAGAGGCTCCTTTGACTTATCTCCTTTCTCTCCTTGGCTAGAATCCCAAATCCTCATCCCATCCCAGAAGCCAGCTTCCTCCTCTCTGGTAGGTCCAGGGCCTTCCCAGCCCTCAGTCTGAACTAGACACCGCAGAGTAGCCCTGCCCCCAAAACTTTCGTTGCCGGGGCTCTAAGACTAGTTCTTCCAGGCAAACCAACTCCCTTTGTCCTGCAGACTCCTGGCCTTTTAACATGGGCTTTGCATTGCTGACAAACTCCATAATCGAGGGGAGGTGTTAGCAAAACTTCTCCCGTTCCTTAGCAGAACCCCTCCCACCCCACACCCCACCCTCCCACAAAGGAGCTCGAAATGTGAAGGGTAAGGGAGAGCTGAGCTGCGGGGAGGACAGGCTGGTGGGGTGCTCATTGGGCCCTCTTCTCATAGGCCTGACGAGCGAGCTGGACTCCCCACCCCTGCCGTCACCCTCCAGGGAGGGGGTGGGGCGTGCATGGGTGGGGTGAGCAGTGAGGAAGAGGAGGGAAACCACCTCCCCCTGAGCCAGGCTGGGATTGCAGATTAGGGACCGCAGTCCAGGCCAGACCCGGCTCCTGCGGGCTCACTCACCCTGGAGGGAAGTCACCGTGGGAAGCAGGGAGAGAGGAACCTCGCCCTGGGGTTCTGCAGCCTCTCCAGCCTCAGAGTGCTGGTCCTGTGAACAGTGTCCAGACCACAGTTTCTGCTGAAATGGGTCCCAGTTTATGAATGTATTCATGTTTTCACTGTTTTTCATTTGTCTCAGCTTCATTTCCCACAGCTCCCAGTTCCGTGCTCGTCAACAAGACCGGCCACTTATTTGAACAGAAATGACATCAAGAGTGAATTTAAAGGCTGCTAGAAAGGCAAAGGGGGCCAAAATACTGCTGAGTCATCCATCACCTGCTCACTACAGTCTTTTCTACTCTGATGTTAAGTACCTTCTAGACATTATTTAACTGTCGTGGAAACAATATGAGGTGGGTCTCAGTGTTCCTGTGCCGTGGACAAAATAACTGAGGCTCAGAAAGGTAGAGACACCTGCCCAAGCTCACACAGCTAGAAAAGAGCCAGAATTGGACACAAGTGTGCATGGTTCTAGAATCTTCTTGCCACTCAGTGCAAAGACACACAGACGAGGAATGTGAACACCTGCGGACTGAACTATATGCTGAACACCTGCAGACTGGTTACGTTTTCTACCTCACTCTCTTGGAATGAGAAACTGGCCATCAGGACCCCATTCAGTTACTGGTAGGAGGAGTGGAAATGGGGGAGGAAGGTGCAGAAAAGATGCCAGCCCAGAAGACAGCACTGCTGACTTCCTATGTCTCTTTGCCTGGGGCGGCTTTTCTTCTTTGTAGGATAAGGAGAGAGACGCCTACATTAGTCAGCACCTTCGCACAGCCCAGCTTCCTACTCTGCCTAGCAACAGGTTAGGCTGATGCATAAACAAAGGAAGGAGCTGCCCCAGCAGTGCGGGAAGGGAGCCATCAGCCCAGCCCTTGAAATTCTCCCACCCGCTTCCAGCCTGAAATTTCCCCTCACTTCACAAATGCAAACACAGAGAAACAGAGAGTGGGCAAACCTGGCCCAGAAGGCATTGCCAGTCAGGGCAGAATCAGGACCGGAAAGAAATGAGCTATTCACCCACAGTTCATTCATTCGTTCATTCATTTGGATTCATTAAAACGGCCAAGTCTCTGTCCTCATGGAGCTGATGTTCAAGTGAGGAAGACAGATGATAAATGGATAGATACACAATACAGCGTAAAGAACAATATAAAGGAGTGTAGGGGAAGTCCTCCCTGGGGTGACTCGGAACAGAGACCGATTTCTCACCCGACTGAAGTGAGAAAATAAGGGCAAGGTTACTGAGAAGGGAATAACTTGCTGTGTGGGACAACAGCAAGGAGACCAGAATATTCTGATCGGATTGAATGAGGGTAGAACTTACATTGAGAGGTAACTGGCGTTAGATCATAAAGCTGTATGCGAGGAACAGGACTTTGGATTATTTTTTTAATAGTGATGCAAAGCCATGGAAGAGCTGAAAACAGGAGAACATCATGATCTCCTTCAGGTTTTTAAAAATCACTCTTGCTACCATGTAGAAAAGAACACGCAGAGAAGGAAAAGTGGAGATGATGATGGCTTTCCTTCGAGATGAGCGCGAAGGAAAGAAATAAGGGGCATCAGAAGGGGTTGGACCCAGGGGGTGAAGCAAAAGTGATTTGCTGATGTGTTACATATAGTATGTGTGATGGCTTTCAAGGAATACTACTTGGTTTTCATCCTGAGCATGTGATCGAACTGTGGCACCATTGTACAAACTGGAATCCTGTAGATGTCAGAATCTGGATGAAATTAAGTTTTGTATCTCTAGCCCCCAGAACAGTGGATCCCACATTGGAGCTTAATAAACTTAAATGATCAGATAAATGCAATGGTTACTAAATGTACATACACACAAACAAATATTTAACTACCCTGCTTCCCTTTGTCTTTTACTATAGTTTTTCAATTATTTTAGTTTTTTTTCAAAAGAAATCTTAATTGAAATACCAATATATAAAACAAACACATTGCAAACGTTCATTCATGAACATTTATGTTTGAGTTCAATTATGACATTTGCTTATGATAAAGTCAATCAATGAGGCCAGACAGTTCTGATACATACAGATACTTGAAATCAGATGATATGGATGTTAACTGCAATCTTCTACATGTTCTAACTTCCATTTGTTTCTGTTTTGTCTGGTTGCACCTTATGCAGAGGTAGTTACAAACAGCATAAGTTTTAAATGTGTTGTGTGCCAGTTAGTAATGCCTTTGGCTACATGTAAGAAAAGAGTTAAATGTCAGAGGCTTAACCATAAGGAAGTTTACTTTTGATTAACAAAAGTCAGTAATATAAAGAAGTGTACAGTTAGAAATAGTAGCTTAAAAGACCTGAACAAGTAATCCAAAGGTAGGCGCTACAGAACTAATTCAATAGTTTAACAGTGTCATAAGGGCCCTGGTCTTTCCATCCTTCCATCCATCCTGCCATTCCTAGGCTGTCATTTCAGCCCTGGGAAGTCACTTTATGGTCATGGGCCATCAAAAAACCATCAGAAAACTAGATCAAAGAATGGTCAGGACAGAAAGAGACCCTTCTTCGTGACTACCCTCTCCCTATACCAGGGAAACATCTTTTCCAGAATCCTCCAACAGAGTTCTTTTGTGTCTAATTTGCCAGACCACATGCTCACTCGTGGACCTTCACTAAGCTACAGAACTTTCTGCCTAACAGCTGAGCAAGACCAAGGAATAATTTCAAGAAACTTTTCAATAATTAACTTGGAAGCTTGAAAGACTAGTGGCAGAAACAGTTTTGTATAATGACATAAGTGATCGTACATATACAGAACTGGGCCACTTCCTGCTGTTCTCAGTGGCCAAAGATAACTTTGATTGGATCTTTTCTGAAGATTTCAGAAAGTGGAAATAAACTGACACAAAGAAAAAAAAATGCTAAAAATTATGCTTTCCTATTCATCTCTTCGGAGTTCCATTCAGCTGCTGCTTGCCCAGAATCTTTCTCTTTCCCGCAAACCCTCTTTAAGAATTTCATCCTCTCTGAACTCCTCCCTTCCCATCTTTCTTCATCCCCTCTCCCTGTAATCACTGGCCCAATCTCCCGATTTCTCCATTTGCACTACCCTGACATTACCCTAATGAGTGCAAAAAGTCATTCAGACAAACTTACCTCCCTGAAAGTAAAGAAGGGAAAAGGCCATAGTACCCCTGCTTCAGTACGTTTACCTTTGTCACATGATCATATTGAACAACAGTTCCCATCTCCTTTCACAGATATTGAAGTCAGATCAGAAGTGCCCCAAATTTACAATAAGGGCCAAAAAGCTACTTATCATTCAACATTATCAATATGCAGCATAAGATAATTTATCATTCTGTTAATGACTCAGCAACATGATATGAACAGGCTCTGAGCATCTACTTCAGTACGACCTTCATAAAATTTAGGGCGGAACACTTTTGTACAATATTCTGTGATTCATTAGATGCAGGCCTGAACTTTTTGTAAAGATGATAGTAATTTTTTTCAAGGTAAAAGACATGCACATAGATGGTAGAAAAAGCTTTATCCTGAGGGCCATACTCTATACACACACACACACACACACACACACACACACACACACACACACAGTAAGCCTGATGACACAAAGATAGTAATCTCCAGTGTTAAATTTAAAATGGAAAATATTTGGTGTGAGGTTTTTTTCTTTAGTCTATAGTTTTTAGATGAACTAAAGATACATTATTTAAAAAAAAACAAAACTCAATTCATCCCATAGTAGGGTAAACATGAGTTGTAAACAAATAGTTTTTCACATTTTTCCAGAGACCCCTGCAAATATATAACTGTATTAACCAAGAAAAGTATCATATTAATGTGTTAACAAGAAAGACAGGTCTCCCAATAAGCTCCCAACCCTGCCTGTGTACAGTGGTTAGAAGGAGCCCAGGCAATTCAGTCTGTGGACTTTATGCTGCCATCTCCTCTATAACAGGGATGTTAACCCCTTCTCATTGGAAGAATTTTTTTAATGTAGAAATTCAGCAAAAAAAAAAGACACTGCTTGAAATGGAAGGAACCACAACTCGAGCCAGTGGAAGACCCCATTCCCCACCATGCACAGGCTATTTTGTAAAAGGTGTTTCCTGGGATTGTGGTTGTATACCTCGAGGGCAAGGACTGAGTCTCTCGTTCTCCTCCAACATGTAAGAGTTAACTTACTAATAATAATCACGCCAATAAGGTAGCAGTGGTTGAAATACATAAGAGTCTCCTTTTCAGTTCAATTTTCAGCATCAGAAATTCAAATTACGGAGCATCCCCTCCAATGAAATTGAAAACTGAAAGGCTGATTTCACACCAACCAGAATTGAAATTCTCTGCCTTGAAAACTCTTCAGGAATTCTTTATGCACTTTTGACTTGAAATAATGAGTTTATTTCAAAATAAAGCAGCTATAGATCTTGAGGTTGGCTTGCTTTTTTAATAACTGTGGGTTTTCTCAACCCAAGGCTGGAAAACTAGTCTGGCATTAATCACTGAATCAAAGGAGGTAACCAAGGTCATAGCCACGATCCCACCCAATTCGTTATATGGATAACTAATAGGAAAAGTTCTTTGCAATGGCAACTCCGTGTCCCAACCTGCTGCAGCCCTCAAGCCCCTCGTACACAAAAACTCAGGAGCTCTATGTCTGGTCTTGCCTTGCTCTCAGGCTTCTTAGCTGAACTAGGGGCCTTACTCAAGTCTCTGCAGTCCAGTGGTTCTTTAGGCAGGGGACATATGTGACTGTGAACTTCATCTCAGAACCTACAGTTGGTTTTGCTTCTCCTGCTCCCAACATTCTACTCAACTCATCTACAGTTACCTGAGTCATGAGTAGCCATATCCCAAAACATAGCAATATCAAGTTCATCCAATTATTTTCATACTTTATAAAGGTAAGTGTTTCCCCCCCTTTTAGAATCATACATTCTGATGACTAAAATTCATTAATAAATTATGTCTTTGCTCATACTTTGGTTCTTAATCTAATGCCTCATTCATTTAGTTTTCCCAGTAGATTTTAGCACATCAAAGAGCTGCTAAAATCCAATGTGGTTTTAACAGATAGCATGCTTTAGGGAGCAAATGAAAGAAAACCTAACTCAAATGATTTGGACAATGAACAAAAAAATTTAAATCCCATAACTATAAGAATGGGGATAGATTAAGACATTATTTTTAGCTCCCTCATTTCTTTGGGGACTCAGGTTTCTTCCTTCTTTCCACTCTGCTTAATTCAGCAAGTCAGCTTGTAGCTCTCCTCATGGTAACAAGATGGCTGCAACAGTTCCAGGTATCACCACCTGACATCACAACATCCAGCAACAACAGCAGCAGGAGAGAAACTGTTACCTTGTTCACAGTCCCCAGTTCATTTTTAACAGCCAGAAAATCTTTCACAGGAGCTTCAGGGCTCATCCCCAAACCCCCTTCATTGCCTAGAATTGTACCACCTTCCCACATCTCAATCAATCACTAACAAAAGAGAAATGAGACCTCCTAGTTATTTTAAGATCAACCTTTATTTTTACTGGGCTGAGATTATAGCATACTCTCCTTTAAAAAGAAAAGCAAAAACAAACAAAAAACAGAAGAAAGTGAAGCATTAAACAACAACAGCAAAGAAGAAAAGAGAAAAGGGGAATATTGGGGGCAACTAAGTCTTTAAAATTGATTTTGGGGTCCAAAATGTAAATAAAAGTACATTTATCAATTACTATATCCCCAAAGCCACTATTTAATATGGTCAGATATACTAAGAGCCAACCTCACAGTAAGGGCAGAAATATCAACAGAGCCATAAGAAATTCACTTACTACCCTTGATAAACAGGGTAAAGAGTAGTATAATTTTTATTGAGCAGCACAGACACCTCTATGTTTTAAGGTACACTGTCTGAAAGGTTTTTGAAATCAGAGTGATTATTTGTCATCTGACATAAAATCAAGTTACCATATAGGACACTGGATGCAGCCTATCTCCATTGTAAAGAGGTCCATAAATGCACTGGTATTACCTAATGATAAAAATCAATACATAAATACTCATTCAATGATTTCAATACTTATTCTACAGCTACAGTAATTAAAACTGTGTGTTATGAGCATTAGGGTAAGTAGAGAGATCAATGGAACTGAACAGAACGTCCTGAATAGATCTATACATATATGGCTCGTTGATTTTCAGCAGACAATGCAAAGTAATCAAAAGGAGAAAGAAAAGGTTTCTTTTCAACAAAAGGGGCTTGAACAACTGGATAAAAATGAACCTTGATCCTCACCTCACACTATACATAAAAATTAATTTGAGATAGATCATAGACACAGACATCACGGAAAAAAAATAAAGCATCTAAAAGAAAACCTAGGAAACTACTTTATGACCTGGGAAGAAGAAAAGATTTCTTAGGACACACATTTCAAGAAAAACTTGAACAAAAATGTTGATAGCAGTTTTATTCATCAGTGACTCCAAACAGGAAATAAGACAAATATCCAACAACAGGGAAATGAAAAAATAATTTATAGTATATTAATAAAATAAAAAATTATCCACCAGTGCACTCAACAATTTGGAAGAATATCAAAAACATAATGCTAAGTGAAGAAGCCAGACACAAGAGTATATATGCTGCATTATTCTACTATTCTATTCTATAATAATTCTATTATTGAAGGACAAGCATAGCTAACCCAATGTGCTACAATTAAGAACAGTTTGTATACACTACTACTGCATATAAAACAGAAAAACAACAAGGACATGCTGTAATAACCTATAATGAAAGAGGATCTGAAAAAGAATATATATATATGTGTATAACTGAATCAGTTTGCTGTACAACTGAAACACTATAAATCAACTGTATTTCAATAATTAAGAAAAAAAGACTAGTTGGTTTTCTCTGGGGAGAGGAGGTGGGCTATTGACTGGGAAGAAGCACAAGTGTTGATGGAGATGTTCTATATCTTCACTAGGGTTGTAATTACTTGAATATATACATGTATCAAAACTCACTGAATTGTACACTTAATATCTGTGCGTGGTTTTTTTCTTTTTTTGGTAAAGTATTCCTCAATAAAAAAAAACAATGTACAAATGCATGAATACATGAGTACTGAATTATAAGTTACATTTTTATTTTGTCTCTATTTTAGGATCTCTAAAATTGTGATATGTCTTTTAATTATGGCCTAAAGAAACTTTCCAGCCATCTGGCAGTGGATTTTTAAAAACTAATATCGATATCTATTTATTTAGCAAACTTTTTACCGAAGTATAAAATATATGCAGAGATTTTAAGTGTACAGCTTGATAATTTTTTATAAAATAAATACCCCTGTATAACTACCTCTGAAATCAAAGTATCAAACATCACCAGCACCATGAAAGCTTCCCACCTCCCCCTCATTGCTGTATAGTGTTCCAATGTATGAATACACCACAGTTGATTCTGATACCAGCTTCCGGTGGTTTTAAATAAAGCTGCCAGGAACATCCTTGTACATTTTTGGTGCACATATGCATTTATTTATGGGTCATAAGGTAGGAATATATTCAGCTTTCCTAGGTACTATCTAATAGTTTTCCAAAATGGTGGTGCCAATTTGCATTTCACCAGCAGTGTATAAGAATGCCTGTTGTTCTACATCCTTGCCAAAGTTTGATATTGTCAGATTTGTGTTTGGTTTTTTGTTGGTTGGTTGTTTGGTTTTCATTGAGTGTGTGTTGAAGGGCAGGGCAAGGGCGTGGGGAGGGGAAGCAGTGCTGGTTGTTTGGTTGGTGGTTTTTTTTTTTTTAACATTCTGTTGGTATCTTATTATGGTTTTAACCTGCAGTTCAGTGTTAACTTAAACTTAGATCATTAATTATTGCTTTAATGTCTTCAAAAATATTACATGATAAAGTAATTTTATATGTCAGAAAGCAAAGAAACAGAGTAGCAGGAAATGTGGAAATGTCACAATTCAGTGTTCTTCTTATAAAGCAACAACCCAACAACTGAGTGCCATAAATGACCTATGAAAGAGTCCATGAAGCTGCATTTGGCATTGAAACACACAAGGGGGAAAGATATCAGGGAAAGATTGCTAGGCACAACTCCAGATGTTGCAACTAAAAACAGTAGGATTTGCCAAGTCTTCACGGTAACCACGTGAGATATCACTATCCCTATTTTATAGATGAGGAAACTGAGTAATTAGCAAAACGAGAATTCATACTCAGGTAGGTCACTCTTGCCATATAAGTAAAGTAGATATAAAAGAAGCAAAGAAAAAAGCCATGACCCTTGCCCATATTAGTCGTCATAACCTGTAATTTTCAAACCCATTATCTTAGTAGAACGCCTCCCAGCCCAACATTCTGTGTATCCAAGCAAGGCAGAGATAAATCCCCACTTACTGTGAGAAAACTGAGAGGCTGATGGGTCCCTGTGGTTACAGAACTGGTTTGAGAAGCAGAGCCAGGGACAAGATCAGAACCCCCTGCTTCCCAGGACAGATCACTATGCTTCACTGTCATAGGAGAAATTAGCCAAGCACGCCTATCTTCCATCATCTGTCTCCCCTCATGCTTGAGCTACAAAGTGTGGGTGGGAGATGCCAGGATTTCTTGGTCTCATCTCCACCCCTTACTACATACTGCATTTTCTTTTTCTCAAACAGCTAGCATCAAATGACTTGGAAGAGAACATTCACTCTCAGGATTTGGTGTTTTAATTGGTTCCTTCTCCCCTAAAGAGTCACCAAGGATATCAAATTCTACTGAATGAGGGACTGAAGAAATATTTTAGAAGTGATAGTCTTCTAGGGGTACATAAACCAACATGTTGGTTAGGTCTAGAGATTAAAATATCTAGCAACCCGGTAGGAACTACCTTGCACTGATAGGGCATCTCCATTTAGAGCTGAGAGTCTCTTTGAACTACGTCACTCATGATAAGGATAACGACTTCCCAGTCCATTGACTAACAAAGATAAGTGTTTAAGTAGCCTAATTATGCCTGAAGTGGCAAATCACCTTTACAAAAAAGCTAATGCTTTTTGCCAATGTATCAACGATCCAACTGTTCCTTTGTCTTCATAAAGATTGGGATGAGAAGGCAGGAAACACCTTTAAAATGAAGTTTGTGTACATCTTGATTCATAGTAGCTGTCTGGAGTTGAAAACATTTTTTCAACCAAGGGGGGAAAGTCCCAGCAACTTGGACAGCTGGCAAAATAGAGTATATATTTCAGATTCATGATTTTAAAATGATATCCAAAGATTTCTTTCCAATGGGTGATGGTAATCTCTACAAATAAATAAATGAGTCTCTAAGCCACAAGCAACACTGGGAAAATAAATGAGGTTCTGGCTGGAGCCTGCCTGCCATTAAACAGTGGTCCCCAGTTGGTGGGAAAGCCCTCCTTGACCAGCAGGGCATCTTGGGGGTAGGCCACTGCCCTGTGAGAGAGGAATGTGCCATTTCTAAGGCTAGATAGGCTAAATCAACCCTATTGGTGGGGTAAACAGAGGCATCTAAGAAAGTATTTTTAAAGGTTAAGAATACTTACAGGTAATAGATGGTGAACTTAGAGACAATTGTGAGAGAAATTGTGAGACCACTGAATTTCCTTCAGTGTCTCCAACTTTCTTTTTTTAAAAAAAGACTCTGGGAGGAATCATTTTGTAAAGAATTCTCCTGTTATATGAATAGCTCTCTCCTCTCATCTGTGATGCTCTTTATGTTTGGATTTTCATATATTGATTATTTTTATATATTGACTTTTTACATTATGTGGAGATGGGAGAGTCAATAAAAGTCAAGGAAACGCGCATCAAATTATTCAGAAGCACTCTCTTTGATAATTCCCTTTTTGATGGTTGATCAGAGACAATATTCTCTCCATTGAGAGGAGTAGAAGGTTCCTATTGGAAAACAGTGAAATACAGAATGGCTTCCCAGAGAATGTGGATCTTCATTGGGTTTAACGGACATTCAACCCTTCTTCTAAAATGCTTAGTGCAATCTTCTACGACGGGATTTATAAAACTGAAAGAACTTTTGTGAACACTAATATCACAGGATGCTCCTCAAAAAATTATTTTCAAAATAAATTTGGTGAAAGCTTAATTGTAACTCCCTGTTAGAGAGTCAAAACATATCTGTATAGTAGAGACTAGGAGAAATTCTGTAGTAAGGAAACCTGTTAACATATTTCATGCACCATTTCCCAAACATTTATCCATGGAACTCACTTTTCTTACAATACCTAACAACTCCTCAAGGGTAACACTCTTTGGAAAATGTGGTTCTAGTTAGGAAAATGTTGAAATAGTCCAACTTCCTCATTTAGTGATACTTGGTGGGTGGGAAAAAAAAACAACCACAGTGGAGAAAAGACACTCTTTTCAGTAAGTGGTGCTGGGAAAACTCAACAGCTACATGTAAAAGAATGAAATTAAAACAGTCTCTAACACCATATACAAAAATAAACTCAAAATTGACTAAAGACCAAAATGTAAGACCTGAAACCATAAAGCTCCTAGAAGAAAACATAAGCAGAACACTCTTTGACATAAGTCATAACAATATTTTTTGAATCTGTCTCCTAAAACAAGGGAAATATAAGCAAAAATAAACAAATGTGACCTAATTAAACTTAAAAGGTTCTGCACAGCAAAGAAAATCATCGACAAAATGAAAAGACAACCAACTGAATGGGAGAAAATATTTGAAAATCATATGATAAATAAGGGGTTAATATCCAAAATATATAAGCAGGTCATACAGCTCAATATCAAAAAACAAACAATCCAGTAAAAAAATGGCAGAAAACTTGAACAGACATTTTTCCAAAGAAGACATACAGATGGTCAACAGGCACACGAAAAGATGCTCAACATCGTTAATCATCAGGGAAATGCAAATTAAACCACAACAAAGTATCACCTCATACCTGTCAGAATGGCTATCATTAAAAAGAACACAAATAACAAATGTTGGCGAGGATGTGGAAAAAAGGGAACACTTGTATACTGTTCGTGGGAATGTAAATCGGTGTAGTCACTGTGGAAGACAGTATGGAGGTTTCTCAAAAAACTTAAAATAAAACTACCATATGACCTAGCAATTCCACTCCTGGGGATATATCTGAAAAAAAATTAAAACACTAATTTGAAAAGATACATGCACCCAATGTTCATAGCAGCATTATTTACAATTACAAAGATATGGAAGCAACCTAGGTATCTGTCGACAGATGAATGGATAAAGAAGACATGGAATATTATTCAGCCATAAAAGAAATAAATTTTGCCATTTGAAACAACATGGATGGAACTGGAGGATATTATGCAAAGTGAAATAATTCAGACAGATAAAGACAAATACTATATAATATCACTTAGATGTGGAATCCAAAAAATAAAACAAAGTAGTGAATAATAAAAAAAGAAAGAAACAGACTCACATATATAGAGAACAAACTAGTGGTTACCAGTGGAAGGAAGGGGGGAGGGGCAAGATAGAGGTAGGGGATTAAGAGGTACAAACTACCATCTATAAAATAAATCAGCTACAAGGATATATTGTATATCACAGGGAATATAATAACTATAAATGGAGTATAACCTTTAAAAATTGTGAATCACTCTGTTGTATACCTGAAACTTATATAATATTGTACATCAACTATACCTCAATTTAAAAAAAAGGTAAATCTGACGACCAAAAACATTAAAAAAAACTACCACCTTGGGCCCAGGCATGGGAAGGGAGTTTTTCAAGTTGATCTATCAATTAGGACCCGGCACCTGATTTAATTTCTACCCACATTCTCTCTCCTCCAAACGATCCCGAGGACCACACTCATCAAGAGCTCTTACCTGGCTTTTTGTCATTGGTAAATGGTAATATGGAAGAGTATAGGGCAATGTTTTGTCCTCTGGGAGGGACACATGTCACTAAGCTAATCTGCTGATTTATCTTCCAACATGGTACACCTCCTCTGGAAAGAATCACTCTGGTCCCATTCCAGTGTCATCACGGGTTAAATCAGTGAATGGGAAAGAATGGCAGGTGTCTTGGCTATTCCGACCCTCAGTATCACAAGAGCCAGTTGGGGTATATAGTGGTTTGGATGAGAGAATGAGCCCTGGGCCATCCGACTGCTTGAAGAAAGCCCTAAGCAGCTAATGACTCCATTGTTCCACCTCCATTCACATGGCAAAGCATCATACCTGATCATGTACTATTCAGGTCAAAGGTCATGGGAAATCAAAAGGACATACCCTAGCTAAGAGGTTTTGTTCAACTGAAATTAAATTAATGGATTAAATACAACTAAGTATTTCTCAATTTTAAATTAAATTAAATGTAAAGTCTTTTCAAAATTTATGTCATTTTAAATCCAAAGTAAAAGGAATTGTCCAGATTTCTAGTAAGTGAGAAGAGAAGGGGTTCCTATGATCTCATAGTCCAGCTACATCATTTCGCAAAGCAGTAAAGACTCAGATAAAATGGTCACACAACTGATTATGAAGATGACAACTAACAGACTTACAGTTCACAGGTTTTTTTCTCTATAAGTATCACCTCCTAAGAGTCACTTAGAGTTGAAATACACCCTAGCATCAGGATTCATACTAGTGATCTTGTATTTATCATGTTGCTGTCCCTTTTTGTTCCTTTTTTTTTTTTCTTTTGATCCCTAGTGTGTTTACTTTTTCCTTGAAACTAAGCTTTCAGAGGTTCAAATTTTGTCTGAAAAAAAAAAAAGCTTAAGACATTATACCGAAAAAATAGGTATGGATTATTTCTGTTAGTGAATATTTTTAAGAGAATCTCTGAGTTTGAAAACAAAAAATTTTGGAGACTCATAAAATTGGTACAAATGATGTTTAAAAATAGAATGTGATGTCTGCCAAGAAGTTAAACAAAAAATGGCATACGAGTAATTTTTCTGCTTCCATAATACTTATTATAGAATTCAAGTATTAACCAAGGCTGTGGTGGTTTTCTCTCTGGCAGCACAAGAGAGAAGCTTCCTGGTCCAGGGCCAGAAAAGTACCAATATCCCTTCCCATCATCATCTCCACCTCTCCAATTCACTCTTAAGCCCCAAGCACTCATCATAGATATCAGCCAACAGGAAGCTTAGTCCTGTTCCTCTCACATGTCCCAATCCCACCCACCCCCCCTCCGTCTATAATCTATGGACTCTCTGACTTTCCTTATGGAATAAGTCCTGGTCGTGGTTGATCAGGAAATGAGTGGGACAGGAACATGACTGCAAATTCTGAATAAGCCTAGCATCACCAATGCCATCTAGGGTCTGGGTGGAAACACGTTATCCCATAGGTGTTCTCCAAAACAGAGTTTTCTTCCTATTCCCAGAAGGCTAAGGCTTTCCCAAAGGGAACTGGGTACAGAGAGTGATGGGGTGTTGCCCACAGGATTTAGGACTCCTGATATCTTCATGGGCTGGGCAGCTTAGAGCCTGTGTTCTGGTTAGTCTGTGCCTCTCACTACTGGCGTCTCTCCCTGCACATCCCCCTGGGAGGCAAGGCTATGGGTCTCCTAGAGCAGAGCCAGGCTCAAATAGTCACTGGAAATTTTCAACATAAAAACCATGATCTATCAAAATCCACTGGACCTACAAAATAGTTTGAGCTGCAGGAATCTAAGTAAAAGCAATGCCTTACTAGAAATCTTATTCCCAGGCTGAGATGCTAGAGAGAAATTTACTTCTTCATCACGCACTGTCATGAATTAGCAAGGGGAAAAGCTTTCTGAGCCCACTAAGGGAGAGAAAGAAGTACCAGAGCTATGTTAATAATATCTGGGGAGTCCATGCAATTGTACATTCCTGATACACTAGCAGATTAAAGACATCATGATCACCTGTGAAGACACTATCAAGAAGGTAGCCATCAGATTTAATGCCCCTTAGTCCTTTTTGTGTCACCGTCCCCTCCCTCTTCCTCAAACCCACTGTAAATAAAGGATAAACTATATTAATTCACACTGGAGAGTATGTGATCATTATGATTTACTAACCCTCTCAAAAGTATCTGGGATATTTGTTAATTACTACTGCGAGAAGTGGTGGTCTCTTTTGGTAGCACTCTTTTTGATTTAACTAAAGTTTAAACCAAACTTGGAACCCAACAGAGCTGAGATCTAGTCCCGTTTGGTAATTTACTTTCTGTATAGAATTAAGGAATAAGAAGGATAATTTACATTTTCACAATTATTATTCGAAAAGAGTATCTGCCTGCCAAAACATCTGTCAGAGTGAACAACTGTGGAATCATAGACTGATCAGTCACAGCCTGGGGGAACTAGACTATAAAGTGAATCTGGAATTATGACAAGGGTTTGATTTAAAATAGAAAAAATTATTAACTTCTTTTAGAATAATTTTGTTGTTCAGAGATGGTAACGTTTGGATTCCCAATTAAATTTTCTTCCACCATAGCTCTGGGTATTTGGGTAATTTTTTAAAATTTTAGCACTAAATTGTTGGGAACTTTTAGGTTCCAAAGGATTCCTTGTAATATAAGAAGTGTAACATCAAAATGTGGAGGCCATTCACTTCTTTAATCTCAACAAATTTGCCAGTAAATAGGGAAAGGGGACTGCTCCTTAGTGAGACAAATTCCTAGTGGGTCACGTAGCCCTAGAAAAACAACAGTGATGGGGGTACTCTCTGCTTCCTTGATTGTGAGGCTAAGGGCACAGGATGCACTATCAGACCTGTACACCATTTTATGGAGCCATGAACGTGGAGGAAGACAGCCTTGGAGGCTAGACCATAATGAACTCTGTTTCCTAGGACAGGACTGAGGAGGTGAAAAAATCTGTGAGCCTTAAAGTGAGCTAGAAAATGTAATCTCAGAAACATCTTCTCTGTATGTCCCTGTTTGTTTCATTTGTAAATGAATGGTCCATTTTGAAAACTGACTTACCTCAGTTGTGATAAAAGAAACAGGAAGAATGAGATTCTTCTTCTCTATAATACAGTTCTGACTACAACTCTAAAGAGATGTTGCCCACTTTCCAGAGGCCAACGAGAAAAGGGAAACAGTAATGATGGAAGAGTATTCCAAAGGGAAGTTGAAACTCAGGACAAAAAGAGCTAGGAGAAAGACTTCATCTCCATAAAGCCTTTAGCAAGATGGCTTAGCTAAGGATCACCAATAGTAAGTAGAACCCAGGGGTATGAGGCCTGGCCCCTGGAGAATGGCCGTGGGAATGTACCACTCTCTGGGTATAAAATGGACATATGTATGTGGGAGGGTTCCTGTCAATCTCACTTAAGAGACCTCATCTATTCTGGACCAGAGGGGTTTCTCCAACCAGGAAAGGAAGGATCTAGGGAGCCACTCTTGAGGTCCCAGAGCTCTCTTGCCTATTGATTGCCCGTATCCTGGAAATGAATTAGTAAACCAGATACTTGGCAAGATCTCCAACTGACGTGAGTCTGATTTGATAATTCCATCCTGTGTTGTCAGCTCACAGGCCATGGGCATCCGTGGGGGCCCTATGATGTACAAAGTTTGGGATTAATTTTGCCTAGATCTGGAGGGCAGAGGCCTAGGCTAGCACCTGGGCTATTTTATTAGAGATGCATGGTAGAGCCTTGAACTGAGTATGAACATGAGAAAAGGTACATTTTAAGAAGGTGAATCTAAGAGTTTTACTCCAAGGGAGAATTGTTTCTTCCTGGATTCCTACCACCTTTTCTTTCAAAGAAGCTAGAAAAGCACTACTGTGCTTTTTCAGACACTAAGCCCATGCCATGACCTGTGTAGTGGACACTTTCAGTCTCCAACAATGAAGATACACTAAGTGTTGTCACCAGATGCAACTGGTGTTTAGGAGATGTGCCCTAGAATGGAAGACCTAAAAGGGGGTGAGGTGGGGGGTAGCCCAGAGATTGACCAGTTCTCCCTAGAGAAAGCTCTACAACACATAGACTCGTAAATTCCAAATTTCAGGGGCTGTAACTTTTTAAACTGAGTTTTAAAGCACCTCCCACCCACAGCAGAAAAAGCCTGCACATACATTATCTCTATCTTCACAGCTCATGTTATTGCCTCCCAGCTTAGTGATATTTCTGAATAAAAATCAGAAATTTCTTGTGTTGAATCAAAAGTCACTCACACACAAAGGATTTGTGGGATGTACCCCTCTACTCCACACCTAAGTTAATTATCCCTGCCCCAGCAACCCATATTAGCTAGTGTCAACAGGCCATTTTTTCTCCTTTCTTCAAATAATTCGAGTCAGATCCGTGACATTTTTAGGGCCAAAGGAGAAAGGAAAAAAAGTGAATGGGAAGCAGTGTGTGGCAAAGAAGTGAAAGTTTCCCCAGGACGATATGAAAGAAAATAGAGATGGAAATCTGCATAGGTTTAAATTCCCAAAGAAACCGAGGGAGAGCTGATGAATATCTTTTTAGAAGCTCTTTCCCAATACAGTGAAAAATCCATTCTCTTTAACTTGATCGCAGAAGGGAAACATCACTGAGGCCACTTTCAACAGATGGAAACACTCCACTTGCCTCAAGGATATACTACAGCCTAAATACTACTGTTTCTCGTGTGTCTTGTTGACGTTTTCTGTACACTAAAGTCCTATGCAATTATACAGTGTATTTCCCTCTGGGAGCTTAAGGCCCTTGATGAAGGGCTTAATGCTTTAAAAAGCTATCTCCTGGCTTTCTCCCTGAAGTTTGGGTATTGAAGGCGCTGTCAGATCTAAACAGGCCTATTCTTGTTCTCCTCTCCTGGATCAGACATCTCTTGTCACATTCTTTTGGCCCCCCTTTTACCCTAGCCATTGCCGGAAACCAGCATCCTGGGAGTGTTCATGGACGGGTCTTGCCTCAGCTGCACTGAAGACCTCTTGCTTTCCACCATGGGCTCCTCTGACAGGCGGTGAGGGACACCCTAGTGCATGAGCGACCTTAAAGCAGAAGAAGTTAAGCCCATATGGTTTGGCCACTGGGGGAGGTGAGCTGATTCATGAATGCTCTCTGTGTGGGGCAAACCACTGATTCTCAAATGTGAACATGCATAAGTATCACCTGAAGAGTTTATTAAGATACTATATACCCTGGTTCCCCCCCCCATCCCGACCAGATATTCTGATTTAGGAGATCAGGGTGGGGCCCATGAATTTGCACGTATAATACAGTCAAGGTGATGCCAGTGCAGCTCATTCGAGGGCCACACTTGGAGAACAAGTCTGCCCTGTAGTCTGTACAGCTCCTCAGAGACTCCCAGCCAACCAATCCCCAGGAATGACCAACACTTCATGTGCTTTTGCAATGCCCTTCCCCAGTCCTTCACTCCTGTTTCCTGGGATCACTTCCCAAATACCTTTTCTAAAATGTCCTTGCCTCAGGATCGACTTTCAGAGCCCAGACAAAGGCATGGACCTTTAACCCCACTTGCCTTCAACACTCCTATGGGACCTTATCTGGCCTTGTTCCCCTGGAAAATGTAGGTACGAATCCTGCCTTCCTATTGCAGCAATAATATGTGATCAGAACTAACAACCTGATTCAGCTCTTTAAGCCAGTAGGGCTTCTCTGAGATCAGACATTCAAGGAAAGTTTGTGCTGCTGTTGCTGTTCTATGCATCGAAGTAAAATGATTTGGCTTTCTAACTTTTTTTTATGATACCTCTGTGATGTCCACAAGCTTACCAAGACTTCTCAAAACTTTCCAAAGGATCCCTCATTGCATTAGGGAGTAACATATAGCTTTGGGGGTTTTCATGTTGCCACGTTAGGTGCCTACCCAGCAGTCATTCGTCTCTTCTAAGTAATAGCACCTGTGCTCATGCCAAGGGCCCAGCCCCTGGGCATGAATCACGATTGCCTAATGCAGTCATGACTATATATACCACTAGTCACAACCAGTATATAGAACATTGCCTAAAGCTCACGTCCCAGCCTTCCTTTGCTGATGTGTGTGGACAATCAGAAATCAAAGGAAGTTTTGGAGCACTTCTGAGAAATAATGTTTATCTCCCTTGAAAGAAGGAGAAATCATACAAAGCCCTTTTCATGTTGCCTCCCTGCTTCTGGCCTTTGAACGCAGCCTAGCACCGGAAGCAATGGCAGCCATCTTGTAGTCATAAGGTCACAAGCACAAACGTGAAAAGCCAAGCTGCCATGGACTGCAGATCTGCTTAGTAATCCGTGGACTGCCTGGCGCTGGACTTTTTTGTTTTATCAGATAATTGACATTGTAACTGCTTAAGTCACCACTAGTTAATTTCTTTATTTGCATTCAGAAGTATACCTGGCTGATATGTGACAAAGGATTTGCATCCAGAATATATAAAGAACTGCTACAAATCAGTGATAGTGAGACAACCAGCCCAATACAAATAGGCAAAAGATTTTAACGGGCACTTCACAAAAGAAGATATAGGAACGGCCAGTAAATGCCTGAAAATTATAAAGACTGACAATACAAGTCTTGACAAGGATGTAGAACAAGTGGAACTCTCTTCCGTGGCTGGTGGGAGTGTAAAATGGTGCAGCCACAAAACTGGATGCCCGCCTACACTGCAGGATAATTTTAACCAAACCACAGGATTTCGACCAAAACAACCCATGGCTTAGCATTGGTGACACCCAGGCCTGGACAGGACAAGCTCTGCCACTGCAGCAGAACCGGACTCCCCTACCCTCAAATCTCACCCATTCGTGTTGCCTCCTCATGTCGTATCTTTTATCCTTTAGCGTGTCATGTGTGATATCCTCTAATGAATTCAAAGACAGGGTTCTTATCTAATAGATAGATTTAACTATTTTGGAACCCAAAATTAGATACTTAGGCTGACAGTGACAGATGCAGTTACGGAGATGGGAAGTAAAAGTATTTTATTTTAGAACTTCTGTAAATAAGCTAGGACTTGTGATAAACACATTACTTCTTAACCTCATAACTCCTTACTAAATAAATATGCATTTTATAGATTATAAACATCTGTTGATATGAATTGATTTGACAGTTAAGGCTTCAGAGAATAAATACTAAGATCTATCGATAGCTCTCCTCTGCATGCGCACATACACGCACACGCACACACACACACACACACACACACACACACACACACACCCCACTCATACACCACCACACATACACCTCTCATTTCTCCCTTTCCATGTCAAAGCAGAAAGCATAGGAAAAAAGGGCAGAAGTGATCCAATAGAGAGAAAATACTTATGATGCCAGAGCAAAAGGGTATAATTGAAGGAACAACATCTCTGAGTAGGAGTTTGGGCATAGAATACAGTGCACATATGAAGGGTCTGAACTAAGTACATCGTCCATTATACGGAGAAAGATGATTAAGCAAATGGATAAAATGTGAGCTGGTTGGTATATATGGTGGTGGGAGCACAAGGAGGTTCCCCTTTCATTGCTTCTACTTTCTAAATAAAATAAGAAGCAAAGGCACTGACTGAATATAAGTTATGGGGAGGAAATGTTTGAGGTTCGAAGAATAGAGAAGATGACATTTGAAAGAGGGGAAGTCTGAGTTAATTGGGGAAATACAGTACAATGTCTGGGTAGTTCCAAAAACCTCCTGAAGGCTGGCAGTCTTGGATTCTTCAATGTGTATCTTATTTAGTTAAAATCTTTCAGTGTGTATATTATTTGAGATTGAATATAGTTGTGAGTAACATGTAAACACAAAATAACAATGTATGAACCAAGTGTGTTCATTTTCTATTACTGACATTACAAATGACCATAAACTTAAAATAACACAAATATAGTATCTTACCACTCTATAGGTCCAAAGTCCAAAATGGGTCTTAAGGGTTAAAATCAGGTGTTGATGGGTCACATTCAATTCTGGAGACTCTAAAGGAGAATCCATTTTCTTGCCCTTTCCAGCTGCTCTCACGCCCTTTCCCTCTATCTTCAAAGCCTGAAACATTATATCTCTCTGACGCTGCTTCCATCATCAAACCTTTCTCTCTGACTGATTACATCTGGGAAAAGTTCTCCGTTTTAAGGACTCATGGGATTAGATTGGACCCACCTGAATAATCCAAGATCCTCTCAGCAAGACCCTTAATTTAATCACATCTGCAAAGCCCCTTTTGCCAAGGTAAGGGAACATATTCATAGGCTTTTGAGATAAGGGAATAGACATCTTTAGGGGTCATTATTCTGCCTAACACACCAAGATAGAAGTTCATTTCTCTCTCACATGGAGTTCAGAGATAGGGGGTCTAGGCCTACATCACATTATGAGCATCATGATCATTAGGACCCAAACTCTACATCCTTAACATGTGACCACATTGCCCAAGACAGCTGCTCAGGTTCCAGCCTTCACATCCATGTTCCAGCCAAATGGAAGGGAAAAAAAGTTAAAGAAGTTCTCACACATATATACCCCTTCTTTGGGAATATTACCCTAAAATTTTATAAAACAGCTCTGCTTACATCTCAACGGGCTGAAATTTTTCCATGCAGCCATGAATCCAGGTACATTTCTACTAAGGAAAAAAGGGAGAAAGTGTTACTAGGGTAGACAATTAAAACCCTCTGTCACAGCATGACTGGGTGGTTTCACCTCACCTGATCTCAAGCTTGTTATTGGATAGAATTAGGCAAGTAAGAGGGACAAAGATCAAGAGAGATGATGGTGTACACAAAGGAATGATGATAATAATGAACCAATGGATTCAAGTCCATAAAGACAATAAGCGACAATAAATGAGACATTAGAAGGGTGATAGATGGTGAGAAATTAATAGGGTTATTACACTGGAAAGGAATGATTTGGAAGTAAAAATAAGAAGCAAGGATGACAAAGAAGACATCTACTCTCCTTCCAGGCACAAAAGAATGAGTGTAGGACTTAAGAAAGCCACCATCAGAGAGGGGTGAAAATAAAGACGTGTTCTCAGGAAAGAGCCCGATTTCAAAGCAAGGAAGTAAAGGGAACAATCTGAGAGAAGGTTGAAGATCTAAGGGATTTTGATTATGACCGAGGTGGCCAGATTGTTAACTTTACAAACTGGAACAATTTTGAAAATGAAGGGGAATTCTGTTGTCACGAAATAACACGCATAAACTGGGACTGTCCCAAGAAAAGTAGGATGTACCTTCCTCCTACTTATAACTGACTTACAGTGACACCTCTGCTCCAACCGCAGAACACTGATGCCACCATGCATTCTCCCGGCCACTGGTCTTAGACCTGGAGCTGCTTCCACCATCACCTGTGCTGCCACAATGGCTTCTCCACTGCCTCCTCTGCGCTTTCTTAGCAACGATTTGAGTCTGGGGAGGGGTAACTGATTGGCTGAGCCTAGATCACAATCCCACACTGGCCGCAAAGGAGAATGGGAAAGTATCTGGCCTTTTCAGTTTGCTACCCCGTCACATTCTCAAGCAGAAGGAGGATTCTGCCTCCTGCCATGACTCGTGAGATGGGGGATTCCTCAAACATAGGTACTTTCAGACTAGGCAGTCAAAAAAAATAGCAAATGTCCTATTAAGTCACCAGTTCCTCCTCCTTGGTTGAGGCCTTGAAAAGCATCCTCTGGGGCTTTTTATTTAACTTATAAGACTCGATTAGGAGTTCAATTTAGGAATATTTGATTAATGATATAAATTCAATCAGAGCGCATTTACTACTAATACCGCAATAATTTCACATTGGAAGAGGTAATTGTGAGCAATAAATTCACTTTCTAAAATGCCTATTTTATACAAATAAAATCCATTTGAAATGGATTAGCTAATAGCCACTGACATTTTCTAATACAAGACGAATGATTTAAATTATTCTTAATCGGTGCTGCAGAAGGCTTGAAGTTTTCATGGTTTTTCCCATAAAACATGTTATGACTTCGTGCCTCCCTGTCTGTCTATGAAGAGTGTGCTTAAGGCTTCTCAGAGCTCTGGGCGCGTCTTCTGATCAGCGTTCCCAGAGAAGGTACAGGCATTCTCTTTGCCCATGAACATACATGGGGATGATTTTCTTAAATACAAACAGGTACCTGTTAACTTAAAAGCTACATGTCAAGGTTTATTTGGCACAATATTGCAATGCAGAATTCCTTTCACAGTAATAACAAAATAACAATAATAATACTGGACCAGATACTTTAGGCTGGATAAATATCACCCCCTCGTTGTCTCCCTTCCCTCTTTATCCAGCCTAAAGTGTCAGGGCCCTGATAGGGGGTGACAATGAGGGAGGGGCAGACCTGGGTTTACATTCTGGGCTTTTGCCATTGACTTGCTGTGTGATCTAAGATGAATCAGGTAACCTCTTTGAACCTTCCATTGAAAACATCTTTAGCTCCATTGCCCCCTCTCCCTTTTGCACACAGCTAGAAAAACCCCGATCCTTGTCAAACTGAAATAACTACACATCCTGAAACTTCTAACAGCTGAATGTTTCCGGGGCAGGGGGGGAACCACATGTATTATGATGTCAAGTCATGTTAATCTAATGGCGTAAATGCCAAATAAACACTAGACACTGTCCAGTGATCCTACTAAATGTTTCTAGTAATTTCCCTTTTACATTCTCTGGAGTTATTTCACATCTTTTCTCTATCTTTGCATCTCCAGGGCATGCTCCCCAGTCACCAGCCCCACACTCAGCACTTGATATCCCCCCAAAGGCACCGAGAGACTGAAAACACTAAGAGAGAGGCACCTGCATCTTCCCACCATGTGATCCACCTGAACATGTAAAGCTACCTGAACACGCCCCCTCATTCTCTTCCTTCTTTCATGGTTCCTCGTCCCATCAAAGACTAGCTCCTACACTTGTACTCATGACATAATCTCCTTGATACTCAAGGCCTTTGTCCCTGCAATTGCCCCCTCCTCTGCATCATCACTTTTCCCTCCTGCTTGGTTCATTCCAATGATACACATGTAAGTTCTAGTTTAGTCCATTAAAAAAAAAAAAAAAAAAGCAAATGAGCACTTCTCTCCAGGTTCTACCCACTCCAAATATCCATTCCATTTCTCTGCTGAATTTCAAATCACAACCACATACTATATACTAGACCCTCTTCTGGCATGCAAACTCTGAAGTATGAGTTTAGGAATGGGGAATTCTTAACACTAGAGCCCCTAAATTCTCCCCATCAATGTGCAAAACCCAGAAATGCCACTCTGAGACCTTTGCATTAAGGCTTTTGTTCATGCTAAAAATACACTAGCAGATCCTTTTTCAAATTTTCTGTCATTTAGCCCTCTGAGAAAATGAAGTATCCAATGGCCATGCTCACGTGGGCGAGAAGAGAAAATGCATGAGAAATACTGCAACAAACCAAAAACCTTGACCTTTGCTAATGCTGGGGTCTGTGGGGCGCATACTTCCCAAGCCTGTCTGATGGTAGATCAGGCTGGGAAAAAGACTAGTGATTGGCATGGGCTCACCTGGGGTTAGACTGAGAGGCGAGGAAGGGAGGACCAGGGGAAAGAGAAGGGCTTGCTTCTGTCTTGGGTAAAATCCAGGCCAGGAGACAGTAAAAAAAAAAAAAAAAAAAAAAAGCCTGGTGTCTAACTTGGACTTGGGATGTACAGGCAGGCAGCCAGCTGTTAGAACTAGACACTCCTACTGGCAGAACTGAAGCTATAACTGTGACCCAAATATGCAGGTATCTCAGCAGAGGTGGGGGTCTGGCTGACTACAAGCTGGGGAAAGACTCAGAGCAAATGGACAAATTGTGTCCAATTTTGAGGCTCAGGCCCCTAGTGTTATCCAATCATCACCCCACACCTGAGTCTGTGGGTGTGGTCACTGCTCCTAATGAATTAGGGTCCCATGTGGGCTAAACGAGGGCTGTCCACTGAGTTGCACACACCACGGGAGCTGGATCAATCAGACTTCTCACCTCTGGGCCACCAGCTCAGCCTCTATGGAGGCACAGGTGCATAGGGAAGGATGTCTGTGAGGGTCACTGTGCAAGGACTTGAATACAGTGTCAGCCTCTAGTTAGTATCATGAGAAAGGGATGGGTCCAGTCTCTGGTGTTGGCTGACCTCAGTCCAGAGAGTCGCTCCCTCATCGTACCTTCCTCCCCAGGGCCAGCAGAGAAGATGCAGGTGGCTTGAGAGAAACTTCTCTCTCCATAGCTCAGTGCATTCACCCACCCTAGCCATCCCTTCTTTTATCTGCCTACCTCTGATTCACTTTTCAGAACTTAATTCTCAGGTCCACAATTGATGTCTCTCTCTTGAATTCCCATAGTTCTGGTATTCACTGTGCAGAAGTTGCCAGTTTATGTGCCCAATTCCTATTATACCTCTTTTGCCTCTGTCCCCAGGGCATCAATGAATATTTGTTTTAGAGCCATGGCTCATTCAGACCTGCTGAGAACCTATGGGAAAAAAGTGGCTTCAGTCAACCCCTGACCTTTTCATGCACATTTAAGAAGTCCTCCAGCCCCATTTATTTGACCTCACATGAATTCCTTTCACTGCAGGGGTGTACGTAGGCCAGTTGCTCAGCATGGGCTGCCAGGAGAGACTTTCTGACCTTGGGAGACTGACACCCACTATCGGAGTTGATCTTGCTCCGCCTCTTTTCTATGTGAGCACAGCATTGTTCCATCCAGTGCTCGACTCCATTGTGCTTTCCCTGGCAACTCCAATACCAAGAGACAGCAGGCAGAAGGTGTGAACTTCCAGTCCTGGCGGCTGGCATTGTGATGATCTTTGCTATCCTCCGTGTAGCTGGAGTCCTCCCCGGCATTGGAAACCACTGCATGGTACTCTGCTTGACAATTTCCAATCACATTTCATTGGCTAGAACTCAGTCACGTAGCCACACTTAGATATAAGGGAGGATGGTAGAGGGTAGACCTTGGGCAGTTACTTCCCAGTGATGAATCTACATTATGGAAGAGGAGCTAGCCATCTATGTCATGCTCTCAAAAAAAAAAAAATCAGCAACCATTTGTAGAGCATTATTATAATTTGCCCAGCACTGCATTTTCTTTTCTCAAAAAGCACTTACACGCACACACCCGCATAAAATGAGATTTGACTCCTCCCAGAGGCATTTCCATTTTAACAAAATCTCAAGCCAAAAAATATTCCAGTCAGTGTAATTCCAGCTGTCAGCCATTCACCTGACAGCATGCATGGGGAGCTGAGGGCCCTCTCTGTTGCTCTGATACCTCAGTGCAAAGAGCTTCTGCCAAGACACAGGGTCAGCCCTGTCAGGCACTCCCCAGGCATTTGAACACACAAAGAGAGTCAATGGTGAAGGGCGCAAGAACAAAGTAATGCTAGATCAAGGTCCTGCAACTGGTGTGCCCCCAACTTCTAAGTAAAGAAGAAGAGAAACGAAACTGACCCACAACAAACATGTAGCATGAACAGAAAATAAACCTTTGTTTTGTAAGTCACTGAGATTTGGGGATTGTTTCTTACTGCAGCACAATCTAGCCTATCCTGACTACTTCCCCAAATGAAGTCAATATTGTATCTCTTTCACAAGTTAGAAGACTCCTGCCTCTGCGTTAAGTAAAGGAGGAAAACTAACACTTATTGGAGGAAACAAATGCTTATTAAGTGACTACTACCTGCTTGGTGCTTTACATATGGTGTCTTTTCAGTGTTTTAACAGCCCCGTGAGGAAGAAAGTATTATGCTTATTTTGCAAATAAGGAAGCTCTGACTCAGAAAAGTTAAGTAATTGTCCCAAGATTAGTAGTAAATGGTTGATCCTGGAATTGAACCCAACCACCTATGTCTGACTCTCAAGTCCATACTCTCCATCCTAGAAAGTCATGCAGATTATACCTACTTCCATCCTTTTGCCTTTTATTTTTTTCTTCTGCTCTAGCAGGGTTTCTGTTCATGACATCAGAAAGGAAGGCTCATAACAAGAACAACTGGGAGTGAATGTCTCCAAAAGTGAGAAAGGGGATATTAACCCTGCAGGAGCCGCAGTGGGAGGTGCGACTCCAAGGCACCTGCGACGGGCCTCTTAGCACGGCTTTGCAACAGACAACTGTTGGGAGTGCGCCTCACGTACCAGCAAATAAAATGCCGATAATTTAATGAAAATGAAATCATTAATTCAAATTGCATTAAAATGTAATCTAGTTTATTTCAGAGAGAGGGAGGGTGCTGGTAACTGATTATAAAATATACTCGAAGAGCTTTGATTTCTTGCTCAAGGAGTTACATATTTATAACCCCTTTAAAAAGAAATTGTCAAAATAAATAAATAAATAAATAAACTGTCATGCAAGTGTCATGCTGGGTTCTGAGTCTCTGCTGCTCCCAAAATAAACACATGAGTGCAGCCTAGAGCAAGCCGCAAAGGCCCCCCAGGAGCAAAAGCTTTGTCATGATCATACCGGCGCAAGGCAGGCCAGAGATCTGCCTGTTTATTCCGTTCACTCGCTAAACTAAGCCGTGTGCTGTGGATGAGAGCGAGGACACACGCATCAGACTGTAACACTACTCCCCCACATAATATGACTCTAAGAGCAAAAGGTCACACAGTTCTTAAGATAACATGACACAACACACTTACACAAAGACACACACACTCTCAGCATATAAATGTGATGTGCCTACAAATAAATATTTACACTGCTTTACATTGTCATAAAGGGAGTTTCTACCATATAACTACACAGAAGAACATGGATTTTTCAGGTACCCAGCCTCCCACCCACGCCACCAGCACCAGCTCCCTGGCCTGCGAAGTAGGTGGCTTGTCCCTGACTGAGGCACCCTCCTCTTTCTGATCTCATTCTTCCACTTGCTCAGACACCCACCTTTCATTTCCGCTATTTATCTCATTCCAGTCCTTTACCCACCTTATCAATCTGACCTTCCAAGAATCTGGTCTCATTCATAAGCATCATCACAGGAAAGACTCTGTCACAGAGCCCCTCCCTCCAGGAACGGGCACATCAGCCATTTCATGAGCATAATCTTCTGGATGCAATTGCAGGCACCTGTGAGCAGGGAAGGAAGGGGTTTGAGGAGGAAGGGGTCTCCTTTCCTCCTAGGTGGTCCCTGCATTACCGTTGAAGAAGGTTAGTCCTGAAGTCTCTCCATTCCCTTCTCCAGTCCCCCAAACCTCCACTATTTAATAGGTCTCAGATCCCCCAAATGCGAACAGTGTGCTGACTCGGTTGGGGGAAGCCAAGCGAACACAGAGGAGTAAACCATCACAGACAAGCTTTGCTTCTGAGGGTGGGATGGGAGAAGGCCTTTCACGAAGCTGAGGATGGGCAGATCCAAACTGGCGAATCTCCAAGGAGGAGATGCATGAAAACAGGGAAGACACAAAGACAGGCGAGGGAACATTCACGAGGATCCTCCATTCAAAGGCCTGAGCCTGAACCACCTTTGCAAGCGTGTATAGAGGAATTAACCCTGCAGCTTCCAGTCTTTGACATGTCGACCCTCTAGGCCTCTAATGTTAAGAATCCTTTGTTATCTTCCCATAGCCTAGAGAGTTTGATCTGGGGAAGCCTGGTAAGGTGACCCTCACTTAGTCTAAGGGGTTATAGAAGCACTGTAGGAGACCTCTTCCAGGCATACAAGCCAGTACAATTCTAGTTCCTGGTTATTAAGTCCTCTCTACTGAGGTTGGCAAAGAACGTCCCTTAGAGAAAAAACAAGGACAGTGCTGGATCCAGTTCATATGTCAACATGCCCGGCTACGACTACTCATTCTTCCTATTAATGTTCAACACATGACTGTGCAGTCAGACCTATATACTTCTTAAGTATACTTAAGGAGGCCTATATACTTCTTAAGTAATGTTCATCAGAATTTCAATTCTTTCAAAATAATGTCACTGAATTGCTTGGTATTTTCATTATACAACATTATAACGTATTAACTAAATGAGAAAACACACAGACACACAAACATACAGAGATGACATGTTCTTAATAGTCAGAAAATCATTGAAAGTATGGAGGTCCAGTGGTTTGGAAAGGGAGGAATAAAAAGAAAAATGTTGGTATAAAACATGGCACATAGAGAAACCATTTTTCATATCCTTTTAAAGCACTACTTTTTTTCAAGAGAAAACATACCAGAAGTCACATTTTAATGACTAGGTAGGAGTAACAAACGACAAAATTCATTATTTGAAGATAATGCTGGCACAACAACACTAAAAATGACGGGGAATTCAGGAAAATGACAGATGGCCCAGAAATCATACCCAACGAAACCACACAAATGGGTCATTCAAAAGTTCCAACTTGGAAGCTACAGTTCCGGCATGCCCAATTTTCAGTAAATTGAACTGGAGGACTTGGATGGCACAGTGAACTACACTTTAAGAGACTTAAGGTTTAGTCTCGTCTCTACCACTAATTACCTCCATGACCTTGAATAAGTCATTCAAAGTCCCCACAAATGAAACACAGTGATCACCAAGAGCCTTCTAACTCTAACGTCTATAAGTGGAAATGCATTTAGATTACAGAAAAAGAAATCTCAAACTTAAGGAAATTTTGAGTTTGACAGTAACATGTTAACGGATAAAAATCCATTGGTGATAAGTTTATTGAAATTAAAAGAAAAGCTAGCATTTAATAAGCACTGATCAAATGCAAGTCCTTTATATATGTCATTCCTAATCATTATACTTGCAGAGAAATATTATTATGTCTATTTTACAAAACTGGAAATTGAGACTCAGAGAATTTAGGTAAGTTGCCCAAGATTTACACAATTATTAAATGTTGGAAGCAGGATTCACACAGGGGTCTTTAAAAAAAATTTTTTTAGCCATTTTTATTGTAGTTGGCTGCCAATTCTATTATCTGTTATAAAAAAATTCAAAGAGTAGAAGAAAGTTTCTCAGTTCTATGACGCAAAACTTCTGGGAATTATATTAGGGACCATGACAGAGATGGAAAGCTGACTACCAAAAAAGTGTATCCATCTGTCATGGGAGTGTGACTGGGAGACACATAGCCAGGTACTACACTTCCCAACACAACCTGACTTGCTGTGGTAGGGCCATGTGGCTGTCTTTCCAACAAAATATGATGGAACCAAAATCTTTCACTTACAGACTATTACTTTTGAGACATACATGGGACTTTTGCAAACCTCCCTTCCTCAGTGGCCTGGAGCAGGGAACTCCAAGGCCATTAAGGATGTAAACTGCGGAGGAGCTTCAAGATGGCGGAAGAGCAAAACGTGGAGACCACCTTCCTCCCCACAAATACATCAGAAATACATCCACATGTGGAACATCTCCTACAGAACACATACTGAATGCTGGCAGAAGACCTCAGACCTCCCAAAAGGCAAGAAACTCCCCACCTACCTGGGTAGGAAAAAAGGAAAAACCGAGACAAAAGAATAGGGACGGGACCTGCACCAGTGGGAGGGAGCCGTGAAGGAGGAAAGGTTTCCACACACTAGAAGCCCCTGCGCGGGCGGAGACTGTGGGTGGCGAAGGGGGGAAGCTTCGGAGCCACGGAGGAGAGCGCAGCAACAGGGGTGCAGAAGGCAAAGTGGACAGACTCCCGCACAGAGGATCGGTGCCGACCGGCACTCACCAGCCCAAGAGGCTTGTCTGCTCACCCGCAGGGACGGGCGGGGGCTAGGAGCTGAGGCTCCGGCTTCCGTCGGATCACAGGGAGAGGACTCGGGTTGGCTTCGTGAACACAGCCTGAAGGGGGTTAGGGCGCCACGGCTAGCCGAGAGAGAGTCTGGGAAAAAGCCTGGAACTGCCGAAGAGACAAGAGACTTTTTCTTGCCTCTTTGTTTCCTGGTGCACAAGGAGAGGGGATTCAGAGCGCCGCTTAAAGGAGCTCCATAGATGGGCACGAGCCGCAGTTATCAGTGCGGACCCCAGAGATGGGCATGAGACGCTAAGGCTGCTACTGCCGCCACCAAGAAGCCTGTGTGCGAGCACAGGTCACTATCCACACCTCCTTTCCGGGGAGCCTGTGCAGCCCGCCACTGCCAGGGTCCCGGGATCCAGGGACAACTTCCCCGGGAGAATGCACGGGCGCCTCGGGCTGCTGCAATGTCCTGCCGGCCTCTGCCGCCGCAGGCTCGCCCCGCATCCGTACCCCTCCCTCCCCTTGGCCTGAGTGAGCCAGAGCCCCCGAAGCAGCTGCTCCTTTAACCCCGTCCTGTCTGAGCGAAGAACAGACGCCCTCAGGTGACCTACACGCAGAGGCGGGGCCAAATCCAAAGCTGAGCCCCTGGGAGCTGTGAGAACAAAGAAGAGAAAGGGAAATATCTCCCAGCAGCCTCAGGAGCAGCGGAATAAAGCTCCACAATCAACTTGATGTACCTGCATCTGTGGAATACCTGAATAGACAACGAATCATCCCAAATTGAGGAGGTGGACTTTGGAAGCAATGATATATATTTTTTCCCCTTTTCCTCTTTTTGTGAGTGTGTATGTGTATGCTTCTATGTGTGATTTTGTCTGTATAGCTTTGCTTTTACCCGTTGTCCTAGGGTTCTGCCTGTCCGTTTTACTTTTCTTTTTTTTAGTATATTTTTAAAACTTGTTATCATTGGTGGATTTGAGTTTTGGTTTGGTTGCTCTCTTCTTTCTTTATTTTTTTATTACTTAAAGATATTTTTAATACTTACTATTTATTTTAATAATTTTATTATATTTTATTTTATCTTGTTCCTTTTGTTCTTCTTTTTCCTCCCTTTTATTCTGAGCCGTGTGGATGACAGGCTTTTGGTGCTCTAGCCAGGAATCAGGGCTGTGCCTCTGAGGTGGGAGGGCCAAGTCCAGAACACTGGTCCACAAGGGACCTCCCAGCTCCACTCAACAAACAGCAAGCTACAGTGCTGGACACCCTATGCCAAACAACTAGCAAGACAGGAACACAACCCCACCCATTAGCAGAGAGGCTGCCTAAAATCATAATAAGGCCACAGAAACCCCAAAACACAACGCCAGATGTGGACCTGCTCACCAGAAGACAAGATCCAGCCTCATCCACCAGAACACAGGCACTAGTCCCCTCCACCAGGAAGCCTACACAACCCACTGAACCAACCTTAGCCACTGGGGACAGACACCAAAAACAATGGAAACTACGAACCTGCAGCCTGCGAAAAGGAGACCCCAAACACAGTAAGTTAAGCAAAATGAGAAGACTGAGAAACACACACAGATGAAGGAGCAAGGTAAAAACGCACCAGACCTAACAAATGGAGAGGAAACAGGCAGTCGACCTGAAACAGAATTCAGAATAATGATAGTAAAGATGATGCAAAATCTTGGAAATAGAATAGAGAAAATGCAAGAAACATTTAACAAGGACCTAGAAGAACTAAAGAGGAAACAAACAGTGATGACCAACACAATAAATCAAATTTAAAATTCTCTAGAAGGGATCAATAGCAGAATAACTGAGGCAGAAGAACGGATAAGTGACCTGGAAGATAAAATACTGGAAATAAATACCACAGAGCAGAATAAAGAAAAAAAGATGAAAGGAATTGAGGACAGTCTCAGAGACCTCTGGGGCAAGATTAAATGCACCAACATTCGAATTATAGGGGTTCCAGAAGAAGAAGAGAAAAAGAAAGGGACTGAGAAAATATTTGAAGAGATTATAGTTGAAAACTTCTCTAATATGGGAAAGGAAATAGTTAATCAAGTCCAGGAAGCACAGAGAGTCCCATACAGGATAAATCAGAGGAGAAACACGCCAAGACACATATTAATCAAACTGTCAAAAATTAAATACAAAGAAAAAACTTTAAAAGCATCATGGGAAAAACAACAAATAACATACAAGGGAATCTCCATAAGGTTAATAGCTGATCTTTCAGCAGAAACTCTGCAACCCAGAAGGGAGTGGCAGAACATATTAAAAGAGATGAAGGGGAAAAACCTACAACCAAGGTTACTCTACCCAGCAAGGATCTCATTCAGATTTGATGGAGAAATTAAAACCTTTACAGACAAGCGAAAGCTAAGAGAACTCAGCACCACCAAACCAGCTTTACAACAAATGCTAAAGGAACTTCTCTAGGTAGGAAACACAAGAGAAGGAAGAGACCTACAATAACAAACCCAAAACAATTAAGGAAATGGGAATAGGAACATACATATCGATAATTACCTTAAATGTAAATGGATTAAATGCTCCCACCAAAAGCCATAGACTGGCTGAATGGATATAAAAACAAGACCCGTATATATGCTGCCTACAAGAGACCCGCTTCAGGGACACATACAGACTGAAAGTGAGGGGATGGAAAAAGATATTCCATGCAAATGGAAATCAAAAGAAAGCTGGAGTAGCAATACTCATGTCAGACAAAATAGACTTTAAAACAAAGACTACTACAAGAGACAAGAAGGACACTACATAATATTCAAGGGATCAGTCCAAGAAGACGATATAACAATTGTAAATATTTATGCACCCAATATAGGAGCAACTCAATACATAAGGCAAATACTAACAGCCATAAAAGGGGAAATCGACACTAACACAATCATGGTAGGGGACTTTAACACCCCACTTTCACCAATGGACAGATCATCCAAAATGAAAATAAATAAGGAAACACAAGCTTTAAATGATACATTAAACAATATGGACTTAATAGATATTTATAGGACATTCCGTCCAAAAACAACAGAATACACTTTCTTCTCACGTGCTCGTGGAACATTCTCCAGGATGGATCATATCTTGAGTCAAAAATCAAGCCTTGGTAAATTTAAGAAAATTGAAATCGTATCAAGTATCTTTCCGACCACAATGCTATGACATTAGATATCATTACAGAAAAAATCTGTGAAAAATACAAACAGATAGAGACTAAACAATACACTACTTAATAACCAAGAGATCACTGAAGAAATCAAAGAGGAAATCAAAAAATACCTAGGAACAAATGACAATGACAACATGAGGACCCAAAACCTATGGGTTGCAGCAAGAGCAGTTCTAAGAGGGAAGTTTACAGTTATACAATCCTACGTTCAGAAACAAGAAACATCTCAAATAAACAACCTAACCTTACACCTAAAGCAATTAGAGAAAGAAGAACAAAACAAAAACCCATGGGGCTTCCCTGGTGGCGCAGTGGTTGAGAGTCCTCCTGCTGATGCAGGGGACACGAGTTTGTGCCCCAGTCCGCAAAGATCCCACATGCCATGGAGTGGCTAGGCCCATGAGCCATGGCCGCTGAGCCTGCGTGTCCGGAGCCTGTGCTCCACAATGGGAGAGGCCACAACAGTGAGAGGCCCATGTACCGCAAAAAAAAAAAACAAAAAAAAAACCCAAATTTAGTAGAAAGAAAGAAATCATAAAGATCACATCGGAAATAAAAAAGAAATGAAGGAAACGATAGCAAAGATCAATAAAACTAAAAGCTGGTTCTTTGAGAAGATAAACAAAATTGAGAAACCATTAGCCAGACTCAAGAAGAAAAAAAAAAGGAGAAGACTCAAATCAATAGAATTAGAAATGAAAAAGGAGAAGAAACAACTAACAATGCTGAAATACAAAGGATCATGAGAGATTACTACAGGCAACTATATGCAAATAAAATGGACAACCTGGAAGAAATGGACAAATTCTTTGAAATGCACAACCTTCTGAGACTGAACCAGGAAAAAACAGAAAATATGAACAGACCAATCGCAAGCACTGTAATTGAAACTGTGATTAAAAATCTTCTAACAGGGCTTCCCTGGTGGCGCAGTGGTTGAGATCCGCCTGCTGATGCAGGGGACACGGGTTCATGCCCTGGTTCAGGAAGATTCCACATGCCACGGAGCGGCTAGGCCCATGAGCCATGGCTGCTGAGCCTGCGCGTCCAGAGCCTGTGCTCCGCAAAGGGAGAGGCCACAACAGTGAGAGGCCTGCGTACCGCAAAAAAAAAAAAAAAACTTCAAACAAACAAAACCCCAGGACCAGATGGCTTCACAGGTGAATTCTATCAAACATTTAGAGACGAGCTAACACCTATCCTTCTCAAACTCTTCCATAATATAGCAGAGGGAGGAACACTCCCAAACTCATTCTACAAGGTCATCATCACCATGATACCAAAACCAGACAAAGATGTGACAAAGAAATTAAACTACAGGCCAATATTATTGATGAACATAGATGCAAAAATCCTCAACAAAATACTAGCAAACAGAATACCACAGCACATTAAAAGGATCATACACCATGATCAGGTGGGGTTTATGCCAGGAATGCAAGGATTCTTCAATATACGCAAGTCAATCAATGTGATACACCACATCAACAAATTGAAGGAGAAAAACCATATGATCATCTCAATAAATGCAGAGAAACCTTCTGACAAAATTTAACACCCATTTATGATAAAATCCCTGCAGAAAGCAGGCATAGAGGGAACTTTCCTCAACATAATAAAGGCCATATATGACAAACCTACAGCCAACATCGTCCTCAATGTTGAAAAACTGAAACCATTTCCATTAAGATCAGGAAAAAGACAAGGTTGCCCACTCTCACCACTATTATTCAACATAGTTTTGGAAGTTTTAGCCACAGCAATCAGAGAAGAAAAAGAAATAAAGGAATCCAAATTGGAAAAGAAGTGAAGCTGTCACTGTTTGCAGATGACATGATATTATGCATAGAGAATCCTAAAGATGCTACCAGAAAACTACTAGAGCTAATCAATGAATTTGGTAAAGTAGCAGGATACAAAATTAATGCACAGAAATATCTTGCATTCCTATACACTAATGATGGAAAATCTAAAAGTGAAATTAAGAAAACATTCCCATATACCATTGCAACAAATAGAATAAAATACCTAGAAATAAACCTACCTAAGGAGGTAAAAGACCTGTACTCAGAAAACTGTAAGACCCTGATGAAAGAAATCAAAGATGACACAAACAGATGGAGAGATATACCACATTCTTGGACTGGAAGAATCAACATTGTGATAATGATTCTACTACCCAAAGCAATCTACAGATTCAATGCAATCCCTATCAAACTACCAATGGCATTTTTCACAGAACTAGGACAAAAAATTTCACAATTTGTATGGGAACACAAAAGACCCTGAATAGCCAAAGCAATCTTGGGAACAAAAAACGGAGCTGGAGGAATCAGGCTCCCCGACTTCAGACTATACTACAAAGCTACAGTAATCAAGACAGTATGGTACTGGCACAAAAACAGAAATGTAGATCAATGGAACAGGATAGAAAGCCCAGACATAAACCCATGCACATATGGTCACCTTATCTTTGATTAAGGAGGCAAGAATATACAATGAAGAAAAGACAGCCTCTTCGATAAGTAGTGCTGGGAAAACTGGACAGCTATGGAACAGAATGAAATTAGAACACTTCATAACACCATACTCAAAAATAAACGCAAAATGGATTAAAGACCTAAATGTAAGGCCAGACACCATCAAACTCTTAGAGGAAAACACAAGCAGAACACTCTATGACATAAATCACAGCAAGATCCTTTCTCACCCACCTCCTAGAGAAATGGAAATAAAAACAAAAATAAACAAATGGGACCTAATGAAACTTAAAGCTTTTGCACATCAAAGGAAACCATAAACAAGACGAAAAGACAACCCTCAGAATGGGAGAAAATATTTGCAAATGAAGCAACTGACAAAGGATTCATCTCCAAAATTTACAAGCAGCTCATGCATCTCAATATCAAAAAAACAAACAACCCAATCCAAAAATGGGCAGAAGACCTAAGTAAACATTTCTCCAAAGAAGATATACAGATTGCCAAGAAACACATGAAAGAATGCTCCACATCATTAATCATTAGAGAAATGCAAATCAAAAGTACAATGTGATATCATCTCACACCTGGCAGAATGGCCATCATCAAAAACTCTAGAAACAATAAATGCTGAAGAGGGTGTGGGAAAAGGGAACCCTCTTGCACTGTTGGTGGGAATGTAAATGGATAGAGCCACTATGGAAAACAGCATGGAGATTCCTTAAAAACCTGAAAATAGAACTACTATATGACCCAGCAATCCCACTACTGGGCATATACCCTGAGAAAGCCATAATTCAAAAAGAGTCATGTAACACAATGTTCATTGCAGCTCTATTTACAATAGCCAGGACATGGAAGCAACCTAAGTGTCCATCAACAGATGAATGGATAAAGAAGATATAGCACATATATACAATGGAATATTACTCAGCCATAAAAAGAAACTAAATTGAGTTACTTGTAGTGAGGTGGATGGACCTGGAATCTGTCATACAGAGTGAAGTAAGTCAGAAAGAGAAAAACAAATACCGTATGCTAACACATATATATGGAATCTAAAACAAACAAACAAAAATGGTTAGAAGAACCTAGGGGCAAGATGGGAATAAAGATGCAGACCTACTAGGGAATGGGCTTGAGGATATGGGGAGGGGGAAGGGTAAGCTGGGACAAAGTGAGAGAGTGGCATGGACATATATACACTACCAAATGTAAAATAGATAGCTAGTGGGAAGCAGCCGCATAGCACAGGGAGATCAGCTTTGTGACCACCTAGAGAGGTGGGATAGGGAGGGTGGGAGGGAGAGAGACACAAGAGGGAAGAGATATGGGGATATATGTATAACTGATTCACTTTGTTATAAAGCAGAAACTAACACACCATTGTAAAGCAATTATACTCCAATAAAGATGTTAAAAAAAAAACAGAAAAAACAAACAAACAAAAAAGGATGTAAAATGCAAGATGGAAGGAGCCTGGAGCCCTCAGTCAGTGTGGAATGGATCCGCTTGCCGTCCAGGACTACTGAATTATTACATTAGTGAGAAAAAGAACTTTTTTTATGTGAAACACTAACATTATAGGGTTTGTTTGTTACATCATCTAGTGCTTCCCTAACTAAGACAGGGTATCAGATGGACTCTGCAGGGATCTCCTTATGTCTTTGCCCCTATGTTCCTCTAACCAACCTGTATGCTGGGAAGAAGTGAAAGAGTTAGGGTAGGAGGATGGGAAGTTACAAATTCATGCCTTAAAGGACAGGGAAGGGGGTTACAGAAAGGGTGAATCACATTGCCCCATCCCATTCACAAACAATCCCATCTTGGTAATTATGACAAACACATACATTTAGTAATAAAGGCTTGGTGATTAGGATATGTACCGACACACACATTGCACCCACCTTCATAACACCCCAGCCACAGGTATCAGTTGAGTCACTACCCTAACATCACCCCTTCTGGTTCAACCCTCTATCCATCTTTGAAACCCATCTGACCCTCATGCAGAGGATATATAAAAAGGACCAGACCAACACTTCAGCCGTTCCACATTAGATTAACTTGGTTACTGTGTTTCCTAGGGATATCATAACAAATTACCACAAACTGGATGGCTTAAAACATTATTCTCGTCTACTGTTCTGGAGGCTAGAAGTCTGAAATCAAAGTGTGTTGGTGCCCCGAGGACTATAAGGGAGAATTTGTTCCATGTCTCTCCCCTAGCTTCTGGGGCTTGCCGGCATTCCTTGGTGTTCCTTAGTGAGGAAGCATGTGACTCCAATCCCTGCCCCCATCTTCACCCAGCCTTCTTCCCTGAGCACCTGTTTCCAAATTTCCCTCTTCTTACAAGGACATCAGTCATACTGGATTTAACCAACTTTAATCCAGTGGAATATTACCTTGATTACATCCCCAAAGATTCTATTTCCAACTAAGGTCACAATCACAGATTCACGGGGTTAATCTTCAACATATAATTTGGGGGGGGGGGCACAATTCAATCCACAACAGCTACTAAGGCAGTTGCTATCTCATAGCTAGGTTCTTCTAACTGGCCTACTGTAATCGCATCTCCTAAAACTAAGCCTTGTTGAACAAGGCATTTTGGAAGAAGGTTCAGATCTTACCCCCTCACACACAGGTTTCAGCCCTGCCTCTCTCTCTCTCTCATGTTCTTCCTGGCACTGGAGTCCTAGCTTCTGCAAGCTCCACCAGCATCCCTTCCTCCTGCCCCTGAGCCTCCTAGATTAGACTCCTCTACACTTCAGCCTGTTGTCTTGAAACTGACTCCCCATTCATCCAACCCAGCCATTGCTAATGGACCGGACTTCCCAATCTGTCCATTTGACAAACTAACCCTTTACCCAATTAACCTCAGTGGAGATCCATCCCAGGCCAAGCATATATGCCTCTGATCTGGGAGTAGGAGTCAGGAGAGTACAAACAGGATTCTAGACCCAAGAAAGTGCTCAAAACAAGCAAAGCCCCTCTTGGAAAACCCAGAGGTTGCTGCTGTCATGGAGAGTCTTGTGTATATGGAAGAGTCTGTACAGAGTTTGATACATGTGAGGCTGGGAAGCTCTCCAGATGCGGTTACCCATCAGCTCTCCAGATGCGGTTACCCATCATAGCCTGGCACAAGTGCAGGATATGCAATCACCACAGGCCAAAGCATCCCAGTGGTCGGAAACCCAGGACACCCAGTGCAAGTTCTGGAGAATGCAGGTGTCTGTGTCCAGGTCAAGAAGGAGGCTGGGAAACGTGGGAGAGCAGACCAGAGTATCGCTTCGGGTCTCTGTCTAATTATGTCCATGGTAAATCTAACAGGAAGCAGGTTTCCAGCTCAAATTCTCATGTGCTTCTTCTTGAGGCGGAAACACATTCCAAGGGACGGGCAGCCCTGACCCCACAGAAGAGGATGTGTAGGTGGAAATCGTTAAAATATATAGAAACACAAGACTTTTTTTGAATTTTATTTTATTATTTTTTATACAGAGGTTCTTATTAGTTATCTGTTTTATACATATTAGTGTATACATGTCAGTCCCAATCTCCCAATTCATCCCACCACCATTCCGCCACCCCCACTTTCCCCCTTGGTGTCCATACATTTGTTCTCTACATCTGTGTCTCTGTTTCTGCCTTGCGAACCAGTTCATCTGTACCATTTTTCTAGATTCCACATATATGCGTTAATATACGATATTTGTTTTTCTCTTTCTGACTTCACTCTGTATGACAGTCTCTAGGTCCATCCACATCTCTACAGATGAGTCAATTTTGTTCCTTTTTATGGCTGAGTAATATTCCATTGTATATATGTACCACATCTTCTTTATCCATTCATCTGTCGATGGGCATTTAGGTTGCTTGCATGACCTGGCTATTGAAAATAGTGCTGCAGTGAACACTGGGGTGCATGTGTCTTTTTGAATTATGGTTTTCTCTGGGTATATGCCCAGTAGTGGGATTGCTGGGTCATATGGTAGTTCTATTTTTAGTTTTTTAAGGAACCTCCACACTCTTCTCCCTAGTGGCTGTATCAATTTACATTCCTACCAATAGTGCAAGACTGTTCACTTTTTCCACACCCTCTCCAGCATTTGTTGTTTGTAGATTTTCTGATGATGCCCATTCTAACAAGTGTGAGGTGATACTTCATTGTAGTTTTGGTTTGCATTTCTCTAATAATTAGTGATGTTGAGCAGCTTTTCATGTGCCTCTTGGCCACCTGTATGTCTTCTTTGGAGAAATGTCTATTTAGGTCTTCTGCCCATTTTTGATTGGATTGTTTGGTTTTTTTTTAATATTGAGCTGCATGCGCTGTTTATATATTATGGAGATTAATCCTTTGTCCATTGATTCGTTTGCAAATATTTTCTCCCATTCTGAGGGCTGTCTTTCGTCTTGTTAATGCTTTCCTTTACTGTGCAAAAGTTTTAAGTTTTATTAGGTCCTATTTATTTATTTTTGTTTTTATTTCCATTACCCAAGGAGGTGGGTCAAAAAAGATCTTGCTGTGATTTATCTCAGAGTGTTCTTCCTATGTTTTCCTCGAAGAGTTTTATAGTGTCTGGTCTTACATTTAGGTCTGTAACCCGTTTTGAGTTTATTTTTGTGTATGGTGTCAGGGAGTGTTCTAATTTCATTCTTTTAAACGTAGCTGTCCAGTTTTCCCAGCACCACTTATTGAAGAGGCTGTCTTTTCTCCATTGTATATTCTTGCCTCCTTTATCAAAGATAAGGTGACCATATGTGCATGGGTTTATCTCTGGGCTTTCTATCCTGTTCCATTGATCTATATTTCTGTTTTTGTGCCAGTACCATATTGTCTTGATTACTGCAGCTTTGTAGTATACTCTGAAGTCAGGGAGCCTGACTCCTCCAGCTCTGTTTTTTTCCCTCAAGACTGTTTTGGCTATTTGGGGTATTTTGTGTCTCCATACAAATTTTAAGATTTTTTGTTCTAGTTCTGTGAAAAATGCCATTGGTAGTTTGATAGGGATTGCATTGAATCTGTAGATTGCTTTGGGTAAGTAGAGTCATTTTCACAATATTGATTCTTCCAATCCAAGAACATGGTATATCTCTCCAACTGTTTGTGTCATCTTTGATTTCTTTCATCAGGGTCTTACAGTTTTCTGAGTACAGGTCTTTTACCTCCTTAGGTAGGTTTATTCCTAGGTATTGTATTCTTTTTGTTGCAGTGGTGAATGGGATTGTTTCCTTAATTTCTCTTTCTGATCTTTTGTTGTTAGTGAATAGGAATGCCAGAGATTTCTGTGAATTTTGTATCCTACAACTTTACGAAATTCATTGATGAGCTCTGGTAGTTTTCTGGTGGCATCTTTTGGATTATCTATGTATAGTATCATGTCACCTGCAAACAGTGACTGTTTACCTTCCTCTTTTCCAACTTGTGTTCCTTTTATTTCTATTTCTTCTCAGATTGCCATGGCTAGGACTTCCAAAACTATGTTAAATAATAGTGGCGTAAGTGGACATCCTTGTCTTGTTCCTGATCTTACAGGAAATGCTTTCAGTATTTCATCATTGAGAGTGATGTTTGCTGTGGTTTTGTCATATATGGCCTTTATTATATTGAGGTAGGTTCTCTCTATGCCTACTTTCTGGAGAGCTTTTTATAATGAATCGGTGTTGAATTTTGTCAAAAGCTTTCTCTGCATCTATTGAGATGATCATATGGCTTTTATTATTCAGTTTGTTAATATGGTGTATCACATTGACTGATTTGCATATATTGAAGAACTCTTGCATCCCTGGGATAAATTCCACTTGATCATGGTGTATGATCCTTTTAATGTGTTGTTGGATTCTATTTGCTAGTATTTTGTTGAGGATTTTTGCATCTATATTCATCAGTGATATTGGTCTGTAGTTTTGTTTTTTTGTAGTAGCATTGTCTGTTTCTGGTATCAGGGTGATGGTGGCCCTGTAGAATGAGTTTGGGAGTGTTCCTTCCTCTGCAATTTTTTGAAAGAGTTTCAGAAGGCTGGGTGTTAGCTCTTCTCTAAATGTTTGATAGAATTCACCTGTGAAGCCATCTGGTCCTGGACTTTTGTTTGTTGGAAGATTTTTAATCAGAGTGTCAATTTCATTACTTGTGATTGGTCTGTTCATATTTTCTATTTCTTCCTGGTTCAGTCTCGGAAAGTTATAGCATTCTAAGAATTTGTCCATTTCTTCCAGGTTGTCCATTTTATTGGCACAGTGTTGCTTGTAGTAGTCTCTTATGATGCTTTGTATTTCTGCAGTGTCTATTGTAACTTCTCCTTTTTCATTTCTAATTTTATGATTTGCGTCCTCTTCCTCTTTTTCTTGATGAGTCTCGCTAAATGTTTATCGATTTTGTTTATGTTCTCAAAGTACCAGCTTTTAGTTTTATTGATATTTGCTATTGTTTCCTTCCTTTCTTTTTCATTTATTTCTGATCTGATCTTTATGATTTCTTTCCTTCTACTAACTTTGGGTTTTGTTGTTCTTTCTCTAGTTCCTTTAGATGTAAGGTTAAATTGTTTATTTGAGGTTTTTCTTGTTTCTTAATGTACAATTGTATGTCTATAAACTTCTCAGAACTGCTTTTGCTGCATCCCATAGGTTTTGTTTTTGTTTTTGCAGTACGCGGGCCTCTCACTGTTGTGGCCTCTCCCGTTGTGGAGCACAGGCTCCGGACACACAGGCTCAGCGGCCATGGTTCACGGGCCCAGCCGCTCCGCGGCATGTGGGATCTTCCCGGACCAGGGCACGAACCCGTGTTCCCTGCAACGGCAGGCGGACTCTCAACCACTGCGCCACCAGGGAAGCCCCATAGGTTTTGGATCATCGTGTTTTCCTTGTCATTTGTCTCTAGGTATTTTTTGATTTCCTCTTTGATTTCTTCAGTGATCTCTTGGTTTTTTAGTAACGTATTGTTTAGCCTCCATATGTTTGTGTTTTCTACATTTTTTTCCCTGTAATTGATTTCTAATCTCATGCTGTGGTCAGAAAAGATGCTTGATATGAATTTTCTTAAAACGCAGGCTTGATTTGTGACCCAAGATGTGATCTATTCTAGAGAATGTTCCATGCGCACTTGAGAAGAAAATGTAATCTGCTGTTTTCAGACGGATTGTCCTATAAATATCAATTAAATCTCTCTGGTCTATTGTGTCACTTAAAGCTTGTGTTTCCTTATAATTTTCTGTCTGGATGATTGTCCATTGGTGTAAGTGATATGTTAAACTCCCCCACTATTATTGTGTTACTGTCATATTCCTCTTTTACAGCTGTTAGCATTTGCCTTATGTATTCTGGTGCTCCTATGTTGGGTGCATATATATTTATAATTGTTATATCTTCTTCTTGGATTGATCCCTTGATCATTCTATAGTGTCCTTCCTTGTCTCTTGTAAAATTCTTTGTTTTAAAGTCTATTTTATCTGACACGAGTATTGCTACTCCAGCTTTCTTTTGATTTCCATTTGCATGGAATATCTTTTTCCATCCCCTCACTTTCAGTCTGTATGTGTCCCTAGGCCTTAAAGCGGGTCTCTTGTAGACAGCGTATATATGCGTCTTGACTTTTTATCCATTCAGCCAGTCTATTTCTTTCAGTTGGAGCATTTAATCCACTCACATTTAAGGTAATTATCGATACGTATGTTCTTATTACCACTTTCTTAATTGTTTTAGGTTTGTTTTTGTAGGTCCTTTTCTTCTCTTGTTTTCCCCACTTTGCATTTGCTGTAGAGCTAGTTTGGTGTTGCTGAATTCTCTTAGTTTTTGCTTGTCTGTAAAGCTTTTGATTTCTCCGTCGAGTCTGAATGAGATCCTTGCCGGGTAGAGTAATCTTGGTTATAGGTTCTTCCCTTTTACCACTTTGAGTATATCCTGCCACTCCCCTCTGGCTTGTAGAGTTTGTGCTGAGAAATCAGCTGTTAACCTTATGAGAATTCCCTTGTATGTTATTTGTTGTTTTTTCCTTGTTGCTTTTAATAACTTCTTTGTCTTTGATTTTTGTCAATTTGATTACCATGTGTTTCAGCATGTTTCTCCTTGGATTTATCCTGCCTGGGACTCTGTGTGCTTCCTGGACTTGGGTGGCTGTTTCCTTTCCCTTGTTAGGGAAGTTTTGACTATAATCTCTTCAAATATTTTCTCAGACTGTTTTTTTTTCTCTTCTCCTTCTGGGACCCCTATAATGCTTTCTCTTCTCCTTCTGGGACCCCTATAATGCGAATGTTGGTGCATTTAATGTTGTCCCAGAGTTCTCTTAGGCTGTCTTTATTTCTTTTCATTCTTTTCATTCTTTATTCTGTTCTGTGGCTGTGAATTCCACCATTCTGTCTTCCATGTCACTTATCCATTCTTCTGCTTCAGTTATTCTGCTTCTGATTCCTTCTAGTGTATGTCTCATTTCAGTTATTGTATTGTTTATCTCTGTTTGTTTGTTCTTTCATTCTTCTAGATGTTTGTTCTTTAATTCTTCTAGGTTTTTGTTAAACATTTCTTGCATCTTCTCGATCTTTGCCTCTATTCTTTTTGTGAGGTCCTGGATCATCTTTACTATCATTATTCTGAATTCTTTTTCTGGAAGGTTGCCTCTCTCCACTTCATTTAATGAATTATTTTTCTGGGGTTTCATCTTGTTCCTTCATCTGGTACATAGCCCTCTGCCTTTTCATTTTGTCTATCATTTTGTCTGTAAATGTGGTTTTCTTTCCACAGGCTGCAGGACTGTAGCTCTTCTTGCTTCTGCTGTCTGCCCTCTGGTGGATGAAGCTATCTAAGAGGCTTGTGCAAGCTTCCTGATGGGAGGCCAAGACTTTTTTAAAGCACGGACGTCCTTTAGAGATCATCTTCAATTCCTTTTATCTTATAAATGAAGGATCGAATTCCATTTGCCTATTATAACCCAGTGAGTTAGAGAGAGACAGAGACAAAGAATGAAATAATGAAATCCCTGCAGTCACTTTCTGGCCAGGTCGCTGACCAGGAACCAGAGGCAGGTGGAATTACTGGTCAACCCTATTGTCTTTCAAAGCTTTAAGCTGCAGGCTCTGAATGGGAAGAGCTGACCTTGCTACAGGAGCCATTACACCCTCAAGGTTTCCCAGGACTCTGAGAGATTCCTAGCTTGGTCCCAGTTTGGAACACCCAGGCCTAACTTCAGGATCTAGAAGGCTGACTCTTCCCCATCACTCACTGGCAGGTGCCTTTGGTTAGCAGCACCTGGTTTGGGTGGATTCACCTCCCATCTCCCAACAGCATTGAGAGCAACACTCGAGCTAAACCAATCTCAGCCCCCATCGCAGCAGATCCCACTGAGAACTCTGTCATGCTCTGCAAGATGTACTTAAGGCAGAAGCATCACCCAGACTGGGGCAACAGGAGGCTCTCAGAGGCCGGGCTGTAATCAGACCCTGTTCATTAGTGAGCCCAACCCTTAGGACAATCAGAGTGAGAAATGTTCACGCTGGTGTTGCCTGTGGTGTTTAATCAATCAACACAACAAGCTTGTTAGACTGGCCATCGCAGCAGGGCCCCCAGCTGCCTGCCAAACCATCCCTGCGAAGGGCTTCTGAAAAAGAAACAAGGAGCAGAAGAAAACAAAATCCGACAAGCTGTATCTGTGTGATGGGAGGTGGCCCCCGTGGGACTGAGGGCAGCTTTTCACAGGGACAACGACGTGGAGCTGGGCCGAGGCTGGCTCAGAAGGCCCCTACGGCAGCCTGTCCCCTGCCCTTTAAAGAGGTGTGACATTCGAGCATGCTGGCCTTGTGGCGTGGAGCAGGCAGCACATCTGAAGAAGGGCTCCTCTCTGCCTCCGTGTGTCCTGCTTCAGCCTCCCTGAATCTTGCATTCTGTCCTCCCTGGAGGGGCTGGATGCTCCTCGCTGCCAGATCCTCTCCCTTAGCTGCGACTTCCCCACAACCTCAGCATCACTGAGGGCGTTTGTGTTTGATGATCTTCAGTTTCTAGGAGGCACCGTTTTACATGGGTCACTCTCCAGCTCTGCACCAGGCTGACTTCATTTTTAATGAGCTTCATTTCAGGAGGTTTTGTCAAGCAGCGCGCTCCGATCCGAGGATGGACTAAAAGGGATCTTCAAGAGCACTGAGTCCAGGGACTTCCCTGGTGGTGCAGTGGTTAAGAATCTGCCTGCCAATGCAGGGGACATGGGTTCCAGCCCTGGTCCCAGAAGATCCCACGTGCCGTGGAGCAACTAAGCCTGTCTGCCACAACTACTGAGCCTGTGCTCTAGAGCCCGTGAGGCACAACTACTGAACCTGCGTGCCACGTCTACTGAAGCCCATGCACCTAGAGCCCATGCTCTGCAACAAGAGAAGCCACCGCTTGCTGCAACTAGAGAAAGCCCGCATGCAGCAACGAAGACCCAACGCAGCCAAAAATATAAATAAATAAATCTATTTATTTAAAAACAAAAGAGTACTGAGTCCAGGCTTACCATTTTTCAGAAGAGAAAACTAGGGCATTACAATAAAGTGTTAAATATATCACATCGACCAGATATATGATGCTGTATAGTAAACTATTAAAAACGATAACATCTGAAACTTTAAGAGTAGAAATCATAAAAGTTCTATAAAGTTGGTAGTGGCTAAAGCCACCTTACAACTCTTAGCTGTAAAAAAAAGGTGATGTGTGAGTTTGCTAGGGCCCCATAACAAAGTATTATAATCAGGGTGGCTTAAACGGATGGAAACGTATTCTCTCTCAGTTCTGGAGGCTAGAAGTTGGAAGTCAAGTTGTCAGCAGGGTTAGCTTCTTCCGAGGGCTCTGAGGGAGAATTAGTTCCATGCCTCTTCCCAGCTTCTGGTGATGGGGGCCACCCCTGGCGTTCCTTGATCTATAGAAGCATCATTCAAATCTCTGCCTCCATGTCACATGGCTTCCCCTGCGTCTCTTCACATCATCTCCCTCTGTGCACATCTCTTCTTCTCTCCTCTAAGGATCCCAGTCATATCGATTTAGGGTCCTCCCTGATCAAATATGACCTCATCTTAACTTGATCACATCTGCAAAGACCCTATTTCAAAATAAGGTCACATACATAGGTGCCAGGAGCTAGGACTTCAACATATCTTTGGAGGACACAATTCTACCCCTAACAAGCAGTAATATCTTTCCCATCTTCTCACTCTTGAGGACAATAGATGGTAAAGGGCATTGGAAAGCATACAGTTTGTATACACACGTTTAAACTTTGAAAGCAAACTGTGTGTTTCTCAAAACCCTTTCACATCTATTTCCCTTAAACATAGAGATGTAAAACATATATCCTGAGCCCCATGTCACTTCCTCCCTATGCATTATGAGTATAATCCCGTTGCTTCTTCAGAAACCCAATCTGTGTGTAAGTAATGACTAGTAATGACTAGGGAGCAGCATTCCTTAGGCAAGTTTGATTTCACATTCACCCAAGCTTTCAGTGAAGACAACTGATGTCCACCCCACCAGTGGATGGCCATCTTTAGTGACAGTGAGATCCTCTTGGGCGCGTGTGTGTGTGTGTGTGTGTGTGTGTGTGTGTGTGTGTCTATTATGAAGGATTGGAGAGGAAGGAGATTGGAACCAAACTTAGCTTCTTTTAAGGAATTTAAAAGATAGGAGAAGTCTTATATCTGAATCCTTGAAACTTTCCTTTCTGATCCTCAACTGCCTCATTTGCCACTTCTCTTCAGCCTCACAGTGACTCCTCATGGCTTTGATGATGAGACGGCTGGGATGCAGGGGCCACCGCACCTGCTCAGGATTACCCAAATAGTGACTGGCAACCACCAGGGCTCGGTAGGGTGTAGAACTTTCATTTTTCAGATTCAGAGCTTTCTTTGACATGCTTCAGCTCTAGAGAACTGAGATTCTCAGAAATATAATTGGAAAGGTAGAGTCTAGATGGTCTCTAGGTTTGGAGTTGAAGTAAGAATGTCAAAGTCTAAGGAGAAAAAATTCAAAGATGGATCCTGTGAGGTTTGCAACGAGTCTAGTGACCCTCAACGAGTTCTGGCTTTCACTTATATCCTTACTGACCATTAAATGAAACTTTTCTTAGGACGAATCATGTTTTGACTTCAACTCATTATAGTTTCCTCAGCGTGAACCAATGTCTGAAGCACCGGGTCTGACTGAAAGATGAGGAGGCTGTTTGGTCTCTTCCAGTTCATGTGCAATTAAATATCTATGGGGTGGCTAGCATCACTCTCCCCTAAGCACTGTGGAGGTTACATAAGAAGCCCATGTCCCTGCTTCTTCCCTCAAGGACTTTAGACTATCATGGCAAGACCTGACTTATATATCCGAAACAAAGAATTTTAAATGATAGCATAACATGCAGTGCTAAATAAAATATAATCAAGGCCTACAATGTGCAGCAGAAGCCACAGGCAGTCCACATAAGGAGGGATGGATATTGTGTGGGGCTACAGGGAAGACCCTCCATGGAGTCAGTCCTGTCCACCCTGACTCGGCCTGACTACCGTTTCCGAAACTTTCAACTTGCAGCTCCAGAACAATTCCAACCGTTATTCCAGTTTTTCCTCAACGTTTTAACCACAACACACAGTAAGGAAAATACTCAGTACTCATAAAAACATCAAGAAGCAGTGCTACTCTGGATTTGTTCCTTCTGTTCTTCTGGACCACAATCCACCGTTCTCCAGCTGATGCATATGGACTGGATCCATAGACGACTCCTTTGCTCTCTGCCCAAAGGTGGGTTTGGCCAATGAGAGGCACCAGCAGGAGATGAGGATGGCAGGAGGGGAGTAGACTGGGCATTTTTTATACTGGCTCTCTCTCGCCAGCTTGCTGTGGGATGCCTGCCTGCCTCCTTGGAAGATCACGGCTCCTGTCAGGCAGCCCTCTCCTTATGGTGTTCTTCCTTATGGAAGCTCTCTTTCTCTTTACCTCTTCAGGCCTCAGAATGGTAAGGTCTCCCTGCTAACATGAGGCCCAGATGCTGTACCACCTCTTGCTGCTACTTATTAAACTCTCCTCAAGTTTAAACTAACTCCAGTTATTCAGTTTGAGTGTCATCTGTTTCCTGAAGGTATCTCACTGATACAGACCCTTACCCTGACCAGGTATGATGCAATCTGGTGTCCTTGATTCTATTGTTAAAAACAAACAGATATATGTATATGTATAGCTGATTCACTTTGTTATACAGCAGAAACCAACACACCATTGTAAGGCAATTATACCCCAATAAAGATGTTAAAAAACACACACACAAAAAAACTACTGTCTCTCACTTAATTGATTTCACAATCAACTAGTGGGTAGTGACCTATAGTTTGGGGAATAAAACTTGTTTTCATCAAAAATAACTGAACTTGTGGTTGTCACATAAACCATATTCCCATCAGTGGGATGTTTGGAATTAGTCTTATGGCCTAGATGAGCCCCTGGCCAACCAGGCATTCATTGATCTGCAGCCTCTCCTTTACAACTGGTCCCCTTTTGAAGGTCTCATCCTTACAACTGGGCCCCTTTCAGTCCTGGTTACCAGTTTTACCTAGTCCCTAGTGGGCCTGTAACCTGGCCTGAGTCTGAGCCCCGTGGCCTGGTGGATCAGTTTCCTAGGGTTTCTTTAACAAATTACCACAAACTAGGTGACGGAAAACAACATAAATTAATTCTCTCACAGTTCCGGAAGCCAGAAATCTGAAATCAAGGTGTCAGCAAGGCCACACTTCCTGCAGAGGCTCTGGGAGAGATTCTGTTGGCTCCTCCAGCTTCTGGTAGCTGTAGGCATGCATCACTGGGCCTGTGGCTTCATCCGTCCAACTTCTGCCTGTCTTCACACAGCTCCCTCCTCTCTGTGTCTTTTCCTCTCTGTGTCTCTTGTAAGGACACTTCTCATTGGATTTAGGGCCTACCTGGATAATCCAGGGTGACCTTATCTCAAGATCCTTAACTTAATTACATCTACAAAGGACCTTTTTCCAAATAAGGCTTTTTTTTTTTTTTTTTTACTTTCCTAGGGTCTGTGGCTTAGAACATAGACACAGACATATCTTTTGGATCCACCATTCAACCCACAACATTCGGTTGTTGGTTTCAAGAACCACTAGTTCTTGAAAGCTCTCATGCAGTGCTTTATGCCTGTATATTCAACTTGGATGGACCCTGGAAACTAAGACAGCGGCAGCCACCTCTCTAGAAGAACCACCACAGTTCAGAGATGACTGGCCATGACCCCACCAAACAGGTCAGTACTTGCAGATGGCAATGCCAGGAAGATCAACCTTTAAGCTATTCTACTTTGGATGCTGGTCACATTGTTTGACAGCTAACTATCTAGGTGGGTCCGTGCCTCTGCTCTGGTAATACCCAATGTCCTTGCTGAGATTACAGTCTAGTGATAGAAGCTAGACAATAAACCATTGTTCAAGTGTTTCCCCACTTTTTCTATTAGATAATGTGTATTTTCATTATTAATCTGAAGGAGTTTTAAAATAGATTCTAGATATAAACCTTTCATTTGTTAGATATATTATGAAACTATTCTCCCACCCTGTGGTTTGCCTTTTGTCTCTCATTATTTGTCTTTTGGTGAGCAAAATGTCTTAATTTTAATGTCACCAGATATATAAATTCTTTATTTATCCTGAGGTCTTAAAGATTGTTCACCTATGTTACCTTCTAAAAGCTTTTATGTTTTGCCATTCACACATAGGTTTATATATGCCTGGAATTGTTTTTTATATGTAGTTTGAGAAAAGGTCCTATTTCATTTTTGTCTATATGACCCTCCACTTACCATAACTTAATTTATTTTAAAAAATGTTCTTTTCCTGGTAGTCTATGGTTTCCTTTGTCACAACTCAAGTCCATACATATGTCAATGAATATCTGGGTCATCTCTTCTGTTGCACTGGTTGATTTTTTAATCCTTTTGCCAATACTACACTAACCTTGATTCCTATAAATTTACAAATCTTAACAGTGAGTAGGCCAATTTTTTTTTTTCTTCAAGAGTGTCTCTTCTCAGTCTTTTAATTTTAGAACAAATTTTAGAATAAGCTTGTCAGGTTCTGGAAAATACTTTGCTGGTATTGTCATTCAGATTGCATTGAATCTATAGATCCATTTAGAAGAACTGACATCTTTGATATATATATATCTCCCCTAATGAATGTATAGATCTATAGATCTGTAGTGAATTTCTGTAAATATTCTATGTGGAATTTTAAAATACTATACATTCTACTGTTGTTGGGTGCAGTGTTCTATACATGGGAATTAAGTAGTTTTGTTAGTTGTGCAGTTCAAATCATTTATATTATTAATGAGTTTTGTCTGTTTCTTCTATCAGTTACTGAGAGAGAGATTTTATCATTTTCCATTATGACTGCAGATTTGTTTGTTTCTCTTAGTAGTTCTATCAGATAGAGAGAGAGAGAGAGAAAGGAGGTGGAGGTATGTTATTAAGAGCATACAAATTAAAAATATAGATAAGGCCAAAAATTCAGCAAGGAAATGGAGACTAAAAATGTCACAATAGATTTGAAAAAAGAAAACCTAGGAATTCTAGTATTGAAAAATAAAGCAACAACAAAAATTCCTTTAATGGATGGCTTTAATCCCAAATTAGACACAGCTAAAGAATTACTGAACTGAAAATTAGGTTAAAAGAATCTATCAAGATTAAAAATGGACAGACAAAAGGATGGAAAAAGCACAAGAGTAAGTAAGAGACATAGAAGATGTAGTGAGAATATGTAACACATAATTAATTGCTATGTCTCAAAGAGAAACAAAAGCAGTATTTGAGGTATTTCCAGAACTGATTAATTTAAGAAGCATAGGGGGGCTTAAATAGTCCAGGCCCATCTTAATCCAATTTCAAGACTTCAGGTTTTTGGTCTACCCAGAGGACTGGAAGTCAAGCTGGGAGAGCTCTTTTATTTCTGATTAGCTCTCCTTCCCAGGGTGAAATCCTTCACAGATGCTAGATTCCTACTGTTTTTCTCTCTAGTCCCAGAAGGCTATGAAAGTACAGCTCAGAAACTCAGATAATGTATCAACTAGTAACCAACAGGAAAACAGGAACCACTCTACATATTTCTAGCAGGGAGAAATTTAGTTGTTTATCACCAGAGAATTGGTTGTAAAATGTCAGAAGAACCAGAGGAACAAAAGGAAAAGAGTAGGTCACCCAGAGATCAGGAATCTGCTTCATGCCCCAGTTTGGAACCCACTAACCCACGTGATTGCCGCTGCTCCTGCCATTGCTGTGAAACTCACTCACTGCATCTAATCAGAAGCTTAGGAGTTAACCCCATTGATGTTGCAGAAACCAACACCAAAGCCGGGGCCTGCAGTCACTGTCAGAAGTGGGAAATAGCTTCTTCCTCTACAAGCCCATCAGCTTAAGACCACCAGGGGCACACCCATAGTTCTAAAAAGTCAGATTTATTTGCCGTTGCAACAAGAGAAACACCAGAGGAACCACGGGACATCTCACCAAACAACAGAAACGACAGAGTTAAAGAATTTGGGGGAATGGTGGAGTTTAGGTGAACTTTAAAAGAAGCGGTGCTTGGACAGCCTCAAAGCAAAACAGGGCTGCAAGTAAGGGATCATCTTCAGGTCTAGACTGCAAAGTGGATTCAGGGTTCTGTTTCCTTAGAAACTAAAAAAGTTTAGATAGATATGGAATGCTGTGTCTAGCAATGAATTATCTGACACTCCACAAATGGATTGAAACTCGAGGTTCCTTCTCTGTATCACAGTGGCTCAGATCCTTTGGGCAAAAGTGAGATATTTCATTCTTACTGATATAATTTCAAGTAACGAAAGATTTTTCACAGGTAAGAAAGCAGGAGTCACTTAAAGAAAAAAGTCATCTAGAGTCTGTCATACAGAGTGAAGTAAGTCATAAAGAGAAAAACAAATACCGTATGCTAACACATATATATGGAATCTATAAAAGAAAAAAAATGGTTCTGAAGAACCTACGGCCCGGACAGGAATAAAGATGCAGACATGGAGAATGGACTTGAGAACATGGGGAGGGGGAAGGGGAAGCTGGGATGAAGTGAGAGAGTGGCATGGACATATATACACTACCAAATGTAAAATAGATAGCTAGTGGGAAGCAGCCGCATAGCACAGGGAGATCAGCTCGGTGCTTTGTGACCACCTAGAGGGGTGGGATAGGGAGGGCGGGAGGAAGGGAGACACAAGAGGGAGGGGATATGGGGATATATGCATACGTATAGCTGATTCACTTTGTTATACAGCAGAAACTAACACACCATTGTAAAGCAATTATACTCCAATAAAGATGTTAAAACAAAAGTCATTATAACACTTTACAAGGGCAGCATGTCCTTAGAGAAACATCGTTTCCTGCTAACTCTGCAGTTGGCTTTATCTGTGGTTGTCATGTCCACCTGATGAATGGCAGGACAGATTTTACTTTCTCAGTAGGCATTAATTTTTAGATCCTTATTCCTTTCTTCTACTTTCAGTTTTCAACTAGTGTTTCGCATCGCCAGAACCTAACTGGAAGGCAGCTGGCAGGGAAGTCTAGGATGTGTCATTTTCAGGCTTTGTGCCCCTTGAAAGGAACTTGAGAACCAAAAGGAACATCAATCCCCAGAACACGTCTCTTCAAGTTCGGCAAATGCCCTCAAGAAAAAGTGTTCTTGAAAAACGATCTCATCTTTCTAGTTTCCCATTTCTACCAAGATCTTACTTGGTAGCTCCTACTTTCTTTTCCGTTCTTTGACACTTCAAAGAAAATGATTTTTAGATTTGTCCCAGCTATCGTAGTTGCTTGAACAGAATGGTTATTTCGGTGAAATTATCCAGTTTACCATTACCCACCTCGTCCACTTTCGAATTGATCTTTCACATTTCTGTCAAAATAATCTACCTAAACTCAGTTCTGATCATATCAAGAGACAGATCCCCCACAAGCAAATGAGAAATAATCCCAGCCAGTTTGTGGGCAAGAACTTTTGCCCGTGGTGCTGGCCTGGAGGAGGGCATGTGAGCTCAGGACATGGGCATTTTTATTAGATCACACTTATCAATGTCCTTACATTCAGTGCAACCTCCAAATATATTTTTCCAAGCAATTAATCATTTTAGTAAAATTGAAGCCACATGTTTTTAATTCACAGATAACTGACGTGTTAACAAATTGTATGGTGAGAACCAGCTGATGGCCTTGAACCTTTCAAACCCTGCAGGAAGGCTTTTTTCTCCACTTATTTTCCTTAGAAACATGAAGTTTATTATGCCAAGAAAAAAGACATGCACGCTAACCGCAAACTCTACATGGTTTCAAACTGCCAAGCCCGGGCTTCCCTGGTGGCGCAGTGGTTGAGAGTCTGCCTGCCGATGCAGGGGACACGGGTTGGTGCCCCGGTCCGGGAAGATCCCACGTGCCGCAGAGCGGCTGGGCCCGTGAGCCATGGCCGCTGAGCCTGCGCGTCCGGAGCCTGTGCTCCGCAACGGGAGAGGCCACAACAGTGAGAGGCCCGCGTACCGCAAAAAACAAAACAAAACAAAAAAAACTGCCAAGCCCTAGAGGGGCCTAGGTGTCTGTGGGAAGGGGCAGGGTGTTGTAGCCTAAGATAGCCCATGGCTCTCCCTTTACTGGATTGGAATTCTCCACTGTCTTTGACTTTTAGTTCTCACCTCCAGATCAGTGACATCAACTTTTTCATCCAATAGATTTTACAGTTACAAAGGGCTTTCTCATCCATTACCACACCAGATCCTCAGTAAAACCAAATGAAGTCGGCACCTCTAGCTAGCATTTTTATTCCTGTTTGAGGGGAAGATGAGACTTAGAGAAGTTAGCTGTCTCTCCAAAGGTTCAGGGTGTGATAGCCAGCCTCCAAGCTGACCCGATTGGTCCCCAGACCAATCATATTGTATCAGGATTAGGCTGTGTGAGCAATGGAAGTGAGCAGAAATAATGGTATGTCATTTGTAAGACTAGATGATAAAAAGTCTATGGCTTCTGTCTTCAGGATCCTCTCTCTCTCCATCTCCCTCTCTCACCACTCAAGTTGTATCAGGAGGATTCTCAGGCCACCTGCGAGAGGCCCACATGGTTAGGAACTGAAGTATCCAGCCAAAAGCCAGCAAGGAACTGAGACCGGTGAAAAACCATGTGAATGAGCTTGGAAGTGGATCCTTCAGCCCCAGTCAAGCCTTCAGATAACTGTAGTCCTGGCCAATAGTTTAACTGCAACCTCATTACAGACCCTGAACCAAAACCACTCAGCTAAGCCATTCCTGGATTCTTTACTCTCAGTAACTGGGCCATAATAAATGTTCATTGTTTTAAGCTGCGAAGTTTTAGGGTTATCTGTTACACAGCAATGGATAACTGATACACGGGGCTACAAATGTTCCACAGTGATACTGTATCTGTCTCTATCATCCCCAAGGTGAGAAATCCTATATTCAGTAAGAAATATAAGCATCTTTTAAACTCAAGACACATTAGACTTTTAGGTGATGGAGAAACTTAGAGAAAAAAATACGTTTTGCATCTGGCAATACAGAACACACTTTTCCCTTTATAATGCACTTTTTCTTTCTTAGAAGCTTTTTGGCAATATTATCTATTTGATCTCAACAGAATAGTCTCAAGCCGGAACCACCCCTGCCCTTTAATGGCCACTTTCTAGGTCATAAATATGCCCACTAGCCAGCTCTCATCTACTATCAGGGCATCTACTTGCCTTCAAGGTGTCTTCCTTCTGAGAAGTAGTACTTCAGATACCTTTTCGGTGCTTACCTAATGAACCTCTAAATCATCTAAGCATCAGTCCTTAAAGAGGCTTATGTGCTAGACCTCATGGAAAACTGGGTCACTGACAGTATTTCTGAGTCAAGTCATGCTCGGTGAACATCTAGGAGTCTGCCTGACAAGGAGCTGCTCTACCTTTTATCCAACTGATGAGCAGTCCCTGGGAGGTTCTTCCAGCTTGAAGGGTTAGGGCTTTTGCTATCTATTTGGCAAACTCTCTACCCCAACCGGAAATGGTCTGCTCTCTTCTCCACAAATCTCAGCGTCTGGCCTCTGTTCCTCGTTCTGCTCCTGAAATCTGAATGCATTCTTCCCTCCTCCCTCTCCGTATCCTATCGGAATTCTATCCACCACCCAAAGCTCGAGAGACACCTGAGATTTTTCCAACCCTCAACTCAACTCCTAAAGAGCTCTCCATTCTTTGGAATCCAATGATCCATCTCATTTTCCCTATATTTCACTGGATAAATGGATATTTTATTTCTATAACCTGATTGAAACTCTTTGCGGGGTGGGGAGGTGGGGAATAAGTTATGGAGCACGTGCTCAGGGGTAGGCTCTCCTGCCAGGCATTCTGCATCGATTACCAAGTACACCGATGTCATCCCTCTGGGAGGGAGTTCAGTGAGCACTGCTGAGTATCTGATTGACTAGGAGGCTCATTAGTGTCTGCCCACCCCCAATCTCTCCAGTGAATGTTGATAAATGATACAAAGGTCTAGCTCAAGCCCCAGAGCCCCTTAGGCCTGGACTTCCTTAGGCCTCTAGTACTCATGCCCATCAGTGTCTCACTGCCTCCATTCCCTATCCACAGCCCCTGGCAGGAGTGGCTCTGAGCACTCCATGACCCCTGGCCACTACTGATTGGACCAGGGATGGATGCTTGACCCAGACTGGGCCCTCTCTTCTTAGCCTGTGGAAGAAAGCAATCTCTAAGGGTCTGAGGAAGTTGGATCATGGGAGGTGTCAGACCTTTTAGTTAAAGGTCACAGAGTTTACACAGACTTAGAAAACAAACTTATGGTTAGCAAAGGGGAAGGGTGGGGGAGAGAGATAAATGAGGAGTTTCGGATTAACATATACACACTACTATTAATATAAATAAAATGGGTAACCAACAAGGACCTACTGTATAGCACAGGGAATTCTACACAATATTCTGTAATAACCTAAATGGGAAAAGAATTTGAAAAAGAAAGATATATGTATATGTATAACTGAATCACAACACTTTAAATCAGCTATACTCCGATATAAAATTTAAAAAATTTTCTAAAAAGGCCACAGAGTTTAATCAGCATTGGCATTGTGCCGAGATAACTCAGAATTACGAGGGAGCTGAAAATTCAAAATTAATGAGAAGAAACTGACCTGTCTGCAGTAGGAAGCACAGGAATGGACCAAATGCCCAAAGAGCACTAAGAAACTTCGCAGTCCCCTGAGACTGGAGTGGGGTGACTCCATTCCTGACGTTCCCTAGGTCCCCTGTGGCCTGGCAGAACTTCATTTCCTATCCTGGGAAGCCTTCAGGGCAGTCCCTTGTAGTCCTTCAATAATCTCCCTTTATATCTGGACTAGTCTGATGGGTTTCTGTTCTTGCAATTAGCAAGGCCTGAATAAAACAATACCCAATATTTTTAAAGTTAAACAGGGGATAAGGGGTATCAATTCAGATTCATACTGATTCTGAAGTACTGAAGGTTACCTTTAGGCCATAAAGTATACTTGTGTTATGGATCCTAAAGCTTCTTATTTTATAGATGAGGAAAAAGATATCCCGAAAGAAGAAAAAGATACCCAAGTACACAGCAATTGACAGAACCAAGACTAGGACCTGGGTGCCCTCATATTGTCCAGGGTTCTTCTAGTACTTTGCCGTCACTGACTCTGCTCTTTCCAATGACTATGTCTGCTGGGGCAGGCAAATAGGTCAATGTTAAAGAGAAATAGCAGAGATCATTAGTGTCTCTCCTCCAATCTCACCAATGGATTTGGGGGGAATTTTGCTTATATGTCAGGCAGCTAAAGGAAAAGATGAGAGTGGTGCTGATGCTGCATTTCTTAAAAGAGCTGGGTCAGAGACACAGAAGAGAGACATGCAATGAGGTTACTGGCTGCCCACTTTAAAATACAATTCATATGCATCTTAAGAGAAAACTGTGAAGGAAAGTTTATCAATTTTCCCATAAAAACATGAGGTCAGGGCTTCCCTGGTGGCTCAGTGGTTAGGAATCCACCTGCCAATGCAGGGGACACGGGTTTGAGCCCTGGTCCGGGAAGATCCCACATGCCATGGAGCAACTAAACCCGTGCACCACAACTACTGAGCCTAAGCTCTAGAGCCCGCGAGCCACAACTACTGAAGCCCATGTGCCTAGAGCCCATGCTCTGCAACAAGAGAGGCCACCGCAATGAGAAGCCCGCCCACTGCAGCAAAGAGTAGCCCCCTCTCATTGCAACTAGAGAAAGCCCATGCACAGCAATGAAGACCCAATGCAGCCAAAAATAAATAAATAAAATACAAAACAAAACAAAGCAAGAAAACATGAGGTCAGTCTGTTAATAAGAGAAAAATATTGCAGCCTCAAGAGGAGCAATTGTGCTGAGCCGGCTGAATTGCCTACAGAATGCCCCTGTCACATACATCCTCCCTATAATGTACCCACTTGGTAATGTGGTGCTTGAAACAATCAAAATTATTTTGTGTTACAATGTATTATATTTCCAGTAATGGAAGAAAACATCTTCACTGGTCCTATCTCCTTATGCATTTTAGTACCTTAAATATTTTAATACTATTGCAAGTAAATGAAAATGTTCTTAAAGCATGTTTATTAAGATTTAATTTATTTAAATGTCTCAAAGAAGTAAAGGTGAAACATTAAAGTATGGTAATTAGCCTGACAGATGGGCCAAGACGATACTAGGGAAAGGGAAATGGTCCCACAATTAGCCCACAGCCAGTGATAAATAGGCCTAAATACTAACAGAGAAACCCCAATCACTATGGATGAGAGAGAAGAAGAAGCTCTCACCTATCTTTAGCTATAACAAGAGTCACTACTAATGTTTATTGAGCATTTACTTTAGCTAGGCACTGTTAAGGAGTTTATATGCTCTGTTTTACATGAGCTTCATAAGAACCCTATGTGGTAGATAGTATTACTTTTATTTTCCCTATTTTATAGATTAAAAAATACAGAGCTTAGGGAAATTAATTAACTTAACCGGGTCTACTGGCTAACAAAAGATAAATCTCAGACATCCAATGCTCCGGGCCTTTCTCTGCACCTCTCATTTCTGTTTCATTCTAAACATCAACTTTATTCTTCAGCCTCCCCTCTGTGTCAGGAAACATGGGCAAAAGTGGTTCTGGGGCCACAGTCATACAGTTAATTTATACTATCTTAAATATTTTAATATCCTTAACAATATTATAACAAAAGCAATAGCAGTGGAATCCAAGAGAAAAAAGTCTCTAGTTTGCATATGAAAAATTCCAGGGAAGATTTTGATTGGCCTAACTTGGTTCACATGCCCACCCCTGGACCAGTAGTTATGTTGAAGAGGTTCTATGATTGCCCATACCTGTGCCCATACCACATATCCACTCCTGTGCTCAATAAAACAGATGCTATGATTGGCAGTATCACCAGAATGCCATTATTGTAGTAGGAAAGGAAGTGGATGGATGCTTGGCAGATAAAAAGATACCCATACATTCACCTGTTGTGACAGAGGTAGACCATCAAGTAGAGAGTAAAGAGCTGTTCCAAGAAGATGAAACATGAAGAGAGGCATGAAGATGTTAAATAACACAATGCATCCAGAAATCTGCAAGTATTTTAGATATGTCTGGGGAACAGGATGTGTATGGCAAGTGGGTTGAGATCTGACACTGAAGGTCCTGGAGAACTTTGTGTGACAACCTAAGGAGCTGGTACTTTATCCTGAAAGCAATGGTGAGTCGTGGAAGGATTTTAAGCAGGGAGGTAATATGATGAGTTCTAATTTTGAGAAGACACAGTCTTAGGGTAGATATGCAAGAAAGGTTAGAAGGAGAAAAATCAGTATGGAAACTGACAATTGCTCAGGCAAGAGAAAAAAGCAGTGGCAGTTGGACTGGTGATGAAGCGATGGAGAGGACTGATGCTAAGGAGGCAGGACTCATAAAAGAAAGTCTGAATCCTTACTGGGGATTAGATTGTCCAGGCTGTTCACTGATGCTCAGCAACTTTCATGGCTGCCCCAATGGGACCACCAACACAGCAACGAAGCAAAAGTGTCCATGGAAATGGGACCCAAATCCTGCTAGTCTCCCAGAGTAGCAGAAGCAATAGTAACTGGATCCCTACCACCTACAAGCCTTAAGTTGAAGCTGCTAGTTTTGTGATCTATAAAGGACACTTTAAGCCCAGGGCCTTGGAAATGGAATTATGAGTACAAAAACTTTTCCTGTAAGATTTTTAACCAACCAATAGAATCTAACACCTAGCACTCTCAGGACATAGCATGGCACGTGAGAACTGAGCCATGAGGGCAGACAGAGCTGGGTTTGATTCCTGTTTCTGACACCTCCTATGTTTCCTTGGACCAGGAGATCTCTAAGCCTCTAAGCTCCAGTTTTCCCAGGAGATATTTCCCTGGCAATAATGTCATTTCTCTCTCAGGGGCTTTGTGAGGACTAAAAATAATAACACATGGGACAACAAAACAAACTTCAAATGTGGTTAGAAATGAATCTGTTTGAATCACTCATTTGTTTTGCTAAAGGGGACATAGGAACAGAAGCCAAAGTATGGGATATTCATGCTTTTTACTAACAAGTGAGTTCTTGCCATTTACATACTGAGGTTACAGAATGAAGTTAAAATGTCATTAACAAGTCCATAATCAGTGTGTACATTAAAATTGAGGTGAATTAACTCAATTTCTATAACATTTTCTAACAAAACACATTTTCTTCTTGAACTTATAATGAACAAATAGAATTTCTTACCAAAAAAATAAATAAATTTTTGCAATAGTCACAGTCATGTCGTTAAGCGTTACATTCCATAGGAGATAGCAATAAATATTTGTACTTAAATGGCAGATCATCAAAGGAGAGCTTATTTTTTTCAGCAAATAACATAGTGAGAAATTTAATTTAATAATTCAGAATACCTACAGATATGATTTCAAAAGAACATCTGTCCCCCGTGGCTAAAGTTCTTTCTTGCTTGTCATTTTAGGGTAATTGACTTGTATATAGTCTTTAACCTCTAATCTTTAAGACAAAGGATAATGAACTAGCCCAAGGCTTTCTATTCCCATGGTCACTTGGGTTAAGTCTTCTATTTAGCTCCTATTTGCTTTAAATCTGTTGAGATTTATAGCAATAGTTCAGCCACAATTGTGACTAAGAAAAATTGTGAATAGAAAAATACAGCTTTTAAGATGTGGTATACTTATGCAATGGAATATTACTCAGCCATAAGAATGAAATAATGACAACTGCAGTAACATGGATGGACCTAGAGATTATCATACCAAGTGAAGTAAGTCAGACAGAGAAGGACAACTATCATATAATATTGCTTATATACAGAATTTTTTAAAAAAAATGATACAAATGAACTTATATACAAAACAGAAATAGACCCACAGACATAGAAAAACAGTATGGAGTTTCCTTAAAAAACCACAAATAGAACTACCATATGACCCAGCAATCCCACTACTGGGCATATATACCCTGAGAAAACCATAATTCAGAAAGAGTCATGTACCAAAATGTTCATTGCAGCTCTATTTACAATAGCCTGGAGATGAAAACAGCCTAAGTGTCCATCATCGGATGAATGGATAAAGATGTGGCACATATATACAGTGGAATATTACTCAGCCATGAAAAGAAACGAAATTGAGCTATTTGTAATGAGGTGGATGGACCTAGAGTCTGTCATACTGAGTGAAGTAAGTCAGAAAGAGAAAGATAAATACCGTATGCTAACACATATATATGGAATTTAAGAAAAAAATGTCATGAAGAACCTAGGGGTAAAACAGGAATAAAGACACAGACCTACTAGAGAAAGGACCTGAGGATATGGGGAGGGGAAAGGGTAAGCTGTGACAAAGCGAGAGAAAGGCATGGACATATATACACTACCAAACGTAAGCTAGATAGCTAGTGGGAAGCAGCCGCATAGCACAGGGAGATCAGCTTGGTGCTTTGTGACCGCCTGGAGGGGTGGGATAGGGAGGGTGGGAGGGAGGGAGACGCAAGAGGGAAGAGATATGTGAACATATGTATATGTATAACTGATTCACTTTGTTATAAAGCAGAAACTAACACACCATTGTAAAGCAATTATGCTCCAATAAAGATGTAAAAAAAAAAAAAAGAAAACAAACATGGTTACCAAAGGGTAAAGGTGGGGAGGGATAAATTACAAGTTTGGGATTAAAAGAAACACACTACTATATATAAAATAGATAACTAACATGGACCTACTGTATAGCACAGGGAACTATACTCAATATTTTGTAATAACCTATAAAGGAAAGGAACCTTTAAAAAAAAATATATATATATATACACACACACACACACACATACATACACAACTGAATTACTTAGCTGTACACCTGAAACTAATACAACATTGTAAATCTAACTATACTTCTAGTTAAATAAACAAATAAATAAAGTAGAAAGAAAGAAAAATACGGCTTGTAATTTTCTTTTTCCACATATGGAAAGTACTAGCATAGCATGTGGCCTGGAGAAGGGGCTCAGGCACAGGCAATGGAGGGATGGCTCTGCTTCCTGTCTGGTCTCTGTGCTCCCTCACCCTGCGAAAGCTGGCAGAGGAAGTCCGACCATCTAAGTCCTCCCTAGTGATTCTCTGTATGCTGTATGGCTCTTTCTAAATCTCAACCAAAAATGGAGGCTTCTTTGGGGTCAACATAGTCAGTAATCTTTCATGATAAGTCATCATAAATCGTACATGTGGAATATCTCCTTGCCTCCTAAAGAAAAAAATAAGTAACTTCTTGCCTTTCCACTCACCTGGCTTCTCTTTGCTCTCATAAACTAGCTAGGATTCATTATAATAAAAGCAATGCCTTTCAGGCAACTAGAAGGGAAAAAACTCAACAAATTAGTACCAGAAACCTTCTCCAATTGAAAATACACATCACAGAATTCTAATACAGGTGACCCTGGATTTAAATCTGCTGAACTTGTCATACTCCCTACTTTTACATCACAGTCAGGACCAAACCCCATACTGATGATTTCTAATTTCTGCAAGCAATGCTTCAGCATTCCCATCAGCAGCCTGAGGTGCTCACCACAGTTGGCAGTAACTCGGCTGACATCATCTGCAGGTGCATTTAAAGTAAGTGAGTCTGTTGCAAACTGCTCTCTACTTTATCCTTGCAAATTTTCTTTAAACTTTTAAATTCCTTGCTCTTTACTGTGTCAAAGAAAAAGAAAATTTGATGGAATACACAGAATTTCAAATCTACTTCCCCAAAAAGGCAAGACAGTCCATCGCTTTGAAAGCGACACAAGAGAATTTAACTTAATGGTAGGAGAAATGAAAGCAAATGAGCAAACTGTCAAGCCCAGACTGTCACACTCAGGCACAAACACAATTCTGAAGTTCAAGGAAACGTATCTGGAGACTATGAAGAGCGCTGAGTGGATGCAATAGATGGTCTTTAAAAAAAATGAAAAGGAATTACTTATCAGATGGAGAACTCTTGCATTTTGTAAATGGCTCGCTGAAGCCATGCTCCACACTTCTTTGCTTAGTTGGATAGAGCAAGTAACCTTAGAAAAGATCTTCCTTAGTCAAGGAAGAATTTTAAGGGGCGCTCCCTTATCTGATAGGCAGTCACTGGTCTAGAAGTAGGTATAACAAGATATTTTTATGCTCTAACAAGACACACTTTTGAAGTGTAGAACTGGTGCCAGCAGAGGGAATACCAAGTTGAATGATTTTCCTCAAGGCTTTTTGGGAAGATGGGGACAAAGATGCCCAACACCTGCTCCCTAAAATTCAAAGTTAAGGAAGACTATTTAGAGTATACTAGGGCTGTCTGATCCAAGTTCTACTAGCCAGAGGAGCCTCCAAGGACCCTAAAGGTAAATTCACCAACAGGACTGTGCTGGTGTCCCATTCTAACAGAAGAATCTAAATGTTCTGGTTCAGGCTGGAACTAGAAGCACTTCTAAACTTGGCCAGCTGACACCATGATTCCTACTTTGAAAAAGAAATGGGTATGCATGTAAATGTGATCAACAACCACAAAAAGCCCCCAGAGATCATGCATGTGGCACTCCAAGCAGAATCTGGGTGAGTAAATGCATCATTCCATGGTCTAGAAGGGTCCACTGAAACATGCAAGAGTAGTCTTCAGATGAGATATCATATAGCAGAGCCACAGAAGCACCAGCAGGGCTGACCTGTTTCTCCAGTTATTGCACCAGAATTTTGAACTGATTGGGAAGTTGGAGACAGGGAAAAGTCCACAGAATAGAAATGTTAACTCTCTGCTAAAAGGTCATGTCAGGGAGTGAACAACTAATTAGAGAGCACTATACTAAGTGAAAGAACTCAGTACAAAAGGTTACACACTGTATGATTCCATTTATGTGCAAGTCCAGAACAGATAAATCCATGGAGACAGGAAGTATATTAGTGGTTGCCCAGTGCTGTGGAGCGGGGATAGAGTGACTGGTAATGGGCACAGGGTTTCTCTTACAGATGATAAAAATGTTCTATACTTATACTGTGGTGATGGTTATGCAGCTCTGTGAATATACTATAAATCATTAAATTGTACATTTGAAATGGGTAAATTTTATGGGTGGGTAAATTTTATGGTATACAAATTCTCTCTCACTGAGAGATGTTGTAAAAGAGAAATGTACAAGTACAGTATTTTCTTCTCTCTGAAGGAATGGAGATATTGTCTCCAATGTGAACTATATAAACTTTAAAGAATCTGCTTATCTCATTTTTTCTCATAAAAAGATTCAGTAGGGATGGGCAATATATTGTAGCAATTAACAGCATGGGCTCTGGAGTCAGACTGTCTGAGTTCAAATATTAGCTGTGTTTTGTACAGTTGTATGATTCTGTGCCTCAGTTTCCTCATCTGCAAAATGGGATACAGTAAAATCTACCTTGTTGAGCTACTGGAAGGATTAAATAAAAGGGTTTAGCATAGCACCTGATGTGAAGCTAAGTGCAAAATGAATGTTTAATATTCAAAAGGATTTTTAAAATATACATATTTACTTGTATATAAAATAAATGCATATTTACTGGTGTATAAAATATTCTCTCTGCAGGGTCCAAGAAACTGATAAAAGTTTATTGCATGGAAGGGTGGCTGGGTAAAGGGTGCAGGAGGGAAATATTTCAAGCTGCACAGTCTTTTTTGTATTTTCAGAATTTTGAATCAGATAACTTTATTACAAATGCAATGAAAATTGAGTTTGATGAGTTTTCGAAAAAGAACCAGAACTTTATTTGTACCGAAACTAGTCTGGCAGTCTACACTAGCTATCCTTGCATGTTTCAGGATCAGATAGAGCCAATCCAATACTTGCACACCAGGCAACACTCTTGGTAAAGGCATGCATCTCATCCAGAGATAAATTCAATACAGGTGTGTTGGAAGATGCCCAGTGGAAAATTTTTTTATTGAAAGCAATAGATAATTTTATTGCTTCAGACAGAAAACTGGTTGATATAAAAGAGAAAGGGTATTGTGATGATGTGGTAGTTAGTTAGGAACATGGAAACCGTAACTAGACTGCTTGGTTTGAATTCCAGCTTTGCCACTGGTGCTTTTTAACCTCTCCATGCCTCAGCTTTCTCATCTGCAATGGGGATAATACTAGAGGGATTTTGTGAGGATTGAATGAGGTAACACTAAGAGCAGAAGCTAGAGCACAGTATGTGCTATTTGAATGTGAGCTATTGCAGTTATTGGAGTTCCAGAGAAATCGCAAGCACTGACACAGAGGCACGGAATAATTACCTGAAGAGTTAAATGAAAACATTGAAAAGTCATGCTATCATTTGAGAAAGGTGTTTCATGTTGACAAAAAAAGAAGTACTTTAGAGGCAAATGTCTTAGAAATGATGCACGTCTAAGGAAGAAAAATCAATAACTATAAGGCAAAAAATTATCAATAATTTAGTTGAACTTTTTTAAAAAACAGAAAGAAAAAGAGACAGGAGGAAGAGAAAGAAAGAAAAGGAGGAAAATAATATGTTGCTAGAGAAAGGGTCTCCTATTATTCACTACCTGAGGATTTCATGAATGTCAAAATCAGAAATGAAAAATGTTGGGAAAGACAACTCTAACTGTGAACACTCTTCAGAGGTGCTTAGAGAATGAATAAGTTCCATGTCGCTGGAAAGAGGTTTCCAATAAAGACGTATCTTTTGTTCACAATTCACTGGACCCTTATTTAAACACTTTACTGGACACATATAAGATCTTTGGGGAAAATATATAATAAGATCTGTTACATCTGGGGCACATACATAAAGGAGAAAATATTATAATAAAATAAACACATATGGATCTATCAGCCACTTAATGGTTGGAGTATTATCAGAATTATTGTATCTACATGTGCTCTTACCCTCGCTCCTTCATTCCCCAGCTTCCTTCTCAACATACTGCTTAGTTGTTCTTGTTTTTAAGCATTTTAAAAATGGTTTCATTCGGTATGTATTACTCTAGGACTTATTTTCCTCATTCAAATATTCATTCAAAATTATACATGAATCAAACATATATGATACACGGATGATACATTTATTATTCACTGATGTATAATATTCCATTTAAAAGACATTCCACAATTAATCATATTCCTGTCAGTGGGCATTTTGATTGTTTTAGTATTTTTGCTCTTCCAAGCAATGTTGCTGTGAATAGGCTTGCATCTATCTTTCCACTCCCCCAAGGTTTACTGAAGTATAATTGACAAATAAAAACTGTATGTATTTATGGTATACACTGTGACATTTTGATGTTCCTATACATTGTAAAATGATGACCACAATAAAGCTAATTAACATACCCACCACCTCACACAGCTACCATTTTATGTGTGTAGGTTGTGAGAACACTTAAGATTTACCCTCTAAGAAAATTTCAGGTATAAAATACAGTATTAAGTACAATTGACATGCTATACATTCGCTCTCCAGAACGTATTCATCCTGCATAACTGAAAGCTTGTACTCTTTTACCAACATCTCCCCATTTGTTCCATCCCCTACCCCTGACAACCACAATTCTACTCTCTGCTTCTATGAGTTCATTTTTTTCAGATTCCATATATAAGTGAGATCATGCATTATTTGTCTTCCTGTGCCTGGCTTATTTCACCTGGCATACTGTCCACCAGTTTCATCCATGTTGTCACAAATGACAGGCTGAATTATAATATATATGGAGAGAGAGGGAGAGTTCCATTTCTTAATCCATTCGTCAGTGGACACAGGGTGATTCCATATATTGGCTATTGTGAATAATACTGAAATGAACATGGGAATGCAGATGCGTCTTTGAGATACTGACTTCATTTCTTTTGGATATATACCCACAAGTGGAACTGCTGAATCATATGGTAATTCCGCTTTTAATTCTGGGAGGCACTTCCAAACTGTTTTCGCTAATGGCTATACCATTGAATGTGTTTTAGTATACATATTTAGAGTACTTCTTCATGACATCTATGAGTAAAATTGCTCTTTGTAGAGAAAGGAAATGTTCAGCTTTACGGAGATGAAAACTTGTTTTCCAAAATAGTTGTATTAACTACTTACACTCCTATAAGGAGCACGTGAGAATTCCTATAGATCCACATCCTCTCCTACACTTGGTATTAGCAGACTTCTAAATTTTTGAGTGTTTATATGTACCTAATTTGCATCCTCCTGATAACTAATGATGTAAATGTCTTTTCTTGTATCTATTTGCCATTTGTCTTTCCTTTTCTGTGAAATGGCTTTAAGCTTTTTCCTATGAACTGAATTATTATACAGTTATCCTTTTCTCTCTGATATGTAATCCTTTGAAAATTACATTCATTTGCTGTGGAGGCTTCTCTTTTCTTTTTTTTTTTTGATAAAGGCTTTTGATTTTTAAATTTTAATGTAATCTAATTTATCGATCTTTTTTTCTCTTTTAAAAATTCCTTCTCTACTCAAAGCTTCATAAGAAGTTTAAAAATTTTACTTTCACATCTAGCTAATTAATCTACTTGGGAATTGATTTTTGTGTACAAGATAAAAAGCTAAATTCATATCTTTTTCCATATGGAACGCCAACTTTCCCAGCACCATTTCTTGACTCCTCTATTTTTCCTTAACAATCTGCAACACTGCTATACCAAATATACAATTCCCCAACATGCTTGAGGCTGCTCTGAACTCTCAGTTTTCTTTCACTGGCCATTTTATTTATCATATTAACAATTCTGTACTGGTTTAATTACTACAGCTTTATAGTAATATGCTTTATCTTAATATGAAAGGAGAGTCTCCCCATCCTCCCACCTGGTTCTTCAGGACTATCTTGGTGATTCTCAGGCTTAGCTATTCCATGCAATATTATAACAGATAACATTGGCCTCACAATGGGCTGGCTTATGTTCTAGTAACAAACAACCCCCATATTTCAGTAGTTAAAAAAAAAGTTGATTTCCTGCTTATGTTATATATCCTTTGTGTCAGCAGTTTTCCATGAAGGCCCCCATTCTAGGAATCAGGCTAACAGAACAGCTATAGAAGGCTCATTGCTGGTCCACGGCAGATGGAAAAAGAGCTCTGGAGGCTGGTGCCCTGCCAATGGAATGCCCTAATAAGAAATGATACACACACTTCCAAACATAACTCAGTGGCCAGAATTGGTCATGGGGGCCCCACCAAACTCCAAGGAAGCCAGGAAGCGCTATCGACCATGTCTCTGGAAGGCAGCCAAAAACATTTGTTGAACTAATCACTACCACCTGCAACATTACCTCAAAGGCCTCAGCAGTCTTCCCACAGGTTTATAGATGGTACAGATAGAAACAGGGGGCCGAGGGTCAAGAGCCTGAATTCAGAATCTAAAGAATCCCACTCCATCATGTTGCTCAGGGTCTACTTGGTCATTTACATTGTGCAATTTTAGGTTCAAATTAAGACATGGGTTAAATAAACCTCTGGCAAATGCTGTGGAAATAGAATAAGCCACCTCTTTGAGAGTGGAAACTATTAAATCAGAGAATGGGTTTGTTGCGCTTATATTAAAGGAAAATCATGAAGCAGGTCACTTGGATCTCAAATTCCAGATACTATGATACTGTATTATAAACCCCTTTTTCTTTGTTAGCTAAACAGAAAACCTGTCTGCTGGCTAGTTCATTCATTATTACCAATTCATTATTTCTCTTACTGTTAAATTCTTTTAGCACAGATCTGGCTGAACCAGCCTGAAATATGAAACATTTCAGATAACTGGAAAGTCATAGAAGGTAACCTGAAGTGGTTCATAAATTACACCTAACGGTAATAAGTTCATCACTTCAGGTGAAACAGAATTGACAATGATCTCACTCCACTGATTGCATTTTTCTTTTTCCACCTACATCTGAGTCCATTGCTACACGAGGTCTAAAAATGGCCAGTGCGACTTGACAGTGTTTGAAATAGATATAACTGCAATCTCCCTACCACAGTTTACAATAAGTGCAAATTTTAAAAAGTGCCTATGACTATTTCTACATCTCAATACAATGTCTCATTCTCCCATAAATGCATAGAACTAATCTACACTGTAAAGTCCACAGTTGCTAAGCAACAGGCTATGAGTTCTCCTGACTTCCACCTGTCCCCAAGAAGAAAAGGAGCTACCACTCAATTCAGCACATCTGGTGAAAACATGTACAAACACAGACACAAATATAAACATAGTGCACTGAAAAAGAGTGTTGCCTCTGAGTCAGGCTGCCTGGGTTTGAACCTCCATTATTCTCTCACTTTTTAGCTGTGTGAACTGGAGCAATATAATATAGAAGCTAAGAGCTTTGGTTTTGGAATTAGTTTTGCAGATTCTGTCTCCTGCTGGCTAGGAGTCTTTGGGAAAGATATTTAACCTAAGCCTCACTTTCCCCATCTATAAAATGGGAATAATATTAGTACTTACCGCACAGTGTTATTGCAGATGTTACATTTATTGCAGCATTATTCACAGTAATCAGTATATAGAAACAACCCAAGTGTCTGCGTCCATCCACAGATAAATGGACAAAGAAAATATGATACATATTATATATATCTGTATTTTTTATATATAAAATGAGAAAGAAGGAAATTCTGCCATTTGCAACAACAAGGACGGACCTTGAGGGCATTATGCTAAGTTAATAAGTTAGTAAATAGTAATAAGTAAAATGAGTCAGGCAGAGAAAGACTAATACTGTATATCATTTTCTATACATGGAATGTAAAAAAGCTGAAGACAGAGACGGAATAGAATGGTACTTGCCAGGAGTTGGGAGGTTGGAGAAATGAGGGAGATGTGAAAAGTAGGTCAAAGTAATAAGACAAATAAATTCTGGGAATCTAATGTACAGTATAGTGGTGGTTATAGATAATAATATCATATTATGTACTTGAAAGTTGCTAAGAGAGTAGATTTTTGATGTTCTTATCATAAAAAAATGGTAAGTATGTAAGATGATGGTGGTGTTAGCTAACTCTATGGTGGTAATCATTTTGCGATATACTAGCGTATCAAATAATTTTTTAAGTGTTTAGCAGGGTGTCAGGTGTATAGTAAGTGCTCGATTAATGATAGCTATTATTATAATAGTAGTATCAATATCATTATATAAATACACTTATATTTACTACAGGGAAAATACTGTGATTGTCATAACAGATAGCACAAGTTCACAGTGATGGATAGATTGTCTCCACCTTCCAAAGATCACACTTTTTTCTCTACTGGCTCAGCTTGGCAATTTATAGACTTTACTAGAAACATGGACACAGGATCCTAGGAATGGAATTACTCTCAATTTATAAATATGCAAAACATGAGGATCTAGAAGGTACAGCCCTCATGAGAAAGACTTTAAATCCACAGTGGTAGAAAACTACAGGGCAAGCAAACCCACTGCCTGACCACCTGCTACATTATCTGTCCCAGGGGTTGCTCCTAGCCCAGGTGCCTGCAGGTTGTCCCAGAAAATAGGTTGTTCCTCAACAACACAGCCTGAATTCCAAGAGACCCGAGTCCTTGATTGCTTTTTTCAAGGATGTGTGGTTGTAACAGAGTGGGAACAAGTTTGGGTCAAGTTCAAAGGGAAGGCTTACACTGTGGACTGAGGAAAGGATCTTACCCAAGGTCCCACAGCAGGTGGACTGCTGCCGTGCCACCAATTTATAAACACTCTCAGAGTCAACAGAAATTTCCAGACTTTCCAGTTCAGTAGCACTAGGGTGTCCTGAGATAGAAGTTACAAGCATCCAGGTGTTTTATGATTTTATTAGGCATTATAGGACTTCCCTACTGCCTCTTTCCTCCCAGTGCTGAGAAAGAGTGGGAAACATTGGTGATCATGCTGAAGAGAATGAGGCAATAACAAAATTAATCTCTTCCAGGCCAAGGGTCACAGAGTCGGGTCTTTTCCACGGAGTCCTCAGTGATGACTGTAATACAGGATGGGCATAACCTGCAGCCCAGCTCTGTCTATAGCTTTGCCTGAAGAACTGTGTTAATTGTTAACAGTTCACAGCTCTTCATCGCCTTCTCACTCACCTTCTACAAGCACCTTTGGCCTTTGCCCTCACCTTGCTGAAGCTCATATGTTCTGATGACAGATTTCCCTTCTACTCTCAGGGACTAGCCAGCTCAGCTAGCCACAACTCCCCCACTTCCTGCCCAGATGCCCTCTCATGAATAACCCCATTCATCCCACGCACGGGAGAAATCGTCTGGTCCATAAGCACTGGTTAATGCAACCTCCGACTCTAGTTTCTTTCCAACAAAGTAACCTGTTTTCCTCTCAACAGACTAGCCCATGAACTCAGAGGGGTTTGCGTGTGATTTAATACGGCAACAAAAAGCCCAGAATTTCTCATTTATATCACCTATTTGTAACTGCTTATCCAACTTCTTCCCTTTCTCCCTTTTATTTGGTTGATTGGTTGAACTTGTTTCCCCTGACTGGGGGAAATTCAGGGTATAATCAATTCAGATTTTATCTGATTTCTATATCAAAAGAGAAGATAAAACTGATGGGCCTATGGGTGTAGTTAATTCCTGAAAGGATCCCAGCTCCTAAAAATGTGGGAAATTTTCTCCTTCTGTGTAAGTGACTGATGGGCCACGGTGATGGTCACAAACTCAGGAAGAACACAGACTGTGAGGGGGATGCATTAAGTCGTGCTGTACTGAAAACCTCCGTTATTAGAACCAAGAACTGGCTTAACTGGGGCTATTTACCAATTTCCTATCTACTTTCAGGCACTGTGTTAGTTGCTGTTGAGAAACAAAAAGTTGTCACATTGCTCTTGTTATTATGGCTCACAATCTGTGGTGGAGAAGAAAACCATCCACAAAGACTCCAGTTCAAAGTGGAATTACACAAATGCCTTAAAAGCACAAAATAAAAGGAGCTGTGAGTTAACAGGGAGGGAAAGAGGCAAAGATCAAATGGGACTTTGGAGAATGAGTAGGAATTAAACAGGCAGAAGCCCTGTGCCCTGCTTCATTTGCCTTCAGGATGCTAATCACAAGAAGACATGATGTTACACAACTACTAGTTTACCTGGCTCTCGTCTCCCCACCCCAGGAGAACAGGAGTCCCATGAGGACCTAGTCTGCGAGTGATACTCACTGACCCAGCACCAAGAGCAGAGCTTGGCGTATAAATGAATAAGGGACTGGAGAGTCAAAGCATTCTAAGAAGGAACAACCTAAGCAAAGGAAGACTGGGATCGAAAACTCACATTTACTGGCCATATTCTGTGTTAGGAATCATATAAGTGCTTTCAGGGTATCCTCCTGAAGCAGGGGAGGCACACTTTTTCTGGGCCAGATAATAAATATTATAGGCATTGAGGGCCATACAGTCTCTGCTGTTGCAGCATGAAAGCAGCCAGAGACTATATATGAAGGAATGAGTAAAGTTCCAATAAAACTTTATTTGCCAAAGCAGGCAGCAAGCCAAATTTGACCCGCAGGCTATAATTTGCCAATGCCTGGCCTTTATAAGTCAAAGGCAAAGAAATTATTGCACTATGTGTTATTAATCGGTTTATGTAAAAATGTGAGATAAAGATATATTATCAATATTTGCATCAGGAATTGATCACCCAACTGCACACATTTTAGACCCCATGTTACCCTAAGGAACAAAGTTTAAGTTCACTCACATTGACCTTCCTAGGCCTGAGCTGAAACTTGCCTCCATTCCCTCCACAACATTTTGAACAGTTACCAAAGAGGATGAGCAAATTCCCAAACACATGGCAGAGACACTGGAGCAGATGTCCCCAGGAGAACTTCCTTACATGATTCAAATTTAAATTTCTATTTGAAATATTCGGATGACTCAGCAGTCTTCTCATCAAGCACAAATATATACGGGATAAAACAGTAAGCTCTTTTGTGGGGATTTCACATAGAAATCCCAACTCTTAATATGCCATAGTCACAATGAGATGAAGAGAGCAGCAAAATAATACTAACCAGGATAGACTACTACCCAGAATTTAGCTACTTAGGAGGCAGCTGATCCTCAACTCAAATGAGTCGGAAGGAAAGTCTATACAGGCACAGCCAGGGCTGAAGCAATTAGGCAGCTAAATTCAGGCTGTCAAGAAATGGAGTCCAAGGAAATCAGCTAAGGCATAAAGGGCCAGGCAATTCCCTGGGGGCAGGTCAGGGGTAAAATCTATAAAATTTAATCAAGACTGGAAGATTTAGACACCTAGATATTTATTGGCTCAGAGAAGTCAGAAAAGGCAGCTGATGGAGGAGAGGTGCAAAGCTGATTAGTGCCCCTGTTGGCCACATACCAGAATATTTTTCAGGTGAAGGCTTGCTAGCCTTTCCAATTCATACAGTTGTTCTAGTCACGTGGCTTTCTTTTTTTTTTTTTTAACATCTTTATTGGGGTATAATTGCTTTACAATGGTGTGTTAGTTTCTGCTGGCTTTCTTTATTTTATGATCAAAGAATCTTAATGAAGAATACTTTAAAAAGGCACAACCAGGTTCTTTTATCCAACTTTGGATTAAATATATCAAGTTAAGTCAAAGGTATATTTCCTATTACCTTTCTCATTCTCCATTTCTACACCTCTTATGAATAAGAGAGTAATGTAAATAAATAATAGGAATTACATGGCAGACCTATCTCCCCAAGTACCTGAGCATACAGATAAATTATCTTTCACAGCCTTCCTGTCAGCCCTCTGTCTGAGCTCTAGCCAATGGGACGGAAATAAGAAGTAATGGGATGCTTCTTCCAATCTGGGTCCATCAAAACTCTCCAAACGTGGTCTCCCATCCTCTTTTCCCCTTCCAGCTGGCTGGAATGGAAAAGGTCTCCAGGGAAACTTGAGAGTCATATGTATAACACAGCAAAGATTCAAGATGGAAGGAAACTGGATTCTTGAATCACTGTGTGGAGGAGAGCTGGCAGTCCAGAAGAACCACCATTGTACTGCGATACGAGTTTTCAGCCTCTGATATTGGAGGTGTATCTACTATAGCAGTTAGCATTACCTTAAGTAATGTGAGGCAGAAGAGCACACTTTAATATTGGAAAATTTGTGAATATATTACTTAACCTCACAGAACCTGAGCACTGAAAAAAATCAATGTGAAAAAAGGAATAAGAAGAAATAAGTGAAATTAGGTTAAAATAACATTTTCCTCATGCAAGCAAAGTTCAATCATATCTCCTAGGCACATGGAAAAGAAAAAAGCAAACAAAATAGTTTTTTGGAACTGGGATAGGCCTGGAGGATCTACACTGGTGTTAATTCCTGCAGACCATTGAGAAAATGGTAAAAATAAGAGACTTCAAAGATTGTCACACAGTGAAATGCATCTGAGGACCACTATCAGACATCAAAGAATGTATGCTTTTTCCTTTCCTTTCCTTCTGCCTGTAATTTTCTGTAATTTTTCTTTCTTTTTTTTCCTATTCTCTGAGCTATTATAGTATTCATTAGTACTACCTATCTAACATGTGATCGTATGTTTATTCCATGTATCTAACTTTAAATTGCAGTTCCATTAAGTGCAGGGGCAAAGTCTTTAACATTTTTCCTTTTGTCTCTCAGAGGCTCAAAATCGAGTCCATCATACTCCTCAACTCATGATTCACAATCATCACTGACCTGTGACAAGGTACTGGTTTGGTCTGGTTTGGTTTGGTTTATTGTTTTTCCTCTTTATCCTCTATCTCCAATTTCAATTTCCCTTTTCCCAACATAGGCAATCGTTTTAGTCTATTTAATGCACATATTTCCATTCCATCATTCGTATTTTCATTTAGATGTACTCAGGCTAGAAAAATAGGTAGCACTGCTTTTGTGTGTGCATGTTACATACATAAGTGGCATTTCACTATCAATCTCTGTCTGTACCTCACTTTTTAAACTCGGTCTTTTGTTTTTGAGATCCATCCATGTTGTTACATGTAAATCAAGCTTATTTCTTCTGATTCATGCGTGGTATTCTCTAGCATGATAACTGACTTGGAATCCATCAGCATGTTATAAAAGTAAATATAATGTAAGAATTTGATGAGAAAGTTTCTAGTTGGCCACCAATTGTTTGGATTAGTCTGGGATTTTATTAAATTTAAATACTTGGTTAATGATCTAGAATCAGAATTGTCAGTGTGTTCATTTCATTCATAAATGGTAATAGTTTTGGAAGTAAAGAGAATGGCAGAATGACACCCCCCTCCCTGCCTGCTGTCTCTGTCATAATGACCTCTGTTATAATCAGATTGTAAATTTCTGAGAAATGAACAGAAGAACCTTCCTGTTTTGTACGGCTTCTAGAAAACTGTGGCTGTTAGAGCAGTTCTTGGGAAGACAGACGCACGCTACTTACTGATGTTTTCACTTCAGTAATGCTTCCTCCAATCTGGGTCCATCAAAACTCTCCAAACATGGTCTTCCATCCTCTTTTCCCCTTCCAGCTGGCTGGAATGGAAAAGACCCCCAGGAAAACTTGAGAGTCATATGTATAACATGGCAAAGATTCAAGATTGGTGTAGATATCAAGCATACTATCTTTATCTTCCCTCTATCTACACCATTAATCACTCCCTCCTTCATGCAAAAGATCTGCAATTACAATCTCCTGAAACAAAAAGCTTTAGTTCAGTGTTTCTTAAGGTATAGTACACAGCGCCACACTGGCAGCTGAATGTCTTAGGCATTTGCTAAAACTGAAGATTCCAGAGCCATTCCCAGCTGAATCAGAATCTCTGGTGTGGGACCCAAGATCTGTACTTTTACAACCTCCTTTGGTGGTCACGATGCACTATAAGAATTGAACCTCTATATCTTGAACCAAGATAATCCTTGGCTATCCTATTCAGAAATTAGCATAGTTAGTGTGCCCAGATTGTAATAGACTTCATGGTTATAGAATGCTGAAATAGGAGCTGCTTACCTGTTTTATCTGATCTTGACATTTATAGCAAGAAGGCTCTACCTAGTAGTCCAAGTATTTATATTAGACGATATCCAAAGATACTGTTATTTCACTCGGGATTTTATAAAGATGACAGATCAGTTCAAGCTATTCTATACAGAAAACCATATTCCATTTTCTATACACACTTGCAGGTAAGTGAGTTTTGAACATAGTCTCCTAATTGAAAAAATGGTGAGTGCCTCTGAAAGAGGCCAGAGCTCATTGAGTCTGCATTCTTTTCTCTTGGGACACAGATGTTCTCTCTACTTCAGGAATTGCCCACATTCACCTTTGGGCACACTTTTGCCAACACTTGACCTAAGAAAGTAGAGATCTGCCTATGCCCAAGTCCTCTCTTACTGCAACTGGAAAAGCTTTTTAACTCACTGTTACAGGCACAGATCCTTCCTACTGAAATCAGGGCAGAAGTGGGAGCCCTCATTGCTCAGAAAATGAAAGCCCTGCTACGGTCACTCTTTGTGCAACATCATTAAACACAACCCTCATGGTAATGAGGCTCATAATGGCTGGCACACGTGAGGAAACAAGGGATGTACACATCTCTGCTTCCTGCTCCAAGGGCCACCTTTGGAGGGTGGTGGGGGAAGACGGAGGCACAGCAGGATCTCCAGGCCCAGGCTCCATGAAAAGCACTGGCACCTGAGTGTGTGCCACAAAGCACAGGCTGGGCATCCTGTCTCCTCTGGTCACCACAAAGCATCTGGTCACCAAGGACCTACAGCCTCACAATTCAATGAAGTCGTTTGAAACAGTCTGATGCGGTTTGATGCGGTTTCCTTCATCAAACCAAGGTTCAGACCAGGTCATTATTTTTTGGATGACAGTCACTTCAAACAAATATTACAATCACCATCCCTGATTATCAACAAATTATTTGGAAATTATTCGAATGACTGGATGAACAAGTTGCACCTCACTGTAAATCACTCAATAAGCAGTGCTATAACACATAAGCTTTATACATATATTATATGTAACATACATGTATTCTATTACTGAATGCTAAATATTTTGAATATCACCTTTGAGTGCACACCTGTGTGCTTGTGCACATACAAGTGTGTTTAGGTGGAGAAGCATGGTGAAGATTAGTGTTCAATTTCTTTTTGCCCCGTTTTATGTAAGAGAAACCTGACTTTAGATTATAGAACCAAGTTTATATTTTGGTATAGAGAGGTTCTCAACCAGATCCTAATTAATAGATTGGCTGGGGGTCTGATCACTTTTTTAATCCAAAGATGGGAAGAGTGGTGTATCTTATTTCAGTTTATAACCTCTTCAGAAAGAATCCATCCGTTCATCATGACCCCAAATAGTCCTTAGTCTTTGGGGCAACTTAACAAATGTTTGAAGACATCCAAAGATTTATATAAGATCCCAATTACCAAGAGAATATAGATCAAACTCCTTAACCACTAAGAGCCTCCACAGTCAGGTTCAAATACAGTTCATCACCCAGCAATCTAGCAATCCAGCAACATACACCTTTATTCTATTCTTTTTTTTTAAAGAATTTTTTTTGATGTGGACCATTTTTTTAAAGTCTTTATTGAATTTGTTACAATACTGCTTCTGTTTTATGCCTTAGTTTTTTTGGCCATGAGGCATGTGGGATCTTAGCTCCCTGACCAGAGATCGAACCCGCACCCCCTGCATTGGAAGGTGAAGTCTTAACCACTGGACCGCCAGGGAAGTCCCAACCTTCACTCAATTCTAATTAAACTCTTCTACTCACAGTCTACAAAATGGGCTTCATGTCATATGCTGTCTTGTCTCTTTCCTTTGTCATCCCATGTACCAATTTCTCTATCCTGTTCCAAACAGAATTACCTCCTCCATCCCTTTCAGCTTTTCACTTTTCAAATCCCGTCCATTTTTCAGGATCCAAGAAATGTCCCAGCTGCATAGCATCTATGATCTTCCCCCAGGCCCAGCCTTCAACAATCTCTGCTCTGTCTGAGTTCTTGTAGCACGCACTATATACTCATTTCCTGTTTATCATGCACTACTGTGATGTCTCAGTCTGCTCTGTTTTTATTTCCCTGTTGCATTGCTCTTATCTTTTAAGATGCATTATATTTTCCATGCCTACATAGGCTGTAAGTTCCTGAGGATGGACAAGCTATGTCTCATTATTTGTGGAGTCATCACAGCCCTGGGTTCAGGGCCCTGGACAAAGAAGCAGCCTGTCAAAATCCTCTTGTTGCATTTCTCTGCTGCTTCAAGCATTCTCTTTGTCAGTAAGCTTCCAGGCTTGAATAAATCGCCTGTCTTAACCGTTCAACCCCTCATACACTGCTCAGCCTTCTCTCCTGGTAAATTTCTTTCTTCCCATTCATGACTTTTTTTAGTAGAAAAGATGTGAACTACATCACTTAAAAATAAATCTAATATAGCCACTTGGGGACAGGAAAAAAAAGTTATTCTTGGCTCCAATATATTTTGAAAATGATTACCAAAGGTCAAAGATTCTGGATTGTAAACTCTGATGGATACAGTGAGTATTCTGAAGACGAAAGGCATTCCCCAAAGTGATACATTTTAATTCATGATTCTTTTTAGACTGACTCTCATAGACAAGATTCAATCAGTAGCAAAGGCACTTTAACTTTAAAAACAGCAGTATAGCAAATCATTCCCAAAGATGCTCAAACTCACTGGTATAGTTCAGGAATTCATGACAGCCTTACTCTGCTTCAGGACATATACAGAGCTTTATCTGGAATGCAATTTTCTCACTCAAACTTCTCTTAATGCAAAGAGACTCAGAACAGAGTGGTTGGGAAACAGTGGTTCTCTGTGTCTAATCCACTGAGGATTGATACGAGGAAAGGGAAGGTTTGCCTCGTGAACATCTAGGTCCTCTGTGTAATCTTGCAGAACATTATACCTCTCCCAACTGTGATAGTAAGAAACTAACACAAGTCAAATAGTTTTTTTTTATTCAATCTTACTTTCATCACCTCTGTAGCTAACGTCCAATATTATCCCTGACACATGGAGCTCTTGGGTTAATCCCAGAAGAGGTAAATATCATCCACAGCATCTGGGGAATAAATTAATGCTTCAGGGCCTAAACTCTGTTGCTTCTGAAATTACACTGGTTTGAAACTCACACTTTCCCTTGAATTACAATATGTGTTTCCTTGAAAGTTTCTCTCTCAGGAAAACTCCCCCAATGCCAATTTAAACTCTGTTCCAAGCCCCAAATTAAATCACATCCTTGTGCAATTCAGATGTCATAAAAGCAGATAAAACGAAAGCTGAGTGAATAAAGGACACCAGTTCCCCTTGGAGGGAAATACAGTTTGATATATTTTTTTTTAGCTCGGAGACTTCTGAGACTCAGTTCTTATCATCTCTTAAGATGTGCAGCCTAGAGATTTACAAGAATTTGGGGGGAAAAAGAACAGAAAAATGCTTCCCAAAAATAGAAAACACATTTTAAAATCTTAACCATTGCCTTGAGGGCCTGTGGGTAGAACACTATCTTATCTGATCTGTTGTCTTTTGCTGCATAACAAACCATTCCAAAACTCAGTGGCTTAAAATAACAGCCATTTTACTTGCTCATGATTCTCTGTGTAAACAATTTGAGCTGGGCTCAGCAGGATGGTTCTTGTGTTGATCTCACTTAGGGTCACTCACGTACCTGCAGGTGTCTGGAGGCTTAACTGCAGCTGTTGGGTCTATGTGATCTCACTCACATGTCCTGTGGTTGGTGTGCTGTGGGCTGAGTTACAGGCCTCCAGCAAGCTAGTGTGGGCTTCTTCACAGGGCAGCTGATTACCAGGGGATGAGAACAAAAGCCTGTGCCTAAGCTTAGAACTCTCACAGCATCCCTCCTGCTACATTCTATTGGTCAAAGCAGCCACAAGGCCCATCCAAATCCAAGGGTAGGGAAATAGAGCCCATTCTTGATATCAGAAACTGCGAAGGATCTGCGGCCCTTTTAAATCAACCACACCATCTGATTTCCACAGCACAGAGATGGAGGGGACCGAATATTCTGACCTCAGGCAGAGTTTTATTTACTTTTCTTCATTTCTTCACAGGAAAGGAACATTTACTTTCTGACAACGTCAGGATTATCAGTTTTTAAAAGACTCAAGGTTAAGGAATACTCAACATGGAATCAGAAAATAATGAAAATCAATTATTCATGAACTAGAAGTCCAACAGCTATAAATACATATATATGTGTGTATATATATGTGTATATACACACATATATATGCACGTAAGAGGATATATTTATATCTTGACCATCAGAAGAACCTGGAAAAATTTTGCTAAATATTCATGTCAAGTCTCACCTCAGATATACAGAACAAGGGCTCGCTGGATCAGTGCTTCTTCTTTTACTTACTTTTTTAATTAATTAATTAATTTTTGGCTGCGTTGTGTCTTCGTTGCTGCACATAGGCTTTCTCTAATTGTGGTGAGCAGGGGTTACTCCTTGTTGCGGTGCACAGGCTTCTCACTGCAGTGGCTTCTCTTGTTGTGAAGCACGGTCTCTAGGTGTATGGGCTTCAGTAATTGTAGCTTGTGGGCTCTAGAGTGCAGGCTCAGTAGTTGTGGTGCATGGGCTTAGTTGCTCCGTGGCATGTGGGATCTTCCTGGACCAGGGCTCAAACCTATGTCCCCTGCATTGGCAGGCGGATTCTTAACCACGGTGCCACCGGGGAAGTCCTTCTTCTTTTATTTTTTAAAAAAATTTTGCAAAGAAAAATTTGAAAGATACCCCAAAGTAGAATAATACCATGAATTCTCATGTATTCATCCCTCACCTTCAACATTTAACATTTTGCCAATTTTCTTTCATCTTTCAGTCCTCCCCACTTCTTTCTCTTTATAGTGTATTAAAGTAAGTTTCAGAAAATATGATTTTTTTCTTGATATGTGTATTTATTAAAGATTTCCCAGATGATTGATACGCAGGTGGATGAGACAGAAAGAGTTGGGGGGTCACAGTATCCACCACGGGCTCCTCTATGATTCCCAGTCTTTATACCTGGGTCAGGGCCATGGGACTTGTCCTGGCCAATAGCTAAGGGTAGCAGTAACTGGCATCCTTCCAGCTTGAGGCGTTAAGAGCTAGGGGCCTCCTCCATGGCTCTATCCTCCTGTCTCAGTGACCTTGGAATTCTGATGTTCCAAGTGACATCGATACAGGATGGAAGGAGGCTGCCACTTTACAGCAGATTTTATGTGAGAAGTCTTTACCTTCTCAAGCTACTAAAACTGGGGAGTTTATCTTTTATCTCAGCATAGCCTAGCCTCGTTGAAAAGAAGCACAATGTCAGCAGCCCTATTTGCTTCTAGCCTACCATGAGACCAGAGGCAATTCAGCAAAACTCTTTAAGCCTCAGTTTCTTCATACACAGAATGGGTAGCAATAAGTGGTGAGAGTGAGATAGTGGGAGAAAAACTGTTTAAAAAATTATAAATTATTATAAAATGCGGTGGTTTGTTAGATGATTGTTCAGGCTAGCAAAACCCCCTTCCTACCATCAAGAACTGAAAAACATGAGAAGGACTATGCACAATTTGTCACACAGGAAAGGTTTTATTAGTTCATCCACAATAGTAGATCCACAATGTTACTATATTTTAAACTATTAACATTGGGATTGCATGTATCTATAGTCACAATTTTAAAACCTCAGCAGTAGGCCATATGGAAAAAGGATCATTTTGAACTGATTCATACAGTCTTTGTAACCCTGTGGGATGTAGTCCTGGGTGCTTGGAGGGGGCAGAAGGTCATTACCCATAAAGTGTCCTGCACACCCACCCAAATTCATCTACATTTCCCAACTCCACCAACGTATTTAGTAGGAACAACAGGTTCACATGACAGTAGGGTTGTGATATAATTCATCTTCCAAACCCAGACATAGAGTGAAAGGAATAGTAGTGATAATAATGCAAGGATAACAGGTGTACCTGGGAACCTGGGAGACATGGTCCCCCTACACTTGTGTACAAATAGAGGATAGGAAGAAAGAGTACGAATAATTTCATAATTGATCAAGAAATAAATATTTATACCTAGTTTTTTGTAAAGAGGAGGAGGGGAAGGAAGAGGGAGAGAAGGAGGAAGAGAAGACAGAGCAAAAATGAGGAAGCTGGGAAAGGAAGGACGAAAAGAGAAGGGAAGGGAAGGGAAGGGGAGGGGAAAAAAGAAAGGAAGAAAAAGCACTGGTGCCCTAACCTACATCTATAATGGGATTAAACTGTGGGGAAACAGCTTTATTTGCCCAAACTGATGGGCCTTTGGGGGTAGCAAACCACACCCTTGAAGGTCAAGGAACTGCCCTCACAGGGCGTGTGACTTGACCACCATGACTGGGCATTTCTGAGAAGCAGATGGGTTTGGAGAAGACAGGTGAATAGCCAGGAGGGCAGCCTTCTGGAGGCCCTGACAGCTAGGCTAAGAATTTTGGTTTTAATTCTTTAAGTTCAGCTTCTCAGAGTTCCCAGGTCCCTGGGAATACATACTGAGGGGCCAGAGGATATGAGAAGCCACAGAATAAACTAGATGCTTATTTCTAATGGGTCAAATTTTTTAGTCATGGTGGCGTATATGCAGAGATTGAACATTTTCACCAAAAATTATTTTAGGATTACATTAAAACATTCAAAAGTACATTATGAAATGCAAAAGCCTTATGTCTTTTAAAGGCACAACACAAGGATTCATTTTTTAAATGTCTGTTTGTTTTGCAACTTTGCAAAATTCGTCTGTTTGAGCTCTATCCTCAGGCCATGGAATTTTGCGTTTATTCTTTTCTTCAGAGAAGCACTTGGGCAGAAATGTTTGAAATGGCTTTTTTTTAAGCAGCAGGACATCAGCAAAGAAGACAGCAGGGAGCTGTGACATAAATGTTGTCTTGGAAATGTTAGTCTGGCACCTGTAGGGTAAATGGAGTACAGGGCAGTGGAAGCAGAGAGGAGTAGACAATCAGGCCCACAAAAGACCAAGCAAGGAAGGTTTGGGCCTGGCTGATGAGTTTAACGATCTGAGAATGGAGGAATGCCCCAGACGTCCCTCCTGCTACCCTTGAAACCAGTCCTTTGTCCCTGCTCTCAGCAACTTTATGATGTCTCAATACAAAGATACCAAAAAACACTAGACATAGGAGTTTTCTCTTGTAGCCTCAGCAGCCCATACAGGGCCTGGCATTTAAGAGGTACCCAGTAAATGTTTGTAAGATGGGATGGAATTAAATGGAATGGGATGGGATGATGGGAAGGAAGTGACAAGATTTACTGACTGAATGAATAATTATGTGAGAAAGAAAATCCAGAGAAAATTGCTGGCCTGCCTTATGAGGAACAGCATGTAACTTAATTTGAAATGCAATGCAATGTGTGCACTATTATTAACAACAAAGATTCAGTACTGTGCAAACTAGGAGCTCCTTACATGTATGAAGAGCTCTGAATGTAAAAGCAAGGTATTGATGCTCGTGGTGTTATTGTATCTCAGATGAAGGAGCAGTAACACTGGAGGAACTGGCTCTGGACACAGACCTCAGGGCACTCACAACCAGCCAACCAGCCTCCGAAAGCTACTAGAGGAACAGGACCTTGCAAAAGGCCAAGCAATGTATAAAGTAAGGTGAAGAACTCCCAAAACCTCAGCAGCACCCTCAGGCTAGGCTCCCAGGTCCAGATTCAACTGCTTTTCTGTCTCGTTTCTGTCGCTCTGATCACTGACTATGTTATGTTACCTGGCAGAAGGGACTTTGTAGATATGATTAAGATTACAGATTTTGAGATTGCGAGGTAATCCTGGATTATGTAAGTGGGTCCAATCTAACCACATTAGCTCTTAAAAATCAGCCCTTAAAAAGTCTGTGAGAGAGAGAGATGAGACATGACAAGGACTCAATATATATTGCTAGCTTTATAGACAAATGTATGAGACAAGGCATGTGAGCAGCTGCTAGAACGTGAGAACTCTACCCAGATGACAACTAGCAAGGTAACAGAAACCTCAGTCCAACAACCACATGAACCTGAATTCTGCCAGGAAGCCTATATGAACCTGGGGACAGAGTCTCCCCCAGAGACTCCAGTAAGGAACACAGCTCCGCCCACACCTTGGTTCTAACCCACTGAGACCTGAGTCAGACTTCTAACCTACATAATTGCAAGATAATAAACTTGTGTCACTCAATTGTGGTAAGTTGCTATAATAATAATAGAAAACTCATACAGTGGCCATGAAATGTATTTGTCAAAGTAAACAACTCGATGTACATAATGAAAGACAGACTTACAAAAGCCAAAGATTAAATTTATAAGCCAAGAGACAGACAAAGAAACAAAGAAACAAACAAAATAGAACAAATAAAGAGGTGAAAGGTATACAAACAGTGTTAAGAGTTACAAGGTCAGAAGTGGTGCCAATAGCAACTTAATAAAAATCCCAAAAGGACAGGAAAAAGAGGCTGTAGGAGAGGAAATAATTGAAGACTAATAACTGAGAAATTCCCTAGTAATTAAAAATAATTATAATACAGATTGAAAGGGATCATAGAATTCCTAGCAAAGATATACAATAATGTTTTTAATAAATATAAATAAATAAATATACAAACCCACACCTAGGTATATCAGAATTTACACCGAAACCAGAAAAGTCTGAAAGTTTACAGAAGGGGAAAAAGCAAAACAAGAATCAGATAAACATCTATCTTCTCAACAGATTACTTTCAGTGGAAAATAAAGGATAACTTACGCTTTCACTTTACCTGTAGGGGAATAAAGATATTTTCAGTCAAAACAGGACTTAAAAGTATTCAAGCAAAAATAAAAATTAACCCAAAGGGAAGCAATGGGATATATAACTAAGTATATTAAAAGAAGTATCTAAATAAATAAATACAAAAATATATATTGATTACCTGGAAATAAAATCTTAAATAATACCTACAAGAGATCTAGAGTAGGAGAAGACACCAAAAGAGCTGAAAGTCCAGGAAGGTTCTTATTCTGTCTGAGGTGAAGACATTGTTAGTGATAAGCCTAAGACACTGATAGGGGAAAATGAGTGTATGAATGGCTCTTAGTGAGTAGGAAAGAGTAGCAGAAAAAATAAAAACAGAATGTATGCTTCTCACCAGTAGAAAAGAGAAAAAACTAACAGAAATTCTTGTTCTTTCAAATAGGTGACAGCGAAATAGAAAAGTCAGCACAGGAAAAGAAAAATAAGTAAGCACAGAAAATAGAAAATGCACTCTCATGTTCATAAATGTCAGAAATACGTTTTAATATGTTAATAACGATAATAAGTAGAATAATTAAACTCAGTAACTAAAATAAGATTATCAGATTTTATCTTTCAAAAAGATGCATCACTGATGTCTATAGAAGACAAAGAGGGGGAGGTGGCAGAGAGAAGTTGAAAATGAAAAGATTTTTTAAAAGATACACAAGACAAATATGAAACAAACAATAACCTAAAAAAACTGAGTGGCAGTATTTGAAGTAAAAATTCTAAAATAACTCAAAGTAAGTTTTCAAATGGTAAAAGGAAAAATATTATAAGAAGGTATGCAATCATAAACAGATGTATGTCTCTCTTCTTCTTTTTCTATTATAATTATATAACATATCAATGCAACAATGGATAGAATTACAGAAGAAAGTGGCTAAGTCTATAGTACATTATAGTTGAAGATTTTAACACATTCATATCCAAAAATTATAGATTGGGCAGACAAAAACGAAACATGAATAGATATTGGAACAGTCACCTCACAAAAATACAGTATATGATCCTGCTAGAGTAGGTATGAAATATTTTTTAAAAACATGTATTAAGTGACAAAGGAAATATAAATTAATTCCAAATCATCACTATAAGACAGACTATGTTCTCAGACTTTTGTAAAAAATTACAGACAACTGATAAAAATATAGCTGGATTATTTCATATGTATGGAAACTAAAATAATTATTTTTAGATCAGCCATTAGATAAAATGGATACTGTAAAGGAGTTGTGAAATACTAGAAATGAAAAACAATGAAAGCTATATTTGATAAAGAGTAATGAAATCAATCTAAGACAAGATTGAAAGAAAAATGGGGAAAAATTGAAAGAACACCAAAAAAAAATAATACTGATTAAAAAAGATTTTTTTTCCTGTGAAAAGTCTAATAACACAGATAATTTTCTGGAAGGACTAATAAAAGATACAAATGAACAAACTGTAGGGAATATGGGGATACAGGGGATACACTGCAGATACAGAAGTAATAAAGGCCATAAAAGCATATATGAATAACTACATGCCCATCTTTTTGAAAACCTAGATGGAAAGACTGAATTACTAGAAAAATGTAAAGTACACAAATCAGCACAATAAGAAATAGAATATTTGAAAAGGAAAATAATTTAAAAATAGAATGATAAATAAAATTATTTCTCTCCCATAATACAAAAAGCAGAAAAGAGGAAATAAAACAATAAAAATTAAAAGACCCATGCCTGGATGGTTTTAAAGGTGTTTACCATATTTTCAAGGAATAGATATTTTATACATTATAAATATATAATTTACGTGGACAATGGAAAAAGACAACAAAGTTGCCCAGATTTTCCAAAGAGTTGATACAAAACCCAGAAAGCACAAGAGACTTCTGCTTCCAACCAAGATGAAGTGAAAGGGACTGGATTTAACCTACCCACCTGAAACAATTTTTTTAAAAGAATAAAGACAACAGCTTTTACACATTGGGGACTAGGCAACAAAGGACAGTGATCCACAAGAGAGAGGAAACAAACAACATAAACCCTGTGATTGCCCCAGATTATCACCTGGAGGTAATTTCTAGACTGCTGTGTAAAAAGGAAGAACCCTGTTGTAGTCTAGTGATCTCCTTAAGTTGAGGAGACAGAGCTGGTAGTCTGAGAGACTAGATTTCACATGGAAAAGTACCAGATAAGATAAAGGTACACAGAGAGAGAACTCAAGAGATTGGCAGAGGGTTCCTGTGAAGACTTCAGTTGAGTATGTAGTACTCATGTATAATTTTCCTCATGTATATGAGGAAATTACCTACTGCTGGGGAAAGAACTATCCAAAGAAGCAGAAGGAACAATTCTCGAAGCTCACACAAGTCCAGAAATAGCACTTATTCCCACCAGCCAGAGTGAAAGTCTTTGTAAGGCACTGGACATTTCAGTACAGTACATAGTACTAAGAACTTGTATTGTTTCAGTGCTGGGCTAAAATCAGCCCTAGACGAAAAGCTTTTCTAGCCCTGCCTAACAAAAGTTAAAAGCAAAGCCTCAAAAGGAAGAAACTGTTTCCAAGTAACTCATTTGCATCCTAGAACAAAGTTTAAATATTCTTATAATAATACAAAAACTTCCAGTACCCTGTAAAGGTAAAATTCTGAATATATGACATCAAATAAAAAGTTACTAAGCATGCAAAGATATGGGTAAATATGGGCCATAATATGGCATAATATCTATCAATGGAAACTGGTTCATAAATTACACAGAACTATAGAATTAGTAAACAAAAATATTGAAACATGTAACTATATTCTATATGCTCAAGAATACAGAGGAAAGATTAAGCATGGTATGCAGAGACAGAGAAGATTTTTTAAAAAAAGACCCAACTTGAAATTTTACAGATGAAAAATATAATGACTGTGATGAAAAAATACCCTGGAAGAAATGAATGCTATTTTAGACACTAAAGAAGAAAAGATTAGTGAACCTGAAGACACAGCAATAGAAACTGTCCAAAATAAAACATCTGGAGAACAAAGATTGAGAAGAAAATGACCAGAGCACCAGTAAGCAGCCTAATATATATATAATTGAAGTCCTTAAAGGAGAGGGAAATATTTGAAGAAATTATGGCTGAAATTTTTCAAAATTTGATGAAGAAAATAAACCCACATACCTAAGAAGCTAAGCAAAATAAATTTGTGTTATATATATAAACATATATGTATTTATATGCATACAGACACACACACACACAATGCATGGTCAAGAGGGAGAAATGAAAATATGCTGTAATAAGGTTGTTGTGTCACATGTGCCATTGTACAATATTCCCTGAAGTCATTCACAGGGTTCATGTAAGCCATAAACCCAAACACTGCCGTTAAAAAAAACAACAACAAAAGAGGTACAGCTAACAAGACAATACAGGAGGCAAAATGTAACCATAAATTGTGCTCAGTTAGCTCAAATAAAGACAAAGGAAAGAGGGAACAAATAACAAATGGGAAAAACAGACCATAAATAGCAAAATGGTAGGTTTAAGCCCAACCATACTAATAATAACATTCAATGTAAATGATCTAAAAACTCTAATGAAATGACAGATTGTCAGACTGGATAAAAAATTAAGACTCACGTCATGTAGTTAAAACTTGCCTACAATGATCTGAAGCTAGACTCTAATATACACAAAAACAAAGTACTTATGCTTGGTTGTCAGGAATGCAATGACCATGTAAATCAAAGGAAGATTGTACTTGGACATTAGTTCAGAACTTTATCATGAGATGGTTGACATTTTGCAAAATAACATTATCAATAGCAACACTCTCACAGCGTTTTTGAGTCACATTTTCACATACCTAATCCGTCTGCATTTGTAGCTGCTATAGTCACAGTAATTCTCCAAATAGGTGCAAACATCTGATTATTTCTTTTTTGTTATAGCCAATGACCAGTCATTTACATATTGAAAACGCATCATTCTATGATTACTTCTTTTTTATTTCTCCTTTATATCACACTTAGGATTTTATGTAGAGGTTTTAAGATTATACATATTGGTGCCTTACATTATATAGGAATTTTATTTCAGGACAACAAATATAACATTGAAGCTCAACCATATCAAGGAAAACTTCAAAATATTAACAACACTTAAAGGAGTTGTTCCATCTATTAGAACTGGAAACCACTGGCATAGACCAACGTCCATAAATCACAGTGAAGGCACCTGAGGCCTGGGGAGAAAAATGACTTATCCAAAGTCACACAACTAGATTCATACTCACAGTGATCATATATACTGGGTTTTTCAGGACAGTGTTCCTCACTGTCCCAAATCATTGAAATATCTTTACGATAACTCCTAGATTACCAATTATAACCCAAAGGACTGAAAATCAGGACACATGGTCACCAGTTCTTTTTAAAAAAAACTCCATAGATAAGGTCTTAAATAGTAGCTAAAACCAACAAAAGTAAACACCGTAGGAGGACAGATACTCTCCTTTGGCAGCATTAAAAAATCAGGGGGGTGGGGTAGGGGAGGGAGGAGACAGTAAGTGGGGAAAATCTTCCATAAATAAATAAATAAATGTTTTTACTAATATACTATTTTCTATTAAAAAATAAACTTGTTTTGAAACTACAGTTTCACCAAAATATTCTGACTAGTGAAGATAGAGAATAATAAAAAATGCAATGATTCTCAACTGAAAGTATGCCCCGTCAGGGTGAATAAATCCAAAAAGCAGTACAGGGTGATAATGAGATTTTTATCAAACTTTTTTTTTAGCAGTTACAGAAATACCAGTATAAATGCTCTTTAGTGGTTCAGTTCCTGAGTGCCCAATTTGCCAGCAGCTGTCCCCAACCCTGTGACCCCAATATGGTACCATGTCTCCAGTGGTCAAGACTGCCACCTAGTGGCGGTTTTAGCACATTGACCCTCTGACATCAAGAAGGGGAATTCTCCCTGGAAAAGACATTTATTCTGGATTTATATATCCTGTGCCGCTCACCATGCTTCTGCCAACACATCATCCTTGAACTCACTGAATGCCTATTCACCATCAATATATCCTTCAACATTGCTTCTGACCAAGGAACTAATTTATAGTAGACATAAGAATGTACTGGTCTTATCATATATCTCATCTCCAGAAGCAACCAATCTTATCAAACAGAAGATTAGCCCTTTGAAAATACAGTTAGAACAGCATCTTGGAGACAATTCCTTGCAAGAATGAGGTACTGTCCTAAAGCATGTGGCTAGCAGTCCATAAATGGTGGTCTTTCTCTCATTTTTCTCTAAACCTAGGCAGACCTATGTTTAGAAACCAAAACGTGAACTTGCCAGTGGCATCTCTCTGTATTCTCCCATAGCTCTGATCGATGCCGGCTTAGTAGTAACAGCCCCCACGGGGAAAATGTTGCCACCCTGGGACACAGCAAATTGTTCCACTGAATTGGAAGCTGGCGGTCTTCCAGGGTCTGGGAAATTTTTGCTTTCTCTCTTATTTTGGGTTGTAGTTGCCTACTTTGGGAGGTGGCTTTGGCTTTGAAAAGTCAAGGTAGGGACCAGAGGAAAGTAAAGAAACTAGTCTCTGCTTAAGACAGAAACGTACTCTAGAGTTAAGGAGAAAAGATCAAAAGAACAGTCAGAATCCTAGGGTTTACAACATGGCTCAACAGAGTGGATAAGAGAGTAGAGATTCAAAGTAGAAGCTACTCCTGGAATAAATGGTGGGCATTAAACCTGAGCTTTTCCTGTACAGTGAGTGTACATATGCCTTTCTCACTATTCAGATCAGCAAATTTATGCTTAGAGAAGTTAAATAACTTGTCCAAGATCAATCAGATTCAATGCAGATGTGTCTGACTCCAGAATCCAAGGTCTTAAGGAATAAGACATACTATTTCTGACTCAAGAGCTCTCTGGGAAAACAAACAAGCAACCAAATAGATATCTCATAGAGAGGTGATCAGTGCTCCAGAGAAATTCTTTCAGCTGCTGTTTTGCTCCATTGGGGGTTGTAGGTGAAGACCAGGATGTTTTCAAGGTAACAACGTTGCTTGAAGAACGTGGGGAACCCACTGGTGAGTTCCTCTGCCAGGATTTTGCCTGGGTCAGCCTTGGTTTTGAGGACAAGCCTGAATTAAAAGCATAGCTCCCAGTCTTCCCTGGTGGCGCAGTGGTTGAGAGTCCGCCTGCCGATGCAGGGGACACGGGTTCGTGCCCCGGTCCAGGAAGATCCCATATGCCGCGGAGCGGCTGGGCCCGTGAGCCATGGCCGCTGAGCCTGCGCGTCCGGAGCCTGTGCTCCACAACAGGAGAGGCCACAGCAGTGAGAGGCCCACGTACCGCAAAAAAAAAAAAAAAAAAAAAAAAAAAGCATAGCTCCCAGGAAAGCAGATGAGTTTCTCCCAGGAATTCAGTATCAACTCAGCCCATCCCCCTGAACCTGAACTACGGAAGCTTTGGAAGGTGTAGAAGTTGTGGCTCTCACAAGTCAGCTATGGAGTATTTGGGGTGGATGTGCTAAAGAAAGGGAGACCAGGGAACTAAGGAACCCAATTTTGCCATAAACCCCAGAAAACACAAACCAGACAGAAATGGCAAGCCTGTCCATAATCCATGAGTGCGAAGAAAGATCAGTGATTCACTTGCAAACCTGCTCCAACTTGTTACAACCTCGCTGTGTTGGAATCTTCAAGCCAGGGAACTGGATTGGGGCCCTTGCTTCATTTTCTGAAGACGGGGCCCTAACTGATTTCGCCTCCCCAAGAAATATGTACACTGGGCCCAGCTCATTGGTCTGACCTGCTGCCTACGTTTCCCATCTGCACTTCTAGTTTCCTGTCACCTCTGGTCACTATGTATTACTCAGCATATTTTATCTTAAACACCTGGATTCCCAACTCCTCTTCTTTAACTGTGGTGACTGAACATCTCCAAACTACTACCTGGTCCTCCAGACACACCTGCTTGACTGGAAAGTTCTTCATTACTCCTAAAGCCTGCAGGAAGTGGCCAAAGTGACACATTCATTGTAGTCAATGCCACCCACCCAATGGGGGCAACATGGGTTAAGCCAGAGAAGACTCTCCTACTCTGAAAACAGATTCTCTCAATGAAGCGAAATAACAAATGGAAAAGTTCCTTAAGTAGTTACTGGTATGTAACAAGTGCAAAATAGATAATGGTTCCTTTTCCCCTTATCTGTTGGTGTTTAACCTTTTAAAACAATTATTTAGAATACGGTGATATTTCTATTCTATGTCTAAAATGAAATGCACTTTTGATACGATCCTATGAAGCCCCAGGATTGTTGAGCCCGGGCTCAAATTTTTCTACGTACATCTGGAAGACAAACTCAGAAAAATGTAGTCTGGTGAACTACAATTCACTCTGTAGCCAGACTGTTTACACTAGAATTTGCCTTACTTTGGGCTAAATCTAGGAAATAAATGAGTCAGAGTCACAGTTAAGCACGCCTGGGTAGCTCCAGACGATCCAGACAAATTGTATTTTGCGGTACACTGATTAAGACTTTAACCACGCAGCAGCCAAAAAGAAGGAGGTAAATCTATGCCTACTAATATGAAGAGATCTCCAAAGCACACACTTGGTTGAGGAAAAAGGAGAGCTCTAGCATGAATAACGTAGGGGCATCTGCCATTATTCTGTCTGCTCAACAGTAACAACAACAAAAACTTCCTATTTGGGTGGACTTTTCTACGTTAGGGGGATACTTGGGAGGCAAGGCTCCTCCTTCCACTGTGAAAACTGAAAGGGGCAGGTTCTCCTTCTCTCCAACCCCAGCACTAGGAAATGATTCAGGTCTGACCGACAGGAAGTTCCCACTTGCTTCCGTTTCATCTCAACGGAGCAACGGAATGGAGGAGGGAGGGTAGAGGTCATCTGGTCCACCTCTCATTCGACTGTTCCCACAGGTTGCTGACAGATCTCCCCTTGTGGTCACACCCCTACTCCCTCAAATCTCGTCACAAATGGCCAGAGTGATGTAGGGAGAAGGCAAATCCGGCTGCTGCCCTCCCTAGAGCCCTGCACGGCTCACCTGCACATACAGAATGCAATCCAGGCTCCTTAATATGTACTCCGCCTCCATGACCCGGTCTCTGTCCAAGCCCCCAGACCCATCTCTTACCACCACCCAGCCCACCTTCACGTTAGACCCCACCCTTGCTGAACCCTCTGGGGTTTCTCAAGCCATCCTGCTCTCTCACCTTCCCAGGCTTCTGTCTGACTAACTCTTACTGTTCTATTCTCAGCTCACTCAGAGCTGCTCCTCCAGGAAACGTCCCATAACCATCGTCAGTGCCTCCCTGTGCCCAGCCTGCCCAGCCTCTAGATGCCTCTCTTTTCTTCCATAGTCCACTCTGCATTCTTCTGTTTCGGCATTAATCACATTTAAAGGATGTAGGACTTCCCTGGCGGTACAGTGGTTAAGACTCCATGCTCCCGATGCAGGGGGCATGGGTTCCGCCCCTGGTGGGGGAACTAAGATCTCACATGTTACATGGCATAGCCAAATAATAATAATAATAAATTATGTACAGTGTCTGTGGCTGTGTTGCCAGTGAGCAACTTGAGGACAGGAAACATGTCTTACTCATCTTGGCCTATAATAGGAAGTCTTTGTACCAGTGAATGACAAGCAAAAGACTTAGGATTTTTTCTACACTGTCTCTGTAGTGAGTCTGCTCTCCCATCCCCCGCAATGATTGTTTTACCCCTTCTTCACACCTCTCATAATCCTGACAGATTTACCCAGCTCTTCTCTTCCAGAGACTCTCACCTCTCCCTTCATAAGCAAACCAACCAGAAGGAAACGCCTGCCCCATCACTGCTGGACCTCCTCACCTGTCTGCATCTCCACCCACCATCTCCTGGCTTCCTCCTGTTACAATCACTCCAGCCTCAAAATTCACTTTGTTATAAAGCAGAAACTAACACACCATTGTAAAGCAATTATACTCCAATAAAGATGTTAAAAAAAAAAAACCTGTTCTTATAAAGCAAAAAAAAAAAATCCCAGCTGGCGGCGGCACCGTGTATTCCGGATCCCTCTCCTTCTCACCTTGTTGGGAACTGATCGCATCTGAATTGCCTCTCACTCCTTCAAGTATCTTCAATCTGCTTTCCATCGGCATTCAAACTGGCTCTATTCTCTCCAATCTTAAAATGAAAACAAAGAAGCCAACAACAGAACTGAAAAACTTGCCTTGACCCAGAGATTACACCACTTCTCTACTTCCCTTGACAGCCCAGCCCCCACAGCAGCCGTGTCCTCCTTTCCGAAAAACTGTCTTCCCAGGGCTTCGGTGACTCCACACCCCACCTTCCCAGCTTCCCTTCTGCCTTTCTGGCTCTTCCTCCCCTACCTGCTTTGCTGGCTCCTCTCTTTATGTGAACATGAGTGGAGTTAATCAGGGCTGGGACCTGGGCCCTCTTCACTCCTCACTCATCATTTTCTCCCTTGGCAATCTCAAAGGTCCCACAGCCCTTTATGTGCCAGAGACTCTCAAATATGTATCTCCAGCCAAGGCCTCTCTTCTGGGCTTCAGATAGGACCATCAACTGCCTATCTGCTATCTGTTATGAGATGCTCTGTCTCACGAGCATCTCAAACTTATCATGTCCCAAACTGAAGTCTTGGTCCTCCCAGCCCCGAGCCCTCAAGCAGTCCCTCCTCTGGCTTTTTCCATCTCAGTAAATGGCTCTTTCATCCAGGCAGTGGCTCGTGCCCGAAAAGTGGGAGTCATCTTGGCCCTTTCCTTTCCCTCAGTGCTTAAATCCAACCAATGACCAAATCCTGCAGGTTCTACTTCCAATATAAATTTCCAGCGCATCGATCTGCACTGCCGCTGCCCTAGTCTGACGGCCGGCAGCTCTCCCCTGGGCCTGGATTCCTAGAAACTCTCCTATATGACCTTCCTTCTCTGCAGTCTCCAGAAAGTTTCTTTAACCGACGAACATTGAATCTTAACATTTCCCCACTTAAAACAGTTTAATCACTTTCTATTGTGCTTGAGATAAAACTTAAAAACCCTTAACAAGCCCCATCAGATGTTATATGACCTGGCCCTTGCCTCACTCAGCAGCCAAAACACGTCATCCACATCTCTGGTCACGATGTCCCAGCCACAGTGGCCTTCTTTCCTTTCCTGAAAATTACCATGCACATTTCTAATCCTGCCACTGGCATGTCTTAACATGCTAATCCTATATCCCTCTATCCTTCCCCTGGCTAGTGTCTGTGAATCCTTCAGGACGAGTCCTAACTGCTCCCTCACCAAAAAAAGACTTCGTTCCTCCCCCAAGTTAAACATGATCTTAATTTTTCCTTCATATAAGTTCCATACTTCACCATTATTTATTTATTCATGTGATTACTTGTTGAATGACCGTAAGCTTCAAGAAAACAGGGATGAATGCTACAGCATGCAAAAACCCACAGACTGTATGTTTCCATTTATTTGAAATTTCCAGAATAGGAAAATCCCTAGAGACAGAAAGCAGATGAATGGTTGTAAGGGTCTGGAGAAAGGGTAACGGGGAATGACTGCTAATAGGGTTTCTTTTGGGGTGAGAAAAGTGTTCTGAAATTAACTAGCGGTGACGGTTGCACAACTCTATGAATATAGTAAATACCACTGAAATGTACATGTTAAACGAGTGAACTGTATGGTATATAAATTATATCCCAATAAAGGTTCTTAACAAAATAAAAAGAACTGCCCTTGCCTTGCCCTCAAAAGCTGCAGGGCTTCCCTGGTGGCGCAGTGGTTGAGAGTCCGCCTGCCGATGCAGGGGACACGGGTTCGTGCCCTGGTCTGGGAAGATCCCACATGCCGCGGAGCGGCTGGGCCCGTGAGCCATGGCCGCTGAGCCTGCGCGTCCGGAGCCTGTGCTCCGCAACGGGAGAGGCCATGGCAGTGAGAGGCCCGCGTACCGCAAAAAAAAAAAAAAAAAAAAAAAAAAAAAATTGTTGTAAAAGCTGCAGTAAAGATATTACATCAATGCAAAGCAAAATATGGTAAGTGCTTGGAGAGTAGGCACCACCAAGTCTTTCCAGGATGCTCTGACCCACGGCTTAATCAGGGTCATCTGGACTGCTGATGCCAGGAGGGATTTCTGACTTGATTTAATTGGCCCTCTAGGCCTGACTCAGAGATAAACCTTTATTTTGGGAGAAAGAAAAAGGGATGCAAGATAATGAAGAATTTTCTTTTCACTCCCTCCTCCATTCTTCCCCTCGTCACTCCACAAATCTAGAAACAGCTTTCCCTTAAATAGACAGACGCCCCCCTGCACTTTGAGATTTTTATCCCAAAGTGAAGACTGGCATAGACATCAGGGGCGGCCTGGAGACTGATATCAAACAGCCAGTAACCGGAAAGGTTTCATCTCAAATCAGTCTCTGATGGCTTGACATAAAGTTGTATATGATCTTCTCCCTTCATTACCAAAGTACATGTCGTTCTAGGCTTTTTCCATGCAAAAATTTATTTTAATATAATCATTATGTGTATAATTTAACATGTATAACATTATAGTACCAGTACTTAACATGTTTTTACCTACCTTCTTAAGCAATGTTCCATCTAAAAGACATTTAACAGTCATCTTAACTAATCCCTCACGGTAAGACATTTAAGTGGCTCCAGCTTCTGCTGTTATGAAAATGCAGCAGTAAACACATTTATACATAAAGTTGTTTCCATACTTAGCTTTATTTCACTGAGACAGATTCCCCAAAGTGAAATTTCTATTCTAATGTCTTTCATTTTTTTTTAGTCCCTTGGCAAAGACACATTACTTTTCTTATGTTGGGTTGAGTCCTTTGATCAGATTTTACAACTGCTTGTTTCTCAAACGTGCAAAGGCAAAACTCAAAACAGTGGAAGCAATATTCACACTTTCTTGATACATTTAATACAACTAAGTGCCACAGAGGAAAAACACCCCTTTGACATTGACATTGGAGCTACCATGTGCCAAACACAGAACTAACTGTTTTGGAAATATTAACTCATTTAATTCTTTCAATAGCTCTAAGAAGTAGTCACTCTCATCATCCCTGTTTTGCCAATGAGGACACCTCGCCAAGGGCACACAGGTGGTAAGTGAGGGGGCCACAGTCATGGACACTGGTGGTCTGGCTCCAGAATCTGGGTTCTCAACCAGTATGCTGAACCCAAATTTGGAGTCAGAAGATCTAGGTTGGGGTTCCAGCTCCACCACTCACTGAACTATGGACAGGTCAGTAAATCACTCCTACTAGTTATATTATCTCTTTTTCAAACATATGCACACATGACTTTACATGAATGCATATGTGTTACCAGATCATGCATTCCTTTTTCTAATATAAATTTATTTATTTATTCATTTATTTATATTTGGCTGCATTGGGTCTTCATTGCTGTGTGCGAGCTTTCTCTAGTAGCGGCGAGCGGGGGCTACTCTTCGTTGCGGTGTGCGGGCTTCTCATTGCGGTGGCTTCTCTTGTTACACAGCACGGGCTCTAGGTGTGTGGGCTTCAGTAGTTGTGGCACGTGGGCTCAGTAGTTGTGGCTTGCGGGGTGCAGAGCACAGGCTCAGTAGTTGTCGCGCACAGGCTTCGTTGCTCCGCAGCATGTGGGATCTTCCTGGACCAGGGCTAGAACCCATGTCCCCTGCATTAGCAGGCGGATTCTTAACCACTGTGCCACCAGGGAAGTCCCACATCATGCATTCTTAATGCAGTCTTTTTTCCTTTTTAGCTTAATTTCATTCTTCCCCTCTCCATCCCCTCTACCCTCACAGGCACTCACCCCTACATTTATCGTCCATGTTAACAACCTAGTACGTACCCTTTCATGGTATTCTCCATACTCACACAATCACGCACACACATATACTGCACACACACTTATTTTGCACGGATTATCGTTGTTTACACAGATCATATTTGTTTCACTCAGGACCCAATCAAGAAAACAGAAACTACTACTCTAAGATAGTTCAGACAGAGAGAATTTAATGCAGGATACTGGTCACACTGGTCATGGGAGAGCTAAGAAGCCAGGCAGGGAGTGGTGAGGCAGCCTAGAGGTTGGCAAGAGCAGTGAACCACTACCAGCTCTGGGCTGTAGGTGCAAAGGAAAGAGGCAGTGTTACCCCATCCCAGCAGCTATGGTCACCTGGTGGAAGCTGGCACCAGGGCGAAGTTGTCCAGTGAGACCAGAGCCACGGAGGGGAGACACCGTTGTCACCATAGTGAGGTGGCATTCCCCCATTCATTTAAGTGAATGGACATGAAGCTACTTTGTAAACCAGAAAACTGAGTAGTAGAATGTAAGCTTTATTGGAAATAGTATGTCACTGTGAGATGTCATGTAGTCGAGAGTGAGCCAGGGAGAGAGAGAGCAGAAGAGGTTGGGGAGGGTCAGCACATGTCAGGTCACGCGGGGGGCCTTGGAGAAATTCAGCTTGTAATAATCATCATCATAAAACAGAGAAGGGAGAGAAGAAGCCCTACGGAAATCCATGCGGGGGCCAAGACTGCCGTGGGCACTGTAAATGCTCTCCTGAGAAAGGAGCCAGAGACTTCCTTGCAGAGGTCACCTGTTTTAAAAACCGATAGGCGAGAGGGAGGAGCCCCCACAATGGTAGCCGCCGGCACAGGCTTCACGTGGTAGAAGGAGCCCCCCTGTATGTGCCACCCTCCACCTCTCCAGGAGACTCTCCAAGACCAGCAGGTAAAGGAACAATCGTTTCCAGGCTGCTTAGGGTGAAGGAGGACACACAGGAGACTGATACACAGACTTCCCACCATTCCTGTTTTCAGCTCCATACTCCACCCTTACCTTCTGAGAGTTATCCTTAAAACTATCCAAAGCAGTACTAGGAGGACACGGAATTCGTGTCTCCTCACAACTAGGGCACCTACCAGGCACCAGTGGGGGACCACGGACACCTAAGGGGATGGGAGGAACCCCCAGTGACCGGCTTGCGGGATCTTGGTTCCCAGGCTGGAGGTCAGGCCTGAGCTCCTGTGGTTATCAATCAGAGTGAAGCCTCCCAGAGGTCCTCATCTCAGCAACAAGACCCAGCTCTATCTAACTGCCTGCAAACTCCACTGTTGGACATCTCAGGCCAAACAACCAGTAAGACAGGAATACAGCACCACCCATCAAAAAAAAAAAAAGAAACGACAAAAAAAAAACTGTTACAGATGAAGGAGCAAGGTAAAAACCTACAAGACCAAATAAATGAAGATGAAATAGGCAACCTACCTGAAAAAGAATTCAGAGTAATGATAGTAAAGATGATCCAAAACCTCAGAAACAGAATGGAGAAAATACAAGAAACATTTAACAAGAATCTAGAAGAATTAAAGAGCAAACAAATAGTGATGAACAACACAATTACTGAAATTAAAAATACTCTAGAAGGAATCAATAACAAAATGAAATAAATAACGAAACACGAGCTTTAAATGACACATTAAACAAGATGGACTTAATTGATATTTATAGGACATTCCATCCAAGAACAACAGAATACACTTTGTTCTCAAGTGCTCATGGAACATTCTTCAGGATAGACCAAACTTGGGTCCAAATCAAGCCTTGGTAAATTTAAGAAAATTGAAATCGTATCAAGTACCTTTTCCAACCACAAGGGTACAAGACTAGATATCAATTACAGGAAAAAAAGCTGTAAAAAAAATACAAACACATGGAGGCTAAACAATACACTACTAAATAACCAAGAGATCACTGAAGAAATCAAAGAAGAAATCAAAAACTACCTAGAAACAAATGACAATGAAAACACGATGACCCAAAACCTTTGGGATGCAGCAAGAGCAGTTCTAAGAGGGAAGTTTATAGCAATACAATCCTAACTCAAGAAACAAGAAACATCTCAAATAAACAACCTAACCTTACACCTAAAGCAATCAGAGAAAGAAGAACAGAAAAACCTCCAAAGGTAGAAGGAAAGAAATCATAAAGATCAGATCAGAAATAAATGAAAAAGAAAGGAAGGAAACAATAGCAAAGATCAATAAAATTAAAAGCTGGTTCTTTGAGAAGATAAACAGAATCGATAACCCTTTAGCCAGATTCATCAAGAAAAAAAGGGAGAAGACTCAAATCAATAGAATTAGAAATTAAAAAGGAGAAGTAACAACTGACACTGCAGAAATACAAAGGATCATGAGAGATTACTACAAGCAACTATATGCCAATAAAATGGACAACCTGGAACAAATGGACAAATTCTTAGAAAAGCACAACCTTCTGAGACTGAACCAAGAAGAAATAGAAAATATGAACAGACCAATCACAAGTAATGAAATTGAAACTCTGATTAAAAATCTTCCAACGAACAAAAGTCCAGGACCAGATGGCTTCACAGGTGAATTCTATCAAACATTTAGAGACGAGCTAACACCCAGCTTTCTCAAACTCTTCCAAAAAATTACAGAGGAAGGAACACTCCCAAACTCATTCTATGAGGCCACCATCATCCTGATACCAAAACCAGACAATGATACTACAAAAAAAAGAAAATTACAGACCAATATCACTGATGAATATAGATGCAAAAATCCTCAACAAAATACTAGTGAACAGAATCCAACAGCACATTAAAAGGATCATATACCATGATCAAGTGGAGATTATCCCAGGGATGCAAGAGTTCCTCAACATATGCAAATCAGTCAATGTGAGACACCATATTAACAAATTGAAGAATAAAAACCATATGATCATTTCAATAGAGGCAGAAAAAGCTTTTGACAAAATTCAACACCCATTCATGATAAAACCTCTCCAGAAAGTGGGCATAGAGGGAACCTACCTCAACACAATAAATGCCATATCTGACAAACCCACAGCAAACATCATTCTCAATGATGAAATATTGAAAGCATTTCCTCTAAGATCAGGAACAAGACAAGGACTTCCACTCACACCACTATTATTTAACATAGTTTTGGAAGTACTAGCCATGGCATTCTGAGAAGAAAAAGAAATAACAGGAATACAAATTGGAAAAGAGGAAGTAAAACTGTCACTGTTTCCAGGTGACATGATACTATACATAGATAATCCTAAAGACGCCACCAGAAAACTACTAGAGCTCATCAATGAATCTGGTAAAGTTGCAGGATACAAAATTAATGCACAGAAATCTCTTGCATTCCTATCCACTAAAAATGAAAGATCAGAAATAGAAATTAAGGAAACAATCCCATTCACCACTGCAACAAAAAGAATAAAATACCTAGGAATAGACCTACCTAAGGAGGTAAAAGACCTGTACTCAGAAAACTATAAGACACTGATGAAAGAAATCAAAGATGACACAAACAGATGGAGAGATATACCATGTTCTTGGATTGGAAGAATCAATATTGTGAAAATGACTCTACTACCCAAAGCAATCTACAGATTCAATGCAACCCCTATCAAATTACCAATGGTATTTTTTTACAGAACTAGAACAAAAAATCTTAAAATTTGTATGGAGACGCAAAAGACCCCAAATAGCCAATCTTGAGGGAAACAATCTTGAGGGAAAAAAACAGAGCTGGAGGAATCAGGCTCCCTGACTTCAGACTATACTACAAAGCTGCAGTAATCAAGACAATATGGTACTGGCACAAAAACCGAAATATAGATCAATGGAACAGGATAGAAAGCCCAGAGGTAAACCCACACACATAAATCACATAAAGCAGGATATTATGCAGTGGATTTATTCAATAATCTGTGCAGCCTCATAGATTCAGAATGAGACATGGAGGGAGAATTACTCCTCCAGATTTTAAGAGGGCAGGTAGATTTGATTAAATAGAGAACTTTCTGAAAGAGATGGACCCAAGATAAGAAACTTCTCCCGTTATTTGTTCCAGTGCAGTCTGTTTAGGTCACGTGATTTTGCGTGTGAGCATAGCTACCTTAGATTCAGTACTTGTAAATAAACTTTGAGACAGAGTTTCATGCAGAAAGTTTATTGCAAATGTATTCAGGAGAGACATCTGTAAGGCAGTGGGGAAGGCAGGACTGGGCTGAGGGGGAAACCTACCTGTAAAATTGATACAGCCATTATGGAGAACAGTATGGAGGTTCCTTAAAAACTAAAAATAGAACTACCATATGACCTAGCAGTTCCACTACTGGGCATATACCCTGAGAAAACCATAATTCAAAAAGAGTCATGTACCACAATGTTCATTGCAGCATTATTTACAATAGCCAGGACATGGAAGCAACCTAAGTGTCCATCAACAGATGAATGGATAAAGAATATGTGGCACATTTATACAATGGAATATTACTCAGCCATAAAAAGAAATGAAATTGAGTTATTTGTAGTGAGCTGGATGGACCTAGAGTCTGTCATACAGAGTGAAGTAAGTCAGAAAGGGAAAAACAAATACCGTATGCTAGCACATATATACGAAATCTAAAAAAAAAAAAGACACAGATATAGAGAATGGACTTGAGAACACAGGGAGGGGGAAGGGTAAACTGGGACAAAGTGAGAGAGTAACATTGACATATATACACTATCAAATGTAAAATAGATAGCTAGTGGGAAGCAGCTGCATGGCACAGGGAGATCAGCTTGGTGCTTTGCGACCACTTAGAGGGATGGGATAGGGAGGGTGGGAGGGAGGGCATATGGGGATATACGTATGCATATAGCTGATTCACTTTGTTATACAGGAGAAAGTAACACAACACTGTAAAGCAATTTTACTCCAAAAAAGATGTTTAAAAAAAAAGATGGCATGTGTTCTAATGGCTAAAAACCTGATGAAAACACAGCCAGGCTAGAAGTTACAATCTAACCTGAGTGGACTGATATTCTGGGCATCAGGGAAATACCCACTGACTGATGCTTTCCCACTCAGGGACAGTAGGTCCTAAGACCTCTGTCTGACTTTTCATCCTGCTCTGCTTCCCAAGGCACTGTTTCTCCACTTAGAATAAACAACAAACAATGCTGAATTCATGTTTTATAGCAACACTGTCCTACAGAACTTTCCATAATGAAAAGTTGTTGAATATGGTAGCCACTGACCACATGTGGCTTGAGCTTTGAAATGTGGCTAGTATGACTGAGGAACTATATTTTCAATTTTATTCAACTTTAATTCATTTAAGTTTAAATTGCCCCATGTGACAAGTGGCTACGGTATTCCACAGTGCGGCTTTAGAACCTCAATCATTCTCTCACAAGAGTAGTATTTGTGACCTCTGAGAATCAACTGAATCTTTTTCAAGACACGTGTACTTAACCCCTCTCCAGATTTACTGAATCAGAACTGCTCGTGCTTGGACCACAATGGTCTGTGACATTCCTCGTGGCTCTAAATTCTCTATGGGAAGAAGAGATGAAAAAAGGGGGCTTGCATTGTGTTACCTTGAAAGTTTAATACATTAACTCACCTACTCATGAGTGGAGATTAAAATTTTTTGGAGTCATTTCTTCCCTCTTCTGGTCACCTGGATGAGAATAACACTCTACAGCAAAAGAAATAAAAAAAGGAAGGTGGGTTTTAATAGAGCAGCAAGCAGCCAAGAAAGTCCCAACGATTTATCAACACCCATGCTTCCACGGTCTTTGTGTTGGGCATCTCTGGGCAGCCCAGGGTCAGCATGATTGAATTAGAAAGAGAAGCCCACTGCCAATGACTTTGACAGAGGGTCACCCTGGCTGTTCGGGGGCAGTGCCAGGAGATCTGGAACTCAACAGGCCCACAGTGTGAAAGGGGAAGGGAGACCGTGCCAAGATGGATTCGTGGCTAATGAAGCAGTCAGCTGCTCTAATTGCACGGTGGGATGGATAACAGTGCTGCTGAAAAGACAAATGATGAGGTAAAGCACTTATTAAATAAAAACACCAGGGTGAAGGTGAGGTATTAATTTTCAAGGCAACGGACAGCTATCAAGTCCTGTCCCATAATTCCATTTCATATTAAACTTATTATGGGCAATAATGTAATAATATCAATGACACCCCTATTCCCCAACAGCCAAGATATTGATGGTGAGCTAAAAACTTTCCAGTCCTAGGGCTAATCCATGACTTGAGGGGATAAAACTGGAATGGAGAAGATATGAAAAATGCAGAATGAGTGCTTCTAATGCTATCTTGGGCACAATTGTTCCATGTTGCTAAGAAAGCATTAGCATGCCCTCCTCTGCTCTGGACTCTGCCAGCAGCAAAGTGGGAAAACTTCCTGCTCTTCATTACAATTCCTTTAATAAGTGCCAGTGTGGATGGGTGGAGTCTTAGACACTCTGCCTTTCTCCATTCCCCTTGGAGAAAGGGTACACCTAATAAACAAATTAGGATTGACAGGAACTGAAGTGAAAAGCTCATATTTCAAAGATGAACTGAGGAATTTACAGCTGTTGGGTTAAAGCTTCCTAACTCACCTCTTTTATTGTATCATAAACCTCATTTCCCCAAGTCTGAAACTGAAAACTTTGAATGTCTTTCCACTGTCTCTAAGATGAGCCTCTCCTCCCTAGCCTGACATCAAAGCCTTTATAAAATGGCCCCAACATCCCTTCCTGTCTAATGTCACTGACTTGTCCTCCTTTGTGAGCCTTCACAGAATAATAAATGGGGAAACACACTGGCTACAGAGCAATGACAAGTTAACTTTTATGAACAGCTGCCTCATCTGTAAAATGGATGAACAGCATCAAGGACATAATGGAATTATTGTGAACATTCAGTAAAACACTCGGCATAGTACCTGGCTTATGAAATGCAGGTCCCCTTGCTCACAAGTCAGCCTTGTCTTCTCATTATTTCTAAAACCCACCTAGTAAGTTCCTTCTTCCCTTTAGCTCATCCCTATACCCCTCCCCACCATCGCCTCCATGCTCCTGCTAGAACCAACACCATCTCCGCCTCCCCATTCTCCACTTAGCCAATTCCACTCTCCCTGTAAGGTCCAGGCCCGCTGGCCTCCTTCCATGAAATCAGATTCAGTTTCCACATTAGGAGCAGGGCTTAGGCAAAATAGCCTTAAACAGCCTTAAACAGCCTCTCCAACTCTAACATTCCATGGTGCAAAGAACACATAAATTTTGCTTTGAAGGTATGATCAATTGAAGCCTTAAACTCTCAAAAAAACAGATGATTTCCCCAGTTGGTGGGCAATGGGGAGAAAATGAAAATACTTCATAAGTTCTTTAAAAATCCATATTACTGTAAATGGTCATTATTTTAAAGTCTTGTGTAACTTGGGGCTTATTTCATGCCAGGTAACAGGCTCTATCATGTATGGAATTTTAAGTTTTCCTAGAAAGTCAGTGATATCACCCAGCTTCAGGATGATCAGAAAACTGAGACCCAAGGTCATTCACTTAGTAAGCAGATGACATGAGATCTAAACCATGGACGGTGACCATGATCTTGTATAGAATTCTGGAATCACTCTTTCCACTATGCTTAACTTCCACAAACCCACCCATTTATAAAGTGCTTTTGTTACATACAAAATCCTCGGTTAGCTATTGGGAAAGATGGGCACGTGTGTGTGTGTGTGTGTATGTATATATATATTTATATATTTCCTTCTCTTAAAGAATTCAGAATCTAAAAAGAAAAATAAAACACAGATATAAAAAGAATATAGCGAGAAGTCACAGGATGTGTCAGACTGGCATAGTATTTGAAGGAATTCAAGGATATGGGAATTTCTTTCAACTAATGTGATCAAAGAGCTGTGCCCAGTGATCTAACTTTCCAACACTCCTGCTCTAGAGAAAAGAATAAAACTCTAAAAATTCTAAATTCTTCAAAAAAAAAAACCATCAGAAATTCATTTTTTATAATTCCTTCATATTCACCCTTTGGAAATCTTGAAATCTCCTCCCCAGCAATATTTCTTCTGTTATTTCTCACTGGAAACATGCTTAAGATAGAATATGAAATGAAAGCAATAAAGATGGAATATGTGACATCACATTAAAGTGTAAAAGCTAACAATTCATCTTAAAATGACTACTATATACAAGAGAAGATAAAACCTTTTTCTCAAATGGATGACAAAAATTCCTATTCACATTGAAAATTATTTTTGATCTTCTCTCTTGGCACCCAGAAACTAAGACAGTAATAATTTCCCATAAAACCCCTAATTTAATTATCCTTCTTTTGTAAGGTCGAAGCCCATCTTTCAGAATCCACTGTGACTTGTCAGAGTTCTCCATATGAGCCACATCTACAAGACAGCCCTGTCCCTTTACAGTCACAGGCTCTGTGCAAAAGTTGCCCCCATAGACCAGAATTGTCTGTGACAATTAACCGAAATTTTAGATTTATTCTTCACCTTGTTATCAAATATAGCCTTAGAGCTGATCAACAACAAAACATTTTGGGAGCTGGGCCCACCGGAGAGTTTGGTTGATTTTGGAAAAGAATAATAAAAATATATAACAGTAAAAAAAAATAAGAATGGGTTATACTTATTGAGTGCTCACTGGGTCCCAGGTATGTTATAAGAACTTTACATATTTTATATTATTTCATGTTTTACATTATTTAATGGTGTTTTACAGTAGTTAATCTTCATAAGTGACCCTATGATATCAGTAATATTATTTTACTCATTATGCAAATAATGATGTTGAGACCCAGTTCTCACAGAGATTAAGGGCAAAAACAGGACGTGACCCTGGAGTCCAGCTATTAACCACTGGGCACCAGAGCCAATGTCAGAGCATGAACGGAGAAGCCTTATCTGCTCAAATGTATCAAACCAAGAAGACATTTCCTCCCCTACCTCCCACCCTCCCCACCTCAGCCACAGAAACTATTTCATAAACCTTCCTGCCCGCCCCCCCAGCGGGGATGGGGGAGGAAAATGGTGGGCAAGAAGTGATCTGGGTGAGGATGACTGTCTTGGGAAGTCAGGGACTTGCTGTGTATGAGGTAGACATGGGGGTGGGGGGCGCACACTGACTAGGCCTAGAACAGTTCCTATTGCTGGTGGGGCCTCTCTAATCTGGTCTGAATTGGCTCAGTAAGTAGAGAGGATCCAGGAACGTAGGAGCTAAAAATCTAAGGGTGCCTAGATATTATAGCCAAGTGTCCATTACTGTTGCTGAGACAGTCAGACAGACAGACAAGGATGGGAATGGGAGCAATAGTGGAGCAAGAGCCACATTTGCCTCCTCTTCCTCCTGAGTTTTCTGTTTCTCAGACTCCATCTGTGAGCACATGTATTCCTATACTGGTTCTTTGGCGCCCATTGTGCTTCTCCATCTCCTTCTTGTACTCAGATGGTCTCTCTTCCCTCCCCCCACAGCAGGCTCTCTTGCCACTGTACCACAATGCCTCATAATTCATACCCTTATGAAGTGCCCATCACTGTGGGAGATAAATGTAAGGGACCCAATTCCTGCTCTTAAAGAACTTACAGTCTAGTGGCAGAGGCCTTACAAACAGAATATAGGGTAGTTATGTTATACGTCACCACATCAGCCAGAATTCTTTCCATTGCAAGTGGTAGAAACCCAACTCAACATGGCCTAAATCTGGACTTCTGACACACAGAACTATGAGATAATAAATTTGTGTTATTTTAAGCTGCTAAATCTTCGGTCATTTATTATGGCAACAATAGGAAATTAATCCATGCACCCAGCCAGCTCTGGAGGGGAAAAAGGTAATTCCACAAAGTCTACAAGTTCTCTGAGGAACTGGGAGAAACTACAGTACAACTAGGCCTATAGCCACAATAGTAACTCCAGCTCCTATCATTGGTGGGGCCTCCTGGACCTGATCTAAATTGGCTCAAGAAGGAGAGAAGTTCCAGAAAGGTAGAAGCTAACAGTCTGTGGTGGTGCCTGGAGATATCAGCCAGGTGTCCATTACTGTTAGTTAAATCAGGGACTGGCGAACCACAGGCCAAATTCGACCCACCATCTATGTCCCAAAAGCTAAGTATAGTTTTTAGATTTTTAAATAGCTTTTTAAAGCAAAAGATGAATATTTTATAATGTATCAAAATTACATAGAGTTCAAATTTCTGTGCCCATAAATAAAGTTTTATTAAATGGAGGCTCTGAATGCCATTCTGACATAACGAAGTTTTCCTGAACTGATGGCTTTTTGTCCTGGAGCTGTGGCTGGTCAGCCAGGGCACCTTCTGAGTGTTCAAGGCACTAACCCTACAATTAAGAATACTGCCCTACTGAAAAACACGTTTACCTTTATCTGTGCAGGGGCCTCTGGTACCTGTCAGATGGTAGAGTTAGGACTGATATGAGGCAGGCTGCAATAGGATGACCTACCAGGTGGATCCTAATAGATATTCCCTGGGTTTCCATGGGGTTGGATTCTCTAAACATGGCTTCACTTTCTACTGTTTCTCAGACTTTCTTTCTCTATTCCAGTTTCTCAGACTTTCTTTCCATTTCTCTCAAAGCTAGAACGGGGACTAGCTCCTTGTCAGTAACTGAAAGAAAGGATTTGTTTTTTAAAGCCTTTGAAGAGAGTAGAGGATTTGTCAAATTATCCAACAGTCCCCAAGCAGAACAGTAGTCATGCCCAGTTTAGCTGGCCCCTTAATAAATATCACCATGAAAACTACATGCTCTGCATCACGGATCATCTTGCGTTATAACTGGCCTAAGTAGAATAATTTGGCCGTGATTCAGAAGGTCACCTGGGGGACACTGCAGAGAAGATGGTGTTACTGAGGAATAGAACCCAGGTCAAAGAAAGTCCCACTCTAATCTCTCCATCAAGCCAACCCCTATCTGAAGGGTTTGATCAATTCTGGTACTTGAGAGCAAAGGGTCTGGGTCTAGAAAGAATAGCACGTGAGAATGTTTAACCTACTGAGGAGAACCATACAAGGAGAGGTAGACGCTGACTCCAATATCTTTTTAAATCTGTGATAAGAAAGGTAGACCAGTCTTATATGTGGAATCTAATCTAATCTTTCTTTTCTGTGATATCACAGATAAGAAAGACCAGAGCTACCTTTCTCACAGAAACCTGGACATGTGAGAGATGGAAAGACCATATAGTCTAACTGGGGCCCAAGAGGGGGCATTTCCAGTGATCTGGAGGAATGCAGGTCTCTGGATTCTCAGCCTGTGTTCTTCACACAGTGCCACAAGCTCCACAGGAGTTTGTCCTGTTGAGCTGCTGAGCGTGTCCCAGGGCCTTGTCCATGGAGAGTGAGGCAGAGCTACCCTCTTGTCTGAATTCCATCAGTCCCAGACATCCATGTCAGGGTGACCCAGCAACTTGCCTTCCAGGGCCAGTCTGGGTAGGTATTTGCCCTCAGCCATTCTCTTCACCACAGACGAGAATAATGCTGAACACTTCCGGAACAATTTTCCTAATGAACCCACAGATTCCCCCTCCAGCACTTCAGGGAGGTCAGGCAAGATGATGATGATCCCACAACTTAGTAGGAAGCATCAATGCTGCCCACACACTGAGATCAGATGGCCTCTCCCTTGCTCATGTTTCTGTTAGAATAAGAAAGGTTATGTCATTTCATCCCTAGAGAGTGAATGTCACAGCTTGTGATTTTAAAAAGTAGAATTTCTTATGGGAATCCAGGAAGAGGCAGGGCAAAGAAGCACTAGACATGGGAAGGCAGAGCCTTAGGAAGCATGGAAGACTTCAGAGCAGAAAGACCTCAGGTGAAATCCTAGCTCCTCAGCACTATTTACAACGGCCGAGACATGGAAACAACCTGGATGTCCATCGACATTCAGGAACGGATAAAGATGTGGTACATATAGACAATGGAATACTACTCAGTTCTTAAAAAAAGAATGAGATAATGCCATTTGCAGCAACAGGGATAGACCTAGAGATTATCACAGTAAGTGAAGTAAGACAGAAAGAGAAAGGCAAATACCATATGATATCACATGTGGAATCTAAAATATGACACGAATGAACTTATCTATGAAACAAATAGACTCACAGATATAGAGAACAGACTTGTGGTTGCCAAGGGAGAGGAGGGATGGGAGAGGGATGGACTGGGAGTTTGGGGTTAGCAGATGCAAACTATTACATATAGAATGGATACACAACAAGATCTTACTGTATAGCATAGGCAACTATATTCAATATCCTGGGATAAACCATAATGGAAAATAATATAAAAAAGAATGTATGTACATGTATAACTGAATCCCTTTCTGAACAGCAGAAACTGACACAACATTGTAAATTAACTATACTTCAAATAAATAAATAAATAAATCATGGCTCCCCTCACTAACAGTAACTTGATCCTTCTTCTAAGTCTCTGCCCTTATCCGCAAGATGGGGGATAATGCCTGTACCCCAGGCTGAGAACCGAATGAGGCAATGTGTCTGCAGCACTCATTACTCTGCTCAGTGAAGGACTGTTAGCTGTGTATACATATGAAGTAGGTGGGCATAACTAGGGAACACTACAGGCTCAGTGGGTGCTAAAGGACCTAGAGCTGCTTGCTCCCCTACTCCTGAGTCAACGTCAACCACAACAGGAGTGGATCACTTCGCCAAGCAGCTGTCTTCTCCCTCTCAGCTCTTCTGACATAAGAGTGGAGCTGCTTAGAAAGGACACATCAGCAAGGCAGACTGTGTTCCTGTGAGTGAGTCAGCTGGGTTAATGGGCTTGACTCTGATAGGGTTAAGTACACATCACTCATGCCACCCAGTGAATTCCTCTAGTCACAGAATCCACCCAACCACATAGCTGAGAGCTGCTCAGCTGGGGAGAAATAAAAGTTCTGATCCAAGATCCAAGTTGCAGAGGAAGAAATGGTGCTTTGGCCTCTGAACACTTCAAAGAAGGAAGGCTGGCCAGGTGGACACAGCCAGCCTCTGGGTATTCAGACACCAGGGACAGCAAGAGAGAGAGAGGAAGCCAGATAACAAGGAATGAAAGAGGGATTGGAAAAAAGCAAGGGAAAGAGCCCAAAGGAAACCTTAGCCCCATCTGTTCCTCTGCTGAGGGCCCTGGTGATCATCCTTTGTAGCCCAGCATTGGTGTCAGTGAGGGTTTAGATTGACAGTGAACCCCTAGATCCCTGCAGAAGCCACAGTGAGATCACTGCTGGACTGGAAAGCTTATGCAATTTCAAACAGGAAGACCCCGTTTGAGTACTGTTTCCACTTCTTGCTGGTTTTGTGACCCTGAGTAAGTCATGATCCTTTCTTTGCCCCTCAATGTCTTTGTTTGTAAAAATGAAGGCTAGACCAGGTGGACGCAAAGCCTTCTTCAGGCTCAGGTTATAAGGGTCCCTGGAGAGGGCATATGACTAGAGAGAACAGCTTCCCTCCCACGTGGAGGCTGGGTGTCCTTTGTTTCTATTTCTCTGGGGGAGGGGACAATGGTTTTCTCTAAAATTCTCACTGAGTCAAGAAAACGATTATGTACCTAAGAGTCTTGACGGCCAAGGAACTCAGGCTATGAATTTGGTCCAGAGACTCTGTTCTGTACTAGACTCTTCAGCAGTAGAAGGAGATCTTTGCTTCAGCTGCTCTGAGCTGTATGTGAAAGGGCGTGGGGCGGAGAGGAGTCGGGAGGGAGGGAAGTGGCTAACCCCACACACAGTCTTGCAGCTCAGTGCATCTGTGTCCCTGCGTATCTCCAACATGGGCCCGCTCCCTGTCTGCCAATTTCCATGCCTTTTAGCACAGGTTCTCAGTTCCCGGACTGTTTCACGTCCCAGCTGGTGTTCTTTTCTCCCACAAGCTGGCTCAGAACACACAGCCCTGCTGTCTGTCCACCCACTTCCCCCAAAGCTGAATTCTTTCCGCCAGCAGTGCCATGCCACCCAGGCCGGGGTTGGGGGCAGGGGGGAGGCGGCTGTGAGCCCACTGTCCCTGAGGACCAAAGAGCATGCAGCCCATCCTAGTTCCCTTACTCTCACTTTCACTGCACGCACGCACACACACAGGCACCAGGAGACGGGTTCACACAGCCTCTATTTCAGCCTTCCCTCTTCCCTTGACACACTTCTTTTTATCGAGATTCTTCTTCCAAATGAATTCAGTTTAGTTGTAAAACTACAGTAAGGGACTGGATGTCTCCCTTCTATATAAATGGTAAGTCAGTGCACTCACTCGACACAAATTTGTGATAAGCCTACCATGTGTCAGGCATGGGGCTGGCTGGGATGAACGCAGCGATGAATCACAGTCTAGAGAGTTTAAGGACCAAACCGCTGATGAGTGAGTCATTCAGAAACTGTTCCTTTAACAGAGTTAACCAATACATTCAAGGTAATGATCTTCTCCAGGGACTCTTGTCAGTTCTGCTGCTGTCTGAATCGCAAACACGCTCTCCACGGCATTTCTGCCAAGGTTCCCTGTTCTGCCCATCACTCTGATGTAGCAGGAGGTGTGTAATCTGAGTGTCAGGCTGTGGGATTGTGGAAAGAGCACTGGGGAGGGGTTAGGAGCCCTACAGTCTAGCCCCAGCAGTGCCACCTTTGTGACCTGGGTATAGCTATGTGTAGCTATGTGACCTGGGGAGCCTGGAGCCCACTGCTTCCAGTGTCCCCAATACCTGCTGCATGCAATTCATTACAAAAAGAAAGAAAGGCAGAGTCTGAAATCTCCAAGCAGGGGGAATGACTGAGGAAACGACTCTCATAGGGGAAGAGGGCCAAAGAGAGGTCTTGTGGTACTCAGAGGAACCAAGGTAACTGAGGCTCCCCAGGGAGAGGCGCTGGGATGCAGACAAGAGCAATTAAGCCAGCAGAGAAACCCTGCCTGGGTACTTGGACTGACATCAAGAATGACAGCATCATCTCACCCCAGGAAAAGCTTTATGAGAATACGGCTTCTGAAGATAGCAGACTTGATCATTAAAGGTGTGTATCTGTTGGCGGGGGGGGGCTTCTCCCTGACTACATCTGAGTGAAGGCTACTACCCCATATCCAAGCCCAGATCATCCTTCCAAGGACCCTGTCTTTGCTTTCTAATTGTCCCCTAGTCTGAGCTACCTTTATTTCTTCTTCCCGTTTCCTTCCTTCCTCTTCTCTTCCTCTGTTCCTTCCTCCCTCCCTTTCTCTCTCTTTGATAAGCACACATGATTTTTTTTAAAAAAACTCAGAATAAAATAGTACAAAGTGAAAAGTCTCCCTTTCTTCCCTCCCCCTGCCTCCTGCTTCTGGAGATCCCTTCCCCAGAAACAGTCACTATTACCATCTTTTTTTTTTTTTAACATCTTTACTGGGGTATAATTGCTTTACAATGGTGTGTTAGTTTCTGCTGTATAGCAAAGTGAATCAGCTATACATATACATATATCCCCACATCCCCTCCCTCTTGCATCTCCCTTCCACCCTCCCTATCCCACCACCCCTCTAGGTGGACACAAAGCGCTGAGCTGATCTCCCTGTGCTATGCGGCTGCTTCCCACTAGCTATCTATTTTACATTTGGTAGTGTATATATGTCAATGCTGCTCTCTCACCTCTTAAATAAACTTCAAAAGGTGTTTTCTGCACAGACGGGCACTTACGTATTCATAGCACCCCTTTCATAGAAAGGTGCTGCCTCTTTGTTTTTCTAAGTTTTGTTCAGCCTCAGTGTAACTAATTTAATCAGTGTACATGTCCCCAGAAAGCTGTATAAATTAAATTCTATTGTGACAGGTGTGAACAGGAAAATAGTTATAAAACTTATTTAAAAAGAAAAAATGTTCCAAGCCTTATTAGGCAATTTAAAACTGTAATTAAAAAAAAAAAAACTTTGGGTTAATAAAATATTCTTCCTCCCCTTCCCATCATTTAATCAGTTGTGTATGTACTCTGGTCTTGGGGGTTTCCTTCAGTTGAGCATTCCTGTGTTTGAGCTGTTCTCATGATTTAAAAAATGCCTTATGCCTTTTTGGAGGATGTGCATTTTATAGTTTTCCATAATGAGTCGAGAGAGCCCATCAGTACCCAAACTCCAGCAGGATAGTGGTGGCCCAGAAAAGCACACTGCAAGTGACCTAGATGAGGATCAAGTTTAGACACTATTCTGCCGGCAAGAGATTCATGAGTAATGGATGAGCGCCTACCAGAAACCCAGCACTGCCTGAGGCTGCGTCAGAAATTCAGAAAGGTGAGGAGCTTACAGACTAGGTAAAGATAAATCTTCAATCAAGTTGAAGGAAATCATAAAACATATCAGAATTACATGCTGATTTCATGCATAATTGTACCAGACTTCCAGTGTAGCTGGAAATCAGAGAAGGAAGGCAGGGGAGGTCAGTATGACCAGAGGAGTGGAAAGCCTTGCTGGAGGCCCTGGAAATTGAGTGGACCTTTAAAGGACGGGTAACCTTGGACCAGGAGAGAGGAGTGTACATTACCGCCCTAGGACTGTCACAACAAAGCACCACAAACCAGGTGGCTTAAAACAACAGAAATTTACCCTCTCACAGTGCTGGAGGCCAACATCGGAAATCAAGGTGTCGGCAGGACCGTCTCCCTCTGAAACCTGCAGGGGAGGATCCTTCCTCGCCTCTCCCCGTTCCTGGTGGTGGCCGGCGATCTTGGTGTTCATTGGTTTGTAAATGCGTCACTCCAGTCTCTGCCTCTGTGATCACGTGGCATCATCTTCTTTCTCCCTGTTCGTCTCTGTTTTTACACATCGTTTTCCCTCTCTTAGAAGGACATGAGTCATATGGACGAAGGGGCTACCCTACTCCAGTGTGATCTCACCTGAACATCTGCAGGGACCCTATTTCCAAATAAGGTCACATGCTGAGGTTCTTGGGGGTCAGGACTTCAACATATCTTTCACAGGGGGACACAATTCAAACCATAACAAATGCCAAGAATTTTCCACGCGACTCCATTTCCAGCCCACCTCACCTTCCCCCACCACCCAAAGTCAGTGTGCACTGAATTCAGCCTCTTCTTCTCCAAGGACCTCTACCCCTCCTAGTAACCCATCAACACATGCTCACTGTAGAATTTCTCATCACCCAGAGCCCCTGCTCCTGCAAAACAGCAAACTCAGATGCTCTTATCCGAGCCCAGTTTCTTGCCCTTCTGCTGTGCCTTCTCTCTCCCTTTTTCCTCATAACACCAGTCCCTCAGTTCATCTTCCTAGTCCGCGCCCACCTCCTGGATTCACATCCCTTTTCACCACCTTGGACCCCAGTGATTCACCTGTGCTCTCATCAATACCATCAACGTCCCTGCCTTCCTGACAGCCCATGAGCCCACACTTGAAGGAGGTCTGACTCCTCCATACTGCAGGAGAAAACCAAAAAAAAAAAAAAAGTCTTAGCCTATTTACTTTTAGTAAATAAATTCAGTCTTAGCTGTGTCTTATCTTGTGCATTCTCATTCCCACTCGATACATTTTCCTGTTTCCCACATCAGCTTCCCAAACCCTTCCCACCCTCTCCAGTCCAAACCTTGTCCCCATTTCCTTTCCTCCCTCTGGAAATAACATATATCTCTGTCATGTGGAGTAAATAGAGGTCATCAAATATAAACTTGTTTAACCTCCTCCTTCTAGAACTCAAAGTGTACACCCAGCTTTACTCTCATGTGGCCCCTCTTCTGAAGTCCCACCGCATTTTTCATAAGGAGAACGGAATTCTTGTTATTGAATATCTCCCAAGGGCCAGGAATTATGCTAAGTGTTTTCACATATTATCTCATGTATATTTCTACTATGACACTTACATGATTCTATTTTTGCTTGTTTACTTTTCTATCTGACCTTCCAACTACAAGCTTCTTGGGAAAATCTCTTGGCCACCTCTACTCCTCATGCATTATTTCATGTTATCCTCTAAAACTTTATGAACTAAGTGGCGAACTGCTATTATCTCTATGTTACATATGAGGAAACAAGCTCACCAAGGTTACACCACTTGGCCAACCTTATACCACCGGGAAACAGCAGAGCCAGGATGCGGGCACGAGTCCACCCAGTCCCAAAGCCCGTGTGTCACCACCACATCACACTGAACAAGGGGAGGGGCTCGGTGCTAATGGAGGCCCAGACAGGAGAGAAAATGAGGGCTGCTTCCTGTTGGTTCCATCAGCCACCTGCATCCTCTCTAACCAGGAACCACCCTCAAGTCTGGGGTAAGAAATGTCTAAGAATTATTCAAGCTCAATAGGGCACCCTTTCATTCATACATTCAAGAGAGGTTTAATGAGTGCCCCATGTGTGTCAACCTGTGCTAGAAGCTGTGGACACAAAACAGAGCTGGGCCCTGAACCCCTCCCTCTTTACTCTCCATGGACCTTGCAGGCTAAGGACCTGCTCCAGGAAAGGCTCCGTCTACCAGAAGGTGGCTGTCCCCAGCCCCATGCACAGCCTATCCACAGCCCTTCCACTTAGTTTGGAAAAATTTGGGCCCCATGGCAGGCATACATCTCTTCCTTGTGGGGCATTGGGGGAAGGAGACGGGGAGCCTGGGGAAAATGAGAAAAGGGTGGGTTGGACTCTAGTTTGTCCTCCCTCTCCTTGAGCAAGGCCACTTCCCATCAGTGAATTTATGGATCACAGCTAGGGTTTGGAACCACTCCTGAAATCCCTAGCTGAGGAGGCAGAATCCCACACCAGCCCTAATTGCAGCCACTCACCTGTCCCCGCTGCCCTTATGAGATGTGTACTTATCTCCCGATAGGCTTCCACTGGTACAAGGCTTCTCAGCCTTAGCTATTGCTGTTTGGACTGGATAATTCTTTGCTGGGTGGGGCTGCCCTGTACATTGTTGGAAATTTAGCAGTATCTACGGCTTCTACCCTTGGCATCCCAATAGCAACAATGCCACCATCCCACTTATGACCACCAAAAATGTCTTTCAGACATCGCTAAATATTCCCTCAGGGTTGAGGGGGCAAAATCGGCCCCTGTTCTAGTACATTAAAAATTGCTCAGATGGACAAAACTATAATTCAGAAAGATACATGCACCCCTATGTTCACAGCAGCAGTATTCACAATAGCCAAGACATGGAAACAACCTAAGTGTCCATCAACAGATGAATGGATAAGGAAGATGTGGTACATATATACAATGGAATACTACTCAGCCATAAAAAGAATGAAATAATGCCATTTGCAGCAACATGAATGGACCTAGAGATTATCATACTAAGTGAAGTAAGTCAGACAGAGAAAGACAAGTACCATGGGATACCACTTATATGTGGAATCCAAAATACGACACAAATGAACCTATCTATGAAACAGAAACAGAATCACAGACATAGAGAGCAGACCGGTAGTTGCCAAGCATGAGAGGGTTGGAGAGGGATGGAGTGGGAGGCTGGGGTTAGCAGGTGTAAGCCTTTATATATAGAAAGGATAAACAACAAGGTCCTACTGTGTAGCACAGAGAACTATATTCAATATCCTATGATAAACCATAATGGAAAAGAAATTTTAAAAAGAATGTGCATATATATGTATAACAGAATCACTTTGCTGTACAGCAGTAACTAACACAACATTATAAATCAACTATATTTCAATTAAAAAAATAAGGTAAGAAAGAAGAAGAAGAAAAAAGATGATTAAAAAATACGATGAGGATTGGTGCCTATGTTTTGGTTCGTATTGTCACATATTATTATAATTGCCCTTTCTATGGTCCTAAACAGTAATAAAACTTCAAAATTAAAAAAAAAAAAAAAAACAATTACGCAGATGACCTCCAAGGTATCAAGTGGGGACTCACATGACCTGAGTGCCACAGAGAAGCCACTCTGAGGAGGAGAGCCCAGTGCAGCGAGGAATCTCCCTCGGAAGATGACCGCAGAGGTGATGGATGTAGCCAGCATCCAGACACTCAGCTCAGCTCAAACACATCCAAGCTCAGCTCACCTGGAGACTCAGGAATGCTGAGCCATCGAAGTGTGCCCAGAGTTGCAGGGCATTTGTAGCAAGGCCCACGACAGGATAAGTTACAGGTTAATCCTCCCTGAGGTCTCAAATCTGAATGGCTCAATCATGGGCTTTTTTCCCCGTCACTTCCTGCCAGCTACCTGGTCGCCATCACTTCCTGAAATGCTTTTGTTAGAGTATCTTCTCTTTTTCTCACAGCTTACCTATAAAATGTGAACCTCCCCAGGAGAGCACAGTAAATCACTAACCTTTTATCTTGAAGTAACTAACAAATCCTTTGTCCTTAGGCCCTGGGGTAATTTGACAGGTCAGCTGGCTTTGATGGGAAGTTTTCTGTGTCTCCGGGATCTTCTCAATAAATGGCTTTGCAGCCATATCTTCTACATGCCAGGATGAAATTGGCTGAATTTAAGTGTGTCAATTTGAAGAGAGCTTTTTCATCCTAACTCAGTGAACCCCAGAACTGGGGCAGCAAAGAGAGGAGGAAAGAGGAAGGGAAGAGGGAGACACTTGCCAATTTGACTTGCTACCTGCTTGTGACGAAGGCTGGTAGGGACTGTGACCTGCTAGAATGGTTTCTCAAGGAGCAATCATTCAGTAAGTATTGATCGACAATGTACTTTGTGCCAGACCCAGTAGGATTGATTGGAACCAACCTCCTTTGCAGGACTCGTGCTAAAGCAGCACTGGACTCAATGGCTCCCCAGTAAGGACTGGATCATGTGCCATTGGGAGTGTCTTGCCAAGAAATCGGGTCACATATCCTGCCCCGAATCAGTTCAGTTCTAACCAATTATAATAGACAGGAAGGCCAAAGAGACCCTGACCCCACTGACTGCCCTGAAGAATTTCTGACCCTAAGTGGACAACAGAGACATTCTAGGAAATACCTGGGTCTTCAAGGTTTACTTCAGCTCACCCAGAGGCCCAGGCTGATGTCATGTAATTGTGTGGACCTCACCCTGGAGCCCAAACCACTGGGCGAGCTGAAGTCCAGCCCTCGCAGTTCTCCACAACAAGGAAATTAACTCATTTGAATTAACATTCCACTCTCTGTGTTTCTCCCCTTCCTGCATGGCTACAGATGTCCAGAAATTGGCTTGGCCACTGGAAGACCTACATTCCAGTGTTTCTCAATGTGACATCCTAACCACCTGCGTCGAAGCCACTCATGGAGTATGTTTAAAATGTGTGTTAAAAGGGGGCTTCCCTGGTGGCGCAGTGGTTGAGAGTCCGCCTGCCGATGCAGGGGACACGGGTTCGTGCCCCGGTCTGGGAGGATCCCGCATGCCGCGGGGTGGCTGGGCCCATGAGCCATGGCCGCTGAGGCTGCGTGTCCGGAGCCTGTGCTCCGCAATGGGAGAGGCCACAACAGTGAGAGGCCCGCGTACCAAAAAAATAAATAAATAAATAAAAATGTGTGTTAAAAGGGACTTCCCTGGTGGTTCAGTGGTTAAGAATCCGCCTTCCAATGCAGGGGACACAGGTTCAATCCCTGGTCGGGGGACTAAGATCCCACATGCTGCAGGGCAATTAAGTCCGTATGCTGCAACTACTGAGCCTGTGGCTGCAACTAGAGAGAAGCTCGTGCACTGCAACAAAAAGCCCGTGCACCGCAATGAAAGATCCCGCATGCCACAACGAAGATCCCACGTGCCACAACTAAGAACTTACACAGCCAAATGAATAAATAAAAAAATAAATACTAAAAAATAATGTGTTAAAAAAGCAGCCCCACCCTGGTCTAGATAAATCAATCCCAAGGTGGTAAGGACCAATTATCCGATTATTTCAATCACACAGTAGGTGATTCTTACCCACACCGATTTGGGAATCGTTGGAACGTAAAAAGAGCACAGACGCTGAGACCAGACTGACCTAGGTTCAAACCCAACCCTGCTAGTTCTGGACTGTATGACTTTAAGCTAGTTATTTAGCCTCTTCTTCATTTCTAAAATGGGGAAAATAAAGTCTTCTTCATTGGCTTTGTTATGAGAATCAATACAATAACGTGTAGAAATGGCTCAGTCCATTGTATGCGCTCAAGGATGGTAGGCTGCTGTTACTGTCTCCGTAGTTTTGTCGAATTTAGACAAATGATCAAACCAACTGCTGGTCCTCGGAGTGCCTGGATCTTTCTGGAAGCTTCTAGCTGCATTCCTGCTGCAGATTACAATAGCCAAAACTGGGAGAACATGATCCAGGATCATTGCTCCCCTCCACTGGAATCTCCGAGGCCCTGAGGACCTAACAGAACTTTTAAGCTACCAGAACTCCCAGAAGGAAAGGCAGACAGATTGCTGGGGAGAAAGATCCTGCAAATCCATCCACTCCTGTATAAACTCTCAAGCCCCAGGACTTCTAAAGGCCCTGATCTCAGCAACACACACATCACACTGAACTGGCCTTGCCTGCAGCTCCACTGTGCCAGGACAGGTGCCTAAAACGCAACTGACAGGCACGGTGTGATAAGAAAGCTATTTTCTGAGTCTGCACAAGGGATGTTTAATATCCTAGAGCTCATACAAATGGAAGAGGCTGCTAAACAGCAGTGTCAGAGAGTTCTGCATAAGAGCATTATGCATTTTGCAAGGAAATTATTTTTAAAAGCTTTCCACTGACAGTTTCTTCAAAGAGAGACATTGTTCCTTTCAGAATTTCCTGTGTTCTAACATAGATGAGCAGCTTAGACCTGCTTATAGGGTGACTAAGTGCTCCTTTACGCACTTATTTCTACCCTGGATTATTCTAAGCCCTCAGATTCAGACAGAAATCAAGTCCCAAGCCTGGGCGTTCAGCAGGAGGTCTCCTGATCACCAAGTTCTGAGCCGAAAGAGCAAGACTTCATTTTAAAAGGGAGGTTTCTCCAGGTGGGTATTCTTGGGACTAATCCTTACTTCACAGCCTCACCCATCACCGTCCTAATTCATCCCAGGGTCCTGCGAGTGTTAAAGTCCTGATACAGACTGAATGTCTGTGTCCCCCCAAAAGTCATATGTTAAAAGAATCTTTAATGAGATGGTATTGGGAAGTGGGGCCTTTGGAGGTGATTAGGTCATGAAGGTGGAGCCCTCAAGAATGGGATTAGTGCCCTTCTAAAAGAAACCTCAAAGAGCTCCCTCACCCCTTCCACCATGTGGGGACACAGTGAGAAGAGGGGACAGGCACCTTGAACCTGGAAGAAGGCCCTCACTAGACCCTGAATCTACAGGCACCTTCCCCTCCGCCAGAACTGTGAGAAACAAATTTCTGTTGTTTGTAAGCCACACAGTCTATGGCATTTTGTGATAGCAGCCCAAACCAAGACAGGTCCTATAAGAAGTCTGCCTAGCTAGGATTTTAAAGACTTATTGAAATATCTCAGGAATTTCAAACATAAGAGACTTCATCTGTGTTTTTTATTTTTGTTTCTTAATTTGGGTGGTGGGCACATGGATATCCATTATTTTATCCTATATGTCTGAAATATTTCATTAAAAATAATGCTTCCCAAATATCATATACTATCACTTATATGTGGAATCTAGAAAAATGGTACAGATGAACTTATTTGCAAAGCAGCAATAGAGACACAGATGTAGAGAACAAACATATGGACACCAAGGGGGGAAGCGGCGGGGTGGGATGAATTGGGAGATTGGGATTGACATATATACACTACTATATATAAAATAGATAACTAATGAGAAGCTACTGTATAGCACAGGGAACTCTACTCAATGCTCTGTGGTGACCTAAATGGGAAGGAAATCTAAAAAAAGAGGGGATATATGTATATATATAACTGATTCACTTTGCTGTACAGCAGAAACTAATACAACATTGTAAAGCAATTATACTCTAATAAAAATTAATTTAGGGCTTCCCTGGTGGTGCAGTGGTTGAGAGTCCGCCTGCCGATGCAGGGGACACGGGTTCGTGCCCCGGTCCGGGAAGATCCCACATGCCGCGGAGCAGCTGGGCCCGTGAGCCATGGCCGCTGGGCCTGTGCATCCGGAGCCTGTGCTCCACAACGGGAGAGGCCACAACAGTGAGAGGCCCGCGTACCACCAAAAAAAAAAAAAAAAAAAAAATTAATTTAAAAAAATGTTTCCAGATATCCAATGAATATGCCCAAGAAAATGTCTTGTCAATAGTCCCTAATCTCCAAGGCATCACCAGCCTGTGACATGGATTCCTTCTCCCTCTCCTTTGATCATCCTGGCACATGGTAACTATGAATCTCTACCAGACAACATCTTTTGAGAGCAGAGACCTTTGAATTTCCAACATATTGCACAGGGATGGACATCTGGTAAGTGCTATTTATTGAATTTTTTGTTCATTAAATTGAGGTCTTTAGAACCTCTTAGAACCACAGCTTTTCCCCTCTCTCTTCTCCCTAAACAGATCCATTGCATGCTGGCTGAGGCCATTCCAGTACACATATATTTTATGACAGTGTGACAGAATCTTGAGTTGTACAATATGGATTTTATAAATTACACACATCCATGTTCATATTAATGAAGTCAGTTTGGCATGAGTTTAAAGCATAGCTAGTTTTCCAAAGCTTACTCTGTTCTCATACTCCCTTCAGTTATCCCTCTGCTTTTTTTTTTCCTCTAGCCTATACACTTGAGTTATTTTTCTTCTTTCAAGGTCACCCCACTTCCATCTTCCATTTCAAAAAGCACTTGAACTCTGATCAAAGAAATGTCCTGCTTGGGCTTCCTGCTGTTCATGGCTCACAGCAGCCCCCTCCCAGCTCCCCTGAGCAGACGGTCTCACCCAGCTATTTCCTGAATTCCCCTGTCACTCCTTCTCTCTCCTTCCCTCTTCTCAGCCCATGGATTCTTGGAAAGTCCAGGTTCGCTCACAATGAGGCTCCCCAGAGTCACCATCTAGGCTTTCCGATCTCAGGTCACTGTTCCTCCTTGTACTCTGCTTCCTCCACCTGCGAGTGTAAATAAGCTGGGCCAGGAATCTGCAGGCAAAAGGTTCTCCTGGCTTTCAGACACATCTCTGCCATGGAGCCATGATGTTCCCACCAGTCTGATCTCCTCAAACCCAGACGTAGTCCATGATGCTCTTTGCTCTGACTTATGTGTACTTAAAATGGGAGGTGGGGGTACAGGCACAGCCTGTCTTTCTGGAACCCCACAATGCTGTCAACTTTTTCCATTCAACTTGTACGCAGTGAGAGTCCCTGCGCCCACAGGTACCATGAGGGTACCTGGGTAGGGAGAGCTTTAATAACCACCCACCATAACCAACAGCTGTTCCTCTCTGATCTTGTTTGCCCAATGCCCCTCACCCTCTATACCCCCATTCCTCTCCCACATCCAACAGAAGGGTCTGTGTGTCTCTTCAGCCCAAATTGTGGACAGAGTTTCTATTGTCTTTGTTTATCCGAGGGGCTACTCAGTGAATGTAAACAGATCATCGGAACTAGGAAATGTCTCCTAGCTCTGCACCACATGCATACCTGTACCAGCTGAGATACTCTATGATGCTGACATTGGCCTTGTTGAAAGTGATTGCACATCATTTCTCACTTACCTCTCACTCCCAGGACTTCAGCCAAGTAGCTGTGCCCTCCAAATCAAAAGTCATCTAAGTAAATAGGTTTTCTGCTACAGGGTGGATTAAAATCAATTTCAGAAAAATGATATCCTTAATCATCTAATACTTAGTTGACCCTAGATTGGGTGGTGTTCTTCAAGGACTAGGAATCAGAGCAACAATTTTTCTGGAGATAAATTCACTGGTAGCTTTTCCCAATTTTGAGCTAGAGTATCTCACATTTGGTCATTTTTCATACCAAGGAGAGAAAGCAATCTCAGTAAGGGCTGAAATCAATAGTTTTGCATCCTCCTCCTCCAAGGTGCTTGGGAAGAGTCAACACTCTTCTCAAGGCTAGATGCCCATCACTAACACTGACTCTACATCAGAACACGTCCACCTCTATGAACAATAATCCTTGTTTCCCTCCCTAAGAGCTTCGTCACTGTCAGATTGATCTTGCATTGATGGCCACCTAAACATAAAAACCACAGTCAAAATCCTGACAGAAAAAGTTTAGTATCTGAATAGACAATAACTGTATAACTAACAAATTCTTAAAATAATTAAAACAAATTCATGCAGCGTCTATAAGGGAGAAGGAAGAAACAATAGATTTATTTCATTATTACTGAATTCATTTATAGAACACTGAACATTAAATGGTGAATATAATATTCATTGATTAAAGATATGAATTCACCAAAAGTTTTATTGGAAGAAATTGAGAATTAGAGTTGTTTGTGGTATGAGAGGGACAAAGGCTAATGCCACCAGTTACTTTAACCAATTAGTATTTGGGTGACAAGAAAGAGGGGTGCTGATGTCTTAGGTTCAGCACCTAGAAGCTGACTCTGAGATGAAGATTTATTAAGAAAGTGCCCCCAGGAAAAATCAACAAGAAGGCAGACAAAAAACTTATCTACTAAACACAGATGACTTTAAAGGCAAAAAAAATGTGTCTTAGAGCCTTGTTATTCTCAGTGTGGGCTTTGACCAACAGCATTGGCAACACCTACAAGACTCTTAGAAATGCAGGATATCAGGTCCCACTCTAGACCTACTGATTCAGAATTTGAATACTGAAAATATGTCCAGGCAGTTTGAATGTACTTTAAATTTTAAGAAGCATTTCCTTATATAAAGCTGGCTTACAGCTATGATCAATCTAAAAAGAACAAGAGATTCTAATGTCTACCGCCTACAGATCCATTAGCCAATTCATATGTCCAATTTTTGTTTAAACTTTTGTTGTAAATAAGGAATAATTATCTGTTAAAATTTGTTTCTGCTGTTAAATGATGAACTCTGAGAGGTCAGGGACTGTAATCTGTGAGATAGACAGACAGACAGATACATAGATCTCCAAGTTCACAGTTAAGATTCAGTAAATGTACTCGAGTCTCATCTCTTGGTAGCAATATAAAGCCAGCAAAAATGAATATTTCAAAAATGTTAGCAATAACACTAATGGCTAATTCTGTAACAAACACTTACGGAATATCTATCATGTTCCAAGCATGTGCCAGACATTAGAGTGAAAAGATGAAATGAAGGAAAATACGAGAGAAAATACAGAGGAGAAACTTATCAATAGAATAATTCAAGAAAACTTTCCAGAACTGAAAATACATTGAATTACCTGATCCAAAAGGCCCACTGAATTTCTAACACAATAGTGAAACTAGACCAGGGCACTGTGATTGAGGGAAAGATTCTACAAGTCTCCAGAGAGAAAGGCAAGTTACATACAATGTCTAAGAGATGAGCATGGCTTCAGACTTTTCAACAGCAACACTAGCAACAAGAAGATGCTGTAGCAAAGCCTTCAAAATTATGAAGGAAAATTATCTCCAACTTAGAATTGTCTACCCAGCTAAACTATCAATCAGAAATAAATTATCAATCACATATGAAGATGGAAAATAAAGATGTTTAAATACAAGAAATGGCTTAAAAACTTTACCTCCCATGTTCTCTTTCTCAAGATGTGACTAGATGGTACCAATAGAGTACCATAGAATAAATCAAGAGAGCAGTAAATGCAAGAAAGAAAGAAGTGAAGGGAATTCCCAAGAAGACAATGAAGAGAGAGCCCAGAATGACTGTTGTGCATCAGACAGAGAAGGCAACAAGAGCAGATCAGAGAGGAGTGACTCAGGAGATTGACAGCAGAAGGATGCCCACTGCCATTGTGCTATGCTCTTAAGAACAGAATGCCTGAATGAGTCTGGCCCAGATTCTAATCTGTACCTGTCTTGTCTTGAACACGAACGAGCTGATGAAATCCTTGCTCTCCCCACCATACTTGCTGCCTGGCCATCTTAGGACACTCATTTTGTTCCACAGAAATGTTCTGCTTTGACCTAGGCCTGAGAGCTTAAGATAAACTCTAGAGATCTTTGAAGCAAAAATACACAGCGGTCCACTTCCCATGCCTATACTCCTGCTGGATATTTAGTACCTGACCACACAAGAGCCCAACTAGGGTGAGCCTTGGGTTTCAAGGAATCTCTCACGACTTTGCTCATTCACTCTCCCAAAAGGAACGCCTATCAGCTCTCAGATTTCTTAGGGAATCTGAGACTGTTCAGTCTGTCTTCTACTGAGTGCCTTCATCTGCTGCTTTTTCCTTGCACAGTTGTGTTTGTTCTTGCTACTCAGTGTGTCCAAACTAAATAATGTGCTGTTTAATAATACTTAACTAGGTGATATAATTATAAAGAAAAGCAAGGGAATGATTAACACAAAAATTAAGACAGTGGTTACCTCTAGTGGGGGAAAGGAAGGTGAATGCAATAATAAAGGGGAGTCTCTAAGACAGTGGTAATGCTGTACTTCTTAACCTGAGTGTTGGATTATTCCTTAAACTAGATATAGATATATAGATATATATATACATACTCATTATACATTTTTATACTATATCTCTATGTATGGTATACTTCATAATAAAGCACAATTTTTTAAAAGGAAGTGGATTTGAAAAACTTTAAATAGATCAAATAAATAGGTAGTATCAGATGAAGGCAAGGGAAGATTTAAAGTTGAAGCCAGGTTCTCTGGCTTGGACAAGGGATTAAATAGTGGTACCATTTACTGAAATGGGATACAACCAGAGGAGTATATCTGAAAAAAGAAGATTGTACACAGAAGGGTGGAAGCCTTATAGAACTTCAAGGATGAGATATCTGACAGACAATAGAAATATATGGGTTCAGAACTCCAGAGAGGAGCCTGGGTTGAAGAAGTACATCTGGCAGTTGGAGGATATAGTTGGCAGTTAAAGCTATGACATTAAATGATATTGCTGAAAGAAGCACATCAAACAAGAAGGGAAGAACCCTATGGAGAATCAAGATTTGAGAGCTGGGATTTCCTTGGCCGTCCAGTGGTTAAGATTCTACCTTCCAATGTAAGAGGCTCGGGTTCAGTCCCTGCTTGGGGAACTAAGATCCCACAAGCCGCGGGGTGTGGCCAAAAACTAAAAAAAAAAAAAAAGATTTGAGAGCTAATTGGAGAGACTTTGACTCAAAGTTCTTAGAGCTGACAGTGAAAGTTTATAATTTACCAATGGAGCTGTCTTGCTAAGGACATTTAGTTTGCATCTGGGTTTCGTTTGGTTCGGTTTGATTAGAATACCTGCCAACACATTTGCCCCTTTGGGTCTTGGGAGGCTATAATTGATCGGTATCTAGAAGGGAGAAAAAGAGGATAAACCAGGACCTGGACTCTCTTCATAAAGATGTAATGGTTCCAAAGACCTTGAGAAGTTCAACCAGAAGGTCACTAGTAGCAAATAAGTACCAGGTATAAGACAAAGTGGGAAGGTAGGGATCAGGGGTAAGTTGAAAAAAGGGTCAAGAAGAGAAAGCTTAGAGCAGGTGTCCAAGCAGATAGACTGGGATGAGGAGACCAACAAAACAGGATGTAAACAAGCATTGATCTGATACTAAAACCAAAGAAAGACATTACAGTGAAAATGAAACTATAGAGCAATATTACTCATAAACATAGAGACAAAAATTTTTAACAAAATATAGCAATCAAAAACAATATATATTATTTTTAAAGCATAATATACCAAGTAGGATATATCAAAGAAAAAATTGTAAAGGAAAACTGTCTCTCTACTCATAGCATTACTGATACCAAATGTGTGGATTTCCCACACCAAGCTATTCTCCAGTTTCTTGCAGACATCAATTGGGTGTCCTACAATTTCATTCAATTCTGATACTAACTACTCAGAGTTAGTACAGACCTCGCAGGTTTAGGGCTCAGTCCCACAAGACTGTCCCCCACTTCACATGCCCATTGCAAGCAGTGGATTCCCAGATTACCCACACTTCTGTTCTACTTGGCTACAAACTGGAGATTCCCATGACCCCTTCCTCAGGTTTGATAACTTGCTATAACGGCTCACAGAACTCAGAGAAACACTTAACATATGTTTACCAGTATTTAATATAAAGGATACAAATAAACAGCCAGATGAAGATGTATACAGGGTGAGGTCCAGAAGAGTCCTGAGCAGAGGAGCTTCTGTCCCTGTGGAGCTGGGGTGTGCCACCCTCTTGTTATGTGGATGTGTTCACCAACCCAGAAGCTCTCCAAACCTGTAGTTAAGAGTTTTTTTAATGGAGGCTTCATCATGTAGGCACGATCAATTATCAACTCAATCTCCAGCCCTTCTTCCCTCCCTGGAGGATGGGGTTTGAAGCTGAAAGTTCCAAGCTTCTAATCATGGCTTGGTCATTTTTGTGATCAGCCTCTATCCTAAAGCTATCCAGAAGTCCACCAAGAGTTACCTCACTGGAACCAAAGATGCTCCTATCACCTAGGAAATTCCAAGGGATTTAGGAGCTCCGTGTAAGATACTCCTATCACTCAGGAAATTACAAGAGTTTTTGGAGCTCTGTGTCAGGAACTAGGATCAAAGACTAAATATTAGAGAAAAAGATGTTCCTAGCACCCCTATCACACAGGAAATTACAAGCATTTTAGGAGCTCTGTGTTAAGAATCAAGGGCAGAGGCCTGATGTGTGTGTGTGTGTGTGTGTGTGTGTGTGTGTGTGTAATGTCACAAATGGCATATGACGTTCAAAAATCAGTGAAATCACCATATCAAGAAATTAAAGCATTTGGCAAAATTCAACACTCACTCATAAGAAGGTAGGAAGGAAAGAAGGAGGGAGGGAGGGAGGGAGGGAAGGAAGGAAGGAAGGAAGGAAGGAAGGAAGGAAGGAAGGAAGGAAGGAAGAAAAGAAAAGAAAGATCTGTCTCAGCAAATTAGTAATCTGACAAATGACATCTGAAAAAAATGTACAGCTAATATTTTACTTAGTGTCGAAAACTCAGTGCTTTCCCCTCTAATAGCAAGAAAGGCAAGGATGTCCACTCTCACCACTTCTATCCAACACTGTACTGGAGACCTTAGACACAACAATAAGAAAAGAAAAAAAGACATAAGCATATTGGAAAGGAGGAATTAAAAGTATCTATTTGCAAGCAGCATGATCATGTACATAGAAATTGTTAGGGAACCTAGTAAAATGAGCTGTGACAAGTGCTAAAAGGTGAATTTAGCAAGGTCTCAGGATATATGGTCACTTTACAAAATTCAATGTATTCTATACACTAGCAATGAGCAATTGAAAATTTAAATTTAAAAACAATATAATATATAGTAACATCCCCAAACACAAAATATTTATGTATAAATTTAACAAAATATGTATAAGATCTATAGCTAAAACTGATAAATCATTGCTGAAAGAAACTAAAAAGATTTAAGTAAGTGGAGAGAGATGCCATACTTAGGGATTGTAAGATTCAATACTGTTAAGATGCAAATTCTCCACAAATTAATATACAGATTTAATGTTATCCCAATCAAAATGCTAGCAGACATTTTATAGAAATTGACCAAGCCGATTCTAAAATGCAAAGAACCATAAATATCAAAACAATCTTTTTAAAGGAAAATTTTTTAAATATTAGTGAATTTGTATTACCTGATACCAAGACTTACTATAAATCCACAGTACTCAAGATAGTGTGTATTGTCATAAAGTCAGATATATAGATCCATAGACCAGAATAAAGAATCCAAAAAATAGAAGCATACATATATGGTCACTTGATTTTCACAAAGGCACCAAGGAAATTCAGTGAAGGAAAGGATAGTCTTTTCAACAACTGGTGCTGAAACAATGGGATATTTATATGGATAAAAATTAACCTTAACCCTTATGTCACACCATACACAAAAGTTAATTCAAAATGTACCATACATCTAAACATAAAAGGTAAAACTTCTAGAAGAAACCATAGTAGAAATCTCTGTGACCTTGAAGCCATCTCAGATAGGTTAAGAAAAGCATAAAGCATAAAAGGAAAAAAAAGATAAAATGAACTTTATCAAATTTAAACACTTTCATTTGATGAGAGACACCACTGATAAAATGAAAAAGTAAGCCACAGACTGGGAGAAAATGTATACAATTCATATATATGCCAAAGGACGTGTATCCAGAATACATTTCAAAACTCTCAATTTGATAAGTAATAAATCAAACAATAGAATTTAGAATGGGTAAATGACACTTTACAAAATAAGTGATTTAAATAGTCAGTGACCACATGAGAAAGTGCTCAATATCAAGTCATCTAGAAATGTAAAATAAAACCACAATGAAATAGCTCTGCACACCTACTGGCACTAGAATGGGTAAAGTTAAAAATATTAATAATACCAAGTGTTGGCAACAACCTGGAGCAACTAGAATTCCCACACATTGCAGGTGGGAGTGTGAAACGAGACAACCACTTGGGGAAAGTTTGGCAGTTCCTTATAAATTTAAAATATACATATTATGTGAACTATCAACTCCATTCCAAGGTATTACATAATAGCCAAAAAACTACTAATAGTGGACAATTGACTATTTCAAATCTGAATTTATTATTTCCACTAACAAAGAAATGCAATCAACACTTTTCCCTTACAATTCTAATTCATTAGAAAACTTCTAGGGCTTCCCTGGTGGCGCAGTGATTGAGAATCCGCCTGCCAATGCAGGGGACATGGGTTCGAGCCCTGGTCTGGGAAGATCCCACATGCCGCGGAGCAACTAAGCCCGTGTGCCACAACTACTGAGCCTGCGCACCACAACTACTGAGCCTGCACTCTAGAGCCTGCGAGCCACAACTCCTGAAGCCTGCACACCACCACTACTGAATCCCATGAACCTAGAGCCCGTGCTCCGCAACAAGAGAAGCCACCACAATGAGAAGCCCGTGCACCACAACGAAGAGTAGCCCCCACTCACCGCAACTAGAGAAAGCCCATGCGCAGCAACAAAGACCCAACACAGCCAAAAATAAATAAATAAATTTATTAAAAAAAAAAAGAAAACTTCTATGCTCCCCAGTTTCTGGTTGGATAAGGAAACTCTTAGAAGACAAGGGTCTGTGCCTTATTTAGTTTTGGATCCTTAGTACCTAGTTTACGCCTGGCACATAGTAAATACTAAACAAATATTTGTTGGTCATGATATAATTCAGCACAATTTTAGGTCCTTCAAGGGACATGATATTACTTTAAATCACAACGTTAGCACAATTTATAACAGATGTGTTTCCCCTTCATCCTTTTCTGGGGACTCTATTGGAACCTCTCAGCATCTTCCATAGTGGTTGATGTTACCACTCTGCAGGGGTCTGGGATCAGGATTGTGAAGACAGCTGTTCCTCTTTTTATTGCCCTGGACTAAGATTGTGCAGCGATAAATGACGAAAACACTAAGCAATATAACTCTAAAATCAGAAGGGTTCTAGATCAAGTCTCAAAGGGCGCTAGCTGACAAGTCATTCTTTCCTCTGACTTAAGGGAAATTTTACTGCCAGATGTGAGAGCCTCATGAAATAAGGAAAAAGACAATGAATTAGGTCCCTAGGTCTCCCAATCAAATCATTAATATCGAATTCAGTGGGGTCCAATAACTAGTTTAACTTGGGTATGATTCCAAGATTAATTCCAAACCACAACTGGGTAAGTAGATAATATAAAACTAAAGTGATAATAAGAATTATATTTCACTCTGAATTGACATTATTATTTTCAAGCTCAGCTCAACTGAGAAAAAAATCAAAAGTACAACATTCTAAGCAGCTTCCAGGAAAATAATATTTTAAAAAAATCCTTACGACAAAGGTGGTTCACCCCTCTGTTTCTAAGCAGGAAGTGGTCTGGAACATCAGCAGGTTAACACAATTAACTGTTCCACTCATGGCAGCTAAAAGTCTTCCCTTCATTATGGCTGTTCTTGTAGAGGCGATGAAAATGCCAAAGTTTAAAAAGTGTTTTAAGATAACATACAGGCTCCAAAAGCCTGGGAAGATTAGGGATCATTATAAAATGGAAATATAAGATGGGCTATGGTTTTTCCAGTTCAATCACTACATTGTTTATTCCTCTTGTTTTCCAGTCTCTTTTATCATAATTGTTGCTTCTTTTCTTTGAAGAGATGTTTGGTACTTGGCAAAACTCTCCAAAGGGCCCAGAAGGTCTTTCCTGCAGACTTTGCAAGTTTTAGTCACTGGTTTCTCAAATAATTGTATCTGTTATAAAAGAAGACACAGTCATCTTAACTTTCTAGAGGTTGTCTGAAAAGTTTCAGGCACACTTAACTGATGAAAGAAAGCTGCTTGGCGAGGAAGCTGTATACGCTGGATTTTGATATATCGCACTGATCTAGACTCCTCTTAGAGACTGCTCTTTATTATGTGACCTTGGCCTAATGACTCAGTATCACTGAGCCTCAGTTTCCTTCTCCATAAAAATATTATTGTTGGGATTATATAATGATCTAGGTAAAATAATGATCTGTGCCTGACACATAGTTAACCCTCAATAAAGGTACATTTAAGAGGATGAGGGAAGTAACTGGTCAAAGAGTAGGGAAATGGAGGGAAGGAGAGAAAACAGACAAAAATTACAGAAGCCAGAGGAGGGGAAAAAGGTAAAACAAGGCACTCCACCCTAAAGTTACAGAAACCAACTGAATATGATCTATGGCCAATTCATCAGGAGGGTACTCATACCAAGATTTCACAAGTTATCCTTTGCTTTGTGGGTGCTCAATAAATTGATAATGACTTGTATGATCTTTGCTCATCCCTCACCTTATATTCCTTCAAAGATATTGATTGGAGAGCTGTTATTTAATGGGATAGTAGGGAAAATTGGTAAATATTTAGGGCATCAAGTTTGAAAAACTATGAAATGTCCATTCCATCAATTGATAAATTGCCAGGTATTTGTTTCATTTGCATGGATGTCCTACCAAATGGGCAGTGCTCCTTAAGGGAAAATTTTGGTCTCTATGTCCCCAGTATGTGACACCCAGGAACTCTCAATAAAGATTTCTTGAAATGAGTTAAGTCCAACATTCCATGGGGTTCAGTACTGAAAAAATAAGAAAACCTTAAAAATAGGTCTTTGTCCTCCAGGAATCAATACTCTAGAGTTGGAAAGTGAGATCAGTGCAGGCTGGATCAGTCTGGAAAGACTTTGCAAATTTCCTCAGCATGGACTACCTGCAGAAGAATCCTTGGAGGAAATGGGGCAGCATAAGAGTCTTAGTAGAAAGTACAATTACCTCCTAATACTGACTCTCAGGGGTGAGGCTCCTGAATGAAGCAGATGTGAGAGGAAGTTTGAAAAACACTGGCCAAGAGCATCATAGGATGAGCCAAAAAAAACTTACAGGCTTTCTTGTCCGACTCTTTCATTTTTCAGATGACGATGTTAAGACCTAGAAAGATGAAACGATTTCCCCAGAGTCACACAGCAAGTTCAGACCTCAGGACCCCTGACTTCGAGTTTTTGCAATATTTGCTATTCCATGAAGACTTTTCTGTCTGTCAAGAAAAACTCCAGTGATTAACTGAGTATCTGCCTCCCAGGCTCATCCAGTCCATCAGAGTGGATCACCGGTGATTCACTGCTGTATATCCAAACACCTTCTTTCTCTTAGCATTGGCATCAGCACTTTTGGTCCATCTATAGGAACAATGTTAATTATATTGCCATATTAATCATTTCAGCAGAAAGAAATAAAATAGAGGAATGAGTATCACTTCTTACTTTGGAAAAGAATGTCTTCATCTTTTGTTTTGTTTTGTTATCCCTCATACACCCAAAGAGCAGCCCCCAACATCCCTCCCAGGCTGCAGCCTTCCTCTCCTTCAACTACACGTGCACTTATATCCATTGGTTTTTGTTCCAGCTCTTTCCTTGGCCTACAGTAATCTTCCCCAACTCCCACCCCATCCCCTTCTTCATCTACTCAACCAACAAGATGTCATTTAAAAGCTTTCTCTTATGAAAGGCTTCTCAGATTACTCAAAATCATAACAAATGTTTCTTGTCTCTGAGACCCCAGACCACAGAAGTGCAGCCTCTGCCTCTATTTCAGGTCTTAGATCCTCAACTTAGATATCATTCCGATCACCCTCTAGATTTCAAGTCTCCAGGAAGCAGAGATAAGATGCATCCTTTTTCAGTGTTTCACAAAATATCACAGAGGAAATGTTGAGTACACGTCTGTTCAATGAAGAGATAAATGAAATATCTCTTCTAATTTGCATATTTCAGAATACTTAGTATGTCTGAGGAACTATGTAAATTATCATATTTTAATAATTTCATTACTGAAGGGTAGTTATAGGGTGATAACAGAATCCAACTCAAAAATAAATTTATTATTACTTTAGGAAATAATACTAATGAGTTTAAGTAAGGAAATCAATTTTTAAGAAAGGTTAACTAGGCCAACAGAGCAGCTGGGATTTGAGGTTCTCTGGCAAAGTGATCCATGATCCCTCATGATAAAGAAAAATAATGCAGGAAGGCCACCCTGACAGCACCGCACAGCTCTACAGTCAGGGGTCCACAGCATCAGAGAAGGAATGGAGGCGGGGGATGACTGTGGGAATTTTAACTTCAGGTTATACAGGTCAGTGTTTTGAGAATATTTTCTTCAATGTTTTTATCTCCACTTCCTTCCCAATAAAGTTTAAGGACACTAAAAGTAATATCACAAGGAAGTAGGGTGCATAGTAGGGCAATCATACTATTTTTCAAATTTGTGTCTTTGTGTATGAAGGATGAAGAAAAAATAGCACAATGGGCACCTTCCACAGAAACAACTTTTGCCAAGACACGGTTATCAGAGGAAAAGAATGGCATTCAAAAATAATCCCAAGCACCTATGATCACTACAAATAATTAGCAGGCGCAATGAAGATGACCCATCAGAAGTAAAGTCATCGAGACTTCCCTGGTGGTCCAGCGGTTAAGACTCCACGCTGCCAATGCAGGGAGCCCAGGTTTGATCCCTGGTCAGGGAACTAGATCCCACAAGCCACAACTAAAGATCCTGTATGCTACAACTGAAAAAAGAAGATCCTGCATGCCACAACTAAAGATCCTGCACACACCACAAAGACCCGGGGCAGCCAAATAGATAAGTATTAAAAAAAAAAAAAAAAAAAAAAGAACTAAAGTCATCAATGTCTCTAAGAGTGTTGAGCACCTGGAGATTTGGAGGGAAACTAAAGACAAATGGCCTCTCAGGTAATGACAAATTATTCATTTAACAAATATTTATTAAGCACCAAATGAGTGTAAGGCACAGAAAGATGAAATACTAAAAGATTTATCCTTGGGCTTCCCTGGTGGCGCAGTGGTTGAGAGTCCGCCTGCCGATGCAGGGGACACGGGTTTGTGCCCCGGTCCGGGAAGATCCCACATGCCGCGCAGCGGCTGGGCCCGTGAGCCATGGCCGCTGAGCCTGCGCGTCTCGTCTGGAGCCCGTGCTCCGCAACGGGAGATGCCACAACAGTGAGAGGCCCACGTACCGCAAAAAAAAAAAAAAAAAAAAGATTTATCCTTAAAGACCTCACAGCCTATAAGGGAAAGAAAACATTACCATACATACTATGTTACAGCTCAACACCTCTCGATTAAGCAGTTACTATGTCTTAAAATTCTCCTGAATATTAAGGCTGGTTACATAACAGAAGATAATCGCTGCTCCCAAAGCACATATAATCTAGGTAGGGAGACAGGCAATGCATGTGAAACAATTTGCAAACCATATAAAACATTTTTAAGTAGTTATTTTAATCTGGCAGTATGGCAAGTATTTTGGAGAATGGAGACTTACTTATAGCCTAAGATAATCAGGAGAGGCTCGAGGGAATAGAGGAAACCAAGAAACTGAGGTAAGCCTTGAAAGATGACTTGGAATCAAGATCCATGGGAGGATGGAGTGAGGGGGTTCAGAGTCAAAAACACAACATGTGGAGAAGACAGTCACGTGACTCAGTTGAGAGGAAGAAGTTTGCTCATGATTAAGTAATAAAAGTTATATTTCAAGACACAGTAAGGGCAGATTTTTAAATGTCTAGAATAGCGTTCTAGAACTATGTGTCCTAAAAATGTGTTTGTCACCTGTTGGCATGTGGCACTGTATCAACCTTGTACAAAACCAGTTTGATCCACTTAACCTCTGAGGCTAGGTCCACAAACTAGGATGCATGCCAAGCCTCTCTCCTCCAAGTGAGGGTTTCAAATCCTTTATCTAACTCCAGAAACCTAGGATTTCAAGAACACAATGATCAAGCCAGAGCAGAGGAGAATGTAAAAGGCAAACATGGCGAGGCAGATAGATGCTGAAATCATGAGCAGCCCCATCCACGGCATGCTTAGAAGTGACTCAGGAAAGCATTTTCCCCCCATTTCTTAGTGACTATACAGCTTTGAAAATGAGGTCTTTCTGCCTTGTTTTTCACAATACGGAGAAGAGAAACATTCAACTCTTTTGCAAAGTGGAAAAAGAATACGCTTACGTTTTTCCCCATTCAACAATAACTTAGAGGCAGCTGGTGAGATTTTCCTTCCTTCCCTGTGCTCCCAGGAGCCATCCATTCTCTACCAGGCAGGGTCCAGCCGTGAAAATTGCCACCCAATTTACAGTTTTTCAGACAGCTCGGAGAGGGATGAAAATGGCTTAGTAATGGGAGTTGCCATAAAACTTATAATTATAGAATTGCTACATTGAACACCATAATGTAGTGTTTGTTTAAATCAAATATCTGTTGACTCTCTTCAAAGATAAATGATGTATTCTATATCCCATTTTCTCCAAATGTACTAAGACAGCCTTTTTGCACAAGAGTGGTTCTTCCATCTTTCTTCCACACACCAGCTGTGCTGGGGCTGCGGCAAGTAACTTCACCTCACTCAGGAACAATAGACAGACGCTGAGCACGGCCCCAAATCTAAGCCCAGCACTAGCCAGTAACACAATCAATTAATACACTCTCATAAGACCTTCAGGGTGACTGGGCATCTTACCTAATAGAGATGCCAAGGGCAGTCCAGGAAACAAACCAGTCTTGCCCTGTGTGACCTTGAGATAATCTGACATTTCTCTGCCTTAGTTGTTGCATCTGTCAAGTCAATTCATAGAATTACTGTATCTCCAAGATCCTCTAACGTTCTACAGTTCTCCCTCAGAAGGAAAACTAGGATTAGAATTAAGCTCATACTTAAGTCCTTAAACGAAGTTGGCTCGTCACAGTTTATCCCGTAACAAACCTGCACCAAAGTGCTTGATAGAGAATTTCATGAGATGACAAAGGGATTTCCTCTCAAAATCTCTCCTCTCCTCTCTCTCCCCTGTTCTGTATCCTAGCTAATGGTGGGAAATAGGCTTTGAAGCTCAAAGACACTTATGGAAAGAGGAAGAATCATTTTCCTTCTCTTTCCTATTGTTAGCCAACTATTAACTGTCCCCACAGGATAAGAGATGTTGAGAGGATTCAATAGTTAATCTTTGTGAAGTGCTTTGCAGATGAGAAATGCTATGCATAGTGTTAAGGAACATTAATATTGGCCCAATTTCACACCAAAGAATAAAAGTCCCAGAATAAGAACACATCGCAAGATTTAAAATAACTGAGGGCAGTAAAAGAAAGGGGGGGCGTGACAGAGACTGGCGATTCTATTTCGCTTAGTTTGGAAAGCAGGGAAACCCAACCAGGAAAGACAGGACACAAAGATCCAAAACAAAGCACTTGAAAGTACATGTGCTTTGAAAGAGAAAATGGGAAAAGTAAGGAGTAAGGTGTCTGAAGCCTACAGATTAAAAACTCCATCATACGAAGGAGAGAGACCTGGCAGCTCTTTCATGGTGCCTATGGGAAAGAACAGCTCTGTGTTCTATCCTCTAAAGCCTTCTGGAAATCTCTCCTTCAAGGAACAATCTGCTAACACAGACCAGCAACACTGCAAACTGCAACTAAAAAGGATATTTCTACAATGCACTCATTACTCAACTCTTGGGAAGAAAATCCTAGCCCAATTAGAACCAAGAAACTCAGGTTGCCCCCTCCTGCCGAGAGAGGACTTTTCTGCACAGCAAAGAGTTAAAGCCTGACCAAAGTACAGTCGAGAACTGAGGTATTTATCCTACGAATTCAGACCAAAAGCAATAAAATACTGGCTTTGTTCCTGGAGATTTAGGAAGAAGCCTGGGGCTAGCGCTGTTCCTTGGGATGGGAGATGCAGCTCCCCATGCCTCCACATCCCATGGATTTTCAAACACCTAAGCTAAATTTTTACCACCTAAGCTAAAATTCTGCTCAAGGCTGCAGATAAACCTATAGAGGACCCAGAGCTGGCAGCACGCTCAGATGCTGAGAATCACTCTTCACAGCAGCCTCCGCTATTCTGAACCCTTGTTTTACTAAGGAGGCTGTAAATCTCTACTTCCTCAATGCATTACATCTAGTATTTGTGGATGGTCCACAGCGAGTTCCTAATTAGACACTCTGCGAATGGCTAGTGCCTGTCAATCAACTAAAGTTCAGCCATGATGAGACAAAAAAGAGTCTGTGGAGACACATCAACAAGTAAGATGAATTGGAGGATTTAACGACTGACTGTCCCCTTTGCGGGACACACACTGAAGGACTGTTGGTATTTGGGGTTGGTGGCAACAGGGCTTAAATGCAAGTGCCCCCGTCATGACTTCTAGCTTTTTAACCTTGGAGAAGTTATTCAATCATCCGAAAAACATAAGGTTCTCATCTACAAAGTAGAAATTATAATAATATTTACCTCATGGAGTTGTGATTACATAGAATTTGGCATGAAAAAGTACTTAGGCCCAATCCTTGCACTCAATAAATGCTTATTTTTATTAGTAATTGGATTTTTAAATTTTACTGTTAATTCTATCTATATTAAGGACAAAATACTATGAAAATGTTTTACAATCCCCTTAGTGACATCTGTTTTTAGTTCTCCATATTCCCTTCCCATGTTTTATCCTTGTATATATATTACACATCTATATTATACTATGGATATAACTTTTTGTTTTATTTTGTAACTTAACTTATGCCATAGACACTTTCTATCCTGTTCCATAGTTTCTGTAGTTAGAGTGTGTAAAGCCTCCACGATGTTCATCAAATTGGCAAACCACAGGTTACTAAAAAGTCCTTCCACTGGGGAATGGTGATGGTGTGGTAAAGAAAACACTGAACTTGGAGCTAAAGACCTGGATTTCCCATTCCCTCTTCCAAAGCACACACACACCCAAGTGCTTTGTTGTGGATCTTTTTGACCAGCGTCCTATCTTTCTGGGTTAGCTTTCCCTGCTTTCCAAACTAAGCAAAACTTTCCCAACTCTCCCTCTCATTCTCACTGTGTAACCTTAAAGAAACCACACCATCTCCCTAAGCCTGTTCCCTCATTTCTAAACTAATGAGGAAAAATAAAACTACCTGTCCTGGAGGGTTGTTGTGAGGATGAAATAAGACAATACGTGTGAAAAGGACTTATACACTGTAAGTGAAAAAAAAAACCTGTAAGTTAAACAAAACAACACAGCAATATGTTTCATAACTTTCTTTTTCTTTTTAAATGATTTCCTTGGTATCATTTCCCAAGGAGGACGGTGTCCAAGAGTTTGTCTGTTTTTATGACTCATGGTAAAACCTATTATTATAAGCTAAATTGCTTAAATTGAAAGCAAATGGATAAAAGTATGCTCAATCCATTACTCCAGTATTCTAAACAACTACATCCCAAACACAGAGATATGTGTGTATATGCATAAAATACATGTGCGCATGTGTGTGGATATATACGCATGTATATGCATATACATAATATATCATAGTATGTTTTGAGCAGTGTCAAGTTTGATACTAGAGAGTTGGAGATGAAAACAAGAATGTAAATAAAAACATTTCTGTGCCCTTTATTCTTATTTTATCAATATCCGCTCAAAATCATGGCATTTTAGGGCTTCCCTGGTGGTGCAGTGGTTGAGAGTCTGCCTGCCGATGCAGGGGACACGGGTTCATGCCCCGGTCCAGGAAGATCCCACATGCTGTGGAGCGGCTGGGCCCGTTAGCCATGGCCGCTGAGCCTGCGCGCCCGGAGCCTGTGCTCCGCAACGGGAGAGGCCACAACAGTGAGAGGACCGCGTAACGCAAAAAAAAAAAAAAAAAAATCATGGCATTTTAAAAATATGGGAAATCCAGCTTTTGCCATCCATGAAGAAAAGCCTCTGATTGTGAAGTGAACACATACTTACTTGCCTTGGCCCATGTTCCTCCATCCCATCTGCAGAACCTCCACAATGGACAGGACAGGCACCCACAAGGGAAAAGGGAAAGGAGAAACTTCCAAGGACAGGCTTTGGAGTAGAAGCCTTGGACAGAGTCCCTTAGACAGGATGGAAATAAAGAAAAATGAGGCTGGGCCAGCCAAGCCCATCTGTGGTCCGAAGTGCTACTGCTAAAGGCATCTCTCGTTTTAAGCTTCTCCATCTTTTTAAACCCTCACCCCATCCCCCACCGCCTTAGTGAAAGCTTGTTTGGAAATGTTCACTCTCTTCTCGGGGTTGGGGAGCTAAGAGAGAACATGGCTGTGTCTTCCCTCTGCAAGGCCAGGTCAGCGGGGTCTGTGTGCCCCTAGTAGCCAGATGTGCAATGGTGGTCACAGGGCAAGGGCTTGTCAAGACCTGGTGGACATCCAGGAGGACAAACATGTGAGGCCAGTGTCCCCTTTGCATTGGGATGCAGTAGCAGACAGGCAGCACCCACATCCACTGGAAGACTGAGCTCAAGGATTCTCGTCTAAATCACTCCATCACACACATACACTAAGTCACAAGGGCAGAGCACCAACACCAAACCACAGTGACCTCGGGCCTCCAGAATAATTTTTCAATCTGGGCCTCATTTCTTTACCTACATACACCCTATTTTACTCACTTTGTGGAGTTTAGCAGTAGCATAGGGCATCCTCCTAAAGAAGAGGAAGGGCCATGAATCTCAGCTCTAATCGAGAAACTTCAGGCAAGTTTGTCAATTCTCCTGACCCTTGGTTTGCCTCATTTATAAAAAGGGGCTAATTCAAACCTCCCTCATCAGATGCTCAAAGTCCCCTTAAACAATCAGAGTTATGTTGCCAAACACATTTTCTAAAATATTAGAGCCCAAGAATATAGTGCCTGTTTTATATCACCACTTAAAAGATCTGCATGCTCAGACATATTAAGAAAATAGCGTAGTAACAGAATTTGGGCTTTTATTGTTCTTTCCATGAAATCCCTGATTTAATTTAGTTACACTGTGGACCCAAAGAGTCAAGCTCTGGTCTCAATTACTGAAATACAACTCTCAAATGGAGAAGAACAATCTCCTGAAACATAGTTGGGCTCCAGAATGCAACAGCCCAGAATGTCATCTCACCATGTTTACAAAAAAAAAAAAAACAAAAAACAGAGAGAGGATGAAGAAATTGCTCTAAACTGATCATTTTCCGGAGAATGGCTGCAGCAAAATCACAAGAAGAGGTTTTAGGACCAATTTCCTATCCTATACCGCAGATCATTTCAGTTCAGTGGAGAGTTATCAGAATCTGTATCCCCCTACATCCTTTCCCTTAATCCCAGACATAAATGAGTATATAAGGAGGATGCTACAAATAAACGGCGAGCTATAGTCCATTTGGAGTATAATGGAGATCCATAGTCCATTTCCCAGGTTAATATCCTTGAACCATCTGCACACTGTAGAAAACTCTCCGTTCCCCCTCTCTTGGTTCCTCTCATGTTATTGTTAAAGCATCATACAAATGGCTCAGTCAAATTGTGTAACCCAAAACTGTGGGTAGAAGAGAAAATTCTGGTCTGTAAGATATGAGGGAAGACATTGGGAGGGCATTTGAATTTTCTGAAAAATTTATGTCAACCCTTCCAATTTCCCTCTCCTCCTTTCCCCTTGTCTCTTCTCCCTTCTTCTTCCTTGAATACAGATGTGCTGACTGGAGCTGCAGCAGCCCGCATGTAACCATGAGGAAAAAGGCAAGAAAACTGCAGACACACAGCCCTAACATAATAAAGCCACTGAACTAAAGCTAGCAATCACTACCTCTCAAATTCTTGTTATGTGAAAAATAAATAGATCTCCATTTGCTTAAGTCCCTGTGTTTGGGTGTCCCATTTTATTAAATTGGATGGAACCCAAACAGATATACATGACGTTTCTTTCCCTGTAAATGGTTTTGGAGCAGATGTTCTCCTTTACAGCTCCATGGGACCGGCTTCCACTCTGACACAGGCTCCTAATTACACCAGGTCTCAGAGCATGACAGCAGCTACTTCTCAGTACCTCCCAGGCTCCTTGGATCCTCACCATCTACAAACATTTGTGACTTAAAGAACTGTAAACTCACCAGCCGATAACGGTCTATTCAAGTTAGATTAGAAACAAAGCAGTCAAAACAGTATCAGGAGCCTAGTAGATAAGCATTCTTTAGAGTAAAACAAGTATCATCAATTTATCAATAGAAAAGAGACAAAGGCAAAGAAGAGAGAATGATAAAGAGTAACAGAAATAACTATCAAACCTCTATGTCTTCATAATTAATAGGTAGCTGAATACAATCATGCTCTTTACAAAGTTGATGGGAAGAGTTCAACAGAGACAGCATTTGAACATACACCTTCATAACTGCTTTCGGTTATTTCTTTACTACATGAGTGCCCCTAGGACCACTAGCACTTCCTTCCACCTCTTCTCTCTCCCTTGCCTCCTCCGGGAAGAGTATATAGAATATACTCTAGAATCCTAGAATGCTCCAGAATAGTCTGGAATATAATATACTCTAGAATATAATATAAAATCCCAGAGCCTGAGTTGGGAAGAACTTTAGTGGTCTTTTAATCCAGACTTTAAGAATCCCCTATAAGCCCCTCTTGACATGTGGTCACTCTGCCTTTGTTTGAAAACTCCTGCCTGTTGCTCTCATGGCAGCCAAATTCCACTGTTTCACAGCTTTCCTTCCTGGAAAAAATTTCCTTGAGTCAAAGTCTCAAGGAGGCTGTTTCTTGTAACTGTCTCCAACCTCTCTTAACAGCCACTCTACTGACATGGAATAAGCCTAACCCCTTTATTGTGTGACAGGTCTTCACAGGAGCTTTGAAAATCATTGCTTGATGTCCCTTTTCCCTTTAATTCTATAATGCGTCAATATACAGCTGAAATATAGCTTTAGGAATGTACCATATAGTATGATCAAGGCACAACTAGAGTACCTTGTGCAAGTTCACCCCATGCACGCTTCTGTCTGAGGTACATCACCTTTGTAAAATCACGGACTTGATTTGTTTGAAACAGAGGAACAAATTTTTTCTACAGATAAATCTATTCGTACTTAACATACTAATTAAAAATCATTAGGAATACATGAGTCTATACACTTGATAAAATTTCATGGAATTACACACACACAGAAATGAGTGAATATTAAAACTGGTGAAACATAAGGCATATAAAGTATACAAATGTCAATTTTCTGCTTTCAGTATGTACTGTAGTTATGTAGGATGTTACCATTGGAAAAACCTAGTTGAAAATGTAGATGGGACCTCTCTGTAATCTTTTTGAAAATTTCTGTAAGTCTATAATTATTTCAGAATTTAGAGTTAAAAAAAATGTTGATAGGGAGAGGCTTCAAGATGGCAGAAGAGTAAGACACGGAGATCACCTTCCTCCCCACAGATACATCAGAAATACATCTACACGTGGAACAACTCCTACAGAACACCTACTGAACGCTGGCAGAAGACCTCAGACCTCCCAAAAGGCAAGAAACCCCCCACGTACCTGGGTAGGACAAAAGAAAAAAGGAAAAACCGAGACAAAAGAATAGGGACGGGACCTGCACCAGTGGGAGGGAGCCGTGAAGGAGGAAATGTTTCCACACACTAGGAAGCCCCTTCGCGGGCAGAGACTGCGGGTGGTGGAGGGGGGAGCTTCCGAAAGCGCAGCCACAGGGCTGCGGAGGGCAAAGCAGAGAGATTCCCACACAGAGGTTCGGTGCCGACCAGCACTCACAGCACTCACCAGTCCGAGAGGCTTGTCTGCTCACCCGCCGCGGCGGGCGGGGCTGCAAGCTGAGGCTCGGGCTTCGGTCGGAGCGCAGGGAGAGGACTGGGGTTGGCGGCGTGAACACAGCCTGAAGGGCCTAGTGCGCCACAGCTAGCTGGGAGGGAGTCCAGGAGAAAGTCTGGAGCTGCTGAAGAGACAAGACTTTTTCTTACCTCTTTGTTTCCTGGTGCGCGAGGAGAGGGGACTCAGGGCGCTGCTTAAAGGAGCTCCAGAGACGGGCGCGAGCCGCAGCTATCAGTGCGGACCCCCGAAACGGGTATGAGACGCTAGGGCTGCTGCTGCCGCCACCAAGAAGCCTGTGTGCGAGCACAGGTCACTCTCCACACCTCCCTTCCGGGGAGGCTGTGCAGCCCGCCACTGCCAGGATCCCGGGATCCAGGGACAACTTCCCCGGAAGAACGCACGGCGCGCCTCAGGCTGGTGCAACTTCACGCCGGCCTCTGCCGCCGCAGGCCCGCCCCGCCTCTGTACCCCTCCCTCTCCCCGGCCTGAGTGAGCCAGAGCCCCGGAAGCAGCTGCTCCTTTAACCCCGGCCCGTCTGAGTGAAGAACAGACGCCCTCCAGCGACCTACACGCAGAGGCGGGGCCAAATCCGAAGCTGAACCCCGGGAGCTGTGAGAACAAAGAAGAGAAAGGGAAATCTCTCCCAGCAGCCTCAGGAGCAGCGGATTAAAGCTCCACAATCAACTTGATGTACCTGCATCTGTGGAATACCTGAAGAGACAACAAGTCATCCCAAATTGAGGAGGTGGACTTTGGGAGCAACGATATATATTTTTTTTTTCCCCTCATTTTCCCCTTTAGTGAGTGTGTATGTGTATGCTTCTCTGTGTGATTTTGTCTATATAGCTTTGCTGTTACCATTTGTCCTCGGGTTCTGTCTGTCCGTTTGGGGGTTTTTTTAGCATAATTTTTAGAGCTTGTTATCATTGGTGGACTTGTTTTTTGGTTTGGTTGCTCTCTTCTTCCTATTACTTTTTAATTTTTTTAATAATTATTTTCTATTTTAATAACTTTTATTTTATCTTTTTTTTCTTTCTTTCCTTTTTTCTCCCTGTTATTCTGAGCCGTGTGGATAACAGGCTCTTGGTGCTCCGTCCAGGCATCAGGGCTGTGCCTCTGAGGTGGGAGAGCCAAGTTCAGGACACGGGTCCGCAAGAGACCTCCCAGCTCCAGGTAATATCAAACAGTGAAAATCTCCCAGAGATCTCCATCTCAACGCCAAGACCCAGCTCCACTTAACGACCAGCAAGCTACAGTGCTGGACACCCTATGCCAAACAACTAGCAAGACAGAAACACAACCCCACCCATTAGCAGAGAGGCTGCCTTAAATCATAATAAGGTCACAGACACCCGAAAACACAACACCAGACGTGGACCTGCCCACTAGAAAAACAAGATCCAGCCTCATCCACCAGAACACAGGCACTAGTCCCCTCCACCAGGAAGCCTACACAACACGTGGAACCAACCTTAGCCAGTGGGAACAGACACCAAAAACAACGGGAACTATGAACCTGCAGCCTGTGAAAAGGAGACCCCAAACACAGTAAGCTAAGCAAAATGAGAAGACAGAGGAACACACAGCAGATGAAGGAGCAAGATAAAAACCCACCAGACCTAACAAATGAAGACGAAATAGGCAGTCTACCTGAAAAAGAATTGAGAATAATGGTAGTAAAGATGATCCAAAATCGTGGAAAAAGAATGGAGAAAATACAAAAAACGTTTAACAAGGACCTAGAAGGACTAAAGAGCAAACAAACAATGATGAACAACACAATAAGTGAAATGAAAAATTCTCTAGAAGGGATCAATAGCAGAATAACTGAGGCAGAAGAACGGATAAGTGACCTCGAAGATAAAATAGTGGAAATAACTACTGCAGAGCAGAATAAAGAAAAAAGAATGAAAAGAATTGAGGACAGTCTTAGGGACCTCTGGGACAACATTAAATGCTTCAACATTTGAATTATAGGGGTCCCAGAAGAAGAAGAGGAAAAGAGACTGAGAAAATATTTGAAGAAATTATAGTTGAAAACTTCACTAGTATAGTAAAGGAAATAATCAAGTCCAGGAAGTACAGAGAGTCCCATACAGGATAAATCAGAGGAGAAACATGCCAAGACATATCTTAATCACACTATCAAAAATTAAATACAAAGAAAAAATATTAAAAGCAGCAAGGGAAAAACAACAAATAACACACAAGGGAATCCCCATAAGGTTAACAGCTGATCTTTCAACAGAAACTCTGCAACCCAGAAGGGAGTGGCAGGACATATTAAAAGTGATGAAGGGGAAAAACCTACAACCAATATTACTCTACCCAGCAAGGATCTCATTCAGATTTGATGCAGAAATTAAATCTTTACAGACAAGCAACAGCTAAGAGAATTCAGCACCACCAAACCAGCTTTACAACAAATGCAAAAGGAACTTCTTGAGGCAGGAAACACAAGAGAAGGAAAAAACCTACAATAACAAACCACAAAAAATTAAGAAAATGATAATAGGAACATACATAATGATAATTACCTTAAATGGTAATTGTAATGTAATGGATTATGTAAATGGATTAAATGTAAATGTAAATTAAATGTAAATGTAGATTAAATGTAAATGGATTAAATGCTCCAACCAAAAGACATAGACTGGCTGAATGGACACAAAAACAAGACCCATATATATGCTGTCTATAAGAAACCCACTTCAGACCTAGGGACACATACAGACTAAAAGTGAGGGGATAGAAAAAGATATTCCATGCAAATGGAAACCAAAAGAAAGCTGAAGTAGCAATTCACATATCAGACAAAATAGACTTTAAAACAAAGACTATTACAAGAGACAAAGAAGGACTCTATACTGATCAAGGGAACAATCCAAGAAGAAGATATAACAATTGTAAATATTTATGCACCCAACATAGGAGCACCTCAATACATAAGGCAAATACTAACAGCCATAAAAGGGGAAATCGACAGTAACACAATCATAGTAGGGGACTTTAACACCCTGCTTTCACCAATGGACAGATCATCCAAAATGAAAATAAATAAGGAAACACAAGCTTTAAATGATACATTAAACTGGATGGACTTAATTGATATTTTTAGGACATTCCATCCAAAAACAACAATACATTTTCTTCTCAAGTGCTCATGGAACATTCTCCAGGATAGACCACATCTTGGGTCACAAATCAAGCCTTGGTAAATTTAAGAAAATTGAAATCTTATCAAGTATATTTTCTGAACACAATGCTATGAGACCAGATATCAGTTATGGGAAAAAATCTGTAAAAAATACAAACAAATGGAGGCTAAACAGTACAATACTTAATAACCAAGAGATCACTGAAAAAATCAAAGAGGAAATCAAAAAATACCTAGAAATAAATTACAATGAAAACACGACAACCCAAAACATATGGAATGCAGTAAAAGCACTTCTAAGAGAGAAGTTTATAGCAATACAATCTTACATCAAGAAACTAGAAAAATCTCAAATAAACAACCTAACCTTACACCTAAAACAATTAGAGAAAGAAAAGCAAAAAAACCCCAAGGTTGGCAGAAAGAAAGAAATCATAAAGATCAGATCAGAAATAAATGAAAAACAAATGAAGGATATGACAGCAAAGATCAATAAAACTAAAAGCTTGTTCTTTGAGAAGATAAACAAAATTGATAAACTATTAACCAGACTTACCAAAAAAAAAAGGGAGAAGACTCAAATCAATAGAATTAGTAATGAAAAAGAAGTAACAACTGACACTGCAGAAATACAAAGGATCATGAGAGATTACTACAAGCAACTATACGAAAATAAAATGGACAACCTGGAAGAAAAGGACACATTCTTAGAAATGCACAACCTTCCAAGACTGAACCAGGAAAAAATAGAAAATATGAACAGACCAATCAGAAGCACTGAAATTGAAGCTGTGATTAAAAATCTTCCAATAAACAAAAGGCCAGGACCAGATGGCTTCACAGGTGAATTCTATCAAACATTTAGAGAAGAATTAATACCTATCCTTCTCAAACTCTTCCAAAATATAGCAGAGGGAGGAAAACACCCAAACATATTCTATGAGGCCACCAAAAGCAGAAAAAGATGTCACAAAGAAAGAAAACTACAGGCCAATATCACTGATGAACATAGATGCAAAATCCTCAACAAAATACTAGCAAACTGAATCCAACAGCACATTAAAAGGATCATACACCATGATCAACTGGGGTTTATCCCAGGAATGCAAGGATTCTTCAGTATATGCAAATCAATCAGTGTGATACACCATATTAACAAACTGACGGAGAAAAACCATATGATCATTTCAATAGATGCAGAGAAAGCTTTTGACAAAATTCAACACCCATTTATGATAAAAACCCTCCAGAAAGTAGGCATAGAGGGAACTTAACATAATAAAGGCCATATATGACAAACCCACAGCCAACATTGTCTTCAATGCTGAAAAGCAAAAACCATTTCCACTAAGATCAGGAACAAGACAAGGTTGCCCATTCTCACCGCTATTATTCAACACAGTTTTGGAAGTTGTAGCCACAGCAATCAGAAAAGAAAAATAAATAAAAGGAATCCAAATTGGAAAAGAAGAGGTAAAGCTGTCAGTGTTTGCAGATGACATGATACTATACATAGAGAACCCTAAAGATGCTACCAGAAAACTACTAGAGCTAATCAATGAATCTGGTAAAGCAGCAGGATACAAAAATTAATGCAAAGAAATCTCTGGCATTCCTATACACTAATGATGAAAAATCTGAAAGTGATATTAAGAAAACACTCCCATTTACCATTGCAACAAAAAGAATAAAATATCTAGGAATAAACACTTAAGGAGACAAAAGACCTGTATGCAGAAAATTATAAGACACTGATGAAAGAAATTAAAGATGATACAAACAGATGGAGAGATATACCATGTTCTTGGATTGGAAAAATCAACATTGTGAAAATGACTCTACTACCCAAAGCAATCTACAGATTCCATGCAATCCCTATCAAACTACCAATGGCATTTTTCACAGAACTAGAATAAAAAATTTCACAATTTGAATGGAAACGCAAAAGACCCTGAATAGCCAAAGCAATCTTGAGAATGAAAAACGGAGCTGGAGGAATCAGGCTCCCTGACTTCAGACTATACTACAAAGCTACAGAAATCAAGACAGTATGGTACTGGCACAAAAACAGAAATATAGATCAATGGAACAGGATAGAAAGCCCAGAGATAAACCCACGCACCTATGGTCACCTTATCTTTGATAAAGGAAGCAGGAATGTACAGTGGAGAAAAGACAGCCTCTTCAATAAGTGGTGCTGGGAACACTGAACAGGTACATGTAAAAGAATGAAATTAGAACAGTCCCTAACAGCATACACAAAAATTAACTCAAAATGGATTCAAGACCTAAATGTAAGGCCAGAAACTATGAAACTCTTAGGGGAAAACATAGGCAGAACACTCTATGACATAAATCATAGCAAGATCCTTTCTAATCCACCTACTAGAGAAGTGGCAATAAAAACAAAAATAAACAAATGGGACCTAATGAACCTTAAAAGCTTTTGCACAGCAAAGGCAAGCATAAATAAGACGAAAATACAGCCCTCAGCATGGGAGAAAATATTTGCAAATGAAGCAACTGACAAAGGCTTAATCTACAACATTTACAAGCAGCTCATGCAGCTCAATATCAAAAATACAAAAAACCCAATCCAAAAATGGGCAGAAGACCTAAATAGACATTTCTCCAAAGAAGATATATGGATTTCCAACAAACACATGAAAGAATGCTCAACATCATTAATCATTAGAGAAATGCAAATCAAAACTAGAATGAGATATCATCTCACACCAGTCACAATGGCCATCATCAAAAAATCGACAAACAATAAATGCTGGAGAGGGTGTGGAGAAAAGGGAACCCTCTTGTACTATTGGTGGGAATGTAAATGGATACAGCCACTATGGAGAACAGTATGCAGGTTCCTTAGAAAACTAAAAATAGAACTACCATACGACCCAGCAATCCCACTACTGGGCATATACCCTGAGAAAACCTTAATTCAAAAAGAGTCATGTACCACAATGTTCACTGCAGCTCTATTTACAGTAGCCAGGACATGGAAGCAACCTAAGTGTCCATCAACAGATGAATGGATAAAGAAGATGTGGCACATATATACAATGGAATATTACTCAGCCATAAAAAGAAACGAAATTGAGTTATTTGTAGTGAGCTGTATGGACCTAGAGTGTCATACAGAGTGAAGTAAGTCAGAAAGAGAAAAATAAATACCATATACTACCACATATATATGGAATCTAAACATAAATAAATAAACTAAAAAGTGGTCATGAAGAGCCTAAGGGCAAGACAGGAATAAAGATGCAGACCTACAAGAGAATGGACTTGAGGACACGGGGAGGGGGAAGGGTAAGCTGGGACAAAGTGAGAGAGTGGCATGGACATATATACACTACCAAATGTAAAATAGCTAGCTAATGGGAAGCAGCCACATAGCACAGGGAGATCAACTCGGTGCTTTGTGACCACCTAGAGGGGTGGGATAGGGAGGGTGGGAGGAAGGGAGACACAAGAGGGAAGAAATATAGGGATATATGTATATGTATGCCTGATTCACTTTGTTATAAAGCAGAAACTAACACACCATTGTAAATCGATTGAACTCCAATAAAGATGTTATATATATATATAACCCAAAATAAAGGAAGCTGCAACAACAACATCAAAATAATGTTGAATAGTCCAGAAAGAACCTAAGACCTCCCTGACCTTCTTGGTATTCCTAGTATACCATTAACTCACACTGAGCTGTGTCACTGTTGTGATATTATTTACGTATCTGCTATCTCGGCCTTTCCCATCTGTCCTTGTATAGTGGAACTTTTAGAAAAATACAAATCTTTGATTTATCTCTTTTACATTTGTTGTGTTAGTTTTAAACTCATTGTTCTGGCCTGTCAAGATCTTCTTGAATCTTGACTTTGTTTTCCAGGAAATTAAATATCCCATCTTGACCTTTCTTCTGTGTGAAATATGAGAATTATGTCTTCATCAAGGCCAAGGGCATCAAAGCTGACATGGGTCCATTAATCAGCACTCTTCATTCAGTAAACTATAAAGGCACTTTGATGTATACAACTTCCAACTCTCGTTTTTCCATTCTGTCCACAAGAATATCATGGCAAATTTTATAAAACATGGATGAAGTACTTATTTAAGGGGTTTTGTAGAGTTTCCCTAACCTACTGGTATAGAAGCGCCATTTGCATTTTAAAAACCATGAGCTCAGAGACTATAAAAGAAAAGGACAATAAACTTGACTACGTATTTTTTAAAATCAATGTGGCAAAAGAAAAAGCCATTAAGCAAATTTAGAGGACAAATCAAAAGCTGGAAAAATATTTGCAACATACAATGAACAAAGGACAATTTAACTTACAAATATCATTCAAATCAATAATAAAAGGTTAAGCAACATATTAAAAATGAACAAAGGCTATGAAGAGGAGTTCATTAAAAGAAAAGTATGAATGGTGAACAGAATTTCGGAACAATGCTTAAGCTTATTAATGAATAAATACAAATAAAACACAAGAATATGATGGGTTTTTTCCCCTATTAGATTGTCAATTTTTTTAATGCTAAAACCTAGTAGTGGCAATGATGTGGGAAAAAACAAGCATTCTCATGTCCTGTTCAAGTGAGAATAAAGTGACAGAATCATATCAGAGGGCATTTTGAAATATTAAAATGCATGTACATTTTGATTAACTCTCCTTATAGGAATTTATCTTATGGGTATACTTGGAAGTACATATAAAATATATGTACAACATTATTTATCGCACCATTGCTAGCAATACATTAAAAAACAAACATAAATAATATCAATTTTTAAAAAATATCTATAAACAGTAAAAGATATGAAGGAAGGCTATACAACCATTAAAGATAATGAGGTAACGCTATGAGTGTTACCATGGAAAGGTCTCTAAGATATACAATTAATTTTTTAAGGCAAAGTACAGAATAGTGTACCTGCAGGAAGAGAGCAATCCATTTACATGTAAATTTCCTTTTCCAAAGATGCTCAACATCGCTAATTATGAGAGAAATGCAAATCAAAACTACAGTGAAGTATCACCTCACACCAGTCAGAATGGTTATCATCAAAAAAGTCTACAAATAATAAATGGATGTGAGAAAAATTGAACCTCCTACACTGTTGAGGGGAATGTAAACTGGTACAGCCACTGTGGAGAACAGTATGGAGGTTCCTTAAAAAACTAAAAATGGAGCTACATATGATCCTGAAATCCTACTCCCAGGCATATATTTGAAGAAAACCATAATTTGAAAAGACACATGCACGCCAATGTTCACTGCAGCACTATTTACAATAGTCAAGGCATGGAAGCAACCTAAATGTGCATCAACAAAGGAATGGATAAAGAAAATGTGGTACATATATACAATGGAATATTGCTCAGCCATAAAAAAGAATGAAATAATACCATTTGCAGCAACATGGATAGACCTAGAGGTTATCATACTAAGTGAAGTAAGTCAGACAGAGGAAGACAAATATCATATGATATCACTTATATGTGGAATCTAAAATATGATACAAATGAACTTATTCACAAAACAGAAATAGACTCACAAACATAGAAAACAGATTTATGGTTACCAAAGGGGAAAGGGCGGAGAGGGACAAATTAGGAGTTTGGGATTAACGTATACAAACTACTATGTATAAAATAGATAAACAACAAGGTCCTACTGTATAGCACAGGAAACTATATTCAATATATTGTAATAACCTATATGGGAAAGGAATCTGGAAAACTATATATATATATATATACACACACACATACACATAGGAATCTGGAAAACTATTATATATATACACACACACACATACACACATATATATATATATATATACATATCTGAATCACTGGGCTGTATACCTGAACTAATGCAACACTGTAAATCAACTATACTTCAATTAAAAGTTAATTTTTTTTTAAGAAGCAAAAAAATTAAAATAAATTTTCTTTTCCATAAGAATACACAAAACCTTTAAGAAAGCCAATGGGTGAGGGAGGGGAGTTCAGTTATCTTACAGTGGGATTACGGGCCATCTTTGCTTTCTCTTTTACACTTTTCTGTATTTAAACATAAGGAACTTTCTTTAAAAGCAGAAATGAAACAGCACAAAGATGATTTGGTATAATCCGGCTCTTTACAGCTCAGCTGTTTTCCTTGTTAAGTGTTCACACCCCACCCACCTAATAAAGCATTCTAGATTTTTGCCAGAAATCAATGTAAAGTTAACCAAACTGTAGCTGTCAGGAGGAGCCATCTAATTCTGATTTTTAAAAAACTAGAAAGATGGGCTTCCCTGGTGGCGCAGTGGTTGGGGGCCCGCCTGCCGATGCAGGGGAAGCGGGTTCGTGCCCCGGTCTGGGAGGATCCCACATGCCGCGGAGCGGCTGGGCCCGTGAGCCATGGCCGCTGAGCCTGCGCGCCCGGAGCCTGTGCTCCACAACGGGAGAGGCCACAGCAATGAGAAGCCCATGTACCGCAAAAAAAAAAAAAAAAAAAAAAAACTGGAAAGATTTTATTTGCCAAAATATGATTCTCTACGGTTTCTTGGAGCACCAACAGTAGTCTGTAATGATAACGATAAATTCTTTCAATAGGCTAGAAGAATGATCCTGAAACTTTTGGGGTCTCAAATCCTTTTGAAAATCTGATAAAAGCCATTTTCCTCCCACCGTCTGGCCAATGCACATTGAAAAAAATATTTGTGTCTTATACCAGAGGGTTAAGGGACCCAATGAAGTCCACCCATGGAGTCCAGGTTATGAATTCCCTCATGTCAGAATCACCTGGAAGGCTTATTAAAACACAGGCCCAGAGTGCCTGAGTCAGTAGGTCTAGGATAGACCCAAGAATTTCCAATTCTGAGAAATTCCCAGGAAATTCTGCTGCTGCTGGTCTGGGGACCACACTTTGGGAACCACTACTTGAGGATGTAATCCACCTGGCCCTGGAGGTTTGAATATAATTGAAAATTACTAGAAGATGTCCTTACTACTTTCTCAATTCACTAGGCTTTCACTTTTCTTATAATCCTATTTGTCCATCCCTTTCTGATTTGGCCACTAGTCTCCACATCAGGGCAACACTGGATATTGTAACGTTACCTGGCCCAGCACCTGTTCATCCTTGATTCTTCATCAGGCTCCACAAACTATAAGCTATTTTTCTTATTCTCAGCATTTTTCACAGGCTCCACTTATTTTCCTCATTAGTCCTTCTGATACTTTTCTCACACACCATTTTTTTATATTTACCTTTGGTGGTCATTTGACCCCATATTTTATACATTTGGGGGTGAAGAGGGTATATTTTTCCATATAAACTCACCAGAGAGCTGCCTGGGTAGCCATTTTTATCTTCACCAGAATAATTTTTTTACCTTGAACCACTGCCGTTTTAGAGTCTCAAGCCTTGGGCTTATTTTTATTTGCCCCTCGAACACTGTGTTTTAAAATTCTGGAGTATACGCAGAGCTAACCCAACAGTCCAGTTAGCAACAGCTAACTTGGCAGTTGCAGGCTTCACAATGGCATTTTTCCCCCGGGTTTCCAGCTATTTCCCTAACCAGCAACCCCGTCTTTAGTGAGAACTAGGTCAGTCCAGCAATCCCTTCATTGCCTTCTCTCTCTTCTTGGACATGACACTTGTCCTTAATGAGGCCCCATCAAGAACTGATCATGGAGAATTTGGGGGAACGGCCTGACCAACACGAATCCCCCATTATGCCTGTGTGTCCCTGTGATGGTTTTATCACCTACTTTAGGAAGGCATCACCGTATCCCCTGGTGCCCACATGGGTCCATCTGTAAAATACTTCCAACAATACCTCAAAACAAAACCAGACTCTCATACATTTAAAAGAGGAAGTTGGATGAGAAAAGTGTCACTCAGTAGAAGAATGAGTGGAGCAGGACCTGTGACATCAACAGAGCAACCCGAGCCTGTGAGGTCGGTCAGTCTAGACACACACAGACCCATAGGCCCTTTCTTCATCCAGGTCTGCATTAGTTGCCTACCGCTCCAGTAGTAAATTACTACAAACTTAGAGGCTTAAAACATGCATTTATTATCTTAATAGTTCTGGAAGTCAGACTTTGTCTAAAATCAGGGTGTCAGCTGGGCTGCATTTCTTCTAGAAGCTTCAGGGGAAATTGGTTTCCTTGCCTTTTCCAGTATCTAGAGGCCTCCCGTGTTTCCTGGCTCATGACCTCCTCCTCACATCACTCTGACCCCCGCTTCCCTCAACCCATCTCCTTCTCTCCTTTGACCCTCCTGCCTCCCTCTTTTTTTTTTTTGCGGTACGCGGGCCTCTCAGTTGTGGCCTCTCCCGTTGCGGAGCACAGGCTCCGGACGCGTAGGCTCAGCGGCCATGGCTCACGGGCCCAGCCGCTCCGTGGCATGTGGGATCTTCCTGGACCGGGGCACGAACCCACATCCCCTGCATCGGCAGGCGGACTCTCAACCACTGCGCCACCAGGGAAGCTCCTGCCTCCCTCTTGTAAGGACCTTTACAATGACACTGGGCTCACCTGGATAATCCAGGTGACTCTCTCTATCTCACAATCGTTAAATTAATCACATCTATAAAGTCTTTGTTTTTGCCACCTAAATTAGCATATTCATAGGGCCAAGGATTAGGATATGGACATCTTGGGGGGCCGTTGTTTAGTCTGCCACAGGCCCCAGAGTGAGATGCTATGACTCAGAAGATATGTGTCCCCTTGTAAGAAGGGTAAAGACTCAGAGCAAGGATAAAACAGAAGAGAATGTTCTAGCTAGAAGAGATCATCAGGATTCCACACATACACATACATATACCCTCAACTGTAGCTCAGAGAGGTTAAATGACGTTCCTAAAATCACAGATAGTTTGATAGTGCCAGATCTGAAAACCATACATTTCCTGACTGAAACAAATTGGCATTTTAACATAGGCCATGTGCTCCCATATTCCAGAACAAGGTGCTGGACCATCCATGCAGGACATACAAAGGAAATGAGCAAAAACAAGTTCTGCCACAACCCAGCACTGGAGAATTCACTGGAGGTGTGAATTTCTTATATAGAGAGTGTTGCAGTTGATGTACTTTGTATTCACACACACATACACACACACACACACACACACACACACACACACACACACACACACACACACTTATGGGAAGAGGGTGGGGCTTTCCACCTGGGAAAGGGAAGACCTTTAAAGAATAATCCAAGAGGTTGACATGTGTTTCCCATGGCTTGGGAGATGCAGGGACCAGAATACAATTTGAATCCTACAAAGTCTGCAGGAGTGAAGTTGTGGAGATGTGCAAACAGGGCCACACTGGGGAAAACCTCCTCTTTTAGGGTTTGTCTGGGCAGGGAGGCATGCATGCTCTCATGGACAGGAGTGGTATCCTGAAGAGAAAAGTGAGACCCTCAGGTCCTCAGGAGAGAGATTCCTCTATGGATGGGCTAAAAGATCCCAACAGAGCAGCACATCACCAGAACCCCTGGGGATGGCACCTGAGGGAGACAAGAGTCAAACAGAGAAAGAAGAGACAAAATGTAGTGGCTTCAAAAAGCAAACTCTATTATCTGATGCTGTTTCTGAGGGTCAGGAAACTGGGAGAAGCTTAAGTGGATGGTTGTGCCTCAGAGTCTCTCACAAGGTTGGGGTTAAGATGTCAGCTGGGCTGCAATCTCATCTGGTGGTTTGTCTAGGCTGGAAGATCCACTTCCAAATGCACTCATGAGGCTGTTGGAAAGAGGCCTCAGTTCCTCACTGGCTGTTGACTGAAAGCCCAAGTTCCTCAGCATATGGGTCTCTGACAGGGCTCCTCACAAGACAGCGCATTTCTTTCAGAGCTAATGAGATGGCAAAACAGAAGTCACAGTGGTTTTTATAACCTAATCTCAAAAGTGACACCATCACTCCTGCCATATTCTATAGGTCACACAGACCAACCGGGGTACAATAGAGGAAAGGAGGTGGTACCACACAAGAATGTAACATCAGGAGGTAGGGGTCATTGGAGACCATCTTGGAGGCTGGTTACACAACCCTTATGAGAGAAAAAACCTGCATTTGGAACCCAGCATGATCGGAGGTCACCAGCATCTAATGACCACCGTACAATCTCTCCTCCCTGCGAACCTGGAGGGGCCAGAAGTGACAACCAAGTGAGGGAGGAAGGGGAAGAAGAAGAGAGAAGAGGCTGACCGCAACCTGCTTCCATACTCAGGTTTTATAAGCTGAGATAGGCCCTGGCTGAGGGAGAAAAATGTTTAAATTTGATGAGAGTTTAGAGTTTTGATATTACATTGCCTGGAACTCTGTACAGTGACGGGAAAAGCTCTTGGACCTCCCCATGACCCCATCAAGGGAAGACTGGTAGAGGGAAAAGGCTTTGCTTGGAATAAAGCAGCTTCCTGCTTGCACCCCACCAGGTCCAGCTCATTTAATAAAGCACTAACGAGTGAAACTCAAACCCAAGTGTCCCGGCTGGGTTCAGGCTCCTTTCCTCTGCACTGTCCTGTCCCATAGAAGCTGTCCTGTGTCTTTTTGTCAGGTGATGGAGAGGAGGTGGGGAGAGGCTGGTAGGGGGTGGGGGCAGTGAAGAGGGGAAAGAAACCAATCTATGGCTGGGCTTCAAACTAAACATACGCTTTCCTCAATGGAAGTGGCCACTAGCCTTCCTCTTCCCTTCAAACATATTTCCTGTTTTGAAAATCTGGTTTCTGCTCCCAGGATTCCTTGGAGTTCAACGGGAGGCTGCTGCTAGCCCGTTGAGATTGATGACTAGAGAAATACACACTCCGGAATCTGCAGGTTTGGGATTCTGAGCCTCTAGGGCCACACGGTACCTCCCTACCTGGAATCACGAAAAGTTTCATTCCAAGAGTACATACACATTTATGTTCTCCCGAGGGCTATAATTGTCCATTTCCAGGAGAGCACTGACAGATCATAACTGCAAAAACAGAGGAGGTGTGGCTAATGCATTACCCCTTCCGATGTGCCTTCACAAACATTATTACCCATCTCTGTGGGTATCAGAATATTCCCATTCTATAAGTAGTCAGGATCCCAAAGAAGTGACAAGTCTGACTCAGTCCCAATAGGTGAGTTAGGTTCTAATGACCTACTACTCCATGCTTAGCTCTGTGGCAGATTTGGGGAAGAGCACAGAAGATGGTGAAAACAAGCACCAGCCTTGAAAGATCTTATACTCCAATTGTCCAGACTCATGCAGAGTCATTTATTTATTTAACAGATATTTATTGAGTAATACCATGTGCCAGTCACCCTGCTAGGCACTGGGATACAGTGGTGAATAAGGACAAGTTCTTGACCTAAAGCAGCTCGTGGTCTAGTGGAGAAGACGAGAGAGTTAAGAGAGAAATACACCAGGTAAATGCCTGGTGCAAAGTAGATGCTCATTAAATATTTACTGTATTCATGAGTGCAGTGACGATGGGTGATTGCATAGAGATATAACAGAGCATGTACGAGGGGCTTGGGGGTTCAGGAAGCCTTCCCAGAAAAGATGAGATGGCACATGTAATAACAACTCCTTATTATTAAAGAACAAATTGTGGTATAAACTATGTGTTAGCTTTGCTACAATAACAAGCCCCAAATCTTACAAGAGTTAATTTCACTCCTGTCCCATGCCAGCTACTGCTGGGAGTGTCTCTGGCTCTACTCCATGTGTCTTCACATTCCAGGGCCCAGGCCGAAGGAGCAGCAACCATCCAGGACATGCTGTTCCTTCAGTGAGGAAAAAGGGCAAGAGGCAACCACACGGTGGACCTTAGAGCTCTTGCTGGACACAGCACACACTGCGTCCCCTCTAAACACATGGGTCAAGTGAGTCACACGGCCAAGTCCAACCCAGCCTGTCCACTTCTCCCAGGAGCATAGGGAGGGTGCCACAGTCATGGGCAAGAGCAAGGACGCACATCCTCATAAAAGGAAGGGAAGAGAGAATAACGAGGACTGTAATACAAGCTCCCACCATGTGTTAGTCCGCTCGGGTTGCCACAACCAAATACCTCGGCCTGGGTGGCCTGAACAGCAGAGCTTTACTGTCTCATCGTTCTGGAAGCTAGAAGTCTGAGCTGGAGGCAGGGTTGGTGTCTCCTGTGGCCTCTGTCTCCGTGACTTGCCCATGCCACCTCCTCACCGTGTCCTCACGTGATCTTCTTTCTGTGCCCACGCACCCTGAGTTCTCTCTTTGTGTCCAAAATTCCTCTTCTTGTAAGGACACCAGTCAGATTGGATTACGGCCCACCCTAAGGGCTTTGTTTTAACTTTATAGCCTCTTTAAAGACCTTATCTTCATATGCAGTCACATTCTGCTGGGAGTTAGAGCTTCAACAGAGGAATGTGGGCATAACACACCCATCACCCACCATAAGTACCAGAGGTGTTCAAAGGAGGCTGAGAACACTGAGGCACCAGGAAAGGCCTCCAGAAGGGCAGGCCCGGCCACTGGGTGGCGGTGGATGAGTGGAGGGGAAGGGAGGTGATTGTAGGCAGGAGAAGTGACATGACCAGGGCCCCAGGCAGAGGGAAGCAGGATGAGCCTGTGGGCTGTTGGAGAAATGGAGCTTTTGAGACCAAAGAGTACAGTGTGAGGCTAAAGAGATGGGAGGGAAGCAGATCCATAAAAACTTAGAAACCCTGAGCTCTGAGGGGGCAGCCCAGTGGGGAAAGGGTGAAGAATTTTGAGAAAGGGCGTGGTGTGGTTGCAACTGCTAATTTGGGAAGATTCCTCTAGAACTGTTGCTTGGGGTGGGGACAGCAGTTCACAGAAAGGAGGCAAGGAACAGAGGGAGACATAAACGTCTTTATCAACAAGAAATCATGAGAGATACTTGCTCAGGAGAAAAGCAAACAAGATTCAGAGCAGCAAAGTTTCTGACCCCCATCAGCCCAGGCTCTCCCAAGACCATTCAGGCATTTTCCCCCTATCTCTTGCAGGTGTGAATTCACATTTAATGAATTTTGGTTTGCCCAGAGTTATGAAATAATTACAAAAATGTCACCTGAGAGGTCCAAATTCTACATAATATAATTATTATTGTGGGTTTTTATTAAAAGAGAAAAATCATCGAAATCAGAAGGGAGGAATACAAGGGTTAATATCTGCCCCCCAAAAAACAGAGAAAAAAAATTGAATTATATCTTCCTGCACCAAACACCCGCCAGCACCACCATCCTAACCCCCTCCTGGTGAGCAATTTCTGTTTAATTTAAATGAAGAGCCTACTGGGGCGGGGGTGGGGAGGAAACAGGTCTAATTCTGTTCCCTGACGATGCCCGCTGGTCTCAATGGTGAACAATTGATGTTAAAAATAATGATGATAATAGTAATTATTCCTGCATGTCATGCTCAGTACGGGTCACACCACTAAGCAGAATGAAATAATAAGCACACACACCACCCCATACTGAAATATGCAATCATCAGAGAAGCTGCTTGGAGCCAGGAGAATGGAAGAGAATGTGGACTCGTTGGTATGCTCAAACGTGCAGAGCCCTGACAAGCCCTGCCAAGAATTGACTGCTCAGGGCCTGTCAGGGAAGGGCGGGGTGAAGGGAGACAGCTGTCAGGTCCCCCCGCTGTGTGGCTCACAGTGGGCACCGTGAACAGGTGTCAGGCAGTCATGTCACAGAAGCGCCCAGGACAATCCAGTCTCCCCACACGGTTTGAACAAGCCTGCCAGAGGATGGCATAAAGCTCCACCCATCCTCTCCAGGACAAAGGCTGCCTTCCAAGCGACAGCATTTAATTCAATAGCTCCCAGGATGGCTTTGCAAGATGATTCCTCTAAGAATGAATCGTTGTTGGAGGTGCATGGGGTGGCCTCGAGTTTGCATGCTAGCTCCTATTACAGTGTGAAGAGAAAGCTGGAAGAAAGCATGTATTCAGAGCAGCAGAGGTGTCAGTAACGTGAAACTGACTGTCCAGTGCCAAGAACCACAGCAAGGTCAGAGCTAGCACATCAGGCTTCCTGCCTGGGGAGTATCTAAAAACATCTCTGCATAGCCAGTGGGAAGCAGCCACACAGCACAGGGAGATCAGCTCGGTGCTTTGTGACCACCTAGAGGGGTGGGATAGGGAGGGTGGGAGGGAGGGAGACGCAAGAGGGAAGAGATATGGGAACACATGTATATGTATAGCTGATTCACTTTGTTATAAAGCAGAAACTAACACACCATTGTATTGCAATTATACTCCAATAAAGATGTTTAAATAAATAAATAATTAATTAAATAAAATTAAAAAAAATAAAAACATCTCTGCAGCCCAGGTCAGAGGCAGTAGCCCCGCTAAGGACACTCTTACATCTATGCTTCCTCGGTAACCCCACAGCCCTCCAAGAAAGCAAGATGGCATCGTGGTCAAGCACATGCGCTCTGCAACCAGATGACCTGAGTCCAAATCCTTGTTTGTGTTATATGAACTTGAGGGTGAAACTTTGCATTTGTCTCTGTGGTTTGAAACCCTGAATCTGCCCTTCTATTTAAGGTTGGCAGGCATCTTAAACAGCCTTGTGAATCTGGGCAGAGCACTCGACCTGTCTATAAGTAGATGATGTTGTCCTGAGTTCTAAGTAAGATAATGTACACAGTGCACTTAGCACTGGGGTGTGATGAGCCCTCAAGGGGCAATAGAAATTTTTAATCTCCATTACGGTTCTTATAACCTCATATTCTAATTTTACAACATGTTTCTATTTTGCCCACAAACAAAAATGTGAGTTCCTCCAGTTCCCAGGGCTGCATTTTGCTAATGGATACATCCCAGTCCCTAGCCTAGTAAAGGCACTCAGCTGGTCAGAAACAAATATTTGGTGAATTAATGTGTGGTCAAAGTAATTGGGATGATCAGTCTAGAAAAGATAAAACAGGCAGGAAATAATGATTTGTTTCACAATTAGAAAGGAAAGGCTCCTGTTTGGAGGAGAAAGTCAACTAGATCTGGGGTGTCCAGAGGAAAAAACTAAGATTGGAGATGGAAAGTTACAAGGAAATTAACATGATATCCCAATACAAAACAATTTTCTTGAGATTCCACAGGTGGCAGGGAGGGAGGAAGGAGCTCCTACCTTAGAAAGAGGGCAGGGCTCTGCCTTGAACACTACTCATCAGGGCTGGGAGGACAAAATAGAGGCTGCCCCATGCTGGATTTAATTAATATGATACAGAGGAGCAGCAGGAGGACATTTGGGTTCACTGCTGAAGAGTGAAGCAAAAACAAATTGTGCCTTCTACCTTTTCCCTCCGAAATTCCAAACTCACACACGTGCACACACACACGCAAAGAAAAGCTCTGGGAAGGGATCCCTCCCTATTTCACTGTAGTGATTTTAAAAAGATGCCCCCATGTGGGACAGTAGACGAGCAGCAGAGCCAAAGATGGGCCGGCACAGGAGAGAACAGCATGGATGTGCCAAAGCACTAGAAAGACTCTCCGAGGAGACGGGGCCTTGGGAAAGCATCGCCCTCTGTGTCTGCCAAGGCCAGTCTCCCGTGTCTGCCAAGGCAGTGCCACTCCCACTGGCTGGGGCTGCCCCAGGAGCCGGAGAATGCCAGACGTGAAGGACATCTGCCCAGACAGAGAAGTGATAGTCCAGGAATTCTGCACGCCTCCACCCTCAATTAGCCTTGCCGGCTTCAGGGCCATGCCCAGCGCGACCAGCCTGCAGCGCTGCGCTCTCAGAGCCAAGGCAGCAGAGACACTGACTCAGAGGCCAGCCTCCCGCGGAGTTCCCGCAGGCGATTTGCACGCCCCTGCTCTCATGTGCTGGCTCTGAAACTCACCAACCTCAGAGCAAGCAGCTTTCTAGGCTACCACCGGCTGCTAATTATAGCGAGGCCTGTCACTGCGCTTCCTTTCTCACAGGGCAGGAGCCGGGCTGGGCTGCGTCGTTGCACCTGTGCTGGTTACAGCTGTTTCCTGTGACTCGTGGAGTTGAGTTGGTTCAAGGGCAAAGCCATCGGTGCCCCAGGCTGCCTCTGACACAGCTGCTCACCCCTTTCTCCCTGCCTCCTCCGTCTTTTCTCCTTCTCCCCTTCTGCTTTCTTTCCCTGGCCCCATACTCCTTCTCCTCCTTTTCCACTCTTCCCCTCCTAGAAGTTTCCATCTCCCTTCCCTACACCTCAGGCCTAGAAGCATCAGATCTCCTTGTAATATTTTACAGTGGGAGGCGGCTGACCTCTACTTGCAGGATCACGTTTTGTTTAAAGAAAGGGATTATGCACCTATGTGTGCATAATTATGTGTGCCAGGCACTGTACACGTCTATACAGGGTGTGTGTGTGTGTGTGTGTGTGTGTGTGTGTGTGTGTGCACGCACGTGTGGTTACCCCCAAATTCTGCTAGCGGGGTATAGTCCATAAATTTCACTTCCCTCAAGTAATTTTCACTCTAATGTCCAGAATCTCTCAAAATGGACACTACCTATTTTCTCCATCTTTCCAAAATAGCTTCTCAAAACACAACACTGTGCCTGTGGGCTGCATCTGTCGCTCGCTCACCTTCTCAGGGGCTTTGCTCATGCAGTTATTGCCTCTCCCTTCTGAAGCATCAATCTCTCCCTCTTCTTCTTTTTTTTTTTTTTTTAGGTACGCGGGACTCTCACTGTTGTGGCCTCTCCCGTTGTGGAGCACAGGCTCCGGACGCGCAGGCTCAGCGGCCATGGCTCACCGGACCAGCCGCTCCGCGGCATGTGGGATCTTCCTGGACCGGGGCACGAACCCATGTCCCCTGCATCGGCAGGCGGACTCTCAACCACTGCGCCACCAGGGAAGCCCTCTCCCTCTTCTTGATCCTCCTTGCCAACTGACAAACATGCTTCAGGGTTTTTTTCTTCATTGAACAAAGCAAAACACCCCAGGCTCCGCATCTCCCTTGAGCTTCCAGCCCACATCACTAAACATCACAGAAAACTCGAGAGAGTGGTCCACACTGGCTCCGTTTCCACACCTCCCATTGGTCCATCCACCCATTCCCTGGGGATTTCCACGCGCTTTACTGACTTGCAACATCCTTTACCAAGTCACAAGTGATCTCCACGATGCCAGTTTCAGTGGTCCTTTCTCTGTTCTCATCTTACTCAGTTCTCTCAGCAGCAACTGATATAGACGTTCACTCCTCCTACTAAAAACTCTCCCTTAAATTCCATGAGCACACATGCTGGGCTCCTTCTCTACCCCATCGCTAAATATAGAAGCCTCTCACAATTCAGTCCCTTATTTTCTTCTCTTTCTCTTTTAAGGGGATCTCATCTAGTCTCATGTTTTTAAGTAGCTTTTATACAAACTTTTAAATAGATGTGTACAGCTCCAATCTTGTCCATAGCCAATAGGCATCTCAAAAATATCACATCTAAATTGTGATTGTCAGAACTCCTTTCTAAGTCTCCTCCTCCCACAACGTCCACCCTATCAGGAAACTGCAGCTCCACTCATCCCATTACATGAGGTACAAACCTATGCCTTCCTTTCCTTCACCCCCACCCATGTCTAACCCATCAAGTCCTCTTTGTTCAGCCTCCAATATACAGTTCAAATCTCTCCGGCTCCACTGCCTCCACTCTAGCCTAAGCTGCCTTCTCTCCATTAATAAAGACAACTGCAAGGGCTTCCCTGGTGGCACAGTGGTTAAGAATCTGCCTGCCAATGCAGGGGACATGGGTTTGAGCCCTGGTCCAGAAAGATCCCATATGCTACGGAGCAACTAAGCCTATGCACCACAACTACTGAGCCTGCGCTCTAGAGCCCATGAGCCACAACTACTGAAGCCCATGTGCCACAACTACTGAAGCCTGCACACCTAGAGCCCGTGCTCCACAACAAGAGAAGCCACCGCAATGAGAAGCCCGCACACCACAATGAAGAGAAACCCCCTCTCACCGCAACTAGAGAGACCCCGCATGAAGTGACGAAGACCCAACACAGACAAAAGAAATAAATAAAAATAAATACTAATAATGATTTAAAAAGTTCTAAAAAAAAAAAAGACAACTGCAAGGAACATTCTCTTGTTCTCCATCATTCTATCTTGCCAGCCTCTAGGCCATTCTTCACACAGCAAAGCAGAGGGATCCTGGTAACACACTCATCTGAGTACTCCTCTTGTAACAACCCTCCAGTGGCTTCCCACTGCTCCTAGAACAGTACCTGACACACAGTAAGAGTTCAATAAATAGCTGTTGGGTGAATGACTAAATGAATGCTCAGCCAGGTTCATGTGACCAAAGCACAAGAATGTGTGATTTTAAGTTGTCAGGGGAGTTGCTTGTGTTGCGCTTTGCACATTGTTCAGGTATGATCATTGTTTGATGGATAAATAACAGTTGCCACTTATTAAGTGTGTCTAACTTATTAAGTGTGTCTAACACTAAGCTATAAAGTTGGGTTTATCCATCTCCCTTATTTACATGAAAACACAGCTAATGAGTGCCAGAGATGGGTTTACTTATTTTTTATTTATATTTTGTATTGACGTAGAGTTGATTTACAATGTTTCAGGTGTACACCACAGTGATTCAGCCAAATATATATATACATATTCTTTTTTAGATTCTTTTCCATTATAGGTTATTACAAGATATTGAATTTAGTTCCCTGTGCTATACAGCAGGTCCTTGGTGTTTATTTTATATATAGTAGTGTATATCTGTTAATTCCAAATTCCCAATTTTCCCCTCCCCCAACCTTTCCCCTTTGGTAACCATAAGTTTATTTTCTATGTCTGTGAGTCTATTTCTGTTTTGTAAATAAGTTCATTTGTATCATTTTTGTAGATTCCACAAGTCATATCATATGATATTTGTCTTTGTTTGACTTACTTCACTTGGTATTATAATCAATCTCTAGGACCATCCATGTTGCTGAAAATGACAAAGGTTCATTCTTTTTACGGCTGAGTAGCATTCTGCTGTGTGTGTGTGTGGTATATATATACATATATGTACCACATCTTCTTTATGCATTCATCTGTTGATGGATACTTAGGTTGCTTCCATATCTTGGCTATTGTAAATTGTGCTGCTGTGAACATTGAGGTGCATGTGTCTTTCTGAATTAGTATTTTCATTTTCTTCAGATATATACCCAGGAGTGGAATTGCTGGATCATATGGTAGCTCTATATTTAGTTTTAGTTTTTTAAGGAACCTCCATACCGTTTTCCACAGAGGCTGCACCAATTTACATTCCCACCAACAGTGCACGAGGGTTCACTTTTCTCCACATCCTTGCTGACATTTGTTATTTGTGGTCCTTTTGATGTTACCCATTCTGACAGGTGTGAGGGGATATCTCATTATGGTTTTGATGATTAGAGATGTTGAGCATCTTTTCATGTGCATGTTACCCATCTGTATATCTTCTTTGGAAAAATGTCTACTAAGGTCTTCTGTCCACTTTTTAATTGGTTTGTGTTTTTTGATGTTGAGTTGTATGAGCTGTTCATATATTTTGATATTAACCTTTTATTGGTCATATCATTTGCAAATATTTTCTCCCATTCCGTAGGTTTTCTTTTCGTTTTGTGGATGGTTTCCTTTGTTATACAAAAGCTTTTAAGTTTAATTAGGCCCCATTTGTTTATTTTTGCTTTTGTTTCCTTTGCTTTAGGAGAAAAATTCAAAAATAATATTGCTATGATTTACATCAAAGAGTATTCTGCCTATGTTTTCTTCTAGGAGTTTTATGGTTTCTGGTCCTACATTTAGGTAGGTCTTTAATCCATTTTGAGTTTATTTTTGTATATGGTGTTAGAAAATATTCTAATTTCATTCTTTTACATGTAGCTGTCCAGATTTTCCAGCACCACTTATTAAAGAGACCATCTTTCATCCATTGTATATTCTTGCCTACTTTGTTGTAGATTAATTGACCACGAGTACGTGCATTTATTTCTGGGCTCTCTATTCTGTTCCATTGATCTATGTGTCTGTTTTCATGCCAGTAACATCTAAGTCAACAGGTTTAAATGGCCTACTATATGCCAAGTGCCATGGAAGGCACCAGATATGGTGACTATACCAGGGAGTCCCTGCCCTCAAGAGGCTCTACCAGCCAACTGCTTAATAAGTTCCGCCTGACCTACCCATTTCTGACTAATCACTTGATTTCTAACTCTCTCCCTTCAAAGTATAACTTCAAATCACACCTTGAAATTATAAATAACGCCAGCATTGTTCAACATTATGTGGTTCACAAAAAGCATCTAAACTTCAGTTACCTACTGAGCATATGTGTCGTCTCTGCCCAAGACAGCATCAGTGATCTTGGCTTATAACCAGGGACTGTCTTAAACCCTAAGGAGAAGAGTCAGACCCCAAGGACTGAGAAAATCCCTCTCGTACCACATTGTCTGTCTGGGGCTAAGCCTTCTTTTCATTACCCACCTGCTTCCCAAAGGGCCTTTTTTTTTTTTTTTTTGAAGGGAAGGGGATCTCTCCCCTTATTTTCTTTTAATTAATTAATTAATTTTATTTATTTATTTTTGGCTGCACTGGGTCTTCGTTGCTGTGCGTGGGCTTTCTCTAGTTGCGGCGAGCGGGGGCTACTCTTCGGAGCGATGCGGGGGCTTCTCATTGCAGTGGCTTCTTTTGTTGTGGAGCACAGGCTCTAGGCGCACAGGCTTCAGTAGTTGTGGCAAACGGGCTCATTATTTGTGGCTCATAGGCTCTAGAGCACAGGCTCAGTAGTTGTGGCGCATGGGCTTAGTTACTCCACAGCATGTGGGATCTTCCCAGACCAGGGCTTGAACCTGTGTCCCCTGCATTGGCAGGCGGATTCTTAACCACTGCACCATGAGAGAAGCCCCCAAAGGGCCTTTCAAGCACATCAGAAAGGGCAGCTAAGGTGCTCTGAGCAACGAGAATGTGCTTGTATTTCCAAGTGAGGTTCACAAACGGCATTTGATGTGGGCCTCAGTGAATGGATCAGATTCAAACACAGAGGTGGGGTGACATTATTCCAGGTGACAGGAAGTGAGAACTTGGGGTGATAAGATGAGGAAGTATGAGGGAAATTTTCTAAAAGGTGTATAAGGTGTTGGACATAAGGTACTTTTGTAAACTATAAAGCTCTGTACTAATCTGAGGAATTACTTTCATTTGCTTAAACTACACCCTGAAACTCACCCTTCTGAATTAATATTTTGTTTCTTCAGTGACCCACTCCTCCCGAAAGCAATTATATCAGGAGGAAGAGCACTTAACCTACAGCATGTTTCCTGAACGAGGCATTTGTTTTGCTTTGTTTTTTGAATATTAAATTGAAATAAAGTTCACATAACATAAAACTGACCTTTTAAAGTGGACAATTCAGTGGCATTTAGTATACCCACAATGTTCTGCAACCACCACCTCTAACTAGTTCCAAAATATTTTTATCTCTTCAAAATAAAACCCAAAGCTTGTTAAGAAGTTATGTCCATTTACCACTCCCCGCAAATGGTGGCATCCACCAATTTGCTTTCTGTCTCTACAGATTTACCTATTCTGAATATTTCATATAAATGGAATCATATAATATGTGACCTTTGGTGTCTGGCTTCTTTCATTTAGCATAATATTTCAAAGTTCATCTATGTTATAGCAGGTATCAGAATTTCATTCCTTTTATGGCTGAATAACATTCCATCATATAGATATACCACAATTTGTTTAACCATGTATCCATGGTGAATATTTGGATTGTTTCTTTCTATTAGCTACTGTAAATAGTGCAGCTATGAATACTCATGTACAGGTATCTGTTTGAGTTCTTGTTTTCGGTTATTTTGGGTATACATCTATGAGTGGGATTGCTGGGCCATATGGTAACTCCATAACTTTTTGAGGACCTGAAGGAGTTTACTGATCCTCTAGCAAAGGGGACTGAGAGCACAGGATTGGGTTGCTGGGATGAATGAGAAGTGACAAGCCATGAAGCCCTGGACAGATAGAAGGTGGGGCTGTCCTGAGTGGAGTCCCAAGGTGTGGAAAAAGGAGGCGGGTATCCTGAAGGCCGCTAAGGAGAGAACCAATGCAAAATGTGCACGCAAAGCATATAGGAAATGTTCAACAAGAACATGAATGAATAGGAGGTCGATGAATAGGAAGTAGGGGCAAGGTATACCCTAGCTCTCTAAAAAACTTTCCTTGAGCTGTGATGAGCTCTTCCAAGCTGGGAACTCTCCTATTAGTTCAGAGCTGTAGAAGTCATTCAGGCCCAATTGCTTGGCACTGAAGAGAGTTTCATATAATGGTAACTTCATACCGTTAACTCTCAAGTGGTCATTAAACTGGTCATGTATGTTTGCCTTATCTTGTCATCTCCTTCCTAATTTTCTAAAGAGCTTGGACCCTGACTATTCACTTATTTATTTATTTGTTTATTTTCTTACTTATTTATTACCTTCTATTCTGCCTAATAGAGAGCCTCAGCAGGGCAGGTCCTTAATAAAGGCAAGTTTCTTGCTTGATTGATTTTTTTAAATCCCATATATAATGTGTATCTTTTTAATACAGAAGCTACAAACTACTGCCAAATTCAGTTTCCTGCCACTTAACTGTACAACTTGCCCTTGATATTTTTGTTAAAAGCTGTAAGAGTCTTCCTTATAAGCCTTTATCAAGTACTTTCACCCTTAACATGGGCAGTCTCTTGTCAGAGCTCATCCCCGTGTAGTCAGGGGGAGGATGGAGATGACAATTGAGATAGTTGGGCCAAACTTCAGTTATCTTTTATTTTGTATGCATGGGCTTTATGCCTGGAAACCACAGCTTTCTGCCTTGTCTTCCACTTGCATGTGTGTGGCGGGGGGTGGGTGCAGGAGGCCTGAAAAACACAGATTTAAGTTTGAAGTTCCTGTGACATGTCCAAGTAATCATATGCTACTAACATTTTATTATCCCATGAAAATGACAAATATATATAAACTATTATTGATGTGGTAGATGATTAAATAGGCCCGCACAATCCAAGATTAAAAGTTTAGGATAAATGAGACTTAGAGCAATCATTTCCCCCAGAAGTAGCATAAGCTGAAAATATGGAAAAAAATCAACAGAAGTTTAAGACTTCAACCTTAATGATCCACCCACTGTGAGTTATTTAGAGTCCCATCTAGCAGTTGTGTATGGAGACACTCTTAACCTTTGAGTCTAACAGCCTGAAGGCCAACCACTTCTTCCCACAATGCTTCATCCAGGTCCCCATGGGACAGAAATCTGAATGGAGGTAGAACACAGAGAGTATTCTTGGATCTATCCAGGACAGAATTTCATCCATTCCAAATGCATGCCTTTGTATCTTTAGAGAGAGCTGGAGTTTGGCCATCTGTGACAATTATTGGAGAATAAAATGAAAGACTGTCTTCATTACAGTGTGAGTGAGTGAAGTGTGTGTGTGTGTGTGTGTGTGTGTGTTTGATGAGTAGGGATGGAAATGCATCTCATGTTCTGTGAACATTGATAAAATTACAAATGCACACACTCTTTGATCCAGTGATTCCGATTTAGGACCTGATCCTACAGGTGGGCACTCACATGCATGAAATAATGTAAGAACACAATTATTCATTACAATAATGTTTGCAAAAGCAAAAAAAAAAAAAAAAAAAGGAAACACCTATATGTCCCTCATTAATGGACTTTTTTGGTTTAGATCATAAGCTGAGACATTGCCAATGAAAGTCTGCTCTCCTTAGTCCAGAGCCAGAGCCTCTCACGGTCTATCAGCCCAACTTCCAGCCTTATCCCCCAACTCTCTCCATAGCATTTTCACCCTCCATCTGAATGCTGAGCTTCTGGAAGGCAGAGACTCTGCCTGAGACAGCTCCATATGTACCTGACTGACACAGTGGTCAGCACAGAACCTGCCATGTGGATTGATCGATAATGATCTGCGGGTGAATGGTTGCCGGTCCTGATGCCCTAAATTCGCCATCACGTCCTTTCTCCATGTTGCTCCTGCTGTCTGGAATAAACTTCCCCCTCTTCTGATGAAACCCTACTCACTCCTTACGCCCCAGTTGAGTGACTTTTCCCCAAGCCAGCACGCTTCTCTCTCATTTCCCAGGGCCCTTTACCCTGTCTCCATCACAGGCCTATTCCCTCCATACCCCCATCAAATGTACATATCTGCAACCCTCTCAAACTATAAAATCCTTGAAAGCAAAAGCTACTTCATGTTTGTGTCCCCAAAGCCTGTCAGGGCTCCTGACACATGTTAGGTAATCAATAAATATTTGTTGTGGAAAATACATTGTGAAGGAAAAAGAAGGAACTCGGAGAATCTTCACTCTTCATCTCCTATTAGCTCAGGAATCTAAATCAGCCTTCCTGCTCAATTAATTGCTACCTTGTACATCCAGAGATCCTGGCCTTTAGGACTAAGATAAAGAAGCAAAAATATTTTAATGGGGAGGAGGGTATATGGAGCCAATTAATTGTTTCCAAAATTCACTTATTCTTTGAGATGGACCAGAATTCAGGGTTTTTCTTATCAGGAGAACTTCCTGCAGTTCCTTTACTGAGACATGTCTTCGAGCTCCCTAAGCCATTGAATCCCCCATAAGAAAACTTATCAAGGGAAGAAATCCAGGTCAAATAAAAAGTTCAGCCGTGTGTAGGGAAGGCCTGAAGTTGGGGCAGCTGCCCCAGATTGCCATCACCACCGTGACCAAACAATGAGCTATTTCTGCCCTCTCCTAGTTGGGGGGGAAGGTTCTCCAAGAGGCGGAACTGATGACAAGAAGCCCCAAGCTCTTCAGGGACACTGATGCTGGAAACGTTTTCAGCAGCAGTCAACATCCTAGCCAGGTGAACACGAGAAACCTGCTCTGTTGAGGGGCAGACCTGCCTGACCGGCGACTGCCAGCAATTTCATTGATTTATTTATGAAGAGCCCATATGAATGTACTTCCGAAAGCAGTGATTTACTAACTTGCTAGCTACTCCAAATTTGCAGTTTTAATGTTATCACTGCCCGCTCAGCCAGAGAGACAGAAAGACTTCCCCATAACTCACAAAGCCCTCAGTCCCCGGAGATTCACCATACTGTGATTTACAGCACCCGATCCAAGAGGGAACAAAGGTGTTAGTCCAATGGGTTCATTGTTCATTCATTCATTCCCACCTTCATTTGGGCAGCATACCTTTATTGAGTATCAAACACTGTGCCAGCATTATGAGACAAACAATAATTAAAAAGACACAATTGCTGCCTTCAAGTAGCTCCTGTAGCCAGTGCAGAGGGTAAGACATGCACCTAATTAACCCTAATTGATGGCAGTACTGTAGACTACAAATGCTTCACATGGTTTAAAAAATGCCAAGGGAGATTGGAGGATGCAGAGTTCTCCTATGACTGGGTCCATCTATAAAAGCGTTGTGAAAAAGATGGTATTCGGACAAGCTATGAAGGAAACGTGGCTTTTCCTGCAGAGCATCTTAGAAGTTCATGGGATTAAGGAAGTAACTCATGTAAGCATAACAATGTAATGAAAAGGCTGCCGTATTGGGACGGAAGTGATCTGGGGTGTCGTCCCATAGCTGTCACTTGCATTATAGATCTGTGATCTGGAGCAGATCTATGATCTGTGGGTATCAGTTTCCTCATCTAGAAAATGGTACCAGATCATCTCTAGAACCATCCAGTTTGCCTTCTTGCATGATCCCTTGGGGTCCCAGAGTAGGAGGTGATGGGTCAGGAAGAAAGGAAGGCAAATAGTTAGCCAAGTCTCAACTGCATGCATTTCACCATTTAACAGCAACATTTCAGAGGTTACGTGTGTCGACGCCCACACACGGAGGTGTGCCCTTCAGATAAGGAGAGGTGTATATGGGTGGAGCAGGCGGGAAAAAGATTGGCTTATTTAAGCAATTTTTAAATAATTTCTCAGGCTGGACCTCTCTGGAAAGGGTGAGATTTCAACTCCACCAGGGCAGGGCAGGAGCAAAGGAGAGTTGAGAGGGCGTTTGCTTTGTTGTTCTGCTTGCCCTGAACTGACATTGCTGAGTGAGCGCAGTAAAGGAGGGCGGCCAAGCAAGCCGTAGCTGCACCCCAAGAGCTCTAGGTTAGAGGCATCATCAAGAGAGCACAGTCCACAACTATGATGGCAGGAAAGTGCCGGAGGGTGATAAGGGGGGAGAAGAAAATAAGGGCTGAGCACCAGAGAAGAGGAAGCGCTGAAATAATTACTTTTCTTTGAAGAAAGTAAAAATATCCAGTAATGCCCCTCATGCAGGACGCTCAAAGCCCCAGAAATTGGTGGCCACTTCCTTCTCTCTCTTTTTTAAACAGCGGGATTTCTAGATCTTCACACAATGTGCAAGCGACTTCATGACAGTATGGTAGGGTCCTCCACCGTAAACCCAGCACCCACTCATCTACCTAAGTTACCTTTCAGATTCTCTGCATCTGTGAAAGCCAGGTGATCACTCATTACTGCCAGTTCCTTCCATCCCCAGACACGGGGAAAGAGGCAGCCACAAGTCCCAATGTAGATGAGTTCATCTATTAATACCAGTCACAGACATATAATTCACTATTCTGAGAAAGCTCTAGGCCATGGGCAGCGGTGGACCTAACCAGGGGCATCTGTATTTTTTAGGAGATACGTAAACAACATTAATTTGATGGGAAAGATCATCTGCACCAATTTTAGAGGAAACAACCCAAATGGAAAGTATTTGGAAAGATAAAGAAATGGAGAAGGAAGTAGCTAGCAAGCAAATTCAGTTTACTTGATACCTGGATGCAGGTAAACGACACTGCTTACCTAACATGGGTCTCTTTTGAAAAGATATTTATACTCAGGTATGTTTATTGCTCACTTAGTTTCAGATTTAGCCTGCAATCCTGCATCTGGTCGGAGGACCACCTTTGACCAGTCATTGAATCCAGCTTTCTGTCTCCAAGAGGCTGTCTGTGCAATAGACACATCTCATTTTTTTTTTTTTTTTTTTTTTTGCGGTACGCGGGCCTCTCACTGTTGTGGCCTCTTCAGTTGCGGAGCACAGGCTCCGGACGCGCAGGCTCAGCGGCCATGGCTCACGGGCCCAGCTGCTCCGCGGCATGTGGGATCTTCCCGGACAGGGGCACGAACCCGTGTCCCCTGCATCGGCAGGCAGACTCTCAACCACTGCGCCACCAGGGAAGCCCGACACATCTCATTTTTAAAATGTTTAAACCCCCGGTGATATGCAACTTTACATTCTGCTTTTCTCCTCTTAATATTACATTATAATATTTCATAACTGTTTTAGTAATCACCATTTTTAAAATGACATAAGCGTTCTCAAGGGGATGTGCTATATTTACCAAACCATTCCCTTTGATTAATCAATTAGATGGCTTGCCCTTTTTCATGAAAAACAACGCACTGAACTGTGAAATACTGGGACTAAATGAGGGATCCCAGCATGGGAGGGAAACCTCCTGGTGCCTTCCATCTAACCATGAAATCTTCTCTCAGAACTAACAGTGTTTAACTGAGCACCTACTAAGTGCCACAAGAATTCTCCAGAACTTCCATCACTGAGCTTACTAAGCAAAAATTCTAAGGATCAAGATCTTCCTTCTCATTTTCTTACCTGTCAACTTTTATTTAAAGTGGTAAGTCAGAAACAGAAAGATAAATACCATATGAGATCACATGTGGAATCTAAAATATGACACTAATGAACCTATCTATGAAACAGAAATAGAATCACAGACATAGAGAACAGACTGGTGATTGCCAAGGGGGAGGGGGCTGGAGGAGGGATGGAGTGGGAGATTGGGGTTAGCAGATGTAAGCTTTCATATATAGAATGGATAAACAACAAGATCCTACTGTATAGCACATAAAACTATATTCAATATCCTATGATAAACCATAATGGAAAAGAAATTTTGAAAAGAATGTGCATATATATGTATAACTGAATCACTTTGCTGTACAGCAGTAATTAACACAATATTGTAAATCAACTATACTTCAATTTTTTAAAATAAATAAACATATAAAAATAAAGTGGTTTTAGGGCCAAAAGTCTGAGGAAATGAGACGTTTGCTGTGTTTCTGAATGTTTGCATCTCAGCTGTAATGTAACAACATTTAGGATGCCATCTGTGGCTCGTTACATGTATATATTTTTGTTCCTAAGGACAGCCTTGAAAACGTAAGAAAACTTATTAAAACTGAAAATTGGCAAAATGTGATCCTGGACTCTCAAAAGCAGCAAAGCACACGAAACTGCTGTGTGTAGATAGTGCTGACAGGCAATCACGAGGGGCCAAGCGAGGCAGCGGGACGTAGATAAAGAGGGGAGAGCGGAAAGCACAGGATTCAAAAATGACCTCAGAGCGGCCCAGAAGGTCCAGATTTTCCTTCTTAACAGATGAAACTGGGAAACACAGATTGAATTGCAAACAGATAAATGAGAAAGCTTTTGCAATGAACAGGCAGCCTTCAAAGGCTTCCAACTGCCCACAGAAGAAATTCCAAACTCCTGAGCAGAGCAAGCAAGTCGAGGGGACACGTACCGCTGTTCACACCGCTTTTACTGCAACCCAGGCTGTTCCTGGCTTGCTCCCTTTCCCATCCCCAACCCACGCGTCTGCTCACCTGGTTTCTTCCACCACGGAGATTCCATCCCCTTCTCTCTAGAATCCGGTCCAAATCTGCCTCGTCCCTTAAACCCCGCAGGCCGAGTTCTAAAGTCAGCCTCCACTCACTCATTCCCAAGCCCTCCCAGCTGGAAGCAATCTCCCAGACCCTGTCCCCAGGCCGCTGTCCCGCTCCTGCTGGGCCCCCACATTCGCCAGGCTCGGCCTCTTTCCCTACATTGTGTCTTCTTGCTCAGCCCTGTCCTGCTCACAGCACTAGACCCCGTGCCTGCCCACGGGAGCATCTCCATAAATGTCTGCCTAATTTTCTGAAATCAAACCAGGGACCAAACAGCATAACTATCTTCTTAATTGAGGTGAACGTTGCAACACGGAGCCTGGAGAATTTTGATTGGTTAAGAAAAAGGAGAGATAGGATGAAGGCAATGGAGACAAAATATGGGACCGCAGCCTAAGGACACAGTGACTTTGTGAGAAAATGACTTCATAGAAGTCATCGCTTCATCAGGAAAGGGCACTGGAGTTAGACAAGCCACCTGCCCTCTTAGATCTGCTTCCCCTGGCGTGCTCTCCCTGCCAAGTCCCAGCCCTGCTTCTAAGCCAGATAACAGAAGTCTGCCTGGAGCAGGCGTGGTGATAACTCTGAAATTTTCTGATAAGGACTATGTGGATGGTGATTTCTTTTTCTTTCTTCTTTTCTTTTCCTTTTTTCTTCTATGCTTTGTTGCTGAGATCACAGAGTAAATTCAGAGGGGAGGGGATATAAAGCCAAAATTGTGTGAGCTGTGTCTCAAGCAGGTGCTTTTAATGGGATGAAGTGGATCTCAGGGCCCAGCATGCTGATGGCGCACCCTGCCTGGGGCAGTGTGACCACCCTCACCTGTGCATGTGCCTGGAGGTGACGGAGGCAACACCTGAGTAGCTGAGTATGGGGCGGGGAAGGGCTCCAAATAGGCTCCCCCGACCTGAGCCCTGCACTTTCTAAAGGTAAAGAAAGGTTCCAATGTGTACTCTTCTACCCACATCACTGACCTCCTGCCCCCCTCTTCTCCAGCACTTCTCAAGAAACACCTGAAGTGCATTCACGTTGCTTCCCCCTGGTTCCCTGCCACTCATCCACTGCATTCATATGAACCTTGTTTCCCCTGCTCAAACCACTAGCCTAACCTCCTCCCACAACTCGGGAAGACAATGGCCTTGCCTCTTCCTACATCGCTAAGATCAAGGCCATCGAACAGAACTCCCTGAATTCTCTCCTCCAGGACTCCCAGGATCTATCTAGCTATCATGTCTATAACCAAGCAGTACCCTGGGGGGCCTTCCCAGAACAGACCACCTCCTACCCCCCACGTCCTCCACCTGCCTCCTGACTGTAGGAAAACTTCAGCCTCCTAGGCCTTCCCCAAGTTCCAAGGAGTAAATGTAATCAGAGAAGTGAGAATATACAGAAAGAAAGGAAAACAGCCAAGCAAGACAAAATAATAATGGTTTAGCCATTAAACAAAGTCAAGGACGTTTAGTTCCTCCTCAAGGGCTATAGATAATATTCTGAGCCAAGTCCTTTGAGCTGATTTGCAGACACTGAAACCCCACCAGGTGGAAGAAGTTAACTGCATGCTTACCACAAGCACATAGACCCCAGATGTGTTGGAACCAGAAGGTTGATGATGCTGACTCCCAATTACCTCGCCACCAACCAATCAGAAGAATGTCCAGGAGCAGATCACACACCCTGCAATCCCCCTCCCTCACCCTGTCTTTAAAAAGGTCTCCCTGGGACTTCCCTGGTGGTCCAGTGGTTAGGACTCTGCCCACACTCTCACTGCCGAGGGCCTGGGTTCAATCCCTGGTCAGGGAACTAAATCTCACAAGCCAGGCAATGTGGCAAACAAACAAACAAACACCTTTCCCTGAAAGCCTTCAGGGACTTCAGGCCTTTTCAGCACTAGCTGCCTGGACTCCTTGCTTGGCACCTGCAATAAAGGCTGCACTTTCCTTCACCACGACCCACAATCTGGGGTCAGTAGATTGGCTTTACTGTGCTTGGGAAAGGGGACCCAAGTTTGGTTCAGTAACATTTTCATCTCGCCATTCTCTGAGGAAGGAGCCTCAGGATATATCCTCCCTCCCCCCACTTCCTCATTCTTACTTTCCCTCCCCTTCCCATTGTTCCTCCCCCCCATTCTAACACCCCAAATCAGGTTTTTCCATTTTTCTTTCTGCACCTGCTTTTTGTTTAACTGTATGATTCATTTAGTCAGAGAATTCATTTGGGTTGATCTATTTACAGTCTTTTCCAATTTTCATTTCCACTGGCCAAATATATTTCACATGAATATTCAACATGTACTTGAGTATATCACTAATTACAAATCAGCCAGGGTCAGGGGTTTTTGGTCCACTTCACCCCCATTTAAAAGATCATTTTAAAGACTATGATGTCACTGTTATTTTAATAAAAAAAATTATACTGTAATTTCACTCTTTCTACATTTCACCCATGTAATATTTTACAGTATTCACCAGCATCTTCTCCATCTTATGAATAAATCCATCAAAACTAATCAAATACTTTCAAATTTTCAGTACATTTTCATTGCTTCTTTACAAACTTATTATTTGCAGGGAAATAAACTTCACTTTCTACTTCTTACTGTGCACCCCAAATTTGCTTTTACTGTCTTCTTTCACATTCTAGAACAACCAGACTTTTCTACTTTAAACAAAACTGCTCTCTTTTTCCCTCTTTTTTAACTTATTACCAATTTGCCTTCCCTCTTGCCTTTCAGACAGTACTAAAACTCTCAATTAATTCCTTAAGGCAGTTTCTTTCAGTCTAGATCGAATAAGTCATGTCATGCGTTCATCCCTCCAAAATGTTACATTTAAAAACTGCAATTTTCTTAATTGGCTCAAGAACAGTATGGCTTAGTTTCATTTGGTAAAGTTGATGTGATTAAACACACACAAGCTTTTAATCAAGGAAGAAAAATACTTTAAGAATGTGCCAATTTGAAAAGGTGCCAAAATTTAAAAAAAAAAAGCAAATACTAAAATCTACTTTACCATGAAAAATAACAATTGGCAGGTTAAATGAAAAAAAAATTAGAAATGTGCACTGAAAAACAAACTAAGATAAAGTACTCCAGTTGATAAAATGGAAAATCTATTAAGTTGCAGTCTAGAAGTTATATCTTCCAAATAAGTTATATGAATTTTGAAATACTACAAACATATATTCCATGTATAATTTAGGTGCCAATGTTAAAAAGTTCAAATTTTGCATGCTAAGTCTATTTTAAAAACACTGATAATAACCCAGTATTTGCAAAATTCTAAGTTTGGGCAAATATTGTAAATATCAGAATTAGTTGGTATTGTAAAGTCATGATGAATCCAGAATTAGGAGAAAACCCATTTCATAAATGTTTTATTTGATTAAAAATACCAGATTTGGGACTTCCCTGGTGGTCTAGCAGTTAAGACTCTGTGCTTCCACTGCAGGGGGCTTGGGTTCGATCCCTGGTCGGGAACTAAGGTCCCGCATGCTGCACGGTGCAGGCTAAAATTTTTAATCAAATCTTGAGAACGAAAAATGGAGATGGATGAATCAGGCTCCCTGACTTCAGACTATACTACAAAGCTACAGTAATCAAGACAGTATGGTACTGGCACAAAAACAGAAATATAGATCAATGGAACTGGATAGAAAGCCCAGAGATAAACCCACGCACATATGGTCACCTTATCTTTGATAAAGGAGGCAAGAATATACAGTGGAGAAAAGACAGCCTCTTCAATAAGTGGTGCTGGGAAAACTGGACAGCTACATGTAAAAGTATGAGATTAGAACACTCCCTAACACCATACACAAAAATAAGCTCAAAATGGATTAAAGATCTAAATGTAAGGCCAGACACTATCAAACTGTTAGAGGAAAACATAGGCAGAATACTCTATGACATAAATCACAGCAAGATACTTTTTGACCCACCTCCTAGAGAAATGGAAATAAAAACAAAAATAAACAAATGGGATGTAATGAAACTTAAAAGCTTTTGCACAGCAAAGGAAACCATAAACAAGATGAAAAGACCACCCTCAGAATGGGAGAAAATATTTGCAAATGAAACAACTGACAAAGGATTCATCTCCAAAATTTACAAGCAGCTCATGCAGCTCAATATCAAAGAAACAAACAACCCAATCCAAAAATGGGCAGAAGACCTAAATAGACATTTCTCCAAAGAAGATATACAGATTGCCAACAAACACATGAAAGAATGCTCAACATTATTAATCATCAGAGAAATGCAAATCAAAACTACAATGAGATATCATCTCACACCGGTCAGAATGGCCATCATCAAACAATCTAGAAACAATAAATGCTGGAGAGGGTGTGGAGAAAAGGGAACACTCTTGCACTGCTGGTGGGAATGTAAATTGATACAGCCACTATGGAAAACAGTATGGAAGTTCCTTAAAAAACTACAAATAGAACTACCATATGACCCAGCAATTCCACTACCGGGCATATACCCTGAGAAAACCATAATTCAAAAAGAGTCATGTACCAAAATGTTCATTGCAGCTCTATTTACACTAGCCAGGACATGGCAGCAACCTAAGTGTCCATCATGAATGGATAAAGAAGATGTGGCACATATATACAATGGAATATTACTCAGCCATAAAAAGAAATGAAATTGAGTTATTTGTAGTGAGGTGGATGGACCTAGAGTCTGTCATACAGAGTGAAATAAGTCAGAAAGAGAAAAACAAATACCGTATGCTAACACATATATATGGAATCTAAGGGAAAAAAAAACGGTCATGAAGAACCTAGGGGTAAGACGGGAATAAAGACACAGACCTACTAGAGAATGGACTTGAGGATATGGGGAGGGGAAAGGGTAAGCTGTGACAAAGTGAGAGAGTGGCATGGACATATATACACTACCAAACGTAAAATAGATAGCTAGTGGGAAGCAGCCACATAGCACAGGGAGATCAGCTCGGTGCTTTGTGACCACCTAGAGGGGTGGGATAGGGAGGGTGGGAAGGAGGGAGACGCAAGAGAGAAGAGATATGGGAACATATGTATAACGGATTCACTTTGTTATAAAGCAGAAAGTAATACACCATTGTAAAGCAATTATACTCCAATAAAGATGTTTAAAAAAAAAAGATTTGCATGCTCTAAATGAACTGAAAATGTACACCTTAAAAAAAATAAAAACAATAATTTAACATTATCTGTACACCTTTAGCTGCCATTAAAAAAACAAAAAAAAAAAAGAACAACAACAACAAAACCATAGAAAATGCTAAGTCTCCCATGTGCACATTACAGAAACCAGGGCTGTCAGCTGGGCTGCTACTCTTGTTCTCCCATTTTTAAAAAACCCTTCTCTCTCCAGCTCTTCTACTATCCCCCTGTCCTTTATTGCTAATTGTCTTGAAAGAGGAGCCTCCCATTCCCTGCTCAATTCTCTGATATATTATTCCTCCTTACCTCCTCCAGTGAATATAAACTATATTCTCAAAGGTTATAAATTGCTTAATAGTAATTGCTAAAATCCAAATCATCCTTCAAATACCTCTTTGCTACTTCAGAACTAGATAACTAATAAGATAAAATAGAATAGATAACTAATAAAAAAGATAACTAAGAACCTGCTGTATAGCACAGGGAACTCCACTTCACTGTACAGTAGAAACTAACACAACATTGTAAAACAACTATACCCCAGTTAAAAAAAATCACAATTCAAGGACTCTCTTAAAAACTTTAAGTCCTGATTAATTACTAAATGAATTCCAAACTCCTAACCATGGCATTCAAGTCTTTCAGAACCCGGTGCCTCTCCTTTTTAAAAGTTAGAGCATGTTCCTTTCTTGCACACCTTAGGATTCAGCCAAAAAAGACACACACTGTGTTCTCTTTTGTTGAAAGGTCCTTTCTCTCTTCCCCCTGAAGCCCTACTCATTCTTCAAATTCCCATTCTCCTCCATGAATCCCTTCTGTTCTGATTCCCCTTTATCTGGGTCTCTCTTATGACTCTTATTCCTTTTAAAAGTGTATACTAGACTCTAAGTCTCCTCGGGAAAGAGTCTTTGTTAACAAGTCCATGAATTCATTTCCTCAGAAAATATTTAAGGAATACTTATGTGGGGAAGGAACTTTGGGTAGACAGAAAATTGTGTTCCAAGCAGGAGAGTGTTGACATGATAGTGCAGAGAGAAGGGAGATACCAAGACGATCTATTACAAGAGGCGTTTTACAAAGATTCATAAACAACAATCGTCAAATGCAGTAAGGAAGGCAAATGGGGAGGGCAGGTATAGACCCAAAGACTACTTTGTCAATTCAGGTGCAAGGTAATGAGGTAAAAGACTTCGTGACCCACAATGAAATACCACTTCACACCCATTAAGAAGGCTATTATAAAAAAAAAATATTGAAAATAACAAGCAATGGTGAGGATGTAGAGAATTATAACCCTAGTGCATTGCTGGTGAGAACATAAAATATTGCAGCCACAGTGGAAAATAGTCGGGCAGTTCTTCAAAAAGTTAAACACAGAATTTCCACATGACCCAGCAATTCTGCTCCTAGGTATACATGAAAAGAATTGAAAACAAGGACTCAGATACTTGTACACCAATGTTCACAGCAGCATTACTCACAATAACAAACGGTGTAAACAAACTAAACGTCCATGAGTAGATAAATGGATTTTTAAAAATCTAGTCTATGCATACAATGGAATTAAGCCATAAAGAAATAAAATTTTGATAAATGTTATACCATAGACGAAGCTTAAAAACATTATGCTAAGTTAAATAAGGCAGACACAAAAGGACAAATATTGTATGGTTCCACTTATATAAGCGACCTAGAATAGGCAGACTCATAGAGACAGAAAGGAAAATAGAAATTACTAGGGGCTGAAGGGAAGGGGAAAGGGGTGTTGTGTAATAGGTGCAGAGTTTCAGTTTGGGAAGATGAAAAAGCTCTGGAGATGGATAGTGGTGATGGTTGCATAACATTGTAAATGTACTCAATGCCATTGAATTTTACACTTAAAAATGATTTAAATGGTAAATTTTATGTTATGTATATTTTGCTACAATAAACAATTTTGGCCCTTGTCTGTCTCCTGGGAAATAACCTCTTTGGGGCTGGATATTCCAAAATCATGGAAGTTATTTCCCAGGAGCCAGACAAGGGCCAAACTTTCTTTGAAATGTACAACCCAGACCTGCTGAGTTAATCCTTTACTGCACAGAGGGTACAGTTGGAAGCACAGGGAAAGTTAGATTTTGTCTAAATCTATTGCAAAAATCCAGATGAGAGATAATAGTGGTTTGAGCCAGGGTGGTAATGGTGAGAGGCAGACAGATCTCGGCTATAGTTTGCTGGTGTAGAGCCATCAGGGTTTCTTACTGGACTGGGTATGGACTGTGAGGAAAGAGAGTAAGGGATAACTCCAAGTCTTTGGACCCAAGCAGTTAGAGACATGGGAAAGGCCTAGAAGAAGCAGGTTTCGAGCAGCAGCAAGGGGAAAGACAAGTTTGACTTGGACATGTTAAGTTAGCATCATTTCACATCCCAGTGGAGATGGCCAGTTAACAGTTGGACTTACAGGTGAGAAGAAGTTGGAGCTGGAGATAAATATATAGGGAGTCATCCATCCATGGGCTGAGTAAAGGGAATGAAGAGAAAATATCCAAGTACTGGGTCCTGGGTCCCATCAATGTTGAGAAAGAATGAGTAACAGAGATTTAAAAGGAGCCCCCAGTGAGGCAGCAGGGAAACCAAGATCGAATGCTGAGCTAGAAGTCAAGGTAAGAGGTTTCCAACAAGCAAATGGTCAACTGTGTCAAATGCCTATGGGTAGGTCAAAGAGGAGATCTTTGAATCTATCAATGAATTTGGCAATTAGATGTCACTGGAGACCTCGGCAAGAGCGGTTTTAGGGGTAGTAGACATAAAAATCTGTTTGGAGTTGGTTAAAGACAAAATAAAAACAGGAGTAGGGACAGTGGCAATGGACGGCTGTTGTCCTTGTCACGTTCTCCTCCCCACCGTGCCGTGGCCCCACCAACTGCCCCTGCCTGGACTTCTGTAACCTTCAGCCTGTAATGAATGCTGTCTATACATGCTGGCCTCTGCAGTGGGTGGTTCTAGGGAGGCCCCGCTTCCTTTTGCTAGTCTGCCCCTAACTTCCCCTATGACGCTATGTAAAGTCCACTGTATGTGTGTAACAGACTTCACTGAAGTGTATGAGTTAACCAGGGAATAATTAAGCCTGGACATCAAACACAACTATCCCCAGCGTCCAAAGGGAAAAGCAATTAAAAATTAAAATCTCCATAAGGGATCCCCTCATGTGTACACCTCAATTTCTAATCTTTCTTCCCCATCTCAAGATTTCCCCTCCTTCTGCCAGCAAGCAGTCACAGGTTGGTCTTACCCTAAGATTATTCCGCACCACCAGTACAGCAATTTTTGAGACACGGTAATTCCCTGCAATACAACTTGTAGAGTCTTTGTCATTTAGTAAAGAATAACACCATGGAGGGCAATGTGTAGTCACATTGCTCCAGATTTATAGCTTCATAGCTGAGCCATTCCAGGCTTTAAACCAATAGTTCTCAAAGGTTAGAATGCCTAAGGGTTATCCTGGGACTTGGCGTCAATGAGTATTCCTGAGCCCCAGTCCCAGAAATTCTCATTCAGTGATTTTAGGTGAGGCCTAGGAACCTGTTTTTTTTGTTGTTGTTGTTTTTTTTTAAATACACTCAAGCAACTCTTATACAAGTGGTCTTCTGACTTCCCCAGTTAGGGGTCTGCAGTCTTCAAAAGTTCATTGTGTAATCTGTGGTGCTAAGTTTCTTCCTTCTGGGTGACACCCCATTCAAGCTTGTTGGTCCTGCAGGACCCCATACAAGAGATGAAAGGGAAAGGGCTGGGGGTGTGGTCCACAGAGGCACCTCTTCCCTCCCCACCCAGAGACCATATGTTCATGCACACAGAATGGAAATGTAACTTGAATCAAGCTACTGATGAAGCTTGATCAAGCTACTGGATCTGGTTTTTCAGCTGAGGTCAAAATAAATTCATTTCCCTGTCTCCAGGGCTGACTCAGTTTTGTAGGTCAGTCATTTGGCAAGCCCTACCGACCACAAGGTGAAATAAAATAATGCCCTCCCGGACCCAAACATCAGTTAGATGATATGCAGGACTCAAACTTGGTTATTTGGCCTCTCACTGCTATTGTGTTAGTGGTCAAATGGCATCATTGTGGCCTCTCCTTGAAGAACATTTACCTACCAATGATTCTCCTAATACCACTTCCTATAACCTCACCTTCCTCCTCCCAGGAAGCATTTCCTCCTTGTACCTCTTCCATGGCTTCTCCATTACATCAGTGACCACTGACAGCGAAGCAAAGTGACTTCTTTGAAAGATGGGGAAGTCGATCCATCCTCAGACACAAGGACAACCTCAGCTCCTGCCAAAGCAGCTTTTGGCCTCCTTGTAACGTCGGGCTGAAGAAATATTTTCTTAGGGAAGATTTCTACCTTTTTAATTTTGTAGCAGCAGAATGTTTTTCTCTCTCAAATCTACAAAAAAAAAAAAAAAACCCATACACTTGAACAATAACCAGATAAAAGGAATTTTTATGGTCAAAGCAGTTTTTGGTGCTCAGAGCCCAGCCGGCTCTGCCTTCACCAGCCCTGGGCGGTGCTCCAAGTGTAAAGGGTTGAGAAGTCCCATCCCACGTGATAGGTGCAGCTCAGAGGACCTATGCAGGCTCACAAACTGAATTTCCCCAGCCTCCTGTATTATCTCAGCACAACGAATCCACCTGGGTCCCCATGTTCTACCTGGATGAGAAACCTTACACATCTGTGAAGCCCCGCACCTTCCAGTTGACTGCAAACTCCTAAGATTGGACCCAACCCCTGATGTAGACTCAGTGCTCAACGACAGGGCCCACAGCTCACCTCCTAGATCTGGGACATCTTCTTCCTGGGACCCACACCACCTCTCTCTTGCACCTGCCCCAGGGATTGTGCTCTCTGGCTTGTCAGAAATCTGACTCAGATCCCACCCCCTCTTCGTTTTTGTGTTTTTTAGGAAAGATTTTTTTCCCGTTTTATTGAAAAATAATTGATACACATCACTGTATAAGTCTAAGGTGTATAGCACACAGTTTGATTTACATATATTGTGAAATGATTACCACAATAGGTTCAACTAACATCATCTTCTCATACAGATACAGCAAAAAGAAAAGAAAGGAAAAAGGAAAAAGAATTTCTCCTTGTGATGAGAACTCATAGGATCTACTCTCCTAACAACTCTCCCGTAGATCACACAGTAGTGTGACCTATGGTCGTCATGTGTACGTTACATCCACAGTACTCATTTATCTTATAACTGGAAGGGTATACCTTTAGACCATCTTCCTCCAATTCCCACCACCCCTCGCCTCTGGTAACTACAAGTCTGACTTCTTTTTCTAAGAGTTTAAATTTTTTTTTTAAGATTCCACGTATAAGTGAGATCACATATTATGTGTCTTTCTGTCTGACTTATTTCACTTGGCATAATTCCTTCAAGGTCCATCCATGTTGTTACAAATGGTAGGTAGGATTTCCTGGTTTTTTTATGGCTAAATAATATTCCATTCTGTGTGTGTGTGTGTGTGTGTGTGTGTGTGTGTGTGTGTGTGTATTGCAACTTCTTTATTTGTTTGTCCATTGATGGACATTTAGGTCGTTTCCATGTCTTGGCTATCACAAATAATGTTGCTATGGACATGGGGTGCAGATAGCTTTCTGAGCTCATGTTGTGTTTTCATTTCCTTTGGATATATTCCCAGAAATGGAATGGCTGGATCATATGGTAGATCTCTTTTTAATTTTTTGAGAAACCTCCATACTGATTCTCATAGTGACTGTGCCAAGTTACAATTCCATCAACAGTGCACAAGGGCTCCCTTTTCTCCACACCTTCACCAGCATTTGTTATCACTTGTCTTTCTGACGATCCACCCCTTCATCTTGACCCACTGTATTCTCCTCTTCCCCATCTTCATTTCTTAGACTTATATTTTTCTTTTCCTTATCTTGGTACTTCAGAGCTTTGCCCAAGCAGCCATTTCATAAGTTAGTAAAAGGAATTGATGCTAAAGTTTGTCTGCAAATAGTGGTAAAATAGGACACTGGGGAGAAAAAAACAAAGCTGCATAAAAAAAAGGCCAGGAATCTCCACCAAACATGCAGAATTATTATAAATGCCAAGATTTCCTTCCTATGACATACACCCAAGCAGAAAGAGAGTAGTAAAAGGGGTCAGGATTTTTTTCTTAGAGTTTGTCTTTTATATGCACCTGAATAAACAAGAGTATTTATAATTTCATAAATTTTAAAGTGTAAAGACCCAAGCCTTTTCTTTAAACAGCAAATAGATGTAATGTTACAAAGTAATAATAGAGTAACTCTCATCTTAGGGTTTTTTGAAGTACTTGGTGCACGCACAAAATACTAAAATGTATACTTAAAGTAAAAAAAGGTTCTGCATGCCTGAGATTCCTCCATCTTCAATTTCCAATTACTTATTTCATGATACTAAGCAAGTCCAAATAAGAAAGAACATCTATTTATTCAAACCAGTGAAATGTGGAAGAAAAAAATCTGTGTGTTCCATATAGGCATGTGCTAGGTAATACATTTTTTAAAAATACCCACAAAATTTGGTGATATATCATCAATGTGAATTGAGAACCTAAATTTGCTAATAGAAGACACCTTCAACTAATATACAATATCTAGAATGCTAAATATTGATGTCAGTGAATCTAGTTCATGATTATCCTTTAAAATAGTGCCCCCAGGGCTTCCCTGGTGGCGCAGTGGTTGAGAGTCCGCCTGCCGATGCAGGGGACACGGGTTCGTGCCCCGGTCTGGGAAGATCCCACATGCCGCGGAGCAGCTAGGCCCGTGAGCCATGGCCGCTGAGCCTGCGTGTCTGGAGCCTGTGCTCCGCAACGGGAGAGGCCACAACAGTGAGAGGCCCGCATACCCCCAAAAAATAAATAAACAAATAAATAAAAATAAAATAAAATAGTGCCCCCAGAAACAGCTGAACCATACTTTTGAACTCTCCTAAGACACTTTAGATGCAGCAATCATTCCGATATCTAAATAATGGCCTCAGAATATGTCAAAACGTATAATAGTGACCATAGACAGCATAGGAGGGCCAGGGATACAGCGGGGCCTCAGATATAAATGGAGTCAGAAATGTGAATGCTGCCAGGTGTCCCAAATGGCTTATCTCCTTGTGTGGGTTTCATTCTTTTCTACCATATACCATCTTCTTCCACATAGCAGCAGGCATGACCTCCTCCATCCCCATCTCTAGAGAGAGCATGGGACCCCATGTCTCAATTCTCAGCTCTAAAATCCCAGGGAAGATCAGCTGAGTCAGGTATTCATCCCCAGACTAAACACTAGGGGAAAAGGCCTGTATAAAGACCCCTCCAGGAGCTCCCCCAGAACCAGGAATGGAAGAAGCGTCTCCCAGGTAGTCCTGTTCTTGGCCACAGATGTCAAAACAGTCCCTAAATGTTTATGGTCTATTTGGCGAGACAATATGTAGAAACACATATAGAATAATGAAATACAAAAAAACAAGAAATACAGGAGCTATCCAAGGACAATACACGATCTCTTATCAAAAAGCTGTCATAGGAACCTTGAAAACATTATGCCAAGTGAAAGGAGACATTCACAAAAGAGTAGATAGTGTATCATTCCATTTGTATGAACTGTCCAGAACTGGGAACTCTATAGAGACAGGATGTGGATTAGTGGTTGTCTGGAGCTGGGCTGGGATGCAGGAGACAAGGCTGGGGAAAACGGGGAGTCATTGTTAAAAGGTACAGGGTTCTTTGAGGGATGATGAAAATGTTCTAAAATGATTTTCAGTGATGATTGCACAACTCTGTGAATATACTAAAAGCCGCTGAATTGTACACTTTAAATGGGTAAATGGTACGGTACGTGAATTTATCTCTTTAAGCTGTTTAAATAAGGAAAAAAGATAACACAAAAAGAAAATGTTCAACCTTAAAATAGTAAAATCTTTGTTTTAAAAATGTGAAACTTTAAGCAAAATGGTAAGGTGTTAATAATGTTAACAAAGAAAATAATTTAAAAACTAAAATATATTCATAAACAAAGATCTATGCTGTAGGAAAGAAGGTAACTAAAATATTCATTTTTAAATGAGTAAATGTTAGGGTGGTAAGTCTGAAGATGAAAACTAAACTTGAAATAAATTTTAAATCTGACCTTTCATTTTTACATGTTGCTCAAAGTAACAATTAGCAAACAGCATAGGTTTTTAACCTTCAGTTTCCTACCCACATGCAGTTAACTTTCTGGCACACACTCTGATTACGCTTCTGAATGAGTGAAAATGAGCGTGTAATTTGGAGAAAAGGGAAGAGAAAGGAACTAAGATTTAAAAAAAATCATACACTCTACAAGAACTTAAAATATTAAAGCATTAGTAACTTCACAAAACCATCGAACACCTAATTCCACTTGTGAAAAAATTGCAGACTCTTAGTCATTCTTTTTTTTTTCTTTTCTTTTGCGGTACGCGGGCCTCTCACTGTTGTGGCCTCTCCCGTTGCGGAGCAGAGGCTCCAGACGCGCAGGCTCAGCGGCCATGGCTCACGGGCCCAGCCGCTCCGCGGCATGTGGGATCTTCCCGGACTGGGGCACAAACCCGTGTCCCCTGCATCGGCAGGCGGACTCTCAACCACTGCGCCACCAGGGAAGCCCCTCTTAGTCATTCTTTAAGGAGGAGTAGCAGGACCCAGAGGTCATTCGTTGCCCCCTGCCAAGCTGAGAATGAAACTCCTCCACTTGGTGAAATTCCCTGGTGTTTGTATTTCTCAGTTTGTAAAGCAAGTTTTCAGCCATTTCCTTTCCCATGATCCTTCCCTCAGCCAACTGACAAAGGCAGAGCAGATATAATTTGTTCCACTGTAGAGATGAATTAAAGAAGGTTGAGCAAGGGGCACTGCTGCAGAGAAGGAGCAGGGTCCAGGAAGAGGGCGTTAACTCTTCAGTTGCTAGATAGTATGAAGAGATGGAAATTTCTGGGGAAGGTCCAAGGTGGAGGGGTTGGGAGGTTGGGCCAATGACTACCTATTGTATGTCATGATTTTAACAACCAGTATAGCCAGCATTATGGTGGGTTCCTGTTGAATACCAGCCCCATTTCCATGGAATATAGACTGAAAACACCTAAGAGCAACAGTAAATGTTAAGAGCTTCTGAGGCTATGTAAGTTGGAAAATAGAAGAACCTAGCTTTCCAGGAGCCTGAAATGTATAAAGGTGTTAAGAAATGTTTGTGTCCACTATTACTACTAATCAGCAGCATTTATTGTATGGAGAAGGGAAAAGGCTTTAATAAGTAGGGGGAGGGGCAAGATAGGGGAAGGGATTAAGAGATACAAACTACTATCTATAAAACAAATAAGATATGAGGATGTAATATATAGCCTAGGGAATGTAGTCAATATTCTATAACAACTTTAAATGAAGCGGTAAAAATATTGAATCACTATGTTGTAGACCTGAAACTAATATAATATTGTAAATCAACTATAATTTTAAAAGTTAAAATAAATAAATGACTAAATAAATAAATAATAAAAGTGGCCATCCACATCTACCTGACACCATCAAATCAGCCAAGACAAAGTTATTGGAGATTCTTGACTGAGTTCATCACTCTTGTACAGCAAATGGCTAATCAATCTTGAGAATCGTATGACTTTTGACACATAGAATAGCAGAGAAGAGCTCAGCCTCTGGAGTTAGATTGTCTGGGTTCAAACCATGGCCCAATCTGTTACCAGCTGTGCTTCACTTTCCTCATCTATAAAATGGGGATCTTACCATCCATCTCAAAGGATTTTTCTGAGAATTAAATGAGCAAGTGCATGTTAAATGCCTAAGACCCAGTAGGTGCTCAATAAACATGAGCTATTATTATTAACTACAAGGGAAAATCCACCAGAACTGAGGAATTTCTAGACAGAGAGGGGAAAAAAGGGAATGATGATAATAACCCAGATGATCTGGAGATAAAAATTCGAATTACTTCTCTGCCTGAAATGAAGTTATTTTCATCTCTAATACTGATCTCTTTTTCTTCTATACCTCTTCTATATCTCCTGAGGGCCACAGAGGAATTGGTGAATATCCAGGAAACCAGATGATTAGGCATTTTCTCTAACTCATAAGATGAGGTGATTTCCAAAATTTACTCTCAGCTTTGTTGACGTAATGGATATGTTCTACTTGTTACTAAACAGAGAAAAGTTCCTAAAGAAGAGCTTAGAGGCAAGTAGCATTTTTGACATTAGAAGCAAGGTAGGAGGATTATGTGATGGATGTGGTTGGATGCTATCATCCCTTACAAATGCATGGGTGCTTTTTTATGAGGCAAAACTGTTCCAAATGAATAAACGAAAAAGCCTTTTTAAGAGTGTTGAAGATGATATGCCCAATGGATAATGTTTTAAAACGTATGTTGGATTACATGCCAAAAACTAAACTCTAAAGTAAAACAGACATTCTAAATTCTAAACGAGAGCATACCTGGTGTTTACTAGGAGAGGAGGATTCTTGACGTGAGTTAGGCCTTGGCCACAGACACAGTCTGGCAGGGCTCAGCTCATGGGACCAGATGAAAACCACGCACCCAACCCTTCCTCTTATAGTACTTTCCCTCTTTTGTTCTTGCTAAAGGAATCTAATGGAACTAAGAAGAGATAATGCAAGAAAAAAAAAAAAAAGGCCTAACTGATGTTGAAAGATATTTCCATCCCCGACTGTTTGCAGGGACTCGTTTTGATCACTAAAGTGCTCATTCCTGCTCAGTCCTGCCCTGGTGACCAGGAAAAATCTCTCTCCAAACTCAGGATAACCCAGGTATTTCCTCCCGGATTTACGCAAATATGGAGAAGATCCCCCGATGGAATAGAAGTTAAATCTAACAAGCTTTAAGGCGGTGTGTCTCAAAGTGCTCTCAAGAAGCACTGGGGGCACTATTAGGGCCTTTCTCTCTATATATCACATGTATTATTGAAGGCCATTCCAGCTGCGTTAACAAACTCCGAAATGAGTAATGGCTCCAACACAATAAAAGTTTATTTCTCTCTCACATAAAGTCCAAATGGGAGTTACTGATTGGACACAGCCTCCTTCATCTTGTACTTCTGACTATCTTGAATACATGGCTTTCAAATTTTCCTAGCTTGTCTACATCAAACCAAAGAAATGGGAAATAACACAGAGGAGTTCTCATTAGACATTTTTATGGGTCAAGTCATTTCTGCTCACATTCCATTGGCAAGAACTTGGTCATACAGGCAGAACATTACTACATGAGATGCAAGGAAATATGGCCCCGCTGTAGGCACCAGGAAGAAAAGGAAACAGTTTGGGTGAATAATAACCAGGTAGTTTCTGTGTATAGATTATATCATTGACCCTTCTTATTCATCCCTCCTTGTATCCATGGCCTTTTCCATGAAACCTTGCAGTGTCCTCAAACTGTGTGCTGGCATATTTCCCTTTCTCTTGCCTTTGGATATGGTCGTAAGACTTGCTTTGGTCAGTAGAATGAGGCAGAAGTGACAGTGTGCCCATTCTGAACCTTAGCCTCAAGAAGCCTTATATGTGTTCATTTGCTCCTTTTACCTCTATCAACACCATGAAAAGAGCCAACCTAGGCTCACCTGCTAGTCCCAGAAAAAGGATGAGAGAGGTGGAGTGGAGCCAAGTCACTCTGGTTTAGCCCAACTCAGATCAAACTCACCCTTAGCCAACCCTCAGGTCCTGAGAATAATTACTGTTAACCACTGAGTTTGGGGATGCTTTGTTATGCAGCAGATTTTGGCAATAACGAACTGTTACAATCTGCTATGTCACCTCTCAACAAATGCTTTGTTAAACTCTGAAACAGACGTCTACAGCACAGTTTCACTATAGATATCACAAATAAGATGGTAACTCTTCCCTTCAAGTCCCATTTTAAAAGTATATATTATGGCCCCAGATTAAATTAAAATCATTGGAACTTAATTTTAGATTACCTAACAAACCTTTGGTCTATACCACATTGGAATGAAAATGTCTGTTTTAAATGCATCAGTACTTATATTGACCATTCATGATTTGGTGGGAGGAACTAATGCATTGTTGCTACTTATGATACTGAATAATATGGTTATATTTAACATCATTTTAATCCGTAGTCCTATATACTTGATAAAGAAAATTTTTATAAGGGTAATAATAAAGATAAGAATATTATTCTTAAAGCTCCAAAAATATACTTTAACTTTGGTTCCTATGGATCAAGTTGGACATGTCTATTTTGGTTATCCATCATAAGCCCAGCACTAGAACAATACCTGACATGTGGTAGGTTCAGTCAGTATGCCAAAGTAACGAGCATCATTTATCTATGAGCCCTGGTGCTTGAGGAATCCTGAATATCTATATAATATCTATATGTTGCATATACAAACAAATATTTGCAATATGTACATGTTGCATTTACAAACATCTCATTCACTTTCAGTTTATTTCATAGAGTTTTTTTTTGTTGTTTTTTTTTTTGGCGGTACGCGGGCCTCTCACTGCCGCGGCCCCTCCCACCGCAGAGCACAGGCCTCCGGACGCACAGGCTCAGTGGCCATGGCTCACGGGCTCAGCTGCTCGGCAGCACATGGGATCCTCCCGGACCGGGGCACGAACCCACATCCCCTGCATCGGCAGGCGGACTATCAACCACTGCGCCACCAGGGAAGCCCCATAGAGATTTTATTTCACTTCAGTTCCTGAAAATCCTTGGAGATTCCTAGCCCAGATAATAAAAGATACCTAGATAAGTAAATTTTTAAATATACAATAAATTCTTGTCAGCCTTGAATTGATTCAAATGACTTTAAGAATATTTCCATTGATATGATGATCATAACTGCCATTTCACTTTCATACGTTATTTATCCACGCCGTTAAGAAGTGAATAAAACACCAGTTAAGAAATTAAGTTGCAACGTCTTGCCTCTGGAGATTTCATGAATTATGAGGGCCACGTTTCCTTCTGAAATAACTAAAAGTTTATGTCCCTGAGGGATTGATAGTTTACAAGGAAAGTAACACAAGCTTTGGCGGCATCTAGCTTTTTTTTTCTGATTATAAAAGTAAAACCCATTTATAGAAAATCTGGGGAAAAGCCATCATAACGAAGTACATAGAAAATTGGATTAAAATACTGAACAAAGAATATCTCCACTCTAATTCAAAATCCCTTGAAACAGGAGAAATATACTATTTCAAAGGAATAAACACATACAGTGCTAGAAAACCAAAAGGCATGGCATTAAGAGATTAGATAAGAAATCCTGCAAAGTAGAAAGCATAAAGATCAGACTGGCAAAGAAGTCCACATCCAAACGTGCAGGTCAGGAGAAGGATGCTGTAGAAATCAGAAAATTCCAGAGGCCAAACCCGCTCAACGTCCACGAATTCCAAGAGCAAGAAGAGACATGGGGACTAATTCTCAAACTGTTTTTAGGACCAGAAGGCTGAGCCGTGGCCAGTGAGTCTGGGAGGGACTCTTGGAGCCAGCGTTGCAGGTAAAGGGAGAGAAACAGATCTGCAAATATCCCTGGAAGACCGCAAGAAATGCAGTAGGAAGAACAAGAAGCAGAGAGCGGCATATTCCAGTAGCGGTTTTCTTGCTAAATCCATGCAAACAGCTCTGTGAATTGGCTCTTCCGACTCTGAAAGATGCCCACAGTATCCTGCAGCTAGTGAAGCAGGGTGGCGCCTCCAGCAATTCAACGAGTCCTCTTCCCAGGGACAACAGCTCCTCCACCCAGAAGACAGGCTAGTCACAGACCACGCCCACTCAAATATGAAAGATTGACCATCGTATCAGTCAGCATCCAGTTAGGAAGCAGAAATCATACCACTTCTTTGAACAGAGAATCCGATATGAAGAATTGCTAAATAAATAGAAACAATTGGTAAAGGTAACTGCAAGGGTAAAAAGAGATGCTGACCCAAACGTCCATCCGTGGAAGAATGGACAAACAAAATTTGCTATGGACAAACAATGGAATAGTATTTGTCCTTAAAAAGGAAGGAAATTCTGGCACTTACCACAACTTGGATGAAACTTCAGGACATTATGCTAAAATAGGCAATAACAAAAGGAGAAACACTGTATGATTCCTCTTATATGAAGTACCTAAAGTAGCCAAATTCTCACAGATGGAAAATAGAATCGTGGTTGCCAAGGGCTGGGGCTGCGGGGGTGGGCGGGAGGCAGGGAAGGAGTAGGGAGTTATTTTTAATGGGTACAAAGTTTCAGTCTTACAAAACGAAAAGAGTTCTGGAGATTGGTTGCACGGGACAACGTGGATGTACTTAACATTACTGAACTGTACATTTTTAAATGGTTAAGATGGTGAATTTTATGTATATATGTTTTACCCAATTTTTAATTTAAAAATATGTTTCAATGTTTTCAGAGAACTCTAAGGTATCATGGAAGTAGCTAGTACAGGAAACAGCTATTACCCCTAGGGCTTGAAGGAACAAAAGGAAGAGGTTGCGATTATTAACATTCAGGAACTTAAAGGAGGGCTCCGAGGCCCTGGGACCCAGATCCCAGAGGATGGATCACCAGATGGCTGGTTGCTGGCGCATCAGAAATGCGGCATCATGAGGCTGCTTTTGTAAGTGGTGGAAAACTGCCAAGTGGCTTTAGCTGGGAGGCACTGCTGCCAGGTGGGGTGAAGAAACCTGGAGCAACTCTCGCACGTCACGTCGAGGAAGCAACAGGCAGGAGCAAGTCCTTTTTTTCTCCCTCCAGCCTCACCATCTCCCTCTGACAACCCCCGATGGCACAGCCCAACCCGGAGCCAGCTGGAAAAGCAGAGATGTGGTTTGAAGAGTGCCAGCTCCAGCATCACAAAGCCAAATAGCAAAGAGTAGATTAATTTGAAGCTGAGAGACAAGAGCTTAACAGCTGATGGAAACATTAAAGAATAACCACAGTGTAGGGGAGGGAAACCATACATCTACCCTCTTAGGTTCTGTGCCTGGGACCTTTGAATTCAACTGAAAGAAGACATTAACAGGAGAAAAGCATACAAATTCTTTGACATTAATATTTTCATTTTTACACGCACAGAGGCCGTCACAGAAAATAAGTGAGGACACAAGGAAGCAGTTAAACTCAGGGTGGGGGCGGGTGGGAGGGGTGTTTATATTCCACTTTAACAAAGGGCGATAAATTATGGAAAAGTGACAAGACAGAGGAAAACGGCCTTGAGCTTCTTGGGGTGAGAAATTGTGGGAAAGTAAATACATGGGGGAACTAATGGAAGCCAGGGGTTATTTTGGTAAAGTTTGTTTGTGCAGCCCCATCTCAGCGCTAACCATCTGCAGTGATAAGCGTTGCTCTCCTCCTGGTACAGGATAGGAGAGATGGATCACCTTCACAAAGGGAAGTTTATGTCCTGCTTTTAGGCAGGTAGCGGGTGGGAGCAAAGAGCTGTTTCTACATTTGCAGCTTCTTAATTGCCTTCAGCTGAAAATAATCCTTATGCCAAAGTGGTGTATTTCAGGGCAGCATATTCTGATATGATGTTCATATTTCATCAACAAGAAAGAAAGGTACCAAATTCATTTATATTAATATTGAAATTTCCATTATTTTTTAAAGCAATAGGCTACATCCGTACTAAATTTCTTAAGTTCTGCTTAAATTATCAATGCTCAGATTTTATTAAAAAAACAAAAATATTATTATAAGATATATTACTCAATTTTTTCACCTCTATCTTCATGTTTATCTATATGTGACTATGTTTATCTATAATGCTCAGGAAATAGTCTCTCCAGAAGTTAGTTTCATACTAGTTTTGATACATCCTGTCCCTCTCAATCATTAAAATGTTTTTCTTTCTGTTTTCATTTCCTTATATTTATTGCAATGTCATTTTATTGCATATTTCTCATATCATTTTGACAGAAAATTTTTCTCTAGTAGTTTTTAAAATATTCTTAATCCTTTTTAAAGTCAATAGCTAAATTTAGATCCCTTTAGGTTTCTTATAACCTTTTGCATACATCAGTTCATACTAAATAGCAATCAGTGTACAAATTCAATATTTACTTCTTTTTCTGCCAGTCTGTGATTCCCTCTATTTGAGAATCTTCTGCTGTTCTGCCTAACTCTTCCAATGCATCTTGTGTCATATCTAAATTAAATCTAATTGATTTCACAACATTTCCCAACCATGTTATTGGAGGGTGGTTGCCAATCAAATTTGATATGCATTTCTTCAAAATATGCCATTTTTACACTGGTCCAGAGATTATTATACCTAATCTCTGAATTGTTCCCCAAAAATGTGATTGCAATTGGCACAGCTGAGGCCACATCTCCTAGTAACAAATTCACAGTTAGAATTTAGTTGGGCACAAAGAATGGTTCTGGATATTTCAGACAGAAGTCTAGCTTGTGCATCTTTTTCTTTACGAACCATGTCAGTGCCATTGCCCTAGGCTGCCCTCCTTTGTCTTTTAAATTAATGCTGAATGTCTGAAGAAGATTTTTCAGTTCTTCAATAATTTTTTTAAAAAATAGTTTTTGCAACGTGTAAAATCAATGAAATACTCATTTCAACAACCTCCTTGTTTTTGTCTTCTGGTTCAATGATATGTACAATAAATTTTAGTTGTTTAACACAAATTTTATCCCTGCCACAATCTGATCAAATTGACTTCGAAGGTTACATGGTTTTAAAATTTCTTGTATGATATTTTGTGCCACTTAATTACCTATTAAATACAATAATGATACATTGAATTCTCCATCCTAGGTAGTGATAATTTGCTTCATAATTTATTTTCCATCTCACATGCTTGGCCATTCTAAGCATTCAATTTTGAAATTATTTTTGCTGAACCTAGAAATTATTTTTCAGTAAATACTGCACCACAGAAGTCCTCATTATGCTTTCTTTTTAAGAGCATCACACCCATGTTCTCTAGCTCTGTCAATGCTCTGCATCTACTTGTCTTTGTGGAATACTATCAACCGTTTGCTATTTATTCAGCCTTTTTGTTCCCATCCAGTAATTGCATGTGAGCCTCTTTGTGTGCAAGTGACATTTCATGATCGTAATTAAATCTTCACCCAGGGAAGAATGTGGAGTTGCAGGGATTTCTTCTGATCTGTTCAAGTTATGAATTTAATTAGAACAATTTTCTGACTCATTTTCTTTCATTTTGTATTAATAATTAAATCCTCATTAAATAAAAAATTTGTAATGCCTGTTTCATGTGAGTGAAGTTCAATGCAGATCTGCTTCCTTTTGTTGTTTTCAATCTATAAAAACTTAGGCACACTGTTTCTTTGAAAATTTTCTCTTTTTTCAGCTTTTTGCTTTTTTCTGAGCTATACTTTTATATTGTCAATTTTAATTTCTATACAATCTCAGCTGGTATTCATTCTCAATTATCTAGGAACTTCTGCCTCTCAAATCTTCCCTGTACTATGAAATCGTGTTTGTCTCTGACACATAGCCCCAAACCTTTGTGGTTGCCTTTTTTCCTAGTGTACTACCTTTTTTTTTTTTTGCAATTTTACTGTAAAATATTCATAAAATTTACCATTTTAAGTGCTGCAATTCAGTGGCATTAAGTAGACGCATGGTGCTATGCAACGATCACCACTATCCATTTCCAGAACTTTCTCATCATCACAACCTGACACTCGGTACCTGTCAAATAATAACTTCCCATTCCTCTTTCCGCCTCCAGTCCCTGGCAACCAAAATTCTGCTTTCTGTCTCTATAAATTTAACCATTCTAGATACCTAATATAAGTGGAATCATATAATATTTGTTTTGGGTGTGTGTATGACAGGCATATTTCACTTAGCATAATACCTTCAAGGTTCATCTATGTTGTAACATGCATCAGAATTTCCTTCCTTTTTAAAGGCTGACTAATATGGTGGTGTATATATATGTCTATACAACGTTTTGTTTATCCAGTCATCTGTTGTTGGGCATGTGGGTTGTTTCCCCCCTTTGGTTATCGTGAATAATGCTGTTATGAATATTGATGTGCAAGTATCTGTTTACATCTCTGTTTTTTGTGGGGTTTTTTAATTTTTTTTGCGGTATGCGGGCCTCTCACTGTTGTGGCCTCTCCCGTTGCGGAGCACCGGCTCTGGACGCACAGGCTCAGCGGCCATGGTTCACGGGCCCAGCCGCTCCGCGGCATGTGGGATATTCCCGGACCAGGGCACGAACCCGTGTCCCCTGCATCGGCAGGCAGACTCTCAACCACTGCGCCACCAGGGAAGCCCTCTCTCTTTTTAATTTTTGGAGTACATACCTAGGTGTGGAATTTCCAGATCATTTGGTAATTCTATGTTGAACTTTTTGAGGAACTCCTGGTTGCTTTTCATACCTACATACTCTTCTACTGCTTTTATAGTGGGTTTGTTTTGAAAGGTGAAGTTCTTCAATCCACATGGAATATTTCTCTGGGTATTATGTATGGGACAGAGCTAACTATATTTTATGTGAATGGATATTCGGTTGTCTCAGGCCCATTTCTTGTATAGTTTTTCCCCTGCTTCTTTGAAACTCCAGCTTTATCATATACTAAATTTTCATGTAAACGTGGATCTCTTTCTAGATTTCTGCTCTTTCCATTGAGCCAATCTCCACAGCTGTGTGGGAGCCTACATTGTTCTTTTATTAAACCATTCTTAGTTCTTCTCACAGATTTTTTTCCCTCTAGATGAACTTTAGACTCAAATTCGTGAGGTTGAATTAAAATTTTCCAGGGATTTTAACTGAAATTTTATCGATTGATAGTTGAATAGAAGAAATGACATTTTTATAATATTCAACCCTTGAATACAGAAACTTGGTATTTTCCTCCACTTATTCAGGTCATCCTTTCCATCCTTCACTAAAGACCTACATTCTCTTTAATCTTTTTCTGTTTTGTTGCTATTATAAATGCAACATAAGTATTTCTGTCTTTAAAATCCTCTAGGAAAAGATCTATTTAGGAAGAACAATATTATGCTTTAATCATTCTTGTATTTTTAGACATTTAAGCTTTTTAACCTTTTGCTAGTATAATTTAGGAAAAAATATTATGTATTTTTTCTTATAATCTTTAGAATAGATTCTGCATATTTCTGGATCAAGAGTAGGGACAGTTCTGAGGTTCTTGAGTGCATATTCTTGATACACTGCTTCCCATTGCACTAAAAATTTCAAACTCTTCACCACTGTCTACACAGTCCTCCCTGAAGTGGCTTCTGCCTCTCTCCAACCTCATCTCCTGCCACTTTCTGCTTCGTCCACTTTAGCCCCGCTCTACTGGCCTTCCCTTTGTTTCTTCTTTTCTTTTTTAATTTTTATTTATTTTTTGGATGCATTGAGTTATCGTTGCTGTGTGTGGGCTTTCTCTAGTTGCAGCAAGCGGGGGCTACTCTTTGTTGCGGTGCGCTCACTGCAGTGGCTTCTCTCGTTGTGGAGCACAGGCTCTAGGTGCACAGGCTTCAGTAGCTGTGGCTCGCAGGTTCTAGAGCACAGGCTCAGTAGTTGTGGCACACAGGCTTAGTTGCCCCACGGCATGTGGGATCTTCCTGGACCAGGGATCGAACCCACGTCCCCTGCATTGGCAGGCAGATTCTTAACCACTGTGCCACCAGAGAAGTCCCTTTCCCTTTGTTTCTAAAACACAGCAAACTTATTACCTAACACAACCAAATCTTATCTTATATTCACGTAAACCCTCCATCTTGCAGCTGCAGCTTCTGGAACACAGGGTCTCCAAGATTCCATCAGAGAGGAGAGGGGGCTGGAGGAGGCAAACTTGTTCTTAATTACATTGGCCAAGAAGCCACGTATGTCACATCTGCTCACAATCCACTGATCGAAACTAGTCATACGACCCATCTTCACTGCAAGGAAGGCTTGAAAGAGTCAAGGAAGACATGGAACATTGGGCGAGCACTGTCTTGTCTCTGCCATGATGGCCTCCCATCTGCCTTAGCCTTTCTCTCATTTCTCTGCAAGTTGAATATTCTTTTATATTTTTTATATAGCTATTAGTATCACACTTTCATGAATTGCTTGGGCATGTCCTTTCCCCGATTATCTATAAAAATTCTCGCTATTTTCTTATTTGCTCATTTGAGCTATTTAAATATTAAGGCTATTTTAGACTTTCTCAATGATTCTATTTGTCACTTCTTCCAAATATTTTTTCCGTGTGTGACCCGCATTTTAACTTTATGCATTTTGCAGCTGTGGAAAATTTTTTATTTTAAAATAATAATTTATTTTCTATTCATTACATTTAACTAACAATCAAATCTATTATTTTCCTTTTTAAATGTTTCTGTTGCTTTTAAACATGAAAAGCCCTTTCCTACCTAAATACCACACATTTGCCTATATCTTCTTATTTTTATGGTTTGACTTTTTACATTTAACTCTTCAATAAAAAAAATACAAAATACTTTATTGCTAGCACCTGAAAAACACAATGAGGTACTCCCCAATAAACTTAAAATAATGGATCACATAATGGGTCAGAACACAGATATGCATCATTACCTTAGATACATTGGCTACCAAGCTGAAGCTTTATTTTAACATTTGGGGGGATGGTAGAGGCTAGAAGAGGGAATACCAAAGAGATGCAGACCAAGGAGGGATGTCATGATCAGATCTGTGTGGCAGATACATCACTTTGGTGGAAAGAGACACATCTGGCTATCACCAGCCACTTCACCTCCAACTTTCTTTCCAGTTCTGCTTCTAAGTTCTCAATGTTCACTACTGATTATGACTTGTCTTCCCACACTGCTTGCCTACAGGGAAAAATTACACTAACTAAAGAACACAAATATCTAGTCTGCCTGTGTCACAAGAGTGAAGTGACATTCTAGTTTATATACCACTCTCTTCGTGTGTTTAGAAAAAGTCAGTTCCCAGGAACCCGAGTACTTCGCTTATGCTCAGGTTGAATTTTAGAGCCGGAAGCTGGCTCAGAACCTTGAACACAGTGATGACACCCAAGTGTCATCCATTGGACTTGCCTGGAAATCCCCATCTTGCCCAGGTGGTCCCGCTATACAGCTCAATGCTTGATTGCTTCCAAGACCAATGAGCTTCATGAATCATTTGTGTCGTCCTTGCATAGGGAAAGTACTAACCTTCTCCAAATTATTTAAGTTTTAGTATTTGTATTACCAAAGTGAGCACATAGGTTATATTTAAAGTCTAAATCAAGGGCCAGTGGGCAAATGGGCCAAATCCAGTCCATTGCCTGTGTTTAAAAATGAAGTTTTGTTGAAACATGTCCATGATCATTCATTTACATATTGTCTATGGTGGCTTTTACTCCACAACAGCAGAGTGAGTCATTGTAACAAAAAGACCATATGGCCTGCAAAACTTAAAACACTTCTTATCTGGCGCTTTACAAAATAAGTTTGCTGCTCCCTTACTTAGAAGGTGGCAGAGCAATAAGATGAAAGGAACCTGGATCCCCAGATGAGCTGGTAGAGTAGAGAGAGCCCAGCCAGCCAGAATGGCTCATCTTCAACTGGACATCAGAAGGAAACACACTTCTATCTTGCCTGTGCCCCCTACATTTTCATGGCATCAGAATTAACTACAATGCACCATAATTAACCATCAGGTAACAAATCAGTTTGATAATGGATATATATTAGTGAGGTTAGGCTAGGTTACGTTGCACTAATAATAACCCTTAAAAGCTTAGGTGCTTATATGTTTATTTCTCATTCATGCTATATGTCCATCCACAGTGAGTGAGCTGCTAGTCCGCCCTGCATCTTCTCACTCCAGGACGCAAGCTGAAGGAGGCTCTGTCACTCAAACCATCATTCAAACCATCACTGTTACCCTGGCAGGGGAAGAAATACAGAAATCGTGAACTGTCTCTTAAAGTTTCCACCCAGAAGTCACATCCATCACTTCTGCCCACGTGCTATTGACCAAAATAAGAGATGGGCTGTAACAGAGGCCTGCCCCCATATCTCTTCAATCACCTGAGTTTCCCTGGAGCCACAGTGCAAGTCCCAGCAAGCTGACAGCTTCCCACCTCGAATGCCTGTTTCTCTCTTCTATTCCCAAGGGATTTCCAGAGCTTTCCACACACGAGTGTGATCCGGAAGTACAAGGATGTTAATGCCACAGGGGTAACCTTCAAACATTGGAGGATGGGAGTTGGTGATAAATGCCCCAGTATCCCTTTCCTCTGACAGCACAATGATGAGGCACAATCCACGTGGTTTCTTTGGGGTCCCAAACAATCACCCATAGCTTTGCCCCCATTCCTGTCTCACTTGCCCACTTCCTCACTTTTGTTTCCTGAGGTCACTGCCTAAATATTCTACACTGCACCCAAGCTCTGTCTCAGGGTCCACTTTTACGGAAATTCAATTAAGATATACAATTTCAAGACAACGGGGGAAACCAATCTCAACAAGACACCAGGATGAGAGCAGCTCTACTGACTTCCACACTTCCAGGGTCTTCCTAAGCTTAGTTCTGGACATTCACGCACCACATGCTCCAGTCACAATGAACTATGCTTTGTCCCCTTGACATGCTGTCACTTTTCTGTCTCCAGGACATCTGTCATGTTCTCTGCCTGGATTACTCTTTCTATCACATTTCTAATATCTGTAGTCCAGATTACTCCTTCATTTAAGACCCAGACTAAATACTGTGGGACTTCCCTGGTGCTCCAGTGGTTAGGACTCCACACTTCCACGGCAGGGGGCCCAGGTTCGATCCCTGGTCTGGGAACTAAGATCCTGCCTGCCCCGCAGCGTGGCCAAAAATTTAAAATCCCATAAACCGCATAGGGCGGCCGAAAAAAAAAACCCCAAAACCAAAAAAACAAACTAAATATTGCTTCTATACTGTTTTGTCTGATCCTGCCCACACATATCCCTACCTCCTGGAACGGGAAATAATCTTTCCCTCCTCTAAACGTAGAAGCCTTTTACACGTCTCACTTCCTACTTTGTGATATAAATAGTTATTATGTTTTCCCTGCCTTAATCTAGTATAATCTCCTCAATGACAAAAAAATGTTTTTCTCAATCCATCTTTATCTCTCCCATTGCCTAACACAGCACTAGAACATAATAAAGGCTGTTGGCCCGTACAGGACTGGGAATGCCTGGTTTTCTTCAGTTAGAAACGTATTTTTTACCCCACACCCACTGGACTAACTGGAACACGTTTCCCTGTCAAAGGCTACATCAGAAGAAAATTGGTTTATGTTTGGGTATCAGATCTGTGACAATTCACTATAATTTCCTCCTCTCTGATAACAAATGATTGATTTGAAGAAGTAAACATAATTTGATTGGGTATTTACTGTCTTCCAGAATACATGCATATTCTTATTCAGTGCATTTGCATTGTGTGTAAACTTTATTGAAAACAGAAATGAGAGTGTCTTCACATCTGTATACAATCTGCGTCTCCTAATACAAGAGACTTCAGTAACAAGAAAATCTTGCCCTTCTAACTTTAAACAATCTCAACAAGACTCCAGAATGAGAACATCCTGAAGGAATGTGAAAAGCAATATAACCTTGAAGACAATAAGCTCCCCTTGAGCCCCATGCAAACTTCTCAGAAGTTTGAGGAACTTTTGTGCTTGAAGAAGTTACCACTGCTATTGTGCTACACCTTGTAAAAGGGAGGAGTGTAATATCAACCATGGGGCAGACAGATGGCCCACGGTCTTAGGAGACGTCCTGTATTGTGCTGATAGTCTGATGGCCCCAGATTCAGAGAAATGGAAATGGTGACTAAACCCCTGCTAAGTGCCAGGCCCCATGGTGGGCCCTGAGGACACTATGGTAAGCAAAAAGCTCGGTTCTTGACCTCAAAGACCTGACAGTCCAGTGTGTGTGTTGTTGGGTACAGAGCTGTCTTGACCTTACTAGTCATTAGCTGTGTGATCTTGGGTAAGTTATTAGATGTATCTCAGCCAGCTTTTTTATTGTTGTTTATAAAGAAGAGATAACATCCAGCAGCCTCAGCTTCTTGCTGAGGGACTCAAAGGAGACTGTCCAGGTGAGTCTAGACTTAGACATCATTGGATGTGGATGCCCTGGCAGGGAATGAGTACAGGAATGGAGGTCAGGATGGGCCCCTAGGGGCTACTGGAGTTACTGGCACATCTTTTTCCAATGTCAAGGGCAGGTAACTCCCTGCTGGCCATGCCAGGGAGAAAGGCAGCTGCCTCCAAAAACTGTGTGTTGCCTGGAAGGAATCGTATGAACATTTCCAAAGGAGAAAAAAACGAAGAAATTTACAGTTGGCCCAAGTTAGGATTTGTTGACTTTAACAAAGCCTTGTCTTTACTGGCCAATTGGAGAAACCTGCCACGTGGGAGAGATGAAAGATTTAAGGAAGGTGATGGGGAACTAGGACTAGAGGGTATGGGGAGATTCAGAGCTGGTGCAGTATTTGGTTATCTGTCCCCAGCATCTCTGGAAGGTCCTTTTCAATTCTTTTCCTAGGTGTTCATCTTAAGAGCCATGGAAGGGAATATTTTTAAAGTGTTGGTTTTAACTGAAGGAAATGACAAAAGAATACACGTTTGCTTATCACGGGCCATTTCCAAAGCCACAGAGAAGGTGTATGTACTGAGAGCAGTATTCCATAGCTGTTTGTTTTTTCGTTATTTTCCCCCCTAAGGAGAAAAAATAAATTTAAAATTAATTTAAATTAATGAATACATTTTAACTTTAAATTAAATTTCTCCCTATTGAGAGATATTGAGTACTAAGGGCTAGGATTTTGTCAGTTTGGATTGAACTTTGGAGGGCCACAAACTATTGTAATATCTAAGGATTTTTTTATCCCCTGAGAACCAATTTTCACCACTTCAAGGATAGTATCACCTCTGTTGAAAATGCATACTCTAGAAGAGCAGGGAGAATTCTTCAACAGATTGAATAATAGCCCACAGGATCCTCCCAGTCAATTTTCCCAGGTCCCATGGTACCTGGCGTCCTGGTGACACAATATACCCCAGAGCATGTGGAACTGAGGAGATGGCCCTATTGGTGCCAGGGACCATCAGGACACAAATGGTCACTGGGATGCACATGTCTGTAAGTCTCTGCCTCAAATACTCCCGGATCTGAAATCAAACTATGAAAAGAAGAAAACAGCAGTAAGGTCAGCACACATAAAGAGCTTTCAGAAAGCAATTTAAGTTTAAATGCCAGATCGATTCGTTAATATTTATTTTACACCTATTCTGTCCAACACCCTGGGATAAGACATTCAACTGGATTTGTTGAATCTTAACAATGCCAGGCTTTTGTTGGCTATTTGGAGCTAAAACGTTAGGAAGTTGCACCAGACTGAAGCTGGAAGTAGGCAGAGACCTCGGCGATCTTCACAAGGGAAGATTTTCCATCTTTATACGCAGCCATTCAAGATGGATCCAGCAAATCATTTCTCCAAAACATCTTATTTTGCAAGCCTGAACTGATGAAAGTCCTCAGGGAAACAATGGTAGGGAGATCCTTCACCAAGCTCATCTACATTCTAGAAAAGTCTAACAGGGAGTGAATCAGAAGGTGCAGCAGATCTTATTAAATTTCTCTAGGAGCCTGGGCATAGACTATTTTGTGGAGCTGGGCGAATAACATTCTGATTTGAAGGACCAAACGTCCTCACTGCTTACGATGATTTGTCTCTTTATATAAATTATTTCTGATCCGAAATATTGTTGCTTTGTCTTTCTGTCTTACTCTCTCAGTGCATTTTTATACTTCTGCCGAAGATCTGATACTCAGAAGAAATTAAAATCAACAGAGAAATTAATGGGCCAAGATTCTTATGTAACTATAGAACTCTGCAGGAGAATTCTTCTGTGGAGAAAATTGAGCTCCTTGAGGATATAATTAAAGGTAATTCAAATCCAGATGTGAGACAGGAAGATCAAGACAGAGGCTCAGCACTTAATTTCATGATGGGGGTGGGAAGGAAGGGAAGAGAGGAAACTGCAGGGAAAGCAAGTTATTAAGATGATAAACACTTAAGTGTATTATGTCACCAAATCCACTTTAACCATATCAAGTCTATTTCACGTCATTGGGCAAAACAAATTTTAATTCATGTGTGATACAAACATTGGGTGAAACCAGACAGCCAAAATTAATACACATAGATCTCAACTTCAGCATTTAGGCAAGAGGCAGGCAGCATGTCATTATCATAGACAAATGCACATCAGATGATAGATAACATCTTTTGGTTGAGATTTTAGCTGTATTTTATTAGGAACTGGGCAGAAATATTGATTTGCACAGACTTGAGAGTCATTTAGCATCTCTAGCAGTAGTTATACAAAATGCCAGAGGGGAAACCATCAGGCAGCTTTTCCAAATGAGCAGAACAGCACATTGGGATGTTGTTGGTATTTGTATACATGGGAAATCTCAAAAATGCAAACGAAGGAACAAATTTAAGCACACATTTATAAAGTATGGGGAAGCCATAAGGATAAATTTGCAGATTTTCTGCAGGTCCATTTATGATATATAAAGAGAAATAAATGTGATTTGACTGGCTTTTAACCACTTTTGAGCAATCAAGACTTGTATGAAGCATGCAGGTGTGCTCTACCTTGCCTTCCCCAGGCACTTTCTGGTAATGCCTTAGATTTCCGAAGCAAGAAACGTTGAAATCATTTAACTTCATTGTTGGTGTTGCTTCTCTGGTTCCATCAACATTATCATTCACATGGTAAAGAGAGACAGAAACTGTCAGATCAAATCCAGTTTTGTAATACATATGCTTAGAGTCATAAACAACTAGAAGAGAATTCTTTGTCAGACACTCCGCTGTTTTGACACACTACCAAGTGAAATGAATACTTCGAACAATTTGATTAGTGTAGAAAGTGAGTCTGAATAATACTTGAATCAGGAAGTGTTTTTTAAATGAATATTTTCTGGTCTACTTGTTTTAAATCAATTAGACATTTTGCCACATCCCTGCTTCTCTTTGTGTTTTATGAACACAGTTACTTAATATCACCTCTCCAGTTGGGTCCATCCAAGGTGAAGTCAGGTGAAAAGGTAACAACTAACACTTGTCCACAATTATGAGTTTGGCATATTATAGGTGTTCAAGAAGTCCTACAAACTATACACCCTAGATTTTCCAAAACAACTGGATTTTTGTTCATTGCAGCACTATTTACAATAACCAGGACATGGAAACAACCTAAATGTCCATCGATAGATGAATGGATAAAGATGTGGTACATATATACAATGGAATATTACTCAGCCATAAAGAGGTACAAAATTGGGTCATTTGTATAGATGTGGTTGGACCTAGAGTCTGTCATACAGAGTGAAGTAAGTCAGAAAGAGAAAAACAAATATCATATACTAACGCATATATATATGGAATCTAGAAAAATGTTACAGATGAACCTATTTGCAGAGCAGGAATAGAGATACAGACATAGAGAACAGACATATGGACACAGGGGGAGAAGGGGAGGGTGGACGAATTGGGAGATTAGGATTGACATATATACACTACCATGTGTAAAACAGATAGCTAGTGGGAACCTGCTGTATAGCACAGGGAGCTCAACTTGGTGCTCTGTGATGACCTAGATGGGTGGGATGGGGGTGGGGAAGTGGGAGGGAGGTCCAAGAGGAAGAGAATATATGTATACATATAGCTGATTCACTTAGTTGTACAGCAGAAACTAACACAACATTGTAAAGCAACTATACTCCAATAAATAAATAAATAAAAACAAAAACTCAATAGCAGCAAATAATTAAAATAGGAGACAATAGGTACAAACCAATTACTCTCCTGAATAAATATAATCATTAACAATCTCAAAAAAATCATTTTTTGTTAAAAGTGATCTGTATGTAACCAAATGCAATTGTAGTTTTATGCATTTAATTTATAACTTAAAAATGTTTTATAAATATGAATATACAGATTTGGGGGTGGGGGGAGTCCTTTATCAGACCAATGCCCTAGTTTTTGGTTTGAAAATAGTTCTTTCTTAAGCACGATGTAGACAGTTCAAGAAGTTGCAACCTGGTGAATGTCAGTGGCTTGGATTATGGCATTAGGTCTAAATCAGAACATCTGGCAATGTCTGGAGATATTTTGGTTGCCACAACTGGGTGGGGATTGAGAGTGCAACAGGCATCTAGTGGGTAGAAGCCAGGCAGCTGTTAAACATCCTACAACCCATGGGACAGCCCACCAGGACAAAAAATTATCCAACCCAAAATATCAATAGTGCCAAAAGCAAGAAACTCTGAATTATGGCAAAGAAAACCAACTGGTTAAACATTTCTTCAGGCACAACTGTTGAGCTTCAGAGCATTTATCCATATGACCAGGAGGTGCAGAGAAAGGAAAGCACTGAACTGGGAGTCATGAGGTATTTCTAGTCCTTGCTCTATCGAGGTAGTAAACAATGACTTAATGACTTAAATTTCTAAATCAATGAACTTAAACAAGTTAAGTATTTACATAGACTTGGTTTCCTCATAAGTTAAATAAGGACCCCTAAGATTTACACTTCCTAGAACCCTCAATTATGCTTTCCCATCAAACTAAAAGTCAATTTCTTATAGTATTCTGCTATTCATAAAATTATTTTATAGCTATCATTTCCTTTGTTAAAATAACATAAATTTTAATTATTTAGTGATTATTTAAGTTGATTTCTTTGAAAAAAATGACAATCATATCAATGCTTGGGATTCTCCAAGAGACAAGTTGCCTCTCCACCCATCAATAGGTGAAAAGGCTACATCCCATCCCTTTGAATCTGGGTTGGTTTTGAGACTTGTTTTGGCCAAGAATGAGTGCCAGTGCTGTGCTACCTCTGGCTATAGGCTTAAATCAGCCACTTGTACACTCTTAGAGCCAGCTGTAGTGTCATAAGGAAGTCCAGACTAGACTGCTGACATGTTAGAAGCCACATGAGAAAAGTCCTAGAGGATGAGAAAACATCATGGATGTTCACCCCCAGCCAAGCTCTCACCTGAATGCAGCTGCATGAGTGACTCAGCCAACACCATGTAGAACAGAAGAACCACCCAGCTGAGCCCTGCCCCAATCCTTGACCCACAGAATGTGTAAATTATACATTATTTTATGTTTGGGTAGTTTGTATTTCACAGCAATTGATAGCTGAAACAAAGCTTTGCTGGCAACTCAAATCTTCATGTCAACCTCATATACTCATGATTTTATCTTGTCTTTCAGGAACAAAAAAACAGAGGCAGGGCTCTGCTCCCAACTATTCAGCGTCCCATCACTATCTTTTTTCTCCTAACCAGAAAGGATTTCAATTGCAACCAAGTTATCAAATTCCCCCTCCAATGTATCTGCTTAACTTCACTGAGGAGGTTAGCATAATGTCATCAGAGAACTCAGGAAACCATATGGTACTGGACCAAGTCTCTATTTTCCCAACTCTGCCACAGGTGAACTCTGCTTTTTCTAATGTATACAAAATTCAGTCAACTCGTAAAACTCAATCAACTCACAGAATGGCTGAGCCAAGCCTGTGAATTCTTCTTTGTTTCCATATAAAATACAGCTAATATATTTCCATATAAAAGGCAGCTAATTGTTGAAACACTCAAATCTCCATACTGTCTTTGGTTTGCCTAATGCTGGGAAGGATTAAACCTGGGAAAAATTGTGATAAGCTTCCAGGTACACTTTTGTCTTGATTCAGGGCATTTTATGTAAAAGTATAAAACCCTTAGTACAGCTGAGCAGTTGGCAGGCCTGAAGATGACTCACCAGGCCAGCCATGTTTCCACCGTGGTCTGCCTTTTGTTTTCCTGCTTCTCTCAGAAGAAAACATTACTAGCAAGACTAGTGTCTGTAAGGCCAACTGGCCTGAGGCAGGGGAACGCAATCAGACTCACAGGTTGAAACTGACCTGGAGACTTTCCGGACCACCCAGTTCCAGGAACTGACCTGGGGACTTTCCACCCCGCCCAGCCTTCCCGCCTTTCGAGGGGCGGGACTAACGGTCCCCCACGATACCCGAAAAGACCACCAAATAAGGAATACCCTGCGCCCTCCCGGATTCACCACACCCCTTTCCCTTCTTCGCCTATAAATTCTGCCCAAACCCTCGCCCGGGCGCGACTTCTCTGGCCCCTTTCTCTCGGACCAGTGAACCTCGCCCGGGAGCGTTCCCAAATAAAGCTTGTTTAAGCTCTCCTCCGTTTCTGGGTGCCGTTCCTTACATTTGGTGCCGAAACCCGGGAGGGGTACCAAGCCCCGCGGGTTACCGCGTGGGCCGCTCCTCCCCTACCCCAGGAGACAACCAGGGAACCTCTACTCATCCACCCGATCCGGCAGAAAACGGGGTAAGTCCCCCTCCCTTGTTCCCTCCGACCTTCAGAGTCCCTGCCCACCGGACTCCCTGTCCTTAATCGCGGCCGCGTCAGGGACTCCTCCGTCCTCTCGGGCAACTGTGGAGACGTCCCAATTGCCTGACCGCCCTCCGATCTGCCGTGAATTGGAGACTGAGACCAGGGACGCCTCTCTCCCTCTCCATTCACTCAGGGACAGACTGCGGGTCATGGGAATCTCACAATCGAAACCAGATTCTAAGACGCCCCTGGGGTGTCTCCTAGCCAATTTTACAGCCCTCGGTTTCTCCCAAGATCTCCGTCGCCGACGGCTTATTTTCTATTCCACTGTGGCCTGGCCCCAATATCCTCTAGACAATCAATCCAAATGGCCTCCTGAAGGGACTTTCGATTTTAACATCCTCCGTGATTTAGATAATTACTGCCGCAGGACGGGCAAATGGTTCGAGGTCCCCTATGTCCAGGCCTTCTGGTATTTACGCTCCCGCCCTTCCCTCTGCGTCGATTGTTCCACTTCCCAGATCCTTCTTGCCAAACAGACATTTCCTACATCCAAGACCCTAATTTCCTTTGTCGATGATCCCTCTCCACTAGCTGACCCACCCGAATCTCTCGCCTCTCCCCCCTCCAGAGCTCCTCTCCAACCTCCACCCTACCCTGAAGCGGTCCCTCCTCCTCCCGAACCCGCTCCGGCCCCTCCAACCGCTCCCCCGCCTCCCTCAACGGTTTCTCCTCCCACGCCCCTTGCTTCGCCAATTAATGCACATTCACGCTCTCACGACTTCCAAGATGCAAATCTCCTCTGCCCTCTGAGGGAGGAAGCAGGAGCGGAAGGATTAGTTAGAGTTCATGTTCAAATAGAAAAGCGATTAGGCTCCTTTTCTGCCGACTCTTCCCGCTACATCAAAGAATTTCGCTACCTTTCTCAAGCTTACGATCTAACCTGGCACGATATCTTTGTGATCCTATCTTCTACTCTGACCCCTGACGAGAGGGAAAGAATTCAAACTGCTGCCCGAAACCATGCAGATCAGGTTCACCTTACCGACAACTCCATGCCTGTCGGAGCGACTGCCGTACCTGGCACCGATCCAGGCTGGACATATCAGGATGGCCAAGATGGCCGTCGTAAACGCGACCTCATGATCCAATGCCTCCTGGCTGGCATGCAGGCGGCCGCTCATAAGGTAGTCAATTTTGAAAAACTAAAAGAGATAACCCAAGAACCTAACGAAAATCCAGCTGTGTTTCTCAATCGCCTTACAGAGGCCTTAACTCTCTACACCCGGCTGGATCCCGACACCCCGGCAGGGGCAACGGTCCTAGCCACCCATTTTATTACCCAATCAGCCCCGGACATCCGAAAGAAATTAAAACAGGCAGAAGACGGCCCTCAAACCCCTATTCGAGATCTGGTAAAGATGGCCTTTAAAGTCTATAACGGCCGTGAGGATTTGGCAGAATCCAGCCGACAGGCTCGGATGCACCAGAAGGTGGCCCTCCAAACCCAAGCTCTTGTAGCCGCCCTAAGGCCGGCCATCTCCCATGGATCACAGCATCCACGGGGTCCGCAAAGGGCAACCCCGCCTGGGGCCTGCTTCAAATGCGGAAAAGAAGGCCACTGGGCTCGCCAGTGTCCCAATCCCCGACCTCCTTTTAAGCCCTGTCCCAGCTGCAGGCTAACGGGCCACTGGAAGAGTGACTGCCCTACGACTGGCCCTCCCTCAGTGTCTCCACGCGGGGGGCAGGCCGACCCAACGGCATTACCACTCGAGCTGCTGGGATTGGCTGACGACTGACGGCGCCTGGACTCGAAGACCCCCATCACCCTCGCCGAGCCCAGGGTAAGGCTACAGGTAGCGGGTAAGTCCATCTCATTTCTGGTGGACACGGGGGCTACCTATTCGGTCCTGCCTACCTATTCCCGGCCAGTTTCTCCTTCCCAGATCTCGGTCATGGGTATTGATGGCAAACCATCCTTCCCACTCCAGACCGGTCCATTCCCATGTCATATCAAAGGACTCCCTTTTACTCATTCCTTCTTAGTCATACCATCCTGCCCAGTTATTTTGCTAGGCCGAGATGTCCTTTTCCACTTAGGGGCCTCCCTCCAGCTGGTTAGACTTGACCCTAAGTCCCCTCCTCCCAACTCCTCAGCCTGTCTCTAGAACCCTCCCCCTCCTATTCCCCTCTTCCAATCACACCAAACCCAATCAATCCCCAAGTCTGGGATACTTCTAAGCTCATAATAGCAACACACCATTCCCCCGTCCTCATCCGCCTAAAGAACTCCTCCAAATTTCCATCAAGGCCCCAATTTCCCATCTCTGAGACTCACCTTAGGGGCCTACAACCTATTATCACCAGACTCCTAAACCGGGGACTCCTCATTCCCACGGACTCTCCCTGCAACACCCCCATCCTGCCTGTCCGCAAGGCCTCTGGGGATTATCGCCTGGCCCAGGACCTCCGAATAATCAATGAGGCCATGATTCCTCTCCACCCAGTAGTCTGGATCCCTAACTTTGCTCTCCTCACTAAACCCTTATATCTAGCCGCTAAAGAAACCCCTCAAGGACCCCTCACCTCTCCTTCCGCCGTTCGACAGGCCTTTCTCACCCCGTAATTCTCTGATATCTTCTCCCTTTTCTCTGCCCAGCCCAAACCGACCTTTTCACCTTTCTGTGGCTGAGCGGGCCGGAATAGCCACTGGACTCCTTGCCCAGCCTGTAGGGCCTTCCTACCGCCCCGTGGCTTACCTCTCCAAACAGCTAGACCCAACCGTTCGGGGATGGCAACCATGCCTTCGGGCCCTAGCAGCGGCAGCCGAACTGACCAAACACTCAAACTGACTCTGGCCCACCCATAACCGTGTTTTCCTCCCACCGGCTGGTCGACCTCCTAGGCTACAAGTCTCTCTCCCTCCTGGGCCCCTCCCACATCCAGGAATTCTACCTGCTGTTCATTGAAAACCCTGCTTATCTCCCTCGACCTCTTCCCCCGCCTAAACCCGGCCTCCCTCTTGCCTATCTCCGATACCGGGACCTCCCCTTCCCACTCCTGCCCCCAAGTCGTAGAGGCCCTCAGCCCGCCGAGAGAGGGTCTCTTTGACACCCCTCTTTCAAACCCAGACCGCACCCTCTTCGTAGCATGCTCGGTCCCTGTTTTCTTAGGTTCGTTCGCAGGCGCATGGAGGAAGTCTCTCGGGTGGCCACAAACCAAATGCTCCTCGGCCCTTACACCTTGCTTCCTACAGAACCCCCCACTGGTCTCCCTTAAGCCTCGGACCTCTGGTCGCCCGACTCCCCTTTCGACGCCCCCATTCAGCAAGAAGTAGCCAGAGGTCAGAACGCCGCCCCATTACACCAAAGATGTCGGGATGTAAGGCCAACTGGCCCGAGGCAGGGGAACGCAATCAGACTCACAGGTTGAAACTGACCTGGAGACTTTCCGGACCACCCAGTTCCGGAAACTGACCTGGAGACTTTCCGGACCACCCAGTTCCAGGAACTGACCTGGGGACTTTCCACCCGGCCCAGCCTTCCCGCCTTTCGAGGGGCGGGACTAATGGTCCCCCACGATACCCGAAAAGACCACCAAATAAGGAATACCCTGTGCCCTCCCAGATTCACCACACCCTTTTCCCTTCTTCCCCTATAAATTCTGCCCAAACCCTCGCCTGGGCGTGACTTCTCTGGCCTCTTTCTCTCGGACCAGTGAACCTCGCCCGGGTGCGTTCCCAAATAAAGCTTGTTTAAGTTCTCCGTTTCTTGGTGTTGTTTCTTACAGTGTCCAGCTACACTGAACACAGAGAATGGAAGAACCCTCACCCCTACTAGGTCACATAGTTTTGCCCTTTCCTTCTTATTATTTTCCACTGGAAAGTTGTGACAGGAAGATACAATTGGAACATTGGTTAAGAGAGCCATTGGTCCAACCAAGAACATCTTGTCTAATTAAAAAATCAGAGTTAAATTAAAAGGCCCCAAGGTTTCTGGTGGCGCAGTGGTTGAGAGTCCACCTGCCAATGCAGGGGACACGGTTTTGTGCCCCGGTCCGGGAAGATCCCACATGCCGCAGAGCGGCTGGGCCCGTGAACCATGGCTGCTGAGCCTGTGCGTCCAGAGCCTGTGCTCCGCAACGGGAGAAGTAACAACAGTGAGAGGCCCGCAAACTAAAAAAAAAAAAAAAGGCCCTGACCTTTCTCCTAAGAGTCCACAAAGCCCCACCCCCAAGCCCATAGAAAATCTAAATTTCACATTTGAACCAGCCCAAGACTCAACATGCCATACCCCACCTTCCATCTTTGCATCCAAAACAGCTTTACTTTCTTTTTCTGAGCACTGTAAATACACTCAAATGTAATATGATATGCCTTGTATTTTTATTGGAAGAACATCCCTTTGATGTTGCCAGACTGCTTCCTAAAGAGGTATTTCCTTTTATGTTACAATCAGTTTTACCAAAATCCTACCAAGACAGAAAATAATAGTTTTAACACTTAAAGCTGGTTTAGCCGATGAGAAATGCTATTCTATTTTTCATAATTAGCCTTTTTTATATAGGAATGTATACAGTATTTACTTCAGAAGAATTATCTCAGAATCAAATTATCTAGACACTGAATACAGTCAGTAATTAAGACCAAAAGAAATCAAGATCCCCCAAATTTCCATACCTTTCCATTAAATAATTCTTATATCCCATGCAACTGGAAATTTATCCACATGAAATAATTAAAAGGAAAACGGTGTAAGGGCAAAGAAGGATGATAAATTCCAGCATATAGTTATTTAGTAAATGCAGTCAAAATGTGAACAAGTCATTCTTCGCTAAGTTCTTTGACATATGACAAGAATTTTAAATTGACTATTTTAGATAGTGGGCAACTGCAGTTATAGCAGGCAGAGATAAGGGAATTGTGTAAATACTATATTTTTGGAATCCAAAATCATGAGAGCAGATGAACTTACACAAAAGATTACACAGATGGAAAGCAGCCCAGGATTAAGCCAGCACTGACAATAGCACAGTGTGGACTTGAGGCAGGAGACAGATGGGCCCCCGGCGCAAAAGGATTTGAGTCCGTTCCTTGCAGAAAGATACTCAGAGATGGGAGTAACAGGATAATTGAGGGAGGAGGCTGGGCCCTGCCCACATAGAAGATAAGAGACCACATATTCCTCATTCTCAAAGTCAGAAGACCTCCCCACTACATATGTGCAGAAAGGCTCCTTGGAGGTCGGAAGGGGAGTGATGTCAACTGATGCTCACTACCCATTGGCCTCTTTGGTAGAATCCATCTTGGCTAAGAGATGCACCCGCACACATGGGAAGATCCTGAGATACACCAAATATGGACACAACCAGGCAAATCAAAATGATTGGTCAAAGGAAACAGAAGAAATGTGCCATAAAAGTAATTCAAACTGCCACGAGGGCACAACTCTCTCTCTGAGCCTGCCTGTCCCCATCCACACATACTGTGCTCTTTTCTCCTAATAAATACTTTACTTGTTTCACTACTTTCCGTCTTTGTGGGAATTCTTTTTCTGCAAAGCCGTAGGGCCAGGGCCTTGTCACTGACCACTGGTCTAGTGGCTAGGATTTGGTGCTCTCATTGCCACCACCCGACCTCAATCACTGGCCGGGAATCGAAACCCTGCTTCAAGCCTCTGCAGGCCGAGGCCACCTGAGATCAGACTGTCTTTTAAAACATGCTAAAAGACCAGAGAAAGGCCTACAAATAAGGCCAAGAGAGTATAGGGCCTTCTGAGCCCCTGTGGAAGGGGTTTGAGATAAGGTGTGGGGCAGGGAAGAATGCTGAGCGTTAACAATCAGAGAAGTCAAGGGGCTTAAGGAAGAAGAGGAAGATTTTGGACTTGGGTGTGAAGGGAGTGTTATGGTATTTGGAAGGCAGGGGTGGAGAACACAGAATAATGCCTTACCCTGTCCTCAAATAATTGACAAGGTTTAGGAAACAAATCAAGGCCATGCCAAGGTCCAGGATTCATGGCACTAAGTGTTCTATACAGGAAGAGGGGCAGAAGCTCAGTGGGCACATTGGTGTTCAAGGAAGTTGGAAAGTGGGAGTTAGATGTAAATGGGGAGGCAGTGGGGACTAATGGGGTGTCTCTAGACCAGAAGGCAGGGCCCGAGCTCTGGTCCTGTCCTCCTGGTCCCAGTTCTAACAATGTCATCAACCTCAGACCTCCTGGAAGGAGGAGGGAGGGAACAATTACTAAGATCACCCTACCTCCAGAGATCTGTGTCCTGAGGTCAAAAGAGTTGCATGGGAGGAGAGCTGAAAGGCGGGGATGCCCAAACAAGTACATAAGCTTGTGAATGAACCCCTTTCCTTTTGGAGATGAGATACTAAAGAATAGCTCAAACTACCACTTAAATTGCTCTGTGTCAGCCACAAGAGTCATAAAACTATACCCACCTTTCACGTCTGCACATCTAGGGCACCAGGTACAAAGACGGTACTGTTGAGAACTGTAAACCAACCAATCCTCTAAACCGGAAGTTGCAAACCAGGGTCCATGCCCAATCCAGCCACCTTCTGTTTTTGTAAATAACGTTTCACTGGAACACAGCCACATCCTTTTGTTACATATGGTCTGTGGCTGCTTTCCTGCTACAAAGGCAAAGTAGAATAGTGACAACAGAAACAGTATAGCCCAAAGAACCAGAACTATTTATTATGTAGCCATTTTCAGGAAAAGCTTTGCAGGCTCAGCTCAAAAGCAATGGTTTTCCATGTGGACTGCACATTGGAATCACATGGGAAACCTTAAAAAAAGAATTCTGGTGGCTGGAGCCCAACCCCAGAGATTTTATTCAGTTGTTCTGAGGAACTGGCCAGAGCATCAGGGGTTTTAAAAAGGTGTCCCCACCCCCATGATTCTAATGTGCAGCAGGCAGAGTTAAAAATTCATTGCTGTGGGTTCCCTGAGGCAGACCATTTTAGATCTTCAGAAGGCAACATACCCACATTATATCTGTGTCCCCTGTGGAAACAAGTTAAAAGCTAGTATTAGTGTTTCTCTCTCTGTTTTCATAAAGAAATGATATCACAAGTGTCTGCTTAAAGAGCATCTCTCTCTCTTTTGAGCAACAAAGGCCAGGCATTGACTATTCTGTTTCTCAATGGCTCTGATGAAAGACGCATTCAATCAAGTCTTTCTAAAATTCAGTGTCAAGGGGGAAAAGTGATTCTTCAGATAAATTTGTAAACTTCCACTTACTGAACAGCTAGAGCTATAAACACCAAAGTCCTTCATGTGTTATCTTGACTGCCAAGAAATGAATGTGGTACTTAATGGAAGGAGCTAGAATCAGTCCAGGTACCAGGTACCTGGCTCATCTATATCTTTCATCCTTTATTGTTTTTGGTTTCAGTTATTTTTCACTGTTCCATTTGTTTTATCATTGATCAATTACTCAGATCCTTTAAAAAAAGACAAAAATTAGTCAATGAAGATGGCTTTCTTTAAAAAGACAAAAATTAGTAAATTAGTAAAATATATGTACTTCATAAAAAGAATGTGGTGGTTTTAAAACATGTCTGCAAATTTTTTGACACTCTTGCCATGGAGAAATGGATCCATGTCCTTTCCCCTTGAATCGGTGGCCAACTTTAATGGCTGGTCTACTAATATGTTCATGAAGCTATGTGACCTCCAAGGCTAAGTCACAAAAGGTGATGCCACCTCCACTTCATTTGCTGGAACCACGTTTGAATTCTGAGCCACCATGTAAAATAGTACTACCACCCTGAGGCTGCCATGTTGTGAGGACACCCAACTAGCCCATGCAGAGAGACCACATGAAGAGAGAGAGATGTCTGGCCAGCCCCCAGATATTGTAAGTTCATGTTTATCCAGCTCCATTCCTGCCTGAGGACAACCGCCTGAGATAACCCAAGTTAGAAGCCCCCAGCCATGCACTTCCCAAAACCCTGACCTACAGAGACCATATGAGTTAATAAAGCAAGTGTTATTGTTTGAAGTCACTATACTTAGACTGCAGTAGGTAACAGTAAGTCCATCCATATTAACAGTAACATGCATAATGACTTTTATGTCTCCTCTTCTCAGTTCCCCTTGTAACCTATCTATTGTCAGAAAGTATCGGGTGTTAAGAACGTTTATCCATTCACGAAAGACTTGACAATGAATATCAAGATTATTAGGGGAAAGGTTAATGGAAACTGATTAGTACCATCCATAGCTTATTTGCTAACCAAAAATGGGAGTATCTTCCCTTACAATGGAGAGATCTGGCTGTCACCATCTTTAACAGAGTAACCAATGTAGCATCACTAATAGTGGGACAGTCGGCCAGATATTTTGTGCTTTCTGATGTGATGCAATGTGAAGTACATGGCATCATCATCTGTGAGGTATTGTCAACAAAAAGGTCTAACTTGAATCCAACCTAGCCTTTAAAGTGAACTTGCTTCATATAGGAATTAAAGGGAAGAGAGAAACTAGAGGAACAATACTAAGAGGAAGCCACCAGACAAGTCTAGAATGTAGGGCATTCTACAAAATATCTTGCCTGATTTCACTAAAAAAAAAATAGAGGAAGGAACTGTTCTGGATTGAGAGACCTAAGTGTCATCATTGTTTGTATCCTGGCTCAAAAACATCTATAAAAGACATCGTAAGGACGACTGGAATATTTCAGTATAGGCAGGTTATTAGTGATATTAAGGAAACAGTGTCAATTTGGTTATATGTGATAATGGCATTGTGGGTATGCAGGAAAGCATACCCCTTTGGAGATGGATGCTGAAGTTTTTAGGGTGATGTGTTATATTATCCATAATTTACTTTAAAATGTTTCAGCAACCAAAAAAGAGAGATGAAGCAAATTTGAAAAAAAAAGTTAATAATTTTCGAATCTGCTTGGTAGATTGATAATGTGTATTCTATTATTCTTTCTACTTTGCTGTATGTTTGAAATTTTTCACGATGAAAAGTTTTAAAGACTTAAAACCTTGTTGGGAGCATTCAGCTATTCTAACTTACATGACTCCTGCTATGGTTTAAATATACTGTATATCCTCCAGAAAAACAGCTGGGAAGCACACACTTCACTGTCACCTATTCTATCCAGGCTAATTTGGTTGAAAGAAGCAGAGCCTTCCTTCTCCCTCAAACTTAATCCAGGAAAGCATAAAACATGGGGTTTACTATTGGGCTCAAATGATCTCATGAGGATTCCAGGATAGGAATAGAGAAGACCCAGTGTTAGGGTGGAAAGGGATTAGCTCAAGAGAGCTCAGGTAGAGACTACTTTCAGAATCAATGTGGTTCCAGGGACAGATATTCTCACCATCCTCTGCCAGAAGCATCATTTTTAATCTTTTTCTGGCTCCTTCTCTGTTTTCTCCCCATTCTCCATATTTCAGCTCCTCTTTGTCATCGCAGCCCCTCCGGCCCTCACTCTCCTTGCAGGATCTTTAAGCTGCAGCACCAACATCCAACTGGCAATGATCCTCTGTGCTTCTTGGTTCCAATTCATCAGAGCAAGAACCAGATTGGCCCAGCCCATCACTGTGCACACTTTGATCAGTCCAATCAGCTGTGGCCACGGAGGAACTGGATCAAGTGATTAAAAAAATTTTTTTAATGAGACATCAAGGGCTTTACATGGGTCATTTCCTTGTATAGCATTATAAGCAGGGCAGACAATGATAACATCTCTAAAACATTTTCTTTTCTTGTCCAGTAGAAATCATCCTGAGCTGTATGTACATTTTTTCAAGAATCTAAAGAAGATATTCATGGGTTTCTATATCTCTGCACAGGATCATCATGTCCCGTTAGATCATTGTCTTGTTCATTAATATAAAGCAGTGATGTCTGAGAGCACAAGGTTTGTTCTGAATTGAACACTCACCTGAAAATAGGCGAAACAAGGAGATCAATCCTCTGCCTGGGTTTGAACTACACAAATCAATCATGCACTTTCATTGAGATCTAGTATTACCCGGGTGGAAAATATTGATTGAGTGAATGTCTACTGCGTGCACCACACTTTGCTAGGGAAACATAGGAACATACACAGAAGAAGGCAAAGCCTCTGTAGGTAAGGATATGACAGTGTCATCAGGTGAGATGATATATACACTGTAGAAAACGTAAATAACAGTCATTTCACCAGACTAGAGTTCTCATAGGTCAATATATGTTAAGTGTAAAGTGAGTGCTATGAGTGCAGAGAGAGGTCAGGTAAGCTGGAAAACTCAGATAAAAAGCTTTCTGGAAGGATTTTGGTCTTGAAGGACACATTTCAAGGTGGGGAGAACAATAAGAAAAATGGAAGGAATGTGTCAGGCAAGTCTGGAAAACAGTAAATAAACCTGGTTAGAGAAAAGGATTTAATTGTAGGCAAATGGAAGGTGCTTTTGAAAAGGTAGATGGAGACTAGGTTACAGAGGAAGGACCCTGGATGTCAGGATAATGAGTTTCATCTTATCAGTAAGGCTTTGAAGTCAAGAAGGGACAGGATGAGATCAGTGTTTTAGGAAGTACTGGTGTCAGGGGTGGGTTGAGCGGCCAGAGATCTTTGCAATTTATAAAATATTTTCACAGATGAGTCATCTAATTCTCTCCTGGCAAATGGTTTCTTACAAGGCTTTTAGAGACTGGTGCAGGGCAACTTTCAGAAGTCTACACGACTAGAGTTACAGCAATTAAAAAAAGTAAGTTACTGGCGCCAGAATGGTCAGACAGATCAATGAAGCAGAATGGAACATCTGGAAAGAGACCCAAATATTTATATTTGTATTTATAGATAAACTTAATATTTTATTGTGGTGGCCTTTTAAATCAGTGAAGGAAAGAGGACAATTTAATAAACAATTTTAAGACAATTGCTAAGCACTTAGGGAAAATATATAGGTGAGATCTCTGCCTTACAACTTACATCAAAAAATCTTTTTGAATGGATAAAGCTATAGATCTCAAATGTTGGCATATATTTAATTACCTGGAGAATTTGGCATAAAGGGAGATTCCCAGAAATTCTGATTCAGTAGTTCTTAGGGGGCCCAGAGACTGAGGTCTATAAGCTATCCTTTGACAAACACTTGCTTAAAGATTTACATGTAAAAGATAAAACAATAAAAGCACTAAAAAATAGATTAATATTTATACAATTTTTAGGAGGTACAATGACATCAAAAGCAAAAAAAAAAACAGACACAAAAAAACAAAAACAAAACACAGAAACCTAACTCCAAAAAAGTAAACACTTTTTAAATGTTAATATTGTATACATATACATAATAAGATATACAAATACATATTAACACCAGTAAAGAGACCTCTGCCTCTGAAAAGATGGAGTAGACATACATTCACTATTCCTCCCCTTAAGTACAGCTAAAAACTCTGGCATTATATATAAAACAAATGTAGGAAGACTCTGAAAGATGGAGAGAAGAAGGCACACTGGCTAGAAACCTCAAGACCTAAGGTGAGTTCCCCATGTTTTCTTTTTGACTCATGAATTCCACACTGGGTGTTGACAGAGAAGCTTGCAACCCAGAAAGGCCAATGAGTGCAGACAAAAAAGTCAGAACAAGAGCCTGCTCACTCCAGCCAAAGAACGAGGAAAAGGGCAGCCTAGCAAAACAGAAACTTTTAGACAATAACCCATCTACTCTTGTGAAACACCACAGAAGAAGCAGCAGCCCCTACCCCTGCCAGCAAAGGCCAAGTGGACAGCCTAGACTTCCACCCAGAGCTGAGGGAAACAAGGTCCCCTTTCCCTCCCTGTTGTGTAGGGTCAGAAATGGCCTAATGGAAAGTCTTAATGAGTTGTAATGAGTTATCCCACCATAATGTCCTTGGAGGACATGAAAAGAGCAGTAACAAGACACCTCTGCCTCTCCCAGCTACGATGGAATCAGAAGGCTGAGTGGGGACTCTGAATTCCTGCCCCAGCCAGAAGTAACAAGGAGTCTCTCACTCTAGGTGTCAAAGAAGGCCAGTGGGGAACCTGGACTTCTAACCACACCTGGCAGTAATGAGGCAGTGCTCCTCTTTCCCTGCCAGAGCAGAGTTCAAAACACCCTGCTACAACAGAAGATTTAAATAAGGTCTAGAGTCTCATAACACAAGATCCTAAACACCCAAATTTCAACTGAAAATCACTCATCATCCCAAGAACTGGGAAGATCTCAACTTGAATGAGAAAAGAAAATGAGAGCAAGATGGAGGAAAAGAAATTCCGAGACCTCACCCCTTCCACAGAAACATTAATCTAACAACCATCCACAGATGAAAATACCTTCATGAGAGCTCCAGAGTCCCAGTGACAGGTGTGTCACCCCAGCAGAGCACAAAATCCAAGAGCAGCTGCAATGAAAAGAACAGAAAGAACAGTTGCACTTTACCTGCATTATCCCTCCCCTAAGCCAGCACTACTCAGGACCAAGACAGACCCCCCTGGGCCCACAGTTTCTCCTATGGGGGAAAGAGCAAAGTGAGTACCTGGCTTTCCCAGCCTTTCAGGGTGCTGCCCAAGAGGCCCAGTCCTGTCTCACCTCACCCATTTTACTGTGAATCAGCACGGCCACATTGTGTAGGGGCAGCTAAGAACAAAGAAACCAGCTCACAGAGCTCAACAACTGGCACACCCCTGCTGGAATACACACTCCTCTCAAGCATATAAGGAACATTCTCCAGGATAGAGCACATGCTAAATCACAAAACAAGACTTAACAAATTTTAAAAGGTTGAAGTCATGTCAAGTATCTTTTCCAACCACAATAGATTAAAACCAGAAATCAGTAACATAAGGAAAATGGGAAAATTCATAAACATATGGAAATTAAATAGCACACTCAAGCAAATATTGGGTCAAAGAAAAAATCAAAAGAGAATTTAAAAAATACCTTTAGATAAACAAAAAATGAAAACACAACATATCAAAACCTATGGGACACAGCAAAAGCAGTATCAAGTGGGAAGTTTATAGCAATAAAGACCTACCATACAAAAGAAGAAAGGTCTTAAACGACCTAACTTTACACCTCAAGGAACTAGAAAAAGAACAAACTAAACCCAAAGTTAGCAGAAGGAAAGAAATAACAAGGATTAGAGCAGAAATAGATTTAATAGAAAATAGAAAGACAATAGAAAAAAATCAATGAAACTAAAATTTGGTTTATGAAAAGATAAACAAAACTGACAAACCCTTACCCAGACTAATGAAGAAAAAAAAAAGAGAAGACTCAAACAAATAAAATGAGAAATGGAAGAAGAGATATTACAACTCTCGGTGGCATAATATATGCCACAGAAGTAAGAAAGACCATAAGAGTCTATTGTGAACAATTATACATCAACAAAATGGACAATCTAGAAGAAATGGATAGATTCCTAGAAACATACAACCTACTAAGAATGAATCAAGAAGAAACAGAAAGCTTGAACAGACCAATAACAAATTAGGAAATTGAATCAGTAATGAAAAATCTTCCAGTAAAGAAAATCCCAGGAATAGATGCCTTCACAGGTGAATTCTATCAAACATTTATATAACTAATACCAATAATATTTTCTTAAACTTTTCCAAAAAAAAAAAAAAATTAGAAGAGGAAATACTTCCAAACTCATTTTACAGGGCCAGCATCACCTTGATACCAAAGCCAGACAAAGATTCATTAGGTCCCATTTGTTTATTTTTGTTTTTATTTCCATTTCTCTAGGGGGTGGGTCAAAAAGGATCTTGCTGTGACTTATGTCATGGAGTGTTCTGCCTATGTTTTCCTCTAAGAGTTTGATAGTGTCTGGCCTTACATTTAGGTCTTTAATACATTTTGAGTTTATTTTTGTGTATGGTGTTAGGAAGTGTTCTAATTTCATACTTTTACATGTAACTGTCCAGTTTTCCCAGCACCACTTATTGAAGAGGCTGTCTTTTCTCCACTGTATATTCTTGCCTCCTTTATCAAAGATAAGGTGACCATAGGTGCATGGGTTTATCTCTGCATTTTCTATCCTGTTCCATTGATCTATATTTCTGTTTTTTGTGCCAGTACCATACTGTCTTGATTACTGTAGCTGTACTGTAGTATAGTCTGAAGTCAGGGTACCTGATTCCTCCAGCTCCATTTTTCTTTCTCAAGATTGCTTTGGCTATTCGGGGTCTCTTGTGTTTCCATACAAATTGTGAAATTTTTTGTTCTAGTTCTCTGAAAAATGCCAGTGGTAGTTTGATAGGGATTCCATTGAATCTGTAGATTGCTTTGGGTAGTATAGTCATTTTCACAATGTTGATTCTTCCAATCCAAGAACATGGTATATCTCTCCATCTATTTGTATCATCTTTAATTTCTTTCATCCATGTCTTATAATTTTCTGCATACAGGTCTTTTTTCTCCTTAGGTAGGTTTATTCCTAGATATTTTATTCTTTTTGTTGCAATGGTAAGTGGGAGTGTTTTCTTGATTTCACTTTCAGATTTTTCATCATTAGTGTATAGGAATGCCAGAGATTTCTGTGAATTAATTTTGTATCCTGCTACTTTACCAAATTCATTGATTAGCTCTAGCAGTTTTCTGGTAGCATCTTTAGGATTCTCTATGTATAGTATCATGTCATCTGCAAACAGTGACAGCTTTACTTCTTCTTTTCTGATTTGGATTCCTTTTATTTATTTTTCTTCTCTGATTGCTGTTGCTAAAACTTCCAAAACTATGTTGAACAATAGTGGTGAGAGTGGGCAACCTTGTCTTATTCCTGATCTTAGTGGAAATGGTTTCAGTTTTTCACCATTGAAGACAATGTTGGCTGTGGGTTTGTCATATATGGCCTTTATTATGTTGAGGAAAGTTCCCTCTATGCCTACTTCCTGCAGGGTTGGAAACCATAAACAAGACCAAAAGACAACCCTCAGAATGGGAGAAAATATTTGCAAATGAAACAACTGACAAAGGATTCATCTACAAAATTTACAAGCAGCTCATGCAGCTCAATATCAAAGAAACAAACAACCCAATCCAAAAATGGGCAGAAGACCTAAATAGACATTTCCCCAAAGAAGATATACAGATTGCCAACAAACACATGAAAGAATGCTCAACATCATTAATCATTAGAGAAATGCAAATTAAACTACAATGAGATATCATCTCACACCGGTCAGAATGGTCATCATCAAAAAATCTAGAAACAATAAATGCTGGAGAGGGTGTGGAGAAAAGGGAACACTCTTGCACTGTTGGTGGGAATTTAAATTAATACAGCCACTATGGAGAACAGTATGGAGATTCCTTAAAAATCTAAAAATAGAATTACCATATGACCCAGCAATCCCACTACTGGGCATATACCCTGAGAAAAACATAATTCAAAAAGAGTCATGTACCACAATGTTCATTGCAGCTCTATTTATAATAGCCAGGACATGGCAGCAACCTAAGTGTCCATCAACAGATGAATGGATAAAGAAGATGTGGCACATATATACAATGGAATATTACAGACATAAAAAGAAACGAAATTGAGTTATTTGTAAAGAGGTGGATGGACCTAGAGTCTGTCATACAGAGTGAAATAAGTCAGAAAGAGAAAGGCAAATACCGTATGCTAACACATATATATGGAATCTAAGAAAAAAAAAGGTCATGAAGAACCTAGGGGTGAAACGTGAATAAAGACACAGACCTACTAGAGAATGGACTTGAGGATATGGGGAGGGGGAAGGGTAAGCTGTGACAAAGTGAGAGAGTGGCATGGACATATATACACTACCAAACGTAAAATAGATAGCTAGTGGGAAGCAGCCACATAGCTGCTTTTGTGACCATCTAGAGGGGTGGGATAGGGAGGGTGGGAGGGTGGGAGGGAGGGAGGGAGACGCAAGAGGGAAGAGATATGGGAACATGTGTATATGTATAACTGATTCACTTTGTTATAAAGCAGAAACTAACACACCATTGTAAAGCAATTATATTCCAATAAAGATGTTAAAAAAAAAAGCCAAAGACATCACAAGAAAAGAAAACTATAGGTCAATATCCCAATGAACATAGATGAAAGAATCCTCAACAAAATATTAGCAAACCAAATTCAACAGTACATTAAAAAGAACATAAACCATGATAAAGTGGAATTTATCACTGGGATGCAAAAATGGTTCAACATCCCCAAATCAGTACATGTTACACACCACATTAACAGAATGAGATAATATTACATCATCATTTCAATAGATGCATAAAAAAACTTGTTAAAATTCAACATTCTTTCACAATTAAAAAAAAATCCTTTCAAAAAACTTAGGTATAGTAGGAACTTCCCTCAACACAACATGAACACATGTGAAAAGCCTGTAGCTAACATAGTGAAAAAACTGAAAACTTTTCCTCTAAAATCTGAAACAAGTCAGGGATGCTCTCTGTCACCGCTTCTACTTAACATAGGACTAGAAGTCCTAGCCAGCAATTAAGAAAGAAAAAGAAACAAAAGTTGTCCAAGTTGGAAAGGAAGAAGTATAATTATTTCTATGCATATGACATGATCTTATATCTAGAAAATTCTGGAGACTACACACACACATACAGACACACAAACACACATCTTGTAAAACTAATAAATGAATCCAGAAAAGTGGCAGGATACAAAATCAACATACAAAAATTAGTTGCATTTCTATACACTAACAATGAACTAATTCAAAAAAAATAAAGAAAACAGTCTCGTTTACAATAAACAGAATTAAAAAGAATAAAATGCTTTGAGATAAATTTAACAAGGAGGTAAAAGACCTGTACACTAGAAACTAAAACACCAATGAAAGAAATTTTAAAAGACACACATAAATGGAAAGATATTCCATGTTCATGATCTGGGAGAATCAATATTGTTAAAACACCAATATTACTCAAAGCAATCTGCAGATTCAATGCAATCTCTATCAAAATCCCAATACCATTTTTCACAGAAATAAAGAAACAATCCAAAAATTCATATGGAACCACAAAAGACCCCAAATAGCCAAAGCAATCTTGAGCAAGGAGAGCAAAGCTGGAGACATCACACTTCTTGATTTCAAAATATATACAAAGCTACAGTAATCAAAACAGTATGGTACTGGCATAAAAACAGACACTTAGACCAATGGAACAGAACTGAGAGCCCAGAAATAAACCCATGCATATACATTTAAATGATCTTTGACTACGGGGACAAGAGCACAAAATGAAGATTAGTCTTATCAGTAAACGGTGTTGGGGGCTTCCCTGGTGGCACAGTGGTTAAGAATCTGCCTGCCAATGCAGGGCACATGGGTTTGAGCCCTGGTCTGGGAAGATCCCACATGCCACAGAGTAACTAAGCCCGTGCACCACAACTACAGAGCCTGTGCTCTAGAGCCCGTGAGCCATAGCTACTAAGCCTGTGCACCACAACTACTGATGCCTGTGTGCCTAGAGCCCATGCTCCACAATAAGAGAAGCCACCTCAATGAGAAGCCCGCACACCGCAATGAAGAGTAGCCCCTACTCACTGCAACTAGAGAAAGCCCACGCACAGCAACGAAGAACCAACGCAGCCAAAAATAAAAATAAGTAAAATTAAATTAAAAAAAAAAGTGAACTCATAGAAAAAGAGATCAGACTTGTAATTGTCAGAGGGGGAAATGGAGGAAGATGTTAAAAAAATACAAACTTCCAGTTGTAAGTACTAGGGATGTAACATACAACATGACGACTACTGCTAACACTGCTGTACAATATATAAGAAAGTTAAGAGAGGTCTCATCACAAGGAGAAAAATATTTCTTTTTTCCTTTCTTCTTATTGTATCTATGTGAGAAGATGGATGAATAGCTGAACCTATTGTGATAATCATTTCAGAATACACGTAAGTCAAACCATCATGCTATATACTTTACACTTCTACAGTAATATATGTTAATTATTTTTCAATAAAACTTGAAAAATTTTGCTAAGAGGGTAGTTCTTATATATATTGTGTTCTTTTAAAATAAATAAATAAAGACAGTGGGAGGAAATTTTTGTAGGTGATGGATATGTTTATGTCATTGACTGTGGTGATGGTTTCACAGATGTATGCTTATCTCCACACTCATCAAGTTGTATATATTAAATAATACAGCTTTTTACATGTCAATCATACCTCAATAAAGTGGTTTAAATAAAACTGACATTGCAGTAGGTGAATGGTGCCCCCCCCAAAAGATACAGTCACATCCTTATATCTTATTTTCCACACAAGATAACCTTGTGAACGTTACCTTATTTGGAAAAGGAGTCTTTGAAGATGTAATTAAGGGTCTTCAGATGAGACCACCCTGGACTACCCAGGCGGGTCCTACATCCAGTGACAGTATTCTTATAAGAGACAGAAAAGAGCAAATGAACACAGAGAAGGAGAAGGCCATGTGAAGACACAGGCAGACACTTGAGTTATGGAGGGACATGCCAAGGAATGCCTGGAGTCACCAGATACTGGAAGAGGCAAGGATAGACTCACCCCTAGAGGCTTCAAAGGGAGCACGGCCTTGCCAACAACTGGATTTCAGATTTCTGACCTCCGAATTGTGAGAGAATAAATTTACATCGTCTGAAGCCACCAAGTTTGTGGTAATTTGTTACAACAGCCCTAAGAAGCTAATAGACTGATGTCAACACAGAAATGACAGAGCTGTTAGAATTATCTCACAAGGAGCATAAAGAAGCTATCATACAAATGTTTCAACAGGCAATCACAAATATGCTTCAAACACAGGAAAGTATACAAAAGGTCAACAAAGAAACGGAAGATATAAAAAGAAACCAAATGGAAATTTTAGAAATGAAGAATATAGTAACCCAAATAAAAAGAACCCAGTGGATGAGCTTAACAGCAGAATGGAGATGACAAAGGAAAGAATGAGAGAGCTTGAAAATAGAATGATAGAAATGACCCAATATGAACAACAGAGAAAAAACAGACTGAAAAAGAATGAACAGAGACCCAGGGACCTGTGGTTCTATTATAAAAGAGCTAGTATTTGTGTCATCGGCATCCCAGAAAGAGAGGAGAAAGAAGGTGGGGCTAAATACAATTAAATATTTAAAGAAAAACAAGGAATAATATTTTCTACATATTATAGACAAAATGTTACTATCCCTGTGCAAGATCTATTTTAGGATCCTTCTCCACCCACATTTCCTTCTAGGGGAAATTTCCGGCCCACAGGATCTCTTCTTAAGGGAATTACAGCTGGACAGGGATGGTCACCTGGTCCCAGGTTAGCTTATTCATAGGCTACCAGTGGCCCATGACAAAGCTCTCTGGAAAAAAAAAGGGTAGGTGACAGCTATCTGCTGAGCCAATCGGCTTCTCTTTGAACTGCTGCTATAAACTATAGCTCTTAAAAGTATAAGCTATCCTATGGAGCTGGGGAAGAAGAGCATAATGATTGTATTATGATAAAACTTGCACACTGGGCTTCCCTGGTGGCGCAGTGGTTGAGAATCCGCCTGCCGATGTACGGGATGCGGGTTCGTGCCCCGGTCTGGGAAGATCCCACATGCCGCGGAGCGGCTGGGCCCGTGAGCCATGGCCGCTGGGCCTGCACGTCTGGAGCCTGTGTTCCGCAACGGGAGAGACCACAACAGTGAGAGGCCCGCATACAGCAAAAAAAAAGAAAAACACAAAAAAACTTGCACACTTATTGACAAGAAATTGTGTTAACAATATAGTGCTAAATATTAAAAAGAAGGTATTAAAAACAGAATGTATAGTATAATCCCATTTGGGGTAATACAGATGTGTATGTATGTATATATATATACATACATACACATATGTGCATACATATGTGTATATATATTTGTGTGTGTGTATCTCAAAAACATGAAGAATGAAAGGAAGAAATTACCAGAGATTCTCTATCTTATCTTTTCTTTTGCTGATTTTCACCTTTTTCTAACAACAATATGGATTACTTGTATAATTTTTTAAAAAATAACTTGAAAACTTGGAATGATTTCTGTTTTGCTCTGTTTGAGTTTGGTTTTCATTTCAAATTCACATAACCTATAAATTCTAGTCTGGTGTGAGCTGAGACTAAGTTCTTATACTAGCCAACAACACTTTCCCCACACACACTAAGTGAGGCTGGTTAGGGTGAAGCACTGTTTTCCTTAAACTACATGTCTTTCATCAAAGTATTACTACCAGAGAACATTATAAACAGTGAGCAAAATAAAGGAAAACATGCTCGAAAGAATATTTGCTGGTGAAAAAAACATGAAGTTTATTACAATTTTTTTCTTTGAGTACACCCAGATAACAAATTATGATTAAACAGGAAGAGCAGAGTTGACCCATGTGTGCCACATGTGTGCGCACACACAGATACACACCCCCTTAGAGGCCCCAGTAAAACAGCAAGTATAACATAGATGTATCCCCAGAATATGATCCCCCTCCCCAGAGCGATACTCATGTAGCTCATGTAGACTCGTGTAGGTAAATTAAAGCAGATGAATCTTTAAGAGTCAAGGTGCAGCTTCTCCGTGAGTTTTATGGAGGCTCTCCAGGAACATCTACAACCTAAAAAAATCTCTTGCTCACCTGGAGCAAAGTTGTAATTGGAAGCCTTTAAGATGACAAAAGAGTTATTAGAAATGTCATCACCACCATGTAAAGCGACAGACCTGGTCATTCATATTCAAACCCCACTTGGCCCTCAATAGTAGGCATTGGTCCAAATTACTCAGATAAATACACCAGCCCTTCCATTCATCTGGAACTCAAAGCATACTGGGTGTTATAAGAGAGAAAGGAAATGGACACTGGCCCCAGGCATGGGCAGTGTTCAGCATGTGACTGGAGTTTCCTCGTGTAGGCTCACTTAATCCTCACTTTCACCCTTCGAGTTTTCTGTTATTTCCATTACACAAAAGATGACCAAAGCCAAAGTAAAAGAAGTTTGGAGAACAGATTTTAATTTAATTCAGTTGCATAGAAGAGGGGCTCTCAGAAAAGCAATGACATTCAAAGAAGTCTTCAATAGAAGCAGCTTCCATGTCCCCCTGGGGATGGCTTTCCTGAGCTGATGCTACTGTGTCCCAGCCACCATCAGCCCCACCTTAAGCTCCAGATACAGTTGAGCAATCTTTCTCTCCACCCTCCTTGAAACCTGCTCCCAAGCAAGCCTGCTGCATTTGGGTCTTTAAACTTTAGCAGGCATTTAAACTACCACTCTCTTTCCTAGGGGAATTTGCGCTTTAATCCTTAACTCCTTTGGTTTGGGAAGCAAAAGGAAAGTAGGAAGTGCTTTGAAGCAAACAGCCCTTTTTGTCCTTGTGCAATCCCATCAGTAGGGGGCTTCCGATGGGTTGTGGGATAAAAGAGATGTTAGGAAACCCCACTCCCAGCATAGGCTACATAATTTTCAGGGTCCAGTACAAAATTAAAATGCAAGGTTTGCTCAGAAATTGTTAAGAATTTCAAGGCTGTGTCAGCACAGCATAAAACTGAGCACAGGTCGCAGCCCATGAAGCCAGCCCTGCCCACGCTGGGCTTTTTTTTTTTTTTTTTTTTTTTTTGCGGTATGCGGTCCTCTCACTGTTGTGGCCTCTCCCGTTGCGGAGCACAGACCCCGGACGCGCAGGCTCAGCGGCCATGGCTCACGGGCTCAGCCGCTCCGCGGCATGTGGGATCTTCCCGGACCGGGGCACGAACTCGTGTCCCCTGCATCGGCAGGCGGACTCTCAACCACTGCGCCACCAGGGAAGCCCCACGCTGGGCTTTTTACCACCGTGGCCTGGGCCCCCTGCTTAGGCCCAGAGCTGCACCACTGCCCTCCCTTCCCTGGAGCTGCAGGCTCACATCCACCCCCGTCTTCCCTCTGCCGGTGGCCACCCACCCGCCCACTCGACTCCCCATCTTCTCCCACGGTCCTGGCTACGCACAAGGAGGCACCTTCCTCTCCTGCCCCCAAGAACAAGCACACAAGCCCTTTTCATGGTAAGGATTTCACTCTTCTGTGCTGCAACAGACAGGGGACAACAAAGATAGCAGACCAATGGGATATATGGGGCTTACTGAGTTCTCACGAGGGGTCCCTGGTCCTCAGGTTCAGATTCCCTTCTCAGACGTCTCAACAGAGATGCCTTCAGCTCGTATGTATTCCTGGAAGTGGAGCTCACAAAGCAGCCCCACCCTGGGGGAAGGTCACCTAAGGCAGAGTGGCAAACTGATTATGACACAGGACCCAGAGCGAGGGGAACCCGGCTGCAAATGCTGGTTAGGACCTACCTGACTCTGGGCAAGTTACTTCCTTAAACTTCCCCAGGCCTCAGTTTCCCAATCTGTGACATGGGGAGAAGAGCACACCGAGCTAGATGGGGCAGACTAAAGTCGAGACCCTCTCTGAGGAGGACGCAGCTAAAACCACAGACCCTGGCAGACTCAACCTCTTGAAACCTGCCCACCCAGGAGTCTCTCCAGAATTTCCACAGTTCCCAGTAAATAAGATAAAAGGTGATGAGCAACAAAACATGATTTTAGGATCACTATTCAGGGGTTGCCATTGGAGACCACCACATACACAGCCCCCTGTGTCAGACATGTGGACTGGGGCTGGGACTGGGGTGGAGGGGCTCAAAGAGGGTAGTGAATACAAACTTCTGAACTGAGGGTCAAACACGGTCCTGCAAGTCCCCCTGGCACCAGCTGCTGCAATATTTGGGTAAAAGCCAATAGTGGGTTTCTCGCAGTGAGAAAGCCGCGGTGAGTCCTTTCTGTTAGGAGCCAGAGCACGGGCAGTCGCAATGGGTGCTGCAGTAGCAGCAGCAAAGAGGGCCACGTGGCTTTAGGGGCTCCCATGACATTCGTCCAGCCTGTGTTCCCCACCACCGCCCCACCGCCCAGAGCAGAGCCTGAGACAAAGGCTTGCCTGCAGAGAGTTCATTTGGAAAATGATCCCAGGGAGTGGGCATGAGGGCTAGGGAGAAGAGAACAGGGGCACGTGGCCGAGCTGCCAGGGTTACAGGTGACAGATGCTCACCCCACTGAGACCTTCTGAGGCTTGTGAAATAGGTCTCAGCAGGGTCTGCCTGGAGACGGAAGGGGGAAGCATTTATCCATTGACTCTTCTTCCTGTGGGTCAAGGGTGGTCACGTGAACATTAACTCCTGCACTTCCAGGTTGAGCTTCGCATCCCAAGCCCGGGTATCAGAGAAGCCTCAAGGTGGGAAGAGAGAGGTATGAGGCTCAGGCCAAAGTGGGGCTCCCTCTCTGCACCTACACAAAGCTCATCGAAGCCTGCTCGGAAGCCGCCACTGCGACAGGGGCTGATACAAGACATGGGGCCCAGAGGATTTGCAGTGTCCCACACAACACCCACCCAAGAGGGTTACTGTGAAAATGAAAAGGGAATAGGGAAGTGTCACCTCCCTTAGCTCTGAGCCTGGCACACAGCAAGTGCACAGATACCAGCAATACCCGGCTGGTATTGCTGTAAGTGGTGTTATTATTTGGACCCTTTCCTCCTTAAGTCTGGAGATATGTCCTGGCAGAACATCAGGGGTCCTTTTTCCCTCTACTAGACGCTTCACATCGTGGAGCAGCTTCAGATTTGGTGACATCCAAGACCCCTGGACTTCTAACTGCTCTGAAATGACACCCCTGGGCAAGTCCCTGAAAAAGTGTTCATTCCCACTGTTCTTTCCCCATGGAAAGCCCTACTTAAAAATAATCAAATGAGCACAAAACCCATGTGGACTTGAAGGGCTGGCTCAGAAGTGTTTGGATCTTTTTACCTCTTTCTTTCCTCTCTTAAGAAGCAGCCTATTCAAACAAGAGGTCATAATTACACAAAGATTTCTCAGGTCTAAATACAAAGTGAAATAAATAACCCTCTGACTTAGGAACCAAAATGGTATCGGGGAAAATAACAAGAATGCAGACCAGCCCAATAGGACCAAGAAAATCTGCCAATACACAGCTTGAAACCCACAGGAGGCAAAGGAGTCATTCTCAGTGCTGCCAGTCTGATGTGAAGAACTCAAGTGCGGCATTTTATTTGAATTCAAAGTCAATAAAAAATTTCAAGTACAAAGAGAGAGTCCCCATCTTAACCAGATCATTTATCCTCAAAAACCCTTGGGATAGGGGCTTCCCTGGTGGCACAGTGGTTGAGAGTCCGCCTGCCGATGCAGGGGACACGGGTTCGTGCCCCGGTCCGGGAGGATCCCACATGCCGCGGATCGGTTGGGCCCGTGAACCATGGCTGCTGGGCCCGTGAACCATGGCCGCTGGGCCCATGAGCCATGGCCGCTGAGCCTGCGTGTCTGGAGCCTGCGCGTCCGGCGCCTGTGGTCCGCAATGGGAGAGGCCACAACAGTGAGAGTGAGAGGCCCGCGTACCGCAAAAAAAACAAAAACAAAAACAACAAAACACCTTGGGATGCTCAGACTTTGCATTTGTTCATTCTCTTTCCCCACAGCAATCCCCTCTTTTCTCTCCCGTGGCAACAGTAAAACAGCAATTAATAGGAGCATATGGGGAATGGAGTGTTCTAGTTAATTAAATTTTCTAGTTAAAGAAAGGCTAGTTCCCTAACAACCTCTTCTGTCCAGTGAAGTTTCCAAAACATCTGAGACAACTTCCCTACTTTACGAAGTGGATGCTAGGGGACAGAACAGAATCTTTGTTTTAGAATTCAGTCTCATCTAAACTTTAGGCCTTCTTCATGCTGTACACTAAACAGAACAGTGAATAGGAGATGGCACTGTTTGAGAGTCAGACTTATATTCAAATCCCCAGCTGTCCCTTACTAGCTAAGTGACATTACACAAATTACTACCCTCTCTGAGCCTCTTTTTTTTGATTATTTTTGAAATGGGAGTGATGAAACTGCATCATAGAGGTCCCAGGTGTCTGATACACGTAAGACACTCAGTAAATGGCGGCATCGTGATTGTCCTTGGGGCTCGCAGTTTAAAGCTGTCGAAGAAGATAGAGAAGGTGTAGGAGATGGTGCTGAGACGTACTGTTGCCAGCAGGCCCTCTAAGAGTTTCTTTACCGCCAAAAAATTATTCTGTATCTACCTGTTTTTTCTTACTTGCCTCTTTCTCCAAAAAGAGAACAGAGAGAACTATAATCTGCTTAGCTGGTCTCGCGAATGCATGAGTTTAAATGTCTTAAGTGTCTCTCTGCTCACCCTGTGTCTAGTACACATTACACGTGAAGGACCAGCACAGCTCTTATGGTTATAGAACCAGAAGGGAGCTTCAGGACCAATGTGGCTTACGAGACACCATGAGGACCTGCCTGCTCAAATATGCCCTCCCCAAAACCTGCCGCATGACTTAAATTTCTTCCATCCAAGTTGTCCCTTCGGGTTAAGGCATTTCTCCAGAGGGCTCCATTGGTTGACAAGGAAAGAAATCTCTTCTTTCAAGAGATTTGATCAAATATTAGTTTATCAGATCAACTAGTTCCTATTCAGGAGAAGCCTTGGTTGTCTGGTCTCTCTTCATCCTTCACTCTGTGTTAAGGCATCCTCATTCCTGCCCACGGATTGGATCGCCAACCTCTAACTTCAGCCCAAATCATTCCTCAAAACGTCACACCCAGACATTCAATGGCCTGTAACATCTTCATTCAGATGCCTTAAGAGCACTCCATAATAATCCCACACCCACCCTGCTCTAGGGTTTCCTGTCTCAATGATTTGCACTACTTACCATCCAACCATGTAAGCTGGAGACCTAAGACGCATCCTTTATTAATACCTCTCCTTCACTGCTAAAGCACTAAGTGCTGTTGATTTTAACCTACTAAAGATCTTCTGAATCCATCTGCCTCTCTAAATCATCACTGCCATTCCTTAATCCAATCTGATATCATGTCCCCTCTAGACCTTCACTGTCTAAATGATATCCCCTCAAAACCGTTCTCCACGTTGGAGCCAAATCTCATCCTTATAAAAAAATGACATTAATTCATGCCTCTCCTCCATCCAGATCATTTTATGATTTCTCACAATCATTAGGATAAGGTCCAAAATCTTTAACATGGTATGTCCCCTGCAGTATGAGGACTTCATCTGTCTCTCCAGCCATGTATCTCCCCACTCCTCCCTCCTTTCCCTCAGCCACTCTGGACATCTTTCATTTTTCCCACACACATTACGTTTTCCCACTTACAGAGCTTTGATAAAAGCTGTTCTCATTGCTTGAAATGCTGTCCTCAATCTCATTTCTCTTCATGTAATTAACTCCTAATCAAGCTCCTAATTTTAGCTCAAACAGTAACTTTCTTAGAAAGTCTTCCATGATCCCCAAAGATAATCAGTGATTTGGTGAGAGGCTGGGCTACAAAACCATTGGAGGATAGATTAGAATCGACTGGAGAGTTTTTCTAAACATATTTTCAAAATATATGTGCCTTTCTGGGGCTTCCCTGGTGGTGCAGTGGTTGGGAGTCCGCCTGCCGATGCAGGGGACACGGGTTCGTGCCCCGGTCCGGGAAGATCCCATATGTCGCAGAGCGGCTGGGCCCGTGAGCCATGGCCACTGAGCCTGCGTGTCTGGAGCCTGTGCTCCGCAACGGGAGAGGCCACAACAGTGAGAGGCCCGCAAAAAAAAAAAAAATTGGCATAGCCTGAACCTTAACCTTCTTGGCATCCCAGGTCTGACGAATTCCTAATAAAATTAATTAAAGCTCTTTGTAAATAAAAATATATTTGTATGATGAGACTAAGACCTTGAATTTATGCAACAACTTCTAAAAGGGTGCCTCATTTATCTATCGAGAGAGAGAACAAGAGAAATAAAAACTCACTTTGAGTAACAAATGGATAAATATTAATAGTATTATTATCCTTGTCTATAGAATGAATACAAGAAGCAAAAACACGATCAGGCAACTTGCCCAAGGTCACTCTGGAAGTCAGTCACGGGGATGAGAATAGAACCCAGGTTTCCAGTCTCCTGGCCCAAAGCGTTTCTTTCAGGGACATAAATTACAAGACTGTTTAGGTCTCTAGATTCTCCAGATGTTGCCATCTCCTCAACGTCCTTGGGCCGCCACCCAATGCTTTCACATTTTTTATGAAGTTAGATGAAAGTCTCCCTCCTCCTGACAGCTTTATTACCCCCAGAAACAATTATCTCCCTCTAACTCAGAAAGTTATACTCAATTGTTGGTACAGTAACCAAACAGGAGTCAAAGACATTTCTATGATTGATGCACCCTTCAGTGGAAAACAGCTGAAAATATTACTGCTTTAATAGTCCCATTTTTTTCCAGGCCTAAAGGTTAATCAGTTGAAAATGTTACACAGAAAGTCTTTTTTTAAAAGTCCAACAACAAAGAGACTGTACGTTGGCAAACTCTTCCCCAGGCCAGGAAGAGCTGTTAACACCCAGAAGAAAAGTATGAACAAACGGGGGCAATGTAAGAATTTTCAAGATCGTGGGATGGTTTGGTGCCATGTTGTGCAAGGGCAGGGCACCAAGAGGGGCTAAAATTACTTACAAGTGTGACTGTCAGTCCCAAGGGAAGGAAAAAGAAAACATATACAAAAATATAGAGAAAATGAAGAGAGACAAAAGACAGAAGAGAAATATAAAAAGGAAAGGATAAAGAATGAAGTATCTGTTAATAATAACTAATATAACAGTTAGAGCTTATAAAACGTTTCATGTAATGTCAAAACTCCTGCACAGTAGACATCATCCCAACTTGACGAACGAGGCTCATATGCCAAACATCCGACTGTTAGGCCATAGAAGGTAGATTCAGATAGCATCCTTCCACCACCTCCACCAAAGACTCAAGGAAGTATCTACTGGGTCAACGGTGGCCCCCAGGGACTATGTGGGGACTCTCAGCAGTGTAAGGTAGTGTCAAGAGCCTCAGAAGTCCTCACTCCAGACTCTGCACAAGTCCTATACCTACTCCAGCAACAGCGAAGATGAGAAGATTGCTTCTTCAAAAGTGAACAGTAAACAAGTGAAATTATTTACACAGCAGAAATAGTCACAGGTGTAGACAACAAACTTATGGTTACCATAAGGGGGGGAAAGGGGGAGGGAGGCATAAACTGGGAGATTGGGACTGACACATACACACTGCTATATACAAAACAGATAACTAATAAGGACCTACTGTGTAGCACAGGGAACTCTACTCAATACACTGTAATGACCTATATGGGAAAAGAATCTAAAAAAAGAGTGGATGTGTGTCTATGTATAACTGATTCACTTTGCTGTACACCTGAAACTAACACAACATTGTAAATCAACTCTACTCCAATAAAATTGTTTTTTAATTTTAAAAAATAAATAAATTTCATGGATGACTTAAAAAAAAAGGAATGGAATACAGCACAGCCATGTAAAGAACTTTTTTGCATACACAGACATAAATGAAGCTTGCATACGGAATACTTGAGCACAAAGGGCCAGGTACAAAAGTGTACATTCTATATAATTTCATTTATATGAAGTTCAAGAATGGGCAAAATTAATGTGTGGTGATAGAAGTCGGAATAGGGCTACCCTGGAGGAGGTGTATTGAATGGAAGGGGTCATGAGCGAGCCTGCTGAGGGCTGGAAATGTCCCACATTGTGATCCGAGCTTACACAGGGCTGAACAGCTAAGATGTGTGCCTTTTCCCTATGTAAGTTACATCTCAATATTAAAAAAATAAATAAAATAAATCCCTATCAAACTACCAATGGCATTTTTCACAGAACTAGAACAAAAAATTTTCATAATTTGTATGGAATCACAAGACCCCAAATAGCCAAAGCAATCTTGAGAAAGAAAAATGGAGCTGTAGGAATCAGGCTCCCTGACTTCAGACTATACTACAAAGCTACAGTAATCAAGACAGTATGGTACTGGCACAAAAACAGAAATATAGGTCAATGGAACAGGATAGAAAGCCCAGAGATAAACCCACGCACATATGGTCATCTTATTTTTGATAAAGGAGGCAAGAATATACAATGGAGAAAAGACAGCCTCTTCAATAAGTGGTGCTGGGAAAACTGGACAGCTACATGTAAAGGAATGAAATTAGAACACTCCCTAACACCATACACAAAAATAAACTCAGAAGGGGTTAAAGACCTAAATGTAAGGCCAGACACTATCAAACTCTTAGAGGAAAAAATAGGCAGAACACTCCATGACATAAATCACAGCAAGATCCTTTGTGACCCACCTCCTAGAGAAATGGAAATAAAAATAAACAAATGGGACGTAATGAAACTTAAAAGCTTTTGCACAGCAAAGGAAACCATAAACAAGACGAAAAGACAACCCTCAGAATGGGAGAAAATATTTGCAAATGAAGCAACTGACAAAGGATTCATCTACAAAATTTACAAGCATCTCATGCAGCTCAATATCAAAGAAACAAATAACCCAACCCAAAAATGGGCAGAAGACCTAAATAGACATTTCTCCAAAGAAGATATACAGATTGCCAACAAACGCATGAAAGAATGTTCAACATCATTAATCATTAGAGGAATGCAAATCAAAACTACAATGAGGTATCACCTCACTCCAGTCAGAATGGCCATCATCAACAAATCTACAAAAAATAAATGCTGGAGAGGGTGTGGAGAAAAGGGAACCCTCTTGCACTGTTGGTGGGAATGTAAATGGATACAGCCACTATGGAGAACAGTATGGAGGTTCCTTAAAAAACTAAAAATACAAACAAAAAAAAACTAAAAATAGAACTACCATATGACACAACAACCCCACTACTGGTCATGTACCCTGAGAAAAACAATTCAAAAAGAGACATGTATCACAATGTTCATTGCAGCTCTATTTACAATAGCCAGGACATGAAAGCAACCTAAGTGTCCATTGACAGATGAATCAATAAAGAAGATGCGGCACATGGAATATTACTCAGCCACAAAAAGAAACGAAATTGAGTTATTTGTAGTGAGGTGGGTGGACCTAGAGTCTGTCATACAGGGTGAAGTAAGTCAGAAAGAGAAAAACAAATACCATATGCTAACACATATATATGGAAGTTTTTAAAAAATGGTTATGAAGAACTTAAGGGCAGGACAGGAATAAAGATGCAGATGTAGAGAATGGACTTGAGGACACAGGGAGGGGGAAGGATAAGCTGGGACGAAGTGAGAGAGTAGCTTGGACTTATATATACGACCAAATGTAAAACAGATAGCTAGTGGGAAGCATGACCACCTAGAGGGGTGGGATAGGGAGGGTGGGAGGGAGACGCAAGAGGGAGGGTATATGGGGATATATGTATATGTATAGCTGATTCAGTTTGTTATAAAGCAGAAACTAACACACCACTTTAAAGCAATTATACTCCAAGAAAGATGTGAAAAAAAAGAAAAAAAAATTTCAGCAGGCTCTGGGGCATAGGGGCTGTCCCTCAGTGCCCTGTACCTGGCCGAGGGGTGATTAGAGCAGGTGGATACTGGTCCAGAGTGTAACAGCACTGGAGGAGGTGGGGGGTGGGAGGATGTCAACTCTGGATTGTTCGTTTACCTTACATATGGAAGGCGTGCTGAAGGCGAGTTGTTTGCTGTCTGTAGGGACCAGCAATAGGGAAAGACTGTCCCTCCAGGGTCAGCAAGGCTCCAGATGTCAAAGCATCAGACACAGAAAATAAAAAGGCACGATTACTACATTCCCCAAGTATTTGTTGGCCGTCTTCCATGTGCGCAGCACTGCCATGGGACCTGTGGATTCTCAGAAAACTCGTACACATGTCCTTCATTGACGCTGAGAGAGCTCCACCTTCTTTTGAGGTGGTAGGTATAAACTCATACAGCTGAAGTAACAACTCAAGAGCTAGTAATTAAAAAATGTACAACATGAGGGCTTCCCTGGTGGCGCAGTGGTTGAGGGTCCGCCTGCCGATGCAGGAGACACGGGTTCGTGCCCCGGTCCGGGAAGATCCCACATGCCGCGGAGCGGCTGGGCCCGTGAGCCATAGCCGCTGGGCCTGCGCGTCCGGAGCCTGTGCTCCGCAACGGAAGAGGCCACAACAGTGAGAGGCCCGCGTACCGCAAAAAAAAAAAAAAAAAAAATGTACAACATGAATATTGCAAATCGGTGTTTCTCAAACCTAATAATGTGTGGATTCCTTTTCAAGAAAAATATTTTCCACAGATCCTCAGTGTTGACTTATGTTTTATTATAATGTCACTCTACATGAAATGTGTAGTAAATGAGATCTGTACAACATGAAATTCGTTATAAACTTCTTATGCTTACAGGTGTTACGGTAAAATCAAACAAATTTTTAAATTACAAATAAGAATATAAAACCAAAGAAATTTAAAATAGCATTAACTTAATGTGATAATTGATGATTTACTTCAACTTGATTGACACTATTGGGCACAGTTGTGGAAAAATATATTTGAGCGTTTCCTATTTTACTTGTCATCAACATGAATCTTCTGATTTTGAACATGACAAATCATCATTTCAGTCATTACCATTGAGTTCACGGCCATCATCACTGTGCTTTATTTCAATGACCTCACTTTTAACTACTTATGCATAAGAGAGACCAATTAATTAATGGAGAATGCAAAACTGAAAACGATCTACTAGCAGTGAAGTGTTATAAGAAGGTACATAGAAAGAATGAAACCACAGAATAAATTTGCTTACAAGGCCAGCATGGTGTTGCCTTCTGCTGTTCAATCTCATGTTATGCGCCCTCTGATCATTTCATTCCCCTCCACTCTTTTCTGGTCAAACTTCTTCAAAAGCTTTGCTTATATGGCTCACCTGGACATCATTTAGCCTTCAACGGGCCCCACCAAGGCACTGAAATCTTAAAACGAAACTCAAGCAGGTGCATCCAGATGATAGCCTAAGCTTATTCTATTTTAAAATTTACCATTAAAACTAAAACATCCTTGAAAATTTTGAAGATACCTCCCCAACGATAAATCTGGGGGCCTCCATAGGTCCAAGGACCCCAGTTGGAAGGAGGGAGCACAGTTGGGATGAAAGAGGGAGATGAATAAAGCTGTTGAGGTCATAGAAGGCTTTGGGGTGAGGATGTAGGTGGAGCTGGAAGAGAAGGTGGGAAGGACTTAGAAAACCAAAGAGGAAGGAGAATGACCCTCCTGGTAGTAGGCATGGATCTCTAAGAACCAGACACCATCTGACGCCACTCTCCTGCTGGTATCCTGCCCCACCGGTCTTCTTTCAGTTGTTAGAACAGACAGACCTGTCTCTTTTAAGGTTTTTCCTGGCCTTGTTTCCCTGGATGCAGCTGTCAATACCCCACTCTTTTCCTAAGGCTGGCTTCTTCTCCTCCATGAGCTCTTCACCAAAATATTGGTTTTTCAGGAAGGTCTTCTCTGACCACCTAATCTTAGAGTAAGTTTCCTCGCATTATTCTTTTCACACACCCACTCTTTTCCTTTGAGGCTGTGTTAGTTTCCTATTGCTGCTGTCATCAATTACCACAAGCTTAGTGATTAAACAATACAAATGTATCCTCTTACAGTTCTGGAGGTCAGACGTCCTAAAAGCAAGGTGTTGTGTTCCTTCTGGAGGCTCCAGGGAAGAACCTGTGTTCTTCCTTTTTCTAGCTCCTAGAGTCCGCCTGCATTCCTCGGCCCATGGCCTCTTCCATCATCAAGGCCAGCAGCAGAGCATCCTCTAATCTCTGTTTATGCGTCCGTGGTCACATCACCTTCTCTGAGTCTAACCCTCCTGCCTCCCTCTTGTAAGGTCCCTGGGGATGACATTGGACCCACCCAGATAATCCAGGATAATCTCCCCATCTGAAGAGCCTTAACTAATCACATTTGCAAAGTCCCTTTTGCCATGTAAGGTAACATATTCACAGGTTCTGAGGATTAGGACATAGACATCTTGCGGGGGTTGGGGGGGGGGGACATTTATTCAGCCTACAACAAGGCTCTTATCACAACTCATAATCATGTGTCACTTTTTAATTGTCTATCACACATGTCTATACACAGCAGATGTGGTTCCATGGATGAAAGAACTTAAGACTGCATTATGATGCCAGGTACATAGCGAATGGTGATTAAATATTTAATAAATGAATAAAGAAAAAAAAGAACAGTAGGATATGTGAGGATGGAGGGCATGGCCAAGATATCTTCCAAGGACGGTGGACATGGCTATTCTGTATGGCAGATTTCTCTAAAATGTGGTCGAAAGCAAGCCAGCTTTGCTCAAGGTGCCTTCCTTTCACAGCTCTAGAGTATATATCAACCCTAGAGAAGCACTCTAAGTGGTCCCCACCTGACCAATCCACGTGGCCGTGAGAATAAGATGATGTGATTGTCAGAACCATCGGAACCACCAGGCTGGACTTGAGGAAGGACATTTTCGAAAAAAGGTGGTGGGGTTGCTGTTGCCAGGCCAGGCGGAAGGAATCTGGGGCAGAGAGTAGAACGAACTCCTGCCCAACAGCTTCCAGCACTTACTACTAGTAAACGGTATCACTAAATCGTCTCAAATCTTTCAACCCTCTTTCTTATTCTTCCATATGTAACTACCATTTCTGTTTCTGTCCTTGCTCCGTCCTCTACCTGTACCTTTTTTTTTCTCTCCTCCAAAGTACATGGCTGATGTATAAAACTGAACTATTTATTTAAATGTGTTATACCTGGCAAGTAAAGCTTTGTATTCCTAGCTCTTATTTTTAAAGCAAATGAGTTGGAACATTCAGCACTTAAGGCTGCAGTGAAGAGAGCCCTTGGCTAGAAGCTTGGGATGTTGAGATTTGGAACTAATCTTCTAACTAGCTGTGTGAAGTAGATAAGTTACCTGCCAAGACTTGGCTTTACATTTCTTTCTGGTCTAAACTTCTATGATTGTAAACATCTCTAAAATTCTGTTACACAAAGGTAAAAAGTAACTAAAATGAGAGGAAGGGTGTTCATAATCAGGAAAGTGGGTTGCATATAATCCTGGGGGTTATTCTGTTTTTTGTTTTTAGGAATCACTGCCCCTCAACGATGATAGTGATAATAATAATAGCTTACATTTATTGAGTGATTACTGTGTCCTAGGCCCTGACCGTTTTAAGCAGTTTACGTATATCATCTCACTTAATTCCCACTTGGGGATAACTAAAGCACAATCGACGAGAAGCCTGGTCCCTGCATTACAGTTTCCTGACAATTGTCTCTACCCGTAAGAGTAGATCCTCAAATCAGGAAGGAGAAATATAGCTGTTTATTGACCTGCTCTAAATGCTACATTCGCATCCACCTCATTTAATCCTCACAACAACCTACAGGATAAGCTTTAAAGTATTTCTCCCCTTGGTTGACAATCAGTAAATTTTTAAAAGAAGATATGATAGGCTAAAGATGGCTACAAATTATTTGCTTCTCTCCCCGTCAAGAAGTGGGAACTACTTCCCTTTCCCTGGAGACTGAGCTGACCCCACGACTTATTCTGACCAATCAAGGGTGACAGAAGTTACACAGGGCCAGTTTTAGGCTTAGCCTTGTCCTAGCAGCCTCTCCCTTTGCATTCTGAGAACCCAGCTGCCATGCTGTAAGGAAGTCCAAGCTATCTCGTTGCAGACGAAGCTCACGTGGAGAGGCCCTACAGGATGAGACACCAGAGAGAGAGAGAGAAAAGGGGAGAGACAGAGAGAACTGAGCCATGTAGAGGAACATTCCTGCCAACAATCAGTACCCAGGCCCCAGACAGCTGAGAAAGGCCTTCTTAAATCTTCCAACCAATGAATCCACCACCTGAATGCACCCACGTGGAACACCCCAAAGGAGACCAGACCAAAGGAGAACTTCTAGTCAGTCCTCAAACTCATGAAAAAGTAAATAATAAATCATTGCTCTTTTAAGGCACTAGTTTTGGGGTGGTTTGTTACACAGAATTATATGTGTAAAACATATGTGAACTTTCTCTCCTCCTCTCTGTTACACAGGTGCTTTGACCCAGTGAGAGCAATAAATGTCAGGGTTACTTAATTTAAGGGATATAATATACAAGGGAAACTGTTCTCCCACAGAGTACAGGAGTGTTCAGCCTGGAGTCAAATGGCACTGACTTGACGTCTTACCTATACCTGCAAACTAGACAGACAGCAATTAAGATGAGTGGACGGATTTGGCCATCCTCAACCATGGAAGCAGACTGACACACCATCAGTCCGGCTGCTGCAGTCGGCATCACAAAGCGGGAAGAGCAAGCTGGTTTGTCTCAGTTACCTGTCATCTGCATCCTTCTCTCCCATAAGGACCTTGAGGGTCCAGCATCCTTGGCCCACGTGACTCTGGGTGACAGACAGTGACCCCAACAGTCACCCACACACAGTGCTTTAGGGTCCACCTAGGTACTGCCACCTTCTGGAATTGATCGCAACACCTCAAACCCCTAGATTTAGATCTTTTTGTCTACTCTGACCTACACTGTGTGCGTGAGTTTTCCTGACTTCTAGATTTTTGCACCTGTTCTGATCCCATCTATCTGACCTTTCAGGTTTAACAAGAATATTCAGGCCTCTGGTTCAGGCCTGCTTAGGGGATGGTCCTTTGTCAAGCCTATGGCTACCCTCGCCCTTGCATGGCTCAATTATCCCGCAAGCATCCTCCAAGCATCTACTAAGCACACCAAAGATAAAAAAAAGCATTAGGCTTGGCCCCTGTCCCACTACCAGGAGCTGCCAAATTGAAAACGTCCTGTTCTCCATCTCTCCCAAAAGACTGTTGGGCTTCACTTAATAAATAACCTGGTAAATGGAAAGTTATATCCCATACAAGGACATCCAATTTGCAGTGAATCAGAAAACCATAAAATACACCTGACGCTACAATTATTCTGCACAGAAGTCAATCATTCTTTGAGAACTCATGAGCCCCTTTAGGATCTTGCAGAGCCTCTGGAATATCATTATGAATATCAGCTTGCAAAGCAGAGAAACACCAATTAGCAGAGATTTCCTATTGACAGAAAGCCAGCGAAACTAGCTCTCACTTGGGGAGAAAGAGAGACATTAGCAAAATAGAGAAAATTAGCAGAAATTAAAATAGGGGAGAAAGCTTGCATTTTTTACCAATGCACACTTTGAACGTTTCAGTGCCCAACCTTGTGATGAGGCAAGGGCAAACAGTGGTTGGTGTTTCCAGTAAGTGATGTGTCCTCACCAGACTTATCTGTCAGTTTCAGAACTGGAGTCGGGCTGGGGGAGGATTCCCTTACTTTCTTCTTTTGGAGCAAAGGCTGTGTGTTGTTAGGAAAAGATGAAATCTTTCTCCCATCCTAAAAGGGGATCTGGGGAAGGTAATTACTGAAAGGAGATTTACACTTCGCTGTTAGCAATACAGAAGCCACTCCAAAGAGGGGTTTACAGACCACAATGCGACCAGAATCATCACACTGAGTTGTTAACAACACCCAGCTGAGTTCTGGAAATACGTTTCAGACTAATGTCCAAAAACCAGAGTGAGCAATTAGTCTTCCCACAGAATTATTTCAGGCCTCTAATTTGTTGAGAAAGGAATTCCTGGCTCAAGACTTCGCAAGGCTGCAGTAATTAAACTAACAAATTATAAGTACATTTATCTGGATAAAAGATATTCATCACCCAGAGGGTGTGACTGCCATAGCCCACGTGCTCAGAGTTCACAATTCTTCCCATCAGGCACCTATTTGCTCCATGCTGTGGGAACAGTTTGCTTAGAAAGGAAGGATTTCACCCGCAACGCCCCTCACTCAGGTCCTGTGTCTTTCCCAGCCCTGAATGACAGCTGCACAGAAGGCTTCAGGTTGCAGGGGAGAGGGAAGGAGAGAAGGAGGTTCTATACATTTTAATGCCTACAGCAGCAGGAAATGAAATCTCTGCAGTGTAAAGCTCTGTGGCCAGCATAAGATGTTAGAAGAAATACCTAAGTGTTGTCATAAATGAGAAAGGTCAAAGAATTATTTTTCTTCTTCATCTTTATGCAATTTATGGGGAAACTGGCATATCATTATTCAAAGAGATAGAAATGAGACCACTACTGTTTCTTTGATTTCACTGGCTGAGTCAAACTTTGCATTTCAGAGCAGTTCCTCATGGCAGGGGTGAGGGCATTTATGCTGCCAGGCTTATCCAAAGGTGGGAATAAAAATGATGAAGTTTGAGCCCTTGTCTGCATTCCTAGTTAATGATTCACATGTTTTTTAATGATGTCCACAATGTTACCAGCCAACTAGACAGGCTCACTTGTTGTCCATGATCTCAGTCATTAAGAAAATATTAAATAAGAGTTTCTACTTAATGTGTCTTTCAGGTTGACCCAGAGTGTTGAAAAGCTTCTTAGGTTTAAGCTTTGTCATTGGTTCCCTGACTCACGGCAGGGTGTTCTGGGGCCTAATCTCTTTGGAACTAAGAATAGGGAACAGAACCCAAGGTCCAGCATTGTAATGGTCAACATTTGCTTACTCAGTCCTGGGTTAGCTGATTAATCTTAACTCTGGGCTTCAATGAAGATGTCCAGTTCCTCCACCTGAGCTCTCCTGCCCTGTGATTGCAGCCATTCCCCACCACTGCTACACACAGGTGCCTGCCCACACATGGACACCATCAGTTGGTTGGTTGGTATTATGGGCTGAATATCCTCCCAAAGTGTATATGTTGAAGTCTTAACCCCCAGTATCTTAGAAAGTGATTGCATTTGCAGATAGGGACTTGGAGGTAAAATGAGGTCATTAGGGTGGGCCCTACTCCAGTATGACTGGTGTCCTTATAAGAAGAGGAGATTAAGACACAGACACACACAGGAAAAGCCATGGGAAGCTACCAGTGGAAGACAGCTATCCACAAACCAAAAAGAGAGGCCTTAGAAGAATCCAACCCTGCCAGAACCTTGATCTTGGGCTTCCAGCCTTCAAAACTGTGAGAAAATAAAGGTCTGTTGTTTAAGCCAGCCAGTTTGTGGTACTTTTTTATGGAAGCCCAAGCAAACTAATACAGTTGGTCTATCCTTCAACATGCCTGGATGAGTTTATATTCCCTGGCATATAAACTAAGGGAGAAGGTCATTCCTGGTTCCTGGCTCTGAAGGGCAAGCAGATTCAATCAAAGTGGACTGGAGAGAACCAGAACTGGAGTGACATTCCAAGGTGATTAAGGAACCTGGATCATCAGCTTCTCCTGCATGTCAGCACCTGCTGGGCTGCTGGAGGGTGTACAAGAGAGTCAGCAGAACTGAGAGATGTGACGTGATTGGATCCCCTAACTGAGCACCTCAAACCATACACAATGGCTAAAGGACTGAGCAAGGTATACCGGATAATGTTTGCTAATTGACTGTTTTCAAAACTTACAGTACTCATCAATATATACAATGACATGGTTATCAAAACATTATAATGAAATCTTGGACTAAATTAATAAATGTATAGTGTATGAAACTAGGGAGGTGAAACAAAGTCACATCACCTCAAAAATATTTTGCTCAGCTCAGTTCCAAGGGCTTTGTTTCAACCAGATCATGAAAAACTAGAGAACAAGCATGTCAAAGTGTTTGGAAAACACACCGTGTGAGAGGCAGTTTTTGGAAATGAGTGTTTAGCCTGAAAGTAGGATGTTGCAAATGATATAAGACAGCTGCCTTTAATGCCTGAGAGGGCTGTCTTGCAGTTGTAGGATTAGACTATTTGTACAATACCCAAGGAATAAACCAAGACCAAAAGGAAGACATTACTGAGAGGGACTTCCAAAAGTTTTAACAATAATATCCAGAATCCTGGGGTTGAGTTAGCTTTTAAGTATGAGTGGATTTTCTCCAAATTAAAAATTCTGAAGGTAAAATTCAAACATTCAATCAAGAAATATTTATCAAGCATCAAGTATATGCAGAGTTCTGGGCTGACATATGGGGAGGACTTCTGTGGGTTTTATCTGCTCACCACCCTTATTTGGGGGTGAGAATTGCCCCACCATTATTTTCCCTGGTCATGGTGAGGTTTTCAGATAACAGTGCCCTAGCTCAAACCTACGTATAGTCACAAAGTAGAGCAAATGACCCAGGCTGAGCCATTCATGGTACTTCACACCCATGGCAAAAATGAATGCCAAGAAGAATGAATAATCCAAGCAGGTCCAATCAAGCCTTCCCTGAATTAGTTTGCAGATGTGGGGAAACATACATGTGTATGTTAGATGTGCACTCAACCACATGTACTTTTTCCTAAAAGGTTTGCTAAGCTGAGAAGATGTGAAAATGTAGCTTTGAGTAGCCATTCTTCTATCAGAAAGACTGGTAAGGGAAGAAAAAGACAGTCTGACAATACAGTTTGAGTTCCTAAATCCCACCAATGATTTCCTCCTCACGCATTTTTTTCCTTTTTTCTGTTTTCTTTTTTCTTTTATCTTATCTTGAACTGGATTTCTTTTACTTTTAACCAGAAACACAAGTTGATATTTGTTGAATGAATAAATTGCTTTAGAGGAATCTAAGTAGTATAAGATATGGTCCCCACATCAAAGATTTTATAAAACTGACTCAATAAATCCTTTAAAAATGAATAGACCGATGGATAAATATATAGACGGGCAGTTGGAGTATAAACAGTAAGTGTAATAAGAGTTCAGAGAAAAGAGAAATCTCTATAAGCTGTAGCTATTAGGGATGGTTTCAGGGAAGACGAAGAATTTTAAGATCCCTAAGGAGACACAGGAGCCAAAGAGGCCAGAGGTGAAGTTGGGGGAAAGGAGAAGGGTACTCACCCCAGGCAAGGGGACTAAGACAAAGATTCAAGAAAACACATGGAACATTTGCAGCTCAGAGAATAGACCAGGTTCCTCTGGATTTGAGAATTCCTACATCAGATAAATAGAAAACAATATTGGAAAGGGAAATTGAACCAGATGCTAGAATTCATCAAACGCTAGATTAGGTGTTTGAATAGTTTCAAGTCACATAAGATGCTTGAACAGGGAGTGGTGTGATGAAGATACAAAGTGAAGATGATAAAATTGTGTGGTATGAATTTGGAAACAGTTGGGGACAGGAAGAGTGCTCAGTCCCAGGAAATGATTCTGAAGTCTCTGATGGTGGGATTGAAGGCCTGAGGGGACAGAGGTCCAAGCGCAGAACAAAAGAAGAGGACTTAAACCAGAGCTCAGTCTCACGTTGCCTCTTAAAGACACAACGCTTTTGATGATACACAGAAACCCAAAGGACACACAAGGTGAATTGAGTTCTAGCTTCTTCTGCCCAAGAACAGATTGAATTTGGCTCATTTAGTTGCTCTAGCAGTTGTGCAACCAGCAGGACACAGCTTCCCAGATGTGTTAACATTTTTAATCAGGAAAGGTCTATAAAGTATATTGGCCTCATTATGATGGATTACATGTGCCTCTTCTGAGCAAATACCCAGTAATCTTCCTTGGGACTATGGGAAGAAAACTTAAATATCACTTTGGAATCACTATCTGAGAATGACAAGTAAATAACCATTATCAGCCAAAATCCAGAGAAAATACTGTCTGGATATGACTCCAGGGCTAGGGAGCTGATTCAGAAAGAAGTGCTTCTGCATTCAACCATTTAATAAGAAAACATTTGCTGAAGATTTACAGTGAGTTACACTAAAATACTATGAAAATTTATAGAGTAAAATACAGCTTGAAAAACCCATTCATATATTTCACCTGATTTTACCCTTTCAATAGTATTACTTCAGTGTTTAGGTGGGGAAAATGTGAGGCTCTGAGAAATGAAATGATTTACCCAAAGACTCTCAGTAGGTACTGAACGTAGGCTTGGAATTGAGTGTTTTGACTCCAAGTCAAGAGGATTTGAAGTTACAGCACAACATACAGGAAGGGGTGTCAGGGCCCACTCCCAGCACCTATGGCAGGGCTGGGACATATCCTCTGTGCATAGAGAATGGAAAGAGTAACCGTGAATTAGATAAAGTCAAGTCTTAGCTCTGCCACAAACCAGCTGTGTGACCTGGGGCAAGTCACTTCCTCTCTCTAGCACCAGTTCTTCATCTGGAAGAGTATATAATAGCCCAAGAGTAACAGAATGGAGGACACAGCCTGGCAAACTCTGCTCCACAAGTCTATTGGAGGAGCAGGGCTAGTGGAACTATGGTGTCCACCTGAGAACCACAGCACTGTTCACCCTAAAATCACCACGGAGCCCCATGGGTAATAACATCCTAAAACAAGAGAGCTGGGGTGCTGAGGAAAGGATTGGAGGGAAATGTTGATTTAGAGTGTCACACAGTGTCTGTCTTGGAGCTAGTCTGCAAGCCAAGCTTAGCCTCCTCCAACTCATGCCTGAGTCTAAGGAGATGATAATAAATAATAACAACAACGAGGAAGAAGAGAAAGAAGAGGAACAGGAGGTGAGTTGAATAAAAACTAGAATTATTTTATTCAAATTTCTGTAAAACAGTGAATGTATGGGTTGACATTGGACAAGCCACTCACCTCCATTTTCTCAGTGTAAAATGGGCAGCTACACTATGTGCCTCTTAGGATTGCTGTAGGATTAAATGTGGGATACATAAACCACTTGGAAGTGCCTGGTACATGATTCCTATCTTTTACGATACTGCTGTTACTAATATGGCTTTATTGCTTTGTAACCTGGTAACAAACTACAGCACAATTGGTCCCTATTTGGGGTTTCTAGAGGACAGTTCTTATTTTGGCCTAGCCAGTATCCCTTTTTCTAATTACAGAACCTCTCTTTCCTGTGGGAAACTCATTGTGGTGGTTGGATGGGGCCAGCACAACCACCTTCAACTGCAGGGAAGGCATATAACCACACCTGGCCAGTGAAAGCATCCTACTCCCCTGGCCACAGCGGTGGGTTCTGGAATGGGCAGGTGACCACAGCAAAGCCAGTTCAGTGCCCTTCATGCAACTTGATATATGGATTCTGGGATAGAAAAAAGGTCTTTTTTTTTTCTGGGACTGGGAGTGGAAATTATAAAACGGGCTTGGAGCAGCTCTGAGAGAAAAGCTTTGTGAGAAAGAAGCCAGGGAGAGGTCAAACACAGCCAAAAGGAGAAGAGCTCAGCCTTGATGAACCCCAAGGTCTGGCTTCATAGGAATCTGGATCCCTCTTTGGACTTCTCAGTTAGGTGAGCCAATAAATTCTCTGTTGGGCTAAAAGCAGTTAAAGTTGGTTTCTGTCACTTGCAACCAAGAGTCCTAACTAATTCAGACTGTTGCTGGGGTAGGTTGGAAATCAGAACAGACGTGGCAGCCTGAGCACCAAGGCAGACCCCCTTCCATCTGAAACAGAGAAGGCATGGTGGAGGACCAAGAACGGCTCAGCATCCCAGCTGTATCTTGGCCAACTCCATAGCACATGTCACCATAGCAAACAAAAGTAGAAGAGGAGGAATTAGGCAGAGTCCAGGTGTCATTTGAAAGGACTATCTACTAGGAGCCAAATTAAAAGTAATTGGGTTTCTTTCATTGTGTTTTTCCCATGAAATGCATCTTACTCTACCCTAATTTTCTTTCTACATTAGAGGATGCCATTTGATCCAGCCTTGGACTGGGATTTGGTGTTAACGCTAAAGGAATGAATGAAAGCATTTTTCCTCCCTCCCTTCCCTCGCACTCACCATGTGAATGTTCAGTTATCAAAAACTGAACCTTTCTTAGGAGGAAGAAGAAACAAATTTTGTGTCTGATGATTTAGAGCTCTGTCTATTGAGCCACTATACTCTTCTACACATCCTCAAGAATCATGTGATAGATCTTACAATTTATAAATGTATCAAATCAACACACTGTACACCATAAACTTATATAATGTTATATGTCAATTATACCTCAATAAGCTGGAAAAAGGAAGGAAGGAAGGGAAGGAGGGAGGGAGGGAGGGAGGAAATCTTGTGATAGAAAAGAAAGAGGGATTTTACATGTTGAGAAAATAAAGATTTGGGCTAGAACCAACTAGAGTAGGGAGGGGCCAAAGAGAAGAGGCAGTGGGTCAGAAATCCAGAGCCTTTGCCCATGTTTATAGGTGTCTACCCTGGAAAGTCAGAATTAGCAGACAGGGAGAGAAACTGCTGGGAGGGACACTACCCAAATGCCTAAAACCAAGCTAAGCCTGTGACCTGACTCTGGCCACTTAGGCCAGGGACATTCAGCAGGTTACTGTTCTTGGGTGGAGAGAGCATTGCTTAGCTTGCAGGAGGTCACCCACTGCCCAGGTCTAATGTGAGATGCAGCCAAGCACTGCCTGTACCTCGAGTCTGCAGAGGCTATGTAATTTGACTGCTTTGAAGACCCTTCCCACAATGCCTCAGCCAAGGAAACCACTAGACACCTCTCTGAGGGGAAGGTACTATGGAAAGGAGTTCCTGTAACTCTATCTTCAGGTCATGCTGGGTACCCTAGGGTCTCCAGAGCAGGGAGTCAGAGTGATCTAATAATCATCGCATGAGTATTCCGTGGAAGAACCCTCGCAGGACACCCAAAGGGCAATCTACAGGGCGTCTGCATATCTATTTCAACTTCTCATAATTTAATGAAGTAGATTGCAAAATTTTCTTATTGAAAACCCATTTGGTAAAAATTTTGAACGTACACTCCCCAATTATGTATATACATATTTATCTATTTATGGATTATGTACATGTACCATTGTTCTAATAATATGTATATTATCAAACACACTACCTAAAAAAGTATTTTTAAAAATACAATAAAAAAGCAGATAATATTACTACCAAATATCTTGCTGAGTATATTATCGGCCAACATACGGTTAAGGTAAGGTTTGACATTAGTAACAGTGATATAAATTTATATTTTAAATAATATTCATTTCAATTTTGGGGGCCAATCTCCTGTTGGATGATTACACTGTTACTATTTTTACCTCATATTGTGTTTCACAAAGAATTTGTGCTAAAAGTAGAAACGGTATCTCTACCATCTGCCCATCCTCTGCTTGCTGTTTGCATTATTCATGCCACCTTAAGCCCATAGTTTCATTTTGGAGCTCTTGGAGCCACGCATCTATTTTGTGCATGGTAAATAAGATATAAACAAGAAAAACCATCTGTAAATCCACTTAATCAAGTAAGTAAACAGAAAAATACACTGGAAACAAGCAAAGGCGTGCAGTCCCCACTGTCAACACCAGCACCTGGGAGAACCTGCACTCAAGCTTCAGGACCCTCAAGTCCTGGGAGGCATGTGGCCGCACACCATACACTCCAAGTGAGATCAGGATGTAGTGTCACATTCCATGGATAAATGCCAGGAAATGTCTTATTGGCTTTTGAGATTATAAAGAAATAAAATAGAAGTTCTACCACTTTCCCACTGGCTCAGTGGGTCACTTACCACAGGCGCACCCACTTCACCAACGCCATCATGGAGAGGATTAACCTAGACTCTGGAGGTGGCTATATCCCTTTCCAACACCTCTCCCCCTTCTCACCCACCTTGCAGCTAAAGAAACACAGCTCCCATCACCAAATCCTCCCATAACACCTAGCAGATAAAGTCCAGACTCCCCAGCATGGCACAGAAACTTTTGTGCCAAATCGCCATCCCTTTCCAGTTTTATCCCTTCCTCTTTCTTCCACATGAACTCAATGGCTCACACCAGCAGTCAATTCCCTAACAAAACAGATTTAGGTCTTTGCAATTGCTCTTTTCTCTGCCAGGAATGTCTAATTTTACCTTCTACAAATCTCCAACTCATCCTTCCAACTCCAAGTCATATGTTATCCACTCTGGAACCCATGGAATAGTCTTCATCAACTCAAGATAAAGTACAGTCACACCTTTATTCTTTTTCCAGTACATTATTTAAGCACTCTTGGGACTTCCTCATATCAATTTTATTTTTTTCTGATAAACCAACAGGGCTTACTTCATCCCAGAAGGGTCAATCCACTGCCAAAGCCCTACAGAGAGAATTAGAGTCCTATCCCCTCTACTGCCACCTCTCCTTGCCTCTCCTTCGAAACCTTGGGCACTTGTTCATTCTGTATGTATCTCACAATCACTTGTCCCCTGAACCCAGCCCCATGGACACTTGTCCACTCTGTCGTGATGCTCCAGCTGGTCCAATCCCTTCACAGGCCCTGCACTCGGACTCCAAAGCATCTTCTTCAGGTCCACACCCATCCACTGCTCCCAAAGCTCAAATCCTTTAAATGTGGTGAGTCCTGAAAAGCTTCCAGCTTCAGTAACACCCTGGGCCAAACCAAAACCCCATCAAAAACACTTGGCCCTTTGGGTTAAGCTTAATCACAAGTATAGGCAACTCCTGTCTTCAAAATAACTTTATTTCGGGGGCTGTTACCCATTCCTGCGTCTGTCACTGGTTTCCTGTCTACCCTTAGCAAGCTGATCATTGCCTCCTTGGCCACCAGCTCTGCAAACCAAGTGGTGAGGCAGCTTCTAAGCCACTCAGAAAAGCATGGGTCTTGCTACACTTTTACTTTGGAGCACCTAGGAAACAAAGCAGAGCCCTCGATGTCTGTCTTTGGTTCTACCTGTACCGAAAACAGCTGGTGGCTTATCAGACTAAAGAAAAAGAAAAGCTAATCTCCAAGAGCCCACCAATCCCCACCTCATACATGTAGTCTTCCCTGATGATCCTCAACATGCAGCCACAAGGAGTCAGATACTGCATCTTCCCTGTGGCCATTGCCTTTGCTTCATAGGTCATGTTATGCGCTGAATCGTGCCCCCAAAATCGCATCTGCTGAAGTCTTAATCCCAATACCTCAGAATGTGACCATATATGGAGACAGAGTCTTTACAGAGATGATTAAGTTAAAATGAGGTCACGAGGGTGGGCCCTAGTGCAATATGACTAGCGTCCTAATAAGAAGTGTAGACACAGACACAGAGGGAGAAGATAGCCATCTACAAGCCAAGGAAAAAGGTCTCAGAAAAAAACAACACTGCAAACACCTTGGTCTCTGATTTCTAGCCACCCGACTGTGAGGAAAAAATTTCTGTTGTTTAATCCACCCAGTCTGTGGCACCTTGTTACTGCAACCCTAGCAAACTAATATAGATCGATTTCTCTATTAGGTAGTAAATGCCTCGTTCCTGGGTCTTATTCATCCTTGTAATTTACAGGGCCTTTCACAGTTCCTGGCCTGTTCTAAGAGCTCCTAGCATGTTCATTGATGAGAGGAGGGAAGGATGGGAGAGGGGCAGGGAAGGTGGGATGATGGTGGCCTGAGTCCTGGAAATTGCCACTTTACAGTCTAACTTCTGAGTTTTTTAAGCTGTGTTCTACTCATGCCAAGAGGAATCACTTGGCAATTTATGTTAGAATTTTCCCTCTTCTTTGGCTTCTAACCATGCTTATATAAATCATGGGTGAGTCAGGACATGTGGAGGGCTCACTGTGGGCAGAGAACTGTGGTCAGAACAACAACGGGGTCTAGCCGTGCTATCCAAGAGGAATACAATGTGTGCCACATACACAATTTTTAAATTTTCTAATAGCTATATTAAAAAACTTAAAAGAAATAAGTAAAATTAATTATAATACATTTTAATTTAATCCGATATGTCCAAAACACTATCAGCTCAACATGTAGTCAACATTGTTAAATATTGATGAGATATTTTACATTCTTTTTTGTAAAAGAATTTTGTAAAATTCTTTTTTGTAAAAGATTTTTGTAAAATCTCATTTTGTAACAAATGAGATATTTTACATTCTTTTTTGTCTGTCTTCAAAATCTAGTATGTATTTTACACTCCCAGAAAATTCTGTGCTGTGATTCTGACTAACTACATTTCAAGTGCTCACTACCCACACGTGGCTCGTGGCTACTGTACTGAACAGCAGTAGAGAGTTGATGGTTAATGAAACAGACTTTGGAGACAGATGGACATGGGTTTGCATCCTGAGCCATCACTGACTAACTGGACCTCTCCATGCCTCAGTTTCTGCATCTCTCAAATGGGAGCCGATATGGATCTAATGAAGTAATCCAATAAAGTCCTCAGCACAGTATCTGACATAGCAGCATCCTGGTCACCATGTGCCAGGCTCATGCTATGTAATCTACATGGTTATTACACAATGAACTGCAGTGGTTATTATTCTCAATGATTAGTGCTAAGGTGATGAGAGCCTATTTCTCCATCAGATGTCAAATGAATAAACCAGCTCCAGCTCGTTTTCCAACCTCTAAAATGGGAATAACGGATGAATCTACCACTAAAAATAAAAATGACCTCCCTGTCTAAATAGCATGACACCTCAAAATATTCATGTTAGTTTGGGAGTCTTCAGCTTACAACACTAGATCACAGCAATAAAGACAAAAGTTATAGACTTCTCCTCTTTACATGTACTTTCTCATTAGTTCACTTCAATACACCCCTAGGCAGAGAAATTGTTCTAGTCATTCAAATCCCTGAGTTGCTCTGAATTCTCTGGTGCTCATTTTTTTTGAGAGAGAGAACTCATCCAAATTCCACTCAGCCACTATTTCTAAATTATGAGTGCATAAAAAGAGATACACCTTTTTTTTGTGAGGTCTCATAACTCACCCTAACATAACACAGGTGATAAATGCAAGCAGGCGGCTCCCTTTAAAATATGTGTAATAGATACATTACTCTATCTACTGTATATTTTCATTTTGGCAGGCAATGAGCTCTCCTTCACCTTACGATAATAAATTATATAACCTCAGCAATAAAATAACATTAAATAACAGGACACAAATAAATCCTCATAATGGTACTTCGTGCTTTGTAAATATTTTCAATTTTAGATCACAAAGCCCTTTATAAACACAAATTAATTAGCTTTAACACAACATGGGATGAGATTTTTCCATCTCATATAGTGATTCTTGACAAATAAAAATTGTATATATTTAAGGTGTATAACATGATGCTTGAATATATGTATACATTGTGAAATGATTACCACAATCAAGCTAATTAATATATCCATCATCTCACATAGTTATGTTTTTTTTGCAGTAAGAACACTTAGATCTACTGTCTTAGCAAATTTCAATTATATAATATGATATTATCAGTTACAGTCACCACGCTGTATATTACATCACCAGAATTTATTCAACCCACATAACTAAATCTTTGTATCCTTTAATAAATACCTCCAATTTCCTCCACCCTCCTGACCCAGGCAACTACCATTCTACGCTCTGCTTTTATAAATTTGACTATTTTACATTCTACATATAAGTTAGTTCATACAGTATTTGTCTTTCTGTGTCTGACTTATTTAACTTAGCATAATGCCCTCCAGGTTCATCCATGGTTTCTCAAATGGCAGGGTTTCCTTCTTTTTAAAGGCTGAATAATATTCCTCTGTCTGTGTATATGTGTGTGTGATTTTTTTTTTTAATCTATTCATCCGTTGATGGACACTTAATGTTGTTTCCATATCTTGGTCATTGTGCCCTAAAGCTAAAACAAGTCTCTTGTAAATATTGCTGAATCATGTTTTCTTACCCATTCAGTCACTCTGTGTCTTTTGATTGGTGAATTTAATCCATTTACATTTAAAATCATTATTGATAGATAAGGACTTACTCTTCCCATTTTGTTAATTGATTTCTCACTGTTTTGTAGTTATTTTTTTCCTTTCTTCCTCTCTTACTGTCTTCCTTTGTGATTTGATTTTTTTTGTAGTGATATCCTCTGATTCATTTGTCTTTACATTTTGCATATCTTCTAGAGATTTTTCCTTGTGATTACAATAAGGCTTACACAAAACATCTTATAGCAGTCAATTTTAAGCTGATAACAATTTAACTTCAATTGCCTACAAAAATTCTACATTTTTCCTACTCCCTGCCCAATTTTCTGTTACTAATGTCACAATTTACATCATTTTATATGGTATATTCATTAACAATATGGTAGCTATACCTATTTTTAATATTTCTTTTAACTTTTCTACTTGAGTTAAAAGTGATTTATGCACCACGATTACAGTATTAGATTTTTCTGAATTTGACTATATACTTATTTTTAACCAGTGTTTTATGCTTTCATATGTTTTCATGTTACTAATCATTGTCCTTTTATTTCAACTTGAAGAACTCCCTTTAGCATTTCTTACAAGGCAGGTCTAGTTTATTTGTCTGTGAAAGTCTATCTCTCCTTCATTTGTGAAGGACAGCTAACATGGTCTCCAGCGGCCTGCTCTGTAGAAAACTGCCACTTTTGCTCTGCAGAAAACTCCAGTAGCCTTTGCAATCTCATTAGCTCTTAGTGCTGCCATGGTTCCCCTGGAGCTTTCACTACTGAGGACCCCACAGCGTTTGCCATCGCAAACACTAGCAGCCTGCTCCATAAAAGACCCCAGTAGCTCATCGCAGCCACTAATGAGCCCCACAGCTTTCAGCACTGAGGGTGCAACAGTTTTTCCCTTTGTGAACTACAGCTGCCTGAGCCACCACTCATCCCACCCACTGGAAGCCACCCCAGTCAGGGCTACCACAGTGCCCCAGCCCTGAGATCCAGCAACCACTTTGCAGGTGTCCATAACCAGCCCTGACCCCTGCTGCCACACAAATGCTCACTTCTAGCCTTTACAACCATGCACATGCCTACACATGGCCAGACACAGGCCCCACTGCTGTCCTCCATCACTGCATACCAAATACCTCCAGCCCCAGCCCTTCCACCACCTGCCCTGGCCATGCCTACCCAGGCACACTTGCCACTGGATCCAGAAGTACTGCTGAGGACAGCCATCACAGCCACCATGAACCCACCACAGCTTTTGCTACCAAGAGCCACATGGAGCCTTCTTCAAATGGAACCCAAAACACAAACAGCAACATGAAAGCACATGGAAGTATAAATTTCACCAGTAAAGGTAAATATACAGTGAAATACAGAATAATATAGTACTCTAATGGTGGTACACAAGTTAGCCATAAACCTAATACCAAAATTAAAAGACAAAAGTATTAAGAATAATTATATCCAGAAAAATTTGGCAACAGACTCAACATAAAAAAAGGAAACTCTGACTTCAAGAGCACAAAGTGTGAGGGGAATAAAACTGTAGAGGCTTTATATGCAATTGAACTTGAGCTGTTATTAAACTAAAATAGATGTTCATAAATACAAGATGTATATGAACCTCATGGTAACCACAAAGAAAAAATTTGGTAGATACACAAAAGAGAAAGGAATGAAACTAAATCACTATTTTTAAAAAACGGCAAATAAAAAGATAGGAAGAGAAGAAGAGAGGAACAAATGAACTTCAAGACAGAGAGAAAACAATTAACAAAATGGCAATAGTACTGTAAATGTAAATGAATTCATTAGTACTGTAAATGTAAATGAATTAATAAGTACTGTAAATGTGAATGAATTAAACTCTCCAATAAGTACTGTAAATGTAATTATTTACTATCAATAAGTACTATAAATGTAAATGAATTAAACTTTCCAATCAAAAACATAGTAAAATGACACAGAGTGGCTGAATAGATTAACAACAACAACAAGTTCCAGTGTTATGCCGTCAACAAGAGACTCCCTTTAAATATAAAGACACACATAGGCTCAAAGTGAAGATATAAAAAAAGATATTCCATGAAAGTGGTAACCAAAGGAGAGCAGGGGAGGCTCTACTTGTAAGAGGAAAAATAGACTTTAAGTCAAAAACTGTCGCTAGAAACAAAGAAAGTCATTATATAATGATAAAAGGGTCAATTCAACAGGAAGATATAATAATTATCAATATATATGCACCCAACCTCAGAGCACCTAAAAATATAAAACAAATATTGACAGATCTGAAGGGAAAAATTGACAGCAAGACTATAATAGTAGGAGATTTCAATAATTCCCTTTCAAAATGGACAGAACATCCAGACAGAAAATTAATAAGGAAACAAGTGACTTCCACAACACTATAGACCAAATGGACCTAACAGAAATACACAGAACTTTCCAACCAACAGTAGCAGAATACACATTCACCTCAAGCACAAACAGAATATTCCCCAGGATAGATCACATGTTAGGTCACAAAACAAGACTTAACAAATTTAAGAAAACTGAATTCATACCAAGTGAATTCCATACCATTTTCTCAGGCCACAGTGGAATGAAACTAGAAATTAACAACAAAAAGAAAACAGGAAAATTTACAAACACATGGAAACTAAAAAACACACTCTTGAACAACTACTGGTGAAAAAAAATATCAAGAGGGAATTTTAAAATACCTTAAGGCAAACAAAAACAAAAATACAACTTACCAAAACTTATGGGATGTAGCAAAGCAGTACAGAGAGGGAAGTTTATAGCAATAAATGTCTACATTAAAAAACAAGAGAGATCTCAAATAAGCAACCTAATCTATGAATCAAAGAACTAGAAATAGAACAAACTAAACCTGAAATTAGCAGAAGAAAATAATAAAGATTAGAAAAGAAACAGAGAAATAAAAACAGGAAAAAATCAACAAAACTAAGATAAACAAAATCAACAAAGCTTTAGTTAGACTAAGAAGAGAGAGAGAGAGACCCACGTAAATAAAAAATGAAGAAGACATTACAATGGATAACACAGAAATTTAAAGGATCATAAAGGACTATTATGCACAATTATATGCCAAGAACTTGGATAACCTAGAAGAAATGGGTAAATTTCTAGAAACATACAACCTACCAAGAATGAATCAAGAAGAAATAGAAAGCATGAATAGACCAGTAACAAACTAGAAGATTAAAACAGTAATCAAAAACATTCCAACAAACAAAAATGGCTTCACAGGTGAATTCTATCAAAAATTCAAAAAAGAACCAATATCAGCCCTTCTTAAACTTTCCCAAAAAATAAAAGAGGGAATACATCCAAACTCATTTTACAATGCCAGTAGCACCCGATTCTACAACCAGACAAAGGCAACACAATAAAAGAAATATATAAGTAATATCCCTGATAAACACAAGTGCAAAAATCCTCAATAAAATACTAGGAAATCAAATTCAACAGCACATTAAAGAGACCATAAACTAGGACCAAGTGGAATTTATCCCTGTGATGCAAAGATGTATCAACATGTGAAAAGCAATCAATATGCCACACCACATTAACAGAATCAAAGACAAAAACCACATCAACATTTCAATAAATGCAGAACAGGCATTTGACAAAAGTCAACATCCTTACACAATAAAAACTCTTAACAAAATAGGTATGGAAGGAATATACCTCAGCACAACAAAGGCCGTATATGAAAAACCCACAGCTAACAATGTAATCAATAAGGGAAAACTGAAAGCTTTTCCTCTAAGATCTGGAACAAGGCAAAGATGCCCACTCTCACCACTGCTATTCAACATCATACTGGAAGTCCTAGTCAGAGCAATCAAACAAGAAAAAGAAATAAAAGGCATCCAACTTGGAAGGGAAGAAGCAAAATTTTCTGTGTTTGTAGATGACATATTCATTTACATAGAAAACCCTAAAGACTACACACACACACACACACACACACACACACACACACACACACAACTGTTAGAACTAATAAATTCGGTGAAGTTTCAAGATCAAATTAAACATATACAAATCAATGGCATTACTATATACTAACAACCAACTGCCCAAAAGAGAAATTAACAAAACAATATCACTTACATTCACAGCAAAAAGAATGAAATACTTAGGAACTAACTTAACCAAAGAGGTCAAAGACTTGTACTGAAAATTACAAAAGTGATGAAAGAAATTTTAAAATACACAAATAAATGGAAAGATTCCATGTTTATGGATTAGAAGAACTAATTATTGTTTAAATGTCCATTTAATGCAATCTCTATCAAAATTTCCCAAAGAAATTTTTTTACATAATTAGAAAAAACAATCCTAAAATTCATATGGGAATCAGAGAAGACCCCAAATTGTCAAAGCAATCTTAAGCAAGAAGAACAAAGCTGGAGGCATCACACTTCCAGGTTTCAAATTATGTTACAAAGATATAGTCAACAAAACATATGATACTGGCATAAAAACAGACATACAGACCAATGAAACAGAAATAGAAAACCCAGAAATAAACCCATGCATTTACCATCAACTAATCTTTGACAAGGGTGCCAAGAGCCCACAATAGGGAAAAGATAGTCTCTTCAACAAATGGTGATGGGAAAACTGGAAGTCTACATGCAAAAGAATGAAATTGGATCCTTATCTCATACCATGTACAAAAATCAACTCAAAATGGATTAAGGACTTAAAGGTAAAACTCAAAACCATGAAACTCTTAGAAGAAAACATAAGAGAAAACCTTATTGACATTGGCCTTGGCAATAATTTTTTTGGCTATGACAACACCAAAAGCACAGGAAACAAAAGCAAAAATAGACAAGTGAGACTGGATCAAACTAAAACTAAACTTCTGCACAGCAAAGGAAACAGTCAACAAAGTGAAAAGTCAACCTACGAAATGGGAGAAAATATTTGCAAACTGTATAATTAATGCAGGATTAATATCCAAAATATATAAGAAATTCATACAATTTGATTCCAAAAATATAAATAACCTAATTTTATAAATGGACAAAGACCTAAACAGGCACTTCTCAAAAGAATAAATTCAAATTGCTAACAGATATCTAAAAAAATATTCAGCAACTCTAATCATCAGGGAAATGCTAGTTAAAACCACAATAAGATATCATCTCACACCTGTTAGGATGACTATTATGAAAAAGAGAAAAGATAACAAATGCTGGTGAGGATGTGGAGAAAAGGGAATCCTTGTACATTGCTGATGGGAATGCGTGTTAGTACAGCCATTATGGAAAACTATATGGAGCTTCCTCAAAACATTAAAAATACAGCTATCATATGATTCAGCAATCCCACTTCTGGCTATATAGCTAAAGGAAATGAAATCACTATCTCAAAGAGATATCTGCACTCCTATATTCATTTGCAGCATAATTCACAATAGCTAAGATATGGAAACAACCTAAATGTTCTTCAACAGATGAATAAAGAAAATGTTATATATATAGAATATTATTCAGCCTTTAAAAAGAAGGAAATCGTGTCATCTGCAACAATATGAATGAATCTAGAGGACATTATGCTAAGCAAAATAAGCCAGACAGAGAAAGACAAATACTGCACAATCTCATTTACATGTGGAATATAAAGTAGTCAAACTCATCGAAGCAAAGCATAGAATGGTGGTTGCCAGGGGCTGGGGATGGGGAGAAATGGGTGCTGTTCATCAAGGGGTACAAAGTTTTAGTTATAGAAGATGACTAGTTCTAGAGATCCAATGTACAGCATGGTGATAATAGTTAACAATAGTGTATTATATACTTGAAATTTGCTATGATAGATCTTAAATCTTCTCAACATATACACACAAACACACAAAAACGGTAACTATGTAGAGATGATAGATGTGTTAATTAGCTTGACTGTGACAATCTTTTCACAATTTATATATATATCAAAACATCAGGTTGTATATCTTAAAAATATACAGTATTTATATGTCAAAGATAGTAAAGGTGTTTATAAAAAGAACCGTTACAACTTAGTAGTAAAAAGACGATCCAATTTTTTTTTAAATGGACAAAGAATTTTAACAGACATTTCTCCAAGGATATATAAATGGGCAATAAGTCCATGAAAAGATGCTCAACATCATAAACCATCAGAAAATGCAATTCAAAACCACAACGAGATACCATTTCACACTAACTAGGATAACTAAAATAAAAAAAGATGGATAATAACAAGTGTTTAGCAAGGATGTGGAGAAATTGGAATCCTCATGCACTGTGGGTGGGAATGTAAAATGGTGCAGCCACTTTGAAAAACAGTCTAGCAATTCCTCAAAACGTTAGACATAGTGTTACCATATGGCCCAGAAACTCCATTCCTACGTATGTACCCAAGAAAATAATACAATTTCATTCTACAACATGAATGACCCTTGAACACATTATGCTAAGTTAAAGAAGCCAGTCCCAACCGACCACATGATGTATGATTCCATTTATATGAAAAGTCCAGAACAGGAAAATCTATAGAGACAGAAAGTAGATTAGTGGTTGCCTAGGATGAGAGAGGTGGGGTCAGGGAATGGGACATGATTTTTAATAGGAAGTGTTTATTTTTGGCACAATGAAAATTGGCACAATCAATACTGTAAAACTGATTTTGAATATATTAAAAGTCATTGATCAAATTAGTGAATTGTATGGTATGTGAATGATATCTCAATAAAGCGGTTTGTTTTTTTATTTTTTTAAAGAGGAGGTTAAATGCAATGAGCTTTATCCCAAAAGAGAAGGGAAACATTAGTGGAAAAATTGGTACAATCTGAAAAAAGTCTGTAGTTTTATTAATAGTAATATAACAATATTGGTTTCTTAGTTTAAACCATGGTAATATAAATTGGTAGCAGCAGAAGAAACTGGGAAAGGGGTATACAAGAAATCTCTGTACTATCTTTACGAACTTCGTGTAAATCCAAAATTATTCCAAAAATTTTAAATTACTTTTAAAATGTTAAGCAAAACACATACACGATGATAATTTCATTATAATAGTATTCAAATAACACATACAAACATGGGAAACTACAATATATTGTTTGGTGACACAAGTGTGTAGCAGGATATGAAAATATTCATGGGCATGATAAACACTCAATTCAGGACAGTGATTATCTCTGGTCAGGAAGAGAGTGGAACAGAAACTGAAGACGTCTTAATACTTTCCTTTTTTAATGAAAAAATCTAAAGCAAATATGACAAAATATTAACATAAGTTAAATTTGATGAGGTGGTATGTATCCAGTATTTGTCATATTATTCTTTATACATTTTGGTATGCTTAAAATATTTTCTTTTAGACAGTTTGAATCAGGCGAAGGTTGAAGACACCTCATGCATCAACTAGTAATGTTTGTAGAGAAGAAAAGTGTGATAAATGATCCTGTATGATCAGGATTTGGGTAGGTAAAAAAGCACACCAGTGCTAAAAATTGCTATTTCTTCACAAGCAGAGCAGACAAATTTGTCCTAATAGACCACTTGGTTTTGTGGTTAGGACACTCACTGCCCCAAATTATATATGCTATGACCTTGGACAAGCCATCTAACCTCTTCATCTCTGGCGTTTCTCCTTGGTCACGTGGTGATAATAACACTGTCTCTCACACTATGTTGGGAGGATTAAATGGCATAATTCTTGTAGGCATTTGGCAATATCTGGAGATATTTTTGGTTGCCACAAATTGGGGCGTGGGGTGCTACCAACATCTAATGAGCAGAGACCAGGAATGCTGTTGAACAACCTACAATACGCAGGACAGCCACCCAGAACAAAGAATTATCCTGCCCAAATGTCACTGGTGCCAAGGCGGAGAAACCCTAACGTACAACCATCTACCACAGGGCCTGGTGCATGGCCTACACCCTATGCTGTTAGCTGCCGTATGATCATGATTGTTACTGTTGTAATGTAACACCAGAATAGACTTCAGCACATTGCTCCCTGGATATATCTTCTTTTGCCTTTTTAATAGGTGTTTAAATTGGCCCAGACCCAGTATGTCCTACAGCTGGGATGACTAGCTTTGCCGATCGTGCCTTTAGACTATAATACGTGTTATCTTTTTTCCTTTGCTAACAGCTCTGAGCTGCTCTTCCCTTCCCCTCCACCATCATTTTTTATTTCCACTTTGTAGCTGCCTTAATTAACCCTGGGAAGGGTTTGGGGTGCCCTCTGATAGAAAAGACGTTTGCCTTCAAAGATAAAACTGTATCGTTATCTAGCCTCCACTGCACACATGGGAAAGCAGCCTTCGGAAAGAGCCACTCTGGGCAACGGGTGGCAAATTATCCACTGTTAACCTTGGGCTGCCTTTTAAAAGAAAGCATTTTGAAAGGAAAGAAAAGAAAAGATGAAACTAACAGTAGCCAGGTAAGTTTGAGACCCACTAGCAGGACCCAAATTTAACCTGCTGAGTTAATACACAATAGGTCAATCAACAACCACGTTGAAATGGGGCGGAAGTGTGGACACCTAATCAATTTGCCAAAGTCTCAAAAATAGAGCATTTTGTGTGATAAACCATAGTAACAAATTGAAGAGGAAAAACCATATGATCATCTCAATAGATGCAGAAAAAGCTTTCGACAAAATTCAACACCCATTTATGATAAAAACCCTGCAGAAAGCAGGCATACAGGGAACTTACCTCAACATAATACAGGTCATATATGACAAACCCACAACCAACATCGTTCTCAATGGTGAAAAACTGAAATCATTTCCTCTAAGGTCAGGAACAAGACAAGGTCGTCCACTCTCACCACTATTATTCAACATAGCTTTGGAAGTTTTAACCACAGCAGTCAGAGAAGAAAAAGTAATAAAAGGAATCCAAATTTGAAAAGAAGAAGTAAAGCTGTCACTGTTTGCAGATGACATGATACTATACATAGAGAATCCTAAAGACACTACCAGAAAACTACTAGAGCTAATCAATGAATTTGGTAAAGTAGCAGGATAAAAAATAAATGCACAGAAATCTCTTGCATTCCTATACACTAATGATGAAAAATCTGAAAGAGAAATTAAGGAAACACTCCATTTACCACTGCAACAAAAAGAATAAAATACCTAGAAATAAACCTACCTAAGGAGACACAAGACCTGTATGCAGAAAACTATAAGACACAGATGAAAGAAATTAAAGATGATACAAACAGATGGAGAAATATACCACGTTCTTGGATTGGAACAATCAATGTTGTGAAAATGACTATACTACCCAAAGCAATCTAAAAATTCAATGCAATCCCTATCAAACTACCAATGGCATTTTTCAGAGAACTAGAACAAAAAATTTCACAATTTGTATGGAAACACAAAAGACCCCAAATAGCCAAAGCAATCTTGAGAATGAAAAATGGAGGCGGAGGAATCAGGCTCCCTGACTTCAGACTATACTACAAAGCTACAGTAATCAAGACAGTATGGTACTGGCAAAAAAACAGAAATATAGGTCAATGGAACAGGATAGAAAGCCCAGAAATAAACCCACGCACATATGGTCATCTTATTTTTGATAAAGGAGGAAAGAATATACAATGGAGAAAAACACAGCCTCTTCAATAAGTGGTGCTGGGAAAACTGGACAGGTACATGTAAAAGTATGAGATTAGATCACTCCCTAACACCATACACAAAAATAAGCTCAAAATTGATTAAAGACCTAAATGTAAGGCCAGGAACTATCAAACTCTTAGGAAAACATAGGCAGAACACTCTATGACATAAATCACAGCAAGATCCTTTCTTACCCACCTCCTAGAGAAATGGAAATAAAAACAAAAATAAACAAATGGGACCTAATGAAACTTAAAAGCTTTTGCACAGCAAAGGAAACCATAAACAAGACGAAAAGACAACCCTCAGAATGGGAGAAAATATTTGCAGATGAAGCAACTGACAAAGGATTAATCTCCAAAATTTACAAGCAGCTCATGCAGCTCAATATCAAAGGAACAAACAACCCAATCCAAAAATGGGCAGAAGACCTAAATAGACATTTCTCCAAAGAAGATATACAGATTGCCAACAAACACATGAAAGGATGCTCAACATCATTAATCATTAGAGAAATGCAAATTAAACTACAATGAGATATCATCTCACACTGGTCAGAATGGCCATCATCAAAAAATCTACAAACAATGAATGTTCGAGAGGGTGTGGAGAAAAGGGAACCCTCTTACACTGTTGGTGGGAATGTAAATGGATACAGCCAGTATGGAGAACAGTATGGAGGGTCCTTAAAAAAATAAAAATAGAATTACCATATGATCCAGCAATCCCACTACTGGGCATATACCTGGAGAAAACCATAATTCAAAAAGAGTCATGTGGACTTCCCTGGTGGTGCAGTGGTTGAGAGTCCACCTGCTGATGCAGGGGACATGGGTTCATGCCCCGGTCCAGGAAGATCTCACATGTCGCGGAGCGGCTGGGCCTGTGAGTCATGGCCACTGAGCCTGCACGTCCGGAGCCTGTGCTCCACAACGGGAGAGGCCACAACAGTGAGAGGCCCGTGTACGGCAAAAAAAAAAAAAAAAGAGTCACGTACCAAAATGTTCATTGCAGCTCTATTCACAATAGCCAGGACATGGAAGCAACCTAAGTGTCCATCGACAGATGAATGGATAAAGAAGATGTGGCACATATATACAATGGAATATTACTCAGCCATAAAAAGAAATGAAACTGAGTTATTTGTAGTGAGGTCGATGAAACTAGAGACTGTCATACAGAGTGAAATAAGTCAGAAAGAGAAAAACAAATACTGTATGCTAATACATATAGATGGAATCTTAATAATAAAAAAAAATGGTTCTGAAGAACCGGGCCGGATGGGAATAAAGATGCAGACGTAGAGAATGGACTTGAGGACACGGGGAGGGGGAAGGGTAAGCTGGGACGAAATGAGAGAGTGGCATGGACATATATACACTACCAAGCGTAAGGTAGATAGCTAGTGGGAAGCAGCCGCATAGCACAGGGAGATCAGCTCGGTGCTTTGTGACCACCTAGAGGGGTGGCATAGGGAGGGTGGGAGGGAGGGAGACGCAAGAGGGAGGAGATATGGGGATATATGTACATGTATAGCTGATTCACTTTGTGATACAGCAGAAACTAACACACCATTGGAAAGCAATTATACTCCAATAAAAAATGTTTATAAAAAAGAGCATTTTGGACAATAAATAAAAATGAAGACCTTTATCCTGCAAAGAATATTTCTATCTGTTGTTCTCTGCTTTTTTTCTCACAAACCACAACAAAAAGCAGCCTGCAGGACTGGTACCTGTGAATTTTGATTAGATAATTTTCCACTGAGACAGACAGAAGCTGTCATGTATCCTGGGTTTTAAAGACAAGCCATGGGCTCACTTGAGTGCCAGCAACACTTTTAATTCTGCAATAAATGGCTTTTCTACAGGGAGGCTTGCCGCATCCATCTTCCTTTATCATTTCTAGGGCTAGGTGTTGGCAGAGGGTCCTTAGAAAGAGGCCAACTCCACCACTAATCACTAGGAGAAAATAATTTCCTGAAAATATTCCTATTTTTTTCCCAGGGGACATACCTGACGAACGTGGTAAGAGGAGCCCAGAAATTCGAGTCCTGATTGGAAAACATAAAGAGGGAGTAGGGGCGGTATCTGAAAGACGGTGAGGCCAATCCCAAGGTGGGACATTATCTCTTTAATTGCAAGGTCTGCACATGTGCTTTCCCATCAGAGCTAAAGGAACCCTAGTGACAGAGGATGGGATTCAGTCAAGATGGTGACCAAACAGAGCTAATAAATCAACCTGTTTCAGGAACGAGAATAGAATAGAACTCCACACAGTAGGATCATGTGGTACCTGCATCCCTCATCTCTCCCCATATTCTCAGCCTTCCTTTCCTCTGTCCCATTCTGATTCCTCATTCCTGGCTCACAGCAAGCCTCCTACGACAACCTCGGCCAAGATGATTGAGCTCTGCCTCTCCCCAGCATCCAGGACATTATTCTCATTGATTATACTGGCATTTCATTATGTTTGATTTAGCAGCTGTTGTATACTAGTCAGTATTGTTCTCTGATTCTTTTTTGTCAGTAAAACTTGTCTTCCCACACATTTCCAGGTCAAGGGTTATCTCTTAACTTTTTACTTTTTGTTCGCTAGAGTATAGTGCAAGCTAAAACACTCAGTATTTGATAAACTGGACTGAAGTAAGTAACTCAGGGGTTACACGGCCTAGATTTGTCCTTCATCGTTCACTATACCTGGCACATGTGTGAGCATCAGTAGGCACAGATATGCTTTGTGGGCACAAAGGAGGAGACACAGACAATTTCCCAGCTGGTGCCACAAGCCCAGAAACTGTCAGATTTCTATACCAAGAAGCTCTGCCATGAAGCCCCCTTCTCTAGAAATGAAGAGATACTGATTATCAAAGGGAGACAAAGGACCCAGGAGAGAGGAAGAGGGAATTAAAGCAAGTAGCCTCCCCTTCTTCATCTCTTTCTTGAAAGACAGAGGACGGAAGGAAGAAAGGAAGGAAGGAAGGAAGGAAGGAGGGAGGGAGGGAGGGAGGGAGGAACAGAGGAAGGAAGGAAGGGAAGGTGGAAAGAAAATAACAAATGTTAGCATGGATGTAGAGAAATTGGAATCCCTATATACTGTTGGCAGAAGTGTAAAATAGTGCAGTCATTATGGAAAACAGTAAGGCACTTCCTCAAAAAATTAAAAGCAGAATTACTGTATGATCCAGCAAGTCCACTTCTGGGTATATGCCCCAAAAAATTAAAAGCAAGGACCTGAAGACATATTTGTCCACCCATATTCATAGCAGCATTATTCGCACCAACCAGAGGTAAAAGCAACCCAGTGTCCATCAACAGATGAATGAATAAACAAAATGTGGTCTGCACATACAGTGGAACAGTGTTTGGCCTTAAAAGGAAGGAAATTCTGACACATGCTTATGCGGAGTGAAATAAGCCAAACACGAAAAGACAAATACTGTATGATTCCATTCATATGAGGTACTGAAAACAGTCAAATTCATAAAGACAAAGTAGAATGGTGGCTGTCAGGAACTAGGGTCAGAGAAGTTTGGGGAGTTAGTGTTTAACAGGTACAGAGTTTCTGTTTTACAAGATGAAAAGAGTTCTGTAGATGGATAGTGGTGACAATAGCACAAAAATGTGGATGTACTTAATGCCACAGAATTGTACACTTAAAAATGGTTAAGATGAGGCCTCCCTGGTGGAGCAGTGGTTGGGAGTCCACCTGCCGATGCAGGGGACACGGGTTTGTGCTCTGGTCTGGGAAGATCCCACATGCCGCGGAGCGGCTGGGCCCGTGAGCCATGGCCGCTGAGCCTGCGCGTCCGGAGTCTGTGCTCCGCAACAGGAGAGGCCACAACAGTGAGAGGCCCGCGCACAGCAAAAAAAAAAAAAAAAAAAAAAAGGTTAAGATGGTAATTTCTACGTTATGTATATTTTACCACAACTAAAAATAAATTTTAGCGTAGACCACAAGAAAGGGTTAAATAAAGGTTAGTTGCCTGGAGGTGGGAGGGAGGAGAAATATTAGGGGTGAGTTTTCCCTTCCCCCAGAATGATGCAAAGTGTGACTGAACCCCAATCACACTGCTGCCCTCACGTCACCATCACACCTACCGATGGGGACAGACCTCCCTCCATGTTTCCTGTCACTCCCTTCAGTTCTATGTTTGTGAGTTATCTTCATTCATAAGAAATATATACTCCATACGTGTGCCTGTGTGCTGGGGGAGAGGAGGAAAGAGACACAGCTGACCCTCACTAGGCCTGTATCCTTCAAAAGCGTTACACTGGATGGAACCATACCCCGCCTTCTCAAACCCAGACACTGCCTTTATCAGTGAGCACCCAGGTGTGGCCACATACCCCCCTCCCCCCAGTTTTTAATTAACCTCTTAGCCCACCCAAGAGGCAAATTTATTTAGACTCAAAGTAGACAGTGATATGTCTGTTTAATTAGAGGTTTTATCCCTGTTGGAAAGCGCTGTTAATTCAATCACTATCTCCCCATCACAACCCAGCAAGGACTTCAGTTGCTGCAGACACTTAAGCCCACAGGAGAAGAGAACAAAAACCTATAAATCTATAATAGCCAATCCTGAGTGAGGTTGGTTAGCAAAGAAGGACTAGGACTCAAATAAATTAGGCAACAGGGCTTCCCTGGCAGTGCAGTGGTCAAGAATCGCCTGCCAATGCAGCGGACATGGGTTCAAGCCCTGGTCTGGGAAGATGCCGCACAGCAACTAAGCCCGTGCACCACAACTACTGAGCCTGCTCTCTAGAGCCCGCGAGCCACAACGACTGAGCCCTCGTGCCACAACTACTGAAGCCCACGCGCCTAGAGCCCATGCTCCGCAACAAGAGAAGCCACCGCAATGAGAAGCCTGAGCACCGCAATGAAGAGTAGCCCCCGCTCGCCGCAGCTAGAGAAAGCTGCGCACAGCAACAAAGAACCAAAGCAACCAAAAGTAGATAAATAAGCTAAACAAATTTATTAAACAAATAAATTAGGCAACAGATTAATAAAGTTGAGCTGATGCTGACCATCTGGGTGGCAGGGAGACCCAACTGGGTTTTGTTACCGTTTGCTGGATGGCTCTCTGTCTCTTGGCCTCGGAAGTCCATCCCTTGCTCCTTTATTTCCTTTTGGTTTCTAGCACTGGAGACAATGCCCAGAGCTTTCTTAAACATCAGTCTCCCACAGCTGGAAGAGCCCCAAAAGATCATCTTGGAGATGAGGAAAGTAAGGTCCAGAGACAGTGAGCAACCTGCCAAAAACTGGGTACACTCAGTGACAGGGCAGGGGCGGAATTCAAGCCCGGAGGTCCTCCCACTGCACTGCTCCACGTCCTTTCCACACATCACACGTCACCTGCGTAAGCGTACAGTATCATACACCCCATCCCCCCGCAAATCAGTCAGGAGCTCACCATGGAGGCAGTCATTCATCAACCATTTTCCGTGAGTGTATTCACATGCCTTGGTCTGGCTGTGTGTTTCTGGGTGTTTCCAGCAGAGACTCACAGGCCATCTTTGAGGAAAGGCAGATGTGGCTCTTTGGTTCCAGATTCAACTTAGGAACCAGACCTCACAGAGGGAGACCTTTCTTCTAAGAGCACAGAAACAAGGATTTATTTTCCCACTTTGCCCCGGGGAAAGAAGGTTGCATGAATATAATGCCCTGTGCTGGGGTTAAATACTAACCCGTAAGGCAGGGAGCACCACCAGAACCCTCAGAGCCCAGCATCACGGAGCGGCAGCAGCCATGGCATCTCCGTGGGCAGGAGGGCAGGCGTGTCCTCACACTCTCCACCCATCAGCACCAAGTAACTGCTTTCTAAGCTTCATTTCAAAAGAGTCGACTTCCTTAGATAGCAAATAGTTTCAGAAATCCACTATGCCAGGAATAGAAAAGAGGGGAGGGAGAGAGAGAGAGAGGATCAAGGTGGCAGTTAAGGTTCTAAAATGCCCATGCTTAGCGCTAACTCACTGGCCTGAACCAAATGCTGGTAATCAAAGGGAATGCCATTAACATGTGCTAAGCTCACAGAGTTAATCAGAAATGTAGAACTTGAGGTCTGCATAATAGCCTTCACTCACCACACATTTCATGCTGCATTTTCAATTACCCCTTAGGAAATTAACTGTGCAGCTTAAATGAAATGTGTGGAATTCAGGAGAGATTAAACCTAATACAGTCCGCTAGCAAAGCTTCAGCATTCAGAAGTTTAATGAGGTGTTGATGGGAAAGAAACTGCCCTAACCCTTGCTAACCCAGACTACTATGCACAACGCACGCAGAATCACAGAGCGGCCAGGTCCTCCGCATGCTTTTAGAAAGGCTGGGGCACTGAATCTTCTAGAAGCAGCCTGTTCAACTTGTTCTCGTCCCTTCCTACTCTGACATCCAGGTTTCCCAGACCCTCCCAGGAATGACAGGAAAATGTCACACTCCACGAATCTTAATGTTTGGTTTTCCGGTTGTTTTGGTTGAGCCACTCACAAAGATTGCTACTTTCTCTCCCAAATGGTTCAACTTTTTCTTAACTGTGATTTTTTTCTAAATTAACAAACAAATGTCCTTAATGAAACAACTAATTTTTTATAAAGTGCACCATTTGTGAATTACGTTTAAGCAAAACGGGCTTCTTGAAACAGAATACAGTGTAGATGTCAAAGATGTGGATTCTCTTCCTACTCGGTCCATCGAACAAGCTGGATGATCTTGCAAAAGTCACTTCACTGTTGTGTTTCAATCCAGCAGTCATTCACACAACAAATATTTACTACACACCCACCATGGCGGAGAAGGCTGCGCTGGGTATCTGTTGGGAGGCACAGAGACATATAGAATAGGGCCCTAGTCCCCATGGAGATCAAAGTATCGGTGTGAAACTCAGCACCTGCTAAGTGCTCAATGTCAAGCAGGAGAATTCAGAGAGAAATCGCTTTGGCAGGAGGAGATCCGGAAAGGCTTAGTGGAGACAGCCACACCCAAGTTGGACTTTGAAGGATAAGTGAGATTCAACAGGCAGAAAAGGGGGAAGAAGATTAAGAGCAGAACCTGAGCAGGACAGTAAAATAAAAAAGTGCGTTCAGAAAGTAGGGGTCCAGGTCGGCTGAGCTGGTAGCAAGGGAGAGTAAGACCAAAGAGTCAGAGCCTATGAAGGTCAGCCTGAGGAACTGAGACCCCATCCTCCATCAAGCCTCGTGTTTTGGGTAGAATAAAGCAAAGGAGAGAAGACAGGAGACTAGTTTGCCAGCTGATGGGCGGGGTCAGATGTACACTAACAAGACACGAGCTAGCATGAGCACAGTGGAAACAGAAAAAAATAGACTGAAGCAAGAAATATAACAAGAAATTTCCTTCCAGTTCCAGAGTTCATCTTGGAGATAAGGAGAATATTCAAGCTGCCTGAGGTTTCCAGGAAGGTGTTGAGGATAACGATGGCAATGACATTAAGAATTTAAGCTTGGAATCTGAAAAAGTGTGTGTGTGTGTGTGTGTGTGTGTGTGTGTGTGTATACGTATATACACATATGTATACATATATATAACTGAATCACTTTGTTGAACACCTGAAACTAACACAACATTGTAAATCAGTTATACTTCAATAAAAATAAAATAGTAAATAAAAAAATATTTTAAGCTGGTTGGAAAGAACATTTTTCCATTTTAGAATGTTTGAGATTTAGGTGTTGGCTAAACCCGCAGGGGGAGGCCAACAAGAATTTAAATGAAGACCGTAGTTTGGGAGAAATCCATCACCAATACCTCATCTGTAAACTGAATTTAGACAAGATCAGTAAGTTCTCAACCCTGGATATGCATTAGAACCTGCTGGGACTTTCTGAAAGCATGGATGTCCAGGCCGTACCCCAGACCAATTAAGGCAGAATTGCTGGGGGGAGGAGGGTGGGTCTTGGCAGGCAGCACCAGTAGTATGACGCACACAAGGAAACTTCCAGCCCTTTGACAATTCTCTTCTTCACCTTATTCTGAGCAAAACTGTGGGGGGAAGGAAGTTCAATGACATTCAAATTGCCAGATACATAAAAATATTTACCTTTGATCAAGAATCCTGCACACTCAATTACATATTCCAAAGTGAGAGCTGGTATCTATGTTCCATAGATTGGCATAGATTGTTGACTGGCAACATTTTTGTCCCCCCAGGAGAGAGCTACAGAAAACAAAGGGCTGAAAGGGAAAGAAGCCAGAGAAAGTCAGTGGGTTGGGTTTGGGGACAGAGTGGGGGAGGGTTGGCCACAAATCTGAAATCGTGGCGTGGCTGCAAGTCGGGGCAGGTTGGGATCTGTGCTGCCTGGACACATTTCTCCACTATGGCCTTACTAATGATCCCACACACATTCTTTATTCCTTATGGCCTGGAAATCTTTTCCCATCTATTTTCTCATTTGATCTACAACCACCCTGTGAGCTAGACAGAACTAGCATTAATGATGATCTTTTTACAGATGGGGAAACAGAGGCCTGGTGATGGGAAGTGGCCCTTGCCCAAGTGCCCCAGCAAGCAAAGCCAGGATTGGAAAGGACACAGGGCCCAGGCCAGGATTCTTCCCACCATAGTCTGCTGCCTCCAGAGAAAGGGAAATCTAGAGAACTCAACAGAGATGTGGGCGAGGCTTCAGAGGAAAAGTGCTCTTAATTAAACATTCTCTTGGTTGGTCTATAAACCTTGTCCTCCACCAAGTTTAGAACTAGAACTCAAAGTATGGAGCAAGACAGGCTGGTTTTGTTTATTTTTTCCCCACATCTCTTCTGTTCTTTCTTCTATCCAGTGGCCGAAGTGCCCAGGAGCAGTGAACTTGGAAAATGCAGTCAGAGCAGGAAGACCGAGAAGCAAGCAGTATGTATTCTCCAGAAGCTGGCTGATCATAACTCCTAATCACCACTTAGCTCTGAAGAAAAGGCTGATGAAAACTCGGCTGGGGGTAGTACTGATGTGTCCAGCCTTATGCTTCCCTTGGGCACATGGCAGGTACTCAAATATTTGCCAAACAAGAACTGGAGATTCTACTCTGGGGACTTCATACTCTCTTGCCATGGAAAACACAACTTCACTTCGACCAAAAAACAAACAAACAAACAAAAAAACCCTCAACTTTACATTGTATTCCATTTACATCAATTAACATGACACGTATAAGCCAACATAAACCCCCATACTCAGAGAGAATCATAGGGTTACATCTACGCTCTCAGGAATCAATGGGTTTTGACATCCACTCATGCAAAAAAGGAGTGTGTTGTAGGATACACAGAAATTCCGACACTAGAGACAGACCTCATTCCACCTCTCAGGAGCTATGTGTTCTTTCCCAGCTCTTTCTCTTTCTTCTCCATTTCTCTTTGGAGGATTCCTCTGCATTATATCCACAAGCCTGTGTCTATTAGGCCTTTCAGGATTCTGTTTCCTGGTTCAAATTCTCAAAATAGAGAACCTGATTGGGTGCTGGTCAGCCAATGGATTGGCTGAACTTTGGTCAGGTATCCACCACAGGTCCAATCAGGGGAGGGGAGGGTGCCTGGTGTCAGCATGGCTCCCTGGTCCCACCCCTCCTTCAACTGAGGCTATAGGTAGGGGAGAAGCAATTTTGAAAAGGAGGCTGTGGGTAGGACAAGCATCCAAAAACATATCTATTAGGATAACTGTCCTATATAATTGTGCTGAGAAGTCGTTTTAGCTAAATTAGCTGAAATAAAGACCAAGTTTGTAGGTCCCTATACCTCCATGAATCTGCATACTACCTATCTGTGCATGAGTCTTATGCTCTATCTCCCAGTACAAATTAGGAGATGAACCCCGTTTTAAAACTGTTATGTGTTTCAGGTGAGTTGGACCTTGAGTGTTGATTGCAGTAGTGGCTTTAAATTTTCAATATTCTTTCTTTGAAATAAATCTGTTTATAGTCACTATGTTAATTGATGTAAATGATACACAATTTAGAGATTTGCTTTTCTGTCCAAAAACAGCTATTTTTCTTAACAGCACAGCAGTGAGAAGAGTGGCATCAAAAGAAGAAAACCTAAGTCTTGTTTGGCAAATATTTGGTTACCTATCACGTGCCAGCACCATGCTAACCTGGATATGACATCACTTCATCCTCATACCTCCCCTCCAAGGAAGGTGTCATGATCTCCACTGAGCAAACAAGGAATCTTTTCTTTATTCAGAGAGTTTAAGCAATAGATCTGTAAGAGGAAAGAGAAAATGTGACTCCTGACTGCAAGGAGTTAACACTTTAAAGAGTTTAGTGTAGTGTGAATCCTAGAGCCAGACTCTCTGGGGCTGTGTTACTTTGGACAAGTAACTAATATCTCTCTGCCTCAATTTCCTAAACCTGTAACAAAGTGGTAATATTTTTTTTTTTTTTTTTTTTTTTGCGTTACGCGGGCCTCTCACTGCTGTGGCCTCTCCCGTTGCAGAGCACAGGCTCCGGACGCGCAGGCTCAGCGGCCATGGCTCACGGGCCCAGCCGCTCCGCGGCATGTGGGATCTTCCCGGACCGGGGCACAAACCCATATCCCCTGCATCGGCAGGCGGACTCTCAACCACTGTGCCACCAGGGAAGCCCCAAAGTGATAATATTAGTCTCTATCTCATACAGTAGTTGCTCTAAGAATTGAACAAGTCACTAAATGAAAGACACTTAGAAGAGAGCCTGGAATATAGTAAATGCTCAAAAATGCAACCAGTTATTATTATTATTACTAAATGTGCAAATATTTAAGTGCTAAGTTGAAAGGAGAGTGACATGGGTGGGAGCTAATCAGCCTGGAAAGGCTTCATGGGAAAGTTGGGACTTGAGGAAAATTAGGTCTTAAAAATGGGAGAGATGCAGGTAGGTGGAGAGAAGAGGGTGGGCAGCTCACCCTGAAGTCAGTGAGGTGCAGCATATGGGCAGAGGCAAGGCAGGGCTGACCGGAACCAATCGTCCTCTGAGGATCTCTGTGTGTGCCTGGGTGTCTGGGAAGGAGCAGGGCGTACCAAATGGATGGGTGGGATGGGGCCAGATGGACAGTCAAAAGAAGAGGTTAACCTTCCAGAGAGCCACCAGAAATTCTAGAACAAATGAGAGGCTTGATGAAGGAGATGTTTGAGAGAGAAGCAGAGTGCAGAGTTAATCAGAATGAAAGGAAGCACAGCCTTCCTGCTTCTGATATGGTTTCATGGGTTATACAGAGAAGCCCACTCCAAGACTATGCAAACCCAAAGGCAGTAGACCTCCTTTCCTTACACAGATAAGTCAGTTCCCCATTCTGGGCCACAGTTTTCTCATCTATAAAATGTGGAGATGGAGACAGAGCAGGGGTGTACAGCAAGATCTGGTGAGTTATGAGAAGTGGCATATTACTCTCTTCCTCTTTCTCTTACCACCTCTCACCCAGTCTCGGAATCCACCTTGGCGAGAGTAAATAGCACAGCTCAAGTTGGCAAAATAGCCTGAAGGCCTTACATAGTTGGAAGACTGTAGAGATAAAATGACCTTTCTCTCCTCAGTGTCTGCCATCATTTCTGTAACTTCTAGGTATTTTTCAGAAGTCCTGGCTCCTTCACTTAGCAACCTGAGGAGTGTGAGCTTGTCCTGATGCCTCTGGGCTTCAGTGTTGTCAACCATAAAGTGGGATAATAATTCCTGAGCTGCTACTCTCCAGAGGGCTGTGAGGAGCGCATGAAACTAAGGAATTCTGAAAACAAGCGCACTAACATTTGCATTAAAGAGTTCCCAGAAGAAGAGAGAGCAAAAGGAACAAAGCAGATCTGAAAAAAACTAACAGCTGAAAACTTCCCTAACTTAGGAAGGGAAATAGACCTCCAGGTCCAGGAAACACAGAGAGTCCCAAACAAGATAAACTCAAAGAGGGCCACACCAATGCACATTACAATTAAAATGGCAAAAATTAAAGACAAAGAGGGAATCTTAAAAGCAGTGAGGAAAAAGCAACTAGTTACAATACATGTAAGTGAACTTCCATAAGAATGTCAGATGACTTTTCAGCAGAAATTTGCAGGCCAGAATACAGTGGCACAGTATATTCAAAGTAATGAAAAAACCTACTCCAAGAATATTCTACCAGGCTTTCATTCTGATTTGAAAGAGAGAGAAAGAGTTTTACAAACAAACAAAAGCTAAAAGAGTTTAACACCACTAAACCAGCTTTGTAAGAACTTTTAAAGGGGCTTCTCTAAACTGAAAAGACCAAACTAGAAATATGAAAATTTTGAAAGAAAAAATCTCATTGACAAAGGCAAACATACAGTAAATGTAGTAAGTCTAATTGGTACAGGCAAACATACACTTATAAAGCTAGTAGGAAGGTTAAAAGGCAAAAGTAGTAAAATCATCTATATCCATAATAAGTAAAGAGATACACAAAACAAAAAGATGTAAAGCATAAGGTCAAAAACAGTACACTTTTCTGGGGGAGGGGAAGTAAAAATGCAGGGTTGTTAGAATGTATTGAAACTTAACAGATCAATAACTTAAAATAATCATATATTTGTGTGTTTGTGTTGTTATATATGAACTTCACAGTAACCAAACCAAAAACCTGTAACAGATACACATACAGAAAAAAGAGAAAGGAATCCAAACATAACACTCTAGACAGTCATCAAATCACAAGGGAAGAGACAAAAAAAAAAAAAAGGAACAAAAAGGAACTACAAAAACACCCAGAAAACAATTAACAAGATGGCAATAATTACTTTAACTGTGAATTGACTAAAGATGCTAATCAAGAGACATAGAGTAGCTGAATGGATACAAAAACAAGACTCATCTATACGCTGCCTATAAGAGACTCACTTCAGATCTAAAGACACACAGATTGAAAGCGAAGGGATGGAAACACATATTACATGTAAATAGAAGTGAAAGAAAGCTTGGGTTCCATTACTTATATCAGACAAAATAGACTTTAAAAACAAAGACTGCTACAAGAGACAAAGAAGGACATTACATAATGAAAAAGGGATCAATTCAACAAGATATAACACTTGTAAATGTAGATGCACCCAACATAGGGACACCTAAATACATAAAACAAATATTAGCAAACATAAAGAGAGAAATGGACAATAACACAGAAATAGTAGGTGACTTTAACACCCCACTTACATCAATGAACAGATCATCCAGACAGAAAATCAATCAGGAAACAATGGCCTTAAATGACACATTAGACCAAATGGATTTAAGTGATATATATATAACATTCCATCCAAAAGCAACAACATAAACATTCTTTTCAAATGCACATGGAACATTCTCCAGGATGGATCATGCTAGGCCACAAAACAAGTCACAATAAATTTAAGATTGAACTCATATCAAACCCCAATGTAATAAAAGCCATTTCTGACAAACCTACAGCCAACATTATATTCAATGGGAAAAAGCTGAAAGCATTTCCTCTAAGCTCAGGAACAAGACAGGGATGCCCATTCTTGACACTTTTATTCAACATCTTATTGGAAGTCCCAGCCACAGAAAGCAGACAAGAAAAACTAAAAGGAATCCAAATAAGGAAGAAAGAAGTAAAACTGTCACTGTTTTAAGATGACATGATACTATATATAGAAAATCCTAAAGACACCACCAAAAAATCATTAAAATAAATGAATTCAGTAAAGTTGCAGGATACAAAATTAATATCCTGACATTTGTTCCATTTCTATACGCTAACAATGAACTATCAGAAGGAGAAATTAAGACAATCCCATTTACAACTGCATCAAAAATAATAAAATACCTAGGAATAAACCTAACTAAAGAAGTTAAAAACTTTTACCTTGAAAACTATAAGACATTTGCAAAACAAATCAAAGACAACACAAACAAATAGAAAAATATACCGTGCTCATAGAAGAACTAATATTGTTAAAATAACCATATTACCCAAGGCAATCTACAAATTGAATGAAATCCCTTTCAAAATACCAATGGCATTTTTCACAGAACTAGAACAAATAATTCTAAAAGTTGTATGGAAACATAAAAGATCTTGATTAGTCAAAGCAATCTCAAGAAAGAACAAAGTTGGAAGTATCATGCTCCCTGATTTCAAATTATACTGCAGACTACAGTCATCAAAGCAGTATGATGCTTATTTACCTCTCTGAGCCTCTTTACTTCATGTATAAAATGGAGATAACAATACCTATGTTATCTGTCTTATATATATTATATCTTATTAATGGTGACATCTACCAAAAAAAAGCTGTGTGACCTTGAATAAGACACTATTATGCCTCAGTTTTCTCACCTGTAAAATGGAGAAAATACCTAAATCATAAGGCTATTTGACTTTTCAAGAGGGAGAACCACATTTAAGATGGTTTCTAATTAAATGTGGAGTCTGACTGTAAAGCTTTAGTAGTATTCATTCTTTAAAAGTTCAAGTTGAAAAAAATATCTGAATGAGGATTCTCAGAGAATCTCGGAATGCAACTGCAACTTATTAATGCTCCAAAACTTCAAATGGAAAAAATATACTTGATTTTGGATTCAGAGAGAATCTCAGAATGTGGATAACATGGAACTTTTTTTTTTTACATCTTTATTGGATTATAATTGCTTTACAATGTTGTGTTACTTTCTTCCGTACGACAAAGTGAATCAGCTATATGTGTACATATATCCCCTCCCTTTTGAGCGTCCCTCCCACCCACCCCATCCCGCCCCTCTAGGTCATCACAAAGCACCGAGTTGATCTCCCTGTGCTATACAGCAGCTTCCTACTAGCTATCTGTTTTACACATGGTAGTGTATACATGTCAGTGTGATGTGGTTGGTCCTAGAGTCTGCCATACAGAGTGAAGTAAGTCAGAAAAAGAAAAAGAAATACCATACATTAATGTATGGAATCTAGAAAATTAATGGAATTAATTTTTGGAATTAATGGAATCTAGAAAAATGCTACTGATGAACTTAGTGACAGGGCAGGAATAGAGATGCAGACATAGAGAGGCTGGGATGAATTGAGAGATAAAATGGAATCTTGATTTCTTGGGCTATGTCAGTAGTTTTTCTGCCCAGCTTGTGAGCTGGGTAGTAGAAAAACAGCTCAGGAAGAGAAAGAAGTCTGTTGAGAAGTTGAGCTTGGAGCTGTATGGGGCCTGGCGGCTGCCAAGGGCACATACCTCAAGGTAACCCGAACCCACAGGTGAAGAAGCAGCCACACGTAGTGCTCAGGAGGGTGGCTGTCCTCAGAGGTCTGGGCTGGTGTGCACACCACATGGCTTCATGAAGAGCTTTAATGAGCTAATCCCTGCAAACGCGCTTAGCACAGTGCCTGGATCAGAGGAAGCATTCAAGGCAAACTAGCTATTGACACTGGTTTAGTTCAATAAACACATTGAGCACTGTGCCAGGAACTGGATAAAAAGCTGAATAAATCCAGTCCTGGCCCTTGAGAAAACATGCAGAGAAAGTGTTAAAGAATCCACCCGGGCGCTAACCTACTCACAACCTTCTGGGTTTGGGCCAACAGCCAGAATGAGAGCTGTCAGGCCATCATGAGTAGAATGCTTATCTCCTATAGATGTACTTGTATAAATGTAGGTTTCATTCCTGGAGAGCCCTTTACACCAGAGAAATACCATACATACTTTATGCAACTGCAGGTATGTGCTTTTTTAGATATCTGCTAAGTATTAAATGCAAATATTAAATCTAAATACTTAATATTAATCTTTAAAATGCTATTTTGGGAGAATTTTTCAACATGGACTGGACTGGCTGAAGTAGTTTAAAATAAGAATGCAATGAAGTTTAGACAAGAGATGACATCTCTTCCTGGTAAATCTCCCAAAAGCAAGAGGAAGCATTTATTTTTTTCAGCGGTCCCTAGGTTTTCAAACTGCATTCAAAATCATGAGTCACGTGTCTCAAAAACTTTTCCTTGCCCATTTGATGCTCACAAATACCACTAAAAGTGTGTAAGCTGTAAACGTAAGTTGGGGAAGGGGCAATTTCTCTGGAAAACTTTTTCAGTGATCTTCTTTCACAGATGTTAAATGATGTCTCTGTCCTCTGGATGATTCTAGTTCTTTTGGGTCTTTTTTACTATTAACTCACTTGCCTCAGTTAAGCAACCTGCTAGTTCACACAGCTGAGTACTTACACCTCCGAGTCTCCATTTCCTTGTCTGTAAAATGGGGATAATTAATAGAAACTACCTCCAAGGACAATAAAGTTATTACATATAAAGTTATAGAACAGAGTTATTACATATAAAGCTTTTAGAACATTACCTTGATAATAAATGCTTAGTATTAGCTATTACCATAACTACAATACTATTGTAAATTCTTCAGAGCTTTTTATATCTGTACATGCTGTTTCCGTCAAATACTCCAAATAGGCCATGAGCTTTGTTTCTTAGGTAAACAAACCACCCTTTCTTTGCTTCTGTGGAAAATGTGTTTCTTTGATGTCTTATCAATCTCCTCGTAAGCATTTTAAAGAGAAATTGTATCTTTATGCCAAAGTGTTTGCTTAGTAAAAAGGCACATGAAATTTTCTCCCTCATGAAGCAGCTCATTGCATTTTTTTTTGGAGATTACAATTTATTTATTTATTTTATATTCAAATTTTTTTAACTTTTTATTTTATATTGGAGTATAGTTGATTAACAATGTTATGTTAGTTTCAGGTGTACAGCATAGTGATTCAGTTATACTGACACATGTATCTCTTCTTTTGCAAATTCTTTTTCCATTTAGGTTGTTATATAACACTGAGCAGAGTTTCCTGTGCTATACAGTATGTCCTTGTTGGTTATCCATTTAAATAGAGCATTGTATACGTCTCAATCCCAGACTCCCTAACTATCCCTCCCCCTGCCACCCTTCCCCTCTGGCAACCGTAAGAACAAAGCATGCAAATGCCAAGGTGTTCTCTAAGTCTGTGAGTCTGTTTCCGTTTTGTAAATAAGTTCATTTGTATCTTTTCTTTTTTTTTTAGATTCCACATATAAGTGATATCATATGATATCCATCTTTCTGTGTCTGACTTACTTCACTCAGTATGACAATCTCTAGGTCCAATCATGTTGCTGCAAATGGCATTATTTCATTCTTTTTAATGGCTGAGTAATATTCCATTATATACATGTACCACATCTTCTTTACCCATTCTTTATTTATTCATTTTATATTCAGATTTCTTTTTATTAAATTTTTACTGGAGTAGTTTTATCACTGAGGGTTGCACTGAAAATCTGAGGAAATCTTATTATGGTAAGAAATGTCAGAAATCAGAAGGCAGGACACAGAAGGATGGAGCAGCTACAGAAGAGTGATGGCTGAGAGGCCTGGAAGGGTCCTACAGAAGGGGGGCTGCCAGCCTGGGGGCACTTCAGAATCATTTGCACCAGACCCTCCCTACTCAAAGTGCAGTCTGTGGACCAGTAGCACTGGTAACATCTGAAATGTAGAATCTCAGGCTCTATGAGACCTACTGAATCAGAATCTGCATTTCAAAAATATACCAAGGGGATTTGTGGACACAGTAAAGTTTGAGAAGCACCAACTTAGGCAACTTTTTAAAAATACCAATGCCCAGACATCTGTCCCCACATAAATAAAATCAGATTCCCTGAGGTTGTGGCCTGGGTTTCAGTATTTTTTTAAAAACCTCCCCCCGGGTGATTCTAATGTGCAGCTAGGGTTGGAAACCCTACAGAAGAGGAAAGCTGAACTGGGTATGGCAATATGGCCAGGCATCAACCTGGTGGAAATGGAAAGAATGCCATTCTAAGCAGAAGGATGAGTGTGAGCGCACGTGCAGAGGGACGGTGAAGCCAGATGTCACGGGGTTTGTTGTAGCTGAAACAGAAGACAGAGTCATGGGAGAGGAGGCTAGACTGTCAGAGGACAGGTCATGAAAGGTGTTTAATAAGGACTTTAGAACATAACCTGCTCAGGGAGCCTTTGAAGGGTTTACTGAGCACTAGATTTTGTGTATCAGAAAGATCACTCCATCTGCTGTAGAGAATGGATTTGACAGGAACAAGACACAGGACAGGAAGGCCAGTTACAAAGATAATGGATCAGGGACTTCCCTGGTGGCACAGTGGTTAAGAATCCACCTGCCAATGCAGGGGACATGGGTTTGGTCCCTGGTCCGGGAAGATCCCACATGCCGCAGAGCAACTAAGCCTGTGAGCCACAACTACTGAGCCTGTGTGCCACAACTACTGAGCCTGTTCTCTAGAGCCCGTGCGCCACAACTACTGAAGCCCACATGCCCAGAGCCCATGCTCTGCAACAAGAGAAGCCACCGCAATGAGTGGCCTGTGCACCACAACGAAGAGTAGCCCCCGCTCACTGCACTAGAGAAAGCCCGCGCGAAGCAACAAAGACCCAAAGCAGCCAAAAATTAATTAATTAATGAATTTTCTTTAAAAAGATAATGGATCATTCCTGATAAAGACGAAGGGCCTGGATCAGGCTAATTGTACTGAAGTTAGAGAAAGGGGGACGGGCTCCAGAACTAGCAGAGGAGGCAAACTAGGCAGGACTTTATGTGGGAAGAAAGGAACTTCACTAAGAAAACTTAAGAACAGGAATAATCAGTTACAGGGGAAAAGTCTAGCATCCCAAGGAGGTGGCTACATGGGGAAAAATTTATAAGGGGGAGGGGGAGCAGAGAAGGGATTTTAGAGTCAGTGTAGCAAGACCTAAAGTTTGCCAGGGAATTCAGGGGGAGAAGGGGCCCCTGGGAACGGACCTGGCTCAGCTTAGGGGACACAGCTATCTATCTCCCTGTATTCTACCTTGGCATTTGCATGCTTTTGTCCCAGTGGGTCGTCAGCTGCTGAAGGGCCAGGGCTTGTCCTTTCGTGCTTGTGTCCCAGAGCCGAGCCTGGTACCTAGAACACGGCAAACGCTCAACCATTGTCTACAGGATGAAGAGAGGGAGGGGAGAGACACCCCCAGAGAGAAGTTGAGAGAGCCAGGCTCTCCAAACCCAATGCAGTACCAAGCCGTCTGCTTCTCACACTGCAGTCCGAGTAGCCTCTTCCTGAAGCCCTGATCCCCATGAGTGAATGAGACCCGTCCTTCTCAAACTTCCACATGCATGCGAATCATCTGCGGGTTGGGGGAGTGGGGGGAGGATCTTGGTAAAATGAAGATTCTGACTCAGTAGGGATGGCGCAGGGCTGAGATTCTGCATTTGCTAATGATGTGCACTTTAAGTCTCAAAGAACTACTTAAAAGAAACAGACCTGGGACCTGTAGCCCAGGCAGCAGCAGCTAGGGTAACCTGGAAATTTTCCCCCAAATGGTATCTCTATTCTTCTGGCTCATTTTTAAGAGAATAAAGATCAGACCTATGAGCAGATGAAGAGATGGTGTCCCACCTTTGGGCTCTGAAAGGCATGGAGGTGGGAAATAAGACTCATGTGTCTAAGGGGGAAAAATATCAAGGATTCACTGGGCTGCAGGAACAGCAGAAGGTGGGTGTGAGATCTCCTCCCGAGGCCAGACTCTGACTCAAGAGGGAGGGTGTGGGGTAGGCCTATTTCTAAAACCCCCTCCCCCTGGGTCCTGCCTTCAACAACAGATTTTCTTATCTCTCTGCACTCTGAATTCCTTTCTATCTGCTGAAATCAGGATGATTACAGCCTTTATCCCTGCCATTTCTGGAATCTCTAATCTTGTAATGCATTTAAAATGCATTCGTGTAACTGCCTTCATCTGGCTTGCTGCAGCTGGAGATGGGTCTGATAAGAGAGCTCCCCTAACTGCCTGCAGATAGGAAAGGGAATTTGGGGCGAGCACAAAGCATGAAGGGAGTTACATGGAGCATCATGCTCCCCCGGCAGTTCTCCAAGTGACGTTCTTCTTGCAGCATATCCAGGTGGGCTTCTGGCCAATCTCTTCTCTATCAAGGCTTACAACAGACCAGTACATTTTCCTGCTTGCACTTGTGGAAAAGTAAATTAATCTTTTACCTTTGAAACTCCTCGGTTGAACTTTCAACGTCCTCCCTCATTGTGTAACCTCACCAGCCACTGCACAGGCAGGGCAAGCTCATTGCTATCACCACTGTTCTTTTGCTTGTTTATTCTTGCTGAGGATGCCCTCCCTCTGCCTATTCACTCTTCAAGGTGCAGCTCAAGGCCTGCCCTCTCCAGGAAGCTCCCCTCACCATCCTCTCTAGAGTCCTGGTTCCCTCCTGCCTCCTGCCCTGAGCCAGCAACACAGAACTTCAGAGAGCACTGTAATCTGAGCACTTCTGTCTCTACGTTTTTCTACTCCAACAAGACTACAGATTGCCTGAAGGCGGGGACCAAGTCTTTTTCTTTTGCATTCTGCTCAGAACCCGGTTGAGTGACAGGCCTGCATCGGTGGCCAGTAAGCATTCCCTCATTTATTCCATTATGCATCGCTGACCACCTATTTTTAGGTGGTGAATCTGGTGCAGTGGATTTTTAAGTGGCACGCAGAGTTTATGGTTTGCAAGGACCACAAGATTCATAGGCCAAAATTTAAGGATTTGGAGCTGAACACAAACTCATTTGAGAATTTTATGTCTTCTTGCCATATTCCTCTCCTTCATCCTTATACCCTAAATAATAGTGGAATTCGCACATAGCAGTAGTAATAGTAGTAGTGGCGGTGGTGGTAGTGGTGGTGGTGGTAGTGGTATAGTGGTGATAGTAGTAGTGGCTCCTACCCAGTCTGTCACCCCTCGTTACCTTTCTGACCTCTCTTATCCCCTCGTCCTCTGCACTCCAGACAACTGATCTCCCTTTTGTTCCTTGAAAATACCAGGCATGCTTCCACCTCAAGGCCTTTGAACTTGCTCTTCCCCAATTAGGCACATGGCTCACTCACTCACCTCCTTCAGGACTTTTCTCAGAGGGAAACTGCTTAGTGAGGCTTTCTGGACCATGCTATTTATAATTACAAACTCTCCTACATGGTTGGTAGGAATGGAAATTGGTGCAGCCACTGTGGAGAACAGTATGGAGGTTCCTTAAAAAACTAAAAATAGAGCTACCATATGATCCTGCAATCCCACTCCTGGGCATACATCCAGAGAAAACCATAATTCAAAAAGATACATGCACCCCAATGTTCATTGCAGCACTATTTACAATAGCCAAGACATGGAAGCAACCTAAATGTCCATCGACAGATGAATGGATAAAGATGTGGTACATGTATACAATGGAATATTAGCAATAAAAGAATGAAATAATGCCATTTGCAGCAACATGGATGGACCTAGAGATTATCATACTAAGTGAAGTAAGTTAGACAGAGAAAGACAAATATCATACCATAGCACTTATATGTGGAATCTAAAATATGACACAAATGAACTTATTTACAAAACAGAAATAGATTCACAGACATAGAAAACACACACGGTTACCAAAGGGGAAAAGGGGAGGGGGGAGGGAGGGGGGATAAATTAGGAGTTTGGGATTAGCAGATACACAATACTGTATCTAAAATAGATAAACAACAAGGACCTACTGTATAGCAAAGGGAACTATACTCAATATCTGGTAATAAATCATAACGGAAAAGAATCTGAAAAAGAATATGTATATATGTGTGTATGACTGAATCACTTTGCTGTACACCTGAAACTAACACAACATTGTAAATCAACTATACTTCAATAAAAAAAAATTATAACCCACCCATTTGCTCCCCTCCAACACTGCCTCCCTTCCCCGATTGATTTTTCTCCATAACACATATCACCACCTCATGTACAAAAAAATGGATTTCCGGGCTTCCCTGGTGGCGCAGTGGTTGAGAGTCCGCCTGTCAATGCAGGGGACACGGGTTTGTGCCCCGGTCCGGGAAGATCCCACATGGCGCGGAGCGGCTGGGCCCGTGAGCCATGGCCGCTGAGCCTGCGCGTCCGGAGCCTGTGCTCCGCAACGGGAGAGGCCCCAACAGTGAGGGGCCTGAGTACCGCAAAAAAAAAAAAAAAAAAAAAAGGATTTCTGTATTGTTTGTTATCTGTCCCTCCTGGTGGAATGTAAGCTACATGATGGCAGGAAGTTTTTGTTTTCTTTTGTTTTTTTTTTTTTTTTGCCATACGCAGGCCTCTCACTGCTGTATTAAATAAACATATTTAATATGTTTAAAAAATTGAACTAGAACATCAAAAACAATTCCATGGATATAGTTGCTTAGTATGAGCTTAAGTTTTTTAAAGTGAATAAATTTTAAACTGTAATGGTAAATTGTAAGTGATTGTTCAAATAATTAAAATATAAGGTAAATAGTAAAGAAAAATATTAGATAAATAGAAATATAAGTTCCACCCAGATGTTACAAAATCATGACAGTGGTCAGCAAAAGACTGAAATTTGACTCCTACTGGGTTAGTGATAGGTCGGTAATTTGATGGTGTTGATACTGTGAATTTTTCAAAAACTCTAATCTCTGTGTTAATCATAATGCTGTTTGGTTTTCAGTATCTCTGAGATGTGCCAGTGTAGCATTTCTATCCATTGAATATATTGGGCTCAGAATTTATTTCAATTTGGTGTTCTGTACAAACCTAGTATTTGGTTAGCAATGAAATAATGAATGGCAATAATAATAGGTAATATTTATTTATAATAATGATAAGTAATATTTATTGCTAAGACTTTTAGATTCATTATTGCATTCACCTCTCACAACCTTATGAAACAAGCACTATTATAATCTCACTTGACAAATGAGAAAACTAAGGGTTTAGAATTCCATGAATTTGCTCAAGATATCAAAACTAGCAAATCAGCTAGAATTCAAAGCTAGGGAGTCTGAATTCAAATCCAATCTTTTAATCATGATGGTTTTGCTTTTCAAACTATGATATTTATCATTTTATTTATGAATTTTTGAACTACACAGTAAAAAAAAAATCAAGCTTCTCTATTTTTTAGGAAACCTATGAATGAAGATGAAATTAATATATTTCCTCCTACCATCTTTCCCTCCTATTACCCAATTTTGGTTGTTAACATTCTTTTCTGCTATTTTTTTAATTCTATACCTTTATATTTATTGATATCCTGTTACTTGATTTGCAGATTTAAACAATATCTTTGGACCCACCACAAGAAATGAGAAAATTCGTAAATACTTACATTGCCCACCTTATCATTCTCTCTACCATCTGATATTTTTAATTATTTTTGTACATTACCTTTCTTCATAATGTTCACATTGTGTTCTGAGCCATAATTGCCACTGCTGTTAGTTTTATTGCTGCATTTAGATAGATTCAATCCCTACTGCTAGTCCTTTCTGCTCTAGCTCCCCCACTGACCTTTTATACAACTAAACATCCTTTAGTAGTTTTTCAAGGTCTTGTGAGGACTATATTTAGCACTGCTACATACACCTGTGCAGGTTGTGCATAAGGCATATTTCCAGGGAGCACCATTCATATTACAGTCTACGGAATGCCATATATACATATGACACATGTGGCAGCCTTGACTACATTCTTTTTTATTATTCATTTTTTTATTGAAGTATAGTTGATTTACAATGTTATGTTAGTTTCTGGTGTACAGTAAAGTGATTTAGTTCTGTGTCTATATATAGAGAGAGATATATATAGAGAGAATATATATATTCTTTTCCATTACAGTTTATTACAGAATATTGAATATAGTTCCCTATGCTATATAGTAGGACTTTGTTGTTTATCTGTTTTATATACAGTAGTTTGTTAATCTCAAGCTCCTAAATGACTGCCTTCTTCAAGTTCTGTCATATTTGAAAATGTCTGTCATTGTTTATTTACTTTCGCACAGTTTATCTGCGTGTAACATTTTTTTTCTTTCCCTGAGGACTTTCTCATCATTGCTCTAATCATTACTGAAATGCTTTCTAACATTAACTAATACCATGGAGAAGTGTGATATGTGAAGCTGGTCTGTGTGCCAAACTTGATTTTATGGATTCTTAAAAGTTAGATGATTAGGGTTTTGCTGCTCTGATAGGTTAGAAATAACATCTTATTAGTAGTACTGTTGATGGACGTGTCCCTTATTATTCCTTTTATTATTTTATTATATGTGTATATATTAATATTATAGAATACATGTTATATATAATTATATATTATGTGTAATTAATATATTATATTTTATATATTTGCTTGCTATTAAAAACAAAGTTGGACATCTTTTCATGTGTTAAACTCTTTTAATTTGCTTTTCTGTGAGCTGGTTGTTCATGACCTTTGTCCATTTTTCTATTGGTTTGTAGGTCTTTCTCTTGATGATTTCTAGAAGTTCTATTAGAGAGATTAGGCCCTTGCAGATCAAGACATGCCTCCTCCAGCAAACTTCACTTGAGTTATATACTAAGAGAGACTAAGAGAGACTAAGAGTGCCAGCAAAGTAGCAGATGCAAAAGGGGTTTAACTTGGGGGCCATGACATGAGATAAACTACAGCAAAGGAAGGAAAGGGTTAGCCATCCATATGCTTAGTACTTCTTATTTGGGATCTGTGAAGACTTTAGCTTGTGAGGGCAGAATTCACTATGTGTCCTGAACATGGTGCTCTGAGCCTGCCCATTCCATAGCCCCCTTAAGAGCGAGAGGCCAAAGCAATCATTTGCCTCTAAAGCCAGGTAACACCCTCCACCCCCTACAAAACTGGGCACCTGACTCCAAAAGCAGCCTTCTGGGGACTTCCCTGGTGGTCCAGTGGGTAAGACTCTGCGCTCCCAATGCAGGGGGCCCGGGTTCAATCCCTAGTCGGGGAGCTAAATCCCGCATGCATGCCACAACTAAGAGTTCACATGCCACAACTGAGATACCTCGAGCCACAACTGAGACCTGGCACAGACAAAATCAATAAATAAATGTTTAAAAACAAAACAAACAAAAAAACAGCCCTCTTTACTCAACAGAGATGGCTGATACTGGCTGGTGACTAACTGAACCAATTAGATTCTTTCATAATGAGCCTGTTCATGATACACACAAAGAGGGAGATAGACACAGAGCAGAAGTAGAGAAGCATATGGTGAGAAGGACAGCAGAAGCAAATAGAAGCAGAGAGAGACAGAGAGTATAGCTGAGATGTGAGTATGGTATTGATGTTAGGGGTAGGAACAGCCAGATGACCACACCCACACAGGCAGTCACTGAGCCCTGTGGTCAGGAGAGCTGCTCTGCACCCTGAACTGTGTTCCCAGTCTGTGGAGTCAGGCTAAGTGACAGGTACTTGTCAAAACATATCAAATGGTAAATTTAAGATTTATGCATTTCGTTGTATATAAATTTTACCTCAAAAGGGAACAAAAGAACCATAAATAAGTATTAAACTCTAATAATATTCAGCTGAAGTGTTTGGGCTGATGGGTTCTGCCACTTAATTCTAAATGCATCCAAAAGAAGATGGTGTGGCAGACGGTAAAAGAGGAGCAGGTAGGGGGCCAGGTACGTGGTAAAGGTACTGCACTAAAATGTAAATGGTCGAATCTGAGTGGTAGGTATAGGATGCTCACTATAAAATTCTGCAAACTTTTTTGTCTTTTGAAAATGTTTGTCATAAAATCTTATAGACAAAAGCTTTGGGGAATCGCTAACGCATGGAAAATAAATAGTCAATTACGTCAAAATGAATCAACAGAGGAAGAAAAGAAAACAGCACAGAAATTAACTGAAAGAGAGAGCCAAAAAAAAAAAAAAAAAGTGTTGGGTTCAGAGTGAATAGGCCTCAGTTTTAAAAGAACAAAGATTGGGACCCATGAGGAGAGAGCAATCAAAGGGAATGTGTAGGTCTTAATAAAATTACATCTATACAGAAAACGCACAATTTAGAAATACATAAAAGTAGTAAAATGGAAAACATTAAAGTCACAGTTGGTATGGCCCTGAGAGAGAAGAAACTGGATGTGATTTGAGTACAAGAAATAAAGCTTAATACCGAGAGAGAATTTTATTATACCTAAAGGGAGTGGGTTTTAGGCATCTTTCCACAAGTCAGTAATAGGGAAAGGGAATCATGTCGAGGTAGAATTTCGTTTAATATGCAAAATGAGGATGTTTCAAAGAAAGAGAATCTCAGTTGCCAGATGTATATTTATAATGCTGCATATGAACGGGAGCCTGGGAATAATAATAAAATGTGTAACTGCCTCCCAAAAGTCATCTTTCCTCCATACAAGAATATTTCAATTGCATGTTTAAAAAAGGCAGACACATGAGAAGCCATCAGAAGTCAATCTATAATAAACAGGGTCTCTGGGCAGAGTTTGAGAAGGCTAATTGAAGAATTCATGACAACTGGGCTACCCATCGAGTCAGAAACTGATCACATTTCTGCTGTTTACTAATGACATATTCAATAAATATCTGGGCAGAAAGGGCACCTATGAAGCTACAAATATAATTAGAAATCTTCTAAGGCTTCGTGTCCTGATCTGTAAAATGGAAACAATTCTCAAGTGTCTGACTCATTATAAGTCCTCGATAAGTGTTCCTACTGATTTGTGAGAATACATGAATAAAGATGTTTACTTACATACACATGCCTGGAACACCAGAGAAAGAAGTAGATTGGTAGAATTTTCTGGATTGTGAAAGAGAAAGAAAGAAAGATTAGAGACTATGGGCTTCCCTGGTGGCGTAGTGGTTGAGAGTCCGCCTGCAGATGCAGGGGACACGGGTTCGTGCCCCGGTCCGGGAGGATCCCACATGCCGTGGAGCGGCTGGGCCCGTGAGCCATGGCCGCTGAGACTGCACGACCGGAGCCTGTGCTCGGCAACGGGAGAGGCCACAACAGTGAGAGGCCCGCGTACCGCAAAAAATAAATAAATAATAAAGATTAGAGACTATAAAGTATAAGGTGTAGGATAAAGTTTTTTTGAACATTCCATAGTAATTGCTGAAAATTATTCAATATATAGTAAATTTGGTAGAATTTAGACTGAGCTAGATTTTATTAGATCAAGAAGGAATGTTTTTGGTGACCAAAAGAATGATGGAGGGAAGAGAGCTCCAAATGTCCTTGAAGATTTGAAAGAGTTGTGATACATGTTAAAATGGGCACAACTGATGGAAAGAATAAAGTCACATGTTTGCTTGCTAGTTATAAAGAGTGGCATAGGCTCGTTGTTAAAAATTCAAATAATACCAAAATGTATAAGGCAGAAAGCCAAGGTCTCCACCTTCAATTAGATAAATGAGAATTTTAAAATAAAAGTAAATACTCCTCCTCCAACTCCCGGGACAGCTTTTAAACCACGAATTGGTCACTCCAATTTTAATCCATGAAATAGATGTACCAATTCAATCAGATTTCTGGGCTTGGGCCCAAGCATCAGTAGTTAAATCTTCCCAGTTGATTCCAATGTGTAGCAATTGGAGAGCCAGGTTTTGAGAGCTATGGTTCTCCAAGGGTAGGCCTCAAATCAGCAGCGTCAGCAACACCCGGAACTTGTTAGAAATGCAAATTTTGGGCCCCCAGGCCCACTACAACAGGTGTTCTGAGACCAGTTTCCAGAATTGGGTGGGGAGGGTAAGTGTTCCCCCCATACCAACTAGGAGCCATTCTCCAGACACCTGTTGGGCATCCTAGCATTCAACTCAATCTGACACCATCTACCCAAAGACAGCACCAGATTCTACAGGTTCAGGGCCCAGTCCCACAAGACTGAGCACCCTACCACCACCACCACTTCAGACACCCAGTTGCAAGACCAGTTTGTTACCCGTACTTCTGACCAACTGGTTATACATCAGAGGTTCCCACGACCCCCTCCTTACTTTTGATTAATTTGCTAGAGCAACTCACAGAACTGAGAGAAACATTTTACTTACTGGTTTATCATAAAAGAATGTAACTCAGGAACATCCAGAAGGAAGAGGCGCGCAGGGCAAGGTATGTGAGAAGCATCACCCTCCCCAAGTCCCGTATTCACCAACTAGGACACTCTCCAAACCCTCTCCCCTTTGGGTTTTTAATAGAGGCTTCATTACACAGGCATGCTAGATTAAGTCATTGGCCAATAGCAATTGATTCAACCTCCAGCCCCTACCCTCTCCCCGAAGGTCAGGGGTTGGGAGTGAAGGTTCCAACCCTCCAATCACAGGGTTAGCTCTGCAGGCAACCAGCCCCCATCCTCAGGTTGCCTGGGGTCATTCCAAGTCGCCTTGTTAACATAACAAAAGACATTTTACCACTCTCATCACTTCGGAGATTCCAAGGGTTTCTGGAGCTTTGTGCCAGAAAAGACCAAATATATATTTCTTGCTATAAATCACAATACCACACACTAAATAAAAACTCCAAACGGGACCCAGCAATTTGTGCTTTAACAAGCCCTCCAGGCAATTCAACGCAGCTCAAGGTTTAGAACCCCAGTCTTAGTAGGCGGAAGGCGGAGAGGTTATGATAAAGCGTGTATTGAACAGTCACTAAGATTTGCATATTTACAGTTTAAGGGTGTAACCTGTATGATAAACAAGCAACATTTGTGATATAATTAAAACACAACTTTATCTTTCACTTTCCCTTTAAAATGTAGGAGTACATTTCACCTGTTCCTACATGGGAATATGGTCAGATCCTACGACTCTTCTGCTCGCTCTGAGGCAAAATCTCCCAATTCAGAAATTTTAAGACACCTTCAAGGTGAGACTTCCCCGTTACCCTCCCAGACCCCTGGGAGGTGGCATGATGTCCCCCGTGGACTGGCACATGGGGAGAGAGGAGGGGAAGGGGTAAGGAGGGGCAAGAAATTTTCCTCGTGACTGAGAGCTTCCGCTCTCCTGGCCGGTAGATGGACGTTTAGAGCCACTTCTTCCCTCACAGGTGCTCTCTTGGACCCACTGGAGGCCACTCTGCTGGCCCCTCTGGCCACACTCCCACGACATGGGCCCCGCCTTCTGCTCCTCTGGGCACTGTTCCCCATCACCCATGGCCCTGTGTGGTCCACTCCACACGACTCCATCAGGGCTTCTTCTCTCTCTCCTTACCTTCTCCAGGGACAGGGCAGGAAGATAAATAGCATGGGGTCAACAAACCTCTGACCCCCCAGGAAGTCTTCATGCCCCCTTAGTCCCCCAAGTCCCCAGGAGTGCAGGCAGTCCACCTACCCTGCTGTTCCTGGCCCTCTGTGTCTTCCTCAGGCATAAATCAGGTCTCCCCAAGTCAGCTCTTCCCCAACTGCAGGGACACATATCAAGCTCTCTGAATGGTCCCCTGGGAGTCACCTGCCCCCACTGGACCTCCAAGGGTGTGGAGATTCACATCATGGCAACAGTCGTCACTCAAGAAAATTCTCCTAAAACTGACACAACATTGTAAATTAACTATACTTTGATTTTTTTAAGTAATAAAATAAATTCCCTCACACATTCTCTGTCCTCTTGCCTCTCCACTCTTTTTATTATCTTAAAACTGGTGAGGAGTTCAAGACATCTTGAACCAGGTTGGGGACATTTTCTCTGTAAATTGTCCATGTGGTGATTTGGTTTTGGAATATAACATGTATCATGGCTTGAGGACTGTATAGAAACTTCCATTTGAACATCCTGTTACATAAGGAGGTTCTCATGTGATCCAAAATAACCCGGTGAGGTGTGTGTCATGATTGTCATTATCGTCCAAGGTCACACATCAAAAAGAAGCAAGGAAGAGACATGGACTCAGATCTTCCAGCTCCAAACGGTGCTCTTTCAACTACCCCAGGAGATGGACCGAATTTGCTGAAACAGAAACTAGAGATGAGACATGAATATGTGTAAATATCATTTATTAAGGCTGAGGTCCAGCTTGAACTGACAGCCCCATGAGTACAGAACCGGAACGAGAGTACTCCTCAAACATATTCAAGAATCAGAAAATGTAAATAAAATGGCATCTTAGTTAAGCTTCCTTTGACCAGAAATAGTAAAGGCCAACACTTGAAATAAATGGATATGTTCACTACGTTGCTCGTGGTGATGGTTTATACATATGTCGAAACTTAGTAAGTAATCACTTTTAGATATGTACAGTTTATTGTATGTCAACTTTACCTCAATGAAATTGATTTTTAAAACTCAAACAGCGGGGCTTCCCTGGTGGCGCAGTGGATGAGAGTCCACCTGCCGATGCAGGGGACACAGGTTTGTGCCCCGGTCCGGGAGGATCCCACATGCCGCGGAGCGGCTGGGCCCGTGAGCCATGGCCGTTGAGCCTGCGCGTCCGGAGCCTGTGCTCCGCAGCGGGAGAGACCACAGTAGCGAGAGGCCCGCGTACCGCAAAAAAAAAAAAAAAAAAAAAACTCAAACAGCAAAAGTAAAGTGGGTTAGCATGGGACTTCAAAGATACAATATTGGGGATAAAGACACTCTGGGGTAACAGAAATGTGAAAAGGTCAGGGGGAGAGTTAGAAGTACAAAATGCATGTTACAAAACAGGATCATGAGGCCAGAGAAAGGAGAAAGTGAAAATTTGGGGTTTAGTGTTCCTAAGATATTGATATTCAGTGTCTGTGGAAGCTTTATTGCCTTTGTTAGGTGGTAGGAAAAGAGTTGTCAATATTTAAATATATAATATGAAACATATTTTAAAACTCTTTTAAAGATCCAATGAGATCAAGTATATATTAGCACCTTGAAAGGTATAACTGGCTAGACAAATGTAAGTGGTTACTAATAATATAAAATGTGAATAGTTAATTCAGCGTTTCCCCAGCAGACACCTTCTCTTTTCGTGTGTAATTAAATATCCTGCACATCTTTCAGGATGTGAGAGCTTTTCAAAACAGTCTTGAGTCCCACAAATGGATGTATGTCTATATTGCCATAAGCCTCTTTAAGCCTGGCCTCTCCACCAGCTGACTCCCTGTGTCCATCACCAGCAAGATTCCTGACTGATGCAGAAGCAGGCGGGCATCTCGTGCCACAGCTGTGTCGAGTTGATTTAACTTGTCCAGCCATCTGTAACAGGGAAAACAAGCTTCCCACATGTGCGTGAAGTCAACACACGGAGGGATGGGGATGGCTTCCGTCCCTTCAGGGAGATGCAGGGCCTGCAGCTTCCCTCTCAGAGCAACCTTTCAAAAGGTTTGCAGACTGTTGGAACACATTTTCCAGAAATCTCTTTAACCCTTCACAAGCCACGAGCACACATCCCTTGCCTGGCTACTTCCAAGCAGGTGATGCTCAGTGGAGAGCCACGATTCTTATGTGGTATCTGCTGGCCACACTTAGCATCTTGCTCAACAGAGGAGGGGGCAACGTCGGCCTATGTCCCTAAGTGCCTAGGACATTTTCTAATACAGACTGGGGACTCAAGAAGCATTTGTGGAAGGAAGGAAGGGTGGAAGGGAGGAAGGAAGGAAAGGTGGGAGGGAGGAAGACAGAAGGCAGAAGTGAATAACTCTCCTTGGAGGAAGCCAGAGACCCTGCAGAAATGCCCGTATGCAAACATGTGACAGCACTCTGGGGAATGTGGGAGTTTTGCAAGATGTTCTTCACCAATAGAGACTGAGTACCTTGTGGATATATGGACAAAAGGAAGGCTCCATGATTCAGGTACACTGCCCTTTCCCCCAGATTACACCTGACCTGAAGGGAGGGCCAATAAGATGTAAGTAGAAGCCTACAGCATGGAGCTTCTGGGAAAATTTGTTTCCTCATTTAAACAAAAGAAAGCCTTTCCCTTTTTACTGTTCTTTGTTCTCCCCTTCTTCTTGCCCGGAATGAAATATGATTTCTTAGATGAAAGAGTCATGTTGCTCTCCTGAGAACAAAAGCCACCCACTAGGGATGGCAAAGCGTGAAGAATAATGAGGAAGACTGAGTCCCTGATAGCACTGTGGATACTTTGCCTCGGTTCTAGTCTGCCTTCCTTCAGACTTCTTTTTATATGAGAAAAACAAAACTTCTACCTGGTTTGTCACAATCAGGTTTGCATTATAAGCTGTTAGATGTAATTATAATTGGTGAATCAGAAGCACAACATGGACACAAGCTCTCCTGGAAGCCAACCAATTTGGAGGAGAATCACAACGATGCACCCCCACGGGTCCATTCCCACGAGTTACAGTTATTGTTGTAAATTATGGACTCTCAGACTCATAAGTAAGGGGACTAAAGAAAGAACCAGATGAGGTGCTGGAAGACCCACTGAGGTTGGCCCAACAAGGTTATCATAGAGTCAGTCAATGCCCTGCCTGAAGGCAGGATTGGCTCTACTGATGGGGGATGGAGCTGGTGGGATATAGATGCAGTAGGAAGACAGCTTTTCAAGAAGACACTGAGAAGGGGGGAACAAGTGTTGGGGCCACTGGTCAGACTGTCTGCAGATTGGCACCAATGATTCACATTGGTTCTGGCCAACTGGCAAGATGATAAGAGGTGATGGCAGAAGATGATGTGTCATGGGCAAGAACCAAGACCTCCATATTCCAGCAACAGCTTCCAAGCTAGAGAAGAAATGAGCTGAGATAGATAAGTGGGATTGGTTGGACTTTTAGGCGTAACTGTCAGTGGCCCTGATCAGCTACTTGAAGACCAAGACACCAAGGAAATACGGCAGATGCTCTTGGCTGCCTACCCTACATGCGTCCCCTTAACCCTTCTTCCTCACTGCAGAGGTGAAATGCCATTCACTCACTGTCTCAGCTTCCCCAGCAGCTGGGGAACGAGCATTTGACCCAACCATGGAACCTGAGCAGAAGTCCACTGAGGGGCTTCTCAGCAAGCTTTTCCTCCTAACTAATGCATTCTTCTTCACTTGACGTAGGTTGGGATTGAGGCTGGGATTCAAATTAGTCTTGAATTGGGTTAAAAGTGAGTTAGCGGGTGAATATAGTTTTGCTATCAGGACTCTGTCCATCTGTCAATCATCAACAGAAACTTTTTTTTTAAGTCATCATTTTGTAAGAAGACAGGCTCCTCTGGTGTCTGGAAAGCAAAGCACCCTCCCAGGTGCACCCAGGGGGTTCTGGCAGTCAGGGTAGGACAAAGGAGAGCAGCAAAGTGACTCCACTGGAGAACAAGCAGGATTCATTTCACTTCTGGAAGTTGAACGGCAGCAGATGCAACTTCCTAACTGTCTGGAGTGAGCATTCCTGCTGACAGTACGCTCTCCAGGGGCTGAGGGAATGGCGTTAGGGACTGCCACCTTCTCCCCTGGGACTCCTCAGATGATTTCCATGTTCTGTTACTCCTTTCAAGTGCCTGGGACCCACCCCCTATGGAGAAGCCTTGATCCCTTAATTGCTGTCCTCAGCAGCCACAGGGATGCTCTGGAGAGAGAGGGGAGGGGCTTCCTCTGACCTGCGGGCCGGGCTCTCTCCTGTCATTCATTGGCAGCACTCCTCATGGCTCCTCTCCAGGGTTTCCATCTCCCTGACCTCGGAGCTGTCACCACTGTCAGCTCTTCACGCACTGAGGGAGTTAAGTCAGGGGACCACGAATGCACATCTATGTCAGAACCAGATTTTGACAAGACCCCAAGTAGTACCGCCAGCTTGCCTTGTTGCTGGCTTGGTAGTCACAGTTTTATAAGCCTGAGAGGGATTTAACTAGAAAGGACCCATCAGCAAAAATGGTTCACTACACTGTGTGGATCCTAAAAGCAGTAGGTTAGACATCATATTCAGCAGGCGGGCAGCTTCCCAGGCAAGAAGCATGTCGGAATGCAAGTGAGTTTGAGTTATTTTATCAAATGCGTATCCCTGAATCCGTTCCAATAAATAAAAAGGGAAGGATTTGTAAGCTAAGTTTAACTACTGTGAGTACAAGGTTACTCAAAACACCCCTCACATCTCTATTAAGAATGGTTTTAGAGGAGGACGCTCTTTAAACAGGCCACCTGCAAACCTTCCTCGAGACCGTTCACGTGAGGGAAGGAGTATTCCCTGCGGATGACTTATTGACTTCGTGTGTGTCAACTCAAGTCCTGCAGACTCATTGGACATCTCCCCTCTGCTCAGCACTGAGAAATCTGCTGGGGGAACTTCATAAGAAGGGTTGCCCCCATGAACCTGAAGCTCCTTTCATGACAAGACTTTTAAGCAGAGAAGGGTAAAAGAATGACTATAGACAGCACCCGAGGTCCGGGTGGAAAATGATAAGTGTGAGCATCTGCCGACCCCCCTTGTCCCCCAGCAAGTTGACCATCACCCACAATGAAGCCACTCCCTTTTTGTCACTGATGCTGCCCCCTCAGCACAGTGTGGCCTTCCCCCCCCCCCCGCCTCCATCCATTGGACCCACCTCTTCAAAGGCCACCTCCTCCATGACGTTCCCAGATGCCCCAGTCAGAATGAAGGACTCTGTCCACCAGACTCTCACTGCAGGCAACTTACACCGCAAACCAGGAGCCCCTTACTACAGTTTAGTGGGCAGAAGAAGGAGAAATCAGAGGTGAATCTTTCCCAGAGCTCAGTATTCTGTTTTTTTTTTTTTTGATTACACAAGTAATATATGTCTTTATTGTAAAGAAGAAAAAGAGGAACAAAGAGAGAGAGGGAGGAGGGAGGGAGGAATGAAGAAGAGAGAGGGAGGGAGAGAAAGAATGAAACAAAGAAAGAAAGAAAGAGGAAGGGAAGGAGGGAGGGAGGATGGGAGGGAGGGAGGGAGGAAGGAAGGAAACAAAACCCTTAAACACAAATAAAACTTTCTGCATTTCCACCCCCCAGAAATAACAGATGTCAATATTTTGGTAAGCCTTCTTTCTAGATGTTTCCCTACATATATATAGATAAAGATAGAGGTGGAGATGTAAGTATAAATATGGAAAGAGATAAGGCTTCTATGAAAAAGGATGAAATAATACTGCGCTATGCAGTTTTGTGAACTGCTTACTTCCTTTAGCAAGGGGTGTTGAGCCTCTTTCCATGTCAAGAAATATCCTTTTAATGTCAGGCAGGTCAGCAATTCAGCCTAATGTCCGTGCCATTTTCTCCATCGATTAGATACAGAAAAAGAAGCCACCAAACATAAAGATCAGACTCCCTCCCGAGCTGTGCCCTCCTGGGAGAGGCTGACCATGCAGCATCGCACACAGGCAGTCTGCCAGCTCAGCACCTGTGCACAGGCCCAGCCCCCAAACGCGGGCTTGGAGGCTTAATACCCAGTCCCACTCTTTTTTTTTTTTTGCGGTACGCGGGCCTCTCACTGTTGCGGCCTCTCCCGTTGCGGAGCACAGACTCCAGACGCACAGGCTCAGCGGCCATGGCTCACGGGCCCAGCTGCTCCGCGGCATGTGGGATCCTCCCGGACCGGGGCACGAACCCGTGTCCCCTGCATCGGCAGGCGGACTCTCAACCACTGCGCCACCAGGGAAGCCCCCCAGTCCCACTCTTAACTTGCACTCACTCTGGCCCCAGCAAGGTTTGAATCAAGCAACCATGGGACAGCCTCAGAGATCAAGGGATCTGCGCCTCATTTCTGGGCACTGCTGCACAGAAGTGTCTGCTGGGGACAGTGCAACACCTACACCAACCAGCCCTGAATCAGGGAGCAGAGTTTTAAGGAAAGCTGCCCCAAATCTTCAACATAATATTTACTGACTTCAGAGAATTCTGTGGTAAAAGTATGTATATTTGTCTGTTTATTTGTTATTTACCCAAATCCTGTTATACATTTAGGATGTGTCTTTATTATTATTAAAAATGAATCACTGTGAGCACATTTGCTAGACTTTGTGCACTGTCATAGATATTTTCTAAAGATAAATTTCTAGAGGTAGAATTGCTAGATCAAAGAGGATCGAATTTTTAAGGCTTTTAAAATAGCCAGATTGGCCAAGGTTATATGAATTTTAGATCTGTGTTTCAAAAAACTCTAAAGGAATGGCCTCTACCATATCCTCACCTTCGCCACCACTTGACAAAAATAAAAGACAGGGAGGGGCGACCAACCCGCCTGTTGTCCTAATTCATAGTTCTGTGAATGGTGTTCTTGACCTTTGCCCCTGGTCCCCTTCACGTCCCACCATGAGGACACAGGATAAGACAAAGGAAACCTGGTTTTCTCTGCTCTGAAGGCTTTGCAAGAGTCAGAAGAGAAGTTCTCCAGTCCTCAGGGGTCCCCTCCACCCCAGCCCACACCCCTAGCCTACTACCCAAATTTGATGATAGAGGCACAGAAACATGGCTCTGGTCTGATGAAAAAGCGTTGGCCTTTTTAGTCTCAAGCTCTAGGACTCTGAAGCCACTTCACCGGAAGACAAGTCTACTCCAGTGGGAAGGCCCCCCCAGCCACCTGCTTCCCCTCCTCTGCCCTCTGCACCAGGGCTTAGCCTCAGCTTCCCCCAATCACGACATCTTCACTCCTTCCACCCTAAAGTTCCCAGATACTGGGAGACCAAGACTGAAGTTGTATGTGTGTGTGTGCACGCGTGTGTGTATATGCCTGTATCTGTGTGCATGTGTGTCTGTATCTGTGTCTGTGTGTGTGCATGTGTGTGTCTGTATCTGTGTGTCTCTGTGTGTGCGCGTGTGTCTGTATCTGTGTGTCTGTGTGTGTGCATGGGTGTGTGTGTCTGTATCTGTGTGTGTGTGTGTGTGTGTGTGTGTTCAGCAAGTGCTCACTGAGGATGCAGAGCCCTGTACCCAGTGTTCTTAGAGACACAGAGATTTTTAAAAAGATAAGAAGGCATGGTCCTTGCCTTCAAGGAACTGACAGTCGAGCAAAGGAGACGGCTTATGTTCAGATCATGAATAATAATGACTAATATCAGCATTTTGTAGATCCCACGAGAGGTGAGGCCAATGTGCCGCAGGAGGCCAGCTTCAGGTCTGGAAAACTGAGGAGGGTTTCACAGAGGAAGTGGAATTTCAGCCCAGCGGAGATGGGGAAAGTCAGGCCAGGACAAAACAACAGCCTGAGTAAAGGCATAGCGGTGGGAAAGCACTTCTAGGAGCTGCTGAGTTCCATTTAGTGGAGGGTTGACAGCCTGAGGAAGAGGAACGGAAGATAAAGACGGGCAGGAGGGCTGAGGGCAAACTCTGAGGGCCCGAATGCCAGGCCAAGGAGCAGGGATTTTATCAACCACATCTGGGCAAGGAAGACATAGTCAGATGTGATCGTCTATAAATTGCCCACAACTATGTTTATTCAGAGATTATACAACTAACCAAGAAAGATGTAAATTGCCTATTGTGTTTGAAATAATAACACTAATTCTCACCATCCATTAGGCAGACTTCTGTTTGTCTATGTATTGGACAGCATAATAATGGATATGCGTATGGTCCCACACGTGTCATTTTAATGTGGGGATATTATTCGCTTACAACCCAGAAAGCTTTATGTGTGCTCCATCTTTGTCGTTTATTGGTATAATTCTGTGAGCTGCTCTCCTCCAAGATTTCCAGGCAGAAGGAAAAGTAGGTGTTCCTTCCACAGCCAGGTCCTCAAATGCGTCTGGGGAGCTTCTGCCCTCACTTCCATCCCATTTTCAACCCCACAGGTGAGTCAAGACAAACCCCCTCCTTCCTCCTCTCTCTATCTCCCGAGCCCCTCCTCCCAGCCAAAGAAGGGTCCTACTGCCTTCCTGTGTAATGAGAAACCACCTTATATCACATCCTACCTTGTTCCCTCTTCTACTGTTCACCTGCATAAATTCTAAACTCTAGACCTCCAGTGTTGGCTCTCAGAGAACCCACAAACCCCACTTTTCTCAAAGAAGCTGGCTCGGCACATAAAAATCTTGCAAATGAAAATCACAACTGGTGTCTCTGAAGTGCACTTCGAGACCCTATCTTGGAAGCCAGGAACTGAAACTGGTTTCTACTCTTCAGCTAGATTCTGCAAAGCTAACTATGTCATAAAGGATTGAATTTTGCCCAAAGAGAGGTCTGACCTTTACCCTTGGCCCCTGGGGAGTTCATCTCTAAGCCCTTGGAAAGTTCTGCCTTATAGGAATGTCCTTGCTTACCTAGGAAAGCCTAGGTAGCAAGGAAAGATTTATATCAGCTTGCCAAACTGGTGTAGCATTTAGAAGTCTGGGGAGGAAAGGCTACCATGAAAAATTAGGGAATTATTAGCCTTGAAAGATTCCTGATGTTACATACCTCCCTGAACTCCCTCATTAGCTGATCACTGTAAAAATCTTTTCAAAATGTCAACAGTCACCTTGCTAATTTGGAATACAGAGGCAAGGGTCCTATTCTTGATTCTTCTTTGATCTTTTCCACATGCTAAATATACATATGAAAGAGCAAACTGGCCATGAAAAGAAAAAGGTGTCAGTGAAGACCTCAGTGGTATCAACACACAGAAGAGAGCACTGGCAGTTAAGAAGGCTGCTGGGGGCTTCCCTGGTGGTGCAGTGGTTGAGAGCCCGCCTGCCGATGCAAGGGACGTGGGTTCGTGCCCCGGTCCGGGAGGATCCCGCGTGCCACCGAGTGGCTGGGCCCATGAGCCATGGCCGCTGAGCCTGCGCGCCCGGAGCCTGTGCTACACCTACCCTCGTGGGTAGGGAAAAGCTTCAAGGCTGCAGGTCTAATAAGAGATTGCTGACTCTGATAAGAGGAATTACAAAACATGGACACTCATACTGAAGGCCATACCATAATTAAGGCTAAAGGACCACACACACAAACACACACACACACACACACACACACACACACACCAGGTGGCAATTAGAGCTATTGAACAGTGTAACTTCATGGAGGCACAGACACCAATGACAGCAGAGAACTGTTGTTTAGAGGAGGTAATCAGAAGACAAAAAAATTGGGAGCAAGGAGGATCATAGCTTCTCTCTTCAGTTCAGCCTAGCGCTGAGAGCAACCATCAACCAGGGGGCTCAGTGGCACAAGAATTCAGAAGCAATAAACCTGAACTTCTCAATATTCCCACTGTCTTAGTCAGTTCAATTGATAGAGCACCCTAGACTGGGTGGCTTACAAACAATAGAAATTTATTTCTCAAAGTTCTGGAGGCTTGGAAGTCCAAGGTCAAGTGCTGTCAGATTCCGTGTCTGGTGAGAGACCTCTTCTTGGTTCATTGATGGATTTCTTCTCACTGTGTGCTCACATGGCAGAAGGGGCAAGAGAGCTCTCTAGAGTCTCTTTAATAAGGATAGGAATCCCATTCGTGAGAGCTCTGCTCACTTCTCAAAGGCCCCACCTCTTAAAACCATCACATTGAGGGTTAGGATTTGAACACATGAATTTTGAGGGGACGTGAGCATTCAGTGCATTGCACCACCCTACCTTGATATCTGGACCATTTGCCATCTGTTTACTCAAAAACACTATAGAAAATAGAATTTTCCCTTTCAACATGGCTCATAACATTTTTAGGGAGATCATGAACACCCCTCTGAGAATTTGATAAAAATCCTTAACTCTTACCCCAGAAACACACACACACACAGAGTTTGCGCAAAACTCCAGACACCCTGAAACCCATCTCTGAAACCCTGCTGCTTTCCAGAACCAAAATGTGACTTGCTACTCAATGTAGAAAGTCTCTTCCTAATTAACACTCAGCACAGCACTTACCTCTGTCAGGAGCTTTTTTTTTTTTTTAATTTATTTATTTATTTTTGGCTGCGTTGGGTCTTCATTGCTGCACGTGGGCTTTCTCTAGTTGTGGCGAGCGGGGGCTACTCTTCTTTGTGGTGCGCGAACTTCTCGTTGCGGTGACTTCTCTTGTGGAGCACGGGCTCTAGGAGCACAGGCTTCAGTAGTTGTGGCACACGGGCTTAGTTGCTCTGTGGCATGTGGGATCTTCCCGGACCAGGCCTCGAACCCATGTCCTCTGCGTTGGCAGGCGGATTCTTAACCACTGCACCACCAGGGAAGCCCTGGCAGGAGCTTTTGAATTTTAACTATGGCATAGCGTCAGTGTGGTAATTTACTTTAAAAAGACTTTGGGGGCTTCCCTGGTGGCGCAGTGGTTGGGAGTCCGCCTGCCGATGCGGGGGCCGCGGGTTCGTGCCCCGGTCTGGGAAGATCCCACATGCCGCGGAGCGGCTGGGCCCGTGAGCCGTGGCCGCTGAGCCTGCGCGTCCGGAGCCTGTGCTCCGCAACGGGAGAGGCCACAGCAGTGAGAGGCCCGCGTAACGTAAAAAGACTTTGAAACATATGAGCTATGTAACGTGTTATAGGTGATTAGTTAGCATATGAAAAGCCCTGAGCAAGAATCCACAGTTCAGGGGTGGCTACTAAGCCCCTCAGATATTGTTACTTAAATCTACTCCACAGGTTTGTCAAATAGCATAAAGGATGTTAGGAATAATTTATTTTGGTGAAATAAGTGGTATTCAAGAAATATGGTTGCTATAAAAATTATCCAGGCTCCTTGAAGACATTAATGCTAATTGAAATAAGCCAGATACACAAGGACAAATACTGTGTGATTCCATATATTCGGTATGTAGAGCAGTCAGACTCGCAGAAACAGAAAGTAGAATCATGGTTGCCACGGGCTGGGGGACTGGGGGAGAATGTTGAGTGTTTAATGGGGTCAGAGTTTCAGTTTCAGATGATGAAAAAGTTCTGGAGAAGGATGGTGGTGATGGTCGCACAACAATGTGAATGTACTTAATGCCACACAACTGTGGCACTTAAAAATGGTTAAAATAGTAATATTTCATGTTATGTATATTCTACTAAAATTTTTTAAAAAAATTATCCAGGCCCTTCCATGCCTACATGAATGAAGTATAAGGATCAGGCAAGCCCAGGACCTAATACGTTTGGGAAAATCTTTAGAGAAGTCCCTGTGCTCTAAGGGACTCCAACAAGTACCTGTGTGAAAACGTTAATTCAATGTGGATGCAATGATTTATCATGGCAAGGACAGGCAACTCTGGACTCTGAGTTTGACTTGACTTCCAAAGTCATCAGAAATCATGGCATTCACCTTGAAGTAACACTCTCATGAAGTCAATGAGAGGAGCCTCCTCTGAGTTTCCAAGAGCAGGTGGCATGTCTGCTTTTATGCTGTGTATGTGGCAGAATTTTGCCAAAGATTTGCTTTCATTGTAACATCCCACAACTAGCCAGCTCGTGGGGGACTATATTCCCCTCTAATCACCCGAAGCTGCTAGTCTTTTACCCAAAGAACCTGACAACGGCCGAACAGGCCAGATTTGCCTAAGCAGCTCCCCAAGTTCAGAACAAACTCAGGGCTTGACCTCCAGCCAAGAATGCAGCAAAACAAACAGTAGCTCAGGCCTCCACCCTGGCCCCAGTAATGCAGACAGCTGCCCAAGGGCTTCTGCTAGGAGGGGAGAAAAACCACAGAATGAATAGAGTCCAATCCTTGTCTCCACCCAGAGTCAATAAGAGAAATTATAGCCACATCAAAACATTTTGGGAACAGCTGTAATATTTTGCCAGCTGTTGGGGATTATAAAAAGAAAGGGAAAAATAATATCTATTTAATTAAGGAGTTTACCCAGTTATTCATCAGGAAAGATAAATGCATGCTGCAATATAAAAGATAGATATACTGTAGATATTAAATGTTGGACTGTACCATAACTAAGGTAAAACTCATAAAAATCAGAAAATTGTTCATTCTCAAAATTCAGAAGTATTGTGTTCTAAAAGAACAAGGAGTGAAATGGCAGTTAGCAATAATTTGCTCCAGATAGCAATTAATTTGCTTTCAGTTACCACAAATATTTATTGAGCTTGTGCAATATACCGGACAGTTCTGAGATAACACGCAAAGATGAGGATGGCATGGTCCCTTTTTCTTTTTTTCTTTCCCCATAGGAGTTCATGGTTATTAAAGGGGAAGCAGAAACATAAAAAAATAATTTAGCAGTTGAAGAATTTTTTTCCCCTGACAACACTTCTGACACCACACGTAGTGGTTTTCCACATCAGCAGTCATCCTCTAACACCAACTGGGTGTCCTACAATTTGATTCAATTCTGACGCTAACCACTTAGAGCTAGCATCAGACTCCGCAGGTTGAAGGGCTCAGTCCCACAAGACCTCCCCCGCTTCAGATGCCACTCACAAGTGTCTGGTCCCCACACCTCTGACCAATTTGGCTACAAAGTCAGAGATTTGGACAGCCCCTCCCAGATCTGATAATTTGCTAGATAGGCTCACAGAACTCAGGAAAGTGCTTAACTTACATTCATTGGTTTACTATAAAGGATACAACTCAGGAACAGCCAAATGGAACAGCCTAGGGCAAGGGATCAGGGAAGGGATGTGACACTTCTGTGCCCTCTTTTGTATGCCACCTTCCCAGCACCTAGATTTGCTCACCAACCCAGAAACTCCCTGAATCTCCTCATTCAATAAATTTTACGAAACTCACTCTCCAGCCCCCTTCCCCTTCCAAGAGGTGAGTGAGTGGGGCTGAAAGTTCCAATACTGTAATCATGGGGCCTCTTGGGTGACCAGCTCCATTCTAGAGACCCCTCCCTAAGTTACCTTATTAGCATAAGTTCAGGTGTGATGAAAGGGGCTCATCATGAAGAGCAAAAGACACTCCTACCACTCGGGAAATGTCAGGGTTTTAGTTCCTCTTTGCCAGGAACCAGGAACAAAGTCCAAATATATTTCTGTATTATACCACAGCGGTAAAATAAAATATTCAAAGTGGGTTCCCTGTGGGCACTGAGAAGGACCTGGACAATTTTACTGGGGGAAACGAGTCAGGAAAAACCTCAGAAGGGAGGCTGTGGTTGCATCTTCAAAGATGGCAGGTGTTCACAGGATAGACAATAGAAGAAATGACCAAGGAAACCAGGGACTAGGAATGTCCCAGCACCGCACATGGGGATAGAGGAGGCTCGCAGGACCTACTGCAGGAGCTCTCCACTGGTCTCCTGATTCCTCTGTGGCCCACATTCTCCACCCAAAAGCCACAGGAATCTTTTTAAAACATGCATCAAATCTTATCACTATTCTGTTATCAATCCTCCAAGGACTTTCCATCCCACCTTAAATAAAATCCAAACCCCTTGCCCTGGTCAGCAAAGCCCTACACGCTCTGGCCCCGCCTTGCTCCTCTGTCTTGAGGTAACAACATTCTACTGCTTTGTTGGCTCCATTCTAGCCTGACCAGCCCTGTACACTGTGCTGATTTCCTGTGAGATGGCAAATTTATATGTCAACTTGACTGGCCACGGGTGTCCCGATTATACTCTCTTTCTGGGTGTGTCTGTGAGGTGTTTCCAGATGAGACTTGCATTAGAACCGGGAGGCTCAGCGAAGAGGACTGCCCTCCCCTGTGTAGTGGGCATGATCCCATCCACGGCGGGCCTGAATAGCACAAAAGGTGGAGGAAGGAGGAATCGCCTTCTTCCTGCCTCACTGCTGAGCTGGGACATTTCGTCTCATCTCCTCCTGCCCTTGGGCTGGGATTTACACCATTGGCTCCCCAGGTCTCAGGCCTTCGGACCTGGACTGCGTGACACCCCTGGCTTTCCTGGGTCTCCAGCTCATAGACACCAGATCATGGGACTTCTCAGCCTCCATAATCTCGTGAGCCCATTCATCATAAGGAATCTCCTTTTATATATAAATTAATAAAATGCATAGGTATATGCATACACAAAAAATAGATGATTATAGATATAGATATAGATCCTACTAGTTCTGTTCCTCTGGAGAACCCTGACTAACACACTATCTCGGCATCTTTGTGGTTGTGGTACCCCTTGTGGGCAGTGGAGAACTTGTCAATAACGCTAAGAAAGAAGGTCAAAGGTAGAGTAAAGAAATGGTTCACAGCACAGCCTCTGATGTCAGATTGCCTTGGTTTAAGACCTCATTCTTCCTCTTGTTGGCTATGTGAAATTACTTAACTACTCTGTGCCTTTCTTTCCTCATCTGCAGAATGAATTTCCTGAACAAAAATAGTGCCAATAGTACATGACAGTTACTGAAAGAATTAAATGAGCTAATTCTTGCAAAGCATTTAATATAGTACCCACCACATGCCATAAATGTTAGATTTCTTATTTTCCTATAAATGAAGGTGGAAGGCATTGAAGAATTTTGAGCAGGAGAGTAATAAGATCAAGTTTCCACTTTAACATTATCAGTCTGACTGTGGTTGAGGGTTGAGGAGGTAGATTTCACCAGCTAGGTGACTTTTACATTTCTTTATTCAGTAAACTTTGATTTTAGACAGGCAATGTGCTAGATGCCAGGAGAGTTACCATTATCACCATATGGCTTTGGATTCAGCATCAAGCCCCTAGCCTAAACTTTTCCCAACACTTGCTAAGATGGCCGTTTTGAAATCTTCCCCCGCAAATGGATTGGCTCAATTCTAGATGTGGGTCTTTCTTTTTTTTTTTCTGAATATAGTCACAATTTACAATATTATATTAGTTTCACGTGTATAGATCTGGGTCTTTCTTAATTACAAGGCAAAGGAAAAGACATTGAACTGGAAGTTGAGACTAAACTCTGGTCTTCATCTGAAAACAGGGGCAGTCACTTCTACCCTGATGACCTCACAGAATTGCTGTATACACAAAATAATTGACAGGGACGGCTGAGGAAAGACAAACTCCTACTCTGGTTTGGGTGGGCTGTTGTTTTATATTTTTAATAAAAATATTATATCCATATGGACTAAAATTCAAATAGTACAATAAGGTATGAAATTAGAAATGAAAGTCTTCTGCTCTCTCCACCCTCAACCTATATTCCCTCTCCACAAAAGGTAGTCATTGTTAACACCTTTCCATTTATCCTCTCTGAAAAAAATTTTTGCATGTATCTGCATTTTACAGGTATACACTTTTAAGATTTTACCCAAATGGGATCATGGAGGTTTTAAAACATTAACACTAAATTCTTTGACATTCATCCCATCCAAAAGGAGAATATATTTCCCCTCCCTTTGAATCTGGGCTCCTTGACTGCTTGACCAACAGAATATGGTAGAAGTGATGCTATGCCAGGTTCTTGGCCCAGGACTTAAGAAACTGGAAGCTTCCACTTCCTATGTCTTGAGATGTTTGTTCTTGGAACCCAGCCCCATGCTGTGAGGAAGCCGAGAAACCACATAGGGAGGCTAAGTGTAGGTGTTCCAGGCAACAGTCAACATCAACTGCTAGAAGTGTGAATGAGAAAACCTTCAGAGGATTCCAGCTCCCAAATATCAGGTCACCCCCGGTCTTTAAGCCATGCCAGCTGACTCTGGGTAGAGCAGAAACAAGCTGTCGCTGTCAAACTCTAACTACTTGCAGATTTGTGAGCAAATTTAATGATTGTTGTAGTTTGAAGCCAGTAAGTTTGGGGTGATTTTTATGCAGTAACAGAAAACTGGAGCACGGATCATGTTTTACCCATTGTTATGAAATTACTTTTTCGCTTTTAATAAAATATCTTGGAGATCTTTCAACAACAGTACATACGTTGTTTATTTTAATGATCTAACACTTCGTTGTATGGGTGTTGTGTATTAAATCAATCAATTTCCTATTGATGGACATTTAGGTTGTTTCCAGCCCTTTTCCATTTAAAACAATACTGCAATGAGCATTTTAGCATACTTTTTTGGTATATCTGCAGGAAATTTTTCAAACAGTTAAGTGTTGGATCAAAAGGAATCAGCATTTGAAATTTTGATAGATATCACCAAATTCCACATCTCCTCCCTAAAATAATAAAGGGTGCATCAGTTTACACTCCTACCCAAATAAAACTGGGGTTCTCTGAGGAAAGAAGAAGAGGAGAAGCCTTCAGGGTTCCTCTGGGGCCATCCTACCTTCATAAAGCCTCAGGTGGTATATAGTTATTTTTCCAAAATTAACTAAAACTAAATTTGGTTCATGCATTTTCAAGGACTATAAACTAGAATGCTCTCAATCTGAATTAAAAGAATGCAAACAAAAGAATAAATTTTACAATACTTATTCACTTAAAACAACAGTAAAAAATTTTAAATACTTATTCACTTAAACCATTACATGCTAACACATTTTTATGAAAAAACAAAAAATAGTGAAAATAGAGACATTGTTTTTATTTTTGCAAATTAATTTCTGGCTTAATAGAAGACAGCTGGATTCTCATCTGTTCTTCTGCACTCAATCTGCTGCAATATGTTGTTTTTGTTGAGATAAATCTTAAAAATCCAGCCTCACACAGATATGTAGATAATAAAGGAGTATTTTAATAGCTTCTCCCAAGAATTGTGGATATTCTTCTTTAATATTACACTGAAACTTGACAAGTGATATATACTTAAACGTTAGCCACCATGTTGAATTTGTAATCAACTCACTAAACTTTTCATACTCTGTTACATTAAAATCCACATATGTATCTTGAATTTTGAATGGCTCTTTTACCCACACATGATTTTGTAGCATCATGCATTCATCATTTGAGACATTGGTTTACTAAGATAAGCAGATCTTCTACAAGTTGACATGTTTCATTATACAATATCAAAAAAAAAAAATCACTCATTTATATCACTACCATTCCCATCATAAAAGTCCTTAATGATTGGGAAGTTGTCAAGATCACAGTGCCCAGGTAAAAGTTTTTTGAAATTCTAACTTTTGCTTGAGATTCTAATTTTATCATTAGTGGTAAATATTGTCAGTTGTTTTCCTTAAAGTAAAAGACTCACTTTGTTCATTTTCAAGAAAATATCTGCCAAACACCCATGTCTTAATAGCCATAGTTTGTCTGATAGTTGTTCTTTCAAGTAAAAATGATGTTCAGTTGGGTGGGGGGCACTAGCTCAGCTTGTAACACAACATCAAAAGTGCTTTTCTTTGAGACAATCATCATACTTTTGCTTGCACAAAATATTTTAAATATGTGTGCTTAATAAAATTCAGAGTTTCTCCCACCTTATCAAGTAATTCTTAGGTGCAACTGGCTTTTTTTTTTTTAACTACTAACATAATTTGATGTCATTACCATAATTCATGCTAAAGTACCAGGAGTTTTATCCATCCACCACTGATTTTGCATCACCACCACTGGAAAAGTCAACACAGTAGAAAAGACAAATAACATCTTGTTATTATTATGAAAATAGTTTTGACCTTGCAGACCCCCTATAATGATCTCAGGATCCATAGAGATATGCAGACCATACTTTGAGAACCTCTAGACTAAGCAAATCACAGTAAATCCATTTGCCTTGCTGTTGATTGGTGCACTTCCAGCCAATGAGATATGAGGACTCATTGGGGGATTCTGCCAAAGTTCTCCTTACTCTTAAAAGTGGTCCCAAGACTGGAAGAGATATTTGCACATCCATGTTCATAGCAACATTATTCACAATAGCCAAGAGGTGGAAAAAAACCAAATGTCTGTTGATGGCTGAATGGATAAACAAAATATGGTATATAGACACAATAGAATATTATTCAGCCTTAAAAAGGAAAGAAATTCTGTCACATGTTACAACATGAATGCATCTTGAAGACATTACGTGAAACGAAATAAGCCAGATATAAAAACAAATGCCGTAAGATTTCACTTACATGAATTATGTAAAATAGTCAGTTTTATGGAGACAGAAAGTAGAACGGTGGTTGCCAGGAGCTGGGGGGAGGGGAAAATGGAGGACTTTTGTTTAACAGGTATTGAGTTTTAGCTTTGCAAGATAAGTAAGTTCTCAAGATTAGTTGCACAACAATGTGAACTTCACACTACTGAACTGTACACATAAAAAGTTAAGATATAAAGTTTCTGTTGTGTGTGTTTTACCACAATTAAAATTTTTTAAGTTTAAATCAAATAAAATTTTTAAGAGGGGTCTCTAGAATGGAGGAGAGGATTTCTTTTCTAGTCTTTGATTGATGATGTATAGAGAAGTGATACTTAAGCCATATTGCAATTCTGAGAGGTTAAACTCCAACATTTTGATAATAGCAGAGCAGAAGGATTTAATAATGGAAGAGCCTAAATCCTTGATCACATGATAGAGACTGTAAATTAACCAACCTTAGAAACTCTTACTTGCCAACCTTACTATGTAAGGTGATAAATTTTTCTTTTTGCTTAAGAAATGTTCAAACTAATATTACTGTCGCTTGTAGATAAAAGCATCTTTAGCAGTACCAAAACGAAAGTACCAGAAAAGCACAGAATGAGCATGGCCATTCCTCTGCCCCTCACCCATGGTGTAATCTTGGAAAAATCATTTTATTCCTCCCTTCTGTCACAGTAGGAAGTTGGATTAGATGATAACAAATGACTTTCCTATTACTTTTAACAGATTTGCTATTACATATGCTAGAACTTTGGTATATCTTTAAAGTTGCTTATCCAAGTAGGTCTTTTATGGCAAAGTCAATAATAAGATTTGTTCCTGTTAGAAATAAGTACTTTCTCATGGAAGCAACCTAAATGTCCATCGACGGATGAATGGATAAAGAAGACATGGAACATATATACAATGGAATATTACTCAGCCATAAAAAAGAATGAAATAATGACATTTGCAGCAACATGGATGGGCATAGAGATTATCATACTGAGTGAAGTAAGTCAGACAGAGAAAGACAAATATCATATGATATTGTTTATATGCGGAATCTAAAAAAACGGTACAAATGAACTTATTTACAAAACAGAAATAGAGTCATGGATGTAGAAAACAAACTTACGGTTACCAAGTGGGGAAAGGGGTGAGGGGTAAATTGGGAGATTGGGATTGACATATACACACTACTATATTAAAAATGTAGCTAACTAGAACCTACTGTATAGCACAGGGAACTCTACTCAATACTCTGTAATGACATATATGGGAAAAGAATCTAAAAAAGAGTGGGTATATGTATATATATAACTGAATCACTGTGCTGTACACCTGAAACTAACACAACATTGTAAATCAACTATACTCCCATAAAAATTAATTAATTTTAAAAAAAGAAAGAAAGAAGTACTTTCTCTTCCTGCCGCTGACTTTCCTTGAAACCACTCTGAGGATTCACTTGTTTTAGGAAGCTTGAGATGACAGGTGCGGCTACCTTGTGTCAGAGTGCGAGATATGTTACTAACAGGCCTGCTACGTGGGCAGAAGTGATGAAGGTCTCTTCTCCACAAGAAATCTCAGAACTTGTGTGAGTTATAGCCCTTTATCTCCCTACTGGAAGTTCTCAGGCCTAAGTGTTGAGGGCTGTAACAAGTAGAGTGCTGGAAATGTGTGTTTAGGGAGGTCTGTGTGGGGTTAGACAGCAGTAAGACAGTTAAAGGCTGTGTAGAACTTAAAGAAAACAGTCCTTTATTGCTAGATCAAACGACTCTGGCCAACTTCACCCTAAATCATTGTTGTTTTTCAGTGGGAAATAAAGTCACTTAGCAGCGACTGCCTTTGGTTATTGTTATTATGAACCATATATTTTTTACCTCTCAAGCAGGTGAGACCAGGGGAATTTCCAAATTGAATACTGAATTGCAGAAAATAGTGTCTTCATGGAACATTGGCCAAGGCCACTGAAATTCCACAGGAGGATACTTGATTGAGAACACTATTGAAAAGTGAGATTGTTCAAACAATCGCAATATTGTGTAAGTGTTTGATGGTTGACAAGCTTAGCATATAGTCAAGTTTTGCTAAGAAATTCTCCCAGCAAACCAGAAAGGTGTTGACTCTTACAGCTCTAGACATAGGGGTTGATTCTCAAAGTCCAGGAAGAGTTGATTAAGAGCTTTTCTCTATCAGAGAATCCTTGGAATTTCCCTGATCTCCCCTTACTGGCAGGACTCTTTGTCTGAGTAGATGCTCAATGTATTTTTGAGCTTCCTCTGCCCCATTCCCTCCACCTTACGCCTAGAGCAGTAGGGTAACTATCTTTGTCATGGCTGGAGTCAGAAGGAATAAAGGTGGTTCTCATTTTCATAGTAGCTCCCAGCTCCTTTGGAAGTTCCTAAGAAATTTTTTTTTAATTTCTTGCCGTTGCATTACTCTAATAGAATAAGCTCTTGAAAGCTGACACCTATTATAATTCTATGCTTATGCATCTCCTCCACCATAATGAGTTGCTAGAGAAGGGAAACTATCTTCTGTTTCTATGTCTGACAGTATTTGGTCCTAACAGAGAATCATTAGGTATTTTTGGAATAAACGATTTAGTGTTTGAATGAATTAATGAAAAATCAAACCAATTCCTTTTTATAGGGGCATCTGTTGTTTTCTTGTGCCCAGCATTTTCCCCCTTATTTCAGTAATGTCAACCTTCTTTCTTTCTTCCATGTGGTTCTGGCGGGGCTGCCACTCATAATATCCCCACCCTCCATCCAAGCTCGCCAATCATGGTATTCCTTATCACTCACCACAGGGACTGGTCCAAGCAACAAACATGTGACTCAAGCAGGACCAATCAATTCCCTGGCATTTGGGTACTAGGAGAAAGGTATTATCTCTTGTTACTGAGGCTACTAGATCATATATCCCTGGGGATACCAGTAGTCATCTTTTCTTTGACACGGAAGTAGCCTTGTTACAGCAGAAGAAAATACGGAAAACACAAAGAGAATCAACGAGGTGAGGAGAAGGAGATGAGAATAAGACAGAAAGAATGAGGTGGAATGTGACCTATTATATTTCTTTTAACCTTGATCCTATATTACAAACTCCCCACTCCATCTTTCCCATATTTTTGCCCCACTTTTCCACTGGTAGTAGAGTGTATTGGAGTCCTGACTAATGTACTCCCAAGAAGCAATTACATCCACCCTTTACCAAAGCAACAGGAGTTTCTCTCTAAAAGAAATAGACCATACCCCAGAGCTATTATGGGCTGGCTCTACCCTGAATCATAGCGGAGATCAATGAACGCAGAGCGCAGTCCTTAGCTTTCATTCGTTAGACTTTTGTAGACCCCACACTCCTTTTCAATAGCAACACGCCAAAATCACCTTTCATATAAACTGTGAGCCACATCAGGACAACACAGTCTGCCAGTCAATGGTTTCATATCTGAACACCTCCATCTATGTCTATACAGCAGTATTTCAGCACTTGTTTGGATTTTCTTTTTTACCTTTGTGATTTTTCTATAACTTGAGTAAGACAAAGTTCGAATCCTAATATTAAATAGATTTCATGAAGAATATAATCCAAATATGGGAATTGTTAGATGTGCTTAAAAGAGTATAAATAAAAGAAAAACTGTATATTCAGTTAACAGGAAAAAAGAACAAAATTAAAGAGCATGCATCTTGCATTCCACAAAGCCTGGGTTGAGCACCGTGGTAGCAGTAAAGACACAGGTGAGTACAAACAGACCTAGCTCCTGTCCTCATGTCGCTTGCAATGTAGTGGGAGAGACTGATATTAATGAAATAACCACACTATGGCAGATGTTACAAAGGAAAGGACCATGGTGCTGCGAATGCTAATAATTAGGTCACTTGACCTCCTCAAGAAGGTCTGAAGAGGCTTTCCTGAAAGAGTGATGTTGGAACTGAGATCTGAGAATGAGTAGGAATTAAGCAGGTGAAGAAGGGCACATCATGGTGTAGCAGACGATGTCAGTGCGCAGCCCAAGTGCTTTCTCTGGCCATAGGGTAGTCTCAGCCCACACACAAGGCAAGCCAGGAGTACCAGAAAGCTGACACTCCCAGGAATAGCCCTCAAACAGTGACCAATGGGCATTAGTATACAAATGTCTCAACTTCCTCAGCCCTCAGGCTGGACAACTCCAAGGCATGTTCTACACCACCTTCTAGGAGTCCCCAGTGAAACAGCCTCACTGTCCTCACCAGGAACCTCATCATTGCATCCGCTGTTGGCTTCCTTTCATTCCTAGCTCATCTCCCTTCCCCCACTCCCTTACCAGTGCTTTCTGGATCACCTCTCACACAAACTATAAAAACTCAAGTCCCAGTCTCAGTGTCTGCTTCTCGGAGAGCCCAACCTGAGACAGAAGTTGGAGTGAGGGAGAAGTGAACAGGAAAAAACGCTCGTGCAAAGGCCCTGCGGTAGGAAGGCGCATGAAGAGCTCAGAGACTGAAAGATGTGGCCACTGTCACTAGAGTAGAAAATAATGAGGAAAAAGCAGGGGAGAGACGTGTCCAGAGAAGTGGTTGGCAGCAGAGGGCAGAGAGCAGGGAGGCCCCGTAAATGAGCTCTACCTATGCCCTCAGCAGGGTAGGAAGCCATTGAAGGGTTTTTTGATGGAGGTAGATGTGATCTCGTTTGTGTTTTGAGATGGTGGATCTTGTTTCAATGTGAAGAAAAGACTGGAGGGGACGAGGAAGGATGTGTTTTTGGAGGGGTCAAGAGCAGCTGGCTGTGGTCCAGGATGAGGTGATAGGAACTCGTCCTGGAGTTATTGACAGAGGAGGCATTAAGTGGTGGATTTGGAGGATATTTAGGAGGCAAAATCGATAGAACTTGAAGATGGATTTAGTCTGAGAGCTGAGAGAGAGGGAATTCTCAAAGATAACACCTAGGTTCTGGCTTGTGTGTTTGAATAGCTCATGTGTTTCTAGCATAGAAGACATGCCAGAGATCACTAAGGATGGTGTCTTAAAAGCAAGGTGTATACAAGGGATGTCTTTGGTTCTCTGGACTAAATCCACATAGACAGGTATACCTATTATTCTGCTTTTACACATTAAAGTTCTGTTCAAGACAAGGCCTATCAGGATAGGAAAACATGAAGAGCAAAATCTAACAGCAGCTGAAAACCAAACATCATCTTATTTTGATACTAAACTGTAGTGCACACTCCAGCTTACATAACTGGGCAGGTGGGGCGGGGGGGGGGGGTCACACGTGGACTCAAAGCATGAGAAAGAAGCTGTGTGACAGCAAAGGCCTAGGCTAATCAGATGTTTTCCTCCCTCAAGCCAGCCTGATGCCACCCAGAGTTTAAACTCTGTCCAAATGAATACACCTCTTAATCCCACCCCAGATTATGATGAAACAGTGAAGGAAAAGGAAAGCGAATGAAAGCTTGGGAAGGACAAGTGTATGAAAGGAGAAGAGAGAGATTAGATAAATTCTCCTACTTTACACTTGTGTTTTAGGCCCGAACCAATGAGAGAGTGAAGGGAAGAATTGAAGAGATGGAAAGAGTCATGGCATTTTAGAGATGGTAGACATCAGCTGGCCCAGGATTTCTCGACCTCAGCACTATTGACATTTGGGGCTGGATAATTCTTTGGTGGGAAGGGAGAAGGCCTCTACTCAGTAGATGCCAGTAGAATCCCTCCCCAGGTGTGACAATCAAAAATGTCCTCAGACATTGCCAAATGTTCACCGAAGGGAAAAATGGCCCTCAATGAGGACCATTGATCTAGTCTCACCTCTCCATTTTACAGATGAGGAAACTGGGCCCACAATGGGAAGAAGTCTTCCCAAGATGTGCAGAGTCGGGACAAGAATCTAGATTGTCCCAAAAATGTCTGATCGTTCAATTAAAAAGGCCATGTTTGTAGACAAAGACTTCTGTTTTGTGTAAACCTAACTCTAATGAAAAATAGTTAAAAAAATAATCATGCAATATTGGGAATACATCAGAGGTAGAGAGAACCATCCTTATATGTGAGTGAGCACTAGGCCAATCTGCCCAAAAATGTTTGCATTGGTGAGGGCACCATGAACTACCCGCAGGAGCAGAAAAGTGTGTTGAGACAAAATACGTGTTTAATTTTATTTGTATAAAACTCAGAAAAAAAGTCTCATTTAGAATACAAGTCAAGGAATATTACATTGCCTTTAAAAAGAAGGAAGTTCTGTCACATGCTACAATACGATGAACTTTATGGACATTATGCTAAGTGAAATCAGCCAATCACAGAAGAACAAATACCGTACAATCCCACTGATATGAAATATCTAAACTCATAGAAGCAGAGAGTAGAATGGTGGTTGCCAGGGGCTGGGGGGAAGAATGGGGATGGGGAATTGCTATGCAATGAGTGTAGAGGTTCAATCATGTCAGATGAAAAAGTTCTGGAGATCTGCGTCACAGCGAGAGTTAATAATACTGTACTGTAACTTAAACATTAGTTAATAGGGTAGATCTATGTTGTGTGTCTTTACCACAATTAAAAAACAATACACACACACAAATCAAGGACTGTTACTATTCTATCTCCCTATATCTTTTAGAGTCAGCTCCTATCTGGAAAAGATTCCAGGGTTTGATGGATGACAACCTGGGAAATGCTGGTCCCAAATCCCAGCCCTCATTTAAAAAGCTCAAGTAACCACAAAGTTGTAGAATACAAAACGACTTTTAAATCCAGCGCTAATTATCTCCAAAGTCCCATATTTCCAAATACAAGTGCAAATCTCACTTCTGAAATAAAGTTGTTTTTTATAAACAGCACAGAATGTTAATGCCTAGGGATCATATTGGTCCACTCCTTTTTAGAGATAAGAGCCCAAAGCCGTCAGGAACTTGGGATTTTGCCCAAGGTCACCCAGCTAGTTAGTGATAAAGTCCTGCACCCAAACCCAGGCTCCTGAATCCTAGTCCAAGACTTCCTCTCCTTTACCAAATTGCTCTCCTGTTACTCTGAGGACCCCAAATCTAACCCCCCCCCTACATTAATATGAGATATTCATTCCAGAGAGGAATGAATGTAAGACCTAAAAAAGGAAACCATGGAGGGATGTCAAAGAAGAGAGATGTGATGAAAAATAAATGAAAACTGCAAAATAAAAAAAGGAAAGAAAGAAAATTTAAAAGACTAGAAAAGAAAAATACCAGAGAATGAGAAACAGGCCCAAAAAAAGACATTCACAAAGATAAGCTTCTAGTTATTCTTGGTGCCCTGAGGAGTGTTCGAACTGCTACAAAAATTGCTTCTGACCTAAATGGAGAATAAAAACTATTTGCTTTATCTATTGAGAGTAAAATCAAATTTCACGTTCGGAAGCATTGGTTTGGATGAGGCAAGTTGAAATTTTAAGAAATAGGGTGTTATAAGCCACCCCTAGCCTACCTCGGGTACTCGAGAAATGTTTATTGTTAAAAAGAATACCTAGATTTTAATAATCCATATTGGGGTAACAGTGTACGAATTCATTATTTTAATCTGTGTATAAAAGAAATGCCCTCCTCTCTCCTGCATTCTCCCATGGGTACACATTCACTCTGTGCTTCCTTTAGCTTTGTGCTTTAACACGAACACACACATGCGTGCACACACACACACACACACACACACACACACACACACACACTGACTCTTAACTCCTCCTTTCTCTCTCATTCCTTCATACACTCCCCAAGTTGAAATAAACTGTAGAAAAACTGTGTCCACCCCGACATCTACTTACTTAGCTGGTATATATATTATAGTGCTTTTGGCTACAAGGAAGTGCAAACCCAAATAAAAGTAGCTTTGAACAATAAACACACTTCTTTTTCCCCATAACAAGAAGTCCTGAGGTAGCACCACAAAGCACAATAAATATTTGTTGACCTGAACTGCCCTGCAGCACGTACTCTGCAGAGAATTAATAACATACATAAACTGTGGTCCCAGGGGCTTATTGTCCAGTAGGGAGACACTTGTTCCCAACCCCAGAACAAGGCAGTGTGACACACACCAGCTGATTGGTGTGAACTATACATACTCCTGCAAGTGCTGAAAGAGAGGAGAGCTCTGAGACTGGAATGGACAAGCACTGTCTCGCAGGTGACACGAATGTGGCTGAGGTTTTCCAGGACGGGACGGATTTTGATAAGCGGAGATGTTGACACGGAGGAGCACTCAAGGTGGAGGAAATTGTTGGAAGCAGCAGAGAAGTGGATTTTTGGAAGTGTGCAAGTAAACTGGTTTGATTGGAGTAAAGAGTTTGTTCCTCCCAAATTAGAGAGAGGTGAGAGGTGGTAATGTCCACTTCCAATCATGAAGACCAGGGTCAAAACAAGTGAGAAACCCTCAGTCCAGTGGAATTTGGAAGGCCATCCCCTCAAGTGGTCCAAGGAGGCCCAGTTGAGCGGAGTGGCAGAATATCCCAAAGAGGAAGCTGAATTCCTTACTGGGGAGACCCCGGCTCCATCAAATCTGAATTGCTAGGTTAAGGGATCAGGCTGAAGTGGACACCTAAGGGACTCCTGAAGGCATTGGTAGGCTATCCCTCAACCTGGAAACATTTAACTACATTGTTCAGGAATAACCATTGTGCGTGTACTTGGCAAAGAGTTGGGAAACTAGATTGTAGGTCCCACTTTTCCATTAACTGGCCACAGCACCTGAGATGGTCACTACCCACCCACACCCCCAGCCTCAGTTCTCCTCATCTCTAAAATGGGATCACTGGACTAAACGTACTCTGCACCCCTCCCTCCTCCAACAATCCAAGAATGGCTCTTTGTTAGGATGTTTACTTAGACAAATGCTGTCCACGCACCTTACCAGCAAGGAAGCGGGGTGGATCAGGGCTGCATCCTTCCCCGCAGTGCCACCGGCTGAGTGGTGCCGAGTTTTTTCTCCCAAACATCTGTTCCATCATTAGTAATGTCTATACTTCCAACTACAATGGGGTTTATTATCATTAATGGTAATTATTATTGTTGAAGAACCAGAGAACTTTCATCTCATGCCGATATTTTGTTTCTGCCTCACATCAAATCTCTTCTTCCCAACACATTTCTATTTTTTTTTAGAAAGTAGAAGGAAGAGCACAATTGAGGGTAGGGATATTTGAGTACTCAGTTCAATTCTCTGTGATATTAGGTAAGTCCCTTCCCCTCTGTCACTTCAGAGTGGGGAGAAGAATAGATTGAGTGAGGTCAGTGGTTCTTAACCATGGGTGAGCCTCAGAATCATATAGGACTTTCCCAAAAGGCAGATCCACGAACCCCAGTCCAGACCTAGAGAATCTGTATGTCCGGGTTAGAGCTGGCAATGGATATTTTGAAAACTCTATGCAGGAAATTCTGATGGGCTCCCTAAATTCTCTTTATTAATTTGGTCAAGAGATATTTATTTAGGACCTACTCAATAAATAGGGCTATTTGTTAATAAATTTGGGGCTAACACTAAAAGGTCTAAAGCATATAGAGATACAAGATTTTATTTTTATCTTGAAGGAGTTCAGCAAATGGTGAGAAAAGATAAACATGAAAACAGACAGACTAAATAAGATAAGCCTTCAAAGGCAGAGCACTGATGTTATAGGAGCATATGTGAGGGGCTCCAACTCAGCCTAAGGTGATAGGAAGTCTTCCCGGTGGAGGTAGCCTTGAATTAAGCTTTAAAGGACAATCAGAAGTTCGAAGAGGTGGGGAGAGGGATGCTATAGGAGAGACCCAGAGTTCAGAACAGTAGTTCTTACAAGTAACGTACAAAGACTGGGTGGGGGGCAGATGGGGGAATAAAAACTACAGAAATTCCCCACTTCTAACACTCCTAGCATCCCTATCTGCAGACACCACACCCCCATCTCCATTTGACCTGCAGTGTCAGCGCTGGGGAATAACAAACAGGACTGGCTGCTGGTCTGGGGTGGGAATTTGGGGGAGGAGGAAGAGTTACTACTGCAGGATCAGATGTATGGGGACCGGGTGGTACTGTGAGCTTTTGCTGAAAATACATGAGGTCCCCTCTAGAGAATCAGTAACTGCAAGGGAAAGAGCAGGACTGGGCTTTGCAGCCAGATCCAGTATATTCCCCACCAGCCTCCCTGACTCACTTCTCAGGCTGCACTTGACCTTGGCATGCAGTCTCCTCTCAGCCCTTTCTCCCTCAAGGCTGACCCTGGAAATGCAGCCTGATCACAGATCTCTTAACAGGCGCACTGATTGCAGGGATGGGGGTCAATCCTGCAATTTACCTGCATCCCATGAGAGTGGCATTTCTTGTGAGCCCCTCAGAAGCTGGATCTGTTCAGGCTGCGCTGGGTGATGTTCTTTTCTGAGGAGCAAATTGATTCAACCAGCCTCAATTCCCCCTCGCTCGTAGGTCTGTCCTCTGCAGTGACCTAGCTCTGTGGGTTAGTTTCATTGGCTTCCATTGTCGGACTCAGTTCAAAGTCTTGCTGCTCTATCCTTAACGTTCTCTGACCAGCCCCACCGAGCACGCAGGCCCCTCCAAGGGAAGGGTCGCCTACCTCGTCACAAGCAGCCGACAGCAAAGATTCGAGGTTTTAGAGTTTAGACTAAGATAGGCTTCTTGTAGTCAATTTACAGAGTTTCCTTGTCTCTCAAAAAAAAAGTTTAGAGGAAACTTATTTGCTGTGGACCAACATCCACCTCTTCCAGAGCTTCAAAACACTCATTAGACACCACTGTTTGCCAGGTACCCAGTGTAAAGATGTTTAAGACCAGAGAAAATAGCAGAGAAATGGAAATGAGCTCACAGTGGCTAAACCTGCTGTGGTCTGTGTCCACGGCCCTCAGATTACAGCCCACAGACGGAGAGGGTAGCGCCCTTTGTGGTCTACCGTCTGGCTTCCTTGGAAGGAAGATCTTACTCCAGGAAGAAAACCTATACAAGTTGTATAGGGTAGACCCGTGGTTCTCAGCTGGAGGGGATTTTGCCTCAACCCCAGGGGATGTTCGGCAATGTCTCAAAGCATTTTTGGTTGTCACAACTAGAGGGCGGGTCCTACTGGTATGGGTCAGGGGTGCTACTAAACATCCTACAATACACAGGAGCACACCCGCCCACCCCGGTGCAACAAAGGATTATCTAGCCCAAAATGTCAATAAGGCCAAGATTGAGAGCCTGTGGTAGACTGCGTAAGGAAAAGATGTGTGCTCTTTCGGTCTGTGGCCAGAAGCTGGGGCCCCTGGTAACTTGCTTTGCTGAAGGCTGACCATGGCTTGCCTCTCCTCACAAGTCCAGAGACCAGCTGGTCCAACCCCACCCTTTACAGATGATGAGAAAACTTGAGGCTCCGAGAGCAAAGTGACTTCCCTGAAGTCACACAAGTTAGCAGAGTAGAACCTGGGTACTGAGCCCCCAAGGCTATTGCCCCCGCATCGTGTCCATCCACTAAGCTGAATTCTTCCACACCACCTCATTTCCAGCCAAATTGCTGGAGTCACAAGTTACAAAGTAAAGCTTCTATTGGAAAGGACTTTTTTTCCCAAAAAATCTTGGATCTTTAAAATTTGTATGTGTGTGTGTGTGTGTGTGTGTGTGTGTGTGTGTGTGTGTGTGTGTGTGTCTGAGAAGGGCAGCTGGGAAGGAAGGGTGTGAATCCACCTATTTGGAATGAGAGAGTGAAGGAGAAGCTGCCCACGGCAGTGGCCCTGCGATCAGATGGACAATTAAGAAACAGTGTTGGATGGACCTAGAGATTATCATACTAAGTAAAGTAAGTCAGGCAGAGAAAGACAAATATCATATGATATCACACCACATCATGTGAAATCTAAAAAAATCAACTTATTTACAAAACAGAAACAGACTCACAGACATAGAAAACAAACTTATTTTACCAAAGGTAAAAGGGGAGATGGAGGGATAAATTAGAAGTATGGGATTAATATTATAGTAGTGTATACTCTACTATATAGAAAATAGAAAATAGATAAACAACAAGGACTTACTGTATAGCACAGGGAGCTATAGTCCATATCTTGTAATAACATACAATGGAAGAGAATCTGAAGCGGTACACCTGAAACTAACACAATATTGTAAATCAACTATAGTTAAACACAAAATAAAATAAAATAAAAAGAAGAGAGGCACAGTGGTACTAAGAGAACAAGGACAGAAATACAGATGAAAGTGAATTCAACTTTAAGAGCCTGTTTGGTCCATTGCCCTTCCTCCAGGCAAGACCGAAGAACAAGGCTTAGAGGAGGGTACAGGTTATGCTAACGGATGGTCTGATGGATCCAGGGTTAAGGCCCAGACATTTCTGTATGTGTAGTTGGCTTTCCTATGTTCAGCACAGAGTGAGCCTCTTGACCACTGCAAGGTTCAGGGACCCTTAAACAATGGTCTAGGGACAGCCTCTGACTTGCTAGACCCTGAGAACTCCTTGTGGGGGGTCTTTTGAGACCACATGGTATAAGGGATCCACCTACACATGGATCCAATGCCCTGGGTCTCCTGATAGAAACCAGATTTCAAGGAGGACAAAGAGGCTCCTGAGAGAAAAATCCCCCTGAGGGAGGCATCTGGGATGGAGGGTTGGGCCAGCCTGGGTAGCAAATGAAGTGCCGAAGGGAGTGATGGGTTCTCTACAATGTGAGGCCCTTAATCGCCCTTCTCCACTCCCTCCCCCGGCTCCATCGCTGCAGCATGTAGGTGTCTTAGGAAGAGGAAATCTGAAGGGTAAACCTCAAGACCTGAGTCATTCTGGGCTATAGCTCCTAGGCTAGAGGTCCACTGCGGTGGTTTCTCCCCTCCCACTCATCTCGCTGAAAACAGACCCGGCCAATTTGAAGAGGAAGGATTTTTTTTTTAATTTATTTATTTTTGGCTGGGTTGGGTCTTCGTTGCTGCGCGTGGGCTTTCTCCAGTTGCAGCGAGTGGGGGCTACCCTTTGTTGCGGTGCGCAGGCTTCTCATTGTGGTGGCTTCTCTTGTTGCGGAGCACAGGCTCTAGGCGCGCGGGCTTCAGTAGTTGTGGCACGTGGGCTCAGTAGTTGTGGCTCACAGGCTCTAGAGCACAGGTTCAGTAGTTGTGGTGCACGGGCTTAGTTGCTCCGCGGCATGTGGGATCTTCCCGGACCAGGGCTTGAACCCGTGTCCCCCGCATTGGCAGGCAGATTCTTAACCACTGCACCACCAGGGAAGCCCCAAGGAAGGCATTTTTAATAGATTGAGAGAGAGAGAGAAAGGTGTACGTGAGCTGGACAGACATGGTGGCAAACCCCAGAAAGCAACGAAGAGCGAACCCCGGAAGTCAAGATCTGGTTAGCACCAGCACTGGGGCAATTAACAGCATTCATTTTAGACAGAAAGAGAGAAGGAGTTCTCACTCCTCCAATGCTTCCTCCACTCACTACCTGTCTGGCCTCGGGGAGTTTATGTAACCTCTCTGAGCTTCAGTTTCCTCATCCTTAAAATAAATAGGGTTCTTGTAAAGGCTTAAAGAGAGAATTCCTGCAAAGCACTGAACAATTAGCACAGTCGCTATAGACTAAATATTTGTGTCCACCCTACCCCCTCCACTGCCAAAATTCATATGATGAAAGTTAATCTCCAGTGACCTGGTTTTGGGAGGTCCAGCTTTGGGGAAGAGGTTAGGTAATAAGGATGGAGCCCTCATAATTGGGATTAGTGCCTTTATAAAAGAGACATCAGGAAAAAAAAAGGTCATGAAGAACCTAAGGGTAAGATGGGAATAAAGACACAGTCCTACTAGAGCATGGACTTGAGGATATGGGGAGGGGGAAGGGTAAGCTGGGACAAAGTGAGAGAGTGGCATGGACATATATACACTACCAAATGTCAAATAGATAGCTAGTGGGAAGCAGCCGCATAGCACAGGGAGATCAGCTCTGTGCTTTGTGACCACCTAGAGGGGTGGGATAGGGAGGGTGGGAGAGAGGGAGACGCAAGAGGGAAGAGATATGGGAACATATGTATATGTATAACTGATTCACTTTGTTATAAAGCAGAAACTAACACACCATTGTAAAGCAATTATACTCCAATAAAGATGTTAAAAAAAAAAAAAGAGACATCAGAGAGCTCCCTTAGCCTTTCTGCCATGTGAGGACTCAGGGAAAAGACAGCAATCTATAAACCAGGAAAAGGGCCCTCAGCAGACACTACATCAGCTGGTGCCTTGATCTTGGATTTTCCAGCCTCTAGAATTGTGAGAAATAAACTTCTGTTGTTTATACGCTACTCGGTCTATGGTACTCTGTTACAACAGTAACTGACTAAGACAACAGTGTTGGGTGTATAGCATGCTCTCAAAGAGAGGATAGACGTCATCATTATGGGTAGCTAAGCAGAGCATTGGCTGCATTGAGATTATATGACCAGAGGCAGCTAGGAAAGAATGGAACTCCAGATGGGCCTGGATGACAACAGACAGCCAAGAAAGTCAGAGGTAAAGGCTGGTTCAGTGCAGCAGAGGCCAGGGTTGGGCATCGAATGTGGCATCCACACATCAGTGGTCTGAGGCAGGTGACTCTAGTGAGAGAGAAGGGACAGCATGAGCAGAGGATGGTAGAAAGGCCAGCAGGGACCAGTATACCCTCTATGCAGGGAGAGCTCCTTCCGAGCCACAAGAAGAGGGAACTCTTGGCCAATCAGTTCAATAAACATCAGCAAGAGGAAGGAAAGCTAAGGTCCTGCCCATTGGCACAAGGCTACTGACCCAGCTGACCTAGCACAGGGAGATCAGCTCGGTGCTTCGTAACCACCTAGAGGGGTGGGATAGGGATGGTGGGAGGGAGACACAAGAGGGAGGAGATATGGGGATATATGTATACGTATAGCTGATTCATTTTGTTATACAGCAGCAAATAACACAAAAATGTAAAGCAATTATACTCCAATAAAGATGTTAAAAAATATATATATAGGGCTTCCCTGGTGGCGCAGTGGTTGAGAGTCTGCCTGCCGATGCAGGGGACACGGGTTCGTGTCCCGGTCCGAGAGGATCCCACATGCCGTGGAGCGGCTGGGCCGGTAAGCCATGGCCGCTGAGCCTGCGTGTCCGGAGCCTGTGCTCCACAACGGGAGAGGCCACAGCAGTGAGAGGCCCGCGTACCGCAAAAAGCAAAAACAAAAACAAACAAACAAACAAATAAACAAAAAATATATATATATGGTATGTGGGAGAGAAAAGTACTGGTAAGATACAGGAGATACATTAGGGAAAGCAGTAATCAAGATCCAAAAATATCCAATCTGTGGAATGCCACCAACTCAAGTGTGTTGGCACAGTGGAAAAGGAAGGGATCTAGCCAATGTTCCGTTTGTGATTACAAATATACTGTCTAGCCTGGTTGAGGATCAAAGTAACAAGAAACATTAAGATGATCAGGCTAAAAAAACCAGAGATAATCAGGCTAATTTTCAGGGATTAGTCCTCAAATGGGAGTCAGACTTCCAGGAAACGCTCAGCTAATCAATGTAATAAACAGTCATTTAAGGATCTTGAATACCAATATGGAGTCAGGCTATCCGGGAGCAGCACCCTCCTCCATTCTTCTCATTTACAACACTGGTGAGAAATGGGGGCCCTTAAGGAAAAAAATAAACAAAACAGGGAAAGAGAAGAGACGTCATGAACTGCCCTCAGGCTTCAACCTACTGCTTTTCTCTTGCCAACACTTTCCCCCAAAGAATTAGTCCACTGCTATTTTGCTGGTCACTTCTACCCTGTTGACTGCTGTAACCTCAGTCCTGTCTTCTTTCCTAAGCACACACCTGTGGTTGGGAATGTTGCCTGCCATATGAGTAAACAAAGGATATTGCAGCCATCAAGCCAGCAGTCACTGCAGTAGACCCAACTGTGCACCCTGAGGGGATTCAGGATGGAGAAAACAGGATACTTACTGGCCCTAGATAGTTAAGGTGCCTATCAAAGGAATGATGTCAATGAGCCCAGACTCTGGCATCTTTCCATACATAGAAAAGTGCTAAATTTACTAACTTGAGAGATCTGGCTGTTCTTTAATTAACAGTAATCTTTTGGTGTTCCAGTTACATGGTTTTTGTCATAAAAACTCCTATGTATCCTGGCTCCCCCCTTACCTCTTCAGAGCAGTCCCTCAGAGCTGAGAGGCTGCCTCCCAGGCTTAAGTCCTCAGAAAGCCTGCCAAATATTCCATAAAACATAATTCTCAACTTCTAGGTTGTGCATTTTTTTTTCAGTCAACACGTCGGTCTGCATGGGAGATATTTCTGCATGAATGGCAATGTTACCTTAAAATGAATGTTTTCCTAAAAAAAACATTATCTTCCTCCAAAGTAGTTTCCTTTCCAACCTTCTTATGTCCATCAGTTTTCATTATTTTCTTCTCCATCTTCTCCCAAACAATTAGGCTTAACATTGGAGTCTGAACAATCACAATAATCTTCTACATGATTCTCTCTTCGGTCCCTTCTACCCTCCAATGTCCTGTATGAGAGGAAAGACTTCCCCTCTACCCTGCTAGTTTCAATAGCTGGGTCTACTAGATAAACTGAGAACAGGCAGATTAACAGGAGAAAAGTATACAAATTTATTAATTCTTACTATTATGTGCATGGGGATATCACAGGGGGAAAAAAAGTGAATATCCATAAAAGCAGTGAGAGTTTTATATCATCTTAATAGCAAAAGAGAATATAGGCAATTTAAAGGAGCATAAATGGCGTTTAAGAAAGGTAAATGGGCCCTTCGAAGAACAGATGGGAGGTATGATAGTTTGTGATAAAGTTTGTCTAGGTGCCGTGTCAGCTTCTAGTTTCCTCTCCTGTGATAAGACTCAGTCCTCCCTGGTGGAGGAAACTCCCCGCAGGGGATCTATCACAACTGAGTTCCTTTTGGAGGATCTGTCTTGAGTAGATAAGGAAAGTTCAGAGAAAGCGTCTCCCTGCATTTGATGTTTTTCACGTGCCTTCAGCTCAAAATAATCAAGATACCAAAGTGGCCTATTTGGGGGTGACATGTCCTGAACTCCTTCAGTTCCCTCCACACAGAGATTAATCCTCCAGAACACAACCTTCACCATCACTCTCTACTCAGAAACCTTCACTGGCTTCCTAATGGCCTGTACAATAAATTCCAAAATACTCGTCGCAGCATTAAAGGTATGCGCTAAGGCGCTCAGAACCTCATCCACCTCCAACCTTATTTCTCAGGTTCTTTACAGTAAGGCTCCTCAGTATCAGCATTATTGACATTTTGGACCTGACGGCTTTTGTTTTGGAGGACTGTCCTGTGTATATCCTGGGACTTTTAGCAACATCTCTGGCTTCAACCCACTTGCCAGTAGCACTGTCTCCTGACCATTGCCAAATGTCCCCAGGGAAGGCAAAATCACCCAACTGAGACCCACCACACAGGAAATTCAGGTCAATTCAGTGTTCTCCCATTAAAATAAGATGTTTAAGGCATTTATTGACTCATTCATTCATTCATGTATGTGTTTGTTTTGCTATAATGGCTTCCCTGACTAGAATACCTCAAAAGGCTTTAAACACTTGGGGAAGTGGGGCTCTTAAATCTCAGCAAGATAAAGAGCAGATGATCAACAAAGGCCTCCACCATCTAGTCCCAGGCTTATCTGCCTCATCTTATCAGGCGTATCTGCCTCATTATGTCCCACCAGCTTACACTCACTCCCTTTACTTCAGGCAAACAGTTCCCTTGAATACACTATAGTTTCTCAGTTTCGATTTCCATGGAAAATTCCATGGATTTTCCTGGTCCAGATCACTCAGGGCTCTGAACACCAACTCTGTGTTCTGCTGAACGGCCTGTGGCCCTGTGCACACCTCCATCCACATTCCTAGCACACTATTAGAACGGTACGTTTGTTTCTCTGACTCTCCAGACAGATCGTGAGCAATTTAAGAGCTAATAATTATCACTGGATATGATATTTATCATTGTTTCTCCAAAGCCAGGCACAGTCCCCCTGGTATACAGTCATAACAGAGATGGCTAACATGTATTGAGTGCTTACTGCATGCCAGGAGCTGTTGAAAGCACTTAAGCATGTTTTTATTAACTCAGTTATTCTTCAAAACAACCATAAAAGATAGATACTATGAACGAAAAATATTGCCTGCTGTATCAGTAAGCAAAGGATGCTGCAGTTATCAAGCCATCACATTACAGCCACCCAATGGCAAGCCCTGAGGGAACTCAGGATGGAAACATAATGCCCACCATCAAATCATCAGACCCTGCAGCCACCCCTGATGGTGTACCCTGAGGAAACTCAAGATGAGAAAACACAGGATACTGGCCCCAGATAGCTGAGGTGCCTATCAAAGGAATGATTTCAATGAGCCCAGACTCTTGCATCTTCCCAGACATAGAAAAGTGCTAAATTCCTAACTTGAGCTACCTGGTTTTTTTTAATTAACAGTAATCTTTTGATGTTCCGACTACCTGGTCTTTGTTACCAAAACTCCTATATATCCTGGCTCCCCCCTTGCCTCTTCAGAGGAATCTCTCAGAGGTATCTGAGATGCTGTGTCCTGGGCTTAAGTCCTCAGTTTTGCCCGCCGAATACAACATAACTCTCAGCTTCCAGGTTGTGCATTTTTTTCAGTTGAGAATACCATGATTATCTTCATTTTACAGATAAGAAAACTGAAGATCATACTAGAAAATAAACCTAGACAGGCTGGTTTCAAAGCCTACACTCTTGATCCACCATACAAATAGATAGTTAATAAACTTTTTCTGGAATGGATAAAGAAATGAATGAGACTGCATCTCAGTGAAAACATCTTCTTACCTTAAAGACCAAGTTGAAAGAGGATGAGAATCTTTGGACTTTGTATTAGTCAGGGTTCTCCAGAGAAATTGACTTAAAAGGAGGTATGTATAGGGAGAGAGAGATTCAGTTTAAAGAATTGCTCACATGATTTTGGCGGCTGGTAGGTACAAAATTTATAGGCCAGGCCGGCAGGCTGGAGACCCAGGTAAGAGCTGATATTGCAGTTTTGAGTCTGGAGCCAGTCTGGAGGCAAGATTTCCTCTACTCAGGGAACTCTGGCTTTTCTCTTAAGGCCTTCAACAGATTGGATGAGACTCACCCACATTAGAGAGGATAATCTGTTTTACTCAAAGCCCACTGATTTCAATGTTAATCACATCTAAAAAAGACCTTCACAGCAACAGCTAGACTGTGTTTGACTAAAGAATTGGGTATTATAGTCTAGCCAACTTGACGCCTAAAAATAATCATCACAGGCTCGAAGATGTGCAAATCTGGGGCAAATACAAACTGGTATATTCTACAGCAATCACTACCTCTTCTGCATTCAGTAGTAAAAATTGTCCCATTTGAGACATATTATTCAGTGACTTACTTTATTATTTATCTTTGGTTTCCGTTTGTCTTATCTTCCCAACTAGACTGAAACCTCCTTTGGGCAGTCAGGAACAAGACAGTGCAGGCAGCATGTCTTCTAATTGTTTGTATCTCACAATGCCTTATCCAGACATAAGCACACAGCAGGCGCCCACAATGTGTTAAATAAAGAACTAGTTTAGGAATGATGATAAGCGTAAATAAACTGAGAAATTTCTTGGGCTAGATAAATCATGTTACCTCAATGCACTAAGTAAGCAATTAGCAGTTTGACTAACTACCAGAGGACCCTTGTTTTAGACATACAAGTAAACATCTTCATCTTCTGCCCTCCCAAGAATCAGTTTCTACCACCCTAGGACTGCTGAAGGCTGCGAACATTACCAAAGAGACGGTTCTACCTAGAGGATAGAGAGCAGAAGCCTACAGGATGGAACTGAGACCTCCAAAGTGGTTTGGGGACTGTTATGTATCAACAGAAAGGAAGAGTTATGGAGATTATTGTACAGAGAAAACAGCGCCTCTAACCACAGGGTTCTCTAGGCAGAAGCAGCTTCCCCGGAATGAGAATATTTTTAGACACGCATCGTTGTTGATAGAACATTTGAGTTAGAGGAATGGCGAGTACCAGCAGAATCCTCCTTTTGGCCCAAGTCCAAGATTGTAAAGGTTTTCTTGACCCTTCATTCACATTTAGTGACCCCCTTCCACTGTGCTTTCTGTCCATTTACATTTGATATGCACCATACATAACAAGTGAATTTAATTTTTAAAATGTTTTAATTTAATTTTTTATTTTATATTCAAGGGATAGATATAATTCAGTTTTTATTGAATTATAAAAATTATACAATTGACATCTAACATTAGATGTACAACATAACAATGATTTGATATCTGTGTACATTGGAAATGATCATCACAATAGGTCTAGTTAACATCTGTCACTATGAAACAGGCTGGGACCTGGGACCTGGGACCCTTTACTGCAGTGCTTGCACCTGGACAAACATCTCCTCACCTCCTCCAGCCACAGAATACAAAGAAACTATAAGGGACTAAAAATAATCACATGCATGTGCAGTTGGGGCAAGTTATAAACAAGATACAAAAAGGCCAAAACACAACTGCCACTTCTGAGGTGCTGGGAGCGAAAGCAGGGTAGAGCCCAAGGACCCTGATCGGTAACAACTACACATAGTTTCAAAGAATTTCTTTTTCTTGTAATGAGAACTTTTAAGGTCTACCCTCTTAGCAAATTTCAAATAACAATACCGTATTAATAACTAGTTGCCATGCTGTACATTACATCCCGTATCTTACTTATTTTACAACTGGAAGTTTGTATCTTTTGACCACCTTCATATGCACCCATCTTCATGCTGTATTGTAATTATTTGTTACTTGTCTGAGTCCCTCACTAAGCTGTAACTTTCTAGAAAACAGAGACTGCCTTGTTCATCTTCATAACTCCTAACACCCTGAACAGTGGCTGGCACATACTTGGTATTTAATATTTGCCTTTTGATTCCAAAACACTAACAGAAATGTGGGTGGAGGGATTCTGAATTATTTTTGAAGCTAACATAAGAGTAACAACAAAGCTAAACAAATATGTCATGACATAACTTTACATCAATCTCACTTTTAGTATCAACTCAAAAATCTAAATATAATGAATACAATAGCAAACAAAATCAGGCACCTTATAAAAGAATAATATACCATGACTAAGCTGATTTCAGGAATGCAAAGATATTCTACTATTAGGAAATGTAATATATAATTTACCATGTCTGGGAATGAAAATAGAAAATAGTCATATGATTATTTCCATGGATACTGAAAAGATATTTCATATTTGATAAAAATGTAATGTCTACTCTTAATAAAATCCTTTACTAGGTAGATACCTTCTTTACTTTAATTCAATTAAATATTTATTGAACACTTGTTATATGCCACGCACAGTTTTAGGTATTTGGAATATGGCAGTGAATATAATAGGCAAAAATCTCTGCCCTCTTGAGGCTTACATTTTAGTGGTGGAGACAGACAATAAATAATAAGCATAATGATTAATTACCTAGGATGTTAGAAGGTGATAAGTGGTATGGAAAATTAGGAGAGCTGCGAATGTAAGCAACAGCAATTTTAAATAGAGTAGTCAGGGTAGGCTCAATGAGGTGTTGACGTTTGCACAAACCCTTGAGGGAAGTGAGTGAGCCATGCAGATATCTGAGCTGAGGGGGTGTTCGGAGCAGAGAGAACATGCCAGTTGAGTTGAAGAAACAGCAAGGAGGTCAGTACGGCTGGAATGTATTTTAGTATAAGAGTGAGGTAAGGTGTGTTGATTGAAGGTGTGACAACGACACCCTCACAGAACCACCTCAAAAGGCAGAAAGGATAGTATCTCCTACCATGTATCTTTTTATCAGGGAGGAAAGTATGTCCTGAAGCTCTACAGCAGACTTCATAACACTGTCAAATCTCCCTTAAATTAATGTATAAATTTAACATGATCCCATTTTTAAAAAAACAACTTTTTTTTAATGTGCAAGCTGATTCTCAAATTCATCCAGAAGAAAAAACAAGCAAGAATAAACATGAAAATTCCAAAACAGAAGCATAAATAAGGGAAACACACCTTATCAGCTAGTAAGATAACTGGATCATCATCTGCAAGAAAATTAAGTTAGATCCCTACCTCACACATTATACTAAAATAAACTCCAGATTGATCAAAGAGGGAGGAGACTAAGTGGTTAGAGACAGTAATGGATAGGAGACTAAATTTTCACTGTAAACCCCTTGTGTCTTTTAAATTTTGTAGTGCATGCATTGCATACTAACAAAATGTATTAAAAATATACTCAGGTCTTACAAAAGATTAATTAATCGTATTTAAAATATACTCAGGTTCTTATGTAAGCAATAGATTAGAGTAGAAAGAACACAGGCTTGAGAATCTGGTAGTATTTTCAGGTCCTGATTTTACACTACTAACCTGTAACCTTGGGCAAGTCGTTTCATCTTCACTTTATCTCTAAAGTGTTAGCATTAGATTAGATAGATTCCAGTCTCTTTCAATACTAAATTCTGTTACACTTAAGTTGAAGCTTATAAGCTGACCTAAGAGTACTTTGATCTTCTATAACTAGTTTTGCCAGCTGCTCTAATATACACCAGATGGTTCAGTGTGGAATTTAGCCTTAAACATTATTCAGAGCCTACTCCATTATTCACGCCATTACAATTGAATGAAAACAGCATGCAAAGCGCACATTAGGGCTCAGCCAGGAGATTCTGGGCTGTTAGGCACGGAGGTAGTTGGTCTTCCCACGCACCAGACAAATAGATGAGAAGAGGATCACCTCATGGGACTGGATGCCTGGGGTGATGAGGCTGATGACTCATAACCAGAGGGCACCAAAAGTCCACAGCCAATCAGCCGTCCACGATCCAAAGGCCATTGTCTGGTGTGGGGCTTAGTTGGATCTTTGATCTTTTCTATGCCCTAACTTTTGGCCATCCTACTAAATACCTCCATCAAAACAAGAAAAAGGATAAAACATAAATCAGTCTACTCGTAAACAACTTTACTAAGCTAAATGAGCCAGTGGGTAAATCATTTTAGGTTTTTCAAGGAATTTAATAACTAAAGGTATCTTAGCCAGGATCTAGTCTGAATCACAAATTTTACAGATGAGAAAAGTGAGCCTTAGAGGAGTCAAAGTGACTCGGTTAACAGACACAGCCAGTCCCTGGCAAATTCAAGGTAAAAATTCCAGCAGCCCCGCTCTTGGTCTGTAGCTGTTTCCACCTGTTATCTTTCATCCTTAAATTACCATCCACACTGTGCTATCATTTACTGCCTTCCAAAAGTGTGTTTTATTTCTAATAATGGTTTGGCTTCATCTGCTCTTTCTGGACACATATTCTTTGGAACTCTGATTTTAAGAGTAGATAGAGCTTCTGAGAAAGAAACTGAGGGAGCGAACTAAACAGACCATCGAAACTCTAGTTTAGATCTGTCCTTGGGAAACTCTTACCCAATCTTCCCTGCCATCACCCATCTCCAGTCACTTCCCCAGGAACACTTGTGTCTAACACTTTTTTTTAAACCTTCAATCCCTTCTTTTCCACTTTTCCTCAGCCAACATGATTCTTAGAGCTCATAAGCTTCTCTCAGACACAGGCCCAACCTAATTCTACCCAGGAAACAGCTGTCAGCAAATCTCCTTGGGGGTTTGTATTTCCCTTTAACTTAAGTAGGTCATTGCTCTAAAGGAAGTATAAAGATGGAATGAATGAAAATAAGCTGCTGAATTCAGCTTGTGTGAGATCTGTGAAAAATGCAGGGAGAGGGGCAAAGCAGCAGGGCTGGGCCAGCGAGGGAAGTCCCCTTACAAGCTTCCGCATGACTCAGAACTTACAACATTACCAGCCAGACAGGCAGAGTCAACATTCAAGGGACCTTAATCACAAAGACTGTGACTGTACACATTTCTTCTCAGAGAGAGGAGGGCTCAACAGAGTACAAGAGATAAGCTACCTGGGAGTATGGCATTTTGCAAGTTGAAAAGAGGTGCTTGGGGCTAAAAAGATGCAGATGTGTGACCTGAAATACAGAGGTCTGATTAACATGGTTGACTTCCTACCAACAAAAATCAAATGATCTATTTCTAGCCCCAACCAAGCTGCCCCATCTCCCTTTGAAGAGCCCATTCAGAGAAGCAAAAGGCTACTGGTCCACAAAATAAGCATCCCCAGTTAGATGCAGGGTCTTGGGTAAGATACCCTGTGAGATTAAGCTGGGAGAACGAGAGTAAAGTGATAAGGATGACATCAGTGGGGAAAAGGAGAGGAGAGTCACAAAAAGGTAACATGGCCATTGTAGGGAAGGGAGAATGGCTGGCAAGGAGCAGCCCTGGTTTATTCTTATATATGAGTGCCAGGAGACGTTTTGGTAGAGCTGGCTCTCACCTCTCTCAAAACCACCTCGAAGTTGGTTTCCTACCACATGCAGCAAAGTTTATTCCACCACTACTAACACACATACCAGCCCATCACTAGATAAGGTCTACTTTACAGCAGCTATTATGCCTATCACACTGTAGGCATCTTAACTTCCAGGAGGCAGAAACACGTATAGGTCTATTATTGTTGTCCTTAAAACTTTGACTCTTAAGCTACATAGTGGTGCAGACTAGAAATCTGTTGCTACTCAAGGTGAGGTGCTCCCTAAGACTACTCTGCTCTTTTGGACTAAACACACTTTTCCATTTGTTCACTCGTGCATTAAATATTTACGGAGCATCTTCTAAGAAGCATCAGGCAGTATGCAAAGGGCAACAGGGTGACAAAACTGCCCTCTTGAACTTTATACTCTAGTCTGGAGAAGCACTTACCAAGAGAAATAACAATGTGAGTCACATACGGAATTCTAAATTTTTAGTTGCCATGTTTAGAAAAGGTAAAAAGAAACAAGTGACATTGAGAATCATAATATATTTGATTTGATTCAATAGATCCAAACATTATCATTTCAATATTTAATCAATATTTTTAAATTATTAATGATACATTTTACATTCTTTTTGTACTGTCTTTGAAATCCCGTGTATATTTTATTCTTATAGCCTATCTCTATTCAGACACTAAATTTTCATCAGAAAAATTGTATCTGTATTTAGATTTCATAAATTTTGATAAAGTAGGTCCCCATGCTTTAGCTGTTCCAAATATGCTAAAAGTTTTCTGACAACTTTATTATTCGTTCTTAAATTTAAATTAATCAAAGTTAAACAAAATTTAAAATTCAATTAGTTAAGCTAGCTACTTCCAAGCGCTCCATAGCTACATACAGCTAGTGGCCACCATATAGGATAATGCAGTTTTAAAGGAAAGACAAACAATAATCAAATGAACTCATAAACAACTATAAGTGATAAGGAGGATAGATACACAGTGTTATGAGATTGTACAATACCCGACTTCATCTAGGGGAAGGAAAGGCTTGAGGAAGTTCTGTTTAAGAATATGAAGATTAATACTGGAAGAGAGCACAGATGGGAAGAAAGGCTTTCCTGGCAAAGGCAGAAGCATGTACCAAGGCCCTGAGGCAGAAGAGAAAATACTGAGGTCTGTATTAGTCAGCATCATGTGGGGAAAGAGATGGCCCCTTTGAACTAGATAATTCAAGGAGTGTTTTTTATAGACTGTTTAATAAGATGAGGCCAGGGTATAGGGAAAACAGTACAGAATGGTGCAGTACCCTAGGCTAGCAACTGCAGGGAACTGTTAATCATTACCACCAGCCCCCCAGCTTAAAGGCACAGGGGAATAAAGCAGTTATTGGAAGCTAGAACAGGTAGATGTGTAATATGGCCATGTGACAGGAGCTGTGGCCTTTGGTAGAGGGGGTGCAGCCAGCCCACAGAGACCCAACAGGTGGTAGGAAGAGATATAAACAGCCCCACTTCACATTCCTTCTCCCCTCCAACCTCCTGGGTGTATCTCCCATTGGTCAAGCCCAAGCAGGGTCAAAAGGTAAGAGATCTCATTGAGGTAGAACATGCAGGTCAGTCTCAAGGCACAGAGCAGCACAAAGGAAGATGGAGAATAAATCTGGAGGGACAAACTGAAGATATTCAGCTCAGGAGTGTGTATATTAGTTTATTATTGGTGCTGTAACAAATTATCACAAGTCTAGTGACTTAAAATGAATCAAATTTCTTATTTTACCATTCTGAAGTCCTAAAACTGAGATGTCAATAGGGTTGTATTCCTTCTGGAAGGAAACTCTAGAGGAGGCTCTGTCTCCTGCCTCTTCCAGTTACCAGAGACCCCTCCTCATATCATTCTGACCTTTGTTTCCACCATCAGATGTTGTTCTCTGCCTTCAATTCTCCTGCTTTGCTCTTATAAAGACCCTTGTGATTATACTGGGAATACCTGGATGATACAGGATAATCTCCCCGTCTCAAGACCCCTAACTTAACCACATCTACAAAGTTCTTTTTGCCACGTAAAGTCACTTTCAGATGTTTTGGTGACAGGATGTGGACATCTCTGGAGGGCCATTATTGTGTCTACCATGGTGTGTCAAGAAAGTAAAAGAAGGCCACTGCAGTGCCAGGCAAAAGGCAAGAGGGGAGTATGGAGAGTCGTGGTGATGAGGAACTAGGGAGGAGTCGTATTAGCAAAATTTTGTAGCGCAGGGTAGGGATTTTGGTCTGTATCTTAAGACCAATGGAAAGTCACTGAATTTGCGTTTTGAAAAAATGCGCTCTAAGTGGAAAATCAAAAAATAGATTGAAAGAAGGCAGAAACACACTGAAAGTGAGTTGAGAAGATGCCTAGTAATTAGATGATTGAAGATAATGGCTTGGACTAAGGAGGTGACAGTAAATGTGGAGAGAAGAGGAAGGATTTGAGAGATATTGAGGAAGTAAAACTCGTAGGACTTGGTGATAGATCAGCTAAGCAATGGGGAGTGAGGGTGAGAGCTGTGTTAAAGATTTCTGACTTACTGAGTTGGAGAGATTCAATTCACCACAACAGAAAACACTGAACAAGTTTACTTGGGGGACAGGGGCTGCGGTTTTGAACATTTTGGTTTGAAGTGACCAAATGGAACCAAATGGAAAAGTCAGTGGGCAGCTGGACATAGGAGGATGGAATGCAAAGTTTCCTCAGGGTTTCAGAGGAAATTTCAAATCCTTGGGTTTTAGGTGGTCATTAAAGCCTTGAGTATGAATGAAATCACCTAGAATAGAGGGAAGAGTGCCTAGGACCTACCCTTGAGAGGCTTGAACATTTAATGGCCAGAGAAAGGAGAGAGTGACAAGATAAAAGAAGGACCAGGAGACTGAAGCATCACAAAAGCCAAGGAAATACATTATTTAGAGAGGATGCGGTCACCAAGGGTGATGGCTCCTGAGAGTTCAGTAAGTGGGTTTCTACCAAAATTAATGCCAATTCACCTACACTCTCAGTACATCAGATTCTGGTGGAGGAGTTTACACCCTTGAGGCCAGGGGGTGCTTACCATGCCTCCTCATCATGTTCAAGGAAACCAAGGTCATGGTGATTGGTTTATGGGTGGGCACAAAACCACTGAGAGCCAATGAGATCCACTGGCTGGGACCTCTAGGAAAGAGAGTATCACTCGTTCCGCTGTCTTAAAACCTAAGGAGATACAGGGCCTGAGCCGTTGCTACTATCTTGCTACTATGTGAAGCCTAAGACTAAAGGCAACACGTGGCAAAAGAGAAAGATGGTGAGAAACAAAACAGTTATGACATCTCTTTGGCTCTTACTTCACTTGTGCCTGAAACTTGATCTAGCCCTACACCTTCAACTTAGATGAGCCAATAAATTCCTTTCTTGCATAAGCCAAGTACAAAACGCCGCTAACAATGGAAAAAATACTAAATTTTATGGGAGGATAAATAAAATGGAAATTATGTCTAAGATCTTTAGAAGAAAAATGCCTTAGATATCAAGATTGTCAGGGTATGGACTGAAATTCTCATTATACTTGTAATAAAGCCATGAAGACAGATGAGAGAGAGAATCTTGAAAGCAGAAAAATAAAATATATAGATATACTGGAAGAGTTTCTATGCTCATGAACTCTAATTTAAGGTAAAACACTCAAAAATAAATAAGAATATATACAAAGAGAAAAATTATAATCCCAGACTCTTAAAGTAACCTGTTTTGTTTGTTTGTTTTTTGGGTTTTTTTTTTTTTTTTTTTTTGGCCACACCATGCGCCATGCAGGATCTTAGTTCCCCAACCAGGGATGGAACCTGTGCTCCCTGAAGTGGGAGCGCAGAGTCCTAACCACTGGACTGCTGGGGAATTCCAGTAACTTCTTTATTACGACCAGAAATCTAGTTCTAAAGTTTTCTTGTTCTCCTTTGCCTTGAGCTTGTATCTTTCATGAGTCTTGAAATGGCAATTTTACAGATGTATGAATTATAATATTCATGATTTCCATAGCATTGTAATTGTACTTAGTAATTATAATTTTCATTGACATAAAAGTTACAGACTCCTGGAACCTGCTCAGTAGAACTTAGGACTGTTGCTAGGCACCTCACAAAAGTGATCATCCCCTCTGTGGGAATTGAGGAATTTGACCTCAAATAACTTTTACATTTGGAAATTTAAATTTACTGGTCTTGTCTTCTTTGAACCCTTCTATCGAAAATTCACCAAAATGTGGGGCTGTCATAACTCAAGAGGATGGATCCAGTAGAAGGAAATAGACAAACATGTGCTGAGTACCCACCATGCACAAGACAATGAGCTAGGTGCACTCAGAGGCTTAAAGCTTGGTCTTTGTCCACACAGAGCTTAAAATCTTATGACAAGGGCTTCCCTGGTGGCGCAGTGGTTGAGAGTCCGCCTGCCGATGCAGGGGACACGGATTCGTGCGCCGGTCCGGGAAGATCCCATGTGCCGCGGAGCGGCTGGGCCCGTGAGCCATGGCCGCTGAGCCTGCGCGTCCGGAGCCTGTGCTCCGCAACGGGAGAAGCTACAACAGTGAGAGGCCCGTGTACCGCAACAACAACAACAAAAAATCTTATGACAGAGATAGGACATACTCATGAAGAATCAAATATCAATATAAAGCAATATGTGATAAGTGATAAAAACAGTTGTGCAAACAATAAGATGCGATGCTGGAAGAGCAAGAAATCAGTGTGGATTAGAATACCTTGAGGGTAGGTTCAAGTGAATGGACAGAAAAGAAGTGAAGGGTTCTGTAGGCAGAAAGATCTGTGCAAGCAAGCCACCATCGGGGAAAGACTTGCAGGTAACTGTATTATGGAACAGTCTGGCTGAAGCAGTGATTCTTCTTACGGAGTTTTAGCTGTGGTGGAAGCGGGAGGGGAAGGGTAGAGTTAAAAAGGTAGGGACGGCAATGAATGACAACCTGCAAAATTTCGGCTTCCTCTTGTAGGAAATGAAGTGTTGACAACTATGCTAAAGATTAAATCAATGGAAACGGGCCACCTCTCTTTCTCATTATCAAATCTGTCGTAGCTACTGACACAAGTGCCTGGACTTGGTTTGTGTGTGAAATAATAAGCTTTTGTTGATCAACGCAGGGAGAAATTGGAGAGGATAGGGTCAGGGGAAAGCTAGGCATTGTACTAATAAATCTAGGTTTGCGTTTCAGATATCTTATATAGTTGCCACGGGGAGGATGGATTCACCAAGGATGAAACTAGAAGGAGCCCAAGTAGAAGGCCACTGCGAAACCCCAGGCAAAAGTTCATGAGGGCCTGGACTAAGGTAGTGACAGGAGAAATGGGGGAAAGGAGATGAATTCAAGGGATATTTAGAGGCAACCTCATTAGGTCTTGGTGATTATTATTAACTATCAGGGGTAATGGGAAGGAAGGATTCTGGAATGACTTCCAGAGGTTTCTGACCTGAGGAACAAGACTGTGCGTAGAACTGCTAACCAAGAAAAAGGAAGAGACGCAGCTTTGGTAGAGGAAGATGGATGGGTTCAGTGTTGAACATCGTGTAAACCAGGACTCTGGCTGAAAGTCATGGAAGCCCATGTCAAACTACCCTAGGCAACAGCATAGGTTCATAAAACCAGATGATGAAAAGGTAGGGGTGGCAAAGACGTCACAACTGAATTCTAAAATCATCAGGATTTACTCTCTATCCTGCCCTGTTTCTCTTCCCTCTGTATTGCTCTTCCCCTCATTTGGCTTCTGGCTGTAGTTTGAGCTCATTCTCTCAAGGCCCTCCAAGTGGCAACGGACATGTCTGCCAGCAGTTCTGGAATCTAAGAAGCAAGAGAGCTACTGTTTCCACCACCATTTTGAAAAATTCCAGGAAAGAGACCCCACAGAATTTTTTTTTTAATTAAAAATTTTTAAAAAATGAATGAGGGCTTCCCTGGTGGCGCAGTGGTTGAGAGTCCGCCTGCCAATGCAGGGGACACGGGTTCATGCCCCGGTCAGGGAAGATCCCACATGCTGCGGAGCGGCTGGGCCCATGAGCCATGGCTGCTGGGCCTGCGCCTCCGGAGCCTGTGCTCCGCAATGGGAGAGGCCACAACAGTGAGAGGCCGCGTACCACAAAAAAAAAAAAAAAAAAAAAAAAAAAAAAAAAAAAAAAAAAAGAATGAGATAGTCTAAGTCCCTGCTCTTGAGGAATTATAGTCATAAAGGCACAGAAACTTGAGGCCATCTCCAGGACTTCCAGAGGGCTGACCAAGGTCTTGGAACATAATATGAGCTCAACAGATGTTTGTTTAATCAAAGGATGATAAATGGCCCCTTTCATGAGTAACAGCATTTGGCATTTATGAAGTACTTTGGGTGCATACATTTTTGTCTATTATAGTCCACCTAGACTAGAGCAAGCTAGTCTGCGGTTTCTGCCCTCCACCGCCAACTCATACACCAAGATGTAACGCGTAGGCTGAATTTTTTTGGATAGACGGGCCAATTTCTGCAGCCATACTCCACTCCCAGCACCTGGAACTGCTCCTTCCAGCTACAGGAGTTAATGGCTAGAATACGCATTCCACCTCTCATCAAAAATCCCTTCCTACCCAGCATCACCACCACCACTGCAAACTTCACTATTGAGATTTTGCCATCGATTCGTCCTCCACCTTATTACCCACCACACACTCAGTTAGGAGAGAAGGCTCAGAGCCCCAGCAGACCACTTTCAAAGACCATAAAACAAATGTTAAACTGTCACAGTAAAGGCTGGTTTCTCTTCCTAATTCTATTCAGTTCCTTTGAAGGCAAAGACTGGATGGGCACACTCAACGGTTATGATAATAAGCAACGAAGGCTAAAGTCAGCTTCCAAACCTACACCATGTGTCTTCAGTATTGCAGCAGTAATACTGCTGTATACAGCAGTAATACTTTTGCCTTTTGTCTGAACCTTAAAATATTTAGTTTTATTATATATTAATTCTATTTTATTTAGTTTTGTCTAGGCTGTCAGTAACACTTACTAAGGGCTGCTTTACTATGCATGGCACTCTGCTAAACACCAAGGGGAATATAAAAGCAGCCAGGTTTGCCCAGGACACAATCAAGAGTCACCAGGTCAGTAAGTACTTGCTAAACCTAGATCAGACCCCTCCATCTCAATCCCTGGATCCCAGTGCCCCTGGACCGCTTCCTTCTGATCCTATGGGGCCCCACACAGGTTCATAAATGACCATGATCATTCTTCCTCCTACCTTATGGTGGCTCCAAATCTTTCATCATTTCATAAGGGTTCCTGCTTTCTCTGCTGCTACTGTCACACCTCCTGTCATCACCAGGTTGGGGTGGGCTTGATTGTAGCTACAAATTTATCATGTTCCAACTGAACAGCGGAATGCCACACACACACACACACACACACACACACACGCACGCACCTGTAATATACTGTATTTCTAGGCCTCAAGATAACTCTATCCCAGCCTCCATTTCTTAGACACCTCTAAAGATATAATTCTCTGCTCCACTTGCCTTTTTTTGTTTTTGTTTTTGTTTTTTGCGGTACGCGGGCCTCTCACTGTTGTGGCCTCTCCTGTTGTGGAGCACAGGCTCCGGACGCGCAGGCTCAGCGGCCATGGCTCACGGGCCCAGCCACTCCACGGCATGTGGGATCTTCCCGGACCGGGGCACGCACCCGTGTCCCCTGCATCGGCAGGTGGACTCTCAACCACTGCGCCACCAGGGAAGCCCGCCACTTGCTTTTTTATGACAACCCTCCCACCAGTGACTCTGGCACAAGTCAATAGAAACTAACTTAACAATATAACACTGTTACTGTCTCTAGAGGCTGGTCCAAAAGACCTTGTGGAATCCTTCACCCATACCTTCCCTGAGCTCCTGCCCTTCCTGCCCCAGCTGTGGTCCTTGCACCAAGTTCCTGTGCACCCTCTCCCCACTCAGGTCTGTTGTTTCCCTTTCTGGTGTTCACTCTAAGTTGGCTCCTGGTTCCCCTAGTTGTTCAGAAGTCCTGGGCCTGGAGTTGGGGTGGAGAGGGCTGAGCCCCTCAGAGGGACCCACCCCTGTGTGAATTCACAGAGGGCAAACAACTTAAGCCTCTGCCCCTGAGGCTGCCTCTACACACAAACAGTTTATGGTCAATTGTTTGGAACTCAAAGCCATTTTCCTAAGGAAACAACCTTAAAGTAGTAGGCAGATGCCCAGAAGAATTCACACAAGTCCATTTGACTCACAGACCTCATCTGGAGTTCTAAGTGTACTCTAGAACACACCTAACAGTACATCTCGGTTTCTATGGCTTCTGCGGTTAAACGAGTTCTGAGTTCCAGCCACGAACATACCTCTGCCTCTGCCATCAGCAGGAACAACCCGGCTTTCACCTTCTGCAGCCTGCCAACCCTAAGGTAGGGAAATGCCGGAAGTCTAGAGAGCTTTAGTTTCAAGAAAGTGGAGTAGGAAGGGTGTGACTCTGGGAGGTGAAACCAGGCTGTATAGGGAGGAGAGTTCAGAGGGGCTGGGGTACAAGAGCCAAGCTGCCTCTGGGTTTCGGGGTCCTCCAGAGATCAGGCTGCTCCCCTGAACTTCAACCCAGCAGACAGGCCTGGTCTACAGCATTGCTGCTGCTGAGGGCAACGGAGTTGGGGGTTCTAGTAGAAGGGGGGTGGGGTCTAAAGAAAATGTGTCATGGGTTTCAATTTGGGGTCCAATATGGAGTTACAAAAAAAAAAACAACTTTAAAAAACGAAAGTAGATCAGTATTGTGATCAGTGCTATGTTTGTTAATAAGGTCAAATCAAATTTAATACTCTATATCATGGCTTCTGAAATACTCAGCCCACAGAAACATTGTGTGTGTCAGTCCCACTGGACATAGCCGTTTGGTAGATTTGAGAGAAAACTTGAGCTTAGTCTATGTCCAATCTCCCTCTCTTTTTTGCACTTTAATTAACCCTTGGCTTGTGTTGAGTCAGGGTAAATTTACCTACAAATAAAATATGTGTGGAGAAAACAAGTAGGAACCTCTATTTTTTTTCCCTTGGATCTGTTCAAAAAGGTCAAGAGAATAGTGTTTTCCTAGGTGGTCAAGTAGGGAAACAGGGAGAAAAGTTTTCTGTATTTTTAGTAACTATTGTTAGGAGGCTCAAAAAAGTAATTTTAAAATGACAACAGTAATATGAAAGTACGAATTCATTTTAAGTTTCAAATACAAGTACGAATGGATTTAAATAACGGTTGTTTTATCTAAGTTCACTCTCTTACTCTACATTTTAGATATTAGATGTCAAATTACTTTCACATGACCACATACCACAAATGAAAAGAAAGAAAGATTTAGAAAGTTTACATCATTCGGGAAAGAAACGAATGGGCTATTTTAAATACCAGAATCATAGTAGTTCTGGTAATGAATTAACAGATTAGTTTTGTGATAACTACTTAAATTCAATCAATTCCACAATATTTTCTGAGATGATTATGTGCTAAACAATGCAGTATGTGATATGGGATATACACACAAAAGTATACTGCATGGTCCCATCACTTGTAGAATTTGTAAGTCTTTGGGTAAATTCAATTTATATGTTCAGCAAAGTAAAGAATTCTGTTTAACTTGTAACCAACCTCCAAACCAAGTGCCTCTTGCCTCCTGAAATGAATGAAAGGGTGGGAACTGAGGTGAGCTCCAGGAAACAGTTATAATCTGAATACACTGAAAGGTCAGTTTGGATGTTGGAAATTGACTAGAGCCCAAGAAGGGTTCAGCTTAGCCTACTGTAAAGAAACTGCCCTACTGTAAAGAGACTGTAAAGAAATTGTCCTTGATTGAAGCTGGGGGTTGTTTTGGAACAGTCAGGAAGCAATGGAAGAATCCGAAGAGAACATGTTTAGAGATGATGGTTCCATCAGTGGTGTGGATGTTGACAGGAGGAAAATACATCAATTATGAGGTCACTGCAGTCTTCTAAGGTGGAGGAGGAAGGCTCAGCACTAGCTGGTGGCATGAAAATGAAAAGAGGGAGAGATATAAAGGCATTTCAACAGAAATACAGTTATAACGTGCTCATTAGACTAAGTAGGAGATAATCCATTTCCCTTTTAAAATTTTGATCTTGGTTCTTCTCTTTTCTCTTGAGCCATTTCCTCTCCATCTTTCTTTTATTGATATATGTCTTTTATTATTCTTATAAAAGTGTACATGTTTTATTTTGGAAAATTTGAAAAATATAGAAACCAATATAAAGAAAGCATTAAAAAGCACCTGTACTCTCACCACTCGGAGATGATTTCAGATAACATTTTGGTGTGGTTTTTTTCCAACATTGATGGATGCGTTTAGGAGTGATGAGTAAACAGGACGGGCAAGACGGAGCACAAAGATGAAGGGGCTTGACTTTTTTTTCTGACCATTGCCATCCAGTTTGCTTCATCAGTTCTCCATTCTCTTCCCTTAGCCATGATCCAGAAGGAGCCCATAGCTTTCCTTTCACCTTCAGAGAGTGAAACTGTTTTGTGTGCAGGAAGGAAAAAGTCCCATTCGATCTAGATCAAGTCAATGCTTCTCTCTTCCCTGAGCCCAGGCCTTTCTGTACTTCGGGGACTTGGAGCACAAAAGGAGGCAATGAATGATCTGGTATTTCATTCTCCTTGTCCCACCCTACTCACCACATGGAAAAATCCACATACCCTTACCCCAACGGTGAAAGGAAGGCCTGTGTCCCACTGCTACCCCTTCTCTTAGTCTACTATTGCGGACTGCTCCAGCCAACTTCCCACCTTTGGATACCTCCACGGCAGTATCAGGCACAAGGGTCTATGCTGAAAAGCACATTCTGTCCCCCAAAATTCACTTCAAATAATCCTTTCTGAGAAATCTCATAGACTGTGCCTGGTAGGAACAGCGACGACTACACTTTTTCCTTTTTGCTTTTGTTTTTTAATGTAAATACTGTGGGACTGTGTCTAACCCCTTTCTTGAGAATGTAAGGATACTTATCAATTACTCAGCTTTGGGCTTTGGCCAAAAGTTCCAGACAATAGAAAAAGTCCCATTTCACATCCTAAAATATAAATACATATACACATACATAGAATAATAATAATTGGGACCATATCACATTATTTTACATCCTACTTGATTTCCATTAACATTATACAGCGAGCATTTCCCATGTCAAGGAGTATTTTCCAAAAATGGGATTTATATTGACTCATAATTTTTCATCATATGACTACCCATTCCTCATTATTTATTCAACCATCATGCAATTAGACACTTACAATTAGGCTAATATAAATATCACTGCAATAAACAACCCTGGATATATATCTTTGTGCACATCTTTGATTATATCCTTAGGATCATTCCTAGAGGAATATTTCAAAGGTTATGAACATTTTTAAGGCTCTTGATACATAAGCAGAAGAGCCCTTAAGAAAACTAGAATGATACAAACACCCACATTGTATCCAAGCATTTTTACCATATTTTTCACCTTGAAATTTGATTGGTGCAGTTGCATACTTTCCTGTTTTGATTTATATTTCTGTGATTGTCATTTAGGCAGATTCTTTTTTTATTATTATTTTTGGCTGCGTTGGGTCTTCGTTGCTGCTCACGGGCCTTCTCTAGCTGCGGCGAGTGGGGGCTACTCTTTGTGTGGTGCACGGGGTTCTCATGTTGCGGAGCATGGGCTCTAGGCACACCGGCTTCAGTAGTTGTGGCTCGCAGGCTGTAGAGTGCAGGCTCAGTAGTTGTGGAGCACAGGCTTAGTTGCTCTGCAACATGTGGGATCTTCTCCGACCAGGGCTCAAATCCATGTCCCTTGCACTGGCAGGCGGATTCTTAACCACTGTGCCAACCAGGGAAGCCAGAGGTAGATTCTTACTTGTTGACTGTATTTCTTCTTCTGCAAATGGTCTGTTCATGGCCTCTGCTCAATTTTTTCTTGGAATGATAATATTTTCTTATTGATATATAAACTCTCTCCATGCAATAAGAATAGTTACGTTTTCTGATGTATTGTATCTGTTGCAAATGTTTCCTAGTTTATTTGACTTGATTTTGTTTATAGTATTTTGTCTTGCGGAAACTTTATCATCTATCATTGTTTCTTTTGCATAACCTAGCTTAAACAGAAAGGGATTTGTTAGAAGGATCGTAGTTCACAGAAATTTAAAAAGAGATCCTACAGAAATCAGGGCAACTCTGTGGATCTTGGGAAATGAAACTAATATCAACATCACCAAACCTCCAAATCCCGCCTTCTGCTTCTCCTCTAATCTCCTGTGCTCTCCATTTGACTTCATATACTCCTACCATCAGCTCTCTCTAGATACCCTTCTAGCTTCTGCACCCAGAGAGGTCAAGAGTCTTTATCTTCACGTAGAAAACTCCTGGGGAAGGACTCTGACTGGCCCAGCCTTATGACATGCTCACCTCCAGACCAATCACTGTGCCAAGACAATAAAGGGCTCTGATTTGCCAGATAAAGACATGTGTTCAAAGGGAGAAGAGAGCAGCTAACCAAAAGGAAAGAGTAGGATAAGGTACTGGGCAGACAAAGCAAAACAAAGCAGAAACAAACCAAATACAAACATCCATTAGAAGTTTTCAAACCTTGATACTTTCTTCTACTAGTTTGATACCTTTGTTTTCATCCCCAAATCAATTTTTCTTCTGGATTTCAGTTTTACATTTGGCTCTATTTTCACCAAATCCTTTCATTTCTCCCTTCTGACAATCACTTCATCATTTCTACCGGCTTTTCCATAGCCAGTATGTCTAGTTAGGACCTTGTGTCTTTGTGTTCGATCTACCAAGCTTGATTTCCTGGCTCCCCTCATCTCCAACACACACATGCTCCCCTTCTTCAGTTCACCGTGCACACCATCACAAAACCAGTATTTCCCAAACGCCACATTCAACCCTTTAATGATGTCATTTTCCTCTTCACAAGCACTTACTGTAACCTCCCTGCCCCGCCCATTTACTAGGGAGGAGATAACAGCTAATGTGACAATGAAATGTTTTATTTCACACAGCCCTCCCAACTCTGCTTGGTAGACATAATCTCCATTGGATAGAGGGCAAATTGAGGTTCAGAGACGTTAAATCACTAAGTAACATATTGTTCATATGTGGTGGAGCTGGGACTTAATCTCTATTCTGCCTGAATCCTTACACAAGTAACCAACCTCCCCACAGCAGATGGGCCTCAGAGTAGAGTCTAAATGCCTTTGCCTTTTTCATATTACCAAGTTTTGCTTCCTCTCATTGCCAAAGATCTATCCCTCACTTTGCTCAAACTTGTCTACTCACCTCCCAATCCTACCACCACTACTCCCAAGCCTGCAAGCTTCTCTTTTGACTTCATGTGGAGTATTTCTCACCAATACGCTGCCACACCCTCCTTTTCACCTCTTGAGAATTCACCTCCCCTGAATCTCTGCCTAATTCCACTTCTTCCATAAAGTCTCTTTTGATTATCTCACAAAAATATTTCCTTTCAAAATGCCTAAAATATGCTTCTCTGATATCCATTTAATTTTTAGATTGTCTTCTCTGCCCACGTACGTTTTAACTTTTGACCATCCTGCCAACTAGATTATGAGCCTCTTGAGGGCAAGTCCATGATTTATGTTTCTTTGTATTTCCCTATGCTTAGTCTAAGGCCTTGTATGAAGAAATTAGTCGGGACTTCCCTGGAGTCCAGTGGTTAGGACTCTGCGCTTCCGCTGCAGGAGGTGCAGGTTCCATCCCTGGCTGGGGAACTAAGATCCCACAAGCTGTGCAGCAGCCAATAAAAAATTTTTTTAATAAGTTTTTAAAAAAGAAGAAATTAGTCAATACTTGTTGATCCATGTCTGTCTCCTCCAACCTGCTGTGTTAGGAGATTTAAATAATGATTCTTAAAGAGTTTCCCCCTCTTGTCAAAATATCCATTTGACTTTAAAACTTTCAAATCTTTGGACTTTCCTGTTAGGATCAGTGATTTTCAGGAGTGAAGATAATAGCAATTGTAAAATTCTGAGATAAATAGATAAATATATTGGGTAATTTTCACTAGCATACATGTAGTTTACCTCCTAATAAACATGCAGAGGGAACTTATTATTACATTCCAGCATATGGAAGGTGTTATTGATATAATAATAGCTCATAGCATCTAGAGAGACAGGAAATCAATTTTAGAGGACATTCCATTAAACTTTTTATCCATTACTCATCACTTTCTAGTAGATTTGACAATAGTATTTGATATAATAAATAGAAGTTACAGAGAGCAAAATGTTTTTGGAGACTATGCAGAAATCATCTAAAGATTGTTTTATTTTGGGGGTTTAGAGCATCTGTTTCAACTGACACTGCTTTGAAAACTGTATGAAACTTTGAGATGATAAATGTTTATAATTTGCATCCACATTGTTACTAACACAATAGCCTGTTAAATCCCTTGCCATGAATATGAACAGACTGTAGGCCATCCACATTATTTATCAAGGGGGAAACAGACATTAGTCACAAATTTTAATTGCTCCTTTGGCACCAACAGGCTGAAAATGAAACATAAAAATGTAGCCTTGGGGAGGTTTTGCTGTGCAATGACTTTAGTGCAAACTTGACCATGGGGACCAATGACTCTATCATAATTACACAGGGACCTGACTAAAATAAGTTCATGGTTTCAACCCAGGTCCTAGTGGACAGCTGGCATATTTCAAAATTCATTCTGTCCACTGTAAACTCAACAACCCCTACACATGACCTACAATAAAGAGGTCAGGGATCCGATTGATAGAGAAAGCATATATTTTGTGCTCATCCTTAAGAGGAATATTTCCTGGTCACGGTTCAAATATTCTGCTAAAAACTGGAAGAAGAAATGCTTCCATATTCTCCTTACCTACAGAAATTAACCCTCTAGTACTGCAAAATGAGCATCAAATTCCCTTCTAAAAGTTAAAGTATCATAAAATATAATTTTAAGAAAAAACATTTTTTTAATTAATCTTATGAAAAAAATTTACGGAAAAAATTGAAAGTATTAGTAGGGCTTGTTTGATTTTTGGTTTTTTTCCCCCAACTAGGAGTCATTCACATCCCCTCTAGGACCAGTGTCCGGAGGGAGGATGTTTAGCAGAGAGATTTACAATTAAGCACTAAAGGAAGAGGAACCAGCCAATAGGCTGCCTGGAAAACTAGGCTGTTCCTCCTCCTTAAAGCTAAGACTTCAAAGGTTGCAAAGCTGAAGAGGAGAACTGGCAGTAAGGATCATGAGAAACATCAAAACATAGAACAGGCCTTTGGACTCAAGCAACAACAGAGGCCACCAAGGTCGGTCAAGATCTCGGAGTCAGCTGGCACCATCTTCAAAAATATGTCCTGAATCCTACAGTTCCTCATGACTCCACTCCTATTCATGCCTCCTACAGTAAAGATTCTCCACACCTTTGAAAATATCACCTCTTTGCTGAAAATTCACCAATGGCTTCTCATTTCACATAGAGTAAAACTAAAGCCTATTATATAAAACAGCCTACAAAGCCCTGCATGATCTGCTCCCAACTTAGACCTCTGCTCTAGATGTGACACTCTTCCTAGAAGGCACTGCTCCCAGATTTCCAATTGGCTAACTGCTTAAACTCTAAGTCTTTGCTCAGACATCACCTTCTCAACTGACCTACCCTGACCACCCTATTTAAAACTGCGCTGTGCCCCAGTGGGTTAGAACTTAGTGGTAGAGATGCTGAATTCTGAACTGATGAACCCTGGAAGTTAGAAAAACCACCATTTCAGAATGATTAAATTTTGAAAACAGGTAGATAATCAGAAGCAGAGACTGCAGGAGAGTAAAGAATCCTAAGTTATGTTGATGTCATCCAAAATAAGGGCAGAAATTTAAGAAAAAAGAATGTAATTACTTATGTGTTTATTAATCAAATTTCTTTCTTTCTTTTTTTTTTTTTTGTGGTACGCGGGCCTCTCACTGTTGTGGCCTCTCCCGTTGTGGAGCACAGGCTCCGGACGCGCAGGCTCAGCGGCCATGGCTCATGGGCCTAGCCGCTCCGTGGCACGTGGGATCCTCCCGGACCAGGGCACAAACCCGTGTCCCCTGCATCGGCAGGTGGACTCTCAACCACTGTGCCACCAGGGAAGCCCTAATCAAATTTCTTTACAGTTTATTATTTATTAAACATAAACTTAAGATGTATTCAAATCATGTTGTTTATTTGCAATGTATTACCAGATTTCCTTTTTAATCTTATAAAGAGATTTTCCTTGGCTTCTCTCTCAGCTTTTATTTACTGATTCCAGATTCATTTCATCATTTTTCTCTTTCCCTGTTTTCTACAACTTGTACTTCATTTTCTTCTTTAGTGTTTCTAGTTTTACTTTTTTAATCAATTATTACTGTTTTACATATTTTGTGTGGTATATGCCATAGCTTATCTTTCTGTTTCAGTGGGCTTAACTCTTTATTTAGCCAATTAGATTTTTTTCTACCTTTCTCAACTTTTTGGTGCCTATATGTTGCTTTTCTTTTTCTTTCTTTCTTTCAGTTCTCTTATTTTATGTTGCTTTTCTTGACTGTACTTTTTTGTGATAACTACTCCTTTACACTGAGCTTTTTAGAATCAGTTCCATATAATTTGGGGGTCAATTCTGGTGATCTTTCTCCTTTTATTTTGAAACTTGAAATTTTTCACTGAAATTGCCTTCCAGTGGGGAAGATGGCAGAAGAGTAAGACGTGGAGATCACCTTCCTCCCCACCGATACACCAGAAATACATCTACACGTGGAACAACTCCTACAGAACACCTACTGAACCCTGGAAGAAGACCTCACACCTCCCAAAAGGCAAGAAAGTCCCCAGGTACCTGGGTAGGACAAAAGAAAAAAGAATAAACAGAGACAAAAGAATAGGGACGGGACCGGCACCAGTGGGAGGGAGCCATGAAGGAGGAAAGGTTTCCACACACTAGAAGCCCCTTCGCGAGTGAAGACTGTGGGTGGCGGAGGGGGAAAGCTTCAGAGCCGCGGAGGAGAGCATAGCAACAGGGGTGTGGGGGGCAAAGCGGAGAGATTCCCCCACAGAGGATCGGTGCCAACTGGCATTCACCAGCCTGAGAGGCTTGTCTGCTCACCCGCCAGGGTGGGCGGGGCTGGGAGCTGAGGCTCGGGCTTCGGTTGGAGCGCAGGGAGAGGACTGGGGTTGGCGGCATGAACACAGCCTGCAGGGGGTTAGTGTGCCACGGCTAGCCAGGAGGGAGTCCGGGGAAAAGTCTGGACCTGCCAAAGAGGCAAGAGACTTTTTCTTCCCTCTTTGTTTCCTGGTGCGCGAGGAGAGGGGATTAAGAGCGCTGCTTGAAGGAGCTCCAGAGACGGGCGCGAGCCGTGGCTAAAAGCGCGGACCCCAGAGACGGGCATGAGACGCTAAGGTTGCTGCTGCCGCCACCAAGAAGTCTGTGTGCGAGCACACGTCACTATCCACATCCCCTTCTGGGGAGCCTGTGCAGCCTGCCACTGCCGGGGTCCCGGGATCCAGGGACAACTTTCCCGGGACACGGCGTGCCTCAGTCTGGTGCAATGTCACGCCAGTCTCTGCCGCCGCAGGCTCGCCCCGCACTCTGTACCCCTCCCTCCCCTCAGCCTGAGTGAGCCAGAGCCCCCGAATCAGCTGCTTCTTTAACCCCGTGCTGTCTGAGCAAAGAACAGACGCCCTCCGGCGAACTACACGCAGAGGCGGGGCCAAATCCAAGGCTGAACCCCAGGAACTGTGTGAACAAAGAAGAGAAAGGGAAATCTCTCCCAGCAGCCTCAGAAGCAGCAGATTAAAGCTCCACAATCAACTTGATGTACCTGCATCTGTGGAATACCTGAACAGACAATGAATCATCCCAAATTGAGGAGGTGGACTTTGAGAGCAAGATTTATTATTTTTTCCCCTTTTCCTCTTTTTGTGAGTGTGTATGTGATGCTTCTGTGTGAGATTTTGTCTGTATAGCTTTGCTTCCACCATTTGTCCTAGGGTTCAATCCATCCAGTTTTTTTTTTTTTTCCTTTAAAAATTTTTTTTTCTTAATAATTGTTTTTTATTTTAATAACTTCATTTTATTTTATCTTCTTTCCTTCCTTATTTCCTTCCTTCCCTCCTTCCTTCCTCCCTCCCTCCCTCCCTCCTTTCTTCCTTTCTTTCTTTCTTTCATTCTTTCTTTCTTTCCTTCTACTTTTTCTCCCTTTTATTCTGAGCCGTGTGGATGAAAGGCTCTTGGTGCTGCAGCCAGGAGTCAGTGCTGTGCCTCTGAGGTGGGAGAGCCAACTTCAGGACACTGGTCCACAAGAGACCTCCCAGCTCCACATAATATCAAATGGCAAAAATCTCCCAGAGATCTCCGTCTCAACACCAGCACCCAGCTTCACTCAATGACCACGAAGCTACAGTGTTGGACAACCAACACCAAACATCTAGAAAGACAGGAACACAACCCCACCCATTACCAGAGAGGCTGCCTAAAATCATAATAAGTCCACAGACACCACAAAACACACCACCAGATGTGGACCTGCCCACCAGAAAGACAAGATCCAGCCTCATCCACCAGAACACAGGCACTAGTCCCCTCCACCAGGAAGCCTACACAACCCACTGAACCAACCTTAGCCACTGGGGACAGACACCAAAAACAACAGGAACTACGAACATGCAGCCTGCAAAAAGGAGACCCCAAACACAGTAAGATAAGCAAAATGAGAAGACAGAAAAACACACAGCAGATAAAGGAACAAGATAAAAACCCACCAGACCTAACAAACAAAGAGGAAATAGGCAGTCTACCTGAAAAAGTATTCAGAATAATGATAGTAAAGATGATCCAGAATCTTGGAAATAGAATAGACAAAATGCAAGAAACATTTAACAAGGACCTAGAAGAACTAAAGATGAAACAAGCAATGATGAACAACACAATAAATGAAATTAAAAATACTCTAGATGGGATCAATAGCAGAATAACTGAGGCAGAAGAACGGATAAGTGACCTGGAAGATAAAATAGTGGAAATAACTACTGCAGAGCAGAATAAAGAAAAAAGAATGAAAAGAACTGAGGACAGTCTCAGAGACCTCTGGGACAACATTAAATGCACCAACGTTCGAATTATAGGGGTTCCAGAAGAAGAAGAGAAAAAGAAAGGGACTGAGAAAATATTTGAAGAGATTATAGATGAAAACTTCCCTAAAATGGGAAAGGAAAGAGTTAATCAAGTCCAGGAAGCACAGAGAGTCCCATACAGGATAAATCCAAGGAGAAATATGCTGAGACACATATTAATCAAACTGTCAAAAATTAAACACAAAGAAAACATATTAAAAGCAGCAAGGGAAAACAAACAAATAACACACAAGGGAATCCCCATAAGGTTAACAGCTGATCTTTCAGCAGAAACTCTGAAAGCCAGAAGGGACTGGCAGGACATATTTAAAGTGATGAAGGAAAAAAACCTGCAACCAAGATTACTCTACCCAGCAAGGATCTCATTCAGATTTGATGGAGAAATTAAAACCTTTACAGACAAGCAAAAGCTGAGAGAGTTCAGCACCACCAAACCAGCTTTATAACAAATGCTAAAGGAACTTCTCTAGGCAAGCAACACAAGAGAAGGAAAAGACCTACAATAACGAACACAAAACAATTAAGAAAATGGGAATAGGAACATACATAACGATAATTACCTTAAATGTAAATGGACTAAATGCTCCCAGCAAAAGACACAGATAGGCTGAATGGATACAAAAACAAGACCCATATGTATGCTGTCTACAAGAGACCCATTTCAGACCTAGAGACACATACAGACTGAAAGTAAGGGGTTGGAAAAAGATATTTCATGCAAATGGAAAACAAAAGAAAGCTGGAGTAGCAATTCTCATATCAAACAAAATAGACGTTAAAATAAACACTATTAGAAGAGACAAAGAAGGACACTACGTAATGATCAAGGGATCGATCCAAGAAGAAGATATAACAATTGTAAATATTTATGCACCCAACATAGGAGCACCTCAATACATAAGGCAAATACTAACAGCCATAAAAGGGGAAATCGACAGTAACACATTCATAGTTGAGGACTTTAACACTCCACTTTCACCAATGGACAGATCATCCAAAATGAAAATAAATAAGGAAACACAACTTTTAAATGATACATTAAACAAGGTGGACTTAATTGATATTTATAGGAACTCCATCCAAAAACAACAGAATACACATTTTTCTCAAGTGCTCATGGAACATTCTCCAGGATAGATCATATCCTGGGTCACAAATCAAGCCCTGGTAAATTTAAGAAAATTGAAATTTTTTTCAAGTATCTTCTCTGACAACAACGCTATGAGACTAGATATCAATTACAGAAAAAGATCTGTAAAAAATACAAACACATGGAGGCTAAACAATACACTACTTAATAACGAAGTGATCACTGAAGAAATCAAAGAGGAAATCAAAAAATACCTAGAAACAAATGACAATGGAGACACGATGACCCCAAACCTATGGGATGCAGCAAAAGCAGTTCTAAGAGGGAAGTTTATAGCAATACAATCCTACCTTAAGAAACAGGAAACATCTCGAATAAACAACCTAACCTTGCACCTAAAGTAATTAGAAGAACAAAAAAACGTCAAAGTTAGCAGAAGGACGGAAATCATAAAAATCAGATCAGAAATAAATGAAAAAGAAATGAAGGAAATGATAGCAAAGATCAATAACACTAAAAGCTGGTTCTTTGAGAAGATAAACAAAATTGATAAACCATTAGCCAGACTCATCAAGAAAAAAAGGGAGAAGACTCAAATCAATAGAATTAGAAATGAAAAAGGAGAAGTAACAACTGACACTGCAGAAATACAAAAGATCATGAGAGATTACTACAAGCAACTCTGTGCCACTAAAATGGACAACCTGGAAGAAATGGACAAATTCTTAGAAATGCACAACCTGCCAAGACTGAATCAGGAAGAAATAGAAAATATGAACAGACCAATCACAAGCACTGAAATTGAAACTGTGATTAAAAATCTTCCAACAAACAAAAGCCCAGGACCAGATGGCTTCACAGGCGAATTCTATCAAACATTTAGAGAAGAGCTAACACCTATCCTTCTCAAACTCTTCCAAAATATAGCAGAGGGAGGAACACTCCCAAACTCATTCTACAAGGCCACCATCACCCTGATACCAAAACCAGACAAGGATGTCACAAAGAAAGAAAACTACAGGCCAATATCACTGATGAACATAGATGCAAAAATCCTCATCAAAATACTAGCAAACAGATTCCAACAGCACATTACAAGGATCATACACCATGATCAAGTGGGGTTTATTCCAGGAATGCAAGGATTCTTCAATATACGCAAATCAATCAACATAATACACCATATTAACAAACTGAAGGAGAAAAACCATATGATCATCTCAATAGATGCAGTGAAAGCTTTCGACAAAATTCAACACCCATTTATGATAACAACCCTGCAGAAAGTAGGCATAGAGGGAACTTTCCTCAACATAATAAAGGCCATATATGACAAACCCACAGCCAACATCGTCCTCAATGGTGAAAAACTGAAAGCATTTCCACTAAGATCAGGAAAAAGACAAGGTTGCCCACTGTCACCACTCTTATTCAACATAGTTTTGGAAGTTTTAGCCACAGATATCAGAGAAGAAAAGGAAATAAAAGGAATCCAAATTGGAAAAGAAGTAAAGCTGTCACTGTTTGCAGATGACATGATACTATACATAGAGAATCCTAAAGATGCTACCAGAAAACTACTAGAGCTAATCAATGAATTTGGTAAAGTAGCAGGATACAAAATTCATGCACAGAAATCTCTGGCATTCCTATACACTAATGATGAAAAATCTGAAAGTGAAATCAAGAAAACACTCCCATTTACCACTGCAACAAAAAGAATAAAATATCTAGGAATAAACCTACCTAAGGAGACAAAAGACCTGTATGCAGAAAATTATAAGACATGGATGAAAGAAATTAAAGATGATACAAATAGATGGAGAGATATACCATGTTCTTGGATTGGAAAAATCAACATTGTGAAAATGACTCTACTACCGAAAGCAATCTACAGATTCAAGGCAATCCCTATCAAACTACCACTGGCATTTTTCACAGGACTATAACAAAAAATTTCACAATTTGTATGGAAACACAAAAGACCCCGAATAGCCAAAGCAATCTTGAGAACGAAAAACGGAGCTGTAGGAATCAGGCTCCCTGACTTCAGACTATACTACAAAGCTACAGTAATCAAGACAGTATGGTACTGGCACAAAAACAGAAAGATAGATCAATGGACCAGGATAGAAAGCCCAGAGATAAACCCACGCACATATGGTCACCTTATCTTTGATAAAGGAAGCAGGAATGTACAGTGGAGAAAAGACAGCCTCTTCAATAAGTGGTGCTGGGAAAACTGGACAGGTACATATAGAAGTATGAGATTAGATCACTCCCTAACACCATACACAAAAATAAGCTCAAAATGGATTAAAGAGCTAAATGTAAGGCCAGAAAGTATCAAACTCTTAGGCAAACATAGGCAGAACACTCTATGACATAAATCACAGCAAGATCCTTTTTGACCCACCTCCTAGAGAAATGGAAATAAAAACAAAAATAAATAAATGGGACCTAATGAATCTTCAAAGCTTTTGCACAGCAAAGGAAACCATAAATAAGACCAAAAGACAACCCTCAGAATGGAAGAAAATATTTGCAAATGAAGCAACTGACAAAGGATTAATCTCCAAAATTTATAAGCAGCTCATGCAGCTCAATAACAAAAAAACAAACAACCCAATCCAAAAATGGGCAGAAGACCTAAATAGACATTTCTCCAAAGAAGATATACGGACTGCCAACAAACACATGAAAGAATGCTCAACATCATTAATCATTAGAAAAATGCAAATCAAAACTACGATGAGATATCATCTCACACCGGTCAGAATGGCCATCATCGAAAAATCTAGAAACAATAAATGCTGGAGAGGGTGTGGAGAAAAGGGAACACTCTTGCACTGCTGGTGGGAATGTGAATTGGTACAGCCACTATGGAGAACAGTATGGAGGTTCCTTAAAAAAATACAAATAGAACTACCATATGACCCAGCAATCCCACTACTGGGCATATACCCTGAGAAAACCATAATTCAAAAAGAGTCATGTACCAAAATGTTCATTGCAGCTCTATTTACAATAGCCCGGAGATGGAAACAACCTAAACGTCTATCATCGGATGAATGGATAAAGAAGATGTGGCACATATATACAATGGAATATTACTCAGCCATGAAAAGAAACGAAATTGAGCTATTTGTAATGAGGTGGATAGACCTAGAGTCTGTCATACAGAGTGAAGTAAGTCAGAAAGAGAAAGACAAATACCATATGCTAACACATATATATGGAATTTAAGAAAAAAAAATGTCATGAAGAACCTAGGGGTAAGAGAGGAATAAAGACAGAGACCTACTAGAGAATGGACTTGAGGATATGGGGAGAGGGAAGGGTAAGCTGTGACAAAGCGAGAGAGACGCATGGACATATATACACTACCAAACGTAAGGTAGATAGCTAGTGGGAAGCAGCTGCATAGCACAGGGAGATCAGCTTGGTGCTTTGTGACCACCTAGAGGGGTGGGATAGGGAGGGTGGGAGGGAGGGAGACGCAAGAGGGAAGAGATATGGGAACATATGTATATGTATAACTGATTCACTTTATTATAAAGCAGAAACTAACACACCATTGTAAAGCATTTATACTCCAATAAAGATGTAAAAAAAAAAAAAGAAATTGCCTTCCACTGTTTGTTTATATTTGATAATTCAAATATGTAAGTAAACATTATTTCCTTTCCAATCTGTATCTTTTATCTCTTCTTGCTTTATTCCTCTAGTTAAAACTCCTAGTACTATTGTCAAATAAGAGTGGTAAGAGTGAACATCTTTGCCTTGTTCTTGATTTTAGGGGAAAAGTATTCAGTCTTTTACTATTAATTATGATAGTAAAGGCTTTTTGTAGATTTTATCAAGGTGAGGAAGTTCCCCTTTATTCTTCATTTTCTGAGAGTTTTTATCATGAATGGGTATGGGATTTTGTGACATGTTTTTCTGCATCAATTGATAGGATAATATTATTTTTCTTTAGACTGTTGATATGGTAGATTATATTGATTGGCTTTTTAAGATATAATTAGCATACAATATAATTTACACATTTAAAGTATATAATTCCATGGTTTGTAATACATTTACAGTTTCAAACCATCACCATTAATCCCAGAACATTTTAATTACTCCAAAAATAGTTCCATACTCTTCAACACTCACTCCCTTTCTCCTCACTCCCTAGTCCCTGGCAGCCACTAATCTGCTTTGTGATTTTTTGTATTTGCCTATTCTGAATATTTATATAAATAGAATTATACAATATGTGGCCTTTTGTGACTTACTTCTTTAAATTAACACAACGTTTTCAAGGTTCATCTGTGTTGTAGCATATCTCAGTACTTCATTCTTTTTATGGCTGAATAATATTCCATTATATGGATATACCACATTTTGTTTATCCATCCATCAGTTGAGAATATTTGGGTTGTCTCCACTATTTGGCCATTGTGAATAATGCTGCAATGAAGATTCCTGTCCAAGGTTTTGTGTGAACATATGTTTACCACTGATGGACTATTAAATACTAGAACAGCCTTAAATATATAAAAGAAATGCCACTTGGTGGTGGTGTATGATTCTTATTATGTGTTGCTAGATTTGATTTGATTATATTTTGTTGAGATTTTTGTGTCTATGTTCATGAGAGATTTTGTCTGTAGGTTTGTTTTCTTTGTATTGTCTTTGTCTGGTTTTAGCATCTTTACTGACCTCATAAAATGATTGCAAAGTATTCCCTCCTCTTCTATTTTCTGGAGGACACTGTATAACAATGGTCTTAAATTCCTCTTTAAATATTTAGTAGAATTCACCAGTGAATCCATCAGGTCCTGGAGATATCCTTTTCAGGAGCTTTTCCTTATCTTTTCAGGAGTTCAATTTTCTTAATCATTATGGGACTATTCAGATTGTCTTGGTTGAATTTTGATAGTTTGTGGGTTTTGAGGAATTGGCCCACTTCTTCCAAGTTGTCAAATTTATGAACGTAAAATTGTTTGTAGTATTATCCTTTTATCCTTTTAATTGCTGCAGGATCTGTAGTGCTATACTCTCTGTTTCATTGCTGATATTGGTGATTTGTGTCTTCTCTCATATTTGTCACTCTTGTTAAAGATTTATCAATTTTATTGATTTGTTTTAGAAGAATCCATTTCTTACATTGCTTTTCTCTACTGTTTTTCTATTTTCAATGTAACTGATTTCTGCTATGTATTAGTTCCTTCCTTCTGCTTTTTTGGGTTTATTTTGCACTTCTTTTTTTTTTTTTCTTTAAGATAGGAACTTAGATTATTGATTTGAGACCTTTCCTCTTTGCTCTCTTTTTTTTTTTTACATTTTTATAATGTTTTTATTTATTTATTTATTTATTTTTATTTATTTGGTCATGCCGGGTCTTAGTTGCAGCAGTTGGGCTCCTTAGTTGCAGCTCGTGGGCTCCTTAGATGCAGCTTTCCAGCTCTTTAGTTGAGGCTTTTGGGCTCCTTTTAGTTGCAGCAGTCAGGCTCCTTAGTTGTGGCTTATGGGTTCCTTAGTTGTGACTCACAGGCTCCTTAGTTGCAGCTCGGCGGCTTCTTAGTTGAGGCTTGGAGGCTCCTTAGTTGCGGCTCGCTGGCTCCTCAGTTGTGGCATGCAAACTCTTAGTTGTGGCATGCATGTGGGATCTAGTTCCAAGGCCAGGGATCAAAACTGGGCCCCCTGCATTGGGAGTGCAGAGTCTTAACCACTGCACCACCTCTTTTCTAATATAAACATTTAGTGCCATAAATTACTCTCTCAGCTTTGCTTTAGCTGTGTCCCACAAATTTTGGTATGTTGTATTTTCATTTTCATTCAGTTCAATGTATTTTTTTATTTCCCTTGAGACTTCCTCATTGACCCCATGAATTTTTTTTTCTTTCCTTTTTTTTGGCCATGCCCCACTGCATGTGAGATCTTAGTTCCCTGATCAGGGATCAAACCAACACCCCCCACATTAGAAGCGCAGAGTCTTAACCACTGGACCACCAGGGAAGTCCCAACCCATGAATTATTTAGAAGTGTATAATTTCCAGGTATTTAGATACTTTCTTGTTTTATTTCTGCTATTGATTTCTAGTTTGATTCTATTATTGTCAGAGAGCATACTGTATATGATTTCAATTCTTCTAGATCTACTTACAGCCTAGGTGTACGTATGTGAATGCTGCATGGGCACTTGAAAACAATATGTATTGTGCTGTTGTATGCAGCAATCTATAAATATCAATTAGATCCTGTTGGCTGATGCTGTTACTCTGTCCCTCTATGTTTTTGCTGATTTTCTAACAGCTAACAGCTCTATCAATTGCTGGAAAGGGATGTTGAAGGCCCCAACTACAATTGCGAATTTGTCTATTTCTCCTTTCAGCTTTATCAGGTTTTTTGGTTTTGTTTATTCATTTGTTTTCCATATATTTTGAAGCTGTGTTGTTTAGTACATACACATTTAGGATTGCTATTTCACCTTGGTGGATTGACAATAAATACTATCAGGCTCTACGCTACAAATTGGGAGAGTCCCAGGCAGCCTGTGATCAGAGCAAATAAGTAGTACAAACTACATATCATAAATGTGTAAAACATTTATATGTTTTTGTGTATTTTTTTTCCTAAGTTAGAATTAGTTTTAGGGTCACAGCAAAACTGAGCAAAAAGTACAAAGAGTTCCATACATGCCCTGGCTTCAAATGACATAGCCTCCCACCATCAACAACCTATACCAGAATGTACATTTGTTACAATCTACAGCCTACATTGATACACATTAACACCCAAAGCCAATAGTTCATGATCGTCTTCTTTCTTGGTACTGTGTATTTTATGAGTTTTGCCAAAAGTATTATGACATGTATCCATCATTATAATTGCATACAGAATAGTTTCACTGCCTTGAAAATCCTCAGTGCACCACCTATTTATCCCTCCTTCCCCCTTAACCACTGATCATTTTACTTTTTCCTTACAAACCAGAGGTTTGTTTTTGGTTTTTTTTTTTGCAGTACGCGGGCCTCTCACTGTTGTGGCCTCTCCCATTGCGGAGCACAGGCTCTGGACGCACAGCCTCAGCGGCCATGGCTCACGGGCCCAGCTGCTCCGCGGCATGTGGGATCTTCCCGGACCGGGGCACGAACCCATGTCCCCTGCATCGGCAGGTGGACTCTCAAACACTGCGCCACCAGGGAAGCCCCAAACCAGAGGTTTTTAACCCAGCATTTTTTTAAAATTTTTATTTTATATTGGAGTACAGTTGATTAACAATGGTGTGTTAGTTACAGGTGTACAGCAAAGTGATTCAGTTATACCCATACAAGTATCCATTCTTTTTCAGATTCTTTTCCCATTTAGGTTATTACAGAATATTGAGCCAAATTTCCTGTTAACCCAGCATTTTATATTAGTTAAGATATGTTAACTGCTGTAACAAATGTACACAAAAATATATAATACTTCAAACTCAATAAAAATATGTTTTTCTTTCACATAAAGTCTGATAAAACACCTATATCTAATTGGAGGGCACCTTTCTTCCATGTGGTGATGCACCTTTCATCTTGTGGCTCTGCCATTTTTAACATGTGGTCATCATACTCATCTACATCACAGATGGGAAAAGAATGTGGAAGATAATGTGTGAGGGATTTTTCAGGTCTAGATCTGTAATTGGTATACACTTGGTAAAACTCAGTCTATGGCTGCTCGCAACTGCAATAGTGGCCAGGAAATATAGTCTGGCTGTGTGCTCAGGAAGAAGAGGAAGTGAGTTAGTGAACATCTAGCCAGTCTGAGTCAGAGGTTTATGGAACCCAAAAAGATCCATGGATAGACTTCTAAAGGGAGCTGTTTAAGCATTCAGAAGATATATGCAAAATGTTGCCTTCGTGTGCATTTTCCTGGGGAGAGGGAGGGAAGGACTAGCCCTGATTGTACTGATTAGGAAAATATGTTGAAAGAAGTCAACTTTTTAAGCTGGGGCCTTAAAACAGGTAGAGATAGGGAGGGTAGGGATAAAAGGTGAGAGCAACCTGGGCAGAAAAATAGCACAAGAAAAGGCCCAAATATGGGAGACTACAATGCATGTTTGAAAAATGGTCAAAAGCTCAGACCAGCTGAAGTATTAAGTTTATTTGGAAGAATATTGAATTAGTCAGTAAGTACATACTGGCCTCTCTTAACCCGCCAGGGACTATGTAGGTACTGTCTTCATTGGAATGAAAATAGAAGAGAGACAATTAAACAAGGTATGTAGCTTGTGGCTAGGGACATGCAGGATGCAATTGGCTCCTACTACAAGGCCATGTAACCTTACCTAGAAGGTTAGGGAGGACATCCTAGAGGAAGTGATACATAAACTGAGCTCTGAAAGACAAGTAGGAGTTAGCTTAGCTAAGCTAAGAGTGGGCAAAGGAGAGCCATATTCCAAGCCTAGAGGCAGAATAGGAGTATGTAGAATACATGAACGGCTCCTAGAATGTCTCTATGGCTGAGGCCAAGAATGCAAGAGGAAGAATGGCATGAAATGAGGTTAAAGAGGTAAACGGCCCAGATGTAGAAGACCTTCTAAGTGATGTTAAGAAACTGGGATGTTACCCTAAGGACAACAACAAAGGTTTCAAGCAGGGAAGTGGGTGGAGTAAATTTGAATTAAAATCATTCCAGCTGCAGCATGGAAAATGAATTGGAGGAAAGCAAGGCTGGATGTAAGAATATTGTTTGGGGGACTACTGTAATAGATCATGGTCTAAATGATAGTGGCCTAGACCATGGTAATAGTGGTAAAAATGGACAAAGACAGATGGATTTGACAGTTGAGAGGTATGAGACACAGGATTTGGCCTTGACTGGCTATGGAGGTTGAAGGAAAAGTCAAGAATGGCCACCAGGCTCAAGGCCAGAGGAACTGAATAGATAGTGGTGCTATCTAATACTAAGCTAAAAAGCATTTTAACTGAGATTTCGGTTTGGGAAGTTGAGGTTGAATTTTAATTGCCAAGTGGAGACATCCGTAGAACAGTGGATTTCTGGGTCTGGCGCTCAATGGAGAGATCAGGAATGACAATATAGGTCTGGAACTTGTCAACAAGGTAGCAGAAATCTTAGGAAAGGATAGGATGTTTAGGTGGAGAGTACGGAGTAAGCAGAAAGCAGGCCCAAGACAAATCCTAGATAAATAACCCAAGAGTGATAGGAACACTAAGCGGGCGAAGGAGACTGAGGCAGGACTATGGAATAGGAAAGAAAGCAGAAGGAAGGCAAAGGAAGACAGTGCTCTGAGGAGCAGTCATTAGTGTCAGTCCTGCCATGGAAAGGTTAAGCGGAATAAGTATAAAAAGTGCTCATTGGATACAAGGACGAGATGAAGATAATTTCAGCGACGCGGCAAGAGCCCGCAGGCACTCTGCAGTGTGCAGCAGAGGAGAGCAGGCAGCTGTTGGAGAAGTTGATTTGGAGTAGAGAAGAGTGGCCCCAAGAGGTGGATGTAGCATCAAGGAAGAGTTCCTATTTGTTAATATAGGAGAGATTTGAGTGTGTTTATGTAACAGTTTCGAGCACTTGGAAGAATGTCCCAGAGTGTGGAAGGCCTGGAATTCCAGGTAGGAAACTTTATTCCTAGACAACTGGGAGCCAGTGCAAGCAGGAGGATGACATGTTCCTTGAGGAAGACTTATGGAGCTGGGTATTGCTGTTCCCAAGGGACATTCTACCATAAAGAAACCCATCCTGCCTTAAAACAAAGCAGATGTTTCTTTTGGGGTTCTAGGTGAGGGTGTCAGCCAAATCTTTCACCATGCTTTTGTGGCTGTCTTTACAGCATTGCTTCAAAGTTAGTATCTAATTTTCTCGGTTTTCTTACTAGGACAAACATCTTTGTTAATGTCCGTTTAGTTTGCAAGTGGTCCAACCTTAATATCATTACAGTTCCAGTTTTAAACTAGCCTTAAGGCTAGTTTAGCAGTCAGCCTGCTAGTTGTTAAAATGTAGCCACTTCCGTAGTTTCCTTTTTGTCCTAAGATCTTCAAAGCAACTGTTCTACAGCAGTGTTATCAACCTATGTCATAACAGCATAGGAATGAAAGAGAAAACTAATTCAGGTGCAAATTAATATGCTGTGTGGTTGGGGGAGGGTGAAGGGGATTACTGTGTTTAATGGATTTAAATGAAAGAATCCCAGTCATATATTTAGAGCAAAAGAAAATCTTAAATTTGCTTCATAAGCAAGATTTAATACAAGACAATAAATTTAGACCCAAACGGGAAGGTCTCCAAGCTTCAATAACTCCTAGCTTGTTCATAAATCACAGTATTGATCAAATCTAAATTAATGCATGAATGTATACATTTGTGTATGGGAACTTATGAAACCTCATTTACTATATGAGAATGAAGCAGAAAGCAATTTTTATATTATGAACACATAAATTAAACCACTTGGCATTTTAAAAAATCTTAGCCAAATGGACCTTATCTACAGGAATCTATTCTTTACATCTCTCCCTCTCAAAAGGAAAATGTATGGGGAACTATCACTCCTGCTACAGCTTTTGCTTTGAGTCCTTGGGAAGAGAACATAAGACCAGGGGTGAGCATTAAATGACAACTCATGAAAAGAGGTAGAGAAAGGAACATCTGAGTTTCATTTGTAATTCTGCTATGCATTTCCTCCTGACAAAAATATCCTGGGAGTGCCGCTTTGTGTTTTAGTTTACTTTCTCCCTTGAAATGAGATTTGCTTTGCTAGAGAAATCTACCCTTCAAATAATGATTATTGTTTAAACAGAAATATCAGACGGCAAGCATATTTGCATATTATATAAGTAAATGTCTAGTTATACAAGCTATTCACTGGTAAATATAAAAAAAAATCAGTACCTTTATTAAGCTGCCATGAAACATTATGTCCTTGGGGTATAACACGAAAGGGATGTAGATATAGTAAATCAGTGAAAATTGTACCTAATTGGGAAGGTAGGGGAAAAAAAGATCACTTTTCAGTAAATAGCAAGATTACTCCTGTAAACCCCAAATCTCACACCCGGGATCAGTGTTCTCAACTCTGGGTGAGCTTCAGAACAGCCTGTGTAGTTCTCTAAAAACATGTCCAGGTTCCCACTCTAGATCCAGTTAATCCCAACATCCAGGGTTTGCTTCTTCCTGCTCTGCATTTACCATTTTTAAAAGCTCTTCTTGACTTTGTTGTACAGCCAGGGTTGAAATCACTGCTCCAGAGGCTACTGCTACAAATGAGTTGTTAGAGAAGCAACATACAGGGTTATAGAAGGACTAGGGAAACCGTGGAGTAACAGGAAGGGTTAATGTTAGCTAAAATTCTCTATGCCTTTGGAGGGGTGGATAAACTGAAGTAGAATTGTGCACATGGCCATAAGGGCACAAAACTGAGAAACAGAAGGCATAGTTTCAGCCTTCTCTTGGACTCTCTCAGGGTGTCTTTGTAACACCCTAGACAATTTAGAAAAGTCGGTGCTCATTCAAGCTCACACATAAGAAACGATTTTGAGGGAGAAAGATATAATAAATCCAAAATAGAAAGGATCTCAATTTATAATTCAAAAATCAAGGTCTAGAGCTACTAGTACTCAGTACTTGAAACATGGCTAGTGTGAGGTGAACATACATTGAGATATCCTAGTGTAAAATACACACCATTTTCAAAGACTTAGCGCGAAAAAACTATAAAATATATCAATAATTTTATATCGATTGCATGTTGAAATGATAATGTTTAATATACAGAGCTCAGTATATTTATTAAAACTGTTTCCTCTTACTTTTTATAATGGGGACACTAGAAACCTTAAAATTACATTATGTTGTTCACATTCTACCTCTGTAAGACAACGCAGGTGATTAAGACTAACCTGGGGAGACCACCTGGTACTAAAGGGGCGGAGGTAAAGGGGAGCGGGGTGGGGCGGGCGGACGGTCAGAGCCTAAGGTGAAGTAAGGTAATAAGATTTGTTTTTAACACGCCATTTAAAAATAAACCCCTATAAAAGGTAGCCACTGTGTGGGATCACCCGGACAATACTGTGGGAAGAACGTCTTGGAGGAGGAAAAGATTATTTAATTTCCTTGAAAAGCCCCAAAGAACTCAAGTCCAGCATTTAAGGTTCCTGATGTAACCAACCGGCCTCGTATTGGAAGCCGGGCCAGCTGGGCGTGGGAGGGCCCTGCCCGGCGGGAGGAGCATTCCGGAGTGGTGCAGGGAAGGCCCAGGAGCCACGCGGCTCAGGAAACCACCCCCGCGGCTGGATAGGAGAACACTTCACTGGCCCCTCCTTTGATGACTCTCCCTAGGCCCTTACCCTGCAAGTGGGAAATCACTTCTTCAACAACGCCCTCTGGGCCCATGCCTACGCCACGCTCCAAGGCCGCTCTCACTGTGGGCTAAAAGACCCCACCCAGGTGGGCCAGAGGGATGCGGGGAACCGAGAAAACCCAGATGCCTGCTTCGACTGCACGCGCCTGCGCGAAAACCCCTACTGGCTCCTAGTTTCAGCCTCTGCTGCCTTGCCTTCGTCCCGCCTCCCTTTCCCCGCCTCCACCTGGTACGTCACAAAGAGTGACGTGTAAAGCGAACAACCACAGTCCCTCTCCTCGACAGCCAGTAGGGAAAGGGGAGGGAGGAGTGGGGGGGAGGGCAGAGGACGGAAGGAGAAGGCTTGGCGGGGCTGGCTCATCTCGGTCACCCAATCAGACCTCTGGGGAGGGGCGGGGCGGGGCACGAGAAGAGGGTGGGGGTGGGGCTAGGGCTAGGAGTTAGAAGGCTGCGGGGAGGAGAGGGCGGGCTCCCAGCAATTAAAAGCGGCCAATCAGGGCGTGCCGGCTTCATTCGGAGAGCGGCGTGGGGCGTCGCTGCCGCCGCCGCGCGCGCCGGGGGCTGGCTGAGGCCATGAAACAAAAGAAACCCTGAGAGGGGAGCCGCTGCCACTTCCACCAGCCCGCCCCGCTGCCGTCCCCACCCACCCACCTAGTTACCTACCTCTGCCACCTTCCCCTGCTCCTCCACCCCGCCCTCTCCGGTCTCCGGGCGGCCCTGGCGCTGCTCGGCCCGGGTCGGCAGCCCCGCCGCCTCCCCAGAGGCAAGGTGTTTGCGCGCTGAGCAGGGCCGGAGCCCTGTCCGCCATGGGGCTCGCCGCCTGCCGCGCCTGACCCGGCCGCCGCCGCCGCCGCCGCCGCCGCCATTGACAGCGCGCCGCCGCGATGCCGAGCGGCAGCTCCGCGGCCCTGGCCCTGGCGGCGGCCCCGGCCCCCCTGCCGCAGCCGCCCCCGCCGCCGCCGCCGCTGCCACCGCCCGCGGGTGGCCCGGAGCTCGAGGGGGACGGGCTCCTGCTGAGGGAGCGCCTGGCCGCGCTAGGCCTCGACGACCCCAGCCCGGCAGAGTCCGGCGCCCCGGCGCTCCGGGCTGCGGCGGCGCAGGGCCAGGCCCGACGGGCGGCGGGGCTGTCTCCGGAGGAGCGGACTCCTTCTGGCCGGCCCGGGGTCTCGGAGGCGGCCGAGCTGGAGCTGGAGGAGGACGAGGAGGAGGGGGAGGAAGCGGAGCTGGACGGAGACCTGCTGGAGGAGGAGGAGCTGGAGGAGGCAGAGGAGGAGGACCGGCCGTCTCTGCTGCTGCTGTCGCCGCCAGCGGCCGCCGCCTCTCAGACCCAGCCGATCCCGGGCGGGTCCCTGGGGTCGGTCCTGCTGCCCGCCGCCGGCTTCGATGCCCGGGAGGCGGCCGCGGCGGCGGGGGTGCTATACGGAGGGGACGATGCCCAGGGCATGATGGCGGCGATGCTGTCCCACGCCTACGGCCCAGGCGGCTGCGGGGCGGCGGCGGCCGCCCTGAACGGGGAGCAGGCGGCCTTGCTCCGGAGGAAGAGCGTCAACACCACCGAGTGCGTCCCGGTGCCCAGCTCCGAGCATGTCGCCGAGATTGTCGGTCGCCAGGGTGAGTGCGGGTGTGGGGGGTGTCCAGCTGGGCTTGGCCCCCGGGCGTGGGTGGGGAGACGAAAGAAAGGAGCTTGGGGCAGAAAAGGCGAACCCGGAGAGTCCTCCAGGTCCACCGGGAAGGGGTCTGGGAGGAGCTGAGGGTCGACGAGATGAGAAGATGGGTCACCTTGCGAATACCCCAAGGTGTTCCTCTCATCTTGCGTGATAAAAGGAGCTAAGTTTCTCAGGCCACCCTATCCGGCGGTGTTCACTTTACTCGGGCTGTATTCCTGGAACACCCAGCTGGCGTGGCACCAAAAACCTCAGTGAGGTGGTAAGAGGTCGGGTCGGTTGTGGATTCGGTGTTGTGCATGGAAAGCTTTGAGATTGCAAGTTTGCGCAGCCGACCGTCTTTGCAAAAGCGCTCAGCTTGCCTTAGGACGGCTTGTTGGGAAGAAGAAATGGAGGCTTGTAGAAAGAGCTCGTTCGAGAGGGAAGGGGATGTTCAAGTGGTCGTTCTTACCGCCCGCCCCTTCGCTGTTCAAAAACTTAGGTTTTTTGCTAACTCTCTGTTGATCTTACTGTATTCGTTTAGATACATTTTAACTCTCGAAAAGGCACATTGGGTACCTTTTAGAGCACTTTAGGGTGCACGATGAAGAAAAATTGGACAGTAAAGTAATTGAGTTAAGGAACTTCATGCGTTTATACAGTTTTCAGTAAATTCTCTTCACTTGCCAGCACACCAGTACTGCAGACAGACTCCTCCCACATTGCTCAGACAAAGGACCTAGGTCTCAGATTCCAGGAGTAGATTTGTGGAGGTGGGGGAAGGGATGCCCAGAGTACCTCTGTATCCGACATTTTTAGGGAAGGTCTTATGCTCTTTAGCGTAGCTCTTTTCCCCTTTATTGAAGGAGTAAATACTACCTGCCGCTGCCTTATTACAGTATGATTTAACCTGGTTGATGCATGTCTTTCTCCTGTTAGGTTGAGAGCATTGTCGGGGTCAAATAAAGAGAAGTGATGGCGCTGCTGCTTAAATGATCTCATCTTTCCCAAGTGGTCTAGAGTACATAAATAAGAGGTCTGTCGAAATGGTGGTTTCAAGTATCAGAGTTGGCTCATCTCTTACCTCTAGGATTTTAATAAGAAAAATCCATCTGAAGTCTGGTTAGAGGAAATAGCGTATTTCAGACTGCCTGGTGACTGGTACTTAAAGGCAGTGTTCAAAGCTGATGCCCTTCAATTAAGAGTTTATTTCCGTAGTTTGGTAGATAAATTTTGCATGCCTTCTTTTGTTTTTTGGTTTGTTTGTGTTGTTTCGTTTTTGCAATACTGAAGGTACTAATCCAGGAAAGAACTGTTTCACCTCACATAGAATAAAATTATAACATCTCAAATTATAGACTCAGAATGAGTTGGTTATTCAGATAACAACATCGGGGAATTGCTATGTATCAGGTTTGTATTTTGCCAGGCCTTGAGTTTATGGCAGTTGGGAATGTGAGGTTAATTCAGACTAACTCGGCTGCCCTTAAGAAGCTAACAGTCTAATAAACAGTGGAATGGCGCTAATCTAATCTGTAGTTAATGGCATTAACTATAGTGTGTGACAAAGTGGTACGTATAAGAACATCAACCCTGGAGGGCCTTGGAGAACGGATAGGACTTTAACAAATGGAGATGGAAGAAAGAATGAGGGACAGTGTGAGGAAAGGTGTGGAGAAATAATCTCTAGGTATGGTTGGAAAGTTGCTGCTGGGGGGGAGGGGAAGTTTTTTTTTGATACTTAGGGTCTGATACTTAGGAGAGTGGTGAAAAGGGGCTGGGAAGGTGTCTGTTCAGGCCCTACTACAGTGACACTTCCTCAGCACAAGTTGCTTCAGTGTGCTTATGGTGACAGTTTAGGATAATGAAGGAAAAGAACACTTACAGGACAGTTTTACTAGGGGACAAGATACTGATACCTTTTGTATATTTAGTTTAATACAAATTTTTGTCTTCTGTATTATACCCTTTAAAGCATGATTAAATGTTCCTTAATTATGCAGACTGTTACCTTTATGCAGATCCATTATTTAAAAGTAAACTGAATTCATCCCAAGTTTGTATTTTGTACCAAGTTATAGCAATGAAATGGTCTTTAGTTTTTCTTTTTTAGGGCCGAGCTTACTGGTTAATAAGGAAATGTGAATCTATTTATGTCTTAGAGCATGGAGACAAATTGCTGACTATTCCTTTTACGCTTAATATTTTCCCAGAGTTGACAGCACTGTTAAAAGTATGTCATCATCCTCTGTCTTATCTTAAGAACAAAAAGTCTTATCTTTTTCCTGTTCTGAACCATTCAACTAGTGGATCATTGACTCCCTTTGCCATGAACACCTCTCAGCAGCACCATGATAAAACCTGTAAAGTTATTGTCGCACTCCTGCAGGCAACTTCTAATGTTTGCGTCCTTTTACAGTGTGATAATTTCCCCTTTCCTTAAGTGAATAAACAGGGCAAATCATTTAGTTTACTTTTTGCTTTGAATGAACAAAATTTTCCTCCTTAAGAATTATTCCTTCCTGCCATTTTATTCATTACCTGAAGTCATAATTTTCTGTTTGACATCTCTTAATTGGTTTTGGAAATAATTATGTCACAGATGGAGACATCTGTGACCAGCTCTGAAGCAAAGAGTAGGACAAATTGAATTCTGAGTCATATAGACTAGCAACTCATGTAGATGGCCTCTAGCTCCACTGTCTTTCACAAAAACAAACCGCTGCTTTTGATTGTGATGAAAGTTTGCAGAGCGTTGACCTCATATTTATACTTCCCAGCAGCATATGGTCATTTGTGAATGTTCAATTAGCCCCCTTTTTTAAGTGTGCATCTCATTTTGAAACCAAAAACACTGTACAACAAAGCCAGGAACTGAAAAGAGGCTAAAGACTTGTAATCCAAGGTTTTATATTACTGTTTAAGATTAATATACTTCTTCAACTATTTTCATTAGTTATTTACTTGATGGTCTATGTGTGTTCTCTAGCCTCTTAGTCAAGAAGGGCTATTTCTGGCTTTTTTTAATTGTATACTGTCAAAAAACATTTAAACTAATACTCTCAGTATCTGGATATTTATGAATAATACATATGCTGATATACTGTACATTATAAAACATGTAAACAATTTTAAAAGGATGAGGTAAAGATGGAAATTGGAGTGTTTTGATTTTTTTTTTTTTCTGCACTCCAGTGAATTTTCTTGCACCCTACTTTGGCTATCACTGAGCTAGACCTTCTTAGAAATTTTTTTCTTCTTTATTGAGCTGCTCTCTCTCCACTGATCCCCAGTGATTGTGTATATTGTCACTTTTTAAACAGTTAATATGTTACATTGCTTGAAGTTGTCTTAAATACACCCTTGTGAAAAAATTTTCCCAGTTTCCTAGGGTGGAACCACTCTTCCAAGTTCTAAAAAGAGAAAGCTTGGTCTTGTACATAAATTCCCTGTTTAAGAAAAAATATACATTTCATGAGGAGAAATAGTTTCAGAATAATGCTAAAGCCCGGTGTCTCTTTTGTGGAAGAGGGGGGATTGTTGGCATTCTCTCTGCCAGTTCCTATATTACATGCCATTTAACTCTGCTAGGTGTTTATCCCCATTTTAGACATAGAAACTGAGGTGCTGATAGGTATCTTGCTCAGATAGTGGAACTTGGGGTTAGACCAGTTTGTTTGCTAGTAAAGATAAAGTTCTCATTCTACATTGCTGCCTCAGTATTGAAGCATCTTGCTCAGAAAGGCTAGTAATATTTTGGGTTAATTTCTGCCCTAATCATGGGTTGGGGTACTGTATTTCTAATATGCACAACTTAAAATATCACTGTCCAAATTAATTTACTTAATAAAATTTTGGTGTCTACTACACAGAAGGCACAGGTCATTCTAACATTCTAGTTCTAATGTGTCTAACTAGAAATTCACTCTCATTTATAATTCAGAAAGTTAATTTGTGTGTATATATATGCTAGCTTTAAAAATTAAATGTTGTCATTATTCTAGGCTTTAAAATCTAAATAATAGTTTGTATTAGCTCTGGGACCATTGGGGAAGGTTCGATTATTATAATTGTTTTGCAAATGGGTGGGGAGTCTACTGCCTTTTCTTCCTGCCTTACTCAGCTAATGAACTATTTGATTCACTAGGGAGGAAATGGAAAATAAAGTGGTAATTCAAGGGTGTATTTTCTGCCCCCTGTTAGAAATGCCAGTGGCCAAAATGATCCAGGGAATCAAGTATTTGAGAACTATTAATCTGTTAGAGATTTCCATTGAGGAAAATTTCCAACAATGTCTGTGGGTTGGAATTCTAGATAGTTCTTACATTTTAAGTTTTCAAGGAAAGGTGGAATTTAGTTATAAGACAGTGCTTAATATTTTATGGATTTGGTTTTGAATGAATTTAATATTTGTACAGATTGAAGAATTTATTGCTTTTGTCTTAAACTGAATACAAAAATGTTTTAGAATGTATGTTTTAATATAAAAATATTTGTTGCAAACTGTCCCAATTTGCCTTTAACAGTCTCTGCTCAGCTGTGATATATTGGAAAGAGCCAGCAATCAGAAATTAAAATTCCTAAATTCTGATTACTCTGTGCCAGTAACTCACTTTGTGGTCTTGGACAAATCACTTAAACTTCCTAGGCTTCAGATTCTTCTTCAGCTGGGTATAATCATATCTACAACACCTCTGGGGACTATGAATTGTACACAAATAAATTGACATATATGAAACTGTAAGTGATAAGCACATACTACTTGTGTTAAGTTAAATCTGAAATTAATTCGAACCACTCTGTTAATCTCGTTCACCTTTCCTCAGCTTGAGCAGACAGTTTTCACACATTACTATATTCATCTAAGGTGATAGAACTAGAATGAACTGATGTCTAAATGCCTGTTAGGCAAATGGCACCTCTATCCAGATAGGCTTAAATGATGCTGTGATAACAAAGAACCCCAGCATCTCAGTATTGAAACAACAGTGGTTTATTTCTTATTCACAGGGGCTGTGCTCATTTTAGTCATTCAGAGTCTTAGACCAGTGAAGCAGCCACCATCTCAAGTGTTAGCTGGTCTTCCCCTGTGCCAGAAGGATGAGAGACAGTGGCACAGCACACCCTGGTCTTTAAATGTTAAACCCAGAAGTAATAATGATCACATCCACTCATATTTCATTAATCAGAGCAAGTCTGATCTTGGACACACCTAACTTCAAGTGGGCGAGTAATTACATTACAGTCATGTGCCTACAGGAGAGAGCCAAAATATTCATGATGTTTACCACAGTATTCTTTTAAAATCTATGGGACTGTGACAATTTTTTAAATGTAATTTATGCCCTATAGGATTTGTAATTTAAACTCAAAATGAAAAAATTATAGATAAAAGTGGTCATAACGGGAATAAAGACACAGACCTACTAGAGAATGAACTTGAGGATATGGGGAGGGGGAAGGGTAAGCTGTGACAAAGTGAGAGAGTGGCATGGACATATATACACTACCAAACGTAAAATAGATAGCTAGTGGGAAGCAGCCGCATAGCACAGGGAGACCAGCTCGGTGCTTTGTGACCACCTAGAGGGGTGGGAGGGAGAGAGATGCAAGAGGGAAGAGATATGGGAACATATGTATATGTATAACTGATTCACTTTGTTATAAAGCAGAAACTAACACACCATTGTAAAGCAATTATACTCCAATAAAGATGTTAAAAAAAAAAAGTGGCCATAAGATACTAAATAGGAAAGTGTATTCGCAGTTTAAAAACTCCTTTAGGGACTTTCCTGGCAGTCCAGGAAAGGGGGCAAGCTTCGATCCCTGGTCGATCAGGGAGCTAAGATCCCACATGCTGCGCAGCGCAGGCAAAAAGAAAAAAAAAAAACTCCTTTAGGAAACTCCAAACAGATTATGGATAATCTGTTTTAAAATCCCATTGATCTTCAGGTGATTCTAAAGTGATATATTTATTAAACTGCATCTTAATCCTTCTCAAATGGCTTATATACCATAATGCATGTTTACTTTTAACTTTTTCCCCGTACTACCATTAGGTACCATATAGACATTTTTAAGGATTACATCTGATATTTAAGCTTTTAAAATGATATTCTAATACTAGTGATACCAAGCCAAACTATGCTAAATTGAATATGCACAGCATAATGTTATTTGAATACTTTGAGGCTTTATTCCATGACTGATTTTGAGAATTTTAAGTTACGCTGCATAATTATAGCACCTCTTTCATGCCAGTGTTCGAGATTTAAGAACAATTCGTGTGGGCATGGTTTGTTGCCTGTGTCCAGTAAGCAAAAACTGCAGTTCATTGTGTGCAGGGGAGCCTGATTTGACCACAAGTAAAGTGGTATCGTGAAATAATGAGACTAGGCCTTAAAATAATAAAATTTTTTCATGAGCTGCAGATGTAGTTGAAGGTAAGCATAAAGTAGTTTCATCTTAAACGTAGTTAGAGGAGAGTGGGGAGGTAATAGTTCCAAACTACTAGAAGGTTACCAGTGTAAAATGTTTGCCCTTTGGGCTGACCTTTTTATTACTGTCCCCCTTTCTATACCACTCTCCCCTCCCCTTTGGCTTATCTTCTACCTTTCCAGCGGTACCTGCAGGAAAGGACATTGAACTTGGAGTTAGGAGACTTGTTAGAGAGCTGGCTTTACCATGGACAAATCGCTTAACCTCACTGAGTCTCGGTTTCCTCTGCTGGGGGGAAGCTAGTCCATCCAGCTGTTCTTCCCAGCCCTCCCCCACCCGCTCTCCGTTGTGAGGATCAGGTATGAGAAGATGTCATTAGTACAGATTCACTGTACAGTGGAAAGTATAAAGGTAATAAATTATATATGAGGCAGGGTAAAGTTTATAATTTTTTTTACTGCTAGATTTGTACGCTGAGCAAATGCTAGTTGAAACCAAAAATTGTCATTTTAGTAAGTTTTTCATAGGACATATATACCACTAGTTAGTGATATATATTATATTTTTTAAAGTTTACAGTGTCTTAAAATTTTATTTAAAATCAGCACTTTTGAAATGTATTTCCTGGTAAAGACCTAAGCTAGTCTATAGTCTGGAAGAGAATCATTTACGAATGAATCTGATTCCATTATATGATTCCCATACAGAGGTAATTCTCAGCTTTCTATTAACATCCTCCAAAGGGCATGAATCTAATTTTAAAATCCCCAGTTAGGAAAAGTGTTCTGCCTTTCATCTCTAATTTACACCCTCTTCTGGATGTCACAGCTTTTGTGAAAGGCCAAATATGAGCCCTTCTTTTGTTAAGTATGTCGATCCTCTTGTCTAAACTACCTGAAAAAGGAGGGGGTTTTTAAATTTAGTTTAACCTCTGTTTTTAAAAATACCTTTATGTATGCAGGGAATTCTCCACTTCTAAGAATCAAGTAGGAAAATAAGTCAGGTTGAGAGAATGGTGTATTTAGGGAATTGGGAATTTTAGGAATCATTAGTTTATAACTTTGGGCAATTCTCAGCTTCAGTTTTCTTCACATATGAGATTGAACTAGATTATCTCTTGTAGCTCTTATATTCTTATTTTTGTCCAAAAAGAGTTCCTAAAATCATGTAAAAGTAAACCAGGTTTCAAATTACCAATTAGATTGACTTCAACATATCTCCTCCCAGTTTCGTAAAGTTTATAATACCTTAACATGCTTTTCACAATCTAAATATAAGTTTTACTTCAGGATTTAAATTTTTTTAATGTTTTTAAACTTTCAATAGAAAATTGATTCATCTGATTTAAAAAAAATAACAACAAACATTTAAATGTATCAGGTAGTATATCATCTCATTTGATCCATTCTTATTTCCACCATACAGATAAGGAAACAGATCTATGGGGATACAAATAACTTACCCAGGGTCTCAAGCTAATAGAATTAGAGACTTGAACACTCCAACTCAGTAAGTGGTAGAACAAGCAGACAAAGCAGCGAGGATATAAAAGGCTTGAACACCACCAGTAGCCAACAGTATAAGAAAAGAAAATGACAGATCAATATCTGTACTTGAACACATGTAGACACGAAATCCTTTTGGTGCTTGAAGTTTGGTACAAGTCAGTGAGGGCAGAACTGAATCTCAGTCATCTTAATGTCAGTTAAAGTACCTGAAACATAGCAGATACTTGCTGTTTATTTTATTGAACTGAATAGTTGGATTAGAAACTTGCCATTTTATTATTTATCATTTTAGTTTTCATGTTGTGGCGTTTTCTTCCCTCTTGCCTTTACTTGAGGAGCCAGTCAACCTAAAGTTGTTTGGATCTGTTTGTTTTAGATGCTACTTGATTTAGGGCATTAGATGTCCATATGAATACTGGTAATCAAAACTAAGATCACATAAATGAAGCCGTTTGAAGTGTTGACATAGTGATGTCTAAAGTGAAACAGTATTCTTAACAGAAAATTTCAGAAAATTTTGACTAGAGCTACAAGAAGGGCCCGTGAACCCAGGAAAGGAAAGCTGTTTCTATATTGTGCGTTTAGGAATCCATTGCATTCCTAATCTAAACAATTTATTTAAATGTTGGATTAAGTTGTGTGCATAAGAAACACTCTCTTACTGGGATTTAGCTGATGTTCATCAGTCTGTGAAGCTCTTAATACTGAAAAATTGAGTCCTTGTAAAATTATAGGTGTTTTGAATAGTCTTGTCTAGACTCTTCCAAGAGGAAAGGGATCTTATTTATATATAAAATCATTAAAGAATATGATCCCCTCATTAATTCTAATATATCATGAAATGTACATATAAAATAACATGTTTCTCTAATGCTTTTAGAGAAAAATAGTATGGAGTAATGAGAGGAGTATGGAATTATTAAGGCAACTTGTGTTTGAGATCTGACTTTCTAGCTGGGAGATGTCTCTAAGCTCTTTCAGTTTAGTTCTTTCCTATCCCTATCCTTCCTAAAGCTATTAAGCCAATCATTACTCTGTTATGATTAAATGAAAATATAGGAGAGTTTGGAAAACTGAAAAGTGCTACGAATTTTACTATTTCAAAGCCAAGCCTATTGGCTCAGTTTACTCATGAAATACTTGAAATGGTGGGGGGGGGAGGGGGGTTAGGTAGCCTAAAAAAGCTGTCCTTTACTGAACACAGGCATTGTAATAAGTATTTTTAATACATTATTTCATTTAATCCTTGCAACAACCAAATGAGAGAAGTAACTTTAATTATAGTTCCTCACCCATGAAGGGAGAGATAGAGGTTTGGTGGCCTGTTAGAGCTCCCAAAGATGGTTTGTGATGGTCTGTTCAAAGTCTTATGTTCCCAGCTATAATTCAACCTACTTTTCTTGAGGAAAGGAAGAATAGATGTACGCATGTGGGATATGGTAGTATCTGATTTCCCAAGTGCTTTTTAGACTTCAGAAGTGATTTTGTATTTCCTAGGAGAAAAGGGACTAGGTCAAAAGATAAAAGCATTGGAAAGGAGCTAGAGGTTGAATGACCTAACATTAAAACCACAAGCAAACTCTGGTGGTAGATTAGAACCCAGTCCTGCAGATAATCAGGTTTTTTTCCTTACATTATTTCCTTTAAACTAGACCTCGGAATAGTATTAGTAAGTGGTAGCTGTGATAAAGTCATATCTATATTTGTATTATTCTTGAGTTCATAGAGCCTTTCACACACACAGTCTTCATCTTTTCCAAATGACTGTGTTTATTACTCAGAAGAGTTTGTTACTCAGAATATTTGGGGGGGGGCGGGGAGGGGAAGTACTAGGAGGGTTTTCCAGGTTATTTAGGGAAATATCTGGGTAGAGATAAGGAAGAATAAGGCATGTTTAGGAGACGATAAAATCTGGGAGAAGGTAAGTCATGGCCACTTAATTAGGAGATGGATGGGGTGGGAGCTGGGGGTAATTTAAATATCAAGCCCAGAGTTCTAATTTTCTTGAAGGTAAAAAGAACTACTCAAGGAGTTTCACTCCCCCTCTTCATTGTTATTAAAGTGTGTTTCTGTATATGTGTGTATACTGATTTCCCTTTTAAAATAAAACCTCTTGGAGAGAATTTCTGAAGAAAGATATACCCCAAGGATGACCCAAAGTGAAAATACTCGCAGTTTTGGTGTGTGTTTATAAGGGTTTTAGCTTTCTTAATCACCTTGTATTTGTAGCTGATTGATGAAATGAATGGGAAATACAGTGAATTTAATTTCTGGAAAACAAAATCCTCTGTCGAAAATCTGCAACACTTCACATAACCTTTGGGACTTCTTTAAAAAAAAACAAAAGTTCTTTGCACCTACAAGATAGACTTTAAACTCCCTTGCCTCATGTTAAAGACTGAATCATCCCCCATCTGACCTGCTCTCCTGCCATTCTACCCTCCAGTCACTTAAAGCTCCCACAACACTGAGCCAGGTGTGGCCATCTTGTGCTCTTGATTCCTGCTTTGGCACTTGCAGTTCCCTCTACTTTGCTTCCCACCTGGCAGAACTACTTTCTTCAAGCTTAAGTTCAAATGCCTTTGAAGTCTTCTTTCATTTTCTGTAAGCAACAAAGCCCTCTACTTTTCTGTGCTCCCACTGCTTTGTATGCCTGTTTTCATTAAAGCAGTTATCTTATATCAGTATTATCTTATATATCAGTATTATATCCATATTGTTCTCATGACTGAGCTCCTTTCCTTTCTATACTGTGAGCTCCTTGAGAGCAGAAATTATGGTAGTTCCTGTATATCACCTGGAATTAGCACCAGCACCTTTATAGGGAACTTAATATTTGAATGGGTAAGTTTAAGCATCAGGCTTGTGAATGTTTTGGGCCAAAGAAGGAGTGGTTTAGCTAGGAACACCTAGCTAAATCCCTTAGGACAAGTGGAGGCCAGGTTTTACTTGTGCATCTCTTACCAAATCACTTATGTCTCAACATAAACACCCTGTCTTTGTCAGCACCCTGGCTTATCTATTTCTTTTCTACCTATTTTGATTTTTATCAATAGTTTATCCCTTCACACTACTCCAGTGCCTATGATCCCCAGACTTTTCTTGTATTTATATCTAGCTACTTATATCTGGCGACTGCCCTGGACATTGGGTCTCTCTTCTTGGGTTAGGGTTTAAATTTTTTCTGAACCAAATACTTTCCTTTGTTCAAAAGCCAGGGACCTGGAAGAATGGAGGAAATAATTGGAGAAAGGGAAAAATGGTAATGCAGTAGGCAGAATAAACCCCCTTTCCCTGAAGATGCCTACACCCTACATCCCTGGAAACTCTGAATATGTATATGGAGTATGGACCTTGAGATGGAGAGGTTGTCTGAGATCATCTGGGTGGGCCCAGTGTAAACACAGGAGTCCTTAAAAGCAGAAGAACTTTCCCATCTGGGTCAGATACAAGAAGAGGAGAGATCTTAAATATGAGAAGGATTCAACCTCCATTGCTGGTTCTGAAGATGGAGAGACAGGGCCACAAGCCATGTTGATGGCCTCTAGAAGCTGGGAATGGCCTTCAGCAGACAGTTGGCAAGAAAGCAGGGAGCTCAGTCCTATGATGGTAAGCAACTAAATTCTGCCAATAACCTGAATGAGCAAGGAAATAGATTCTTCCCTGGAGCTTCCAGAAACACAGCCCTGCAAACACGTTGATTTTAGCCCTGTTGAGACCCATGTCAGACTTCTGACCTACAGAATTGTAAACTAAAAAATTTGTGACATTGAAGCCACTATGTGGGGTAACACTAAAAAACTAAAGCAGGTAATAAGCAAAATTAAAGGACAGGGCTTCCCGGTGGCGCAGTGGTTGGGAGTCCGCCTGCCGATGCAGGGGACACGGGTTTGTGCCCCGGTCGGGAAAGATCCCACATGCCGCGGAGCGGCTGGGCCCGTGAGCCATGGCCGCTGAGCCTGCGCGTCCGGGTGCTCCGCAACGGGAGAGGCCACAACAGTGAGAGGCCCGCATACCACAAAAAAAAAAAAAAAAAAAAAATTAAAGGACAGAACAAGATTTCTGGATTGAGGCCTCCATTTTCCTTCTAGCTCTCAGCTCCTACAGGCCACCTGTAGTTCCTTGCCACGAGGTCTCCATGGGCAGATCAAGCACAGATAGTCTGCTTGCTTCCGGGCTAGCCAGAGCACAGCTAACTACTTCTGAAGCCAGCTGGAGAAAACTCTTTTAAAGGACTCGTGATTAGGTCAGGGCCACCCATGTAATCTGGATAATCTTCCTATTTTAAGGTGAATTAATTTGGACTGGAATCATATCTACATTACAGACTGTAATTCTACATCTGGTTCTTCTAAGTATGTCATTCCACGTGTTTCATGGAATTAAAAAGTGGCCTTAAAGATCTAGTCTAGTGCTTTTAAGCTTTTCTGACTGTGACCCGTCCCCCCCCACCCCCACCACCCCTTGCAAAGGAACATTTTATGTTGCAGCCCATTGTACACATATTTACTGAAACATTTGGAACCTATTCAATTGATATGACAAACCATGGTTTCATCAACACTGAAGATATCATTTCAATTCCGTTTCTTCAACTCCTCTCCCAGCAACAGAGGACCTCTCCCTCTTAACTGCTCAGGCAGCTGGTGGAAGAGGCTCTCTTTACCCTGGAGAAGCAAGACCCAATCTTTGCTACTCTACCAGGGAGTGAGAGGACCAGAATTCTGGCTGCAGCTGAAGAGTTTTAAGGTGAAGCACAGTCCCAGCCACAGTGATAGAGAAAGGGGAAATGGGTTCCTACAGGAGGGAGGTAAGTTGGAGACTTTCTCTTGGGAGAATTTACTTCCAAATCAAAATAAAATTGCAGCTATGCAAGTCATTAGTGCTATTCTAGTTCTTAATCTCTACGCAGTCTGGTATAGAGCTTGCCATATGTCGGATTTTATTTGTAGCTGTAAGAAAACAATTATTAGTCCTTACTTCTTGGACTTATTCAGCTTCGAGGTTATGAAATCGTTTACTTTGCTGTTCATAAATTTTTTTTAAATCTCAGAACTAGCCAAAAGTCTGATTGATATGCTTAGTGTAATAAAACGTATCATGTCTTCATAACTAATTTAAATTTTTTTCTAATTTAATATTTCTTTGAAAAAAAACTAATGCATTTGTATGGTTCAAATTTTGTAAGAAATAAAAGTGTACAAGGAAAATTGTCACCCTCCTACCCTGTCTCCCTAAGTCAACCAGTTTTATGACAGCAGAGCATTCCCTTATATAGCTATACCAGCCTCACACTAATACAAACAGTAATATAATGCAAAGGTCATTTGCTCCTGTGCAAGTATTCCTACAGACTCAATTCTATGAGTGGGATTGTAGGGGCAAAAGGATACTTGACTTGTAATATTGATGGATATTGCAAACTGCCCTTGAGGAGTTTATACTCTCAGCAGCTAAATATGAGGGGTTTTTTTTTCCCATTCTTACTAGCACTGTTTATTTGTTTTTGATATTTGACAATCTTATAGATGGAAAATGATACCTCAGTTCACATGAAAATGGGAATTTTCATGTTTGGAGCCATTTATATATTTCCTTTTCTGTGAGCTATTTCTTTCATCTATTTTTTCTGTTGGGTTTTGGTGTTTTGATATATAAGGGTAGGTATATGGGTACCTGTGTAAGAGAGAAATTAGCCATTGTGATGTGAGTTGTAAATAATTTTTTTACGTTGTATTTGGTGAGTTTTGCCATGCAGCAGTTTTTTTTAAAGTGCAGTCTAATTTTTCAGTACCTTTATGGCTTATGAGTTTTGTGACACTCTGAGATTATAAACTTTTCAATGGTTTTTAAAAATATCATTGCACTTTCAAATAAAAACTCAATCTAAAATACTCCAAAAAGCTTTTTTACCATCTCTACCTGCAAAATAGTAAAACAAATTGGTTTTTTCTCCTTAGTCTGTGCCATCTGTTTAGAGCTCTGCCTATTCAAATTGTCCCAAACTTTATAACGTGTATATATATTCTAGAAACCATGTGATGGTTGTTGGGAGCTCAGAATGTGCATGTTCTCATAGAAACAATAATGTGATTGATGAGGTTTCCTATGGGTTTCCTGATCTGAGTTAAGGCTACTGTGTTAAAACTGTCTTATAAAATTTAGGAGCGAAAAGAAATACTTCTGTTTCTCTTGGCAGTGGCGTATAAGGGATTGGCTTTGCTATCTTTCTGTTCCCTCTTTCCCCTGATGTGCAAAACCTAAACACATGACCCTTTTGGGCAGGGTAGGCCTATCTTACGGCCCTATCTGAGAGATGGTCCACACTCCAACCATCTGTCTTCTCTGTCTTCCTAATGAGCCATGTATTAAACATCTATTTATTTGTACCATCCATAGGCCCAATAGTGTCTGTGTACCTTTAGGCATATTTTCTTACTAGGTATTAGGTATTAAAGTATTCTACTAAGGTGCACCTGACAGTTGCTTATAGTCTCAGAAGCATTTAGAGAAGTTTCTTAATGCAGCTTTCTAATGTTCACTACAGTAAGGGTTGAGAGGGGCCAACCCTAGACTGTCAAGCTAACTCTCCCTTTGTCCTTAATAGAAGTGTCCCAGTGTTTTTCTGCAAGATGATCAGGACCCTCTTTGTTAGAAATGTGTGATTCTAGCAGACTGCCTTCTTGTTGAGTTGTAGCTCAGAGAAGAAACTCATGTGTCCAGGTAATGATAGTAACTCCCGTGCGTGTGTAGTATGAAGAATTAGGCGTTCATTCCACCCTTTCAGGCTTTCTTAGGCATCTCTCCATCAGTCACATATTGGCCAATGGAAAATGATTGCAGTTCTCAACCTCAAGCAGCACCTACTGTGCTGACTGAGGGAGTTTCCTAGAGATTTAGCCTGTATAAATGATAAGTAGACGTAGAAGTTTTATTGTTCTGATCTTCCAGTTCACTTTCTTTTGTGGAGCAAAAGCAGATATATTTTCCTATGCTCAGAAGTTACACTATCAAATTAACCTTGTAGTTCATTGTCGATATAAACTTACAGCAGCACTCTATAATAAAAACTTTCATGTTTTACAGTAGTGTAAATTAGACTGATTGCACTCGGCCCTTCTTACCTCCTCCAGTTAATGCACTAAGTGCTTTCTTTGCAATTTTGCTTTTAGCTACACCACCCATCCACCCCCACCCCCTAGTCTTGAATATAACCTTCAGGTTAGAGAAAACCTGACTCTGAAAGTGTTTTCATGATAGGTACCTAAGATCCAGCAGTGAGAAAGTGGCCGTTTCTAAGTTCTACAATTTGTTGGAAGGAGAAACAGGATCTTCATTTGTGGTTCAGATCCAAAAGTTCAGTGCTAGGTTGAGTGAAGTTGTTATTGAATAACATATTCAGTAGCTTCATAGCATACAGCTAGCATAATCAACTCCCTTCAGCAGGGTTGGACTAGCATTATGGGGCCAGAATATGAAAGGCCGGGAAAGCTCAACAAAAATGCTTAGATGCAAAGCAATGTGTATAAGAAGGGCCCAGTGTTCTTATATAGAAAAATGATCTTTGTTTCAACAAATGTTATATGGCCACCCTGTGGCATATACTTATAGCAAACCACCCAGTGCTTTGAGAATGCTTAGGGAGCGCACACAAACCAGTCCTGAGGGAGAGGAAGCTCCATAGAGGATGAGGCATCTAAACTAAAATCTGAAGGGCTACCAGGAGTTAAGCAGAGCTGGTAGTAAAGGGGCAAGAATAAAGGAACATTCTGATCATGGAAGCAAGGGAGCATGCATAGGAGCTTAATATGGTGGAAGCACAGAGTTTAAGAAGTGAGGAGGGGGAAAGGAGAGGGGTACAGAGATAAGGCTAGAGAGAAGTAATCAGGTACCAGGTACAGAGGAACCTTGTGTGTGCCATACTGTTGACTTTATCCTTATGGTAAACAGAAGCCATTAAAGCACTTTATGCAAAGAAGTGAGCATGTGATAGGTGCTTTGTTTAGAAGGCATCATCTGCCTAAAGTGACTAATAGAGAATGGATGGGAGTGAGGCAAGAATGGAGGCAAGGAGATCTATTTGGTGGGGGGTGGAGGGTACTTCTGGCAAGCTTCACGTTAAGACCTTTGAAAAGTATAACCCCAGAGTTTTATGCCTTAGTTGTATATTTGACATCTTTGTTACCGTTCGAAACCCTCTAATCTTATGCAGTTGGCACTGGTAATGGGTGATTACTCCAAAAAGTAATCATGGGTAGTTATGCATAGGTGTCTTAGATATTTTACTTATTTAACTTAAACATACTCAGGATTTAGGGCCAAAGCCTTTTATTTGAGAATGGGGCTGCCAACCAGCATAGTCCTTTGATAAAACCACATTCAATGACCATATTCCATACAATTTCCAATATGTTTCTTTTGAATTTAGCAAAGTTATTCTGTGTTAGTTTTTTTACCCCAGGATTTTACAGTTGTCTCACCCATAGTTCAACAACATCTTTTTTTTTTCTTTAAGGTACTCGTCTTTATTGAAATTTTAAAAAATAATCAATTTTCATACAAGTTCAGCATCTTCTCACATTTATATGTTACTGCTTTATGTAATTGTTAATTTAGTTAATGCATGAGTGCAGCTAGTACAAACAGATTGGAATCAAAACAACTGATTCTTAGTGAAGCCTGAAATCCAACTGATGGAACAGAAAAGAGATGATGTACTAGCCTTGAGCATTTTGCCATTGTCATCAGTTGAGTTTTACAGAGGAAAGAGTAATGTTAAGGTAAAATAATAAGACAGTTAAATGGATGTCAGTTGAAGAGTTTTTATCGCAGTATAGTTGTGTGGAATTTGAAGTTCTGGGAAGAGCAAAAAGACTATATAGATTATGAAGTCAGACTAGGTTTAACTCTGGCTCTGCCTCTTACTTGCTGTGTGAACTTGGACATGTTATACAATTTTTCTGTGGTTTATATTCCTTAGGAATAAAAGGAGTATAATAGTCTCATCCTTAGGGTTGTTATGTAGATTAAATAAGATGATAGATGTTAAATGTCTCACATGTACATTAATGGTTTTTCTTTGCTACCAACACCCTGCACGGTAGTAAACTATTAGTGTTCTGAAAGTCAGACCCACTTATAGTGTAGCTGGCCTATTTCATGCATCATTTGCAATGACTGATAACAAGAGGAAGAGACGATAAGCCTGACCTCTGAGTTAAAGACCTCCAGTAGAGGTGTCACCTCCTCCCTGAGAATGAGAGATCACCAGGAAAGTATGCCTCAGGATCTAGGAATTAGGAAAGCTTTTATCATCATCTAGTGATAAGTTTTTGTGATAAAGAAAAAACTCTAAAACTTAAAGAGGGAAGAAAAACTGCCCAGACGCAGACTTTTAGCTTGAAAGGAGCTTTCTGTGATTTGTCTTTATCAATATTATTGAAGTAGATGTTGATACTTACGAAATATTTCTTTCTAACAGGTTGTAAAATTAAAGCGCTGAGAGCCAAGACGAACACGTATATCAAGACACCTGTTCGTGGTGAAGAGCCCATTTTTGTTGTCACTGGACGGAAAGAAGATGTTGCCATGGCCAAAAGAGAAATCCTCTCAGCTGCAGAGCACTTCTCCATGATTCGTGCATCTCGAAACAAAAATGGCCCTGCCCTGGGAGGGTTGTCGTGCAGTCCTAATCTGCCTGGTCAGACCACCGTTCAAGTCAGGGTCCCCTATCGTGTGGTAGGATTAGTTGTTGGACCCAAAGGAGCAACAATTAAAAGAATTCAGCAGCAGACCCACACATACATAGTAACTCCAAGCAGAGATAAGGAGCCTGTCTTTGAAGTGACAGGGATGCCCGAGAATGTTGACCGAGCACGAGAAGAAATAGAAATGCATATTGCCATGCGTACAGGAAACTACATTGAGCTCAATGAAGAGAATGATTTCCATTACAACGGTACTGATGTAAGCTTTGAAGGTGGCACGCTCGGCTCTGCGTGGCTCTCCTCCAATCCAGTTCCTCCTAGCCGTGCCAGAATGATCTCCAATTATCGAAATGATAGTTCCAGTTCTCTGGGAAGTGGTTCCACAGATTCCTACTTTGGAAGCAATAGGCTGGCAGACTTTAGTCCAACAAGCCCTTTTAGCACAGGAAACTTTTGGTTTGGAGATACACTACCTTCTGTAGGCTCAGAAGATCTTGCGGTTGATTCTCCTGCCTTTGACTCTTTACCAACATCCGCTCAAACTATCTGGACTCCGTTTGAACCAGTTAACCCGCTCTCTGGCTTTGGGAGTGATCCTCCTGCTAACATGAAGACTCAGCGCAGAGGAAGTCAGCCGTCTACTCCTCGTCTGTCTCCTACATTTCCGGAGAGCATTGAACACCCACTTGCTCGGAGGGTTAGGAGCGACCCACCTAGTACAGGCAGCCATGTTGGCCTTCCAATATACATCCCTGCTTTTTCTAATGGTACCAATAGTTACTCCTCTTCCAATGGTGGTTCCACCTCTAGCTCACCACCAGAATCAAGACGAAAGCACGACTGTGTGATTTGCTTTGAGAATGAAGTTATTGCTGCCCTAGTTCCATGTGGACACAACCTCTTCTGCATGGAATGTGCCAACAAGATCTGTGAAAAGAGAACGCCATCATGTCCAGTTTGCCAGACAGCTGTTACTCAGGCAATCCAAATTCACTCTTAACTATATATATATATACATAAATACTATATCTCTATATGGACTCATAAAGGCATGGGTATAATGGTACCCCCAGTAAACTTCCTAATGAATTCTTATGACTGTTATCAGGCTTTATTGGGATTAGGCTAAAGTTGTTAGTAAACTTATAAAAGGCTGCTGTGGTAACACTAAACCTAAGTGGTCTCTTGTCTATTAGTTTGGTTTGAATTATTAATACTATCCTGTAGACCCAGAGACATAGCTTGTGTAAGAATTGCTAAAGCTGACGTTCAACTCGGCTGAGTGAAGATAATCATAGGTTGTGTGAACCTATGAGAAAAGTGTATACGTCTAAGATTTCAAAACGATGGGTCCCAAAGCCTAACCACATTAAGAGTTTATGGAGGGTACTTGACATTACAGATGATTCAGACACTTCCAGTGCTGCCTTCTTTACACTGCCAGTTTTCACAAAATAGGTTTGTTTGTTTTTTATTTCACAACAACTTATGCCTAATTCTGCAGGATTGCAAGTAACTTTAATGCATTGTGATGACTTACTGGTAATGATAGGGGCTGATGGCGCTTTACTCGATCACTGGTTATAATTTGGGACAAAAACTGCTACATTGACCTTCATCTCGCCCAGAGTGCTCACGGCTGGTATGATCAGTGGATCAGGAATGCATTTGTGTCGATTGTGAATTCATACCCATTGCCTCCCTTGGTGAGTGTGGAAACGGCCACCTGGGTTTTTCCATTTCAGGAAGGGCTTTGGGATGCACCTATATTGGCTAATAATTGAGGATACGAACATTCCATTCATTAGTCTGATCAAGCTATTGATTAATTTTTAGACTATAGATCAAAATGTGAAACATTTTATGTTCAATCCATATTCGTCTTGCACATTATAAATATATTTTTATTTTTTAGTAATTTAGGGGAGGGGGGAGGGAGAGAGGGATAATAACACCCTTAGCATAATTCACAAAAGCAGCTGTGATGACCTCCAATCAGTTTACTTCATTTCAAAACTTATTTCCAATCAAAAGGAAAGATTTCTTTAAGATACACTTTTTACATTTCACCTGTGGATGTCTGTGACTTCATCCTCAGTATGTTCCCAAACCTGTGCTGGCATTGAACGGACAGAACATTATACTGGTGGGGTTTTCTACTAATTATTTTTTGAAGCGTTATTTTCCCAACACAAAGAGCTTTTTTTCTCAGTATAACAAAAATTGAAATCCTATGTGTATTGAATAGTAAATAGACAAAATTTTATTTTTTATTTCCACTTGAAGAGTTACATTTCGTATAAAAGTTTACAAATAACGGTTTTTATTTTGATTTTTTCAGTATAAAAAATTGCCTTGATGGCATATTATGATGTAATGCTGATTGCTTGTAGGATAGTTATATGTCAGTATTGAAACCTAATCTTTAGCTGCCGTCTTGTAGATACAAACGAATGTTCACCAAGCATGTATTTTGTATTTTGTTGCATTGTACACTGCAACTAATAAGCCAAGGAATCGACATATATTAGGTGCGTGTACTGTTTCTAAAAACCACAAACTAAGAATGATAAATTATCAATATAGTTTAGTATTTGCTAATTTTACTACACTCTTTTGTTATGTATATGTAGGGAAGTCATAGGGATTATAAATTCAATTTGAGTAAAGTTTAAAACCATATATTTTATGATAAAGGGCCTTTAACTTAAGATGGCCAAAGCACTGATATTATATATTTGCTGTAAAGAGAATTATAAGAGTTTTATTTTTCTGATATTAAAAGTTACTTAATAAAGACTTGTTTCCATTAACTTGAATGTATTCTCCTTGGTGTTTTTCATGTGATCATTAGTTTAGACTGGGAGACTGCTGTTTGCCAGAATTGAAAATTTCCTTTTACAGTGTTTCCCTTCCTCAGCCAGTGACCCTGTTGCTTATGCTCCTATCCGAATTTAGCTTTTTTCTTTAAATAAGTGTCACATTAGGTAAAACTAGAGATTTGGCTAGTGTCAGATTGTATAGTTAGTTGCATGTTTATATAGTTGACCACAAATAACCACTATTAACCTAATTGTAAATAAAATAGTGAATGATTTATACATATTAATGTTAACTAAAATCCTGAACCCAACTTAGACTTTACTGTTTCAATCCTTTGTTACATATTTTTGTCTTTCTATCACTAAAACTATAAAACTAGTGTTTTTCTAATATGAAGGTACAAGTTTTTAATTTTTAGTTCCTAAGTACCTTCGGAAAGGTTTTGCGGTTGATAAAAATATTACTCCGTTAATGAAATTGACTTGATGCTGACTGGAATAAATTGTTGCCGTTTGTTAAAAAGCAAGAATAAAGACAGTTCTAGATTATTTTAATAAAACCAAAATTCTGTTCTTAATACTTAGAGGTGTTAGCCATAGGAAGTCTTTTCATCATAAGTTTTGGACAAATTCTCAGGCTGTGCTAGACGACTCTGGAATATATAGATTTGATGAGCAGGATCGTTGCCCTGTAGAATCATTTTACTAGTTTTAGGATTAGCCTTCAGAAGTTTGAAAGTTAAATTATTTGAGTGTGTTTTAGTATTTATACAATTCCAGCATAGATTGAATGAATGGTGAATATGAATTTAACCTTTACCTAATATAAGGTCAGAATCTTTGAGGGGACCTTGAAAAACAATCTACTTTGGAGGCTTTCCTTGCCAGAAGAAGCCAAAACTTTGTCTGAAAGTAATGTTAGCAAAACTGATAAGCACTTATCCAAGGTCTCCGTCTGAATCTGCCTTTCCTCACATGCCCACATTCATTTTCTTGTTTAAGGACATACTGTGGGAGAGGCTCCAGGAACCCCATGGACCTGTGTTACCAGGGAATTGCTGCACCACACTGGATAATCTGCAGTGTGGATAATCCAGAATTGGACAGACCTATTGAGAAGAACTTGACATTCCATTCACACAAACTTGGAGGCTAGATGCTAAACTGAAAACATTTGGATCAGCTAGCAGCTTAGTTACTATAATGATACGTGATTCTTTCTGTAAAGGATTTTATCAAAAGAATCCCCTTGCAAAGTAGGTTTTTAGCAAGAGTGAAAAAGGCTAGAATAATTAGGTTTAGAAAATAGATACAGAATATTGCTCAGCCATAAAAAGGAACAAAATTGTGCCATTTGCAGAGACGTGGATGGACCTAGAGACTGTCATACAGAATGAAGTAAAGTCAGAAAGAGAAGAATATCATATTAATGCCTATATGTGGAATCTAGAACAATGGTATAGATGAACTTACTTGCAAAGGAGAAATAGAGACAGACATAGAGAACAAACGTATGGATACCAAGGGGTGAAGGGGGGGTGGGATAGATTGGGATTGACATATATACACTACTGTGTATAAAACAGATAACTAATGAGAACCGACTGTATAGCACAGGGAACTCTACTCACTGCTCTGTAGCGACCTAAATGGGAAGGAAATCCAAGGAAGAGGGAACGTATGTATACGTGTAGCTGATTCACTTTGCTGTACAGCAGAAACTAACACGTTATAAAGCAACTATCCTCCGATGTAAAAAAAAAAAAAAAAAGGTACAGGAATGTTATTATACTTCAGATTATTCTTACCAGTGGATGTGTTAGCATAAAAACAAGACACTGGTTCTCACTCTGCTACCAACCTCCCCTCCCTTAAATTTCTGCTTTTCTCATTCCAAAACTTTTTATAAATAATGCAGGTTAGGAATATTTATAATACAGGCATACCTCAGAAATGTGAGTTCAGTTCAAGACCACCACGTATAAGTTATGTTTACACTGTACTGTTGTCTGTTAAGTGTGCAATAGCATTGTGTCAAAGAAACAATGTACATACCTTTATTTTAAAATACTTCATTGCTAAAAAATGCTAATCATCATCTGAGCCTTCAGTGGGTCCTAATCTTTTTGCTGGTGCTGGAGGGTCTTGCCTCTATGTTGATGGCTGCCGACTGATCAAGGTGGTGGTTACTGAAGATTGGGGCAGCTGTGGCAATTTCTTAAAATAACAGAGTTTGCCACATCAATTGACTCTTCCTTTCGGGCAAGATTTCTCTGTAGCGTGCAATGCTGTATGATAGCATTTTACCCACAGTAGGACTTCATTCAGATTTGGAGTCAGTCCTCTCAAACCCCATGCTGCTTTATCAACTAAGTTTATGTCATATTCTAAATCCTTTGTTGTCATTTCAGCAGTCTTCACAACATCTTCACCAGGAGTAGATTCCATCTCAAGAGACCTTTTTATTTGCTCATCCGTAAGAAGCAACTCCAACATTAAATCAGTTTTATCATGAGATGGCAGCCATTCAGTCACATCTTCAGGCTCCAGTTCTAATTCTACCTCTCTTGCTCTTTCCACCACGTCTGCAGGTACTTCCTCCGCTAAAGTCTTGAACCCCTCAGAGTCATCCGTGAGGGTTGGAATCAACTTCTTGCAGACTCCTGTTAATGTTGGTATTTTGACCTCTTCCCATGAATCATGAATGTTTTTAATGGCATCTAGAACCCTTTCCAGGTTTTCAATCGACTTTGCCCAGATCCATCAGAGGAACCACTATCCATGGCAGCTATAGCCTTAACAAAATGTTTATTAAAACATAAGACTTGAAAGTTGAAACTACTTGATCCATGGGCTGCAGAAAGAATGTTGTGTTAAACTCATTATACATCTCCATCAGAGCTCCTGGGTGACCAAGTGCATTGTCAATGAGCAGTAATATTTTGAAAGGAATCTTTTTTTTTTTTTTTTTCCTGAGCTGTAGATCTCAATGGTGGGCTTAAAATATTCAGTAAACCATGCTGTAAATAGATGTGCTACCATCCAAGCTCTGTTCTGTTTAAAGAGCACAGGCAGAATAGATTTAGCATAATTCTTAAGGGCCCTAGGATTTTTGGAATGGTAAATGAACATTGCTTTCAACTTAAGGTCACTGGCTGCCATTAGCCCATAGCAAGAGAGTCAGCTTGTCCTTTGAAACTTTGAGGCCAGGCATTGACTTCTCTTTAGCTATGAAAGTCCTAGATGACATCTTCCAATATAGGGCTGTTTCATCTACATTGAAAATCTGTGTTTAATATAGCCAGCCACCCACATTAGTTACCTTAGCTAGATCTTCTGGATAATCTGCTGCAGCTTCTACATCAGCACTTGCTGCCTCACCTTGCACTTTGATGTTATGGAGACAGCTTCTTCCCTTAAACCTCATGGACCAACCTCTGCTAGCTTCAAACTTTTCTTCTGCTGCTTCCTCACCTCTCTCAGCCTTCATAGAATTGAAGAGAGTTAGGGCCTTGCTCTGGATTAGGCTTTGGCTTAAGGGAATGTTGTGGCTGGTTGGATTTCCTTCAAGAACTCTTCCCTCGAATTCACAACTTGGCTAACTGGACAAGAGGACCAGCTTTCGGCCTGTTTCTGCTTTTGACATGCCTTCCTCACTAAATGGCATTTCTAGCTTTTGATTTCAAGTGAGAGACATGTGACTTTCTTTCACTTGAACACTTAGAGGTTATTAATTGGTCCAATTTCAAAATTGTTGTGTCTCAGGGAATAGGGAGGCCCAAGGAGTGGGAGAGATGGGAGAACAGCCCATTGGTGGAGCGGTCAGAACACACAACATTTATGAATTTAAGTTTGCCATCGTATATGGGCGCGGCTCATGGCACCCCAAAACAATTACAACAGTAACATCAAGGATCACAGATCACTGTAACAAAATAATGAAAAAGTTACAAGTACTGCGAGAACTACCAAAATGTGACACACAAAGTAAGCAAATTCTATTGGAAAAATTGCACTGATAGACTTGTTCCATGCAGGGTTGCCACCAACCCTGAATTTGTAAAAGTGTGCAATAGAGCAAAGCACAATAAAACAAGGTATGCCTGATACATTGTGAGCATCTTTTCCAGGTCAGTATACTTCCACAGTATGATTCAGTGGTTGCAGTAATAATCTGCTTTATGGCTCTTCCATACCTTAGCCATTTTCTATTAGTGGTTAAGTAACTAGGCAGTGGAGCATTGATGGAATAGGGAAGGACATTGAGAAACGTAATAAGGAGATTCCATTTAATAAAGATTAAGAAGAGCTGTTCTCTTTAAGCTGCCATACCTTCCGACTTGAGTGTCTGAGTAATTATTCCTAGTAAGTGTCTTCAGCTGACCATGTGAAATAATTGAAAGTTATGAATGTTAAATTTTCTTGCCATTTGGGGATTTTCTATGCTGTATCCATATTCATGTTTATCTGGTTTTATAAGTATCATTTGTACAGCAGTGCAAGAGAGCTTCCACAGGGAGAAGTGGTTAGATATCTTAAACAGAAAATAGAGTTCAGTGATCAGAGATGGGGATTGGAAGGCAAAAGAGGAAAACAGCTGAAGAGAAACCACATTTCTAGGCCCTCGGGGTGTTTTTTAGAGGGCTTGTGGGAAATGGCGATGTTTGTCACCTGACACCTAAATGAGTTCCTGCTGCCTTTGTGTTTAAAATGATAAATCTTCAATCTTTGTAAGAGCGTATGGAAAAATACCCTTTTAAGTGTGAAAGTCTTAGGAAGGAGCTACAATATTCAACTGAATGCACAACAATAAAAAACTGAAAAGAATTAGCTTAGTAATAAGAAGCTTGCTCATTTAAGAAGAAAGTAAATTAACACAACGTAATAAATCAAGTATACTTCAATAAAATAAATTTTTAAAAAAAGAACAGTCAGTGAAGGCCAAGATTATATAAATCTTTGTTTAATGCCTACCAGCAACATCTCAATGTTCACCTAAAGCCTCTAGCAGTGTCATGCATAATTTACTGCATATATTAATTTTGAACACCAAGATGGGAAAAATCAGTCCCACCAACTTAAAGCCTGTATAAAACCTCAAAATATAGAGATGACCTATACCAGAGACAGTCAGATGGAGTTCTGTTAAAGTGGAATGTTCTTGGATAAGTCAACAATAGTTAGCCTCTATTCAAAATGAAAATTTGAGGGGTTTTTAAAAATGTGATCCTGGAACTATAAGAATGTAATGATTATTTAAAATGAAATTAATTATACGTATTTCTCTATTTTAAAGCACCGAGGTTCATATCTATTCCGTGACATTACAGTGGAATTTTTTACACGATCTGGTGCTGCAAATTCAAGGAAATTACCAAGGCATTTTAACAAGAGACTTGAATGGGGTAGTGGTTTCAAGTCTACTTGAGTCATAGGTGTGAAATGCTAAACTATGGAAATTAGGCATTGTACTTTAAAGATAAATCTAAAACTAGAAAGATAAGATTTCCACAAGGAATGCGGGAATACTTGATAGCTTATGGATTTCGCTAATGCTAAATATTTGTAAGTTACCTAGATTGAAAGTCTCTGACGTTCACTATTAGATGACAATTTTTTTTTTTTTGCGGTACGCGGGCCTCTCACTGCTGTGGCCTCTCCCGTTGCGGAGCACAGGCTCCAGACGCACAGGCTCAGCGGCCATGGCTCACGGGCCCAGCCGCTCGGTGGCATGTGGGATCTTCTCGGACCGGGGCACGAACCCGCGTCCCCTGCATCGGCAGGCGGACTCCCAACCACTACGCCACCAGGGAAGCCCTAGGTGACAATTTTTAAAACATCGATGTGTTAATAAGAAATAGCCAAACCTACTACTATTAAGAAATTGTTATTGGAATTTTTCGTAAAGTAAGATTTTCTGAAAGTAAGACCACAGAGGAAAACTGGAAAGATGGGCTAGTGCATTTCTTCCACATTGGTGGAGGCTACAACAAGAACTTGTTGGACATTTTAAGAATTGTACATGTGTAAAAGTAATTGCGTGGGTTTCTCTTAAAGCTACTTTCTTAAAACAGTCTGTGCTACCTCCGTTAAGGACGTTTTTTTTCCCCTCTACCGATAAGAACCAAGAATGGACTGTGAATTAGTTCTTGGTTGTATTTGGATTAAGTAGCAACTTTCCTTTGTTATTCTGTACATTGCTGAATTTGAACTTCTTGGAAACTGCACATTTATTGTCACCCAATGATATTGTTGAGGATGTTTCTTTTTAATTCTGGTAGTTCCAGTTATCTAGAGGCTGGACATATCTTCCTAAGTTTGTCTTTTCATTGCACAGATGAAGGTTCTCAGAATTCATATTCTGAGAACCACCATCTCATTGGAAATTAAAAGAACAAACTCTAAACATGTCTAATTTTCCTGGCCTGTTCCCAGTGGCTTTTCTTGAGCAACTTGAAAACCACTGAGATCTTATTCTCATGTGCTTGTGGTGAGGACTCTTGCCTCAGGATCATACTTTATGATTTTTTTCTCTTCCCAAGCAAGTGATGCCTAGTACTTTTTGGAAAATATACCCTCATATCAAAGATTCTATTTGTGGTCAAGGATTACAGAAATGGTTCCTTTACTTTTACCTTCTTTACTCGTAGACAAGTCTTTCTAAATGTTCTATTCCATTTCCTCAACCTTTTCAGTAACCTCCCTTCAACCCCTGCCCCTAGCTTTTTTAAGTTTCCCCAGGAATAGCAGCATTCTCTGTGATCCCTTCCACCGTACCACCATTTGGGCACCTGTAGGTAAACCCTTCCAGGTAAATCATGGACTCAGCTGGACTCCAAGTCTCTCTCTGAGGTCTTTAAACCCGCTTAAAGCACTGAAGGGAATTGGGTGCCACCTTTTAGAGCACATCTGATTTTCAGTCATTTCCCATGCTTTCCTGGTCATTTGGAAACTGCTCCTGGGCTAGGCCGACAAAAGCTTATTTTCTAGCTTTGGACTCTATTTCAGTTCAAGTTCCCTTATTTTCTGGTTTCAGTAAAGGGCATCTAATGCCATGCTTTGCAGATTATGTTCTTTGAATATCATTTTCCTTATCTGTAAATGGAAATGATTACCTACATGAAATTCAAGTAAGAAACTAAGACCTAGAGATACTGTGAAATAATTTGCCCTCCTTGGCAGCCTCCCTCTTGTTCTGCTTTTTGTAAAACCCAGCATGACCCTGAGAGGAAATGTTGAGGTGCTGCTGAGAGCAATGTGAAGTCAAAGTAAAACGCCTTCGGATGTTAGAGCGCTACCTTTAGCCGGGTGAGCCAGTTTGTACAAAGTGAGCTCAGGTAAGTAAGCTTATTTAATCTTTACCACAGCCCTACAGGTGTAGGGACTATTACCTCCATTTTGCAGAGAAAAAAAAAAAAGCTGAGGCTTAAGAGTCCAAGTAACTGGCTTAAGGTAAAGATAAAAATCCCCAAATCTAAAGCATTTTCAGGAAGATTTCGTGCAAAATGTTTCATGAGTTACTGACAACTGTGGTGTGAGCATTTTTCATTTAACGCAGTGGTCCTCTAATTCCTGGGCATGCCAATCAAAAGATTTCAGCAGCATTTCCTAATATAATACAGTTCATTTTTATTCTCGAACTGTCATGACCATGAAGGACTTGGGCTAGATTAAGGCACCATGTCTTCTTTCAAAATTGATTTGTGGACTCAAATTGGGCACCAAAGTGCTCTGACCAGCAAATGGAACGTCAAAGTTGACTGAAACTGTGGTTGAACCAGGAGTTTTACTTAGGTTTTTAATTTCTTCTTTGAGACCAAGCATGAGCAGATATTGGCCCAGCCAGACTACCGTTGACTTTTTGAGGAATTAGTCTTTCCAGAATCATGGAAACTTTCCTCTACTTGTAGTCTCTTAGTATGTAATTTGCTTTATCCTAGAAAGAAAATGAAAAATGGGAGACAGGCCTCATCTATTTTATTACTATGTGATGCCCTTTCTTTTTCCTGGACCACATTTCAGCCCCCAGCTGCTTTCCCGTTCTGACCCTCTAATTTCTATTGCTTTTTCGCATCTTACCAAAAAAACTATTTAAATCAGTCCACTGACCTTATGAGTCTTAACTCTGAATCCAGTTTCTGTAACTTAACCCTGTGAGTGATAACTGCTAAAGGTATCCTAATTGAGACGAGGGTTGCGCTTCCAGGGATGTGTGCAGGAAATTTCATTTGCTGCCAGATCCCAGACCTGGGGATCCCATTTGCTTCTCCACCTCCCCCCGTCTGAGTGGGCTCACCTCAGCTTCTCCCTTTACATCAGGGACTTTCAGCCTCAGCACTGTTGACATTTGGGGCTGAATAACTGGGGGTGGGGGTGGGGGGCGCTGTCCTGTGCATTGTCCCTGTGCTCCGCCTACCAGACATCAGTTGCACACACACACACACACACACACACATATATTTGTGACAATCCAAAATGCCTTGACATATTGCCAATTGTACCCTGGGGGACAAAATTGCCCGTGATTGAAAACCACTGCTTTTTTTTTTTAATAACATTTTTTTTTATTCAAACAGAAAGTCACAAAAATTATAATCATCCTCATCAGTTCACTCAGTCCCATGTAATTAATTTTTTTGTCATCTTGATCTTTTGTTAGCACTTTTATGAATTCATCAGTTTTCCATTAGAGTTCTGAAAATGCTTATTCATTCAGTTCAGCAGTATAGTCAGTTACCAGAAACCTGTACTTGTCAGAGTCTTTTCCATGAATTCCTTGAAGATGAAACCCTTTTACAGGAACATTTTTGCAAATACATCAGAGTACACCCAGAACTGTCTGTAAAGGACAAAAGACTTAAAAATGACCACGGTTAAAGATCTGAACGTTCATAATAATGCAATTGACAAGGAAATTTAGTTATTTCTGAGATATACATTTTAAAGTAATAACTAGAATTATGACTTATAACATTATACCAGAACATATAAGATTTTTAGGAATTTCATGTAATGTCTGAAACATTTATATTAACATATTTCCATACAAATAACCCAAAGAAACTTTAGTATTAGTTTTTTGGAGAACCACTGCTTTTGTAAAAATATTTTAATTTTACTGTAGTATAGTTGATTTACAATGTGTTAGTTTCAGGTGTACAACAAAGTGAGAACCACTGCTTTAGAAGAACATTTGAGTTTATTAGATAAACATTAGACCAAGCCCTCACTTAGACAGTCGACTTGAGCAAGGTGGACATACTAGACATTCTATGGGCAAGTGACAGAAAAACACTTTTAAATGGCTGAAATAACGGTCTATGAGTACTCGAGTTAAGCATGCTACTAAATGTTTTACCTACAGTCGCATTTAATACTTAAACCTCTGTGGGAGAAGTAGCACCTCGTCTCACAGGTAAGAAGACCACCTCGGATGAATGAACTTGCCAAGGTCACAAGTGAGGGGCAGAACTGGCATTCAGCCCAGTTGGTGGGATTCTGACACCTACGTTCTTCACCCCTGCTCTGTACTGATTCCTTGCCCACCGGTAGCTTACATTCTAACTGAGACGCCACAGTCAGTATTCCTGAGCCTCAGGCCCCCTTCTTAAAAAGCTGACTCTCGGGGCTTCCCTGGTGGCGCAGTGGTTGAGAGTCCGCCTGCCGATGCAGGAGACATGGGTTCGTGCCCCGGTCCGGGAAGATCCCACATGCCGCGGAGCGGCTGGGCCCGTGAGCCATGGCCGCTGAGCCTGCGCGTCCGGAGGCTGTGCTCCGCAACGGGAGAGGCCACAACTGAGAGGCCCGCGTACCACAGAAAAAAAAAAAAAAGCTGTCTCTCACACTTTCCAGGTCCTCTAGAGGTCTCTCTGCTGCCAGGCCCCAGAACACTCTTCTCCAAGGACAGGCTTTATAGCTATCCAGGCCCTCCCTCTACTGCACTTGCCACCAAGGACACACTGTCCATAAACCTGGCAGCTCCACCAAGTTGCCTCAGAATCTATCTGGTGAAAGATACTATGTTGTTTGTGGAACAAGCAATGCAGAAGTAAGCTGCCTAGGAATCCATGTTCCGGGTGCCAAGAATTTCTCTGAAGACTTAGGACATCTGCAGCCCTCTGGGAAGTGTCATTTTTCTGTGGTTTTCCCATCTGACCCCGGTTCCGTGAAGGAAGCCTCACGTGCAGGCCTGAGGAGGGGTTGGAGGATGCTGTCTTACCTTTACAGGGCTTTGAGAGACATCCTTAGATGCATTTGCTCCCCATCATCAAAAGATGGAAGAAGCCACCTAAGTGTGGGACCTTGTTCCTCTTTGGCAGATCTGCACCCAGCCTCTTGGGCGCGCTGTGCAGTGCCGAGGTCATCTGGAGCTAACACTGAGACATCCTCATGCTCTAGGGCATGATATTAACACTGGTTTGATCCAGCAAAGCTCCCCAATAGATTTGTCACTGTATCACTTAGACCTTGAAGAAATCACTAGCTCATCTACGAAGAGACCAGAAACCATCGATGAGGGAGTGCCTTCCAGACCTTTCCACCTAAGAGCGAACACCCTTGAGCTGGCGCTGCTAATTCTACCTGAACATGAGAGTTGCCTGGGAGCCTTTTTAGACGCACTGGTGCTGGACCTCACCCTCGAGGTCCTGATTCAGCTGGTGAGGATGGGCCAGGCGAGGCTGTGTGGAGGAGGTGAGGATGAGGGCATTACACTCTCCCAAGCTGGCCTTGTTAAGCTGCAATCCCGAAATTTCTTTGAAGCCTTGTGGCTAATCTTTTTTTAAAAAAAAAAAAAAAAATTTGTTTATTTGGCTGTGCCGGGTCTTAGTTGCGGCATGTGGGATCTAGCTCCCTGACCAGGGATCAGACCCAGGCCCCCGGCACTGGGATCGAGGAGTCTTACCCACTGGACCCCCAGGGAAGTCCCTTTGTGTTTACTCTTGATCCATGAAAAATCTGCATTTTCCAAACATCCATATAGGATATTAAAATACCTTAAATTACTAAACTTCCCCCGTACACTTCCAAGAGTAAAATCGATGAGCCTGGAAGCTATTTATCACATATCACATACTTTCATTTGAGGCAGGTGGCATCCAGGTCTTTGAGACCCCTTCAACGCGCTCACTGTCTGCGAAGCCATGTCATGAGAGAGATTTACAGCTGTTGGCCACCTTCCTTGGGCTTCTGGGAACCCCTTCCTCATTTGAAAGTGCCTGGACTTCCCCCCGGCTAGGTTCTTGAGGGCTTCATAGGCTGCACAGGTAAAAGAGGAACAAGAAGTTCTGCTTGAGTAACAAACATCATATTTTGACCAGGAAAGATGACACAAATGGGGGAAACCTTGACAGCACAGCCAGGGATGCTGAGGCCGAAACCAGGGAGAGAGGCCTCTTGCTCTCAGAGTCCGCACACCCGGGGGCTTCTGATGCCTCACTTAAATGCCTCACTTTCTTTCCAATAATATAAGAACGAGTTCCTTATATTTTTATCTTTGACCCTTCTGCCAGTCCCAGAGGCAGGGCAGTGACCCCGTTTTGCAGAGGAGGGGGAAATGGGACTCAGCGAGGCTTCCAGAACTGGAAACCAGGAGGCTCTGAGGCGAGGGCAACGCTCGGGGAAGCTGAGCCCAGGCTGCCCGTTTGGTTGGAACAACCTCCCACGGTGCCGACCCGAAGCCTTCCTTCCCTCAGTTTGCAGCATCTAAAGCTGGCTGGCTGGATTCACAGCCAGCTTTAATTATCGTAAAACAGAGTCCCTGGGTGGGAAATATTTTATTCATAAAAAGTACCTCTCTATTCCACGGCGTTCATAGCAAGCAGACTCTCCTGGACATCTGTGCATCCATTATTCCATGTCACCAAGCATGTGCGGGCCCTGCAGGGAGAGGTGGGTCACACACGGCGTCCTGTCGCCTGCAGGGCCCCCTTGGCAGGTACGAGCAGCGTGGGGCCTCTCTTAGGGTGGACTCCATCCTACACCACTGCCCTCCCACCATCCCCAGAGACACCCTGTGTTTTCACATCCTGGAGGCCTTACAAGGGCCTGGAGGGGACCCCCATCCTGCCTAGGATGCGGCAGGACGGGCCTGAGGACGGCCCTGTTCAGGGTTGCGAGGGGGGCTCGGCAGAGTCCTCAGCTCCCAAAACGAAGCCGGGCAGGGGGCTGGCCACGTGGAGGTATCAGCACACAGGGAGCCCAGCCAGCCTGCGCAAACCCTGAGGGAGCTCAGAGTGGGATCCGTGTGCCATTTCACAAAAGGGGGAGGTGACGAGGAGAGAAAAAACTGAGACTCACCAGGCAGAGACGTCAGAGAAAAAGATGACCTTTGGCCCAGCAGTCCAGATACTTGACTGGAGGGTCAACTAAAGAGAGCAGCTGGGTTCCATCGGGTTTCTGGCCCGGGCTGGGGCTTCTGGTGAGGGCAGGGGGATGACTGGTCTCACCTGCAGCCCATTCTGCCTGGGCCCATTGGACCTGTCCAGGCAGAGGGATGAGGCTTGCGAGGGTGGCAGCTGAAAACCCTGGGCCAGGATGAATCCTCAGGAAAAGTGCTTCCACTCCCTTCCCTTGCCCACGCCCCTCCCACTAACATGTGTCAGCTGGGCCCAGCTACTGGCCTGGGGAAAAAAGACAGAAAACAGGTTCTGTCCTGCTAGCCAGGTCTTCCCCTCCCACTCAGCTCTCCCCTAGAGTTTAGGAAACAGGACTTCAGTGCATTCTTCTAATGCTGGCTAAATTCCTTCCTCTGGGCAGCCAAGGGCACAAACGAGAAAAGGAGTAGGAAAGTGTTTAATATAGCACACAGCTGGCCAACTTGCACTGCCAACATAGGCTAGCTATTACAAACCAAAAAATCCAGGTGGTGCAATTCGTTGCAACTGTCTTTGGCGCGGACTCGGGTGTGGTGCGCATTTGTAAGAGCACACATGTTCCCTGGGTGGAACGGAAATAAACCCGGTGCAAATTCTGCTGCAGGCGCTGGGACCATTGCAGGGTATGGTTGCAATTCAGACTGCAACGCGCTTTGGTGTCCAAGTAAAATGTGGTTTTCATCCACTCCTGGCCTCATGCCCCCTCAGGTGATGTGTAGTCATCGGGTGCTGTTGGAATCAGCTGTTTCTAGGAACCGGCAACTAAGACGGCCATAAAAGGAAGCCACTTCCTGGGGCTGTTCTTCAAGGCATGTTGGACGGATTCTGGAGATGGCTGTCACAGGCCAGTCTCCTGACTGCAAATAAACACTTTACTGGAGACCCACGTCCCTCATGCACAGTCTCTCCTGAGACTTTCGAGAGGGCCAATGTCATGAATTCAGAGCACTTATTTACAAAGGACGTTTTTAATCACTTAATTAGTTACTATGTCTGTTACAACAAGAGAACAGTGAGCCATCTTGGATGAGGGTGCTGGACCATCCACTAGATTCACTCAGTAGCAAGTGAGTAACGCAGATCTGTGCCCCTACGAAATGGAAAATACACCCGTCAAGGACCTTCTGGGAATGGCTAAAATGCCAATTGTACAGATGCCAAGGATCTATAATAGTCTTGTCCTCAAACCAAGGGTCTTGATTTGGGCTGAGAACAGGGTGGCTACACCTGCAGACACCTTCTTTTCCCTTGCCTTGGAAGGAAGAAATGTACCTTCTAGGGAGGCACTGGAATCGGCCGATCTTTGTGTTGGAGTGATGCTTTGGGTATCAAAACACTTCACAGCTGTTACCTTCCTGTTTGAGGTCAAGAAGGCAGATCTTGGATGGATGAGAAAAGCACCAGGACGTGAAAAGACTTTTTGCTCAAAATCACATAATTATTAGTTAGCTGAAGTTGGGATTAGAAACTCCAGTCTTCAACATCCTGCTTCCTCTGCCTCTGCCTCTTTGTTACCTGGCTCTATTCCACCACCACCCCCACACTCGACACCCTCCCCTGGATAGTTCAGTCAAAGAAAGCCACCTATCCTAGATAGATGCCTAAATTCCACCATTAGAGCTTCACCTCTTTTGCTTAAGACATGAGTGTGAATTAAAGTGCAAATGCTCCCGGGAGCATTTGTGGCGGGAGAGGCCACAACGGTGAGAGGCACGCGTACCGCAAAAAAAAAAAAAAAAAAAGTAGAGCCAGACCCTTGCTCTAAGGTGTCCCCGGTCAGGGCTGTGCTTGGTGGGTCAAGGCTCTGCAGAAAGGAGGAGCGGGGGCGGAAAGAGTGAGCAAGCGACCACCTAGGGCCCCAGGCAGTGAGTGGGGAATGCAGCCAGGTCGCCGCTGTCTGCAGTCTGGCCATTGCAGTCTCGGCACTGTCCCTTGGGCCCGTCTAGAAGGGGGCAGCTGCCCACCGGGCTGACAGAGCAGCCTCTGCATCTGGATCACCGATGGAGCCATTGGGACCTCATGAGAACTGTGACTTTAATGCCGGTGTTTGCTGGCCAGTGAGGGGGAGGTGACTGTTCCCCTTTCTGGCGCACAGTTACACCGATATTCAGATTTTTCTTCTCCCCACATCCATCTGTAGGCTCCATGCCCCACCATGAGGAGGCTGAAAGGTCAGATTGCTCCATGCTGCTGTTACCTTTGAGGGCTTTTGTTATTGCTTTGTTGTTCTTTAAATATAAAAGCCCAACGGAGGAGGAGATCGCTGCTATGGGCTGACACTTTGATCTGCCATGTGGTAGACATGGGGTATATGCTGCTGTCATCCTGAAAGCGCTTCCTCTTACCATCTCATTTGGTTCTCCTGAGTGGAGTGAATAAGGAGATATAATTATCACCATTTTACAGATGGAAAGACTGAGGCTCAGAGCACTAAACTGACTTTCCCCAGGCAGAGCAGGGGAGCAGGGTTTGCATCCAGGTCTGAGTCCAAAACCCTGACTAGGTTTCCAGAATGACTCCAGGAGGAATGTGTGCACACCAGCAGCCTCTCACCCCCACCCAGAGCAAGGAAGAGACTGGACCAGCCCCTCCAGCCTCGGCCTCCCTCTGTCTCACTTGGGCCCTTAGGCCTGGCAACCCCTCTGTGGTTCTTCCGCTCTTTGCCTGGGTGTGGAAATAGGCTTCCATCTACCTACAGTGCCCACTATGTGCTCCGTCCTCACCCCACCCAGCAGTGCAGTCTCCATGGAGACCCACGGGAGCCCCAAGGCCCTACTGCATGAATAGCCCTTCCAGAGAAGCTTTTATCACCATTTCTTCTTATATGTTTATTAGTTTATTGTCCAACATGCAATCGGCACTCTGATATTTATTTGTGCGTGGATGAGTGAATGAGTTAATGCCTCTTACCTTCAGATGCCCCCAGGAACACCAGGATAGGATTCTCTGTGGTTACCTCTCAATGGAATGGCCCACAGGGGCTTTCTGGAATTTAGTCAAATTGGGTCAGCACATGATAAGGATACAAGGGAGCAGCCAATTTCCGGCACTTCACACACATTCGCTTCATCCTCGTGACCATCTGCACTGAGCACCCTCATCACCCCATTTCACGGATCAGGGAACTGAGGCTCAGTGCAGGGCCCAAGGATCTGGACCCAGGTCCCCCTGGCTGTCTCCACACCGGTCCCTTCTGGGCACCAAGTTGTAGGTAAAGGAGGCTCCTTAATTCACCCTAAACCTCGGGCCCCTCGAGGAAGAGGGCTAGAGAAGGAAGGAGCCCGGGGCTCCCATTTCCCCCACCAGGGCAGCACCAGCCCAGGTGCACTGGGGGCTGGGAAGGAGCCCAGGGCAGCCTGTTCCCTTCTCCCTGTAGGCTGCATGCTTGGGGCTGGAATCTTAATACTTTTCACTGGCAGCCAATGTAGGCAGGTGCGGAAAAGCAATAGTACAGTGGACCTTCCCTCAGAAGCACACAGCCTGTATGTACGTGGATGTGACTGGGGTCCAATATAAGACACTGACTCTTTATGGCCCAGCCTGTGCTAGAAATCCTGCCATTGAAACTGCATCCCTTGATGTGTTACTGCTTCCGGATTTCAAGCATCCCCTAGAAAAATAGGTGTGAAAAAAAAAAGCTGGATGTGACTAGGTGTGGGAGGGAGCCTCGGGGCAGAGGGAGCGGGCTTGCCAGCAGATGTGGGTGCTGGATTCAGCCTCCAGCCCCTGCCCTTAATGCTGAGGGGGTGGAGGGGACAGAGGAGCAGCGTGCAGCCTGCCTCCCCCACCCAGGGCTCCCAGCTCCCTTCTCGCATCTCCCCTGCACTGGCCACAGCTTCCTCCACCCTCCCTCTCCCAGCACCCTCCTAGCCGCTCAGCTCCTGCCACGGCCCCCCTCCTCTCGCAGGTCAGCTCAGCCCCTCCACCCTCACGGACCCACCGCTTCACTGACCCGGCAGCAAGAGCCTTCACCCAGCAAGACACACCCTTCTTAGAAGGCAGCAAGAGAAGGAGAAATTGTAAGACTTTTTTGGTCCTGTTGTACCTATATTATCTTCTGGAAGACTTGAGGTCAAAAGCTAGTGTGTGGCCACGCAGGCAATCCATCAGATCTCTCAGCCATCAGAGCCTGAGCTACCCACTCCCGTGTCCTCAGGGCAAAGCCAGTAGACAGGCTACAGGGCCCTGCTTCCCGCTTCCCGCTCCCCGCCCCCTGCCCCAGGCAGCCAGGCAGTCCTGAGTGCTGTTTCCAGAGCCTCCCTTTCTAGAGGTGCTTGCGAAACCTCAGGCAAAGGAATCCACCGCTGAGGGCGACGTCAGGGCAGCGTGGCAGGCTGGGGGTGTCACTGGCGTTCAGGGGGACACTTGTCTTCACTGCGAGGAAGGTGACATGGCAGAGGCGGGCCTCACTCACCTTCAGAGTGCGTTCCCTCAGGCTGTGGTCATTTTTACAGTCCAGAGCCTCCCCAGACCAGCAGCATCACCTTGGAACCTGCAAATGCTCACATCCCATCCCAGACCTCCTGAGCCAGACCCCCTGGGGTGGACCCAGCGCCCTGTGCCTTTACAAGCCGCCCGTGATTCTGAGGCTCGTGAAGCCTGAGGTCAGCCATCCTCGAGCTTCTGTGCGACCCACGCTTCCCCGGGGGCCAAAAGGCTGTTCACACGTCCACGCAGTTCTGATGATCTTGTTTTATCTAGGTACTATTATCATATTATGTACAAAAAATCATATTATGTACAAAGTAAAGCATCCAAAAAAGAAGATTCTGAAGGACAAGATAAAGATGAAATTAAGAATTTTTTTAATGTCTTCTTGTTCTCTCATGGCACCGTATCCACTGGAGGCAACATTCACCATGAATGACTAAGGATATAAAGTCGTGTAGGTTTCTGGACAATTTCAATTCTGACCAACTCTTCGTCAGATCTGCTTAAAGCACATGGCTGACAGCGAGCTCCTACCAGGGCTCGGGGAAGGGCCAGCTGTGCCACCTGGGGCCGCTCACCGTGATTTCCATGTTAGTGTCAGCTCCGGTCCAAGGTTCCTTTCAACGATTTTTTTTTTTTTTTGCGGTACGCCGGCCTCTCACCGCTGTGGCCTCTCCCGCTGCGGAGCACAGGCTCCGGACGCACAGGCTCAGCGGCCATGGCTCACGGGCCCAGCCGCTCCGCGGCATGTGGGATCCTTCCGGACCGGGGCATGAACCCGCGTCCCGTGCCTCGGCAGGCGGACCCTCAACCACTGCGCCACCAGGGAAGCCCCTCAACGATGTTTTATAGCCACTTGCCCTTCTCGCGAGAGTTCGTTTACTCCAGAAGAGGTAACAGAATCTCTCAGTTCCCCTCAGTGGGCACGTGTAAATTACAATGTGCTAAGATATCCCCTCCCCCCTCCACAATCCTCCTCCCTCCCCCAGGGGCCCCTTCCCACCCCCGCGACGCCCCCGCCCACGGGACAATCCAGGAGGCCAGAGTCCGTCGGCACTCAGCCTCAATAATGTTGCACAGCTTTCTATTTCATTTTTGAAGTAAACCATTAATCTCGATAGATGGACTATTATTTTCTCTTCTCAACCCCATGGATCATCTTCCACACCCTCTGGGGGTGCACGCACCCCACTTTGGAGACCCTAGACTGAACACAGCGCCCCTCCACTTCCCCTAAAAACCCCTAAAGAGGCGTCATCGGTCAAGAGGGCCTGCCAGGAGCTGCCCAGGCCAAGGGAAGGTCGGGCAGGGTGGCCTCAGGGTCCCTCCGGGACCAGATCCCTGTTACCACCCTAGACCCAGGAGTCTCCCCAGGGCCAGCCCGGCAGGACCCACTGCTGGACAGCACCAGCCTGGGCAGCCACCACTTTCCCGGGGGACAGGCCCAGCTGACAGCCCAAAGCATGGGAGATACGAGGGAGGGGTGGCTGCCTCCCCCTGGCCTCATTGTTTCTGAAATCTTGTTTCCTGTCACCATTCGGAGGCAGGTGTTTCTGTTTTTAGATCCGTCTCCAGTTGCTATTCCAGTCGTGTGAGTGACTAGTTTTTTCCTCGGGGCGGGGGAGCAAACAACCTGGCAGGGTCAGTTGTGCGGCAAAGGCCCCTCCCAGAGACCTGGGGACATTCCAGGGACGGCTGGGGGCCCAGTGGAGCAGGAACCCATTTCAGGGCAGTTAAAGAGCCGTTTGTGTTTTGGTTGAATTGCAGATGTGCAGCGCGCCTGGCTCTACCCAGGAAAGGTGAAACAGAAACAAGCTGGGCCCTGCGCCTTAGGGGGAACCTGGGCCCACAGGGCATGAGAGTAGCTGGAGACAATAGTGAGAGAGCTTCTCACACGACATCCAGAACCTCAAACCCAGGAATTTAAAAACTGGGGTCTGCAAACACCCCGAGAAGCACCTGTCCCATTCGGGAGGTACGTGACCCCCCATGAGAATTTTAACTTCCATTTGAATGAAAATCTTAAAAATTAATGTAAACATGTTCCATATCACATGAAAGATCATCTCATAGCTAAGTGTTTATGGAGATTTCAGAGCCAAATAGTATTTGTAAAAAGAACGGAGGAGAAGCTTTCATTCATGAACACCACGGGGTCCTGTACAAGGGAAAGGTGTGCAGTTTCTCCAGTTGGGGTAGGACAGGGAGGAACCTGGTCATCACACCACTCGGGTGGTGTCACCAAGCACAACATTCAGTGTTTGGGTTCAGAAAAGTACCATGAGTTCCCATTAAAGTAAGTGAGCTAAGTGGAGTTTCAGCGACATCATAGGGATTTTCTGTATTTCAGTTGTACACTGGCTTGGGTTTTAGAGTCATGTAAGAGCTATTAAGGATACAGAGTTTAAATAATTTTGTGTCCAGACTTATTTAAGTAATATTATAAGTAAAATCATTTAAATCAGCCCTGGGGGGCATAAGACTTTTGGTTTCCTTTGTTTAAAAGAGGTTTGTACATGACTCAGATTTAAAAATCACCACTTTGGTGTTTGAATCAGATATCCAGAATTACCTTGAATGAGGGTTTATGCTGGGAGAATTACAGAACAGCCTCTTAGGGGCTTAGGACCAACCAAGAGAACCAGCCTGTGGGAGGTATGTTATCACTTGTATGTTTCCTGGGAGCTGAGTTTAAGCAGGGGCTGTTTATTACCAGCGTCATTACTCAGGCCTGAAATCTTAGTTTCTAGTGCTTTGTGGTCAATGAGTAAAAAGTGAATTTCATGTATGTGTTGTTGCCTAATGAAGCACATGAGATGCAATTTGAACACTCATGATCTCCCAAGAGCAGCTGCAGGCAGGTGTGGTCATCGCCCGAGGGTGAAGCCGGTGCCTCGCCTCCTCCCCGCGGACCGAAGCTTCAAGGGCTCATCCGCCTGCCCCGCCCACTGCTGGGTTGAGGGTCACTGGGTCAGGTCTGGGTTGTCACAGTCAGGGGGCAAGGGCCACATTTTTGTCCAGGTCATTCTCAGGCTTCCCAAGAGCCCCAGCGTCCACAAGAGCAAAACAAAAAACGCAGCGGTGCATGGGGGTGTAGAGTCCAAAACAGTAGTTTGTGAACGAGCCCACGAGGCAGCTAAGTGTCACTGCCCCTGCGGTGTGAGGACCCCTGGAGCAAGTCCAGCCAACGGTCCTGCTTGTACTCCCTGTATAGCCAGGAACTCAGGTGCCCTGTCCCCTGGGGACAGAAACCCCAGAAATCTGGGCTCTTGGCCTCTGAGACAGGAACCTGCTAGAATCTCCTCACTGGGAAGGGGCTGGTTGGTAAAGGAGGATGAAATAAGCCTGGCAAACAGACCCAGACACAAATAGAGGGAATGAAGCCTGATACATCTGGACCAGGTGGGGTGGGGGGTGTTTCCCAGGAGGACAGAGGTTCTCACCATCACCTTCCCATCAACCAAGAGAGGGTTTGACCCCAAGTGTACTCGTTTGCTAGGGCTACCATATCAAAGTACCACAGACTGGGGGCTTAAACAACAGGACTTCATTTTCTCACAGTCCTGGAGGCTGGAAGTCCAAGATCAAGGTGTCGGCAGGTTTGGTTCTCCTGAGGCCCCTCTCCTTGGCTTGCAGGTGGCCGTCTGCTTGTGTGTCCTCACACAGCCTTTCCTCTGTGCATTTGCATCTCTGGTGTCTCTCCCTCTTCTTATAAGGACACCAGTCCCATTGGATTAGGGACCACCCATATGACCTCATTTACTTATTACTTCTTTAAAGGCTCTATCTCCAAATACAGTCACATTCTGAGGTATCAGGGGTTAGGGCTTCGATATATGAATTTTAGAGGGACACCATTCAATTCATAACACCAAGAAAATGGCCTTGTGTGAGGTGTGGAGTCAGACCTGGGCTGTGCCCTTGCCAGTGAGGGTCATGAAGAGCCCCCACCTGCAATGGGAGCTTCATTCACTGTCACAGGAGGATGATGCATTAGCTCCAGGAATGGCCTGTCTCTCACCCTTCCTTGGCCCCTGGCAAGGATGGACTGATTCTGACCCTTGATTCTGACCCAGGTCTTTGAACATGCACTGAGCACTTGCTGTATCCATCTTTGTGAAAGTGGAATGGAGTCTATTTTCATACTGACCTATAGACGTCGGGGAGACCCCTATGGCACCGGGCCCTGGGCACTGATCCCAAATCTGCTCAGGACAGCACAGGCCACCTCAGGTGCCCTGTTGGATTGTGTTTATTCAGGCAGATAAGAAATATGTGCAGCTCCTAGGACTGGCTGACACACACCCCCGCCCTGGAACAGCATCACCGGCTGGGTCTGTGAACCACCTTTCCCAGACACCACAGGTGCTAAAGAGCTCTGGGATTTAGACTGCCCTATTAGCAGCAATACTTGCCCCTATACCTGCTCAGTGAATCTTCTTCAAGTAGAGTATAGCTAATACTCCACTGCCATTAATGACAGAATAGGTAAATCAGACCAATTGTTTCACCAAGGACAACTAGCAAAGCTGGACTAAATATAAAAATCACTGAAGGAAGAGCTAACATAAGAGTGAAAAATTACTGGGCCAAGACCTCACGGAGAGCAGAAACTCAGGTAGGTAAGGCAGGTGTCCAGAGCCTGGGTGCATTTGCTGAGCCACAGAGAGCAGCTGAGAGACTGAGCATAGCTTTTCAAAGCTTACATGCTGCAGGGCAAGGATCCACAAAAATAGCTTATATATCAGAAATGGAATAAATGGAATTAAGGTTTTTGTAAGGTACTCATATTGTCTAAGAAGAGGTAAAAGTGCTAATTTCTTTTAGAATTTGGTAACTCAGAAAAAATTGTAATCTCTAAGTTTGACCACTAAAAATCATATTTTTTAAAAAAAGGATAACTACCAAACTAAGAAAGGAAAAAAAATGAAATAATTTTAAAAGAACTAAAGAAGGCAAGAAAGAAAAAGGAAACAGACTAATTGGGGCAAATAGAGAGCAAATAATAACATTTAAGTCCAAGTGAATCAGTAATTATATTAAATGTAAATGGACTAAATCCTTCAATTAAAAGATAGTCTGACTTGATAAAAACAAAACCTAGCTATAAGTTGCGTATAAGAAGCACACCTAAAGTAAAAAGATACAGAAATGTTAAAAGTTAAATATTGAAAAAGATACGGCAATCAAAAATTTAAAAGTCAGAGTAACCATATTAATACTAGAAAAACTAGATTTAAAATTGAGAAACTTGGGCTTCCCTGGTGGCGCAGTGGTTGAGAGTCCGCCTGCCGATGCAGGGGACGTGGGTTCGTGCCCCGGTCCAGGAAGATCCCACATGCCGTGGAGCAGCTAGGCCCATGAGCCATGGCTGCTGAGCCTGCGCGTCCAGAGCCTGTGCTCCACAACGGGAGAGGCCACAGCACCACAAATATCTAGCGAATCTAAATTTGTATGTGCATGATAAAATAGCCTCGAAATGTAGAGAGCAAAATGTTGACAGGTAAAAGAAAAAATAGGCAAATCCTAAACTATAACTATAGTTAGTAGTTAGTGACATATTTCTCCCAGAAATTTGGAGAAAACAAACAAAAGTCTGAAAGGAATGAAAAGGATACACCACTTAATTGACCTTAAATAACCAATACGAAGACATATTCTAGTAAAATAGAATTTACTAGACTTTTACGGACTTTAAAAAGGAGAAAATGAAGCGGGAGTATAATATGTATTAACTATGTGCTCCATAAAAGAAGGGGAGGAGGTAGAATGGGGTGAGAATATACACACAAAGTCATCTTTTTAACTGTCTTCATTAACCAAATTTTGACAGTCGTGTTCCATTTCCCAGCGCTTCAGGGAGAAATGTCTGGGACAAGAATTGTACATGATGAGCCTGGAGTATTTTGTCATACGGGATGGAAAAGAAGCTACAAAGCCTCAGGAGTCAAGCAGAACTCCAACTGGCCAAATAGGGGACAATGTCCTCGTCAGCAAGTTGGCAAAGGAAGCTCTTGAGGCTTGCACGGAAGCTCTTGGTCATCAGGAAACCTTTACAGGCCTCTGCGTTAGGAGAGCCAAGTTTCAGAGCAGGCTGGTGGGGGGCAAGGGAGGGGGCAGAGACCAAGGAGACATAGCAAAGGTGGAGAAAAAAGGCAAAAGAACCCACAGGAGAACTCCAAGAAACCGGACAGGAGCAGGCAGGGCTTCCCACCTCTCCAAAGGGGACTTCTTACTGCCCTGGGCTCCCGTTGGCCATGCGGGGACAAGATGGTCTTGTGGCTGGCAAGTCACGCCCTTGCCCCACTCCACCCACCTCTCCACTTAGACCTTCCTCCGCCTTTAAGGAAGGAGGCCGCAATGAATTCTATATCCCTGGGATGGATCTAAGTACTCCACGAAAATTCCAGTTTAATTAGTCCTAAGTCATCATCCAGCCTGGCAGTGTCTGCCTTTATTGAAATCTGCTCAGAAGCCTGCTTATCCAGACGGATGCTTGCACAGTCTGATGAGTGCAGTTCTAATGCTGCCCTCATTTTCCAAGGTGACTGACAATAAAGGATTTTGTTTACTCATCAGCAAGAAGACCTGGGAAGAGAAAGGGAAGGGGTATGTGCTTGACAAGAAAGCACAGAGGAACTGGGCTTGAGAGAAATCCTTAAGACACACAGGGTGGTTGTACAAAATCCCATCAGTTTAACACCTCTTTTCCCTTTCCTTTTTTTGGGGGGGAAATCTGATTTTGAATTTGTGGTTTGAGTCCCGGCTGAGCTGCCAGGCAGTAGATCTGGCCACCATAGGCTTTGCTTCCTAATCTCTCCAGCGGGTCTGAAAGGCCTGCTGCTGTATTATGGAGAGAGAAGCAGGATGATGTCAGGAAAGCACTTCGTAAACTCAAAAGCGTTAGATGTTCTTAGCTCACGTCTCTGATGGCCTCTGCAGGGCCGCTGGAGGAAGGATTTGCTAAGCAAACAAAGGGTGTGGCCACCTAGGCTGGGCAAAGGGAAGGGTTGGCCCAGAAAACCATTCTCTCGCACTTTGAAAGAAACATTTGACCTCATCGCAAGTTATTCTTAATCAGTTCTTCTCCCAGGTAACCCAAGAACCCCTGCTTGGCAGGGCCCACATGTCACCAGGCAGGTATTGGAACGTCCCATAAGAAACATAATGCTGCTGGACTCTTCCAGGACCTCAGCTGGGAGCCCCACCCCAGAGCCTTCCCAGGCAGCCGGGACTTTTTGGTTTGTCTGCGTAATGAGTCCGGTTTCCTGGTGCTCCCCGGGGCTGGGGGGGCGGATCCCACAGTGGTGGCCTTCCCTGTGTGTCCTTGGGCAAGTCACTCAGCAGAAACCTCTGGGAGCTCCCATTTGTCATCTGCACAGCAGGGAAATGAAAATCCCCTCCTCACAGCATTGCTGTGCAGATGAAGTAATTCGCACAAGCATTGGACAGTGCCTAGTCTTTACAAAGACTACTAGGAAGTCTTTACAAAGTATTAGCTATTACACTCAGGAACAAAAGTCAAACGCGCAGAGGCGGAGAGGCCCACGGAGGCCCCAGGTGTGGGTTTCAGGGACAGAGGCTCCAAATGGAGACAGCCTGACGCACCAGGCTGCTCACTTTAAGCATATTTAGACATTTACACACATTTAGACGTTTTACCAAGCGTCCCACAGCACTTCAGCCGACCCCCCGCCATGGCCTCCCTGCCCCAGGCATGATCCAGTGTTTGAGCTTATTTATGGGAGACCATGAGTTCATTTCAAAATGTCAAATGCTCCTTGGTGACTAATGGTCCCTGCTGTGCTCAATATCTTCACAGAGGTTGTCCTCCTGTGCCCCAAGGGCCTCTGAGCTTCAGGAACATCCATCTGGGTGTCTGCCATAAGGAGCTACTATGTCATAAAACCACCCAAAAAAGTCGGGGAGCCCAGGCCCTGCTGGGGCGAGCACTGGGGGGTCTCAGCCAGAAAGAACATCCCCAGGAATGTGAAAAGGCAATGGTTGGAGGATGAGAACCTATAAATTCAACCACCCAGAAAAAACCACCAGTGCATTGGACAAGTGGGTCTCATGGGATGTACCCAGAAAGCAGTTTTATTATTTTACAATTTTTGCCCACAATTTTTACCCACTGAAACCTGCTCTGATCCTACCCATAAATGACTCTCCAGTAGCTTCTGTGCCTGGCCTATTCACTCCCAATTTCAAAAAGTCCTCTGGTCACCGTTTAAAACTTTGTATGATGGAAATTTTCACACACCACCAAAAATATAGAAAATGGTATCATGAACCCACAGGTACCCAGTCACCCAGCTTCAACAATTATCAACAGTCCTGCTTGTTTCGGCATTTCCCATTCCTTCCCCACCCCTCCCCCAGGCAACACACACACTTTGTCTTTGCTGGAGTATTTACAGAAAATCCTCTAATTACTTTCAGAAACAAAAATAGCCTTAGTTCAGGAATGAGTCCCCAGCCCAGTGGAACAATCTAGGACTTCCAAACTTCGAGTTCAAGCTCACTCTCCTACCCAGGGCTGCTGCAGGCTGGAAGCCTGCCTTTGGAAAGGAAGCATGGTGGGAGTCTTCTCTGTTCCCCACCTCAAGTTTCTTCTCCTACTCACAGCTGCCTCTGGCTCTTTAAGGGTTGGCAGTGGTGGGTAAGGCCCGCTTTACCAGCGGGACATGTTCCCGCTGGCTCTCAAGGCTAGAGGTGGTGGTCAGCTAAACGTCCTGATGGAGTGAACCCTCCATCTCTCCTCTGCAGGGCTTGCCTACCTGGAACTGGCCCCAGAGCTGATGGACAGAAGGTGGAAACAGAGAGCTTCCTGTGTCAGACAGTAGTGCTTGCTGGGTAAACTGAATGTGGTGAGTCTGTCCGTCACTGTGAAGACGTTTTTTCATTGGGAAGAAAAGTCTGGTGGGAGGAGGGGAAGATAGTCACTGTTTCACCCAGTCCCTTAGGTGACCTGGCATCTCACTTGGGAATGTGGGAATAGTTGGCAGTTCTTGCCTTGGAGCTTCACTGTCCAACACGGCAGCCACTGGCCACGTGTGGCTACCAAGCACATGAGATGTACTGTAAGTGTGAAACTGGCTCTCCAAGACTTGGTATGAAAAATAATGTAAAATAGTTTAAGTTTTCTAGGGACTTCCCTGGTGACGCAATGGTTAAGAATCTGCCTCCCAATGCAGGGGACGTGGGTCGGATCCCTGGTCCGGGAACTAGATCCCACGTGCGTGCTGCAACTAAGAGTTCACAAGCCACAACTAAGGAACACACGAGCCGTACGCAACTAAGACCTGGAGCAACCAGAATAAATAAATAAAATAAATAAAATATTTTAAAAAAACTGTTCTATATTGATTACACGTTGAACTGATAATATTTTTATACTGCATTAAATAAAATGTATTATTAAAATTAATTTCAACTCTTTCTTTTTAATTTTTTAATGTGGTTATCAGAAAGTTTAAAATTATATCCGGGGTTCCCATCACATTTCCATTGGGCGGTGCTGCCTTAAGGACTTGGCTAAAACCATGAGTGAAATTGTTGCATTTTAATCCGATGGTATGAAAACTCCTTCTCCTCCCCCACCCCCTCCAAAAAACTGGTCCTAAAACCAACAAAAGTTTGATCTGGATGTGTGTCTAGCTGGACTCCTTCATTTTACAGATGATGAAACTGAGGCCTAGAGAGAAGTGACAGGCCTGGCTCGAGGTCACCAAGTGTCACTGCAGAGCACATGAGCCGTTTCAAGTTGCTCCTGCAAAACAGTGGGAAAGATGGGCACCAGACTCCCAGAAAATCTTTCATGCACGCATGCCTCAAAATGCAGCATGTCCTAAGTCAGAGAAAGAAAAATAGTTTGATATCACTTATATGTGGAATCTAAAAATACAACAAACTAGTGAATATAACAGAAAAGAAGCAGACTCACAGATACAGAGAACAAACTAGTGGTTACCAGCAGGGAGATGGAAGGGGGGAGGGGCAATATAGGGGGTGGGGATTAAGAGGTACAAACTATTAGGTATAAGATAAGCTATAAGGATGTATTGCACAACACAGGGAATATACCCAATATTTTATAATAACTATAAATGGAGTATAACCTTTAAAAATTGTGAGTCACTATATTGTACACCTGTAACTTATATAATATTGTACAGCAGCTACGACAAAAAAATAAATTAAAAGGTCATAATAAATAAATAAAATGCAGTGTTTCAGTGTCTCGTAGCTGAATGACAGCTCAAAGTGGGGCGGGCGAGGCTGCAGACCTTTACCTGCTGCCGGTGGAGGTGGCTGGGTGCCCACCAGCAGACAGCACAGGGCCCGAAGAGGTCTGGGTCTGAGGTCAACGAACTGGCGGCCTGAGGCCTAAATCTGGCCCTCAGACCTGTTTTGACTGGCCTGCGATGTTTGACAATTTTTTTTAATCATTTGCCAACATTCCAACTTTAGGGAGCATCAAGAGAAATCTGGGTTCCAACTTCTCCTAAAAAATTAGATCTGGTGACACGGGGCTTGCTGGCCAGTGGAAGGCGGCCATTTTACACATTTTCCAGGAGAAACCAGAGGCGCCACCCACTGAGTACAGGGAGCTGGCTCCAGGTGTCCTGTGGTCTGGGGCTTCTTTCCAGCTCGCCTACATTCCAGGGCCAAGTCACCAGGATTTGTTGGCTGGGGCTGCAGGTGCTTCTGTCCCAAGGACAGATAAAGTACCCCTGGGGGGCAAACTTCTATACAGTCAGCCTCCCGAGGGCTCTTCCCAAGAGGCACATCCAGGTACAGGAAGGAGAAAGACACAGCCATGCTGAGGGCAGGAAACCACAGAAAGGGCCATCACCGCTGGCATTTCTGCTGCTTTTCCCGACATCAGGTCATCCTCCCTCCATCCCTGATGGCATCCTACCCTTGGGTTCTGGAGCCCAGTCCTATCTCCCAGGGTATGGGGCCGGCCACACTCAGACTCCCCCAGCTTTCAGAACGTCGTCCAGAAAAGGCCCGCCCTGTGGGGTTGGCACCCTGACCGGAACGGGGCAGCCCCGGGGCCAGGGGTGCCTCTCAGCTCCCCGAATGAAGGGCTTGGCAGTCCTCACTCGTCCCAGGAGACCCATGAATTGGGATTGTCTCCTGTAGCCAAATGGACAGGCAGGAGAGGGCAGGCTGCCCCAGTAGGGGAGGAGAAGGGAGGGAAGTGGGTTCTAGTTATAATTAAGGCTGCTTGTATGGTTCAAAATTATTTACTTTGGGGGCGGGGGCAAGACAGTAAGTGACAAGTGCACAGCAGGTAGATGCCCCAGCAGCTGGCAGAAGCCCAATTCCTTCTGCCCCCAAACCTGATGAACCAATATGGAAACAGATACTTGCCCAGCCGCCTGGACGGGGGAGCATTGCTTGCCAGGCAAAGGCTGTGAGTCCTTCATTTCACTAGGAAATGAGGGGGGGAGAAAGATGGGGAGTGGAGGAGGGTGGCCTGACCTCTGCCAACCAGGTGGTCCTCTAAGTGCAGGGTCCCAGTTTGCTTGCTATGTTGGCAGTCATGGCATTTACACTTCTATTTGCTTCTTTGGTTTTTCCCCTTTGTTTGTTTAGGAAAAAAGTCCCATGCAGGGATTCAGAAAGATTGCTAAGTGAAAAAAGGAGCAGAAACAATGCATTTAGTACTCTACTTTTACAGAAGAGTAAAGAAAAGTAAGAGTATTACTGAGACTTGCTTGGATTTACATCAGGAAAATATGGAAGGATACACAAGAAGCAAACAGAAGTGGTTGCTAGGGGACAAGGAGAAGAAATACATCTCAAAGCATACATTTAAAAAATAAAATGAAATCTAGGGACTTCCCTGGTGGACCAGTGGTGAAGAATCTGCCTGCCAATGCTGGGACATGGGTTCGAGCCCTGGTCTGGGGAGATCCCACATGCCGAGGAGCAACTAAGCCTGTGCGCCACAACTACTGAGCCTGCGCTCCAGAGACCGCGAACCACAACTACTGAAGTCCATACTCCGCAACAAGAGAAGTCACCGCAAAGAGAAGCCTGCGCACCGCAGCGAAGAGTAGCCCCCACTCACCACAACTAGAGAAAGCCCGCACACAGCAACCAAGACCCAACGCAGCCAAAAAATAAATAAAATAAATAAATTTTAAAATAAAATAAAATCTAAAATAAAAACACCACAAACAACTTCCTAAAGAGTTTAAAAAGCAGATGAAGGACACGTACCCTTAATTCTACTGCCATCAAAGCACAGATGCATTCATTTGTGCCTATTTTCTTCCTGATTTAGCCACATGCTTTTATGTTTTACCTATGGATACAATCACAGGGCACATAAAATTGTCTCCTAATTGTTTCACTGTACATCATCAGTGTTTTCCAGGTTGCCAGGTAGGATTCATTCGGGCTGAATATAGAAAATTCCATCATTTTTCTTGCTTCTAAAGACCTACCAGGGTCTTTATTTCTAAAGCTCACCATGTTGATTAGCTCTGAATCTCCTCACTCAGCACAATCATGGCTGCAACTGGGGTCGATGGGAGTGCAAAACGGAGACTTTCTTCTCCCAGGACACAGGCAGAAAAACACAGCCCAGACCCATGCCTCCCCAACAAGGCAACTATGATTTTTCATTGACCTAACACGACCAGCGACCCCAGGAAGGCTTTTATTCCTCTCAGAGCTAAGAGTTCTTTAAGATTTGTTTACTCTCTATTTTGAAACAATTATAGACTCACAGGAAGTTGCAAAAATAGGACAGAGAAGTCCCAGGTACTCTTCACCCAGTTCCCCACAATGGTGACATCTACCATAGGAGATCAAATATGTCAAAGCCAGGAAACTGACACTGAGACAATATGTATGCAGTGCGATGCCATTCACCACATGGACAGGTTCCTGTAACCAACACCCCCTTCAAGATAACCATGCCAGCACCACAAAGGTTTCCCTTGTGCTGCTCCCACCCCACTCTCATTCCTAATCCCGGGCAAACAGGAATCTCTTCTCCATCTCCCTAATTTTGTCATTCAAGAATGTTGTATAAACGGAATCATACAGGGTGTAATATTTGAGATTGGCTTTTGGGGGACTATTCCAAATAAACTGTTATGAACACTCGTGTACGTGTTTGTGTGTGGACATAAGCTTTCATTTCTCTGGGATAAATGTGACATTTCCGGGTCATAGGCTAAAAGCTTAGTTTTTTATTTTTCTTTTTTTTTTGCGGTACGCAGGCCTCTCACGGTTGTGGCCTCTCCCGTTGCGGAGCACAGGCTCCGGACATGCAGGCTCAGCAGCCATGGCTCACGGGCCCAGCCGCTCCGCGGCATGTGGGATCTTTCCGGACCGGGGCACAAACCCGTGTCCCCTGCGTCGGCAGGCGGACTCTCAACCACTGCGCCACCAGGGAAGCCCTAAAAGCTTAGTTTTTTAAGGAACTGCCAAACCGTTTTCAGAGTATCTGCACCATTTTACATTCCCATCAATAAGGGATGAGAGATCCAGTTTTTCCATGTCCTCGCCAGCATGCGGCTTTGAGTGTCTCACAAGCGTGGGCCAATCAGAACCCCTCCCGGATGTCAGTAGGTGATGTTGAGAGAGGCAAATTCTTTATGGGGTTGCTAGTTGTAAGTTGTATTCATTACGTGTTTTTAAATTTTCTGTATTTCTGATGCTTTGACATCTGGGGGCTTGCTGACCCTGATGAGACTGCCCCTCCCAGGGCTAGCCAGTTCCTAGAGATGGTAAACCAGTGGGCCTTTCATATGCAAACTAACCAGTCAGAGCCCACACCCCCCAACCGCCTCCTTCATTGGCTCTTACATTTCGGGGGCCTCGCTCTCCCTCCCCTAATCACCCCAGGGACAGGTGTGAGACATCCAGGGGCAGCCCCTCTACCTCAGAGCCCGTTGAAATTATTCAAACTAGCCAGTCCTGCTTACCCGTTCCTTCCCACAAGCACTGTACAAGCTCTTGCCCACGTTTGTTTTGCTGCTGGGCCCTCTGCCTCCTGACCCACCGTGAAGCTTCCCCGCGTGGCTCTGCACGGTGAGCCCAGTCCTCCTGGAAACTGTGAGAAACAAAGTATCTTTTCAATGGCAATTGTCTCCTGATCATGGGAAGGCAATTGTCTGCCTTCCCGTATCTAATAATAAACCCTACATTTTAAAACTTGAGGACAATGTGCATTTAGAGTTGCAGGTGGTCCCCCTTACCCACCACGAGGAGAGCCCACCTGAGGATGAAACCCACCTATAGAAACACAAAGGCAAGGCAGTGTCCTGATAGGATCATTTCAGGCCCCAGATCCACCTGTGCCTCAAAGGCACCCCAGACTTCCTAGTACATGAGCAGTTACCTCTTTTTGCTTTTTCCTAAACTATTTTGAGTTGGATTGCCCATCCCAAGCACCCTGACTGATGCACAGACAGGCCGTGGCGACCCTGCGAGGTGCTGTGCTTCAGCAAGACTCAGACCCCCAAGAGCGCTGCGGAAGCAGTCTGACAACTCAGCAAAGAAGGAGCTGGTGATGGGCACAAGTGTGGAGCATCTGTGAGGGGCTATGGGGAGAGCAGCTCTCTAGGCTCAAATTTCTCACCTGTAAAAGAAATGGCTTGGGCTTCCCTGGTGGCGCAGTGGTTGAGAGTCCGCCTGCCGATGCAGGGGACGCGGGTTCGTGCCCTGGTCCGGGGGGATCCTGCATGCCGCGGAGCTGCTGGGCCCATGAGCCATGGCCGCTGGGCCTGCACGTCCGGAGCCCGTACCCTGCAACGGGAGAGGCCGCAGCAGTGAGAGGCCCACGTACCACCAAAAAATAATAATAATAAATGGCTAGACTAGGTGTCCCTATGGACCCCTTCAGCCCTCACTCATGTTCCCCAATTCTCTAAGTTTTCATTTCAAAGGAAAAATAACACTAGCTAGCGCTCACCACCAGTCAGGCACTACGCTGAGTGATGCATACATGCGAATTCATTTCATCCTTGTAACAGCCCTCCGAGGGGTGTGATTCTACAGATAAGGAAAGTGAGGCACAGATGGACGAAGACCAAGCTTGTAAATGCAAGAGCTAGGATAAGACCCGAGCCGTCTGGCTGCAGAGTTCTCGCTGAAGAGCACTCCTGAGCCCCTCGAGCTCCCCACACCACGCTTCCCTCTGCTGGAAATTCTCCCCTTTCTGACCTGAATTCTTAGTCTCAGTCTCTTTCTTCAGTTCTTTTTAGTCTTTTTCTTCCCAGACTTAATCATCTGACTTTTTTTTTTTTTTTTTTTACGGTACGCGGGCCTCTCACTGTTGTGGCCTCTCCCGTTGCGGAGCACAGGCTCTGGACGCACAGGCTCAGCAGCCATGGTTCACGGGCCCAGCCGCTCCGCGGCATGTGGGATCTTCCCGGACCGGGGCACGAACCCACGTCCCCTGCATCGGCAGGCGGACTCTCAACCACTGCGCCACCAGGGAAGCCCAATCATCTGACTTTTTAGACTCCCCTCCAAAGTATTAGCTGCTGTTACTTTAAAATTTTCTTTTCTCTCTAAATTACTTCCCACATTGCCCCTCATGTAATCCCATAGAGCTGAGGGCCTTCCTTCTGGGACCAGCTCAGGCAAAGGCCTGCAGCAGTGGGGAATGGCACATCACAAGAGTGTTTCCGAGACCAAGCAAAGGCCCTGGGGCAGCGGGGCTGTTAGGGGGCAGAATCTGAAATCCTGCTGGAGACACCACCACTGAAGAATCGGGGGCCTGGGTTGCCTCTGTCTCCCGTTTGTGAAGTCTCACCATGGGTGTTCTTTTCATCTTCTCAATGTCCAATAATACAGTTTTCATTCCCCACCATTACCACCACCACTATTTATAGATGAGGAAACTTGCCCTAATATTTTAGCTGATAAACAGTGAGATATGTACAAGTGGGTCTGACTTCAAAGCTCTTGTCCTTTCTACTACATTATTAAATAAACTTTATAAAACACTACCCAGGGCTTCCCTGGTGGCGCAGTGGTTGAGAGTCCGCCTGCCGATGCAGGGGACACGGGTTCGTGCCCCGGTCCGGAAAGATCCCACATGCCGCGGAGTGGCTGGGCCTGTGAGCCATGGCCGCTGAGCCTGCGTGTCCGGAGCCTGTGCTCCGCAACGGGAGAGGCCACAACAGTGAGAGGCCCGCGTACCGCAAAAACAAACAAACAAATAAAAAACACCACCCAGTGCTTGACACTGCATTGTTTATGGCTAGCATGGGGGCAGGGACTGGGCCCAAACAAGGGCAGCTTCTTTCTTTGGGAAGAAGCTGAAGTCAACACGTGGTGGGTGAGAACCACACCAGGAGGCTGAGTACAGACCGCAACCCTTAGAGCAGCAGCATGAGACAGGATACTCATGCCCTGGAGTTGGCAATTGTACTGGGGGGCCAGGCTCTTCTGTAATAATAGCCTTGAATGCCCCTTCCTCCTACTATGGGGTACATCATTCTCAAGGACAAATGGACCGAACAGCTATTTGCTGACCCAAAAAGGTGGTGTGAGGACTCTTGTGACAGTGCTCCCACAGCCATGGTGGAGCTCCAACTGCAAAGGCAGCTCTGAAACAGGGCCAGCACCCTCCTCCAGCGGCCCCAGGGATCCCCCCACCCACACACTGGAAAGTATCTGATGAGCTCATTCATCCTGGGGCATTAGACGCCCTCCCTGGGGGAACCAGGGCTCTGGGCCTGGAAGGAACTTACTGGGAGGCAGGGCTTGTCTCAGCACCGGGAAGAATTTTCTACGTTCAGAGGGGGGCAAAATTGGGACCCAGCCTTGTGCCACGTCCTCTTCTCTCTGGTGATGGAGTTTCTGACACCGTTAGCAGTCCTGGGACTGCTTCAAGCCACTGCTTACCTGCCCCTCCACTTCCACCTCTGCCCGACATCACCTGTGCCACGTGGTTCACATGCCACAAATGCCCACACAGTCCTCTGTTTAGTGGCCTCTCAATGGGCCATCAGTCGGGAAGGTGACTCAATGACTGTCCCCTCCAGCTTCATGTCACCCTGCCTCTGGCCCACACCGAGAGGCTCTCACACTTAGGGCAAAACTGGTATTTCCCTCACCAGGCTGGGAACACATCCCTTCCAAGGCTGACCTTCAAGGGACTTTGCTAAGGCGGCAGCCTTGACTGCCCTTCCCACCAGGAGGCGCCTTAAGAGAAAAATTCACGGGCAGCTCCTTTAGCAGCCGTTTCTCCTCTAGGTTCTTCAGCAATTTTTTTTTAACGCAATTGTCCCGCGGCAGCGCATCCAGAAAACACATTTTTCTGGTCTCACCCCTACACTTTTCCACTTACCATGAATTGGCTGCTATTTCAGTAAAATAATTGATGACTAACCTGGTGGGTTACTTTCCTTCAAAAGCGTTGAATTTTCAGGAAACTGAGACCCTGAGAGATTTAAGATCTCTATGCCTCACTTTCCTCATCTGTGAAACAGTGATAATATTCCCTCGGAAAATGTTTGTGAGGATTAAATGAGTAACTACAGTTAACGAGTTCAGAACGGTGCCTGGCACATAGTAAGTGCTGACTCAGTGTTAGCTGTTGCTATTATTACTGTTGTTGTTATGTTCGTGCCTCCGGGGCCTGGCCCTAGAACTTCCTCTTTGGACTGTGGCTCCCGGGCTCAGTCCGGGGACGTGGGGGGGGGGGGGGTGTTCCCCCAACCTTTCAGTAACGGGAGCACTTTGGGGGCCTGATGGGTACCAAGCATCCTTCCGATGCTTTGAGCGCCAAGCCCTTTTGCATCAGGGGGGAGGCTTCCATTCAGGTCCAGGAAGGGAAGGAGCTCAGGATGCCGGCCGACCTTCAGCCTCAGACCCCAGATTCTGAGCAAACGAGGGCCTGGCTTAGTTCCTCCGCAAGATCGAGGCTCTTTGTGGACGAAAACGACAGCCGTCCTAGGCTGTCTCCCGGAGTCCTTGCGACATCGAATTAAAGAACCCTAATACCCGAAATCTAGGGACAGGACCACCGGTGTTAGTCCGGTTCCCGGCTCCGCCCTCGGGCTTGGGTACCAGGTGAGCGGCCCGGAGCTGGAACGGGCGCGTCCTCCTCGCAGGCCGGCGACTCACCTGGGAGGAGCCGGGAGGAGCGGGGCGGAGGGGAGGTGGCACTGAGGTGGGCGCTGCGCGGGGCGTTGGCGACCCCTAGCGGTCGTCGTGGGAAGCGGAAAGCCCGAGTGCACCTCCCGACCCCTCGCCCTGGGCCCCCGCGGCTCCCCGCGGCTCCCCGCGGCTTCGCCCCGCGTCGGCCCCGCCTTCCCCGGGGCCCCACGCCCCGCTCCCTCCGCCCCTCCCAGGATCCCAGCGGCCTGCAGGCCCGGACTCGCCACACCCCGGACTGCAGTCCGCTTCCCCCCCATGCCTATACCCGGCTACCGGTCGGCCTCCGGACACCCCAGAGGTGACGGGGCGTGCCTGGGGGAGGGCGGGAGTCCCCAGGTGCCTAATGAGGACCCCCAACAGCCCGCCTTCCCCGGGCACGTTGATAGGCCCGTACATTTCAATGGTGAGGGGGCAGCCCCCAAACACACCAGTTTTCCATTACGGCTCTGATGATAATCATAACGATGATGATGATGATGATGATGATGATGGTGATGATGATGATGGTGATGATGATGATGGTGAAGATGATGGTGATGAAGATGATGATGGTGATGATGATGAAGATGATGATGATGATAATGGTGATGATGATGGTGAAGATGATGGCTGCTAAGCTCTATCAACCCCTTCCTGGCAGCAGGCACATTGTTAAGTACTTCACATACATTTTTCTCAATTTATCCTCACATCAAACCTAAGACCTTAAGTATGCCTGTCAGTGCTTTACAGATAAAGAGACTGAAGCTTAAAGAAGTTAGAGAAGTTGCCGAAAGTGCAACAATGAGTAACCACGGGCAGGTCTGATGATGCCGAGACACTCGAACCACTACCTCCCCGGTCTCCAGGTGTCGGCCAGTCACGGGTGCACAGGGTGCCGCTGCAGTAGTGTTTTCACCCTCGGTGGTAGATTTTGCACGTCACCACCCTCCTTCTGAGTGCTCCTATTTGCCGATCATCAATGTACCAAGGAAATGAGCCTCCCGAGCCCCAGGAGATGATCAGCAGGCCCCCCCAGCCCTAACCCTGTCCTGGCAGAATCGCAGACATGCTTTCATCCCACCGCGTCTGCCTCTCAGCCTTTGTCCTCCAGACTGAGGCTCTGGTTCTCAGAAGGTCCCCCTAGGGACACTGCAACATGGCCTGGGCTGGCCTCAAACTAACTTCTCCATGGAGAATCCAACCTGCCAGGGCAGGAAGGCACCACCTCCCACTCGTCCTGTGCTGCCACCATCTCACCCCTCCGAGAGCCGCCTGAGGCCTCCAGCACAGGCCAGTTCAGTGGGCATGCCTTACCTGTTTCAAAAATCAAGGAATGAATGTTGTGTTAATTTCCTAGAGCTGCTGTAACAAAGTGCCACAAACCAGATGGCTTAAAACAGCAGAAACTGGGCTTCCCTGGTGGCGCAGTGGTTGAGAGTCCGCCTGTCGATGCAGGGGACACGGGTTCGTGCCCCGGTCCAGGAGGATCCCACATGCAGCGGAGCGGCTGGGCCCGTGAGCCATGGCCGCTGGGCCTGCGTGTCCGGAGCCTGTGCTCCGCAACAGGAGAGGCCACAGCAGTGAGAGGCCCGCGTACCGCAAAAAAAAAAACCAACAAAAAAAACCAGCAGAAACTTACTCTCTCACAGTTCTGGGGGCCGCAAGTCCAAAATCAAGGTGTGGGCCCTGCCATGCTCCCAAGTCAGAGGAGCCTTCCTTGCCTCTTCCAGTTTCGGGTGGTGGCTGGCAATCCTAGCGTTCCTTGGCTGGTAGATGCATCACTCCAGTCTCTGCCTCCGACTTCACAGGGTCCCACCCAAAGCCCCTATTTCCAAATAAGGTCATGTTCACAGGTACCAGGGATTAGAACTTCAATATATCTTTTTGGAAGACACAATCCAACCTAAAACAACTGTTAAGGGCAATTCGCTTGTGGTCTGTTTTTCAATTTAAACTGAAGCTCCCGGGGCTTGGTTTGTCACAGCAAGCAAAAGGTTGGCAGTGTTTATGAGGTGCTGCCTTACACGCTGCAAAGATGTACTCGTTTCACCCCTGGTTCCTTTCCCTTTTTTTTTTTTTTTTTGTGGTACACGGGCCTCTCACCGCTGTGGCTCCGTCGCGGAGCACAGGCTCCGGACGCGCAGGCTCAGCGGCCATGGCTCACGGGCCCAGCCGCTCCGCAGTACGTGGGATCCTCCCAGACCGGGGCACGAACCCTCGTCCCCTAAATCGGCAGGCGGACCCTCAACCACTGCGCCACCAGGGAAGCCCCCCCTTTCCCTTTTTATTAGTCCATCAGTGGTGCTTTTGTTGTCACAGTACGACTGTGTTTACTCCAGGCTTAAGTGCCTCTGTTTCTCTTTCATGTTAGGTGTTAAAATGGAATATTAACTTGGAATATAGCCTCTCCCTCCCTGGCAGTGGCAAGAAGCATTCTAATGTCAAAATAGGTCAGGCTGACCTCGCGTACTCACTGAAGTCCAGACTCCTCTGCCTGGTCCTTAAGCCTCATCACAGTCCAGCTCCAGCTCGCCTTTCCTGGGGCTGCCTCTCAGTTCACACACTCAAGGAGTGCCTGCCTTTCCCAGAAATGCCCCTCAGGCTTTTGTAATCCTTGAGTAGGGAAGACTTTCCTAAGCAAAACATAAAACACAGAAAGCTGTAAAGGAAGTTTCTGAGAAATTTAACTACATCAATTCAAAACTTCAATTAGACATTGGGACCAATAACACAACTAAAAGCAAGAATCAGCCTGGAAGAAATCATTTACACATACATAACAGGCAAAGGATAAATATCCAGGTCCAGATATATAAAATCTTATACTAATAAATTTAAAATTACAATTCACCAAAAAAATAAACAAGCCATAAACATATGAAAAGCTTCTAAACTTACTAATAATCAGGAAAACACAAAATAAAATAATAGTAATACATCACCCTTAACCCAGTGTGACTGACACAATTTGTAAGCTGATAATATCCAAAGTGGGCAAAGGTGAGGGAACTCTAATACTCATTTGTTGGGACTGCAAAATGATAAGGCCTTCTGGGGGACAATTTAAAATTTTAAACTGGGAATTCCCTGGCAGTCCAGTAGTTAGAACTCTGCACTTCCACTGCTGGGGGCCCAGGTTCAATCTGTGGTCGGGGAACTAATATCCCACAAGCGCGTGGTGCAGGCAAAAAATAAAATAAAATAAAATTTTAAATGGGCAAACTCTTTAATTCAACAATTCTACTTCTACATATCTATCCTAGAGAAATATTCAAAAAGCCCTGTGAAAGACATTTATTGTAGCATTTTCATAATATTCTGAAAAGTCAGATATCCATATTACAACAGTGGTTAGATAAATTGTGGGATATCCACACTATGGAATGTTGCCGCTGTTATAGTAAAACAAGGCAGGTCTATATAAACTAACATAAAAAGATGTGCACATATCACTGGATGAGAACAGAAAGTTGCAAAATACTAACATATATTTTCAATTTTTCTGAGACACATATTTTATCACATTTCAACATCTCTGAAAATCGGAAGTCACCGACAGTGACATGTGAAGTGCTATTGGCCCACTGCCTATATTCCCTGAGTATACGTGAACCCTCAAAATGTCACAAACCCTTAAAGGGCGATTTGGTGAAGAAACATGAATGCTGTCTGTTGCCTGGAAACTTTGTTAACTTCTTGTCAGACGAAGAAAGTGCATCAAAACTTGCAGAATGCATGTTAACAACTTAGAGGAAACTCCCTGAGACGACAGTGAAGTGGTCTTTTAAGAGATGCTGCATCACAAGGCTCTCGATGGTGTAAAGAGGACACAGTATATAAAAACAGTCATGGGCAATTCAGGGTCAGAAGGGATTCGGAAGAGTCAGGTTCTAAACATTCAGTAATTTTAGCAAACACCTAAGCCAACTTATTTTATTTATATTTTCCATTTATTGGATAGACATGAGCTATGATACCAGAAAAACTTTGTGTAAACATCTAAATAAATTCTTCCAATAAATGTAAAATAAAAATTACAAAGTGAAAAGAAAACACGGTAAATTACTATTTTTGTTTAGATTTACAGATAGTTCAAAGAGTTCCCATACAGTCCACACCCAGTTTCCCTTGCTATTAACATCTTATATTATAATGGTACATTTGTTGCAATTAATGAAATGATATTGATACATTAATATTACTAAGCCCATACTTTATTCAGATTTCTTTAGATTTTCCCTAGTGTCCCTTTTCTGTCCCAGGAGCCCACCCAGGATCCCACATTCTATTTACTCATAATGTATTCTTAGGCTCCTCTTGGTTGTGACTGTTTCTCAGACTTTCCTTGTTTTTGATGACCTTGACAGTTTTGCAGAGTACTGGTATTTTGTAGAATGTGCCTCAGTTGGGATTTCTGATGTTTTTCTCATGATGAGACTGGGAAGAAGATCAAAGACGTAAAGTACCATTTTCATCACATTATGTCAAGGGCACAGAGTATCAACATGATTTTATCACTGTTTACATGAACCTTGATCACCGGGCTGCAGTAAAATTTGTCAGGTTTCTCTACTGTAAAGTTAATTAATTTTTTACAAAGATGTCAAAATAATTTAATGGGTGAAACAGAAAGACTTTTCAGTAAATGGTGCTTGGACAATTGGATATTCTTATAGGGAAAAACCTTGACCCTTACCTTACAGCACACATAAAGATCAACTTGAAATGTATCACATACCTAAATGTAAAAACTAAAACTATAAAACTTCTACAAGAAAAGAGAAAATCTTCAGGATTATGAGGTAGGCAAAGAATTCTTAGGACACAAATAACATAAACAATAAATGAAAAACAATAACTTTGATGTAATCAAAATTTTGAACTGCTCTTTGAAAGATACTATTAAGAACATGAAAAGGTGAGTTGCAGGTTGGGAGAAAATAGTCACCATACATATATCTGATATAGATCTTTCTACAGAATATATTTTAAAATCTTACAGTTCAATCAGAAGGCAAACAATCTGATTTTTTAAATGGCAAAAGATTTCAGCAGACTCACAGAAAAATATATAAATGGACAATAAGTACATGAAAAAATGCTCAGCATCATTAGTCATCAAGGAAATGCAAACTAAAACCACAATGAGAGACCACTACATACTCACTAGCATGGATTAAATTAAAAAGACTCACAATACCAAGTGTTGGTGAGGATGTGGAGAACTGAAATTTTCACACTTTTCTAGTAGGAAAGTAAAATGATGTCAACACTTTGAAAAAGAGTTTGGTACTTTCTTTCTTTTTTTTTTTTTTTGCGGTATGCGGGCCTCTCACTGCTGTGCCCTCTCCCGTTGCGGAGCACAGGCTCCAGATGCGCAGGCTCAGCGGTCATGGCTCACGGGCCCAGCCGCTCCGCGGCATGTGGGATCTTCCCGGACCAGGGCACGAACCCGTGCCCCCTGCATCAGCAGGCGTACTCTCAACCACTGTGCCACCAGGGAAGCCCTGGTACTTTCTTAAAATATGTGCATACAGGCAAGAAGTTTCACTCTTAGGTGTTTACTCAAGAGAAATAAAAACAGATATCCATCCAAAAACTTGAACATTAATGTTCATAGCAGCCTGAGGCATAATAGGGAAAACCTAAAACAACCTTGACGTTTTGCCAAGATATTAGGTTTCTGACATTCTGAAATGCCTGCAGGTGTGCTGGTTCAATAAAGAACCAATTAAATTGAAAACCAGAAATAGTGATAAATGCATGAATCCTCTATTGCTCTGTGGCTCATTCCTGGGCAAGATTTTAGCAGAGTCATGCCCCAGTCACAAGTTGGGAACAACCTACCGATTACATATGATGGGTACCGTTCTAGGCACTATAGAGCACACAAAGCAGTGGAAGTCATGGTCCCTGCCTTAGCCTCTGAGCTCTCTAGTCTTAAGGAATTCCCGCCTGTCAGGCAGAGCCCACCTCCCGTTATAAAAGGAGAACCTGCCAAATACTTGCCCTCCCAGCCTCTCCTGCAGCCAAGATGTGGACCCGATGATCTAGGCTCTCCAGTGATGTGTTCTTGACTCAGACTTCACTTGGTAGGCTACCGACAGAAGACCTGGGGACGGTGCAGCATCCGTGCTGGCAAGGGGGGCTGGAACTGCAGAGGCAGTTCCCTCCAGGATCCAGAGGCAGTAACGACATCAGGCCAGCATGGGCAGTGAAGTCAAAGCTCGCTGCTGTTTCAGGGCCCAGCAGACAAGTTCTGCAATGTGACACAGGCAGTGCCTGGCTCTGTGGATTCCAAGCCCACATCTCCTGCTCTAGTTAGGATTCTAATTACCAAGCTGGATCCTTTTAACAAATTCCCTTTCCGCTTAAATTAACCAGAGCTGGTTTCTTTGCTTACTAGATAAACCAGGTCCTTAAGGAATTCACACTCTAGACAAGATGCTTACATAGATTCCCTGAAACAAGAGGGAACAAAGAAGATAGTATTACACAAGTGTTAAACTGGGTAGAATAAACTAGAGGCTCAGAGCGAGAGGGATTGCTCAGTGATTGAGGGATTTTCAGAAGAGAGGCTTAGCATGGAAGAGCCATCATAAAGGTAGGAAGTGAGGGGTGCCCTGCCCCATAGCCACAGGGCTGTGAGACCTGCAGGCCCCGGGACACTCTGTTTCCCAGGATTGCTCACCGTCTGGAGGAACATATCAGAGCATCCCTTTCTCTTCAGAGCCAGAGCCTCCGGGCAGCACCGTGATGAGCTGCGGTGGACTTGGAGGACAGCTTCTCAGGGCTCACTCCCCACGCAGTTCTAGAGTGTCCTGAAGAACCTGCTGATAACATCATTCAGGGAGAACAGCCCCAGAGGAGCAAGTTCTAGTTCCTGGAGATCAGCCTCGAATGAAAGCACAGAACTGAGAGGGATGCAGCTTATCCCAGCTTATCCCTTATCCCTTATGATTGGCAGTCCACCAATCAACACATCTCACTGAGCACCTAAAACATACAGCTGAGGGCTAGATTTCGTGTGTGGAACACGAAGTGTAAAGTGTGAGAACCCAGTGTGGCTGGAGAGACCTCCGGCTCACCTGAGGACAGTCCCCTCTAGCAAACGGGAGGTCTGAAGGGATGCTGCACAGTCAAGATGGGCTTCCTCGGGCTGTGTCCTATGGGAACACCAGAGGGGACGGCAGCAGTCGCAGGTGTCCCGGCCCTGCCCTCGTCCTGTTTCTGTGACCCGAGCTGCCTGAGATGGCAGCTGTGGCAGCCGGCTCTGTGCCATGGCAATCCTGCAAGTTTTGCCTCAACTAAAGTTTTCCCCAAGGTCCCAGCAGCCCTGGGCACCCAACCTCATATGAGATTTGTAAAAGGTTGTTCCTGACACAACTGTGCTAGTTCTGAATGTGGGGAGTGAGTTTGTGGGTGTTCATTTTCTCACTATACTCCATGTATCTTGTATATTATATTCATTCCTTTTCATTGATTGAATAGTACATGGTACTACTTTAATTTACTTAAAAGTTTTACTGCCAAGAACTATAGCAAATGGGGATGTTTGCAAAGTTCTAAGGTGTCTTGGGAAGCACACAAGTAGTAAGCACTGGACAGTGTGCCGTGGACCGTGCACGGGTGGCAGTCCTGACTTCCGGTTTGAGGCTGGGTTAGATGCCACACCAGGCTGCTCTGATTCCAAGCTGATAATGCCAGCTGTCACTGCTGCCAGGACCAGTGGGATGGATTCCATTCCTCCTGGAACCCTTGCATCCCGGTCCCGTCAGCTAGCTGTGTGGCTGCCTGACCTATTCTAAATCCCATCCTGCATATTCTATTAAGCGTCTGTGTGAGGGGTGACTTCAGCTTTGCCCACTTCTCTAGGGTTTTCACCAGCAACTCACTACAGTGTCATATCCCCCTCCTCCTACCTTCACCTTCTGGTTCCAAGTAATCCTCAAGAATCCTATCGCTAACAGTGAAAAGATGTCCATGGATGACACTAGCAGTGGGGTCAGGCCTCGTTCACACTGGAGCAGTAAAACAGGCCACCTCCAGAAAAGTAACTAATTAATGGAACTAAAAGGTTATCTGATGTGACTGACCATAATAAAAGGAATTTCATCGTTCTTTTGCAAAGTTGGAGGCTAAAGTAAGAGACACATAGACTAAGCAAATGTGCACATTAAAATACTGAGGCAATTAATTTCCAGGAAAAAAGCAAAAGCCAAAAATAAATTATCCAAGAAAGAAAATACGCACCAAGTGTCTCAGCTATGAATACTGAATTAATCAAAGTTATGACTTAATTCTATCAGTGAATGGGAAATAATGGTGGTAGTGATAGTGTGAGAGCCAAATCCTCATTTTTCAGAGTAGGAAGTCAGTGGATGTCTAAAAAAAATTTTTTTAAACCAAGAAATGGCAACGCAAGTATGCGATTTAGAAAGATGGAGGTAAACCCAGAAAAAGAGCTAAGAAACAGGAATGGGAGTAGAGAGGGGTGAGGGTTAGGGTTAGGGTTCGAGAAAGAGAGACCTGTCTTTCATTGTAAGCCTCATAGTATGACTTTAAGATTAAACTTTTGATTTTGAGAAAATTATAGAGTCACATGCAGTTGTAAGAAATGATACAGAGGGCTTCCCTGGTGGCGCAGTGGTTGAGAGTCCGCCTGCCGATGCAGGGGACACGGGTTCGTGTCCCGGTCCGGGAAGATCCCACATGCCGCGGAGCGGCTGGGCCTGTGAGCCATGGCCGCTGAGTCTGCGCGTCCGGAGCCTGTGCTCCGCAACGGGAGAGGTCACAACAGTGAGAGGCCCGTGTACTGCAAAAAAAAAAAGAAATGATACAGAGATTCCTCAGCAGTAACATCTTGCTAAATTATAGAGCAATTCCACACTGGGTTATCCACATTAATACAGTTGACCCTTGAACAACACAGGTTAACCTGCGCTGGTCCACTTACATGCAGTTGATTGAATGCACAGGTGCGGAACTTGTGGGGACAGTAAAGTGATACACAAATTTTCCACTGCTAAAGGGTCGGCACCCCTTGCCCCCCGGGTTGTCCAAGGTCAACTGTACAGTCAAGATGCACATTTCCATCACTGCAAGGATCCCTCTGTTACCTTTCTGCTGTATACCCACTGACCTCCAACCTTGGCCTCTAGCAACCACTAATCTGCTCTTCATTTCTGTACTTTTGTCATTTCAAGAATGTTCTATAATTGGAATAATTTGTAATTTGGAGGAATTGTCTTTTTTTACTCAGCAGCACACTCTGGAGATCCATCTAGATGTGCATGTATCGTTTTTTTCCTTTTTATTGCTGAGTAGTATTCCATGGTGTAGATGTATCACAGTTTGTTTAACCATTTGTCTCTTGAAGAACATCTGGGTTGTTTCCAGTTTTCAGCTATTACAAATAACGCTGCTATAAACATTCAGGTACAGTTTTTTTGTGTGAACATGACTTTTCAGTTCTCTGGGATAAATGCCCAGGAGTGCAGTTGGAATTTGTGATTAGTTGCATGTTCGGTTTTTTAAAGAGAAACTGCCCAAGTGTTTTCCAGAGCGGTTGTAACATTTTACATCCCCACCAGCAATGTATGTGTGGTCCACTTTCTCTGCATCCCCGTTAGCATATGATGTACTTTTATTTTACCCATTACAGGTGTATAACGATATCTCATTGTGGTTTTAATTTGCATTTCTCTAATGGCTGGTGATGTTGAGTATCTTTTCATGTACTTATATGCCACCTTATATCCTCTTCAGTGAAATGTCTCATTTCTTATGCCCATTTTCTAATGGGATTATTTGTTTTTTTATTACTGAGTTTCGTGAATTCTTTATATATTCTAGATATTGTCATTTCATTCTCTTAACAAGGTCTTTCACAGAGCAAATATTTTAAATCTTGACAGAATCCAATTTATCAAATTTTCCATTTATGGATTTTGATTTTGGTGTCAAGTCTAAGAACTTCTTGCTTAATCCTAGATCCCAAAGATTTTTTTTCTAAAAGTTTTATAATTTTAGGTTTTACATGTTAAGTCTGTGATTCATTTTTAGTTAATTTACATATAAAGTATAAAACTTGGGTCAAGGTCCGTTTCCTTGTCTATGTGTGTCCAGCTTCTCCATCACCATTTGGTGAAAAAACTATCATTTCTCCATTGAATTGCTTTTGCACCTTTGTTAAAAGTCAGTTGTGCATATTTCTGTGGGTCTACTTCTGGGTTCTCTATTCCATCTTATTGATTTGTGTGTCTGTCCCTTCAATACCACAGTCTCCACTACAGTAATCAATATACAGTAATCATATATATATATATATACACACACACACACACACACATATTCAGTATACACACACATACACTATATTTATAATGTCTTGAATTTGAGTAAACTAACTCTTCCTACTTTATTCTTTTATCAAAATTGTCTTACCTTCTGGTTTGCCTTTCCATGTGCATTTTAGAATAATCTTACCTATATCTATGAAAAAAAATCTTGCTGGGATTTTGACAGGAACTGCATTAAAACTGTATATCAATCTAGGGAGAACTGACATATTTACTCTATTGAGTGTTCCAATCCATGAACACACAGCATGTTCCTCCATTTAATTAGACGTTCTTCAATTTATTTCATCAGCATTTGTAGTTTTCAGCATACAAGTCCTATACATGTTTTGTTAGATTACACCTTTCTTTTTCAAGTGATTGTAAACAGTATTGTATTTTAATTTCAGCATCCACATGGTCATTGCTTATGATAAAACTACCGTTGACTTTTGTACGTGAATCTAGTATTCAGTGACCTCAGTAGACTCACTTATTAGTTCTAGTTTTTAAATACATTCCTTGGGAATTTCTACGTAGACAATCATGTCATCTACAAATAGGGATTGTTTTACTTCTTCCTTCCCAATCTGTATGCCTTTTATTTCCTTTTCTTGCTTTATTACACTGGCTAAAACTTTCAGCACTGTGCTGAATAAGAGTTGTGAGAGTAGACATCCTTGATTTGTCCCCAATCCTAGGTGGAAAGCATTTAGTTTCTCACCATTTAGTATTATGTTAGCTGTAGGTTTTTTTGTAGATGTGCTTTATTAAAATGAGGAATTTCCCCTCTGTTCCTATTTTCTGAGTTTTTATCATGAATGGGTGTAGGATGATGAGATATTTTTCTTCTTTAGCCTGATAATGTGGTAGTTAGATTGATTTTCAAATACTGAACCAGGCTGGCATTCCTAAAATAAACTCCATTTGGTCATGGTGTATAATTTTTTGTATGCTGCTGAATTCTATTTGCTAATATTTTGTTAAGGATTTTTGCATATATATTCATGAGGGATATTGGTCTGGTTTTTTTTTTGGTATCATCTTCGTCTGGTTTTGTATCAGGGTAATACTAGCTTCATAAAATGAATGGGGAAGCATTCTCTTCTATTTTCTGGATAATATTGTGTAATTGGTATTAACTCTTCTTTGGTAGAATCTTCAGTGAAACCATCTGGGGACTGGAGATTTCTTTTCAGGGATTTTAAAATTATTTCCATTTCCTTAATAGCTATAAGGCTATTAAATAATCAATTTCATGTTGGGTGAGTTCTGGTAATTTGTGTTTTTCAACAAATTGGTCAATTTCATCTAAGTTGTCAAATTTGTGTAAAGTTATCTGTAGTATTCCCTTCTTATCCTTTTGATGTCTATAGTGGCTGTAGTGATATCCCATTTTATTCCCCATATTGGTAATTTGTGTCTTGTCTTTTTCTGTCAGTCTTGGTAGCGGTTTGTTGATATTACTGATCTTTCCAAAGAACCTATTCTTTGTTTCATTGATTTTCTCTGTTGGTTTTGTTTCAATTGTACTGATTTCTGCTCCAAATTTATTTCCTTCCTTCTGCTTGCTTTGGGTTTTTCTAAGTGTTTGAAGTGGAAGCTTTAAAGTACTGATTTGAGATTTTTTTTCTTTTTCTCTAATGTTTGCATTTAGTGCTATAAATTTCCCTTTCAGCACTGCTTTAACTGAATCCCACAGATGTTGATGTTTTCATTTCTCATTCAGTTCAGTGTATTTTTTAAAAATTTCCCTTGAGACTTCCTCTTTAACCCATGGTTTAGAAATATACTGTTTAGTTTCTAAGTGCTTGGAGATTTTCCTGTTATCTATTACTGATTTCTTGTTTGATTCCACTGTGGTTGGAGAACACTTTATATGATTTCAATTCTTTTAAATTCATTAAGTTTTGAGTCTATCTTAGTATATGTTCTGTTTGCACTTGAAAAGCACAGTATTTTGCTGTTTTTGGATGACTTGTTCTATAAATGTCAGTTAGATCATATTGGTTGATGGTGGTGTTGAGTTCTTCTATATCCTTGATGATTTTAACTATTCTATCAACTGTTTAAAAAGCTATGTTGAAGTCCCCAACTATGGTTGTGGATATATTTCTCCATTCAATTCTATCATTTTTTGCTTCCCATTTTTTGCTCTGTTGCTTGGTGTATACACACTTAGGATTAACTGTGTCTTGACGAATTAACTCTTTATCATTACATACTGTCCCTCTCTATCTCTGGCATTTTTCTTTGCTCTTAAATCTAACTTATCTGATACTAACATAGCCAATCTTGCTTTTCTTTGACTGTTTACCTAATATATATTTTCCTATAAACCTTTTTCTTTCAGATTGCCTATATTGTTATATTTGAAGTTTCTTGTAGACAGTATATAGTTGGGTCATGTTTCTTAATACAGTCTACCAATATCTTTTAATTAGTATATTTAAACCATTTACATTTAATATAATCATTAATATGTTAGATAGTAAGTCTGACATTTTTAAAAACATTTTCTCTTTGTTCTGTTTTTTTGCTTGTTTTCTTTTCCGCCCTGCCTCATTGTGAGTTACTGAACATGTTTTAGAATTCCATTTATCTATAGTATTTCTGAGTTTATCTCTTTGGTTAGCTTTTTCATAGTTTTAAATATTTACTCTGTATACATTTAGAATCACCTTAGGTAGTGTTGCAATTTTTGCTTCAACTAGCAAACATAATTTAGAAAACTCAAGATGAGATTTATGTATTAACACATATTTTTGCTTACCATATATATTATTTTGCTTACCATATTTTTAATTTCTTCTTGATATTACCTTTCTTCTTTTATCATTTCCTTTCTGTTTAGAGAAACTCCTTTAAGCATCATTCTTTTAGGGTAGGTCTGCTGGTGACAAATTCCCTGAACCCATCCTGTCCATCTGTCTGGCCCAAAAGGACTACATCAAAATAAAGAAGTAGATGCCATCCCCAAAGTAGGGCCAGAACTAAAAGAATTGTTCTTTTAGAACAGAAAGGGCTGAGGGTAAAGGGCACTACAATTTATCACAGTGAGAAGACAGGGTGAGAAGGGTTTGAAGAGGAGTTGGGACTTTTCAGGTTGTCATTTGTGGGAGCTGTGATAAGGCAGGAGATGGAATAAAGCACGAAGAATCAAGGGTCAAAAGCAGAGGGCAGAGAGAGATGAAGAGTACACAAAACTGCCCTTACTCCTGAAGAGTTCCATAAAGGAATGCTTTTTGTGTTTTGTTTTTTTCCCCTCAACAGCATGCCAATCAACAACCCTCTCCAAGTTCAGCTTAAAATACTGTAAATTTTAGGTCAGGCGAGAATGAGTCTCTCGGCCTGATAAATGTCTCTGGAACTCACATCAGCAAGACCAGAAAGAAAATTCTGATTTGGTCGTGATTTTTTTTTTTTTTTTTTTTACAAGCCATTGCCAAAGAAACACCTTACCTGACCACCCCCTGCCCCACACTGACCCCTCATTTCATAAAGGAGGCAGCTAGGGGGGAATAGCTTTCTTTATCCTTAGATGGGCAATGATAGGGTCAGTCTCCAATTTCCAATTTCTGTCTCTCCTTTAAGCATCTTGGTTCTCATAATTCCCTAGCACCCACCTCTTCAACCACCATCATTCCACTCTCTCCTTTTAGAAATGAGAAGAGAATGCGGACTGTTCTCCCATGGTCATATTTGAAATGCTGTAGTTCCCATTTCAATTGTCACAAAGCAATGAAGGAAAATGTCCTCAAGTCTGAGAATTCGCTACGTGATCAGAAATTCTTTCTAGATCTAAAACATCCACAGGCTTTAAGAAAAAGAATGAGCACATAATGATTTAATTGGCTTTCTCTTTTAATCAAAAACATACTTTGTTACAGAGTTCTCAGGAAAGGTTCAACTATTTTTTAGCCACAGACTTCAACCAGGCAAAAGTATACAAAAAGCCACAAATGAACTACCAGCCTTAGCTAACCAGTTTTCCCAAAAGCAGAGGTTAAATGTGGCTCTTCTGTGAGTTTTGGCATAGCTGCATTCCTCTGACTTCAGAGAAGGAGACAGAGTTGGGAAGTACTATCACCAAATCTGTTCCCAACCCCTAGTCACCTCCTCCAAATGGTTCTGCAGCTCACCAGGTTTTCATCATCCAGGAGCTTTCACACTTTTCCCTTAAATCACATGTCCAAGGCATCGGCCAGAACCCAACTTGGAAGAAGTTTGCTGACTCTATGTTTGGCCTTTTAACCAATCCAAGCCCACGAGTCCTTCTATCAATGACAAGCAGCCACAGCAACAGCAGCTGGTTTCAGTCCTTCCTTTCCAGCTACCACAGAGCTGGCCTCTACCAGGACTCTCCAATCCCCTACCCTTGACCCACCCCCCAAGGAAGGTTCTCAAGGTCCTTGAAAAAGCCAAGTCTATTAATTATACTCATCCAAGGATAGGCTGGAAGAGAACTCTGAAAGGAATGCTCCAGCCAAAAGTCTTCTAATCAAAATGGACCTAAAAAGAGCCAAAAATAAAGTGAATAATCATCCACTGGTATTAATTTCTTGAGTCATATAAACCATTTTAATTGACACAGTTCAAGGGAATTTCCCTGTTTTCAGAATAGAAGAGTTAAGAAACCAAAGACCCAAAGCAATGACCTCTAATAACCATTAGGCATTTACAGTAAGTTTTCAATCCATTTTAGTTTAAACAAAAAATTACCAGCACACAGTACTTAAGAGGATGGTGTCACACACATACCAACCCAAAAGGTAGAATATCATGACTCCAAAAAAAGCCTTAATACACCTTGAATAGAGATGATGGGAAAATAAGATAAAGGCTTTTCTCCATTTTTTTTTTTTTAAGTATTTATTGCAGCCCCCAAGGCGGTGCTAGGCCTTTGGTTGAATTTAAGTTTTAAGGACATATTATGTAACTTCTTGTCCACAGAACAGTAATAAAATATCAAGCCTAGTCTCATTTGAATAATGTGGAAATAAGTAAAAAGCCCCCTCAGACAGCAGACCAAAGGTAAGGAAGAAATCAAAAACTGCTGCAAGGTAGGCAAGGTCACTTAAACTTCAGAGCTGGAAGAACTCATCTAGTCCAACTCCCTCATTTTACAGATGAGGCAACTGAGGCCCAAAGAAGGTAAATGACTTGCCCAAGGTCATACATCAAATTAGTGGCAGAGCGCAAACTAGAGAGTGCAACTGTCTGGCCCCAGCCCAGAGCCACTACTAGTTTCAGGTTGAACAAGAACACTAGTTCTGAGACCTATTGAGAAAGCATCTGAAATAAGCTGAAAATTATCCGCATCAATAGAGAGAAATGATTGTCTTCACTAGAGTTTTCTCCTTAGTTCTTCCTACATTTAAAAAAAAAAAAAAAGATGATGAAAGGAAAAGAAAAAAAGGTTCATTCACTCATTCAAGTCTGATGTTAAAATCCCTGAAAACATCAGCAATCACTTTAGCTACTCCTTGGGGCAGGATATCAGACCCTCAATTCTCATAAAGGCACCTAAAGGTCAAAAATATCTGTAGAGGAGGAAGGCCAGAAGATAGGACTCAAAAAGGGGACACCAAAACAAAACAAAAATGACCCCCTCATTTTCCAAGGTTTTTGCTTTTTTTGCTGTTCTTTTTCTTTTTGCTGGTGTCCTCTAGGTAATGGTATTGCCTCTGGCTATTGATGCTAACTTAGTAACCAACCCTTGTAACCCCAGTATTTGTTTGAGAAGCATTCAAGTGGAAGCAACTAAACCTTTCAAAGGGGAAAATTATGAATATGACTCATTTCTCTCTATCTGAACTACCTGAAACTCAGCAAGAATCAGGAAGCACACTAAGCAGTCAAACTGATATCAAATGCCAAAGCAGTGAAGTTCTTTTCAATACTTTACAGGAAACTTCCTTGGGTCCTGTCCCAGTTTGCCCTGGTGTTTTAAAGAAAGTTCTAATAAGTATGGTTATCTGGCTTCCTTGCCCAGTCGGGAAAATGAATCAGAAAGGGAGGAAGGAACTAAGGGGAGGTATACTAGTAACACACAGGAAGTGGTTGCTGTCATTAAAGGGGCGGGGGAGTATAACAAAACCAAACATTCCAAACCATCGGAGTCTGCGACCATTTAGTGCAGGTAAAACAGTCCCACATGTCTTGGCAGCCTCTAAAGTCTACAAGACAGGAGGCACAAAAGAAACACTGTATCTAGTATGTTCTCTAATATACATATCAAATAACTCCACCCAAAAAAATGGCCAAAGTAAAAAAAGTTTTACTGCTTAAATAAGGCAAGTTTGGATTATGCAGAAAATTCCATTCCACAGTGATACCAGATAAATAAGATAAACAACCTAGCAACACTGGGACAAGTGCTTACAGACAAGGCTGGGCCTGAGGATGCTATGAATAAGGCCACTAACTTTTTACATCCTTCCTGATATATCTTAGGAGAAAAGAAATTATCTAGTTGTGAGGAAAAAAATAGAAAGGTTGCACACAAGATTCTCATACCCCATCTTCAATAATCTTGCAAAGGAGGACTTAGGTGATTATTTACAGATAGCTATCCGCAACAATGGGTTCTGCCTTTAGGAAGGAAAAAAAAAAAAGCATTTTTTCTATCTGCTAGTCTTAGCCAAACCCCATCCACAAAAGAGTTGTTAACTGACTTTACATACAGGTAATTGCTTTCATATACTCATTTACCCCAGTAACCTAAAATTCACCATTTTCCCAATCTGCTATTATTAAATGCCAGCAAAATGACTCAATGATGGAGGGAGCAACCTATAGAAACTATCAACAAAAAGGATTATTCTGCCTTACTGAGAATAAAACTTCTTCTTCCAAAAGGCTCTCAAAGAGGTTCTGAACTAATCTGATTTTGCATAATAGCTAGTAACTACTAACTAGTTACCACCAAACCAGGAATCGAAATACTTCACCATATATTCTTTAACCTCCACATATACTTAAGGAGCACCATGGAACATGTAAAATTTCCCTTCTTCAGATGGGCATGGTCAAAAAGACAACTGCAATAAACTTTCGAAATAAGATATTTATCATCTGGAAGACAGGACATTTTATTTTGCCTTCAATGTTCTATTACAAATACCCCCTCTCTACACTACACCCTTCCACATGAAAGTGGATTTTTAACTTTGAAATACAACACAGCTCATATGTGTTCATTTTATTTGGGTATTCTGAGTATGGTTATCCCTAAGCCAGGTCACTCAACCTGTAAACCTACAATGTTTACAGGAGGAATGGGACAGGCAACCTATTTGCCTATTAGGTCAATACAAACGAGCCATGCTTCTAGAAAAACAAGGTTATACGGCAGTGATTTATTATCATTATCTTTGTATACCAGGGGTAGTATACTATAAAAAATGACAGACTATATCCCACAAAAGAATCTACTCCCTGGAAAATAAAGGCAACACCATTTTGGATTTAAGGATTTCCCTTTGATAATGCACTGAAAGGCACTAGACGAAAGTGGAATGGGCCTCATACTGGATTGATTATAAAGGTACAAACCTGGTTCATCTCTCTCTCAGCTTCCACTGAAATTCAATATTCTGAGAGTCTCTGAGATATGAACTAGCTAGAGAAAACACACCCAGAACCATATACTCAGAGCAATCAGATTCCAAGAACTGTGGACACTATTCTACTCTTAAAATAGCCATAAAATCTTAAACACTGTGATTCTTTTAGTCTTACTCATCAAAGATGACTACCTCTAAGAAACGTAAATACTGTTCAACAACTATAAGCCCTCAGAAATAACTGATTATAACATACTAGATGTTTTCTCAAAAGCATGTGACTGAACCTAGGCACAAGTATAAAGCAATTAATAACTAGAAGTACTTCTATGTACTTGTCGTATTTTTATGGCTCTTTGCAAAAGGAAACCAAAGTGGGTGGCTTGGCCTGAAAGACAGACTACTTAGCAAATATTTTCCACAATACTTTCCCTAGATGATTAAACATGTAAACCTTCTTTAAAGTAGAATAGGAGGCAATGGATTATATCATAGCATGCTTGTGGTTCTAATCTAACATCCTCAATTTTTAAAATCTGTTATTCTAAAACTCTCTCCCCTCTTGCTCCTATTCTTCATTCACAATAAAACAGACCTAAGTAAAAAATTTCTAGAGAATGAACATACCTTTTAAAAAATCTGCCAATAAAACGTAAAATCACCAAACTTTACAGATTAAGATTAGGTCTTTAACAGAAGTATCTGTAAGTACTCAAGAGTATAAATGAGTTGGTAGAAATGTTATTTTAAAAAACAAAATACAAGTAGCTTGGATCAAGATATGTTTAAATCACATCAATAAGCAAACTTAGTGGTTTCTAGGATGGTCTTACTAAGAAGACCTAAGCAAAGAAGTAGAAGATTTGTTGATTTAAGTTGATATAAGGATGACTATCATGCATTAAGTGTTTCTCATGTCTCAAACTTGTAACACACCTGAAATAATCTTATTACACTTAGAAAGGCCCTCCATGAAGAAAGCAAAAACATCTGAAAGATAATCCTTGATTTATTTCACACTATTTATCCTGTAGACAACCTACTTATCTTATAGACAATCAGGCCTAGTTTTGCTACAGTAAAATAAAAGTTAAAAAAATAACCAACCCTACACTTGATACATAATGTCCATAGGGAAGTCCTGGTAGAGTGGGAGAAAAAAACCAAAGCTGCCCAATAGTACTGGCTGTTTGCCTGTCACTTAGTAGAAGGTGTCTCGCCACTAAGGTTGGACTCAAAAGTGCAAAAGAAAAAAAAATTAAAAATCAAACCTAGAATTCAACTTTGCATGTTGAGATTCAGTTTTATTTATGCTACTAGCTAAGTAAAAAGCATACATATTGTATCTGTGGTACAGTCAATACATTTGCAACTTTTCTACTTAAATTCTCTATACAAAGTCACTGCCAATTGATATGATCATTGATGGCAAAGGGCTTAGAATAACCAAAAGGTATAAAAAAGTTTGCAGTCTTGCCCCAAGATACAAAAACTGAATTTTAAACAATGTCATAACATACATGACTTAAACAGTATACGAAAAAAAAGTCACACATCAAATCAAGTACAAAAATATCCAAACTACCTATTATGAACGGTAATGTTTCCCTTATTCTGCACTGTATTTAACACAGAATTTAGCAATTCCCAAAATATTCATTATTTAGTTTAAGCACTGCCACCTTTGCAGAACGGTTAAGATATCAGATGGAGTGACACTGCTTTTAGTGTTTTTAAAAATACAAAACCTTTCCCTATGTTAATGAAGGAAAGAAATTCCTCCTCTAGGCTTCTTAGTAACCAACCCTGTGCCTAGAAATATAGAATACATCTACTGTTTAACAGGGCTAAAGTAGATTTCGTGATAAATAGTTATCCAACAAAGATAACAAATGTAATTTTAAATGATATTCCTTTGGTAATTTTAAGGAATTCTCAATATACAGAGATTAGTGTTTTGCCTTGGCAAAAGAAAATTGAAGTCGCAAGACAATCTGAATTGAAATCATCTTCACTAGTTTAACTTGAAAAAAACATTTGCATAAAAGGTTATAATACATTACTATCTTCTTTTTTAAACACAGAGTAAAGTTGCTCTTGGTAAAATTAACTCACCCGCATGGCACAATATTTTGGAGTAAAGTATGTTCAACAATAACAACTCACACACAAGATAATATAGGTGAATTAACTTTGAGAACTTCTCTGCCTTTAAAATCAGCAATATTGAATTTATTCTGTAGAATAACACACATATCAATGTTCTGCATATAAAAGGCTCTAAAACATTTTAAAGGGCTAAATTTTCCAGCATTGGAATGATTCCTTCATACATAACTGGTGAAGATTTAATAAGAATGTGTTTTTCCTGATCTTCAAGCTCTGAGCCATGCCTGAAAAGTTCTAAATAGGAAAAAAAAATTGTTTTAATCCAGTTTCTGTCTGCTAGGAGCAAGGCAGCAAACACATTTTTCAACCCCTTATGAAAAGATAAAGCAGAACAAAAGTGAAATATATCTTCAGATTATAAACAGGATTGCATTTTATAGTCCACCATCCTGATAATGTTAAGGGCCCCAACATTAAGTTAAAAGACCTCAGTCTAAAGGCTGTGGGTCGGCAATAGGCATGGTGTGAAGTACTTCATCTAGGAGCTGGAGGGCCCGGTGTAAGTGAATCTCAATCCAGCAAGGTGTTTCCTTGATGCTCTGTCTTGGGTAATCAGGCCCCCAGCCTTTCACAAAACTCATCCTGAGTATGCATAAACGACGAAGGTCATCAACACCGATTCCAGCAGCAGCTGACAAACCTAACAGAAAAGATTTAGATGACGTCAGAGGGACAGCTGATCTCTTCCCATCCTCCCTAAATCTTACATTAATAAGGTGATTAGCTTTCTTTACTTCATTCTCCCCAGCATATAACTTCTCTGTCAAGGTGCCAAAAAGTAAGTGTAGATCTATACTTTATCAACAGGGACTGAAAACTTTTGGTAAAGACCACCTACATTCCACATGGGTCTTCTAGCTACCATCAATTATGAATTACCACAATCCACCAACACCCCACCTGTTTTTCTCTTTAGAAGTGGAGGTGAAGGAATAAAAAACAACTTGTTTTTAAGAGGTAGTGCATGTCTACAGGTTGGTTCTAAGAACCTTACTGTCTGTCTAAACAGTCTAGTTCAGAGTAAGACATGACTAATAATGAGACAGTTAACAGTCCTGGTTCCACTAAGACTTCTTGGATGACCCAGATGATGTCTGTCTCTCAGTTTCACAATGTAACAGAGATAATATGTAATTACTCAACAGGGGGCAGTAGATGAGAATGAAAAATTTAATAATAGATCTGGATTCTTTAGTAAAAGCATGTTTATAACATCAAAACTAGCAAATTAATGGTTTAGATGCCCAAATCTTTTAAAAAATAAAATTTTCTAAATGAGTATGCCTTATCTACCTCTAAATTGTAAACTCCTGAACATAAGTCACAACGGAGACTCTGCATCTAATTTTCCAGTCAGAACATACAGTCATATAGTCAATCTGCATTCATCAATATTACAATGAAACTAATGGGAGGAATTTGTTATGTACTGTAGAGAAACCTGCAGGGCCACTGCAGTTTTCTTAGCCAGTGTGATTTGCTTACCACACTGAAGAGGTTAAGAACAGGGGTTGAATGAATCACTAGTTATGCCTTCAGACGTGGAAGATGGGTGCCACGTGTTTCCATCATAAAAGTCTATAGTCAGGAGTTTAACTCTGCAGTAAAAAATTCCCCATCAGTGTGAAACCTGGCACACAGTTCAATTTTACCCTAAAATTAAAAAAAAGTCTACAAGTTACCAAAATACCACCCTCACTTAGTTTTCTCTCCATGCTTAGCATATTTAAGAAAAAACTGGAGAGGTGCCTAACTCTGAAACTGAAATATGCTTTCCTTCTAGAATAAAGCAAAGCATGTCGGTGATCTCAACCCACCCTGGCTGGTGAGGCAAGAATTAAAAACATCAGCAAAAAAAAGGTAGACTGATCAATATAATAACCCCCTTTCTCCTTTATCCCATACTCCCTTTTTTGATACAAAAAGAATGAACACAGGGTCCTAGACAAAGGGCAACTATTACAGAAGAACAGTTCTCTTTTTTTTGTTTACAAATTCAAAAATGTTATCCCAGTAAAAAGAACTTTAATTTCTATTATTGCTTAAATTAACTAATCAACTGAGTCAATCAAGATAAAACGCCAACTACTGCACTTTAAAAAAAAAAAAAGTATACTTACTGATAGCTGGGGCTATTCCACCTACTGATCCGGGGCCAGGGATGTTTCCTGCCACGGCTGCTGCCTGGGCAGCTGCTGCAGCTTGTGCAGTAGCTGCCTGTTGTTGCATCTGACGATGACACTGACGCAAATCAAAGACCTTAAAAAAAAGTATAAGTCTCATGCCATGAGTCCAGCAGAAAATATTCCATACATCAAAAACCAATGCACAATTTATTTAAAACTCATAGCTTAATTTAGCTCTCAGAATTAAAGAATTCAAAATTTTAATTTTTTATGTATATGTAGTTCTTAGGAAAGGTGGCTTGAAGCTCACCAAGAGGCACATTTCACTATGAGGACAGCTTTGGCTGCCACAGCTCTCTGTATCCTTTATCTAGAGTTCAGTGTGGGGCAGCCATTATTGTCCTTGTGAAAAACCACACCACTGTGTAAAATGAACAGTTAAGAAATCATCCCTCCCTTTCATAACCAAATTGCTGAGAGTTTTCTTTAGGCTGAATCGATGGCCTAGATCATATGGCCAACTTCTTTTCTTTATCATTCTGTTTGGAGGAGTGAATAAAAGGCACTGTCACTATATGAGAAAACAACTACATTTCTCAGAGATGCACACTTTAATCCATAGGAGCAAAATAACATGATATTTAGGACTTGTTTTAAAATTTAGAAACAGAGGAAAAAGAATAGATCAAGTAAATGTAAAATCTTAACAACTACTGAATCTCAGTGATAGATACATGGGACTTCATTAACTAGTTTCTCATTACTTTCTGTATGCTCATGATAAAAAAAAATGCTTAGCTTTGAATCCTATCACTGATACCTGCTACCTACATGGGTTAAATTTCTTAACCTCTCTGAGGCCTCAATTTTCTTATCTATAAAATGGGAATGCTAAGTGTACATGCTTTTTTATAAGGTTGTTATAAACTTGGCATAGTATACAGTAAGCTGTCAATAAATGTTACTTATATTTTATTTTAGTTTTGGCCTCCCATGTAGCCATTGACCTTTCAGGATAAGTTAAGGAGTTCATAAGTAATTTCAATGTTCTTTATCAGCCATGCCAAGGGCTGGCATTTTTTAAAGCACTGGAAGATTACACAAGCAGAGTGATCATCTTAGAAGTTGCAAGAAAGGAAAACAAGGACAGAGTAGAAGCAAGACTGCTCAATGCACTTTTTTAATATCATTTTAATTTCTGAACCATGTGACTATATTCCTTTGTCAAGAGTAAATTACATTAAAAAAATCCTTCTAGTATGCACAAAACCCAAATATAAGCAAGCATAATTGTCCTTGACAATAAAAGAAATCAAAGAATGCATAACACAGTACTTTATCAGATAAACAACAGGTTTGAAACCCAAACCATTAGTTTTCAGATGCCTGAAAAATTCTGTCTTCAGCCATGGTATTTACATGAAACATAAGAGCATACAACAACAATAAACAAGAGAACCCTCTCCAAACAGCAAACCACATTCCTATTTACTTATTTCTCTACTCAATGCCAATCTTCCAGCATCAATGACGGACAAAACTTAAGACTATCCCATTCTCCGAAGAGTTAGAAATTTGTCACAAATAGATGTCTTTATTACCTGACCAAACTATCAGTCCTAAAAGGCTTCAGAACAGAAAGCATGACAAAGTCAGGTCTGGAAATCAGAAATCCCGCAATGCCCAGAACAAAAACCACTGTTTTTTCAAGATTCCCAAGAGTCCATTAGATTCTGAAATTTTCCACTGGGCTCTCTGACCTCTTAGAAGGCATCACCTAGCACAGTACAAAGTGGGACTCAAATATTTGAAATGCCAAATAGCTCTACAACCACTTTTTTTTAAAGAAGGAAACTAACAAACCTTATTTTTTAGAGCAGTTTTAGGCTCAAGATAAAACTGGGTAAAAAGTAAAGTGAGCTCTGCCTCCCTACTCAATCACAGCCTCCCCCACCGTCAACGCCCCGCACCACAGTGGTGCCCCTGCTACATCGATGAACCTACCCTGACACACCGTTATCACTCCAAATCACAGGCTACATTAGGGTTCACTCTTGGTTTTATAATTCTATGGGTTTAGACAAATGTATAACGACACGTATCCAACGTTGTAGTGCCATACAGAGTACTTTCACTACCCTAAAAATCCTCTGCGCACTGCCTATGAGTTCTTCCCTCCTCTCTATCCCTGGAAACCACTCATCTTCTTACCGTCTCCATAGTTTTACCTTTTCCAGAATGTCACAGAGTTGGAGTCATACAACATGTATGTAGCCTTTTCAGATTGGCTTCTTTCACTTAGTAATATGCATTTTAGGTTCCTCCATGTCTCTTCATGACTTAATAGCTCATTTCTTTTTAGTGCTGAATAACATTCCACTCTGTGGATGTACCACAGTTTATTTACCCATTCACCTACTGAAGGACATGTTGGTTGTTTCTAAGTTTTTGGCAGCTGTGAATAAAGCTGCTGTAAACATCCATGTGTAGGTTTTCGTGTGGACATACATTTTCAAATCATTTGGGTAGATATTAAGGAGTGTGACTGATGGATCATATGGTTAGAATACATTTAGCTATGTAAGAAACTACCAAACTGTCTTCCAAAGTAGCTGTACCATTTTGCATTTCCACCAGTAATGAATGAGAGTTCCTGTTGCTCCACATCCTGGCCAGCATTTGGTTTTGTCAGTGTTTTGGATCTTAGCTATTCTACTAGTATGTAGTGGTATCTCACTGTTGTTTTAATTCACAATTCCCTAATAACATATGAACTTGAACATCTATTCATATGCTTACTTGCTATCAATGTATCCTCTTCACTGAAGCATCTATTCAGGTCTTTTGCCCATTTTTTAATCAGGTTGTTTTCTTACTGTTAAGTGTTTTCTATATTTTCGATAACAGTCCTTTATCAGATGTGTCTTTTGCAAATATATTCTCCCAGTCTGTGGCTGAACATCTCATTCTCTTGACACTGTCCTTCGTAGAGCAGACATTTTTAATTTTAATGAAGTCCAGCCTATCAACTGTTTCTTTCATGGATCCTGCATTTGATGTTGTATCTAAAAAGTCATTGCCATACCCAAGGTCATCTCCTATGTTATCCTCTAAGAGGTTTATGTTTCACATTTAGGTCTTTACAACCACTTAAAAAAAATTTTTTTTAACCATCATTAACCTAGTATGGCCCGGGAGGAGGGAATACAGCTTACTTATAAATTCCCAGGGTTCAATATGTTCTCAACATATCCCCACCTCCACCATGAGTTATTAAAAATAACCAAGAGATATTCACACATAGGTTCTTTACAATATGTTATAAACAATCATAATTAGGACTGTCTTAATCTAAATCTATGCTAACACCAGGAGCACATATTAACCACAGAGATGAAATTTTAAACCTTTTATCTGTAGATGTAGTAAAAATGATTCATTAAGCACCTCAGCAAACCTTCTTTCCACATGGGTTATTTATGTAATTACAGCACCCACACCAAAAGACATATTATTGGCTATACTGCTAACTAAAACTCAGGCTGCCTCCCCACTGTATACTCTGTCTATACCATAATAGGTTTCATCTGTTATACTGGATAATAAAATTAAGGCTTTCATTGAAATGCAACCATCTTCCTTTCAAAATTTGACTGAGTTGTTGATAAAAACAATTCAAAGTAACCAAAGGTTTTAAATATTCTTTTTGGCTCAGATCCAAAACATATTTCATCACCAGCCCTGGGCTAATCAACAATTTACCTCTGATTTCATTTATTTAAACACATTTCCTGTGGTTACTCTCATATAAGTTGATTACAAACTTATTATTTAACAAAGGTGAGTGTCTTCAGGATACTCCCTTTCAACCAGGAGTCAAATTTTGGCATTCTTCTTTATGAGGCTCAATTACAGTACTCTGTCTAAATCAACACCAAGAAATAGTAATCCAGAAAGAGAAACAGATAATTGTGTTGGTGGTATACTGGGCATCTGAATATAAGACTGCTTTAAGGACTTGCTAAGTAATCTGACCTGGAGGTAAGAATCATGATATATAGTAACTGGGAATAAATTTAAGTGGGATCATAATAACCTTCAACCTAGTCCAGCTGTGGTTTAGAAACACAGCCTGCCCCCTGCCCCTAACATATATGTGGTCAAAAACAAACCTGACTCATCATCATAAGAGAAATGCATATCAAAAACCACCACAATGAGATACCACTTCACACCCTCTAGGATGGCTAAAATCAAAAAGACAGGTAACAACAAGTATTCATGAGACTGTAGAGAAATCAGAAACTTCATATACTGCTGCTGTAAATATAAAATGCTACAGCCACTTTGGAAAACAGTTTGGCAGTCCCTTAAAAAGTTACACAGAGTTATTTTATGATCCAGCAATTCCACTCCTTGGTATATGCAAGAGAAATGAAGATGTATGTTCACACAAAAATCTGTACGTGGGGGCTTCCCTGGTGGCGCAGTGGTTGAGAATCTGCCTGCCAATGCAGGGGACACGGGTTCGAGCCCTGGTCCGGGAGGATCCCACATGCCGCGGAGCGGCTGGGCCCGTGCGCCATGACTACTGAGCCTGCGCTCTAGAGCCCACGAGCCACAACTACTGAGCCCACATGCCACAACTACTGAAGCCCACGCGCCTAGAGCCTGTGCTCTGCAATAAGACAAGCCACCAAAATGAGAAGCCCGCGCACCGCAACGAAGAGTAGCCCCTGCTCGCTGCAACTAAAGCCCACGAGCAGCAACGAAGACCCAACACAGCCAAAAATAAATAAATAAATTAAAAAAAAAAAAATCTGTACGTGAATGTTCATAGTGGTATTATTCATAATATAGCCAAAAAGTAGAAACTCGTATGTCCATCAACTGATGAATGGATAAACAAAATGTGGTATATGAAATATTATTCAGCCCTAAAAGGAATGAAGTACAGATATATGCTACATGGATGAAGCTTGAAAACATTATGCTTAGTGAAAGAAGTCACAAAAGACCACATTATATGATTCCATTTATAAAAACTGTTCAGAGTAGGCAAATCTATAGAGAGAAAAAGTAGGTTAGTGGTTGTCTAGAGCTGGCGGAAATGGGTTGTTGGGAGGTAACAGCTAAAGAGTACAAGGTTTCTTTCCGGGGTGAAGAAAATGTTCTAAAATTGATTGTGGTGATGGTTGCACAACTCTGTGAATATACTAAAAATCACTCAATTGTTCTCTTTTAATGGGTGAATTATATGGTATGTGAATTATCTCAGTATCTCAAAAAAACTCTTAAAAAACCTGAGTGTCTACTGCTTAAGCAACACAAACAAAACAGATCTTACTTTTGAAAGCAAAAGAGCAATGCCACTTAAACAGAATTCAAACATTTGCTCCATTTAAAGCTTGTAAAATGCCGTTTTGCTACATCAGATTTTCATAAATATAAGGTGACTGCTATATCATAAGAGAAGCAGGAAAAAAAAATCAACATCTTAGGAGAAAAAAAAATACAATTTAGTCCTAGCTTCTTGGTTTATAAAATGAAAGAATGGTTCTTCAAACCTATGTTTTCCTCATTTTAACTAAAAAGAAAAAAATGTGTTTGTGTGTATGTATGTGTATTGGGGGTAGGGATGGATTCCCCCATGTGGACTCCCCAATGTAAGGGCACTCCTTCCAAGGGTTCATGTATCTGTATGCAATTCACCCCAGTAACACGATCTCTGGTGAAAATCTACCTGACAACCTAAACTTTAGTTACTGCGGCCCAAAAAATTAGTAAATGAAGAAAAGGCCAATGGTTGGATTTAGGATAAACTTGCATCTCTTTCTGGCTAATAAGAAGACTCTTCTGAAGAACAATATACTTAGTAAACAGAAATAAACTATTTTTAAATCTTAGTTAATATAACAAAAATGGGATTTTTTTACTCCACTAAAATGTATCACAAGAGAGTTATTTATTGTTCAAGGCAAAAGTCTGAGATTGCTATAAAAATCTATCCATGACAGTGGTTTATCAAGTGATGACACGTCTCATACCTGGGTGGCTTTTCAAGGACCATTTGTACCAAAATAGAGATCCTACATTATTTGACAATCCTAGAAATTAATTATACAAGATTCCACATTTTTTAAGCTTAAATGTTTTAAATACTACCTCATATCCATTAAGTTCATAACTACTGTCTGGCACAAAGTATATATTCAACACTGTAGTCCTCTGTCCATTCACTTCTAATTGCACAAGTAATCCAGAGACTTGTAGTCAAGATGGATGCATAGTTATGCATAATCACCTTTGCTCTCTGCTCCAAACATATACAAAGGCTAGAAAAACTATTAAAAATAGATATCTTCCAAGCCAATCATAAAATTCATGTGGAAATCCAAGGGGCTGGCAATAGCCAAAATAATCCTGAAAAATTACCAAGTTGGAGAGCTCGCACTCCCCAATTTCAAAACTTCCTACAAAGCTATAGCAATCAAGAAAGGGTAGTACTGTCACAAGGATAGATATATACAGCAACGAAATAGAACTGATGGCCCAGAAAAAAACCCTTTATCACTTAAGGTCAATTGAGTTTTCAACCGGGTGTCAAGATAATTCAATAAGGGAAAGAACAGTCTTTTGAACAAATGGTTGCTGGAACAACTGGTGCTCATACAAAAGAACAAAGTGGGATCCTTTCCCTACACCATACACAAAAATTCACTCAAAATGGATCATAGACCTAAATGTAAGACCTAAAAGTATAAAACACTTAGAAGAAAACATAGGCATAAATCTTCACGACCTTGCCTTAGGCAATGGTTTCTTAGATATGACACCAAAAGCACAAGCAACCAAAGAATAGAGACTATACTAAATTTTAAAACTTTTGTGCTGCAAATCATTATCATGCAAAAAGTGAAAGATGAGCCAAAGAATGGAAGAAGATATTTGCAAATCATGTATTTGATAAAGGACTGATACCCAGAATATATAAAGAACGCTTATAACAATAATAAAAAGACTAAAAAATCCAATTAAAAAATGGGAAAAGATCTGAACAGACATTTCTCCAAAGAAGATACACAAATGGCCAATAAATACACAAAAAGAAGTTCAACATTATTAGCCATGAAGGAAATGCAAATCAAAACCACAATGAGGCAGATACCACTTCATATCCACTAGGATGGCTAAAATAAAAAAGGCAGATAATAACAAGTGTTGGTGAGAATATAGAGAAACAGAAACCCTCCATATATATTGCTGGTGAAAATGTAAAACAGCACTACCATTCTGGAGAACAGTCTGGCAGTCCCTCAAAAAATCAGACATAGAGTTATCTTATGATCCAGCAACTCCACTCCTAGGCATATATCCAAGAAAATGAAAAAATACATCTACCTAAAAACTTATACATGACTATTCATAGCAGCATTATTCATAATAGCCAAAAAGTAGACACAACTCATGTCCATTAACTTATGATGGATAAACAAAATCCACAGTGGAGAGCAAGGACGAAAGACAGAAGGTACTTGGGGTACCAGCACCAAACAGGTGTAGAGGACAGGAATTTGACTTCTCAGAGTGATATGGAATGAGAAAACAGGCTCTCCAAGGGCTACAACTGGGCACCTGCCCATAAATCAAGTGCTGGTAAAACAGTTTGACAGTTAATTCAGAAATGCAATTAGGAATAAAATTCTTGTCCATGGCATAGGTAAGCATCAGAGAAATCTATGCAACAGGAAATTAGGCCCTGAGCATACCTGGGGATTGGAACTCAATTTCCTCAAGGGACAAAAATTCCTCCACCTTCTAAATATAAGAATTGGTCCTGAGATGTGGATCCCAGGATGCCAGACTAAGGCAAAACTGCCCTACAGGGAGAAGCCATGACAGGAAGGAAAAAATAAAATCTCTTGAGAAAAACTTGCCAACAAATATTAAACAGACTACAAAGCATACTAGGAAACACAGCACCACTTGAAAATAATAACAAAGCACAAATAAGCAAAATTCCTTGTGGAAAAATTAGAAAACACAAATAAAGATAATTCTATTTGTGTGCTAAGCAATTTCCTAGGACTAAGTGATGAGGCAGAGTTAATTCCACTAACTTACAATAGCTAATCTTAACATGCTGAGGATGACGGTGAAAAATCTGAAATTAGAAATATATTTAGGGTATCTAATTACCATCTTCCACTTTCAAAAACAGTGTATGTTATAAATTAAAATTAAAATAGGTTGAATATGTAATAATTAATGAAAAATACCTCAGGCTTAATTTGCAAAATAATATAGTAAATAAAACTATTTAATGCACAAAATAACTAACCTTAAAAAAAGTGGTACTGAAGAATTTTTCATTTTTCAGTTCTTAATGTGAAAAGCTATACTTTTAGAATTCCCTTCCATAAAATCCTAAAGGTTGGCTAAGATGCAATTTCAGAGTCTGAGTTTTACATATTTTATATCAAAGGAAATTTGGAGGTTTCACTCAGTATTTTCAAGAGCCTGTGTATTACCCTAACACATTTAACAAATTTGCTAATAAAACAATAGGGCATGAATGCATCCACAAAACTAAATAACCAATCATATCAATAAAAGTGCCCAGGAAATGTGTTTTATATACAAACATAATTTCTGATTATTTAATACATAAAGAGACATTTTTACACTCCTCCCACCTCCATCTCAATTCTTTAAACAACAAACAGAGCTTTCCAAGTCTAAAATATTTGAGTAAAATTGCAACTTACCTTTATATATGCACTTGGGTAGATCTTATGAACAGCGTCTCCAGGTGCACGCCCAGCTTCTCTGTCCAAGTAGTAGCTCTGTACAAAGACTGCGTGGTCACTAAGGCACCTGACCCAAACATCACCTTCACCTTTACATTCCAACTGCACACCTTTGCCTATGTGCAACCTTAGGAAGAAAAAGTGAATCACATTTCATTTTGATAAGTATTTAAAAATAAATTTTAGTTCAGATTATATAGCATACCCAATACTGAAAAATTTTAAAGAATAAAGGACATTATATAACACCATAACCAAAAGATAGCCACTGTTAACATTTCTGTATGTTTCTTTATTTTTTTTAGTATCCTATTCATATGTAATAATGATGAACATTCACATAATGCTTCTTATGTGTCAGGAACATTCAATATAAATTCTCACTTAACCTTCACAATTCAATTTAAATTAATTTAAAAATTCAGTTAATCACATGAGCCAAATTTTAACTGCTCAACAGCTACATGTGGCTAGAAGTTACTATACTGGACAGCACAGATATAAACCATTTCCTTCATCACAGAAAATTCTATTAGACAGCACTGGCTTAGAGTAGATAATTTGCCAAAATCACACAGCTAGGGATAGAGCCAAGATTATGTGCTTATGCACACACATATTTCCTTAAAGAGCTGAGATCACACAGTACCTAAAATTGTGTATGTTTTCCTGTAATATTTCATCTTAAGTATTTACATTTGATTATGTAAACTTTTTATATTTTAATGACTGCATAAAAATGAAAATGTATTAAAATTTACTTAACCATTTACCTTTTATTATCAGTCTTCCATTATAAATAACACCTGTGGAAACATGTCTTCATTTTATGTTATTTCCTCTCAATAAATTTGGAGAAATACCATACAATCAGAGGAAATAAAAACTAGTTTTCAAACCGGGTTCCAAAAGGTCTAGTTACGATTCAAAACACAGAAACCTCACTAACTTTTAAAAAAAGACGGTATTTTATCATCTTTTAAATAACAAACATCTACAATTCAAATGAAATGCTTACAAATTCTGAATTTTCAAGATCATCTTTATTCTTTTATATTCGAAAACATAATTTACATTGAAAGATATCTCTGAATATAAGACAATGTACTATGTTCAATTTTTAAAATTAACTATCTAACTATACAATCAATACCTTGCTCTCTCAATGGCTTCTGTCCTGTGGACATTGGAGAGTTGACCCAAGCAAAAGCGATCTCCTCCAGAAGGGTCTACATAACCATCAACAGTAACAACAGGACAGCTTGAAGGAACCTTAAACGTCTCTCCTACTTGAACATCCATTTCAAAGTAAGCAATGGAACACCAATACTCAGGAGCTATAGGAGATAAATGGGAGAGAACAGCCAATCATGTGAGAAAGATATAAGGCTTTCACTTTCACTCTATATGACAAAGCTTTCCTTAAAGGGTGAAGGAAAGGGAGAGCACCCAAAAGAATTTATAATGCATTATAAAGTACGCACTGCCATGACTTCTACTTTTCAGCTTAGTATCTAACATTCTTGAAACTTAAAAAAAGTCATTTTTAAAATCTGGAATTTGGTTCTTACCTGAAAGTACCCAATCAACAGGGAATTTAAAAACCGGAAATTAGAAACATAAATTTTTTTACCATGATGTTTCATCTAACTGCACATAATATTTTCTATGTAGTCTGAACTTTTATTTTTTTAAAGCACACTGATTCTAATACGTATTTCAGAGAAGTGTTCTTGAATAACATCAATCTATGGTATATATTTATAGATCCCTAAATGAGAGAGAGGGCATAACCAAGCCAGACATCACAGACAAGAGTCAAGGTTAATTACACTCCAACTACACAGTTTCTGTGAGCAGGATTTTTCAGTTGTCTCTTGGATGAAAGGTCATTTGTCCCATCTGTATTTTTAGTGAAGTCCATTCATGTTAACTACTATAATTTTTTTAAATTTTTTTTTACATAGCAGGTTCTTATTAGTCATCCATTTTATATACATCAGTGTCGACATGTCAATTCCAATCTCCCAATTCATCACACTGCTTTCCCCCCCACCGCTTTCCCCCCTTGGTGTCCATACGTCTGTTCTCTACATCTGCGTCTCAATTTCTGCCCTGCTAACTGGTTCATCTGTACCATTTTTCTAGGTTCCACATATATGCGTTAATATACAATATTTTTCTCTTTGACTTACTTCACTCTGTATGAGAGTCTCTAGATCCATCCACGTTTCTACAAATGACCCAATTTGTTCCTTTTTATGGCTGAGCAATATTCCATTGTATATATATACCACATCTTCTTTATCCATTTGTCTGTCGATGGGCATTTAGGTTGCTTCCGTGTCCTGGCTATTGTAGATAGTGCTGCAATGAACATTGGGGTGCATGTGTCTTTTTGAATTATGGTTTTCTCTGGGTATATGCCCAGTACTGGGATTGCTAGGTCATATGGTAGTTCTATTTTTAGTTATTTAAGGAACCTTCATACTGTTCTCTATAGTGGCTGTATCAATTTACATTCCCACCAACAGTGCAAGAGGGTTCCCTTTTCTAGACATCCCCTCCAGCATTTATTGTTTGTAGATTTTCTGATGATGCCCATTCTAACTGGTGTGAGGTGATACTTCATTGTAGTTTTGATTTGCATTTCTCTAATAATTAGTGATTTTGAGCAGCTTTTCATGTGCTTCTTGGCCATCTGTATGTCTTCTTTGGAGAAATGTCTATTTAGTTTTTCTGCCCATTTTTGGATTGGGTTGTTTTTTTTTAATATTGAGCTGCATGAGCTGTTTATATATTTTGGAGATTAATCCTTTGTCCATTGATTCATTTGCAAATATTTTCTCCTATTCTGAGGGTTGTCTTTTGGTCTTCTTTGTAGTTTCCTTTGCTGTGCAAACAGTTTTAAGTTACATTAGGTCCCAATTGTTTATTTTTGTTTTTATTTGCATTACTGTAGGAGGTGGACCAAAAAAGACTTTGCTGTGATTTACATCAAAGAGTGTTCTTCCTATATTTTCCTCTAAGAGATTTATAGTGTCTGGTCTTACATTTAGGTCTCTAATCCATTTTGAGTTTATTTTTGTGTATGGTATCAGGGAGTGTTCTAATTTCATTCTTTTACATGTAGTTGTCCAGTTTTCACAGCACCACTTATTGAAGAGACTGTCTTTTCTCCATTGTATATCCTTGCCTCCTTTGTCATAGATTAGTTGAGCATAGGTGCATGGGTTTATCTCTGGGCTTTCTATCTTGTTCCATTGATCTATGTTTCTGTTTTTGTGCCAGTACCATAATGTCTTGATTACTGTAGCTTTGTAGTATAGCCCAAAGTCAGGGAGTCTGATTCCTCCAGCTCTGTTTTTTTTTTCCCTCAAGAGTCCTTTGGCTATTCGGGGTCTTTTGTGATTCCATACAAATTCTAAGATTTTTTGTTCTAGTTCTGCAAAATATGACATTGGTAATTTGATAGGGATTGCACTGAATCAGTAGATTGCTTTGGGTTGTAGAGTCATTTTCACAATATTGATTCTGCCAATCCAAGAACATGGTGTATCTCTCCATCTGTTGGTATCATCTTTTATTTCTTTCATCAGTGTTTTATAGTTTTCTGTATACAGGTCTTTTGTCTCTCTAGGTAGGTTTATTCTTTTTGTTGCAATGGTAAATGGGAGTGTTTCCTTAATTTCTCTTTCGGATTTGTCATCATCAGTGTATAGGAATGCAAGAGATTTCTGTACATTAATTTTGTATCCTGCAACTTTACCAAATTCATTGATTAGCTCTAGTAGTTTTCTGGTAGCATCTTTAGGATTCTCTATGTATAGTATCATGTCATCTTCAAACAGTGATAGTTTTACTTCTTTTCCAATCTGTATTCCTTTTACTTCTCTTTCTTCTCTGATTGCGGTGGCTAGGACTTCCAAAATTATGTTGAATAACAGTGGTGAGAGTGGACATCCTTGTCTTGTTCCTGATCTTAGAGGAAATGCATTCACTTTTTCACCACTGAGAATGTTTGTTGTGGGTTTGTCGTATATGGCCTTTATTTTGTTGAGGTAGGTTCCCTCTATGCCCACTTTCTGGAGAGTTTTTATCATAAATAGGTGATGAATTTTGTCAAAAGCTTTTTCTGCATCTACTGAGATGATCATATGGTTTTTATTCTTCAATTTGTTAATACAGTGTTATCACATTGATTTGCATATATTGAAGAATCCTTGAATGCCTGGGATAAATCCCACTTGATCATGGTGTATTATCCTTTTAATGTGTTGTTGGATTCTGTTTGCTAGTATTTTCTTGAGGATGTTTGCATCTATATTCATCAGTGATATTGATCTATAATTTTCTTTTTTTTTGTAGTATCTTTGTCTGGTTTTGGTATCAGGGTGATGGTGGCCTCATAGAATGAGTTTGGGAGTGTTCCTTCCTCTGCAATTTTTTGGAAGAGTTTGAGAAGGATGGGTGTTAGCTCTTCTCAAAATGTTTGGTAGAATTCACCTGTGAAGCCATCTGGTCCTGGACTTCTGTTTGTTGGGAGATTTTTAATCACAGTTTCAATTTCATTGCTTGTGATTGGTCTGTTCATATTTTCTATTTCTTCCTGTTTCTATTTCTTCCTGTCTTGGAAGGTTATACCTTTCTAAGAGTTTGTCCATTTCTTCCAGGTTGTCCATTTTATTAGCAGAGTTGCTTGTAGTAGTCTCTTAGGATGCTTTGTATTTCTGCGGTGTCTGTTGTAACTTCTCCTTTTTCATTTCTAATTTTATTGATTTGAGTCCACTCCCTCTTCTTCTTGATGAGCCTGGCTAATGATTTATCTATTTTGTTTATCTTCTCAAAGAACCAGCTTTTTCCTTTATTGATTTTTTTTTTTTTTTTGCGGTATGCGGGCCTCTCACTGTTGTGGCTTCTCCCGTTGTGGAGCACAGGCTCCGGAGGCGCAGGCTCAGCAGCCATGGCTCACAGGCCCAGCTGCTCCACGGCATGTGGGATCTTCCCAGACCGGGGCACGAACCCGTGTCCCCTGCATCGGCAGGCGGACTCTCAACCACTGCGCCACCAGGGAAGCCCTGCTTTATTGATTTTTGCTACTGTTTTGTTTCTATTTCATTTATTTCTGCTCTGATCTTTATGATTTCTTTCCTTCTACTAACTTTGGGTTTTGTTTGTTCTTCTTTCTCTAGTTCCTTTAGGTGTAAGGTTAGATTGTTTATTTGAGACGTTTGTTGTTTCTTGAGGTGGGATTGTATTGCTATAAACTTCCCTCTTAGAACTGCTTTTGCTGCCTCCCGTAGGTTTTGGATCGTCGTGTTTTCATTGTCATTTGTCTCTAGGTATTTTTTGATTTTCTCTTTGGTTTCTCCAGTGATCTCTTGGTTATTTAGTAACGTATTGTTTAGCCTCCATGTGTTTGTGTTTTTTACGTTTTTTTCCCTGTAACTGATTTCTAATCTCATAGCGTTGTGGTCAGAAAAGATGCTTGATATGATTTCAATTTTCTTAAATTTCCTGAGGCTTGATTTGTGACCCAAGATGTGATCTATCCTGGAGAACTTTCTGTGTGCACCTGAGAAGAAACCGTAATCTGCTGTTTTGGGATGGAATGTTCTATAAATATCAATTAAATTTATCTAGTCTATTGTGTCATTTAAGGCTTGTGTTTCCTTATTAATTTTCTGTTTGGATGATCTGTCCATTGGTTTAAGTGAGGTGTTAAAGTCCCCCACTATTATTGTGTTACTGTCGATTTCCTCTTTTAGAGCTGTTAGCAGTTGCCTTATGTATTGAGGTGCTCCTATGTTGGGTGCATATATATTTATAATTGTTATATCTTCTTCTTGGATTGACCCCTTGATCATTCTGCAGTAGCCTTCCTTGTCTCTTGTAACCTTCTGTACTTTAAAGTCCATTTTATCTGATATGAGTATTGCTACTCCAGCTTTCTTTTGATTTCCATTTTCATGGAATATCTTTTTCCATCCCCTCACTTTCAGTCTGTATGTGTCCCTAGGTCTTAAGTGGGTTTTTTGTAGACAGCATATATATGGGTCTTGTTTTTGTATCCATTCAGCGAGCCTGTGTCTTTTGGTTGGAGCATTTAATCCATTCACGTTTAAGGTAATTATAGATATGTATGTTCCTAATACCATTTTCTTAATTGTTTTTGTAGGTTGTTTTCTTCTCTTGTGTTTCCCACTTAGAGAAGTTCCTTTAGCATTTATTGTAGAGCTGGTTTGGTGGTGCTGAATTCTCTTAGCTTCTGCTTGTCTGTAAAGCCTTTGATTTCTCCATCGAATCTGAATGAGATCCTTGCCTTGTAGAGTAATCTTGGTTGTAGGTTCTTCCCTTTCATCACTTTAAGTATATCATGCCACTCCCTTCTGGCTTGTAGAGTTTCTGCTGAGAAATCAGCTGTTAACCTTATGGGAGTTCCCTTGTATGTTATTTGTCGTTTTTCCCTTGCTGCTTTCAATAATTTTTCTTTGTCTTTAAATTTTGCCTATTTGATTACTATGTGTCTTGGTGTGTTTCTCCTTGGGTTTATCCTGTATGGGACTCTCTGCGGTTCCTGGACTTGGGTGGCTATTTCCTTTCCCATGTTAGGGAAGTTTTCGACTACAATCTCTTCAAATATTTTCTCGGGTCCTTTCTTTCTCTCTTCTCCTTCTGGGACCCCTATAATGCGAATGTTGTTGCGTTTAATATTGTCCTAGAGGTCTCTTAGGCTGCCTTCATTTCTTTTCATTTTTTTTTTTTTTTTAATTCTGTTCTGCAGCCATAAATTCCACGATTCTGTCTTCCAGGTCACTTATCCGTTCTTCTGCCTCAGTTACTCTGCTATTGATTCCTTCTAGTGTATTTTTCACTTCAGTTACTGTATTGTTCACCTCTGTTTGTTTGTTCTTTAATTCTTCTAGGTCTTTGTTAAACATTTCTTTCATCTTCTCAATCTTTGCCTCCATTCTTTTTCTGAGGTCCTGGATCATCTTCACTATCATCATTCTGAATTCCTTTTCTGGACGGTTGCCTAACTCAACTTCATTTAGTTGTTTTTCTGGGGTTTTATCTTGTTCCTTCATCTGGTACACAGACGAGATGAAAAGGCAGAGGGCTGTCTTTCTGTGAATGTGGTTTTAATTCCACAGGCTGCAGGATTGTAGTTCTTCTTGCTTCTGCTGTCTGCCCTCTCTAAAACTGGTTTTTAAACCTCTTTATTGGAGTGTAATTGCTTTACAATGGTGTGTTAGTTTCTGCTGTATAGCAAAGTGAATCAGCTATACATATACATACATCCCCATATCTCCTCCCTCTTGTGTCTCCCTCCTACTCTCCCTATCCCACCCCTCTAGGTGGTCACAAAGCACTGAGCTGACCTCCCTGTACTACGCAGCTGCTTCCCACTAGCTATCTATTTTACATTTGGTAGTGTACATATGTCCACGCTACTCTCTCACTTCGTCTCAGCTTACCCTTCCCTCTCCCCATGTCCTCAAGTCCATTCTCTGTGTCTTTATTCCTGTCCTGCCCCTAGGTTCTTGAGAACCATTTTTTTTTCGATTCCATATATATGTGTTAGCATACGGTATTTGTTTTTCTCTTTCTGACTTACTTCACTCTGTATGACAGTCTCTAGGTCCATCCACCTCACTACAAATAACTCAAACTACTACAATTTTAACTGTGAAAATGTGTTGAATGTATTCATTTGAACTTCAATAAATGATTTTAAATAATTGGGCAAAAGAGAGCCACTACTAGGTTTGGTTTGCAAATATCGTTGATCAAGGATTTCTAATTTTTGTTTGAATACAGTTATTACATAGAGCCCACATACATGCAAATTATTTGATTTTCCTTTTTTAAATAACAGGTATTTATGGGGTACATAAGAATCACTGTAGGCACACACAGCAGTAAACAAGGCAGCTATTGTCCTATTTTCATGGAGGTGCAGAGGCAGACAAGTAATCAAATAAATGAACAAGGTAACTCAGGTAATGATAAACACGGTGAAGAAAATAAAACAAGGTATGGGACAGAAGATGAGTGGAAAGGTACTTCAGACTAGACCAGGGGCACATCCTATCCGAAAAAGTCAGACCTGAAAGACCATGTATCTATGTGGAGACTGTGAATGAACAGCTCAAGAGGAAAGCAAATGCAAAAGCCCTAGAGCAGAAAGGGGTCTGACATAAGGGGGGAATAAAGGCCAGTGCCATTTATTAGAGATTGAAAGTTTTCTATGATAAACCAATTATTTATCTGCATCTCACTGTGCCATTTATGAACTCTGGCTGACCTAGAATTTTCAACAATATAAAAAGATACTCAGAATGACAAAAGAAATACATTTCTTCAAACCTCCCAAAAGATGTTAAAATGAAGTATGATTAATGCTTAAAATATATTAAAAACAAAAATCCTGTAAAGTCTATGTATCTAATTGCTTTTCAAAATGTTGTCAAGGAAAAAAGTACTTTCCAATGAAGTATTAATAAAAGAGACCACATGAAAACTGGGTGATTCAAAAACTTAATAATTCAAATGTTTTGCCATACAGAATGACCAACTAATCACAAACATTCCTTTAAATATTTTTATTATCATGAGAACATGAAAACTAGCGATATACTGAAGTGCCTTCTTAAAAAGCTAGTTTTGAAATAGTTATGAAGCTCTTCCTTATAGTAAAATTCTTTATTAAAGGCATCACATTATGCTATGGACAAGAAGCTTCAGTCAACATAACAGGCAGGTATACTGGTTGAAGCTAAAACTAAAGAGGTTGTTTAAGACAAGATAACAATTACCCAATGTTTTGGCAGCAATAAACAGTAACAGCACTTTAATAAGGTCTTTAACAATCAGCCCAAACAGTAAATTCTGTTACAAATAATATCCTGAAGTCACGAATGTTTTCAACGCTGGTTAAAAAAATGAGAGCCAAGTACATGCATTTCCTAGTTCATACTGAAGAATACTATTTACAAGTAAAGTTCCATGGCAAGCAATCTTTTTCCAAGAGAGTCAATTGAGGGGGAAAAGGGGAGCTGTATAATCTCCATGTTTAAATAAGAAAAATAACTTTTATCATCATAAATTGCAACATCTGCAACTACACTTAAACATTATGTTATTATTTCCCAGTCACCAAAGGGGTTTTTGTTTGCCTAATATTTCAGACAGCATACAACAATGGTGGTTACATAAAGCTGCATTTGGCAAGCTCTGAGTATAAAAGGAAAGTGACATCAGAGTTGCACCACGGACCAGGGATGAAAAATGACCGTCTAATTAAAAGGATTATTAAGGCCCAGGAAAGCAGGAGGAAGGGGGTTACTATCTGTGAGGAGAGACAAGGCTAGAGGTAACCTAATAGGTAATCCAGAGAAGTTACTGGTGCTGGGATACAAAATACCATGTGAAAACCTTTTCTAAAGGTTTAGAAATGGTTCTAAAGGTTTAGAGTCCACTCTAAATTTGTTATACAACGAGGAGGGAACATTCTTATTTTTAAAACAGGAGAAGGTAACAGGAAACACTCATTAAGCCTTTCTAGATCTCTCTGTGCTCTTTCGCTCCAAGGACCAAATGCCACATAAGTGACAAGTCTGCAGCCTCTCAAAACTAGTATCAACAGCAAGACAGAATTTACTCATTTCCAACAGAGCTTTCTTAACGTCCCAACTCACTTGAAAGGGAGTGGGATTGTTATGTGCTTGCTGACGTTGCTATTTTTAGTTTCTTGTTCCTTAAGTTAGTGAGGTTGAACTGGTCCCATGAAGTCTATGGGCTGCTTGCTCATCACTGACCAGAGGAAAGGTTTTGAAAGATGAGTTAAGAACATGAATTTTTTTTAATATAAAAACTCAGCTAAATATTTTTTGTAATGAGAAAACGTATTACAAAGCACAGCTTTCCCAAAAAATTGTTATTCAATTATAATAGAAAATGTAAGTCTCCAAGGCATTATCTTTAAGTTCTGAAACAAGAGTCATTCAAGAAAAAGTTAGAAATTTGCTTGAAGCACCTAAATGACTCATTATGAATTATTCCTTTTATTATTTATATCTGAATGAGATGTCCTATGAGAATCTTTCATGAAAATAAAAAGGCACTCTCTTAAATGGTAGTTAGTTCCAAAGTACTAGAACACAACCTGAATTTGAAAATCTGTGAATTCTGTATTCATTTATCAGTGACCAAAACAATCTCAAAGATGCTGAGGAAACTCTTCGCTTTAATTTGCAATCAATATTTAATTTAATGAATATATCTCAGCTTTACAAAAAAGCAAAAGAGTGTTAGTCCATAAAAAGAAATGATTAAAAATGAAATGATTAACTTTTTCCAAAAATATTTTTCAACTTAGTTATCAAAGCCTAGAAATCACCAAGTATATGTCCTGTCTGAAATCTTTTATACCAAGGTAAAGACCAATACTAACTTTTTTTCACTTTCAACAATTTATATTACTTATATTTCCTAAGACATACATGCAATTATATTCAAAAACACTTTATCAAAACAGATATACTATATATTATTGATGATTTTTAATTATTAAAAATATTTTATGTATTCAGATATGCACATTTCCCATCTATACAGTCCTAAGTCAGTGGTAGAATATTTTAGCATTTCTTAATCAAACCTTAAAGGGCTGCATTAACCATACACCTAATACAAAATATTTTTACTTTGGTTTCCTTTTCTATTTGTTCATGAAACAAGGATAGCAGATCTTGTGAACTACTAGCTAGGATTTACAAAGCACTAGATAACAGGGGACACGAGGGATTAGGGAATGCTTCTTCACAACTGTGGTGTGACTTTAAAAAGAGGTCACCACACTTAAGAGGGTAGGGGTGTGAGGTATGGGCATCAAGATGGCACCAATGATTCTCACCTCCTGAAATTCACATTCTTGTATAGTCCCCTCTCTACAAAATAGGATCTTACAAAAATGAAGATGTGATTTATGAGGTTAAGTCTTAAAAGACCCCGAGGTTCTGTCTTGCTTTCTCTTGATCGCTCAACTTTGGAGGAAGCAAGCTGCCATGTGAAGACACTCAAGAAACTCTGCAGAGAAGTCCATGCAGAAAGGAACTGGAGCTTCCTGCCCACAATACCACTAATTTGCCAGATAGGTGGTAAGCCACCCTGAAAGTGAATTCTCCAACCCCAGAAAAGCTTTCAGATGGTGGCAGCCTGAGCCAACAACTTGACTGCAAGCTCAAGAGACTATGAGCCAGAGCAAACAACAGACAACTAATACAGAGGATATAACATATCTGGCAGAGAACACCATGCACAAAAAAAGTACAGAGGGATGATATAGTCAAGCAAGCTTGGGTAAGCAGTTCAGGATGGTTAAAGTATGAAGAGATGAAGCTAGAGAAGTATGCAGGGTCCCGGATCAGAGATTCTTTTCTGCCCAGCTAAGGAATTTGGACTTTATTCTATAAGCTAAGCAATAAGTAGGGAAGTCAGTGCAAGTTCTTCAACAGAGAAATAACATAACTAGATTCAAATTTTAAAAGAAATACTGAGTAGCAGTAGAGATTAAATGGTAGGGAGGAGGGCACTATGACTGGAAGCTGTCCCATTAGGAAGACCAGTCAGCATATTCTCTTACCAGTGCAAGAGGAGAAATGAAGAACAGCTGTGAGGTAGAACTCTTCTGAGGCCCATCCGTATTCACAGTCAGAGAGTTCACAGCCAGCTGGGCTCCAACAAGCTGACTCCATTAATGGTACAGGCGCAGAGCTGACCCCTCCCGCAACCACGTGGACAAAGACCTTTCAGTATCATCCTCGCCATTAAGTCACTTCCCGTTCTACTCAAAAACAGAGGCTTTAATGCCAGTGCAGGGTCCTACAGATGCATATCCTCAAAACTAGTGAATGCTATTCCCTAACCACCAGGAGCTGTTAGGCCTCAACATGAGTTCTACCATGAGAATGAAGTAAATCCATCAAGAGGCCAAAGCAACTGCTGAATCCAAAACGGAGTCCAAATAACTAGCTAAATGCCACCATTCCCAACCCCACTCCACTATTCATCCATGGTAGATCTTTTTTCAGAGCCCTGATTATCCCTACTCCTGTGGACCACCTTCTGCCAAGCCATATGAACACTGAGAACCACACGCCCCAATTTGCCAGGGGTCACTACTGATTGTCAATGATGCTGCCTTGAAGCCAGCAAAATTCTCATTCTTAAGACTCCAGATTTCCCCCTTTTATCACAATATGCTTATTAACATGAATTAAGATTCTGATACAATGATTTCATTTATATAATTTCAAAAAGCAGTAAAACCAAACTACTGGATTGTTTAGGGATGCATTCATCATTTTCAAAGAGCAAAAAAATTAAATCCATAAAAAGCAGGGTAGTGGTTATCTCTGCAGGAGGAGATGAAAAGTTTTTGACTGAGACAAAATGCATGGGGAGGGAAAATTTCTGAGGGTGCTGCAATGTTTTAATTTTCAGTCTGGGTGTTGGTTACACACGTGTTGGCTTTAATGTTATTCATCAGACTGTATGTATACTGGTTTTATGTACGTTCTGTTTATTACATTTCTTAATAAAAATGTTTATAGAAAGGCAAGACCCCTTGACCCACAAAAAATGTTTAAAACCACAAAAATATGCAAATAACATACAGAAAATCCACTTAAGAGGATAATTTAACTAGTAATATGTATGATTAAAAAATATGTTTAAAAATGTAAACATGTAACTAGTAAATATGTATCATTAAAAAATATTTCTGTCCCACCAGCAGCATTTTTCTCCTTATCAAAACAAATATTTGCCTCCTAAATCAGTAAAAGTTAATTGAAGTATCACATCTACTGCTGGTGAGCATGATAAAACTGGTTCTCATACTCTGATGTGATCACTAAAGCAATGTGGCCTTTTGATCCAGAAATTCTTCAAATTCCCGAAACTGAAATATGAGAAGAATTATAAGCATAAAGGTCTTACCCTCAATGTTATTTTTCTTTAACAGCTAGAAGAAAAGTTAGAACCAACATAAATAATAAATAGCAGAACACTGTTTAAGAAAATTATTTATTTATTTGAGGAACTATATGTTACTCTTTAAATTGACCATTATGGTTACTGTAGTTATATTTTTAAAAAATCTTCAATGGAAATATATACTGAAATATTTATGTATCAAATGATTATATAGTATTTCCATCAAAATAATAGGTAAGGATATGAAAAGTAGGTGAGGGTATAAATGAAACAAGATTGGCCATTAGTTGATAATAGCTGAAACTGAGGAATGAGCACAATTTTCTATACTTGTATTTGGTACACGTTGAAATTCTCCATAATAAAATTTTTGTAAAACTAGGGGGAAAATTAAGGTGATGAACTGAAATTATATAGCTGCATCTTTCTAAGCTAAGAAAAACAGATAGGATAGGACGGAGGGAAGAAAAGCAAATCAAAATCCACTGTTTATGTTAAGAAGCCTTCAATATTTTCTTTTATTTCCAAACTTTCTGTTTTATTACTTCTATAGTTTACTTAGCTATTTCATCTAATCTTTTGAACATAATTTAGTGCAAATAGTTTCTAAATTGCAGTTAACCAGAGATTCCTGAATCTACCTTCTAAGACAGATACGGTGAATTATTTTTCTGTTCAGCATCTACTTCAGATTCTTCCTGGCTTTTTAAGCTACAGTTTTACAGCTGTTCTATTTTGAAACCTAGTTTCTTCTACTGCATATTTATGTATTACATGCATCTTAAAACCGGTATTTTGGTACTTTATATTTTAGCCGAAAATGCAGTTCTTGTCTTTTCTTTCAGAGACAGTTAAAAAAAATCAAATATGGACAGTTTATGTGTGCTTATATTGGTTACTCATAAACTGTTGATTAACTAATGCCATAATGAGTATTGTACTTATCTGAAAAGTTAAGTTACTCTGCAGTTATATTAAAATCTCTCTGTGTGTATGTGTTTCAATTGCCATAAAGAAAAGCTAAATATAGGGAATTAATTTTGAAATACACTTACCAGGATGGTTAGAAATGGGAGGCTGGAATGCAAGCTCATTGTGAACTGGCGGCCCTAAAGAAAAGACAATAAAAATCCCATTTTCATTTATTAAAAGTTTTCCAATGCTGAAACTTTTAATAAACCTTAAATATAACTATCATACCTTAGGAATTGTTTAGATCAAGCTTATGCAATGTCTAAGAATGTAAAAGCTTAGTTTACTTTATAATTATAATAAGCAAGTACTCTTGAATTACTTTTGTAGCTATTTAATAGCCAACATTTTAGAGCTGTATACCAACTGTTAAACAATTTACGATAGTTGTACATGCAAAATTTAATGTAATTATAAATTATCCATGTAATACAGTACAATTCATAATGTAATATATAATAATAATTCAAATTGTGAGGTCCATTTTAAAACAAGTGTTTATCGTTTATTAAATTAAGAATATTTACAAAATGGCACAGTAGCTAACATAACTGAGAGATTATTATGTGTTAAGACATTGTGCTAAACACCTCACATGAATTATTACATTTACTTCTTACAACATCCCTGAGACAGATACTACTATTACTACCCTTAAGTCTTAGGGAGGTTAAATAATTTGCCAGTGGTCACACAGCCAGTTAAGGGTCCAAACTCAGCACCCGTAACAACTATGCTGGCCCAGGCAGCCATCAAAAACTACATTCTCTTAAGACATGGAAAAATAGTAACATAACTGTAAAAAAGCAGGGTACAACAACATAGTCACAGTCTGATTTCCTCCTCCCCCCAAATTTATATATATACCCGACTATATGACTGGAAGGAAAAATGTGACAAAATATTAGAAGTAGGTATCTCTGGGTAGTAGAATTCTGGATAATTTTTATTTTCTTATTTACTCCTCTGTGTATTCTCCAAGTTTTCTTTGGTATTATTAATCTTATAATGGAAGAAAAGGGATTTAATATATATGAAAGATTTATACTCTTGATTTTACTAGGCCAAATGAACAATGTTCCTGTTCTGCCTGAAACTACAAGCTATGGTTATCAGTAGGGTATCCCTCCCAATCAAGCCTGCACAGAGTAGAGGAATGACAGGTTCAACATCTGAGTGTCTATGGTATGCTGAACTCTGTGGTGAGAGAAACCTTGAGATCTTGACACTCAAGGAGTTTCAATACACTTAGGGTGGATATACAGATACACATGAGATCTAACAACATACACAAAACAAACAAATGAATGGCAATCAATGTGGTGTTAATGAAATATCAGCAACAAAGAAATAAAAGTATTCTGTAAATATCAATCCTCTAAAACAAAGGTATGATAACATAACTATGAAAAATAAAACTGTTTACCAAAAATACTGAAAAGCACTAATCATTTAATGAAACCAAATTTTAAGATGACTAAAAGATGTAAAAACATTTTTAAAAAAATAGAAAGAAAACAAAGTTCTCAAAAAGAAAAGGCCCTTACAACAAAAACAAGAGCTTACAGTAATGTCCGGGATGGGGCGGCATAGGCGGGTGGTGCTGAAGATGGCCGTTTTGATGGTGAGGCAAATTAGGTGTGTATGGTGCAGTTCTACTTCCAGTCCAGGTGGTAGTGCTGTCTAAAAATTAAGGCCCACATGGATTAATTTGCTTTTATAAACTCTGCCTATTTTTTCTCAACTACTTAGAAGATTTTAAAAAGCATATACATACTATGATGGTAAGTAGCTGGCTGACCAGTAAATCCATTCTGCTGCTGTCCTGGCTGAGGCCCTGAAGCTATCTGCAACAATCCTTCACTATGGCTGCCTGCCAGTATACTGGCAGGCTGACCTAGAGGAACAAGAAGACATTAATATGGTACATTTATAGAGGTAATCCTATGGTTTTATACAGTAAATGAAGGATCAATTATATCCGATGGTCACAATTACAAAGATGAGCAAAAAGCAGAATTCACCCATGGCCTATATAATAGAAAAACCCTAGAGTCATCTATAAAGGCAAACCTTAACTTGAAGAAGTTCAAAATTATTCTATCTTTAAGTAATATCTAGCTAATTTTATTGGCCCATTTCTTCACAAATATTCTTCAAATGCCAGCAAAACCCCACTATAGGTCTAGCCTATCATAATAACTTCTTCAGAAGCACACTAGTTCACTCCCAGCCACTCCATCTAGCTCTGGACCTTTCTGACTAGGACTCCAAAAGTCCAGGCTCAAGAAAATGTTGGAAAGTTCATTATTATCAGCACTGGTACTGGTAATGGCAGAATGCTAGAGGGTGATCGAAGAAAAGGAGAGCAGGCAAATATTTTAAATGGAATGTGATGGGTAAGGTGAGAAGGTTAAAAAAAAAAAAAAGGTAAGCTCCACTGTCCAATCAACACAGCATCTGCTAGTTAAAACAAAACAAAAAATCAGTCTATTTTGAAATTTTTTCATGTGCTTTTAAAAATCAAGAATTGCCTCTAAGAACACTACCATACTCCTGGATTCACAAGAAATTAGTTGCTCTCTCTGTATGTAATATACCAGGAGAACTATTCTATTCAAAACCATTCTAAGAAATTGCTTACATTTTTAAGGCTTTATTTTTTGTACAGAAAAAGCTTAATTTCTTCAAGCAAGAATTAATTAAGTCAACTGTGCATCTCACTTGGAAAGCAATGAAATTCCATAATTGTTATTTGTTACTGTCATTACCTCAATCTTTTCTCATCTATGTGGGAGTATAATCAGATAGAAGAGAGTAAATGACACATTGCTCGAATATGCAATGAACAGCTCAAAGTATGAAGAAAAAGGAACATCTTTCTCCTCTCTACAACTCACATTTCGTTAAGGCTAAGATTATAAAATTGAAAGCTAAAGAGACTACTTCAATACTCTCTATTTTTTTAAAGAGGATGTTTTCAGCTACCTCCCATCCTATTCATCCCCCTCAAATTTTTCCATCTTTAAAGTTAATTAAATTTTTACTCTTGCTTTTTAACGACTGTACGTGGTGCATACTCTTAGCTATCTTACAAAAACTGTCACTTGCAGAAGAAATTAAATTATTTTAATTTACTACAGATATTTAGAAAGAAACCCTGAAGATATTCAGGTACCAAATGAACATAAAGCCCACTGCAGTTATCTGTACTGAGTATTTCCATTACACAATTCCAAGTACATAAAATGAAATTAAACAACTAAATCAGCTCACATAGTCTTCCAATTCCCCTATTTTAGTCCGATTTCTTTCTTCTAATTTTATCAATACACTTTTTGAGATCTAAGGAACCATTCTGCAACAAATTCTAAAACTTATGGTAATCATTACTCATTGCGAAAATATATCCAAAAAACACCAAGACAAAATTATCCACATTTCATTCATATCACTTTATTTGAATAGGACTCAGCCCCAGGGAACGTAACAGTTAAAATGAAGTCACTTTAGCAAGCATCAACAAAGGCATGCAAATTCAACCTCTAGGTAGTATCAACAGAGGTTAAGTGGCACTAATCTATGCTCAAGTGGCTGTAACGTACCTTCTTTTATTCTCCTTCCCTACCCACTCTGTTTGTCAACTATATTCCCAAATTAGTGAATAAAGAGTAGACAGATAACAGAAGCACCAAGTGGTTAAAGATTCAGGTTCTCAAGTTTGTGTTTAACCTATATGGCCCACTTGGAATATGCTGTCTATAGTGAGACTGTCATCTCATGTAGCAAATCCAAAAGATATTGTGTGAAGAGGTAAAATGAATTAAAGAGGGGGAAATTTGGTATACTTTATTTGAAACTCAATTGTAGAAATCAGTCCTACAGAAATCAGTCCTTTGATCTTATTCCAAAGATCAACTTTCTATGTTGAATCTGATCTGATATTAAACAGAATAATGCTTCCTTTGATATCAACTAACAAGTATCAGTCCAGATCTATCAACAATTCACTGCTGATGTGGGCTTAGATACAATCTCCTTAGCAAGCAGGTACAAATAATACAGTACAAATGCGAAGACCCTGTTCTGTGATTAATTTAAAAACAAAAAAAAGGCCACTCAACTTGCCAAGTTGAAAACTGTCCAACCTTTGGTGGCTATGAAAATAAGGTCATTATTTCCTTGACCAGGCCCCAAGAAAATCTGAACCTAATAGCACTCTGCCTCCATGACATGGCAGAGAAGGTGAGTACCTCTTTAATGGGAAGAATCTTTTGAAAATAGACTTGTTAGAAAAAAAATAAAATAAAGTTAGATACACAGAATTTAGCTTTATTTCAAAGTTGACTAAAATACTTAACATCTTGAGGGTTATATGTTTGTTACTAACAAATTTGTCAAGATTCCTTTTTCTAAGTTTGCACAACTGGAGACTGAGATGACTATTATAAAGTAATATTCTGTCAGATACAGCAAAATAAAAATACTGATTAGAGGAAAGCTTGCAATTCCATTAACAAAGATTTTTATAAACCTCTTGGTTCAAAACTACTTGTTGGTAACTTCAATATTTCCCTAAAATAGATCTGAAAGCTTAAGAGACTTCTTACTTCTGCGTGTAATAAAGTACAAATTACACCATTAATTTAAATCATTACTTAAATTCCAAGTGACTATACATCAACATAAGAACATTTAAATAAATTACAAACATCATTTTTTTCCAGGACAACTCAAAAACCTATTTAATGCTTGTTTACCTGTGAAAGATACTCTGTTGGAGGTTTCCTCCAAGTGGTTACCTATAAATATTTAATGGTTAGGAAAATTCATCTTGCTGACTACATCTGACTCTACAACTCACTTGTGGAAGCCACAGGAATGTTGGGAAAGTTGGTGGTGCTGGTAGCGTTAGACTCAGATGGGGCTAAGAGAGCTGGGGTGCTGTAGGTCTCCGTCGATGCACGATTACTTGGTGGATGCTGGATGGTTTGAATTGAATGCCCTTCAGTGGATAATGATGGCTGTCCCTCAAAGTCATGAACATATTCATCCTTCACCAACATACTAGGTGGAGCTATACAGAAAAGCAAACATATTTTAAAATCGTATAAGCTTCTATTCCCAGAAAAAAAAATCTTATAACTAATATAACAACACCTTAAATCAACTATAGTGTATATCAGTCTAACTCAGAATTTTCTAGTACTATTTTTAAAGCATACTATTCTATCAGCAAAAGCTATTTATTTAGAGGTAGTGGCATCAGATCAATCTGACTGACTCCTTGAAATCTGAAGGTAGACCATATTCCAACAACCTCCAGCAATGGTCCTAAAGAGGTATTTTTAGTTTCTTGATTAATAATCTAAAAGTAATCATCACCTTAAATACACAGAATAGACAAAAAATCAAGTGGCTGGGGAAAATATTTACCTAGTTAAGACGACCAAATTGAGATCAAGTAATTAATTACTTTTTTTAATCTTTTTGCTAATTTCACGGTGTAAAAATATGAGTGGGATCTGACAGCTATCCAATTCCAGATCTAGAATTACTGTTTAGTAACATATCCTTTGAAAGTGAAGTATACTGAATGTCCCCTAAAAGATCAGAATGAGCAGAAAAATCCCAAATGGTAAGTCAAACTGAAATTTTCTTCTAGAAACCCAATCCAAATAATGATGTTTGATAAATATGTAGTGTGAAAAAACTCGATAAACAACATCTTTCGCCTACGTGGTTACATCTTAATAGCAAAGCTAGGCTCTAGCTGATATAACACCTTTTCTTGAACAAACCAGGGAATAATTAGTTGGCTTTGAGGAAAAAAAGGAAAATTGAAGCTGCATTTACAATAATCAATGGTTCTCTTGCCCAGAACCTCCCCATTTCTTTTTAGGCTATAGTTTTGGGGTTTGCTTTTTATCTTTAGCAAACAACGCTTTACTGCATCTGAACTAACACTACCCTAGAATTTTATAATCCATTGAACTCTAACACTAGGTTCTTTTCTTAGAGCAGTTAACAGTCCACAAAAAGACATTCTCTTTTCCATTGAGAATCAGCATATAATGCTCCTTATCTTTCTCTATGTTAATCTTTGAAAAAAATCCATTACACATAAACTAGTTACACAGCTACTTTTTTATTAAACTGAGAATATTTCAAAGAGGTAATAATAATCCATTGTTCAGACTTCCACATACAATCTCTTAAAGGGCTTTCTCATGCATCAAAAGTAATGAAGACGCTGATATTTTTAAGACCCATAAATTCCACTACAAAGAGTTTCTCTTTAGAAAATTCTATGGAAACAAAGAGATAACCAAAAGGAGCTTAACATATCATTATATGTCAGTAAAAAAAGTGGATCTAACCACTCACCACTAATGTTGGCCAAATTATAAAAATGCAAAGAAAAAATCATTTGAGACATAAAGCGGGTATGACTGTATTTATTCAATTTCTTAAAAATAATACTCTTCAACAAAGTCCTATGATTTTCTGCACATAGATCCTGACATCTCTATTAAATTCTTGGAAATTTTAGGGTTCTTTGCTGTTTATAGCGACTGGGATCTTTTGACCAAGATATCGGTATTGCTAGTACATAAGGAGAAAGTTACTCATTTGAGGATATAGCTGGTCAACTTGATACTCATTATTTCTGCTTTTCAGTTGACACTTTGGCTTAATGGGCAATCATAACAACTGAATTCTGGGCATTCCCTGGTGGTCCAGTGGTTAGGACTCGGTGCTTTCACTGCTGTGGCCCGGGTTCAATCAATCCCTGGTCGGGAACTAAGATCCCACAAGCCACATGACGCAGCACACCCCTCAAAAAAAAAAAAAAAAGAAAGATTTGAAAATAACAACTGAATTCTGCTTTTAAACAGTTATGCCTCATAACTTTTTCTTGCCTAATATGTTGGTTAAACCTTCCCAAGTGTAAGTTTGGGACTTCTACCAGTCTACAGGTCTCTTTAATCAAATAACTTAAAACATAAGTTTCTTAGGTAAAACTGGGTATCAACAAGGATAGATGTCTGCAATATACTTTTGCCAAGAGAAAAAAGGTAGGTTATAAAACACTACTGTACACTATGATCATACTCATGTTTAAAAAATCCTATAAGTGAAAAAGCAAGGTCCAGTACAGTGCACAATACGCTTTTTGTGTAAGAAAGACGGGAAATAATACATGTATTTTTGCACAAAGAAACCCTGGAAGGAAACACCAGAAACTAAAAAAAGTGATTACCTGAGGTAGGGGGGAATGGGGACAGGGGTGGGAGCACTTCTTTTCACTGTATACCTTTTTATAGTATTTTGATTTATGGACCATGTATTGCCTATTCAAAAAAATAAGATTGAAAAAAACATATAGTATATATTTTTAAAGTCCAGGAAACAGACACCAAACTGTTAAGTATTTCTCTTTATGGACTAGCATTCAACAAATTAATTCACTGAAAAAATATTTATTGAGCACCTATGTTCCAGGTACTGTTCTAGCACTTGGGATACAACAGTAAACAAAAGAAAGATCACTGCCCTCACAGAGCTTACAGTCTTTTATGATATTTTTCTATTGTTTAAATATCTAATAGTGAGCACACATTACTCCAGCCCCTCCTAGCTGTCTAATCTTGGGCAAGTTCCTTGACCTCTCCAGGCACCAGTCTCTACATCTGATAAAATGTAAATAATGCCATCTACCAAGTAGGAGTATTATGAGAATGATGAGACAATATTTGTAAATTATTTTGACACAAAATAAATACTTAGAAAGTGTTAGCTATTATGATTTAACCATACCCTTAGAGCGGACATACCTGTATATAGAGATTGTAAAATGTTCTGTGAGGAGTAAAGAACACATAGCAGACAGAAAAGCTGAAGACACTGAGCTCATCCTAGGTCTCTGTTCTTTATTACCACCAGCAAGCAGGTCACAGCTTGTCTGATGGTACTGTCACTGTCTTATTTACCTTTTCTTTCCTCCACTAGACTATGAGCTCCCTCAAGGGGAAAAAACATACCTTATTTATCTTATCGTCCCTGGAACCTAACACAGTACCAGGCAATACATGCTCATTAAATATTTGTTAAAATCAACACACAAGTCAATGTGCTTATGGAAAGTTTCACGAGAGAGATGAGACAGGCTGGAAATGATTACCACCAAGATCCCAACTCAAAAGTGAAGGAATTTGCTTAACTTTTAACTACCTGGCCTTATATTATTTCTTTGTCCAAATCTAAAAGGCCCTGTGAGAAACACCTGTTGTCTTCTGAGGAAAGAAGTCACTGAAGCCAGCCTTTACATAGCCACCACTAGGGGGATCCATAAGGCTGAATATAGGGCTAGAACAACTAAAAGGGGCTATCAACCCACACAAGCCCATCAATAACAGGTACTCCTAACAGCAGTATTTTAGGACAGGAAGCAGTGTAATGAGTCTTCAGAATCAGATCTCCTCACAACCACGCCCCTAGGAAGATTCTGATATAGTTATCACTACAGCTGCCCAACCCCTAACACCCACTGAGCTAAAAGCTTTCATTCTCCAAAAACACAGATGAAGAATGGTGAAAATCTGAAGGGTGTTTACTTTCAAAAAGAGGTGATATGATATCAACGTCTGTGTGGTGAAGAGACGGGGTTTTACCCAATCAATCTTAAAGCTACCCTTCTCAGACCACCACAACAGCTTCCCTTATCAGCCCACTGTTCTCAGAAACCAACTAACCCTTAACAAGTATGAAAAGGCACTAGAGTCTTCCTTTATTATTACTGACATGGAAGAGAAGTGGAGAATAAAAACAAGTAGACTTCCATGTTCTTCCTAAATTTTAATGTCAGATATTTCTGGCCCATCTCTTAAGATTCTGCAACAAAAGAGGTGCTGAGCCACTAATTTGCCTTCAAAACAATGGCACACCTTACTAAGATGACAGTGGCTCTTTTATCAGAATTTCTCTGCAAATTAATTAGTTCTTACAGAAATTTCAGTTCATTAACATGTTCCAAGAAACAGAGCTAAAGTTTTAAGAGACCTCTGTTCTCAAATATTACACACAAAAAACACCTCCCATATGTTACATTTCCCCACCTCAAAACACTCTTTCCTTTTAAAAATAGGATTAGAATATCTGTGATTGGCAGATACTTTAAAGTAGCCTTGTTTTATTTACTCAAAATGTAACAAGACAAAAAAATTAATATAGTACACAGTTTTAACCTTCATAAAATTACCATTCATAAAAATAAGTTAGGCTGAAATGAAGAAAAATGACAATTTTGGTGTTTTTAAACTATATTACACATGATTCTAAATTATCAGAGGTTATTTATACCCATTTAAATTAAAATAAATACTTCGAGGATTTTCAAAACAATAAAAAAATAAACTGGCTCTGTGAGATTTTCTTCCAAAATAGCCAGTTTTTACCAATTCAAAAACTATTCTTCTTTTGTATGTTTTATGTTCCCCTATCATATTTTTTAGACTACTTTCGGTCATAAACAGCAGTTCAAAGCCAAAGAGCCAACAGCCTATTTAAATCCAGTTTTAAATGCTGATGAATTCCCCCCCCAAATCTACATTTCCAAAGCAGTAAGTTTTTTTCTTGTCAATGTTACCAGCGCCCACACAAACTAGTTCTGGGTCAATAAAGAATAAAGAGGATGGGGTAAAAGAAAAGAGAAAGTTACAAGAAACGAATTACCTACCATTACTCTGCAGTGTTAATCCTGAGAGATCTTAAATTTTTAAAGGGGAAAAGAAAATAAAACAATCATTAGCATGAAAATAATTTCCATTATATTTAAAATAACATAACGTAAATTTAAGCCAGGGATTCAAAAACTCCATGAACAATTTCAATTCAAGAATAGTAGTATAAATGCTATCTAACAATGCATAAATGCTTTCCATCTTATTTTTCAAAAACAATGTTCTAAGTGGGCAAAATATCAACTATGCATACTTAGTTTTAGCAGTCAAAATACAAGTTTGTTCTGAATTCAAATTTAAATATTTGTATTTCATTAAAAATGTCTGATTCTTTAACCTTAGTTGAAGTCCTGGGCTATCTCCAAATCTGTAATTTAACTCAGAAAAATTAAAACACTATTGAGATCCTTTCCCTTTGTGCTTCTAAGCATAAAAGCAAAGTCTACTTACCAATTCCAGGTGATACAACTCGTTCATAGTGATATGGATTCACACAGACACTATCACATTTTAAGTCAAATGCATACTGACAATATTTAACATGTTTTAATTCGTTTTTGTGAAGATCAGGCCACCTCCAGAGACGGGCATAGATCACATGAGGAAATCCTTTCCGACCAGCCACCTAAGAAAAATAAATGAACATTTATTGAGCATCAGTTATACAGCACACGTTATACAAGGCACTTTATATGTTCTCATTTAATCCTTACAGTCCTACAGAGTCAGTATTATAATCCCCATTTCTTAAATGAGAAAAACTAAAGCTCAAAATAACTTACTTGGCCGTGGTCACAAAGCAATAAACTTAGGTATGATTTCAAGGCTTATGCTCAGGTTTTAAAAATGCAAAAAAAAGTACGAGTTTGAAGAAGAAACCGTGCCTAAAATCTAGAAATAAAAATTTTAAATCTAACAATATAAGCTTTCTATATGTTTCTTTAAAACTATTAAATACAGGAGATGTATTATGTAGTTCTATATGAAAAATCTGATCAGTGAAAATAAAAGGTAAAGAAAATTTGTAAATGTAAGTTTTTAACCCCGCAAGTGTTAAAAGTATGCTTGAATTTTTCTGGATTGTTTTTCATATGAAAAGTACCAAACATACAATATCAGATTTCTAAATTATAAAAGAACTGAGTATAACTCAGTTTTTTAAATGTGCATATAATACCAAAAAAAAAAAAAAAAAGATACAAGGATGAATACCAAGTTACTAAAGATGTGGCTTTTCTTCTGATTTTTATTTTTATTTTCCAAATTTTCTACACAACATTTTTTTTTAGTCAAAACATTTAAAAACTTTTAAGCTATATCTCTGTTGTATGAAAGATACATTCTTCCATATATTCCCATAATATGTACTGGTACAGGATGTACTATGATATCTAAAGAGACAGAGCAAGCATTAGATTTCCCATAGTAACTTAAGAGGAAAAAAGAATTTGTAAAAATCTGCCACTACCGAAGATACAGAAAAGCCTCTAGAAAAAGACTAACCTGAAGCCTTCCATCCAATGTTCTCTGTATGGTAACACATTTGCTAGGGTGAGCTCCATTTGTAGTTATAGCTGTTATTAAAGAATCCAATTCATCTTTTTTCTCCTTCAGTTTCTTTACCAAACTTTCAATTGCTCTTTTTGCAAATGTTTCACTCTCTCCACCTTGTCTATGGCACATCAAACTATGTACAATGCTCAGACAGGCATCATTACTTGTTGGTGTATTCGTAATAGACATATTGTCCATTTGTTAGTTATTTCTTTTAAATCAAATATGTTTCCAATTTCCGGAGCAATTTTGATCTTTTGGAGGCAGTGAAAAACAACGGCTGACGTTGCAATGAAAATTATTAGACATGTGGTATTCAGGATAACCTAAAAAAAAAAAAAAAAAAGAGAGAGACAGATATTAGAACACATTTCACAAACTAGATTCAATTTCTTGGGAAAAGATGGAATTGCTCCAGTTAAGTCAAAGACTGAATGGACGTAATTAAAATGTGGTGCTTAGCATTTTAAATGACTTAATTAAAATGTTGCTGTTTTTGACATTCCCAAAATGTTAAAGTTAGGCCTTCTCATTATTATAGAAGTATGTTCAATCAAGTCTTGTCGACTGTACTACACCCTAAAGTAAAATCTTAACACAACTTCTTAAAAAGATTACTTATGAAGACCAGCACTTTAAAATATTCTTGATCAACAACTAGCTAAACCTAAAAGTCTATCACTACACATGAAAAATTCACCATCACCTGGTACCAAATACTGTTTATCAGTTAACAACACACAACTTTGTTATATGAGACCACTGACAACAAAAGAAAGATGAATAATTTTTAAATGGGCAAAGGATTCTAATACTCATTTCTCCAAAGAAGAATGGCCAATAAGCACATGAAAGGTACTCAGTATCATTAGTCATTACTGAATTGCAAATCGAAACTACAAAGAGATACCACTTCACATCCACTAGGTTGGATAAATCAAAAGAATAGACAAAAAAAGTACTGGCGAGGGACTTCCCTAGTGGTCCAGTGGTTAAGAATCCGTCTTGCAATGCAGGGGACACCGGTTCAATCCCTGGTCGGGGAACTAAGATCCCACATGCTGCAGGGCAACTAAGCGTGCACGCCACAACTAGAGAGCTCAAGTGCCACAACTACAGAGACCACACGCTCTGGAGCCCGCTTCACAGCTAGAGAGAAGCCTGCATGCCACAACGAAAAGCCCACTCACTGCAACGAAAGATCCCGCGTGCCGCAACTAAGGTCCAACACAGCCAATAAATAAATATTTTTTTTAAAAAAAGTATTGGCCAGAAAGCGGAGAAAATGGAACCCTCATATGTTGCTGGTGGGACTGCAAAATGGTACAGCCACCTTGGAAAGTAGTCTGACAATTCCTCGAAATGTTAAACACGGAGTTACCATATAACCCAGCAATCCCACCCTTAGTAATTCCACCCAAAATTACCAGAAACCTATGTTCACAGCAGTATCTTATAATAGCCATAAAGTAAATATAATCCAAATGCCCCTCAACTGACGGATGTATAAATGAGTATGTCTATACAATGCAATATTATCCAGTCATAAAAATGAATGAAGTACTGATATTTGCTTCAACATGGATGAACCTGGAAAACATGTTAGGTGAAAGAAGCCAGTCACAAAAGGCCACGTGTTGTATAATCCCATTTATATAAAATATTCAGAACAGGCAAATGACCAAAACAAAAAGTAGATTAGTGGTTGCCGAAGGCTGGTGGGGGGGAGGAGGAGTGACTGCTAATGGGTATGGAGTTTCTTTTGGGAGTGATGAAAATGTTCTAAAATGGATGGTTGTACAACTCTGTCACTATAGTGAAAACCATCAAATCATACACTCTAAAAGAGTGAATTTTATAGTATGTGAATTATATATCAATAAAGTTATTTTTAAAAAAGAGAGACCACTAAATTCCTCAAAAGATTTTACCCATAAAAGCAACAGGGTAAATTATTTTCAAAAAAATTAAAATATAGAAAATGAATATTAATTAAAAATCCATTCAACATTCATAACACAAACTAACTTATCTAACCTCAAAATCTCACATGGAATAAGAAAAGGCCATCAGCCTAAGAATAAATGAGATAAAGCAGGAGTGGAGGCTGTACTTATGCCAGGTTGTTTTTCATTTGTTTGTTGATGGTGTTGCATTCCATGCTTATTTTGCTTTTATTTTCTTTGGTTATTTACTTGAATTTTAAAAGCCTACCCTCCACGACCAAATTAATAAAACTAACTCATCAGTCCCTACCAAAACCTGTTCCTCTTCTGACGACCTTTACTTGTACAGCTTAAACTCCACTCAATTACCCAGCGTTGGAAAGCTTGGTAAATCATCTTTGACCTACCTCTTTCTTTGACTACCCCCTACATTCTCTCACAAAGTTACATGATTCTTTATCTTAGTCATTTCTATCAATTTCTATTCTACCAGACACTGCTGTAGTTTTGGGCTTCCTTTAAATTTATATCACTTGCTATTTAACACGTGTTCCCCTCTATTGTTATCTGTTTTACATAAACGCCTGCCCTAGGCAGAGAAAAAGCAGTTTTTCTTATACCTTTGAATACTTAACCACTTGCCCACATGCTGAGGGTACACTTTCCAGATAACCAAAGATTACCTGCCTGGTAGGTTTTGGAGTTAGAGATCTGGATTAGAATCCCAGCTCTCACACTAAGTAGTGGGACAAATTAAGTTACTTAAATTCTCTCTGAACATGGATTAAAAGGAGAGCATACAAAGTGAAAAATCTACATTAATGTTTAGTAAAAAGCAGCTACTCTCTGAATACTAAAATGTTTAATTGTTTTAAAAAGAGATTTTCCTAAAACACATTATGTATTTTTCTGCATTTTCTCCTATTAGAATTTGTCAAAGAAAATTTGACAAAAAAATCAATGCAGGGGGCCCAGGTTCGATCCCTGGTCAGGGGAACTAGATCCCACATGCCACAACTAAAAAAGATCCCGAATGCCACAACTAAGACCCGGCACAGCCAAATAAATAAATAAAGTGAATAGCTGCTACTCACTTCCGGCAGAAGTGGCATTTGAGCTGCCACATCTTCAATGCCTATTTATATGTCAAAAATAAGTATTGGCAACACACCTGTAGGGAAAGGGAAGGAAGGAAGGAGAAAGAGCAACCACTGTGTATGCCAAACCAAACACACCTTCAACTCACATCTGGCCCAAGAGAATCACCAGTTTGAAATCTCAGAATGCCAACCTCAAAATTATAATTTCTAGACTTCAAAAGCTTTCAGGGACAGGGACTGTACTCGTCTTAGTCATCATTATATGCCCAATTCCTAGGACATATAACCGTTTCTTATTGTTAAATGAATGCATTTCTGCATGTGCTTTCAGATTCATGCTCAGGCTATTTCTTTTGCCTAAAATATCCAGTCCTATTTTATCTACTTGGTGAAGTCCTAGCCATCCTTCAAAGTGCAGCTTAAATGTCTCAATTTCTCCAAGAGTTTCCCCTAACACAGTCTCCTCTCCCCACAATCCTGAAGGAGAATTACTTCCCTGGTGTGTTTACTATGTACCCTAGTATATTACCTGATGCCTCCATCAAATTAAAAACACACCCCAATTACAACACATTATATTATAGTTGTTTGATTATGTATTTGTTTCACACCCTGTTGCCGGAAGTTTAGAAAAAAACAGCAACACCTTCCCATCTTAAAAATTCCTAGTACAGTGCACAGTTCCTTTCATATACCAGGCAAATGCTTGCAAGTTGACTACAGCTTTTTTATTTGGTGTCATTTCCTTGCAACAAATTTTGAAGAATGCAAATGCTTATGTCGTTGAAATCGTTTTCTGATATTATATTCCAAAAGATTTGTTCCAATTTATAATGTAATTAAAGTGTTTGTAACTATTTCATCACAATCTCCCTGTTGGATGTTATCATCTCTAAAATGTAAGCTATTTTTGGCCCTAACAGTTTCTCAGAAACTGTTTTAATTGCACATTTCTTTGAACACTAGTGGAAATATTCCTATGACCACAAGTGCCTGAAACATAATTTAAAAGTTCCTTGTAATAAAAAAAAAAAAAGTTCCTTGTATAAAAAATAATACCCGCAGGGGTATATAGGTGTTGTTCTACATTAAACAGCTCTAGATTATAATTTTGTAAAGAGTGGTATGGAATGATAGTAGACAAGGGCACTGGACTGGTATAAACAAAATTATATATTCTAATCAAAGCTCTAGCAGCATGATTAGGCAAGTTAACATCTCTTTCAATTCTCTTATCTATAAAATGGAAACAATATCTGCCTTGCCAAGTTTATAGACTGGCTATGGTGATCAAATGCAACAGGATATAAAAGCAATCTGGGGACCATAAATTGGCCAATTCAGCAAACACTGTATCCGCTAGGAGCAAAGCACTACAGATAAAAAAAACAAGTAGCACATAATCAGAAAGTGGTTCTCAACTCTACCCAGCAGCCCTCCCCAACCTTTTTGGCACCAGGGACCGGTTTCGTGGAAAACAATTTTTCCATGCACGGGGGAGGGGAGGGAATGGTTCAGGCTGTAATGCGAGCGATGGAGAGGCGATGGAGAGCGGCAGATGAAGCTACCCACCCTCACCTGCCACTTACCTCCTGCTGTGCGGCCCAGGGGGTTGGGGACCCCTGCTTTTGAGAATACCCCCTTTTTTTTTTTTTTGCGGTACGCGGGCCTCTCACTGTTGTGGCCCCTCCCGTTGCAGAGCACAGGCTCCGGACGCGCAGGCTCAGCGGCCATGGCTCACGGGCCCAGCCGCTCCGTGGCACGCGGGATCTTCCCGGACCGGGGCACGAACCCGCGTCCCCTGAATCGGCAGGTGGACTCTCAACCACTGCGCCACCAGGGAAGCCCCACCCCATTTTTATAACAAATAATTTATATCACCCCATTAGCTCTCCATAAACAAAGTTCTAACCTATTTACGCTTTTTAAAAATTTTTAACAATGCCCTAATTATAATATAAAGGGGGAAAAGATTAATATATAATGAAGTGTGTAGCTCAATAAAAATGCTCAGGCATATCAACAAAATCAGAAAGTATAATAAAGAGGTTGGATGCCTGAACTGATACAGTAAATCACCATAAACATGACAACTACAAATTCAGACCTTCCAAGACAGGTGTGTTGTTTTGGCACAATGGCATTGCAGTTGGTGAGGTGGATTTTCCAAAATAGTTAACTGTCAATAAAGTTCCAAACAAAAAAACTTCAATTAAACTGAATTAATGGGATTGACATGTACACACTACTATACATATATAAAATAGATAACTAATAAGAACCTACTGTATAGCACAGGAAACTCTATTCAGTACTCTGTAATGACCTATATGGGAAAAGAATCTAAAAGAGTGGATATATGTATATGTATAACTGATTCACTTTGCTGTACAGGAGAAACTAATACAGCATTGTAAATCACCTATACTCCAATAAAAATTAATTTAAAAAACAAACAGGGCTTCCCTGGTGGTGCAGTGGTTGAGAGTCTGCCTGCCGATGCAGGGGACACGGGTTCGTGCCCCGGTCCGGGAAGACCCCACATGCCGCGGAGCGGCTGGGCCCGTGAGCCATGGCCGCTGGGCCTGCGCGTCCGCGTCCGGAGCCTGTGCTCTGCAACGGGAGGGGCCACAACAGTGAGGCCCGCGTACCGCAAAAAAAAAAATAAAATAAAAAAATAATAATAATTAAAAAAAAATAAAAAACAAAAAAAGAGATGAATTAAGAGAAACTTAATTTCCAAAAACTGAATATATATTAACATGGAGTTAGGTTCTAGGCTAATTATACGTTTTCCTCCTACATGAATATTCTGGGCACTTAAAAGTGTTGTGGTATGCAAAAAATTCTTCACAGTCTCTCACGTGCAGGATGGCATCCCTAGCCGCCCCCCACCCCCACCCCGCACCAAAGCCCCGCCCAGTAACTTCCACAACATCTCTTAAAGAGGCAGTACTTACTCCACTGAGAACCACTGATCCAGACGATCCAACATATCATTACACTAAGTAACAGATGCCTAAAAGAGGTAGGAATTAAAGTGATCTGGAAATAGGAATGCATGGAAAATCCACAGGTAAGCTAAGTCTTAGCATGATGTAACAGTCAGGCTAAGCTAGTCTATGTCACAGTGACAACCAACTCCCAAATATCAGTAGCCTAAAACAAAGGTTTGTTTTCTGCATAAACTATATGTCAATCACAGATACATGCCCATAACAGCACTATCCATCACTGCTCATTGTCATCTCTCATGGATTAGGCTAACAAAGTCTCCATTTCTACATATGTCCTTAAATGGCAGGGGAAAAGATAGGTAACTCATGCACTGGCTTTTAAACGTTGACTATCACTTCTGTTCACAATGGATGGACCAAGTCACACGGCCATGCCAGTGGTTCTCAACCAGGGCAACTCTGTCCCTCCAGGGACATTTGGCAATGTCTAGAAACAATGCTGACTGCCACAACTGGAAGGGGGAGGTGGAAGGCAGAGCAGTACGCTGGTATCTAGTGGGTGGAGGCCAGGGCCGCTGCTAAACATCCTACAACATACAGGACAGCCCCTCCAACAAAGGATGATCAGGCCCCAAATGTCACTGGTGCCCAAGCTGAGAACCCAGGGCCATGCCTAATTTCAAGGTGGGGGAGGGACACAGAGAAGTAAATATTAACCATATGCCAGAAAAGAGCCATCAGAATATGGACGGGAGAGTACTTACAACTACCACATGTGAATAAGAATTTGCCAGGCTGAAGGAAAATCATAGGAAAAAGCAGAGGGACAAGAGTGCAGATGTTTTGTCTAGAGCAGGTTTCTGGTAGAGGGAGAGGAATAACAGAATTAGATCTGTATTAGAAAGAAAACTATAGTGAGAGCATGGAGAAGAGCTTTGCAAAGAGGAACAGAAGACCAGTCAAGAAACAGTGATCAGAAGAGTGACAGGGCCTAGATTAGGGGCATGGGCAATGGAAACAAAAGGGGAACCAGTAAGACGTTTCTAGGTAGAACAGACTAGATTTTTTAGTCAACTAAGTATAAGGAGTAAAAAGAAGAGAGTCAAAAGATGGCCTATTTCCTAGATAGGTTAACAGAATGATAAAGAAAGAAGAAAAGATTTAAAAGAGATTAAGTAACAAATTCAGCTTTAAATATGCTGAGTTTGAAGGGCTCATTAGAGAAGTTAAGGTTACTTGAAAGTCTCCAACACAGAGGTATTAGATAAAATCGCTGTAATAGAACAAGCCATCCCACGGCGATGGGGTAACTGGAGGCAGGAAGTCAGCAAAAGGAAAAGAGGTTTGTTCTTATATCTACCTATTTTGTGTTTTGTCTCTAGCCTTGCTGTTAAACATAAGCTGTCACCTGAAGTTGACCATAGGTCTAAAAGCAACTCATGGACTACAAAGCCAAAATAATTAAAATACTCTCTAAAATTAAAAAGGCTGAGTACTGACCTGAGAGGCTCTCACGGAAATTCATAAACTTTAATGAATGTTGACATTTTTTTATTTCTTGGATGTATGTTTACTTTTGGATTACTGACTACACTATGTGAAACAAACAGGTATATTTTCTAGAAGTTATAGATACTTTGGTCAAGGATCAAATATGGGAATATGTGGGCCTCCCTGGTGGCGCAGTGGTTGAGAGTCTGCCTGCCAATGCAGGGGCCACGGGTTCGTGCCCCGGTCAGGGAAGATCCCACATGCCGCGGAGCAGCTAGGCCCGTGAGCCATGGCCGCTGAGCCTGCGTGTCTGGAGCCTGTGCTCCGCAACCGGAGAGGCCACAGCAGTGAGAGGCCTGTGTACCGCAAAAATAAAAAAAAAGAAAAGGGGAATATTTGAGAGTGCTTAACAAGGAAGAAAAAAAAAAAAGCCTGGCCTGGTGAAGAGTATCACTAGAAAGAAATTCTAAGCATAGGCTTACAAACTGGGGCAGGGGGCAGGGGTCGGTGCACAGGATTAGTTCAACTGCGTGCAGTACAAGTTACAGCCTAGATTGAGATTGTCAAAATAAGTGCAATTGGAGGAGAACTTCCAAGAGCATAAAGAATTACATGTGCAGGTATTAATGATTATAAAGATCTGAGATGGGAATAACACAATCAAAAAAACAAAAAGAACTTTTTCTGTGTGGTAACTTTTAAGATGAACTACAGGGACAAATTTAGAGATGTGCTTCTTGTTTACCCATTGGGATTAGATTTAAATGTCATACTGGTACAGCAATTTCACCTTAAATAATCTTATTTAAAGATTAACATTTTTTCTGAATGAATAAATTAAAGGTTGTTAAAAGAAGAATCAACAAAGTCCTCTAGTTGACATCTGTGTTTTGTCTGCCAGCATATAATTCCCCTTCTATAACAGTACTCTGATTTCCCAATCTGGACAGGTGGGACAATCCCAATCCTGACTAACCAGAGCTACCTCTTAGGTACATTAGCTGTTTCAAAGATGGGAGAGGACCCAAGTCAGGCTAATAACACAGCTCCAGGACTTTTCTTGGAACTACAGAGGTGGGGGGGGAGCTCTTTGCTGGGCTTGAACTTGAAGCTGAGAGTAGTTAGTCTGGCACCTATCTGAGACGTAAACTAACAGAAAGCAAAGCAAAGCCAAGAGATAGAATCCTGATGATACTGGCTTCTTGTGACCCTGGATCCAGCACTCTGAGGCCAGCTCTGATTCCAGACGAAGCCAATGAATTCCCTTTTTACTTAACTTGATAGAATCCTGATGATACTGGCTTCTTGTGACGCTGGATCCAGCACTCTGAGGCCAGCTCTGATTCCAGACGAAGCCAATGAATTCCCTTTTTACTTAACTTGACTGCTACGTATTTCCCAGTACATAACTGAACAAAAATTGAGCTAATCAAGGGCCTACGGTATAGCACAAGGAACTACACTCAACATTATGTAATAACCTATAAGGGGAAAATAATCTGAAAAGGAATATATATATTATCTATATATCTCATCCATATATACATATCTGAATCACTGTGCTGCACACCTAAAACTAACACGACATTGTAAATCAACCATATACTTCAATTTTTAAAAAACTGAGTTAATATTCTCAGAAACAGCAGCAATATAATACAAACCACATATATAAACAATGGAACCAACCTGTAATCTTCTCAATAACAGATAATGAGTTACTTTAAAATAGCAGTTGCTGGAGGGGTGGGATAGCGAGGGTGGGAGGGAGGGAGGGAGACACAAGAGGGAAAAGATATGGGAACATATGTATAACTTATTCACTTTGTTATAAAGCAGAAAGTAACACCATTGTAAAGCAATTATACTCCAATAAAGATGCAAAAAAATAAATAAAAAATAAAGATGATACAAACAGATGGAGAGATATACCATATTCTTGGAATGGAAGAATCAACATTGTGAAAATGACTGTACTACTCAAAGCAATCTATAGATTCAATGCAATCCCTATCAAACTACCACTGGCATTTTTCACAGAACTAGAAGAAACAAATTCACAATTTGTATGGGAACACAAGAGACCCCAAATAGCCAAAGCAATGTTGAAAATGAAAAACAGAGCTGGAGGAGTCAGGCTCCCTGACTTCAGACTATACTACAAAGCTACAGTAATCAAGACAGTATGGTACTGGCACAAAAAACAGAAATATAGATCAACGGAACAGGATAGAAAGCCCCAAGATAAACCCACACACATATGGTCACCTTGTCTTTGATAAAGGAGGAAAGAACATACAGTGGAGAAAAGACAGCCTCTTCAATAAGTGGTGCTGGAAAAACTGGACAGCTACATGTAAAAGAATGAAATTAGAACACTCCCTAACACCATACACAAAAATAAACTCAAAATGGATTAAAGACCTAATTGTAAGGCCAGACACTATAAAACTCTTAGAGGAAAACACAGGCAGAACACTCTATGACATAAATCACAGCAAGATCCTTTTTGACCTACCTCCTAGAGAAATGGAAATAAAAACAAAAATAAACAAATGGGAACTGATGAAACCTAAAAGGTTTTTCACAACAAAGGAAACCATAAACAAGAGGAAAAGACAACCCTCAGAATGGGAGAAAATATTTGCAAATGAAGCAACTGACAAAGGATTAATCTGCAAAATTTACATGCAGCTCATGTAGCTCAATATCAAAGAAACAAACAACCCAATCCAAAAATGGGCAGAAGACCTAAATAGACATTTCTCCAAAGAAGATATACAGATTGCCAACGAACACATGAAAGGATGCTCAACATCACTAATCATTAGAGAAATGCAAATCAAAACTACAACGTGCTATCACTTCACATCAGTCAGAATGGCCATCATCAAAAAACCTACAAACAATAAATGCTGGAGAGGGTGTGGAGAAATGGGAACCCTCTTGCACTGTTGCTGGGAATGTAAACTGATACAGCCACTATGGAAAACAGTATGGAGGTTCCTTAAAAACTAACAATAGAACTACCATATGACCCAGCAATCTCACTACTGGGTATATACCCTGAGAAAATCATAATTCAAAAAGTGTCATGTACCACAGTGTTCACTGCAGCTCTATTTACAATAGCCAGGACATGGAAGCAACCTAAGGGTCCATCAACAGATGAATGGATAAAGAAGATGTGGCACATATATACAATGGAATATTACTCTGCCATAAAAAGAAACGAAATTGAGTTATTTGTAGTGAGGTGGAGGGACCTAGAGTCTGTTATACAGAGTGAAATAAGTCAGAAAGAGAAAAACCAATACCATATGCTAACACATATATATGGAATCTAAAAAACCAAAAAAAATAGTCATGAAGAATCTAAGGGCAGGATGGGAATAAAGATGCAGACCTACTAGAGAATGGACTTGAGGACATGGGGAGGGGGAAGGGTAAGCTGGGACGAAGTGAGAGAGTGGCATGGACATAAATACACTACCGAATGTAAAATAGATAGCTAGTGGGAAGCAGCCGCATAGCACAGGGAGATCAGCTCGGTGGTTTGTGACCCCCTAGACGGGTTGGATAGGGAGGGTGGGTGGGAGAGACGCAAGAGGGAAGAGATATGGGGATATATGTATATGTATAACTGATTCGCTTTGTTATAAAGCAGAAACTAACACACCATTGTAAAGCAATTATACTCCAATAAAGATATTAAAAAGAACAATAATAAATAATAAATAAAATAAAATAGCAGTTGCCAAACTCTCTGGTCTCCAGTCCACTTACCTACATTCTTAATTATTGAGAATTCCAAATAGCCTTTGTTTATATGAGTTACATCTATTAATATTTATCATATCACAAATTAAAACAAATGTTTATTTACTCTATTAAGTTAATTTTAAATAATAAACCCATTACATATTAATAAATTTTATGAAAAATAACTATTTTCTAAAACAAATTAAAAAGTCAGTATTCAGGGGCTTCCCTGGTGGCACAGTGGTTAAGAATCCACCTGCCAATGCGGGGGACAGGGTTCGAGCCCTGGTCCGGGAAGATCCCACATGCCATGGAGCAACTAAGCCTGTGCGCCACAACTACTGAGCCTGCACTCTAGAGCCCGTGAGTCACAACTACTGAGCCCACGTGAGCCACAACTACTGAGCTCACGTGCCACAACTACTGAAGCCCGCGCACCTAGAGCCCGTGCTCTGCAACAGGAGAGGCCACCGAAGTGAGAAGCCCGCGCACCACTACGAAGAGTAGCTCCCGCTCACCGCAACTAGAGAAAGCCCGCGTACAGCAGTAAAGACCCAACGCAGCCAAAAATAAAATAAATAAAAATTTTTAAAAAGTCAGTATTCAGAGTGACACTGTTTTCCATTTTTGCAAATTTCTTTAACGTCCAGCTTAAGAGAAGCCAGCTGAATTCTCATATCTGCTTCTGCATCCAATCATTGTGATATGTTGTTTTGGTTAACGCTTATGAAGAAAATATGCCTCACACAGATAATTGGAAAAGAAAAGACTATTTTAATGGCCCTTTTAGATAATGATGGATATTCTTCTTTCATTCCAACACCAAAATGCAACAAATGGCAATTCCTAAAGGTTAGCTGCAATGTGGAATCTGAAACTGTATCAGTGAACTTCTTGGCTCTGCTATATAAAAATCCATTGGTCCATATTGTGCTTTGAATGGATCTCCTACCCATGCATGATTTGTAACATCATGCATTGGTCATCTGGAAAAACACTGGTTCAATGATTTATACGGACCTTCCCAATGTTGATACATTTCCTTACACAATGTATTTTTAAAAATCACATTGCTAAATCTCATCACCAATCTCATCAGAAAAATCTTTAAGTACTGGGAAGCTGGCAAGCCCATGGTGGCAGATACTAGTTTTCCAAAAATCTAATTTTCACTTGAAAGATCATATTTTTATCATTGGCAACAAATAGTTATTTTCCTTGAGTGGCAGGCTCACTTCACTTATTTTCAAGGAAATGTCTGCCAAACATCCAAGTCTAAGTAACTACAGTTTACCTATCAGTCATTCTTTTAAGTAAAAATAAAAAAGCAGATAGTTTAGGGCTTCCCTGGTGGCGCAGTGGTTGAGAGTCCGCCTGTCGATGCAGGGGACACGGGTTCGTACCCCGGCCCGGGAAGATCCCACATGCCGCGGAGCGGCTGGGCCCGTAAACCATGGCCGGAGCCTGTGCTCCACAACGGAAGAGGCCACAACAGTGAGAGGCCCGCGTACCGCAAAAAAAAAAAAAAAAAAAAAGCAGATAGTTTAGCGTGCAGCTCAATCACACAAGTGCTTTTCCTAGAGATGAACCTTGTACGCTGATTGCAGAAGAACTTTATGCACACTTCCATTTAATCACACCGAATACTGAAAAGACATGCACACCAGGGTAGATATTTTAAAAATTAAAACTTTTTACTGCTTCACCAAGGATATTCTTAAGTGAAACTGGCATTTTTTCTTTTTTTTCTTTTTTTTTTTTTTTTTTTTGCGGTACGCGGGCCTCTCACTGTCGCGGCCTCTCCCGCCGCAGAGCACAGGCTCCGGACACGCAGGCTCAGCGGCCATGGCTCACAGGCCTAGCTGCTCCACGGCATGTGGGATCTCCCCGGACTGGGGCACGAACCCGCGTGCCCCGCATCGGCAGGCGGACCCTCAACCACTGCGCCACCAGGGAAGCCCCTGAAACTGGCATTTTTTCAAATGCTTAACGTGTGTTTGGTGCCACTGCCTTGACTCAAGATAAAGTGCCAGCAGTTTACCCACCACTGCTTCCCTACCATCAGTGCAAATGTCAACACAGTACAAGGGCACATAATGTCTCAGTTTTATTATGTGAATAATTTTGATTTCATGAACCCCTAGAAGATAAGGGTCATGGGGACCCCCAAGAGTCCGTGGACCACACTTTGGAAAATACCGTTTTAAAAGATTGTGAAGTAGGATGAATTTTAATAACTGAAAAATACATTTCATAAAACCTTCTGAATGAAGGAGACTATCAAGTCATCTAGCTTATTCTTTCAAAACGGGCTGTATCAGACTTCCCCCTGCAGTAGGCTCAGGCCTACTAAATATATATTGAGTGGGACCCTACCTTTAAAAAGCACCCTGGGAGTCTGAGTTGTTGTCAGTTTTACAAAGCACTGACGTAGTCTATGCTACTCCACATGCTTCACTTTACAAATTACCAAAAAGATAGTGAAACAAATTGCAATGTCAAGAATATATGAAACTAATTTAAAAGATTAATTACATAGAAGTTATGCCATTTTTCTTACTATTAGCCAGCTGCTAATTTCAACATCTACACACATAAAATTCTTCCTTCAACTAGTTTTGGTAGGAGACCTCTATGACACAGATGCACCTAGTGTGCTTACGTACAGTAATCCTTTCACCAGATGATTCAATGACTGGCCACATACTGATATCAAATGCTCCAGAATTCACTAGTGAATACCGCTGATAAATAACCTTTATCCAGTCTTAACGTTTAGAAATACATTTTGACTTGAAGAAGACCTGAATTACATACATTAAGATACAAAAATCATACCTTACTACATACCAAAGACAAAATATTCAGTAGAAGTCTCTTTTTTGACATCATAAATAAGATTTGCATTCTAAACATGCAGATTGGGGTTTGATGAACCCCAATGAATTTTAAGTAAATTACTCCAGCGCACCAATGATTGCAAAGTAAAGCTTGTACTGTATCAAAACAAATGAAGCAATAAAGATAAGCACACTAAAATATCCAAAGGCTTTAAAATCAAGAGGTCTTTTTTTTTTTTTAACAATACAGATTCCCATGCCTCCTTGCACTCCATTCTCATCCTGAATCTGTGTGTTTTGGAATGGGACAAAGAATATTTTGTTCTATTTTTTTTAAATAGCTCTTCCAGAGACGCAGATGCAACTACTTGTAGACCAGCACTTATGAACTACTTCAAGTAATACATTGATAAATGGAGAACTGAACATGCCCCTCTAGATGATCTCTAAAGAACTGCTAACTAGTTGGGCTTGTTGAGCAACTGTCTCACAGTGTGTAAGTTAATCTCTGATAGTAAAACCTAAATCAATGCAACTTGCTTCTCAGGAACCAGCAAAGTGACCAGTTAATTGATGCCTAGAAAATGTGATGGTTTCCAAGCAGATTAACCTCTAGGAAGATCAAATTCCCACTGGGAGTTTAGATGCAAAGTTTGGCACCTAAATAAAGTCTTTAGTCTTTAAAAGGAACCCAAATAAGCATTTTAGAATATGTCAAAATATCAACTTCCTATTTGGGATAGCAATGATAAACCAACTTCTCATCAGGAGAGAGATAGCTTCCTATAACTTGCCACCAGACAATTCAAATTAATTGAAAAATGAAGAAAGAGATTCAAAGAGGAGAGAGACAGAGGGACAGATTTGGAAACAAAACAAATGTGGCAATACCTTCAAGGAACCCATGAAGTCGGAAGTGAGATAATTATATCACCCATGTGTATATCACTGTATTAAAGAATGTAAAGCTGACACAAATGAAACAGTTAAAAAAAAAAAAAAGAAGTTACAGGACCCTAATAGCTCAACAATTTCGGAACTCTGATCTGGCTGCACCCCAAGCCATCTGAGTCACAATTTCTGGAGGTGGGTTCCAGCCATCGGTATTTTGTAAAGCTCCCCAAGAGATTTCAAAATGTAGCCGAGGTTGAGAACCACTGCCCTAAACCTTGGGAGTGAAAAAGCAATAAAAAGACGAACCCCACACAGTTACAAGTTTTCCAAACCGCAAACAATTCTCATTTAAAATGTAAATAATGAAGTACAGTCTTTAAGCTTAAAGGTATTTACAATTATCACCAACTTTAAATTAAGATGTAAAAACAGGCACTCTTTACAATCTCTAGTAGCTGTCTGACCTATAATCTGCAGTAGTAAACAATCAAGACTTAAATTATAAGATTCTGATGACCTATCATCTTAGTTTTACATAAGTAAGTACTACCCTAGTTTTTATCCACTGTCATGGTTAAAACAAATTTTCCTGGATGCCAAGTACACCACGTAATAGTGTCAAGGTGACACAACCTAAAATATCTTGTTCCTGAGAAACTGGAATTTAGCCACATTTCCTATCACCAAAATTACACATATTAGGATGAGAAAAAAAATCCAAAAATTCTAAATCTGACTCATTATTAAGCATATGTTTTGGCATATTATGATGCTAATAGTACCATACTAAAAGTTGCTAAAATGAATAATATCTAGACATATTTGTCAATTGTTTGAATTTCTCTTTTTAAAACAATTGAATCTTCATCAACTGTGGAACAAAAAACCCAAAATTTGATAATTTAACAAAGTGGTATTAAATTCTGTTATGCTGATCTAACTCCTTTAACTTTAGTGTAGAAAATAATGAAATCAATCAAACTCATTTCAGTTAATTAGTTTTATACACGATTGTCACCTCACCTTTAATCATTACTGAAACAAAACAAAAATTTCTGCCTAACTACACTATCTTCTAGGGGAAAAAAAGGAAATCCAAACATATACAATGAGCAGGGAAACGGCTAACATGTTTAAAGAACGATTCACTCTAAAATCACTGAATAAAAAAATGAAAAAAAGTTAGGTATAAGCTAGAAGGCAACACAACAGAACTGAAATAAGTAAAGCTTAAACATAAGAAAAATAATGTATGTTCTCACCAAAAGAGACAAAATTTTAGATGAGACTAAATATGCATTTTAATTGTAATGAGTGAGGCAGATCCTGTAGGGTTAACTGCCCTAGTAGAGGCCTCAGCACTTCACAGCTCAATTAGAATAGTGTCTAATGATGTTACTATAACACCGGCTCAATCAGAAAAAACAGCTTCAAAGCCAGAGAGCTGGAGTGTGACTGGACAGCATAAATTAGTTTAATACTTGCTCTTTAATTTGGGGGGAAAAATCTGAAGGGGAATGCAGAAAAATTAATTCACACACAAATGGTGAAACAGCTCAACTAAAATGTAGCTTAAGAAAGTGAAGTATAGGTTTTTAGAAATAAGATTTGCTGCTTCCTAGCATAAGTAGAATTGCTTTGAGCAGCAGACTTCGGAAAAGGTCAATGATGCATACAAAACTTACTCCGAAAAATTTCAAAGTGACTTTCTCAGCACAAGTTTTCATTAAATCTGAAACGGGTTTGCAGTTTTTTCTATACTCGCTCATATCGAAGAAACTCAGCTAAACATAGAAGTTTCTACTTAGGCACTCCCACTTCAAAAATAAAAAAATTAAGATGCAATATCTCCTTAAAGCAACCTCACCCAAAAACCTGGAAAGCAAAGAAAAAGTCACTTCTATTAATAGACTCACAAAATGTTATATAAATTTTCATTAGAACAACTCTTAGTTTTAATTCCAACAACTTATACCTACATAATTCATCACCACCCTTAGACCTAAAGATACTCCAAATTTTAAACGCTTGGCCTACCTGTATTACACTTGTACTGTAACAAACTCAAAATCATAACATTATGGGAGAAACATTGTAACTAAAAATTCATATTTTAAGATGTTAATTATATCAATCATTTACAACTTGAAATGTCACGTACTAACCATATCAGAACTTTGCAAAAGAGAAAATAAATCTTTAGCAGAAAAAGAAAAATTGCACATTAGAACTCCCCAGGCTATTTCAGCTGAAATATAGTCTAAGAACAACTTAGCAAAGACAACTTATGAAAACTACAATAAAAACTATTCAAGTGCAACGTTCTAAATCTAATTAACACCCGAATAGTCAAACTGCTACTGGGACTAAAAGGATGCTAATTCTTGCAAAACTCAAATGTTGTTAAAAATCAGCCAAGACAACATGCTTTCACAAAGTCAACTAAGGCTAATTAAAATGATTCCCCATTATCTTATACTTATTATTCCTAAATAACTGGCAGTTTCACCTTAAACTACAGTCCAAAAACTAAAGACGCTAAGAAACTAAATTCAAAATAAACTACTTGAAAATAGGCAAATATATTTTTTAATTTTACTAGGGTTTTCGCGGGGGGGGGGGGAATAACTATCAATTTTCAATAGGGTTTTTTTTAAACCTCTCTATCCCCACCCAAAAAAAAAACCGTTCAAGTTAACAAAACACACCAATTTCTTTGAAAATCTTTTAAAATCTAGCTTAAGAAATCGTAACAGCAGTTTGGGGCATGTGATGGAGCCACCGCCCTACACACCCCACACAAATTTCACGCTCAGTACTTGTAGTCCTAGCAATGAGATAAACTATGTCTTTTATTTTTCATTAGGAGTGCGGCGGGCGGGTGTCAGCTGCTAAGAATGTTTCCTGCATACCGCCATCACCCACAATACTCAAAAAATAAGTAAACAAACCAAAGCCAGAAACATAACTGGAATGACTCAACCAGGAAGAGAAAATAAGGGACAAAGAGAAAACAAAAATTTGCTTGAGAAAAGAAATTAAGACAAACCATTTACAACTTTCATTTAGACCTAAGGCAGTACACTCCGACCCGACTCGCTCGGCCAGGAGGGACACTGAAACTACTCAGAACAACAAAGAGCAGCGGCGGCCGCTGCAGGAGTCCCAGTCCGAGTTCAACTTGATTCCGCGACAAACTGCGAAGGGAGTTCGGGGCCGGAGGACCGACCCCGGAGACCGACGGACACGAGGCACCACGGCTCGGTCCGACCCGCGCCGGGGCCGTCGGCCCGTCAGGCGGCCGCGCTGGTTCTCCGGGCCGGCCCGCCGGCCTCCCGCGCGCTACACGCCGCCGCCACCGCCGGGAGCCCGCCCCGGGGCGGGGAAGCCGCGGGCGGGGTGCGCGGGCCCGGTCGGGAGAAGGGGAGGGGACATGGCGCGTTACCTGGGCTCGGGCGACGGCGAGGGGCGTCCGCTCTCCCGCGGCGGTTCGTCCGCGGGGGCGCCGGGCCCGTCCCTCCCCCGGCGGCCCGGAGCGCTCCTCGGCCCCCGCGCTGAGGTGTCCGGGCCAGGCCGCCCCTCCTCGGGCCGCCTCGAGCTCCCGGGCCGCCCCGCGGCAGGGGGCCCCTCTCGCGGGGCGCCCGGCTCCCCGCACCCGCTCCCGCCCCCTGGGCGGCCGTGCAGCCGAGGGGAGGGCGGGAAGGGCCTCCGGAGGAGAGCGGGCGGCCGCGAACGCGGGCTCCGCCACCCGAGCCACTCCGTTACCGCAGCGGCGACGACGACCAGGGCCGTGTTGTTGCTGCCAACTTGTCGAGAGGACACTGAGCATGCGCGCGCAGAGACCACATCCGGGTAATTTCAGGGTTTGGCCCTTTTCCCCCGCAGCTTTCCTTTCTCTCGGCTGCCCCCGCCTCCAGCCGGAGTGACGAGGGTCGTTCTGCGCAGGCGCCCGCGGGGCAGCACAGTCGGCGGGGAGCCCCGAGTCCCAACCTGGGATCGCCCTGGCCGAGGGCGCTTCCCGCAAAGGTCGGGGGAAAGGCTGCTTGGAGGGAGTGGTCATCAGACAAATGGGCGTCCCTTTGCCAAAAAGTACCCAAGCAGCGCGGGAGAACTCGGCGTGTAGTGGGTGTCCAGTAAGTTTATAAATAGCGATCAAAAGGGCCTCGTTTATGAGGACCAGCGTGGGCACAAAAATTAGACTTTAATAGCTTGCTCTGGGGAGAAGGTGGTTGTAGCGGTTTAGTACTTTGGAAAGAGACTAAGATGACTGCAGCCCTGGGTCACTAGATCCAAATGTGTTTAAACTCTTGAGATGCCTTCTTAGGTTGAAAAGGTGCGCAGGCCAATAATGGAACTATAGATTTGAGAGCCTGGACAGGTGTTACGAAAAGTCAGTGGTTCCTGTTGGAAGAGATTTAGTCAGACCTCGGAGTTGGAAGGGACTTTCAAGGTCCTACAAGACACCTGTTAACTAGGTTACCAGCTGGGTGGGGAAAGGTGTAAACTCTGCTCTTGACTTTATACTTCTTTTATTTGAAAATTTTACAGGATGAATGCATTTATTTGATATTTTTAAAATTTCAGAAAACACATACTAATTACATATATATTTTTTCACCAACCAGGAAATATTTCTGTTGGGGTCCCACCAAGACTAATTACTGTCGGAAGGCTCTAAAGTCATGTCTTAAGTCTTGTCGCCCAGAAACTGTCTATTCCCCCACCTATGTTTTACACCCAGTTCCCTAATCCCATGCTGTCCTCTCTTTCACAGCTTGGGCTCTTTCTTCTTCTGCACGACAGCCTCTAAAACTGTGTCTTCAAACTGGTGTTCCCTGGGGTTTATGAAGACTTTCCAAGACTAGTTTTAAGGGAATTCATTTCCATATGCCTCACTGCAATGTGTACTATAGTCTAAAATTGCTCAGCTTGGGACTTCCCTGGCGGTCCAGTGGTTAACACTCCATGCTCCCAATGCAGGGGGCACGGGTTCAATCCCTGGTGGGGGAACTGAGATCCCGCATGCCGCATGTGGGCAAAGATTTAGGAAAAAAAAAAAAATTGCTCAGCTTGAGAAAGCACCTGAAGACACAGCATCCCCCTTTCAAAACTGTTCTACTCCCGCCGTCCAACCAAAGTAAAAACTCTCACCCATTACTAAGGTGCATCGATCCAAGATGTAAAAAACCTCCAGGACAATTCAGAGGAACAAGTCAGAAATTGGTGACTGTGCTGAGAAAGTGAATGACTCAAAGCGAATGGTTATAAGTTATCTTGCAAGTCAGGTGGTTTTCAGTTATTTGCTATCAACAAAATTGAAGGAAAACCTAACTATGTGATTTGATAATAGATCAACATGTGATTTTTCACAGTATACCTCAGAAGGAGTTAAAAGAATTGATAACATTGCTATATCTGAACTTCCATTCCTATCTCTCGCAATTATCTATACACATGCATCTTGTCACCTTTGCCGTACTCTGTTGGCCAGAAGCAAATCACAAGTCCCACCCCCACTCAGGGGAAGGAGACCACACAGGACATGAACACCTGGAGGCAGGATCGTATGGGGCCACATTAGAGTCTCTATTTATTTATTCAAAGGACAATTCCTATAAGCTCAACCTCCTCAGAATGTCTTCAGGTTCTGTTGCTTCCTTGTTTAAGGGAAACCTGACTTTCCCCTGGGGCACTGCTTCCCCTCCCCCCTCAAGTCGTAGGTCCTGTATTTTCAACCATGAGCCTCATAGACTGGGCCTGGAGGTGAGGTAGGCCTCCTGCTTGCTCCTCCACAATACTTCCAGACCATCCCTCTCTCTCCTCCCCATTAACCTGCAGCTTTAAGTCTTGTCATTCAGTATCCCTCATCATTGCTCTCATTTCTCTTCATTTTTTCATCATTTGCTCTTGTCAGTCACTCCAGTACCATTTCAGTCTTAATCCTAAGCATTTGTAATATATACCCGATAATCATCCCCATTCCCTGCCCTCTCAGTTCCATGACGTCTCCTCCAAGGATCTACCCTAACTCAGCCACTTATTCACTTGGCATAATCACGAGAGCCTCATCAAACTCAATAACTTCTTCACAGTTTCAAACCCCTCACACTCTGAACAGCCCCTCCTATTTCCATATTTCCCTGTAGTACTCAAACTCCAACAACTCTGCAATCCACTTATCCTCTCTCCCATCCTTACCCAGCTTACACTCCTGGTCAGTCATTACAATCACTCCCTGGCACACCACACCTTTAACCCCCTTTCCTCTTCCCCCTTTGCCGTGCTTACTGGGCAAAACCACAATCCTGATTCAAGCCAGCTCTCCATCTACTTCACATCAGCCCCCGTACATCTGAATGTGGCTAAAGAAAAACACAATCACGCTGGCTAGTTTCACTTTAATTTCATCACCTGGAACTTCAAGTGGGTCCTTAGTGCTGCCCAGGAATTCTACTTCCCTCCTCCATTCTTCTGGATGTCGTACCTTTCTGTCCTCCAACCTGTACCTCCTTCCCTCTCATCCTTGTTTTTGATTCATAACCTTGTTTCCTATTCCAGTGAGAAAGTTGAAGCAACGACACGAAAACTTACACAGAATCTCGCCATCTCATCTACCCATACCCACATACCAGCATCTGTAACCTCTTCTCCACCTTCCCTTCCATTACGTAGGTGAATTTTCCATGCTGCCAGCTAAAGCCAGTCCCTCTGCTAAGGCAATAGACCCCAATATCATCTTGCTTAATCAAGGGTGTCACCATCACTCCACCAATTATCCTCCCTCCTCTATCTTATCAATGTTTCCCTCTCTACTGGGTGATTCCCATAAACTTTTATAAGCAGCTGTTATTTCTCCAGTCCTACGAAATCTTCTCTTTGACCCACTTCCACTGGCAGTAACTGCCCCATTTCTCTGCTTCCTTTGCAACGAAACTCCTAAAAGAGTTTTCTGTGCTGTCTCTAGTTCTTCTCCCATTCTAGAGCAACAAAATACATAACATATGATACATTTAATATAAAGTTGAAAAACATGCCAAATATGATGTATATGTTAAGACTACATACATAGGTAATAGAATCATAACAACACACATGAGATTACATATGTGGCATATTTTAGGTCTTCAGCTGAGAGGGTCTCCCACCCTCTCTTAAACCCACTCCATTCATGCTTTCATCCTTATCACTTTGTCAAAACTGTTCTTGTCAAGGTCAACAATGAACTTCACATTGCCTAAGTCCAATGACCTATTCTCAATTATCATCTTAAATTGACCTCTTTGTAACAACTGATACAGCTAACCACTTGATTCGCCTTTTTTTTTAACTACACCCTCTTGGTTTTCTTCCTCATCACTTCATCAGATCCCTCATTCCCTTACTTCTTTCTTCTTTGTTGATTGCATCTCTTCTCCCAGACCTTGTAATGACTCAGGGCTCATTCCTTGGATTTCTTCTCTTTTCTATCTCTACTCACCTTTCATTGGTGATCTAATCAGGCCTCCTGACTTTCAGTACCATCTAAGATACATGAGATCATCATATATGATGACAACTCCCAAATTTATATCTTCAGCTCAGACCTCTCATTTAAATTCCAGATTATGATACCCAGCAGCCTACTGCACATCTCCTCCCTCAAATCTGTTCAGCCCAACAACCTCCCTGTCTCAGTTGATGAGAAGTCCACCCTTCAAGTTGCTCAGATCAAAAGCCCTGGAGTCATGCTGGACTTCCCTCTTTCTTATACATCCCATGTCTAGTCCAGAGTCAGAATATTCCTCACCACCTCCACTGCTTCCCCTGGTCTGTTCCACCATCATCTCATGCTTGGGTTAGTCTTCTAAAAGCTCTCCCTGCTTTCATGCTTGCCCCTTAGAGTCTATTCTCAACATAACGGCCAGAGTGATCCTCCTAAAATACAAGTCAGATCATATCATTCCTCTGCTTAAATCCCTGCAATGGCTCCTCATTTCACTCAGAGTAAAAGTATGTATCCTTAAAATAGTCTCCAGGGTTCTATGAGATCTACACCGTCACCACACTTCTGATCATTACCTCTCTAATTGCATCTCCTGTTACTCTTCTCTTGGACGACTCTGCTGTAGACTTACTGACCTCCTAGCTGACCCTAGAAGACACCAGCCAGGTTTCCAAGGTAGGACCTTTGCATTAGCTGTTTCCTCTGCCTGGAACACACGTTTCCCCAGATATCTGCATTGCTAATTCCCTCACTTACTTTAGTCAAATGTCATCTTCTCAGTGAGGCCCACCCTGACCTTTTTGAAATCACAACCTATTCTGAACCCTCATTCTACACCCCAGATCACCCTTACCCTGCTCTATCTTTTCCCATAGCTCTTATCTTCTAACATACTGTCTTATTTACTTATGTGTTATGCTTAGTGCCTATTGTCTGTCATCTCCCCCTAGAATGAAAGCTCCACAAGAGCAGGGATTTATCTGTAGTGTTTACTAAGTTATCCCAAGTGCCTAGAGTTCCTATTGACATATAGGAGGTGCTCAATAAATATTTGTTGAATGAATGAACAAGGTGTTTCGTGCTTCTATCCATACAAGTGGAAATGAGAAATAGAGTTGACTCTGAACCCTATTTTATTCTGGCAAAAATATACTACACTTTAATGGTTGATCAAAATTCATAGCATGTAATTTAGATAAATTAGATATTCAAAACTGAACCAAAAGAATAACAAAATTATATTGGTAATACAATTGAGATAAATGTTTTAAACTTAGAGACTCAAAGTTTTTTTTATTTTTATTTTTATAGGGACATAAAATAGGCTGATCAATAAAAGACTTTCCAGCCTAAAATATTACATTAAAATGTTCCGGGGCGAGTGGAATGGAAATATAAGATAAAGAGATAAAGAATGATGTTAAACGTCTTTTAAAGAAATGCTTTTTATGTATTTTTTTAAATGGATGATAGATGCATCGTGATATTTAGATTCCCTTGGATACACTTAAAGAATGATGTAACAATCTTATTTTTAAATGCCAGTACCTATAATATGCCAAAAATAACAAACTTTGCCATTATTTAAACTTAAGATGAAACATTTTACATATGACCTTTAAAAATACAAGAAGAAACATAGTTTGTCAAATTTCTTTTAGGAGGTAAGCAAGAAATTTTGAAGACCACAGCCCCCAAAGGATCTAAGCTACCACCTTTCCTGAGACCTCCCTGGGTGAAACGTCTCAATTCCCAGATCCATCTCTGTCCTGGGCAGGCAAAGGCTTGAAAGCTTTCTTTCCCTTTTGTTTTCTTTGATGGCTCCACCTCCTGTGAACTGGAGCTTCCCCAGGGTGAGGAGAATACAGAGTTTTAACCTTTTCATCCCAGAGATGGAGACAGAGAGCTCTCACCTCCTGTACTGCCCACCTAGGAAGGAATAGAATAATATACAGTATTCTTGTGGAAATGACATAGCAATTAACAGCTCCAGGCAAGAGGTAGTACATGATCATTTTGGGGTTAACCCAGTGTTTTGGTTTTTTTTTACAATTATCCAAGTTGCCTTTGAAGATCACTTAACATTGATTAACCTGAACACTGTTTCCCACATTGTTTTAGCTTTAGAGGTGGCCAAAGCCAGGCTTGATGAGGAAGGGAGAAGATGGGTGGAGCCAAGTCTCCAGTTCCTTGCTTGCTTTTGCTCTTTCTTTCTTTTCCTTTCTTTTCTTTTCTTTTCTCTCTCTCTTTTCTTTTCTTTCGCTTTCTTTTCTTTCTCCCCTTCCTTCCTTCCTTCCTTCTTTCCTTCCTTCCTTCCTTCCTTCCCTCCCTCCCTCCCCCCTCCCTCCCTCCCTCCCTCCCTCCTCCCACCCTCCCTCCCTCCTTCCTCCCCACCTTCCCTCCCTCCCTCCCTTCCTTCCTTCCTTCCTTCCTTCCTTCCTTCCTTCCTTCCCCACCGTAATAGCTAGATCCAGCAAGGGCCACAAGGGCAGCTGTGGACAGATTCCCGAGGGGGGAAAGGGGTGAAGGCAGGAAGGAAGGAATCAGGTGGGAGGGGAAGGGAAATCCTGGCCCACCTTTGTCTGGTGGCAGTCCTCTAAGTATTAACAGAGGCTGGGAGGCAGCTGAAAGTGAGGGACAAGAGCAATGCTAGCCATCTTTGTCAGTCCTAACCGTTCATGCGATGAACGTTTTATTCAATATCTACCAGGTACCGAGTTCTAAGGGCTTCTGAGATAAATCCACTATAGCACATGCCCTTGAGTACCTCCCAGTCAAGTGGGGGAAGAGTGAAGTGTTAGTAGACAATTCTGGTGATGTGGGGATGGAATATGTGAGAGAAAAGAGAAAGAGCAACCCCATCTTGCCTGCGGGAGTTCAGAAATCTTCACAAGACAGTGACATTTGAGCTAGATCTTGAGATAAAGCAGGAGTTTGCCAGTAGAAAGGGATTGAGCGGGGAATTTCAAGGCAGAGAAAACAGCCTAGAGATGTGGAAGTGGTTGGTGTGTTTGTAAATGATTTAAAGAAATTTCAATATGTAGCCACAGATATATTTGGCCATATACAAAACAAAACATAATATACTACTTATAAGAGGTTACTTACTGTGGCATTGTTTGCCGTAACAGGCTGTTGGGAATAACTCAAATGCTTAGCAAAAGGAGGCTGGATAAATAAATTATGGCGCATCCATACAAAGGAACACTATATAACTGTCAGAGTAAAGTTTTCTGCTGTACCTGTATGGAAAGATCTCCAAGGTTTACTGCCAAATGACAAAGCAAGACCCAGGACAATGTGTATATTATGCTATCTTTTCTGTTAAAAAGGAGAAAAAGTAATGTGTATTTATGACAGCTGTGGTTGTGTGGAATGGAGTGGGAAGTGGGCAGATGGGGGATGGGTGGGAGGAAAGTTTTCACTGTACACTTTCTTTTGTTTTTGAACCATGTGAATGTATTCCCTATTCAAAAAATTAAATTGAAACTTGTTTGCAACTTGAAATTGAAAGCGACTGGAACTTATCTTCTTCTTCCTCTCCTATAAGACTCAGTGATCCTCTAGGACCCCTGATGTTTTTCAAGGTTGAGCACGCTTTCTTTCTGCTCCCAGACTAGGCTGTGAGTTCCCTGAGGACAGAGGTTCTCTTCTCTCACTCCCTCCAGAGTGCCTAACACTGGGCCTTGCATGGAATGTTAGAATATTTGTTGAGTGAATGCACGGAGGGGAGAGGTGGGAGATGAGGCTGGGAAGATAGATTCGGGGCCAGCCTATGAAGGAAGACATGTTGATGAGTTGAACAATGGAAGACAGGTATGTTTCGGTTTTTTTTTTTTTACAGTTTTATTGAGGTATAATTTTACATTTACAAACTTTTTTAGGTAGAGAGATGAATTTGGGTAAATGCATACATCGTATAACCTCCACCACAATCCAGTTTTAGAACACTTTCATCACTCCAAAATGTTCCCTTCTGTCCCTCTGCAGTCAATCTTCACCTCCGTACTCCAGACCCCAGGTAACCACTGACATGCCTCCTGTTGCTAAGGTTTTGGTTTTTCTAGAATCTCATATAAATGAAATCTTACAGTATGCAGATTTTTGTATCTGGATTCTTTCACTCAGTTGTTTAGGAGATCCAAAATGTTATTGTGTGTATCAGTAGTTAGTTCCTTTTTACTGTTCAGTAGTAGTATGTTGTATGTATATGCAAATCCATAGAAACAGAAAGTAGATTAGTGGTTGTCTGGGGATAGGAGAGAGGGGAATTGGGAAATATATGGTTTCTTTTTGGGGTGATGGAAATGTTCTGGCATTAGATGATGCTGATGGTTGTACAAAATTGTGACTGTACTAAAAGACACAGAATTGTACACTTTAAAATATTAAAACTCATAGAAACAGAGAGTAAAGTGGTGTTTGACAGGGGCTGGGGGGCAGGGGAAGTAGGGAGATGTTGGCCAAAAGTACCAGTTTCTAATTATAAGATGAATAAGTTCTGGGGACCTAATAGTATATGCCGACTATTGTTAACAATACTGTATTGTATACTTAAAAGTTGCTAAGAGAGTAGATCTTACATGTTCTCACCACAGAAGAAAAAACAATGTAATTATGTGAGGTGATAGATTTATTAACCTTATAATGGTAATCATTTTGTGATATATACATGTATCAAATCATCACTTCGTACACTTGAAACTTAAATGATGTTATATATCAATTATATCTCAATAAATGGGGGGGAAAATAAAATGGTGAATTTTCTTTTTTTTTTGGCTTGTGGGATCTTAGTTCCCCCACCAGGGATTGAACCCGGGGTCCCAGCAGTGGAAGCACTGAATCCTAACCACTGGACAGCCAGGGAATTTCCAAAATGGTGAATTTTATGTTACATAAATTTAGGTAAGCATCACTATCATGTTTACTAAGCAAATAGTCCTTGGAGGCAGACTGACTTGGTTCAGGTCCCCATTTCACTCCTTACATTGGACAAATTATTCCAAGCCTCAGTTTCTTCATCTGTGAAACGGGGGTAAAAAGACAGCCTTTGTCACAGAGCTGTAGGGAGGACTTAATGAGATAATGCATGTAAAGCACTTAGCATGGTACCAGCAAGCTCCTAATCAGTAATAGCTACTTTTTAATCCACCCACACCTGTCCTGTCTCAAGTCTCAATCTACAGGTGGTTAAACTGAACCATCAGGAGATTTAAAAAACTTGTCCCCATGTTGAGGGACATTCTATAAGAGTGGGCCTCTCACTGTTGTGGCCTCTCCCATTGCGGAGCACAGGCTCTGTACACGCAGGCTCAGCGGCCATGGCTCACGGGTCCAGCCGCTCCGCGGCATGTGGGATCTTCCGGGACCGGGGCACGAACCCGCGTCCCCTGCATCGGCAGGCGGGCTCTCAACCACTGCGCCACCAGGGAAGCCCGAGAACTGATCTTTATTTTTTCAAAAATGTCAATATCATGACAGACTAAAGAATGGTTCTAGATTGAAGGAGACTCAATAGACATGACAACTAAACTCTACGCGTGATTCTGAATTGGGTGTGGGGAAAAAATTGCTATCGAGGACATTAGCGGGACAATTGACAAAATTGTAATATGGGCAACAGAATCAATGTTAGATTTCCTGATTTTGATGACTGTAGTGTGTAGGGCCAGGACTAGGTGTGGCAAGCAAGGCTCCTAGTGTGCAGAATTTAAGGAAGCCCCCTTGGGATCACTCACTCCCAGGCCTTGCTTGCCTCCCCCTGGATCTGGCCCTGGTGTTGTGATGATGTAAGAGAATGTCCTTGTTCTTAGGAAGTACACACTGAAGTATTAAGGGGGAAGGCATACCAGTGTATGCAACTAACCCTCCAAGAGTTCAGAAACATTAATAATATTTATATAGGTAGAGAGAGAAAATATTAAAGCATATGTGGCAAAATGTTAACATTATAATTGGTGAATAGGGATAAAGGTATACAGAAGTTCTTTGTACTATTCTTGCAAGGTTTCTGTAAGTTGAATTTTTTAAGTCACTTGCCCATGTGATAAAGTTCCTTTAGCAGCAGAGCTGGAATTTGAACTCTGTAGGCCCCAGCCCACCACACACTGTACTGTATGGAGCTGCCCGGTGACCCTTATAGTTATAAGCTGAAGCCAGGGCCTTGGAGGGCCTTCTGACCAGGTGCCTTAGGAAGGAGGTGGACCAGGTGCTTTAGAGCAGTGTTTCTCCAACTTTTAACATGCACACAAATCACTTGGGGATCTTGTTAAAGTGCAGATTCTGATTCAGTGGATCCCAGGTGGGGCTGGAGTGTCTACATTTCTAACAAGTTCACAAATGAGGCTGATACTGCTGCTCCCTGGATCAGAGTTCCAGAGGCAAGGTAGACTCTAGGGCCCAGAACTATAGGGGCTAAAATGCAAATTTTAGGGCTTCCCTGATGGCGCAGTGGTTGAGAGTCCGCCTGCCGATGCAGGGGACACGGGTTCGTGCCCCGGTCCGGGAAGATCCCACATGCCGCGGAGCGGCTGGGCCCGTGAGCCATGGCCGCTGAGCCGGCACGTCCAGAGCCTGTGCTCCGCAATGGGAGAGGCCACAGCAGTGAGAGGCCTGCGTACCACAAAATAAATAAATAAATAAAATAATAATAAAATAAAATGCAAATTTTATTGGGGAGGGGAATAATGGTAAGGAACATTTAGTAGACAGTCCACAGTTATGATTCTATGCACTTCAAATGGTTTTCAGTCATAAGGTCAGCTTTCTTTTTTCAAACATCCTTTCATTCAATGTACATGCAGAGTGAGCCTACTGGATGCCATACTTTAGAGTAAGGAATTGAATGGTGATGAACATTAACTGAAAGGGTTATAATTTATCCAGTCTTTCCCCTTCCCTAGGAGACTCCAAATCAGCCTTAAATCTAGACAGTTTTTAGCCCAACAAGTGAACTTGGCATCTAACAGTCTCACAAAGCATCGAGCTGATCTCCCTGTGCTATGCAGCTGCTTCCCACTAGCTATCTGTTTTACATTCGGTAGTGTATATATGTCCATGCCACTCTCTCACTTCGTCCCAGCTTACCCTTCCCCCTCCCCATGTCCTCAAGTCACAGGCACAAGAGGGAACATTGCAGGCAGGGAGTGCTATAAATGATGATATCATCAAAAGCAAAAACAAACAAACAAAAAAGAGTTGGCATTTGTGCTATGGTATCATTTTAGGGATGTAAGAATTTTATAATGAATATTTGTACAAAGGGATTGTAGCTTTCAGCTCTAAGGGGGAAACTATTATACCTTAACATCACCAACATCTTTTATTTTTGAAGCATTTTTCCTGGGAGACAACCTTGAGGAAAATCATTAGCTTTACCTTGAACCAAAACTACAGTTACTATTTTCTTAGAGATTTGAGGATAATCAAGTGGCACCTTTTAGAGGGGAGGTACTTGAAGGAGAAGAAGGATGCTGTGAGCATCTCAGCAGCACACACCCCACATCTAACCCTCAGGAAGGAGCCATGTGAAGGGTAAGGACACCTGGTTCCAAGACTCAGCCCTTCAGTCCCCCTCTTCCAAGAAAAGGAGGCCGGCAGAGCCCTCACCTCTCTGAGGCTCCCAGAACACTTGCCACCGCTCTGAGCGTTTTCTTTCCCTTTTTCCCAGTGGCAGCTGCTGCCTCTCTGCTTTTGCTTCTTCCCCTTTCCTTTGCCTGGCTGACTTTCACTTCCCTGGCACTTCTGCTAAGCTGCACCCAGCTGCTGCCTTTTTTTTTTAACATCTTTATTGGAGTATAATTGCTTTACAACGGTGTGTTAGTTTCTGCTGTATCACAAAGTGAATCAGCTATACATATACATATATCCCCGTTTCCCCGTGCTCTTGTGTCTTCCTCCCACCCTCCCTATCCCGCCCCTCTAGGGGGTCACAAAGCACCGAGCTGATCTCCCTGTGCTATGCGGCTGCTTCCCACTAGCTATCTATTTTACATTTGGTAGTGTATATATGTCCATGCCACTCTCTCACTTCATCCCAGCTTCCCCTTCCCCCTCCCATGTCCTCACGTCCATTCTCTACGTCTGCATCTTTATTCCTGTCCTGCCCCTAGATTCTTCAGAACCTTTTTTTTTTTTTAGATTCCATATATATGTGTTAGCATATGGTATTGGTTTTTCACTTTCTGACTTACTTCACTCTGTATGACAGTCTCTAGGCCCATCTACCTCATTACAAATAACTCAATTTTGTTTCCCTTTATGGCTGAGTAATATTGCATTGTATATATGTGCCACATCTTCTTTATCCATTCACCTGTCGATGGACACTTAGGTTGCTTCCATGTCCTGGCTATTGTAAGTAGAGCTACAATGAACATTGTGGTACGTGACTCTTTTTGAATTATGGTTTTCTCCAAAATATACAAGCAGCTCATGCAGCTCAGCTGCTACCTTTTAACTGTCCCCACACTTCCTGCCCTCCGCTCCCTCCCTGCCTATGGCTACCCAGAGCTTGCCAGAGCCTGGCCTGCAAGGTGAACCTGGTGGAGAAGCACTGCAGGATCCGGGGTCTGCTCCTAAGTTGCGAGGGGGCCACAGCCCTTTCTGAGGCCGCGCAAGACTCCTCCATTGCTGGGTACCTGCATATCCACGTACGTATCTTTAATCGCCAAGGAAATGAGAAGGCCCTGGAGGCCACTGGTGGTCAGAGCTGTTTCCTCTCGCTCCTCTTCAGGGATGCTGGTTATCAGGTCAGCTCCTACCTGGTTCAACAATAACACCTATCCTCTCTAAAAAAGATGCCCTGGCTCAGAAGCCCCCTCCAGCCTGGACGCCCATCTGCCCTCCCCAGCACATAGATAAATGGCTTTGCAGGGGACCTTTCTGGTCTGAACTTGCCTGAGGCTATGCTGGTTAGTTAGAATGCAGGTCCTAAATCCTATCCTAACCACAGTCCACAAAGTCCCCTGGGATAGGGTTCTTTGTTGGAGGGTTTGACCCAAAGGCCCTGGAAGGCAGGCTCATGCCCTCCTCCCCTACAGCCTGCCCTAACTGCTCCCCCAGGGGGCAAATCAGAACTGATTCTTCAGCAAAGGAAAAAGCCACAGTGGGCAATCACAGGCCAGGCCTAGGGTTTGCCTACCTCCCTTCCCCACTTTTCCAACTCTCAGTCATCCGTAGGGCCCAACCCTCTGTCTACCAGTGACTCCGTCTCAGCTGATCTCATCCAAAAAACCACAAGCCCCCAACTGGCACCTAACTTCCTACCATCTTGTGTGTTTGCATTCTCCTTCATTAGGAGACAATAAAATAGCGGTGGGCGTTATGGATGAGCTTTGGAGTCAAGGGACCTATGTTCAAATCCTTCTCCATCACTGTGTTCCTAGGCAAGTTACTGAATCTTCTCAGCTTTAGTTACTTCATCTGTAAAAATAGGTATCATCATACTTCTTTAACGTTTTTTCCCGAGAATTAACTGAAAATTCTCTCCAACAAAAATTTATTGTGTCTACTGTTTGCCAGGCACTGCTCTAGATGGGGATGTAGTGGTGTATGAGACAAATTCTTTGTCTGTAAAGCACTTACATTCTACAGACAAACGTAGCCAAACAAATAATATAATATTAAATAGTGCTTTTTTCTTTCAAAAAGATCATAGAGAATGACTAGATTTGGAAACAGGGTGGAGTAGTATTTTAAATAGGGTGATTAGGGAAGGTTGTCTGAAGAGGTGACATCTGAGCAGACCTGAGGTGTAAAGGAGTGAGCTATGCAAAAATCTGGGGAGAGCAGGTATAAAGATCCTGAAGTAGAAATGAGCCTAGTGTGTTAATGTAACAACAGTAGGATCAGTGCAGATAGGACAGGGTAAGAGAGAGGAGCAAGGATGGAGATAAGATCAAAGAGGTAATACATGTGGGAAAGAGTTAGCATGTAGTAAGTGCTCCATAATTATTCTTGAAGGGAGCTCATTTTCCTAATAAGGCTGTATGCTCTTGAGGGCATTCATACTGAACAAATATTTACTGAGTGCCTACTAGGTGTCAGCTACAGTGCTCCCAGATAGGGATATAATAATGAACAAGACAGTCGGGGTAGAGAAAAATAATAAGAAAATGAGCAGGGTGCAGTGCAGGATTGCAACCTTAGGAGCTGAACTTGGACTCAAGGGCATCCTGATGCTTGCCATGCTCTTATACAGCACTGCTTAGGGAAGTGCCCAGTGAATCATTATTTGAATATTAAGAGATGGAAAAAGAGATACAGGGTAAATATGAACCAAAAGAACTCCATTTAATATGACTCAATATAGACCTTAAAGTAGAAAACATCCTAAGGGACAAAGAGGACTTCATATGCAGTATAGACTGAGAAGCTATAAAGATGATAAAATATATGCACCTAACAATATCACTTCAAAAAAATATAAAGCAACAATTGATAGAAGAATCAACAACCGTAATTGGACATTTAATATAGAGATCTTCCTTTACTTACTGTGGGGTTATATCCTGATAAAAAGTTGAAAACACGTTTAATACACCTAAACTATTGATCATAGCTTAGCCTAGCCTACCTTAAGCAAGCTCAGAACACTTAACATTAGCCAACAGTTGGGTAAAATTATCTAACACAAAGCCTATTTTATATAATAAAGTGTTGAATATTTCATGTAATTTACTGAATACCATACTGAAAGTGAAAAACAAAGTGGTTGTATGGGTACAGAATGGTTGTAAATGTATCAGTTGTTCACCCTGGTGATCTTGTGGCTGACTGGGAACTATGATTCACTACCACTGCCCAGCATCAGGAGAGAGTATTGTACTGCATGTTGATAGCCCAGGAAAAGATCAAAGTTCAAGATTCAAAGTACAGTTTCTACTGAAATTATATAGCTTTCCCATCATCGTATATTTGAAAAATCTTAAGCTGAACCATCATAGGTCAGGGACTGTGTGTATTACCTTAGAAACTGATAGATCAAATAGTTTTTTTTTTTTAAAGTGAAATATATATATATATTTTTTAAATAAATTTTATTTATTTATTTATTTTTGGCTGCGTTGGGTCTTCGTTGTGGTGCATTGGCTTCTCATTACGGTGGCTTCTCTTGTTGCGGAGCACTGGCTCTAGGCGCACGGGCTCAGTAGTTGTGGCTTGCGGGTTTTAGAGAGCAGGCTCAGTAGTTGTGGCGCACAGGCTTAGTTGCTCCACAGCGTGGACCAACTTCCCGGACCAGGGCTCGAAACTGTGTCCCCTGCATTGGCAGGTGGATTTTTAACTACTGCACCACCAGGGAAGCCCCTATAAAACATATTTTAATGACTCAATTAGTAAGCTCAGTCTAATAGAGAGCTTTATACTCAACAAATAAAGGATATATATTCTTTCCAAGAATATATGGAATAGTCTCAAAGATCAGTCATGTACTAGTCGTGCACCTCAATAAATTCCAAAGAGTTAACATCATACAGCCCATGTTCTCTAATGAAAAATGCAATATATTTAGAAATCAATAACAAAAGGATAGCTTAAAATTCCTAAAAATCTGAAAATGCAAAAAATACTATTAAATACCAGAATAAAGATATTAAAATAAGGAAAATTACAAAAAAATGAAACACCACGTGTCAAAGTATATGTAAGGTAGTCCTTAAAAGGGATTTATAGTGCCGCATGCACTTATTTAACAAACAAGAAATATTGAAACCAAATGAGCTAAGCGTTCAGTGCAAAAGCCCATAAAGATAAGGGCAAAAATCAATGATATTTGATAATGGTGGGGGAGAGGAAAGAAAAGCATAAATATGAATAGCAAAATCAAAAAATTATTTGTTGAAAAGAAGGATAAAGGAAATGAGTATATTAGTGTCATTGAGAACTGAGATTTTGACATGGCAGAAAGGAGATATACAAGATATACAAGATATAAGATGGATGTATATACAAGATATACAAGATATAAGATGGATGAGGTTACATACTTCTGAACTTGAATTGAAAGTATGTGGGGCTTCCCTGGTGGCACAGTGGTTAAGAATCCACCTGCCATTGCAGGGGACACGGGTTCGAGCCCTAGTCCAGGAAGATCCCACATGCTGCAGAGCAACTAAGCCTGTGCACCACAACTACTGAGCCTGCGCTCTAGAGCCTGTGAGCCACAACTACTGAGCCCCTGTGAGCCACAACTACTGAGCCCCCATGCCACAACTACTGAAGCCCGTGCGCCTAGAGTCCGTGCTCCGCAACAAGAGAAACCATTGCAATGAGAAGCCTGTGCACCGCAATGAAAGAGTAGCCCCGGCTTGCCGCAGCTAGAGAAAGCCCACGCACAGTAATGAAGACCCAACACAGCCAAAAATAAATAAAATAAATTTTAAAAAGAGGCCAAATTCACAAATTTTAAGGGGAAAAAAATCCATAGATTTGATGAAATCAAAATTAAATATTTCTGTCCTATGGAGGCCATCATAAATGGAACTAACAGACAAGTGGTCAGTTGGGAAAAGTTATTTGTAATGTTCAAAATCAACACAAAATAAATACTTATAATATTCAAAAAACTCCTTTAAGATAGCTTTAAGGAAAAGACAGGGAATCTGACAAAACTAAATGAGCATAGGATAGGAAGAGGCAATTCACAGGAGAAACCTGAATTACTAATAAGTCTACTAAGAGATGTTTAACCTCATTAGTAATCAGTGAAATGTAAATCAAAACTAAATACCATTTTACACCTCTCAGATTGGAGAAAAGAAAATCAGATGCCATTAACTGCTGGCAGTGGGTGGGGCGACAGGACGCTTAAGGTGCTCCCGATGGGAGTGTAAGTGACTGCTCCTGGCGTGGTCATCCAGGAGAGCCCTGGGCATTACTGCGTGAGGATAAGGCTGGGTAGCCCTAAACCCCAGCAGTTCCACTCTTGAGCTTATCCTCAAAAGAAACTTAAGGTTGTTGTGAGAATCAAATGAGCTACATTCAGGAATCAAAGATTAGTTTTTTTGCCCCGTCCCTTTTTGGCAAACTCTTATTTCCAAGTGGCTCTCAGACTTTTTCACCTGGATGTATGTAATGAAGTTGGCAAAAGGGATCTAGAAAGGGAATACCCTTTCACAAGATGACTGATTGCCAGCACTTGTCAGTCACTTCCTGGTTAACAATCATAGGAGCAACAACACTTTACACCCTTTGGGCACTTAAAAATTTGCTAAGCATTTTTGCACGTGTGATCTCATGTCAGCTATTCAATACTTCTGTGAGGAAGGTGCCATTAACATTTTAAATTAATTTGTTAAATTAAAATAAAATTTTTTAATTGAAATATAGTTGATTTACAATATTTTTTTAGTTGCAGGTGTACAGCAAAGTGATTCGGTTATGCTTATATATGTATATATCTGCATTCTTTTCCATTACAGTTTATTACAAGATACTGAATATAGGTCCCTGTGCTATACAGTAAATCATTGTTGTTTACCTTTTTTTTTTTTTTTTTTTTTGTGGTACGCAGGCCTCTCACTGTTGTGGCCTCTCCCGTTGCGGAGCACAGGCTCCAGACGCGCAGGCTCAGCGGCCATGGCTCACGGGCCCAGCCGCTCCACGGCACGTGGGATCTTCCCGGACCGGGGCACGAACCCGTGTTCCCTGCATCGGCAGGCGGACTCCCAACCACTGCGCCACCAGGGAAGCCCTGTTTATCTATTTTATATATGGTAGTGTGCATCTGTTAATCCCATACTCCCAATTTATCCCTGCCCCTTCCCCTTTGGTAACCATAAGTTTGTTTTCTATGTCTGTGAGTCTGTTTCTGTTTTATAAATAAGTTCATTTGTACTAATTTTTATATTCCACATATAAGTGATATCATATAATATTTGTCTTTGTCTGACTTCACTTAGTATGATCATCTCTACGTCCATTTGTGTTGCTGCAAATGGCATTATTTCACTATTTTCTATGGCTTAGTACTATTCCACTGTATATATATACCACATCTTCTTTATCCATTCATCTGTCAATGGACACTTAGGCTGGCTTTTGTAAATAATGCCTCTATTGGGGTGCGTGTATCTTTTCGAATTAGAGTTTTCTTCTTTTCCAGATATATGCCCAGGAGTGGGATTGCAGGATCACATGGTAGTTCTATCTTTAGTTTTTTAAGGAACCTTCGTACTGTTCTCCACAGTGGCTGCACCAATCTACATTCCCACCAACAGTGTAGGAGGGTTCCCTTTTCTCCACACCCTCTCCAGCATTTATTTGTAGACTTTTTGATGATGGCCATTAACTCTTTTTTTTATAGATAAGGAAACAAAGCCTCAGAAGATAAAAATCCAAAGAAGTCTCATAGCTACTACTCAGGATTGTCAGGATTTATATTGGATCAGATGGCTAGGGAGCACAGTGACCTGTTAGGTTATATTAGTTACTACTCTTTTGGTTGCAAATAATAAAACTTCGACAGGAACAACTGAGGGAGGGAAGCCCTAAGGTGATGGGGAAGGCTTTCATTTCTGCCCAAACTACAGCTGCTCTTGTCCTAGCTTTTCCTGATCTGTAACCGCTCACAGCTCCTCCCCACTCTGCCCTCAGCATTGACCACACCAGACCCACCTCCTCAATCTCATCTACCATCATCACTTCCTTCCAAGGCCTCACTTAGCAGAAACCACCACGGATGAAGCCACCACTGCTACTTTAAGGGCATTTGCATTAGCAGGATCTTAAAAAAAAAAAAAATCAGGAAAGAGTGATGGGAGAGAAATAAGACAAAGAAAACAAAATGCCTAAAGAAAATATACAAATGGCAAAAATATACTATTGAAAAGAGGCTCAATAGTAATAGTCATCAGTGAAATGCAAATTAAAACTACAGTGAGACACCTCTTTATGCCTACTAGGATAGATAAAATTAAAATGACTTGCCATGCCAAGAGCTAACAAGGGTGTGGAGTGCCTGGAATGCTGGTAGGTGTGTAAAATGGGACAGTCACTTTGGAAAGCAGTTTGGCAGTATCTTAAAAAATTAAATATAGGGCTTCCCTGGTGGCGCAGTGGTTGGGAGTCCGCCTGCCGATGCAGGGGACACGGGTTCGTGCCCCGGTCCGGGAGGATCCCACGTGCCGTGGGGCGGCTGGGCCCGTGAGCCATGGCCGCTGAGCCTGCGCGTCCGGAGCCTGTGCTCCGCAACGGGAGGGGCCACAACAGTGAGAGGCCCGCGTACCACAAAAAAAAAAAAAAAAAAAAAATTAAATATACATTTACCATATGACCCAGAAATTCCACTCTTAGATGTTTATCCCACTGCCCCAAGTTGAAAATATATGTCTTCACAAGGACCTGTACACAAATGTTCATAGCATCTTTATTCAAAATAGCCAAAAACTGGAAATAACCCAAATGTCCATCCACAGGTGAATGTACAAACAGATTGTGGTAAATTCATTCAATGATCCACTATACAACTATAAAATATCATGAATTATTGGTACATGCCAAAACATGGTGGTTGGGACACCCAATTTGGGCATCTATATATTATATACAGTTAAATAATTAGTTATTCTTCTACAATATTTATAGTTTGGAATATTTATGTTGCAGTTCTTATGTTAACTAACCATTCCTTGTGGTGTTTCTCAGCCTTGCCTGATAATAAGAATTACCTGGTGCAATAGACTGAATGATGGCCCAACTGTGTCCATGTCCTAATCTCTGGAACCTATGAATATTACCTTATATGGCAAAAGGGACTTTTCGGATGTGATTAAATTAGGATATTGAGGTGGAGAGATTATCCTGGATTATCTGGGTGGGCCTTATGTAATCGTAATAATCCTGACTAATGAGACACAGGAGGATTTGGAGTCAAAGGGAAAGCAATGTGACGTTGCAACCAGAAGTTGAAGTGGTGCACTTTGAAGATGGAAAATGGAGCCACAAGGCAAGGAATACCACTAGAAAGCCACTATGAGGGACTTCCCTGGTGGCGCAGTTGTTAAGAATCTGCCTGCCAATGCAGGGCACACGGGTTTGATCCCTGGTCCAGGAAGATCCCACATGCCGCAGAGTAACTAAGCCTGTGTGCCACAACTACTGAGCCTGCGCTCTAGAGCCCGTGAGCCACAACTACTGAGCCCACATGCCACATCTACTGAAGCCCGTGTGCCTAGAGCCCGTGCTCCGCAACAAGAGAAGCCACCACAATGAGAAGCCCGCACACCGCAACGAACAGTAGACCCTGCTCGCCGCAGCTAGAGAAAGCCCACGTGCAGCAACAAAGACCCAACGCAGCCAAAGATAAAAAGGAAAAAAAAAAAAGAGCCTTGTTGTTAGAAAGCCACTAGGAGCTGAAAAAGGCAAGAAATTAATTTTCCCCTCAGAGTCTACTGAAGAAACCAGTCCTTTCCACACTCTGACATTCGTCCATTGAAACTGATTCTGGACTTCTCATCTCCAGAGCTGTAACATAATAAATTTATGTTGCTTTAAGTCACTAAGGATTTTGGTAATTAGTTACAGCAGCAGTAGTAAACTAATACACCTGGGTTATTTGTTAAATGTACAAATTACCACTCTTCTCCCCTGTAAATTCTGATTGCATTGGTCTGAGTGGGAAGCCCAGGAATCTGTTTTCTAACAAAGGTCCAGGTGATTTTTACCTTCAGACAAATTTTGGAACTACTACTATAGTGGATCCTGATAGCCCAGCCAAATTCCTCATCACCAGTTTTCTGGTAACAGACCCCATCTGCTTGCTTTGATTTGCATGTGGAGACATGACCAAGGATTGATGAATCCTGGAACTCACCTGAGTGTTTGAGACTGGTCCATGGGTGGACATATGGCTCACACTGGCCAATCACAATCCTTCTCTGTGAATTTATACATGGAAGCCATGCTTTTTCTTTGTGCTGGGATTGCTGTGCTAGGATGGATCATTGGCCTGCCTTTGCTGGCAACCATCTCTGACTACACGGAGGAAGCCCATCTGCAGTAGGAAAGGGGATAACAAACAGAGGAGAGCAGAGTTAAAAGTTAGAAGGAGAGAGAGGGAAAACCCTGATTCCTCTGAGCTCTGGAACCAGTTGCATCTGATGCTGGTACCATCCCTGTTCTTTGGACTTACAAGAAATCGATAAATTCTGTTATTGTTCAAGCTCATTGAATGGGTATTCAGTCCTCTGAAATATAAAGGCTCCTAACCATCATACTGGGGTGTTATGTGGAATAGATCCCTTACATTGTCTGGCTTTCTCTTCACCCCTTTCTATGTCCAACATCAAATGTTTCATACTTGTCTATGCCAGTTTACACTCATCTGATCAAAATATATATGCTAACTGCATGGAGATTTTAGTCATTCTGTCCCTACCACTCATGCTAACTCCTTTACATCATAAACCAAGTAGAGTCCGTCCCCATCAGCTGTATGTTCAGGCTACTTCTCTTTCTACTTCTGATCCTGTTCCCTCCTAACTATTTAGTGACAAGAAATTCTGGGGTGGTGGCTCTCTTCCAGTGAAAACAGACTCTCCAAAACTATGATTGTTTTTATTCAAAGTTCTGTCTACAAAAATATCTTCTGCTGCCACATTATGTGGGGTTTCATAGGCATCTTTAGCTTGAAGTAAGGAGCAAAGAGGTTGAATACTTGATTGGAAGATTCCCCACCACTATTCAAGTTATTTCTTCAATGATTGTTTTTGATCTTTCAATCCCAGAGTTTCTCAGTTCTAGCAGATCAGTTAAACACGGTTATCTGTAACATTTTCCTGGTATAAATCTTCATTGCCAAAGGGATGGGCCTATAGCATTACACACTGGGACTGACCAAAGGAGCCTTTACACACAGACCACCGTTGGCGAGTACTGTCAGGTCCTTCGTACAGTCTGGCTGTAAAACTTGGTGGAAGAATTCCTAACTTTTCCCTCTGCCCGGAGAGTGGAAAAGGACACTGGCTAATAGTCAGAAAACTGAATATAGTCTTGGCTCTGCCATTTATTACCACTTAGTAAACTTAGGCAAGTCAGTTAACACCTCTTGGTTCTAATTTCTTCATCTATAAAATGAGATTCATGATACTCCCCTACCTGCCTACCTTACTGGGTGATTGTAAACATTAAACAAGGTATACAGACATAAGGTATTATTATGCACTAAAACAAATGTAAAGTTTAATAATGGAACCCTATTCCTAGACATCTTTATTTAAACCTGGGATTGTAACTATTCTACTTCTAAGATTGAAAAAGTGGATTGCTTCTCATAAATCAATTGATTTAATATCCATACATTATAATGAGTTAGGAATTATGTGGGCTCATATACAGAGTAACATCAAATTTGGAATATCAGGATACTGCCATATGCAAATGGTTGAAGATTCAAAGTATGGATACGCATAACAGTGTAAATAGATGCTACAAATTTCTGCAACACATGCCTAAAAACAGTCTTCAGCAGATATTTCTAAATTCTGTCTAGATTACAGCTTTTGAACAAAACAAAAGCCCAATGGATTTGGACCAGAGATCTCTAAAATCTCCTCCACCCCACAACTGTCTTTATTTAGTACTAAATTTAGAGCAGATGGAGAAACCAGCAAGCAAGACAATGCCTGCATGTGCTAATAAATTAATACCGCTGAGCCAAACCAGTAGAAAAATCTTGAGTGGGCTCTACATGTCAGCTGAGCTACAAAGAATGCAGGGCTCCCACTTTTGAAGAGTTTATAGTCTATATAATTTACATATGCTATTGTTTACCGACATTTTTTGAGAACTTACTATATGCCAGGCACTATTCTTAGTGTTTTACTCATATCAACCCATTTAATCCTCCCAACACCCCTGTGAGACAGATACTGTTATATTATCCAGTTTACAGAGGAAGACACTGAATCTCATAGAAACTAAGTGACCTTGCCCAAGGTCACATGCTACTGACAGAGCTAGGATTTCAAACATCGCACTGTTAGCCACCATGCTAAACTGCTCTTCTAGAAAGACACAGATAGAAAGGAATAGAATGTCCTATGACTTCACTTCCTATTTACTATGAGGATATGGGCTGGGGGTGCAGAGTGAATTATTTCCTTGAAGAAATGATTTCATATTGAAAAATGATAGGGTCTCCCTGTCATTCAGTTTATATACATGCATTCATTCAACAGATTTTTTTGAGTGTCTATCTAGGTCAGTCTGCTCTGATGAGATGACATTTGAGCAGAGACCCGAAGGAAATGAGAGGGCGAGCTATGAATGTAGCTGGGGATGGAATGTTTCAAGCTCAGGAAACAGTAAGTAGAAAAGCCCTAAGGTGGGCACACGCTCGGTGTGAGGAACAGCGAGGTGACAGGAAGAGCAGAGGATGATAGGAGATGAGATTGGAGCAGAGTGAGATTTACCACGAAGCCAATGACACTTGCCTGGACCTCTGTTCTTGAGGGGAATTTTGGGAGTCGTGGAGAGTTCTAGATGGGGTGGTGGAGCCAGGCTGCAATCTGGAAGAATCTCTGTGTAAGCACGTCTGATAAATTGCCTAAAGAGATATCAGAAGAAAAGGATCTGAATTAAATTGTTGAGATTTATTTTCTAATTCTAAATTAACATCAATTCTGTAACTAATTTTATATTTGTAGTTTGCATTCTTTTCCTTAGCAAGGACCCACGTTCCTCTTTCCTTTCCCTCCTGTTCACCTATGGTGTAAGCCTCAGGTTTGGCAAAATCTTGGTCCCACCCTAGAGCAGGGAGATTGGAAGTGGCAGTGGTTAGGGCTGATCACTTAGGACCTGGTAGAACTTGGTTGGGATTTTGACCTTTACTCTTGAGTGAGATGCAATATTATTGGGGAATTTTGAGCAGAGTAGTGATGTGACCTTAATTATCTTTCTAAAGGATCACTCTGACTGCTGACCTTGAGGCGGACTGTGTAAAGAAGAACTGTACAGTTGAAATACAAGGAGAACCACATATGTCATTTTAAATTGTTTGGTAGGCACATTAAAAAAGTCAAGTGACAGGTAAAAATAATTTTAATAATACATTTTATTTAACCTAATATGTCCAAAATATATTTCAACACATAATCAATGTAAAAAATGATTGAAATATTTTATATTCTTTTTCTCATATTGTGTGAAATCCAGGGAATATTTTCCACTTATAGTACATCTTGGTTTGGACTAGTCACATTTCAGATGCTTAGTAGCACATGTGGCTAGTGGCCTAAACAGATTCAAAGCAATGTGTCCTGGACCCAACCTTCCTAAACTGGGGGGTTGTAGGTACTCCCTACTCACCCTCTGGGTTGGTGGAGTACTCTAAGGGCAGTTTCCAAACTCCATGGGAGTTAAAGCTGAAGTGAATGATGAGGGAACACCCCGGGCTCAGATCTGAGGTTTGACAATGATAATGTCTAACTTGTATATAGTACTTTCGGTTTTAATTGTTTATCTATGTTAAATCATTTAATCTTCATAACAGTTTATTCATGGCAATCCTATTACCATTCCAGATTCACAGATGAAGAAACTAAGGCAAAAGAGAGATGAAATAATTTATTCAAGACCACACTGCAGTTTTACTTCAGAGTCTATGCTCCCATCTACTACGCCAGTGGTCCTCCCGGTAAAATATTTCATCATTCCTGTTCTCCTTTTGATTGTTTTCCATTCTACTTACCTTAATTAATAGTATTCTTATGCTTTTTTTTTTTTTTTTTTTTCCGGTACGCGGGCCTCTCATTGTTGTGGCCTCTCCCGTTGCGGAGCACAGGCTCCGGACGCGCAGGCTCAGCGGCCATGGCTCACGGGCCCAGCCGCTCCGCGGCACGTGGGATCCTCCCGGACCGGGGAACGAACCCGTGTCCCCTGCATCGGCAGGCGGACTCTCAACCACTGCGCCACCAGGGAAGCCCTTTTATGCTTTTTTGCATACTTTTATTGATCACTCTATCATATTTTTCTGTAACAAAAATCTGAATATATTGAAAACAATTTTTTTATATTTCTTGTGACCAAAAAATTTCTTATGGATTGACTTATTATTAAAATTATAAGTAGTTATTATTGATCGAAATAACCTAATTACAAGTTACTAATATGAAAAGTTAAATTTTATTGGAAATACATTTTTTTTAAATTTATTTTTGGCTGCGTTGGGTCTTTGGTGCTGTGTGTGGGCTTTCTTTTTAGTTGCGGTGAGCGGGGGCTACTCTTCATTGTCGTGCGCGGGCCTCTCGTTGCGGTGGCCTCTCTCGTCTTGGAGCCCCGCCTCTGGGTGCGCGGGCTCTAGAGCACAGGCTCAGTAGTTGTGGCGCACGGGCCTAGCTGCTCTGCAGCATGAACCAGGGCTCAAACCCTTGTCGCCTGCATTGGCAGGCGGATTCCTAACCACTGCACCACCAGGGAAGCCCCGGAAATACATTTCTTAAGTGAGATCAATGAGTCTTTTTTTTTTCCTTTTTTTACAATCAGTTCTGTGTCCATTTTTATGGTCAGGCCACTTAAGATGGCTGTTGTACATCCTCTGCTAGATCAGTGCCTGCTTTACCAAAACCCTATGCACATGACTGACCTTCCTATGTATTTGGTCCAGGCCCCAGCTGGTGATTGTTCTTGTCAAAGGGACAGTGAGGGGCGTGCCCCTCTACTGGTTTCCCTGGTAACTAATGAGTCCACCTGACATTAATTCCCCTATAACTGGTAATCTCCCCTTCCCCCAGAGACGAAGACTGCCACCATGTCCTGACTGCTGGCCGCCACACACGATGGGGTGTCGCTCCAGGACCTTGCTTCAGACGTGTAAGCTCCATCCATTAAACCATTGATGTCTCTGTTGCTGACTCCGGGCTCTTTTATTGGTCTTGAAGCTGGGCAAGCACAGGCCTTGTAGGCCTGTGAGTGCAGCCCAAGACCATTGATAAATATTACTTAACACTAAAGCATGACCAGGTTCAGTACTCATACTATCTCTAGTTTTCATTTTTATAGATGTGAGCCCTGAGAATCTTGTTTTATAAGTGAGTAAATGGGGATGAAAATAACTTTGTAATAATAATGTTACTCAAGTTTTCGAACCATGTCCAAATTGTGTACCAAAAATTACGTGGCGATTGGTGATTGCCAGAGGCTGGGGGGACGGGGAAGCAGGGGGTTGTTGTTCAATGGGTATAAATTTTCAGTCATGCAAGATGAAAAACTACTTGAGATCCATTGTACAACAATATGTATATAGTTAACAATACTGTAATATACACTTGAAAATTGTTAGGGTAAATTTATATTATGCAGGTTTTTTGTGGGTTTTTTTAACCACAATTACAGAAAAAAAGAGTCAAGCCTGATCCATCAACTGATGAATAGCTAAACTAAACTAAATATGGTATATCCACACAATGGACTACTTATTATTCAGCCATAAAAAGGAATGAAGTTCTGATACATGGACATAAACTTGGATGAACCTTGAAACATTATGCTAAGTGAAAGAAACCAGAAGATCATGTACTGTATGATTCCATTTATATGAAATGTCCAGAATAGGCAAATCCACAGAGACAGAAAGTAAATTGGTGCTTGCCTAGGGCTAGGGGGACGGGAAGCTGAGGGGTGATAGTTCAAGAGTAAGGGGTTTCTTTTCTGGGTGATGAAAATGTTCTAAAATTAATGATGGTGATTGTACAACTCTGTGAATATACTGAAAGTCATTGAAGTGTACACTTGAATAAATTGTGAGGTATGTAAATTATATCTCAATAAAACCGTGTTTGAAAATTACATAGTGACTATATTCGTTTTCTATTGTTGCATAACAAAATACCAACAAAATTAGCAGCTTAAAATACCATATATTTATTATCTCACAATTTTGTAGATGAGAAGTCCATTGTGAGGGAGGGGGTTTCTAGTTGTTGACTGAGTTTTCTGCTTAGGGCCTCACAATCCCAAAATTAAGGTGTTAACGGGGGCTGGGCTCTTATCTGGAGGCTCTGGGGAAGCATGTTTCATTCTTGCTTTTGGGAGAATTAAGCTCCTTGCAGCTGTAGGACCGAAGTCCTGTTTTCTAGATTCCACATATATGCATTAATATACAATATTTGTTTTTCTCTTTCTGACTTACTTCACTCTGTATGACAGTCTCTAGGTCCATCTACACCTCTACAAATGACCCAATTTCGTTCCTTTTTATGTCTGAGTAATATTCCATTGTATATATGCACCACATCTTCTTTATCCATTCCTGTCGATGGACATTTAGGTTGCTTCCACGTTATGGCTATTGTAAACAGTGCTGCAATGAACATTGGGGTGCATGTGTCTTTTTGAATTATGGTTTTCTCTGGGTATATGCCCAGTAGTTTTTGTTAATGTGGTGAATAATATTGATTTTTAAATGTTAAACAAAACTGGCATTCTTAAATAAACTCCCTTTGTCAAATGTCTTATTCTTTTTACATGTCACTGGATTCAATTAGCTAATTATTTTCTTAAGAGTTTTTGTGAGAGAAATTAACCTGTAATTTTCCTGTCTTTTGATGTCCTTAAGTTGTGGCATCAAGGTTACTTAGAAAAAGTAACAGGAAAAGAGGGAACATTTCCTAACTCATTTTCTGTTTCCTGCAAGTGTCTGTGGAAGAAAGGTATATTTCTTCCTTAATTGTTTAGAATGATTCACTAGCAAAACCATCTGGGCCTGGAGTTTTGTTTTTTTATAAGAAGGGTTTAATCACAAATTCAGTTTCCTTAATAAATAGAAAAGTGAATAGTCCTATATTTTTTCTTGTGTCAGTTCTAGCAAATTGTGTTTTTTAAGGAAGCTGTTTTAGTAATTTACTTTAAAATTAAAGTTATTTATATCATCTTCTTTTAACTTATTAAAAGATCTGTAGCCATGTCTCATTTTGCATTCCTGATATAAGTATATTGTAAAAAATACTTTTAATAATCTATCATTGGATCAACTGATGAATGGATAAATAAAATGTGGTATGTCTACACAATAAAATATTATTTGGCCATAAAAAGGATGAAGTAGTGATATGAGCTACAACATCAATTACATCTTGAGAACATTAAGCTAAGTGAAAAAAGGCAGTCACAAAGGACCACATATTATATGATTCAACTTGTATGAAATGTCCAGAACAGACAAATCTATTGAGACAGAAAGTAGATTAGTAGGTAAAAGTAGATTAGTGGTAGAAAGTAGCTTAGGGCCATAGGGTTTGGGAAGAAAGTGAGAGTGACTGTACCAAAGGGTACAGTTTATTTTGGGGATAACTGAAAGGTTCTAAAATTGATAGTGGTGATAGTTGCATGACCCCATGAATATATGAAAACCCATTGAATTGTATGGTATGTGAATTATATCTCAATAAAGCAATTAAAATCTATCATTGGACAGATTAGCTACTCCTTGATCTAAACTTGGTTAGATCCTCCTTCAGTTTTATTCAAAGCAACACACTGGAAACTACCCAACTTGAAAAGAATTTGTTACCCAGTCATTCATGTTTTCACCCCAATACCAATAATTCAATTATCCCCTTCTTTGGTATCCTGGAGCATTGTACAATTGACCCAGTAAGACACTTTGCCTATGCTAGTTCTCAGAAAGATTGATTTTAGGAAATATTTCATATGAAAGCATGCCTGTATACCCTTAGAAAAGTTTTTGCGTATCTCCAGGGGTACAGATACCCTAGTTTGAAGACCACTTGCAGTAGGCTATACTACCTTTCAGTGTAGGTGTATGGGGGAGAAAATCGATCGCATTCCAGTAGCTACTAGCTGTGTGAAGATGTGTTCCACACAAGACCCTTTGCAAGCCAGTTAGGAGCAACACTTGGATTGCTGCCCCAGATGCCCCAGACATGGATATGTCTACAAGGTCAACACCAGTCCAGGATGTTTGATGGAGATATGGTGTCATTCAGACAAGCCTATGATCTGGAAGCCACAACAATAAGGAGAACAACCTAGACAAAATAGCCTTGGTTACATTTCGTGACACTGAACTCAGTGTTGCTTAGCTCTACCTGAGTCTGCCTGAAGAGTTTCTGGCAGTTACAGGGGGATTTATATAGCTGGGAAACTTGATCCTTCACCTTTCCCCTTTTACTTTTTTGTGGGCGAATTTAATCTTTGTACCTGCTGTGTCTGCTGAGTATGATTAGCATGCTGACAACAGAGCAACAGTGTTTCTCAGCTAGCTTTATTTAGGAGCAGAAATATTCTTTACTTTGGATAAACTTAGGCACCCCCTTCAACTTCCTTATCCTCGATGTGACAGCTTTTTAATCCTTAAAAATATGTCTGTCGGGCTTCCCTGGTGGCGCAGTGGTTGAGAGTCCGCCTGCCGATGCAGGGGACGCAGGTTCGTGCCCCGGTCCGGGAAGATCCCACATGCCGCGGAGCGGCTGGGCCCGTGAGCCATGGCCGCTGAGCCTGCGCGTCCGGAGCCTGTGCTCCGCGACGGGAGAGGCCACGACAGTGAGAGGCCCGCGTACTGCAAAAAAAAAAAAAAAAAAAAAGTCTGTCGAGGGCACCTAAATATCTGCATCCAGGTGTCAGCTAGAGCTACCCTGTCCTTTAAGGTATACGTGAAATTGGCTCAACCCTCTATTACCTCCCCATTCCATGGGTTATGTAAAGGTCAGTGCCCTCCTTGCCATCTTCTGAAAATTCCTGGGAGAAGGTTCTGGTGGTCACACCTCTGACTCTGCTCCTTCTGAACCGTATTAGTCTGGGATTGTCTCATTCTTTCACTCCTGCTGTCCTTTTCCCACCCAGGTCAACCCAGTCATGGAATTCAGAACGTGTTCTAGTTTGGTGGTGTGAAGTGTTGAGATCCCCAAATCCTGTGTGCAGCAGACTTCAAAGAAAGTCTACTTTCAAGCAACGCAGCCACCATAAAATTGAACATCAGACCTCTGTGTTCTTAAGGTTCTTCCACCGTTTCCCTACCCTGCATGGGGCTCCAGACTCCCACATGGGGCTTGGCCTTCTTCGCTCATTCTTTATACCTTTGTTCTGAGTTTCGTATGCATAGCGAAGGCCAACATCCCACTTTCTCAGGCAGAGAAACTCCTTTTTCCAGCCCTTTCCTGACTCTAGGTTATCTGTCTGCATATCTTAAGACACCAAGCTAAAGCTTTAGAATTAGTATTTATAAAGATTTGCCTCATAAGGGTAGGGATTTTTGCTTTTTTTGCTTTTAATATTAATCAGGAAAAATCCCTAGGAGAACAAGGTATTGCATCTTATAGAATAACAGGATGGCAAGGAAAATTGAACCAGTCACCACTACTTATTGAATGCCTAATTTGTTCCAGGGGCTGAGCTAGGCACTAGGGCACAAAGGGAAACAAAGTCAGACACAGTTCTGCTCTTGTGAAGCTTACAGTGCTAGTGGGAAAGAGAAACATCAACTGAATATTCACAGGAACAAAATGAAAATACGAAGTGACAGGCAACAGGAATGTGGGGTGCCGGTACTGTTGAGAGTCACATGCGACCTAGTGGGGAAGTCTGGGAAGGCTTCCAGGAGCATGTGACTGCAGAGCTGTGAGCAGAAGGCCTAGCAAGGGTTAACTTGGGGAGAGGAGGAAGAGCGCTCCAGGCTGAGGGAGCAGGGTCCGGGCCCAGGGAGCAGTCCATGCCAAGACTGTGCAACAACAGGAGCCTCTGACAAAGGACTAAAGGCCCACGTGGCTAGGGCCGCACAAACGAGTGGCGCCGTTCAGTAAGGTTAGCTTGCAGGGGAGGGCAAGGCAAGAACGTTAAAATCTGCGCGCTAGGCTCAGATCTGCATTTTGAAAAAAATCTCTCTGTGGTATGGAGAATGGATCGGAATGTTAAAAATTCCTGAAAGGAACTGTTAGCTGCCTGGGGCACCCATCTGGAGACACCAACTGACATAATTATTTGGAGCAGGGTCTTATCTATGTTTATGTGTTTTAATGTAACTTTTAAACTAAATGACACACACATACACACATAAGTAGTTCCAAATACCAAATAGTACTAGGGCTCTTAGGCTTATATAAAACAGTCCTCTGCCTGTCCCTCCCCACATCCCTTGCACATTTCGCTAAGGATCCTCCACTCTTATTCACCCGGTATTTACTGCCACCTGCCTCTTTTTAAAAAACATAATATGGTTAAAGTACTCTTTATTTTTTACTTCGTACTATGGAAGGAAACAATTTCTCAATCTTACCCCATGTCCCACCGCACCCCACCTTAAACTCTATTCTTATCTTGCCAAAGAGTGAACATCACCAGCGTTTCCTTTTTATTCTCCCCATAAAAAAAAAAAATAACTCTTGACTCATTCAGTACCTAAAAAATCCATCGGTCAGTAAGGACAGAATCAGTACATTTCACCATAAATTTATATCTTTGTGAAGACAAAAGTTACCTTCACTGTTACATCTGTCATGAACATATTTGAAGCAGGAAGGATTTTTACCCCTTTAAGAAAGAACGGTCAGATTTTAAGGTGGCATAAGAATATTCAAGGAAATCACAGTTGAATTATATGTGGTGGTTGAAAGACATAATAAAGTTATTTTCACTAGAAGGCAAAAATAATCTTTATAAGACAAATGTCTTGGAAGAGAAGTGTTAGAAAAGTCATTAATTGATGATATTCAATATCATCTGTCAATGGAGTAGTGAAACAGGCCTCTCTCATGCTGCTGCGGTTTGAGTTGGAAAACAAGTGGGAGATTCTTACCCAGAGTCCAAAACAGTAAGTCAGATTTGACCTTCAGAGAAATCAATCCTAAGGAAATACTCAGAGATACAAAGATTTATGCCCAAGAATATTCATGATAGTATTATTTATAATAATGGAAAACAATCTCAATGCCCCAAAAGTAGGAAAACAGATAAATTATATTACCTCTATAGAATGGAATAATATAAAATCATTAAATTCATGCTTTCAAAGAACAGTTAATACTGTGAGGAAATGTTCATGTTAAATGAGAAAAACAGTTGAGGTCAACCTACATGTAAAAATATGCATGTATGTAATATACATAGATCTATAAGCATGTTTAAATACACATAAAATATTTATATACACCTCAATTTTTCAAAGTGCATAAATAAAGACAGCTTTTTCTCCTCATGTGTTCTACCACTCATATACTTCAGAATCACCTGGGGGTGGTTTTTTAAAAATGCAGATTCTTGGGTTCCACCCCAGACCTACTGAATTAGAGTCTTTGGAATCAGAGCCCAAGGATCTCTGGCTACCTATGCACCCTGTCCACCTATGTACTACCTTGAGTTATACTGACTCACATCTCAGTTTGAGGATCACTGGACCAAGGCGGTAGCTCTCTAGATGGTGGAATTATGAGTAATCATCTTCTTTTCTTGAATCTTTAAAAAAAATTAACTACTGAGCATATGCTGCTTTTATGTTTAAAAGTTTATTAAAAGTATATTAATGAGGCATGGGTATTTGAAAACAAAGATGATTTGGGGTGTATTTGGGCAAGTCTAAATACCTTTAGAGAAACAGAAAGTGCATATTTATTTAAAGTAAGCAAGAACCTATGAATTCCTGACAATGGGAAAGTCAGTTTAAGACAAAGAAAATACTATACTCGGTGTAGATATGGAACTTATTACTTCAATAAATTGTCCAGGTAAAAATTATAAATATAATACTTTTCCCAAGTATTAAGAAACAGCATTTCTCAGTGTTCCAAGATGCTCCTTGGCAAAAGAGGATTCAGTGATCAAATACATTTGGGGAACACCACATATTCTAATCCCATCTGGAGTCACATAACCATGAACAAATTACAAGCTCTAGGAAATCCAATTTAAGATTCACTCTTAATTCTAGCTCCACAAATTCTTAGAATGTGTTCTACCATTAAGAACAAATTCTAGGCCAGAAGAGAGTCCAAGAAAGAACTCTCACCATGAACTGATACCCTACACTTAATCCAACATATCAATTCGTTCCACATCATGTTCTCTGAGGGCTTAGCCCACACATACTAATAGAGCCTGATTCTAAGGGCTGGAGCTCAAGTCAGCTCTCAAGGAATGCTCAGGAACAGCAAAATGGAGTGGCAGGCTATAAAATCAAAAACACTTGAAGGAACTGCATATTTACTGATATTTACCTATCAGTCTTCAGCACTTAGACAGTGAGCTTGAAATTCTGTCTTATATTCATTTATGTACTCCCAACGCAGTGAATGGGGTACCACCAATCAGGCAGCTAAAATTTTTGGACACATACAGTCATAAAATGGGCTAGGCACAGGTTCTAAACTTTAGGTCATAAATTTTGTGCATTCATGACATCAAGGCCTCATTTCATTCAATAAATATTTCTGAGTGCCTACTACGGGTGGGTATTTCCAAGAATGCAGAGGTGACTAAGATACAATCTTTACCCACAAGAGCTCCAGGCATTAGAGGTACTAGTACTAGCCATTCCCTCTTGTACAGGTTTTGGCACACCGCTGGTATCTAATAAATGCTTGTTTGAATTGAGTTCAGAAGTCAAGATACACTTTAGGTCTGGTCAACTTTGGTACTTGGCAGGCCGGGAGCCTAGAGCAGGGCTGAGTCAGACCACTCTGGAGACTGCTTCAGAATGACTGAGATATTGAGTAACTAGACCCATCTTGATTATCACTACTCTAAGGATTCCAGACCCATCCAGGAGTCAATTTTTACTAGAAAAGCCCCAGGACCCAAAGGAGTTTAATAGTATACACGATGACAGTATTTCTGAATAAGTGTACAATAAACTCATAGGTTCTTGAGATGTTAATAGATAGTATACGGTGAAATACGACTCAGAAAGGGGTTCAATAGAGTTGACAGGCCTCTGTACTTTAGGACTTTATGCCCTGAAGCAATGTGCTATGCTCCTTTTATACACTGTCTTATTTAATTTTTTCCCTGTCTTATTTTTCAGTGACAATTTCTCACTGTCTTATTCTTATTTTTCCCATTTTTAGAGGTGAGCAGCTAAAGCTCAGAGAGTAAGTCATCTGCTCCAGAGCACACAGGACCATCATGAGGCAAAGAATGGGACTCTGAAATCAGGGCCTTCTGGCACCAAAGACTGGCTGGTGATCCCTGAAGCAGTGCTGTTTTTAATGTACTGATGGGAACCAGAACTCTGCCGGAGGGACACATAGCACAGAGGGTTTCCCAAACTGATTTGATGAGGGAAGCCTTTTGACTGAATCAGTACTTGAGACTACCTCTCCATTAACACATTTTGAGAAATACTGTGGGAAAATGAGTCCGAGATACCCCATGAAAGACAGAAGGGAGGTGGAAGGCAACTCATGAAGAAAAGCTATTCTAGAAAGAACATTTACTAAAATTGTGCTCAAAGAATTATTTATTGGAAAGCGTAAACGCAAGTTGGACAGGTATCATTTTTTAACCTCCAGATTCATAAGCTCCAGCTCATAGCTCATTTATGATCAATAATATTGGATAAGATGTTCCAATTCCAACATATTCCCTTAGCTAGCTTTTTAGGATTTGTTGTAGAATTTGACTTACCTCGTAGTTCAGTTCAGTATGTCACTAATTTTTATAAAGTATATTCACAGTGGGAGTATAAGTTTTAACTTGCTGTGTATCTCAACAGGCCTGCAATATGCATTTTGGGACGAGATAATTCTTCACTGTTTAGGACTGACCGAACTTTGTAGGATCTAGCATCCTGGCCCCTACTGACTAAATACCAGTAGTATCCCCCCCTAGTTTTGACAAGAGACATCCCCACAATTTCAAAACTCCATCTAAGGGAGTGTATCACCTCCAACTGAGAACCACAGGTTTAAAGCAAACTGGAAAGTTCAATAAAATAGTAATTGGAGGACAAACACCTAGCCTGACTCTGCACTCAGTATTCAAGCAAAGAATTCAAGACTTAACGTGCCAGCTTCAATCCTTCATATCCAATGTCTCATTACATTTCTCTCTATTCTGTTAATAACATGAACAGATTCAACACAAAATGCCAAAATACCATTTTTAGCCAGGAAGGCCAAGCCCTGCTACTGCTTTGCCAACAACAGCAATAAAGCCGGGCAGAAGCTAAGCCCAGGACTGCACGGCATATTGGCTACCCTCTGAGGCAGCAGCCACAAAACATGTACACCTGAACAGTCTATCGTTTGGTCAAGTGTGGACTTGAAGAAGGATTCTGGCTTTATTCTTTTTAAAGTGATCTATTATCACAAAGCTTGCTCCCTTCTCAATGCTGAGTTAGTTCAGCAATGCAGCTCCATCCTTGTTAGGATTGTTAGGACCCAAATAATTTTAGACCAAAACGACGACGATGACGACAACAACAAACTTGACTGTTCGTTCAGTAACATATTCACAGACACACCAGAATGCATTCAGGAACACTGGCTTCATTTCTTGATTGGAATGCCAATCACCATAAAATCTTCTGCTAGAGTCACTTCTTGGAGATCTAACACTGATTCAGCTTGCTTTTTAAGCTCTACGATCCCATCTGTTTCTCCTTCTCTGGCCAAGGCAACTGGTTTGTACCTCTGACTGAAGTGAGTCAGAACGAGCCTCTTTGCTTGGCACAGCTTTGCAAATGCTGCTGCCATGTGTGGCGTGCTGTGGCCGTGTTCCTTTGCTTTGTCCATCTGGGTGTCATCCAGGGTTGCTTCATGGATCAACAGGTCTGCTTCAAAGCACAGCTTCACTCCTCCATCATCCACAACCCCAGAACAGTCACCCAAAATGCAGATTTTTCTTCCAACAATAGGCTTTTTTAAGACATCTTGGGGAGAAATTGTAACTCCATTTTCCAGAACAACAGAAATTCCATTTTTCAGCTTCCCATAGGCAGGACCTGGCGGAACACCTAATGACAGAGGCAGATAACATCACGTCATGGGAATGGCATTTATGACTTGTTAAGAGAGTCTGTTTCAACAGCACAGCAAATAGCAAGTGGAAAAGGCATCCAATTCTTTTCATAATTGTTATAAATATTTTATTACTGTGGAAAACTGGAATATTTATACATTTTTAAAAGTTCACTGTTGGCTATTGATATTAGCAATGCCCAAGTACTTAAAACATTTCCAAGCACACGTGTCAGATGAGTTTTAAGCTCTTAAGTCCCACTAAAACCTTATTACAGTCAAGATAACAGCCTTGATTCTCTGCTGTGCATGGGAATAACATTATTTGAGAGTGCTGTATTTAATAAGCTCATCTTTGGGTAAAATTAAAGAGCCCATTTAAATGACAAGGTACCAACAAACTAACATAATAAAAAAAACTGTTAGAGGGGATTGTCTGGATCACAAGATCAAGCAGAATTTCAGGCAGTTATAAATAATCAATCTTCTTTGTAGATAGGGGCAGTTCCATGTTTACCAAACTGGGCTTAAATCTCATATTAATCGAGAATTACACCTGATCATCACTCTGGGCAACACATACAAACAAACAGAATGTGTTCACTAATTCCAACATAGATCATGTTTAAAGTTTCCCAATACAACAGTATTTTCACAGGTTTTTAGATAATAAAAATACCTTTGGCCTAAGGCACTTTTCCTCATTACTTAGCATTTTGTTTTAGTTGGAAAAGAAAGAAGACATTGCGTAAGTAAAGAAAAGACACACAAAAAAACCATCACCATCACCATGTTTTCACAGGCTCTGTTGTAGCCATGCCAAGGAAGGTGGTATGCTGGAGGAATGATGTACCCAGACACTGCTTCGGGAGAGGCGCTGAAGAACTCTCACACATGATGGCCTAGCATGGAGGAGGTATGAAGCCTTTGATGGGCCCCAAGCCAATCTTTGGATGCTTGCTTCCGAGCGTGATGAGCCCAGGTATGTAAAACTGGTTAAGGCAGTGTTCTAAACACCAAATTAACTTAATCAAGGTTGATTGACTAGGCAAAGTCAATAAAGAAGGAAAACCCAGAAAGCAGTTGGTTGGAGTTGCAAGGTTAAGAACTATGGCAAAAAGTCTCTGGCCAAAGATGTCATTGAAAACATATTTCAAAAACATGACATGAAAAAATAAAAGCCTAGACCTGAGACAACAGGTCCACTCCACCAACCAAGATAGTAAAAGCTGAAGATAAGACAGATCAAGAATGTGCATCTAGGGAGCTGAAGAGAGCATTCAAATAGATACTTGGTTTTTGCTCTGTACAGCATATTTTGGCCTCAAGGATTTCCCTTAATAAACAAACTTTGGGCAAAGGAAGTAAGTAGAGAAAATGTCAGTTTTAGGCCTGGGAGACAAGAAAAGAAGGTTTCTATGACGCTTCTAACTGCTCTGGTTAACAACTCGATTGACGAGAAAGGAAAAAAAACACTTACCAAGATCTTTCAGTTTCTGTGCATTGAGTTTACCTGGGCGTTTCTTCTCCACAACTGAAAATCCAAAGGAGGGTATTCGATGAAAGAGGCGAAATGCTTTCACAACAAACTGTTCATCATCAACCAGGAGGTACGAGTTTTCTTCTGAGTCTAACACGATAGTTCTTCCCTGTCCGTCTTTGGGAGGGTTGTCTGCTTTATTCACGTGTACAGATTCTTTCAGTTCTTCTGTAGGACACTGATCCGCTGTAGGCACCAGCTCATGGACCACATAAGGGAAGACCAACTCCGTGTGAGAAAGTTCCATGGTTTGCCAGATAAAGTCCCGAAGCCCCGCAGGGCCATAGATTTCGATCGGCTGTTTGGTGACCATGGAGCCACTCTGCAGGCTGATTGTGCAGAGGAGGCCAGGAAGGCCAAAGAAATGGTCTCCATGAAGATGCGTGATGAAGATCTTAGTAATTCTCCCTTTTGATTGAGGCAGAGAAATAAATTTGGGAATTTTTCAGAAATAAAACCCATACAAAGCTACTTGAAACATGCATAACAACTTACATAGAAAGCAATAAAATGAATTTAGAAGTTCTACTTATCACCATAAACTTATTTCTTTATATTCTTCTACATGATTCTAGAAGCAAGAAAGACAGGTATTATTTCACTAGATGGTTTTAATAAGATATAACTTTTTTTCATAAAACATCTTCAAATTACACAGTGTTACAGTTTTAAGAGTACTTTCCTACACATCCTCTTACTGGGGGGAAAAAAAAAAAAGGATAAAGTGTACCAAAATGATTCACATAAGTTACCAGATAGGCCACAAGTGTTAAAAACATCTGGCAGTTACACTGCCCCCTACTGCTCCCTCTGAGAACAGCAAATATGAACAGTACTTCCAGCATAAAAATGTTCCCCTGGCTCCAACAGACTGGACCAGTGCCTGAATTCAAAATTGCCTTTTAAGGACTCCACACTGGACAGAGATTAACTAACCAAGCCAGAGCCTGCCTGTCTGGGTGAGGCCGAAGAAGGAGAAAAGGGAAGGGGGATGAGGGAGGGAGAGGAAAGGAAGGAGGGAGAAGGAGGGAGGTGGAAAGGGAGTGGGGTGAAGAACCGAGGGGGAGGAAGTGGGCAATAGATGCAGAGTGCAGTTTAGAGGGTAGATCCCCCATGGTGCTAGGTAAAGGCATGTGGGCCCCTCCCTTTCTCTCAATCTGAACTAATACAACAGCTATTCCAGTGCATACTGACTTAGGTTGTAACTTGATTTAGCCATTGGCAAACTGAATTTACTCCTGGTATGTGGCAGGATGCCACATCAACATTTTTCTCAGATGCACCACAAGGCCTTTTAAAAGCAACAATCACAATTAACACATTTTTAGTATAACAGTGGCTTCCAGTCCTAGCTCATGGCCCACCCATTTCAAACATTTGATACCATAAAAGAACAGGAACAGTTTATCGATGCCATAAAAGAACAGGAATAGTTTATTGTGATGGGATTTGTCCTGTGACATCTAGGTAACAGTGTTCTCCAAGTGAGTGTTCCCAGTGTTACTACACCAAGCCAGGCCCCTGTGGCAGAGAATAGACTGGGCAGAGGCTGCTCTTGAACCTTGAAAATCGCCAGGAGGCACGCTAGAAGTTTCCTCAACATGCTCCTTTTTGTTTTCTCTTTTTAGTCCTCGTTTCTGCAGTTTTTTGACTTCTGGAACCCTTTCCTTGCCCCCTTCCTGCTGTCTGGGCTGCCAACACGCCCCGAAGTGTGACCTGAGGACTCAAGAGACAAAAGAACTACAACAGTTGTTGAGTCTCACGCTGACCTCAAAACTGCCAAATCAGACTTTCTGGGCCTCTCCCTATCTACTACAAAACACAGCCAAAACTGAACACCAAAACAATCTGTGAACTCAAAGCAAGTAAGATAAATTAAGTAAGAAAAGGTACTTCCCACAGATATCACAGTTTCAGGGAAGACAAACATTTCATTTTTCAAGAAAGTTGATTTCAGAGGGAGAAGGAATGGCAACCACAATTATCAAAGGTAAGAGGAAGCTATCAAATGAAAAAAGAAAAATGCATGAGTTCCCTTTCACTTAAGATCACGAAAGTTACCAGGGAAAATGTCATCCATATAGGAGTAGAATACTAAGCATCCTCTAAGGGATAATGCAGTGATATTTAGTGCTGTAGGAAAATGTCTGCAATACATCGTTCATACGTAATATTCAGTTGAAAAAAAGAAGGTCACACCAAGTATAGTTTGATTCCATTTATGCAAAATTATACACACACACAAATACACCTACACCATTACCATATCTACATGTATAGAAAATTCACCAAAGAGAGGGGGATTTAGGCTTTTCTTATTTATATTTTTCTGCTTTGTTTGAACTTTTACAACGAGCATGTATACTTATTATAATCATTTTTAAAATTATACTTTTATAATACTTTTTGTAATCATTTTAGAGGAAAAAAAGGCTTAAGCTCACTCTTTAAAATTATGAAAAAAGTAGATATGGCAAACCTACACTTTTTAATCAGATGCTTGCATATTAGGACCAAGGAAACTTGCAAGAAGTATATCTAGAGAAACAGAAAATACTTCCTTATGAAACCCATTACCCCAGGAGGTAGTATAAGCTAAAAGGGCTTCAATGACTCCAACAGCGATAGGTCCATATTGGGTTATTGAGAGAAACCAAGATGTTTTGAGGGTGATGCATTCCAGGTTGAGATAGGGGCTTTTGAAGCGCTAGAGTGTCTCAGCTAATGTTCTGGGATTACCATATCACCCTCCTCTCTGAAGCCAGAAAATTTTATCTTAACAAAAATTTTGTAAACTAAAGGTTCCCTTAGATTTTATTTTATTATTATTATTTTTTGCCAAACTTTTATTTTAAAAAGCTCGAGCTTTGTGCATTGTTTAAAAATATATATAAAATAGCTGTAAAATATAAAACACTAGAGAAAGGTATTGTGGCAGATAGAGTTAAGGTGGTACATGGGTACCACCATGGCCCCTGCCTCCTGCTGTTCATATCCTTCTATAATTCCTTCCCCTTGAGTGTGGGTGGGACTGGGGACTTACTCCTAACCAGTAAAATATGGCACAAGGATGCAATACGATTATGTCATTTACAAGACTCCATCTTGCTGGCAGACTTGCTCTGGAATCTCTCTCCCTTGCTGGCAGTAATCGAGCAAGCTACCCTGAAGCAGAAACCCCCATGACGAGGTACTATAGGAGGCCTCTAGTTGCTGCAGGCAGCCTCAGTCCTACAACCTCAAGGATTCTGCTGACAACCTGAGTGAGCACTGAAAACAGATTCTTCCCCTAGTGGAGACTCTGATGAGACCGCAGCCCTGGCCAAGACCTGGATTGCAGCCTAGTGAGACCCTGAAGCAGAGAATCCAGCTAAGCCAGGCCCGAACTCCCTGACCCACAGAAACTATGAGATAATAAATGCAAATAACCCACTAAATTTATAATCTGCTATGCAGCATTACATAACTGATACAGGTACTAAATAAAAAGTGAAGACTTACCCTACACCCAAACCTCTTAACACAACAGTTACTTGTTTCTATTTTAATCACCCTGCCACCTTAACCCCTACTCTCTAAACTGTTAAATATTACAGCCTCCACTCTGGCATGTGGAGGCATGTTCTCGTGAAAGGAACCCCTGTGTGATCCAAGGGAAGTAAAGCATAATACCTGCTCTGACCTCAGGGTTTCAATATAAGACAGTATATAATCAGGGTTGAACTGTGTACACCTCAAGGCCACGTGTCCCAAGTGCATTAGTTCCTTCTTCCAACAGCTCTTTTCCTAACTCCCAATCTTGGTCTGGGACATCATCACCTGTAACTTGTAATAATTCTTCACTTCTTCACAGATTAGGAATTTACTCAGTCACCACCTGCTGTTGGCTCTATAAGTATCTCTTTGAGTCTCTCATCTTCATCCTTATCCCTACTTCCTGCTTCAACATCTTCATCTTCTCTCTCTCTCTCAGGTGAATGCCACTGCCTTGGAACTGGTCTCCTGATGCCCATCTCTCTCTCCCAATATATTTGCCATTGGAAAACTGTCCTAAAACACAAATCAGACCATGTCATTGCTCGGCTTAATTTTTTTTTTTTTCGGCTTAAAATGTTTTAATGATTCTTTGTTGCCAATAGAATAAGGTGCAGATACCTTAGAATACCACAGGAGTCCTCATAGTCTGCCCTTACTTACTTCCTTAAACATTCTTATCTCTCATCTATCCAGCCAAGTACTCAAAGTTCTGGACAGCTTAATATTCCCCAAACATGTCATTTCTCTCCTAGAAACTCTTGCTCACTTTGTTGTCTGTTCCTTGAAGGTCCATCCCTACTTCTCTCCCCAGAGAAACTTCTATTCATCTCTTACATCCTAGCTCAACTGTTACCATCTCTAGGTTGCTTTCCCTGAACACACAGATACAGTTAGTGCCCCCCTCCTTAGTGCTTCAAAAGTAGTTAGAAAACACCTCCATTATTCTTACTTAGCAAATTACACCATGACTGTTTGCATGTCAGTTTTCACCACTAGACCAAGGAATCCTTGGATGATAGAACTATACTTCCTTTAGTCATCAAATGCTAGGTACTGTGATGAGTGGTAGGAATTTCAATAACTACCATTTATCAAGACCTAACAAGTGAGAGGCACTGTACTAAGTGTTGAACATCTTATTCATGCATTAACTGAACAGATATCACTGGGCATCTACTAGGTATGTAAGTGATCACTGAGTTTACTTTATTGTACAGGGAAATAAACAGTGACCACAGAAACAACCATTTAAATAACATAATTTTAGATATTAATGATGCTAAGAAGTCAATAAAAATAACACAAAATAGTAGAATGCCTGGGGTGAGGAGAAATTACTTAACCCCAGAGGTTCAGCCTTTGAGAAGACAGCATTTGAGCTAAGATTTAACAGATGAGAAGGAGACAACCACACAGAGAAGGGATTATCGTATACAATTCTCACAACACCCCTTCTAAGTCGAGTTTTTAAGCCCATTTGAAAGGTGAGCAAAGTAAAGCTTAATTGGCTGACCTGCTCAGGTAATAAGCCGAGACACCGCTGGGACTGGAACCCTGGTCTGCCTGACTCTGGGCCAAGGCTCTGGTGAACACGGTACTCTTCAGTCTGCCTGGTGCTAAGCTCACTCTGTTCCCTATGGCTGGAATGCCCTTCTTCTCCCCAGCCCAGGGAACCCTTCCTCCTCCTTTAACAACTCACAGGTCACCTTCTCTGAGAATGACCCCAAGTGGAAAAGAACATTTCACTCCCCAGAACATCTACCACCCTTTGTATTCTCTCATGATACTTATACCTATCTCCTGGTGGAAATAAGTATGTTCCTTTGCTTGGGCAGTGTCTATTTAATATGTCTGATGTAACCCACTCCATCCTCCATGCCCTAAGCCTATAGAAATCCTTGCTCTCAACATTTACAGGAAGAATGAAAAGTAAATACATAAATAAGGAAGGAAGGAAGGAAGGAAGGAAGGAAGGGAGGGAGGGAAGGAGGAAGGGAAGGAGGGAGGGAGGGAGGGAGGAGGGAAGGAAGGAAGGGAGGGAGGAAGAAAGATAGTTTAGTGGGTGTGGCCAGATACCCCAGCGCCTTCCAAGTATTGCCAGGGCTCCAGCACTGAAATGGAGTGCAACTGTCAGGGCTGTTTCTAAGCAAAAGGCCCAAGGAGAGCCAAGAAAATGAAGCAGAACAAGAGACAGCCTTAATGAGAGAGCTGAATGCACACTGACCTGCTTTAAGTTGGCTTTTCATAAGCTGTGTCTGGGTTCCCTCCCCACAGTCAAAGAGCCAGCACTCGCCTTCACACCGAAGGACCAGAGCAGAGGCACCCCGGGTTGGGGATGGGTATGCTGCGCCTGTCCCCAGAAATGTCACATCCATAGACATCTTCCACCCTGGAACGAGAAGAGCCCTTAGGGATTATTACACATCGCTGCTCAAAATCACCAAAAACAGGTTCTTGTGAGTTTTACTATTACCTATGTTTTGGTTATTAAGAATGGCTTGGATTCCTGTTCTCTAATAGTTTTCCACAGAAATCCGAAGAAATATTTTAGTAACTCTTAATCAGTTAAAACCACAAATTACCAAACCTTGTATGACTACTCACACAAACAAAAATAAATGTTAAAAAAGCCAAACCCACTGAATTAATAACTATAATTGAATTCCAACTATATGACATTCTGGAAAAGGCAAAACTACGGGAATGGTAAAAACACAGTGGTTTGACTCTACAGGGTGGGTACTGTATCATCATCCCCATTTTATTTTATTTTATTTATTTATTTATTTTTGCGGTACGCGGGCCTCTCACTGTTGTGGCCTCTCCCGCTGCGGAGCACAGGCTCCCGATGCGCAGGCCCAGCGGCCGTGCCTCACGGGCCCAGCCGCTCCACGGCATGTGGGATCTTCCCAGACCGGGGCACGAACCCATGTCCCCTGCATCGGCAGGCGGACTCTCAACCACTGCACCACCAGGGAAGCCCCATCATCCCCATTTTAGAGATGGGGAGGCCGAGGCACAGAGAGGTAGTGACTTGCCTAGGGTCCCACGGCTAGTAAGTGGCAGAGCTAGGATTCAGACGCCAGGACACTAGCTCCAGGGCAACTCTATCATGTCACCTTCTGTCTTAAGCATTCCTTATGTTGTAGCTTTATTATCCATAACAAAGGTCCAGGCAACACCTTAGTTTCAGATGTCTAGCCTCTAGAATTGTGCAAGAATAAATTTCTGTTGTTAAAAAAAAAAGGACAGTGGTTTGGGGGAAGGGAGGGAGGGATGAATAGGTGGAGCACACGGGATTTTTAGCACATGGGATTTAGCACATGGGATTTTTTAGCAAAACTATTCTGTATGATACAGTAAAGACAGACACATGTCATTGTACATTGGTCAAAACCCATAGAATATACAACACAAAGAGTGAATGAACCCTAATGTAAACTTTAGTTAATAATAATGTATCAGGGAACCAGATCCCACGTGCATGCCGCAACTAAGAGTTCATATGCCACAACTAAGGAGCCCACGAGCTGCAACTAAGGAACCTGCCTGCCGCAACGTAGACCCAGTGCAACCAAATAAATAAATAAATAAGTAAATATTTTAAAAAATAACGTATCAATATTGGCTCATCACTACCACACTAATGTAAGATGTTAGTATTAGTGGAAATTGGGGGAAGGAGTGGGTATATAAGAACTCTGTACTTTCTGCTTATTAATTTTTTAAAAAAGTCTTTCTAATAAATAAACAACTCTAGTGAGATTCTGGGCAAGAGCTGGAATTTAATTATGCTCACTAAGTGATATCTCTGGTGCCCGTGGTGAGCAGCTCTTTCTCTGAAACCTCATAAACCACAGCAATGCTCTACAACACTCTACAGTAATGCTAATATCACACAGTAATGCTGAGTGGATGACTCACTCCCATAATAATAGAGTCCATGAGGGGTTAGCACCTGGGCTTCTGATCTTATAAGTGATCAGCAATAACCTGTTGAGTGTGTAGATTTCTGCCAACTCCTGAGATCTCTTTTTCCTTTTACTACTTTTGGGCACATCTATCTCTCATATACTTCTGTGATAGGAGATATGCATCAAATAAAATAAGCACAAACTCAAACTTATATATCAATATAACCAATTATAGAGCATCCACATTGATGGCAGGGAAGAAAACAAACATATTAAGTTTAAGAAAAACTACTAAAACAAGAAAATTTGGCAGCGAGCTGGATAAATATATCATCTATAGGGGAAAAAAATCTATCAAAAACTTTTCTCAGTCCTAGCAATAACCAGATAAAAATAAAAATGAGGAATAAACCCCTCACTCACAAGAGAAAACTAAGCCTTATAAAATAACTAGAAAGTTAATAGGAAAGGAATAGACCCTAAAAGACCCCAAAAGAGATACACATTAGCTTCCCTGATAGGAAGATTTACTATCACAGAAATGTCTATCTTTTCATAATTAATGTATATATATTTAATGTAAATTCTATCAGATTTCCAGTGGGATTTATATTGGAACAAAAGCAACCCAAAGATCACATGGAAGAAAAAATACATGTCTGAGAATGGGCAAGAAAAGTACACAAAGCATTGAGTAGTGACTTAACTTTTCTAGATATTAACACTTACTACACTAATCAGGCATAAAGAAAACAGAATAATATTGGCACAAAAATAGAGGTGACAGAGAAGGGACAGTCCAGAAATAAACCCAGGTACGTACAGAAATCAATATACAACAAAAGTATAAAAAGGGTGGCTTTTTTAATGAACAACACTGACATAATTGGCTACTTCTGCAGAAGAAAGTAAAGCAAGATTCTTATTTTGCATTGTATATAAAAATACATTCCATATGGTTTAGAAATATAAATGTGAAAGGTCCAAAAAAAATGTTCAAAAAATTAGGAAAATATGTATATAACTTTGGGGATGAGAAAACCCTTACTGACAAGACATGAAACCCAGAAATTTTTTAAAACGACATTTTTACTACATAAAAACTTTCATATATCAAGATTCTTAAAAGTCAAAGGACCAAAAAAAACACCTGGAGAAAACTGTACTGTATGATAAAGGGTTAATGCCCCTAAGAAATGGTCCAAGTAAATGCATTAACAGGAACAAAAAAACTGATAAAATAGAAAAATAAGCAATGAATATACACAGGAAATTCACAGCAGAAATCCAAACGGCCAATAAGCATGAAAAGTGCTCAGTCACCCAGTAGTTAGAAGAAATGCAAATTAAAGGAAAAGAGACATTATTTTCCACACATCAGGTGGCAAATATTAATGCTATCCAGTGCTAACCAAGACAAGGGAAAATGGGTACCTGCATTTTACTAGTGGTGTTAGTATGAATTGCTATTATGTTCTGGGAGAGTAATCTGGCAATATATATTACCACTAATAATGATGCTGCTAATAGCAATATACTTTAACCCAGCAATCCCATTTTTGGAAATCGACCTTACAGAAGTAAAGAATCTGTGTACAATGATGTTTATTGTGCTACTTTTAAGGTGGCTAAAATTTGGAAACCATCTGAATATATATATACATATATATATATCTCAATAGGGAAACAACTGAATATTTTATTGTATATTCATATCATGAACTATTTATTCTACAGTTCAGTCAGGTTTGTAACTCTTGTCCTGAAGGGATGACAGTGAGAAAAGTTACAGATGGCTATGGCATAATCTCATTTTTATAACAATGCCCAAACCCCTACATTATACAAGACAGTCTGGTGAGGAAGAATAGACACCATATTGCTAATATTGGTTATCTCAGGGGTGATTAAAATGATGGTGGTGATAGTGGAGATTATTAACTTTTCTTTTAAATCTTTGAATTGTTTTTGGTTGCAATAAGCAGCATTTCATTTATTTATTTGATTTGAATTTATTTTATATTTTACTTAATATTGATGATTTTTAAGAAATGTGTCATAATGCTGAACATGCTCTTCTAACTACGTATCACCTGATCTCCCTTTCCATTTGGGGATACAGTCACCTCACACAGCAGGTGGGTGGTACATCTCTCCACCCCCCACACAAGCCTTGAGGTTATTGCTAGTGTCCTTTCCATGTGTCACTCCACATTTTCACTTCCAAGATCAAGACTTCCTCTGATAATATTTGCAGAGGCTTTCTTATTGGATTGCAGTTTGCAAGAGGCGGAAGAATACGCAGAATGTAGAAAGTTGAAAATTTAAAGTAATAAATGCAGAAAGTATAATAGAAGATAATCACTTTGCATGTGTAACAAATAATAGATCTAAGCCAGTGGTACAGAACCCTGGAGAGTATGAGAGAATTAGAATCACCAAGAGAGCTTTTAAAACATATCAATGATTGGGCTCCATCCCAGAACAATTAAACAGGAAATTCTGCAAAAGACGTGTGTTTTAGAATTAAAAAAAAAACATTCTTCCCCTGTGATTCTAACATGCAGTCAGTTTTGAGAACCACTTAGTGAAAGGCTAATGGAGAACTATAATGGATGGATCGGGCTGACGTGAGCTCACTAGTCAACTAGTCAATCTTTTTTAAAAAAAACTTTTGTTATGAAAAATTTCAAACACAGATTAATATAGTGCACTGTCACATACCCATCACCGAGCTTCAACAATTATCAACTCACGGTCAATCCTGTTTCATCTTTATCCCTCACCCATCGTCTAAGAATACTTGACAAGTGGTATTATTGGGTACTTCCATCAGGGAGCACATGCTGTCTGGCTGTCTCTCTTTTTCTGACATTAACAGCCACTAATCATTTCCAGAACCAATTATTTCATTAGGGGTTGCCAAGCTGATATTCTCTCATTCCTTCCGTAGTTATTAGCTGTCATCCTTCAGTAATTCCCTGATCAATTAGTTAGTCACCCTGCAATACAATTTGTACGGAAAAGGTCCAGTGATCAATCTTGACACCACAAAGAGAGACAAGACCTAATCCAACTCCTGATGCGATGTAATATGAAGTACACAGTAATTTAGGAGGTTTTCTTGCCAAAAAGTATAACCTGCATCTGGAAAAGGCTGTTATCTAAATACCAGTTTATTAAAGGACACCACAGGGACGGAAAAAGCAAAATTCAGTATGTAAGAAACATTACAGGACAAATGACTTGGCTTCTTCAACAAATGAAATACAAGGAAAAACAATAATAAAGAGGGGGGAGATGAAGAGATATGAGCCGTCAACCAAGTGTAGCATGCGTAGCTTGTTTGACTCCTGATTTGGACAATGGGAGAAAAAAAAGAGACAACAGGGGATATGTAAACTTTCACGGGATAGATGGTTAACATGAAATTCTTATGAGATTGATGATGGTTTTATATTTAAGGAGTTACTGTGTTCTATAAACATAAACAAGTATTTAATGGATGAAACGGTACATTTAGATTTACTTTAAAATAATCCAGTGGGGGTGAAGGTACCAGATGAAACTGACTGTGAGTTGGTACATTCAGTACATGATTCTATTTTTGTATATACTTGAAAGTTTCCATAATAAAAAGTTGAAAAACAAGCCAAATAATCAACTCTTCCACTAGGTCGGAAGTAATCAGAAGTTAATTTATTTAATCAGTGGTGCATGTTTTGTGACATGCACCATTCTAAGCACTAGGAAATAAGTGACCAAACCAGATTTTGATCCCTGTCTTTTTGGACAAAAAAAAAAACAAAAAACAAAAAAACCCAGCCGCTTGCTTTTTCATGACTATGAACCACTTTGGAGGAAGTGCACATTCTGGGCGAGAACACAGCACACGATCGATCGCAGAACTGTCACTTGACACTCTGGGCCAGTGGTTCTCAGTCCCGGCTCCATATCACGAACACCTGGTGATTCTGGGGCCTCAGCACTTGGAAGGCTTCCCAGAAGATTCTAAAGGCTGCCGGGTTCAGAACGAGTTTCTAGGCAGGCAGTGCCAACCCTGCCATCACCCAGTGGTGCAGGTAGGGCAGATACTGCCAGCCTCCATTTTAGAGTTGAAAAAAGCGTGACCCGCGAGATAGAGTGAGCGGCCAAGGCCGAGCCAGGGCCAGAGGCCAGGTCTCCAACCGTTGGCCAGCCAAGCCTCTCCTCCAATTCAGCATCAGTGTAGCAAAAGGAGGGGTGGGCGTCAGCAGGAGCGCCGGGCAACTGAGGCCCCCGTCTGGGGGTGGGGGTAGACAAGGCGCGTGCTCGTTCCCGGCGCTCCCGGGCCTGGGTCCTCTGCTCCGGTCCCGGCCCGCGAGTCCGCAGGAAGCGCGCCCTCAGCCCGCTCGGCGGGCGCGTGGGGGGCCTCAGCGGCGCAGACCCTGGCCCACCCCCCTCCGGCGCGCCCTGCCCCACTCACCCACTCCCCGAGACCCGCGGCAAGAGCCGAGGGGGGCGCAGGCCCGCAGCGAGGCCCAGCCGTCCACGGGGACACGACGCGCGCGGGCGGAAGTGCGCCGCTGGCCGTGCCCACGTGAGGCTGCTCTAGGAAGCGCCGGAGGTCCGCGCTCGGTGGTTCCCGCCGGAGCTCAACCGCGCCTGGAGGCTGGGCAGCGGCCCCGGGCATCCGCTCTGTGCTGCAGTGGGACTCCCTCTCCTTCACTCGCCCGCACCAGCGCGCTGGGTTCGATGGTGGCGGTAACCCGTGAGGACCAGAGTCCCCAAGGTGAAAAACGTATACGGTTCAGCCTTTTGTTTTCCGTGTAATGTTTTCAAACAAGAGTGTTCTCCCAGATGCTTTGCTCTGGCATATCTTTGTGTAAAGTCTGTTCTTTCGTGGGGATGAATCGTTCTATCTTAATCACTAAATCTGAAAGTGTAAGCTTGCACTGCCTTAGAATCAGAGTTCATAGCAGCGTTACTATAGATCCTGAGTCTCCGCTCCATTTCACTTTGCTATTCCAGGGATACAGCGGAATGTTTGCTGAAAATCTGAGGCTGCCTATGCTGTGCACGCACGAGCGTCGCAGGTGTGTTCACTTAGTGAACGCACAGCATTGCCTGCTGGACGCGCGAGTGAAGAGCCGGGACCTAAACTGCATGTAGTAACTAAAAACCACGGGGAAAACACTCATTGATTTAAATCCCAGTTTTCAAAATTTCAGGCTTGGGACTTCCCTGGTGGCGCAGTGGTTAAGATTTCCCCTGCCAATGCAGGGGACACGGGTTCGAGACCTGACCCGGGAGGATCCCACATGCTGAAGAGCAACTAAGCCCATGTGCCACAACTACTGAACCTGCACTCTGGAGCCTGTGAGCCACAACTACTGAGCCCACATGCCACAATTACAGAAGCCCGTGCACCTAGAGCCTGTGCTCTGGAACAAGAGAAGCCACCGCAAGGAGAAGCCTGCACACCGCAACGAAGACCCAACGCAGGCAAAAAAAATAACAATAATTTTAAAATTTCATGCTCCTATTCAGTGCTAGATGCACTGGTATTTGCTCACATGCTCAAAGTGGTCAAAGTATCCAACAGCTTCATAACAGGAATAGAAGTGCTGTGGATGTGAGGTTTTTAAAACTACCTGGATAGAGGGATCAAGATCCCATGCTCCCCCCCCCCCCCGACCCCGACTGCTTTGCTCAATAAACCATTAGATCATTTACTTTTGGGCCTCTTCAAAGCTTTTATTTATTCAAGTATTAATTGAGCTCCGACTTTGTGGATAGTATTATTTTTGGTGCTGAGAGAGTTTTTTTTTTTTTTTTTTTTTTTTGCGGTACGCGGGCCTCTCACTGTTGTGGCCTCTCCCGTTGCGGTGCACAGGCTCCGGACGCGCAGGCTCAGCGGCCATGGCTCACGGGCCCAGCCGCTCCGCGGCATGTGGGATCTTCCCGGACCGGGGCACGAACCCACGTCCCCTGCATCGGCAGGCGGACTCCCAACCACTGCGCCACCAGGGAAGCCCGAGAGAGTTTTTTAAGTATGTCATGGCCCCTGGTTGTAGGAGCATACACTGAGGTTGGGAAAAGAGGTATCAGGAAGCCACTAACAATATGAGGGAACAAAAGAGAAGCCAAAAGGAGTGATAAGACGATAGAAATAGGGAGATCACTCAGTTAAGAAAGGGTTAGGGAAAACCCTGGCAGTCCAGTGCTTAGGACCCTGCGCTTTCACTGCCAAGGGGTCCCACAAGCTGCGCTAGGTGCCCCCCACCCTCCAAAAAAAGAAACAGACTTGAACTGATTCTTGTAGGATGGTTGAGACTTGGATTAGTGTTCTGGAAATGGAAAAATAAGGTGGATTTGTTTGTGTGGGGACTGGTTTAGCAAAGTATTAAAAACTGGACCTTGAACGTTATTTATTCTGACACTTGCCTAGCTAAGAAGTGCTCAGGAAGACACATTCTACAGCTAGGTCTCGATCACAACTCAGCTAGGGCTTCCCCACAGTGGTACCCTCCATAGATCTGCCCACTCCAGAGGTTCCTGGCTGGTTCCTGCCACCCACCACCCATACACCAATCAAGGTTTCTTACAACTCCTCAGAGGTTCTTATAGCTTTAGAGAGTACTGGACAGTGCTTTTTTTTCATTTTTAAAACTTTACATTATGGGAAATTTTTAACATACACAAAAGTTGAGAAAATGTTTAATGAACCATTATGTGTAATCGTCACTCAACTTCAACAGTTAGTAACACCTGGTCCAATTTGTTTCACCTAGAACCCCTGCCCCTCCAAAGGCAACAAAAAACCCTGGATTATTTTCATTTCCAGGCACAGTATCATTTTTTCCATAAACACTTCTAAAAGCATTTAAGGATCTTTTCTTTTTTAAAAAATTTCATCTCTGTATAATGATGGTGGATAGTTCAGTATATAAATATAAAGATAAGGACTTTAAAAAATGCAACCATAATATTATCATACAAAGACAATAATTCCTTAACATCATCAAATATACAGTCACTGTTCAAATTTTCCTGATCATCTCATAACTTTTTACAGCTCATTTGTTCTAGTCATAAAATCAAAATATAAAAGAAAAGAAATTCAAAGCTCTCTTAAAAAACTTAGCTACAGGGAGATTGGTTCAAGATGGCGGAGTAGAAGGACGTGCTCTCATTCCGTCTTGAGAGAGCACCGAAATCACAACTAACTGTTGAACAATCATTGACAGGAAGACACTGGAACTCACCAAAAAAGATACCCCACATCCAAAGACAAAGGAGAAGCCACAATGAGATGGTAGGAGGGGCACAATCACAATGAAATCAAATCCCATAACTGCTGGCTGGGTGACTCACAAACTGGAGAACACTTATACCACAGAAGTCCACCCACTGGAGTGAAGGTTCTGAGCCCCACGTCAGGCTTCCCAGCCTGGGGGTCCAGCAATGGGAGGAGGAATTCCTAGAGAATCAGACTTTGAAGGCTCGTTGGATTTGATTGCAGGACTTCGACAGGACTAGGAGAAACAGAGATTCCTCTCTTGGAGGGCACACACAAAGTAGTGTGTGCATCGGGACCCAGGGGAAGGAGCAATGACCCCAGGGGAGACAACCAGACCTACCTGCTGGTGTTGGAGGGTCTCCTGCAGAGGCGGAGGGGGTGGTGGCTGTGGCTCACCGTGGGTACAAGGACACTGGCAGCAGAAGTTCTGGGAAGTAATCCTTGGAGTGAGCCCTCCCAGAGTCTGTCATTAGCCCCACCAAAGAGCCCAGGTAGGCTCCAGTGTTGGGTTGCCTCAGGCCAAACAACCAACAGGGAGGGAACCCAGCCCCACCCATCAGCAGACAAGCGGATTAAAGTTTTACTGAGCTCTGCCCACCAGAGCATCAGCCAGCTCTACCCACCACCAGTCCCTCCCATCAGGAAACTTGCACAAGCCTCTTAGGTAGCCTCATCCACCAGAGGGCAGACAGCAGAAGCAAGAACTACAATCCTGCAGCCTGTGGAACAAAAACCACATTCACAGAAAGACAAGATGAAAAGGCAGAGGGCTAGGTACCAGATGAAGGAACAAGATAAAACCCCAGTAAAACAACTAAATGAAGTGGAGATAGGCAACCTTCCAGAGAAAGAATTCAGAATAATTATAGTGAAGATGATCCAGGACCTCGGAAAAAGAATGGAGGCAAAGATCGAGAAGGTGTAACAAAGACCTAGAAGAATTAAAGAACAAACAGAGATGAACAATACAATAACTGAAATGAAAAATACAGTAGAAGGAATCTATAGCAGAATAACTGAAGCAGAAGAATGGAGTAGAATAAAGAAAAAAGAATGAAAAGAAATGAAGACATCCTAAGAGACCTCTGGGACAATATTAAATGCAACAACATTCACATTATAGGGGTCCCAGAAGGAGAAGAGAGAGAGAAAGGACCCAAGAAAATCTTTGAAGAGATTATAGTCGAAAACTTCCCTAACGTGGGAAAGGAAATAGCCACCCAAGTCCAGGAAGCACAGAGATAAACCCACAGAAAACATCATTCTCAATGGTGAAAAACTGAAAGCATTTCCTCTGAGATCAGGAACAAGACAAGGATGTCCACTCTCACCACTATTATGCAACATAGTTTGGAAATCCTAGCCACAGCAATCAGAGAAGAAAAAGAAATAAAAGGAATACAAATTGGAAAAGAAGTAAAACTGTCACTGTTTGCAGATGACATGATACTATACATAAAGAATCCTATTCTGTGATTATGTGAGAGAATACCTTTGGTCTTAGGAAATGCACACAGAAGTACTTAGGAATAAAGGGGCATCATGTCTGCAATTTATTCTTAAATCATTCAGCAAATAAATATTTATATAGTGAGAGAGAAAGAGAGAATGACGAAACTAATAGAGCAAAATATAAACAATTGGTGAATCTTGGTAAAGGCGCTTGGGAGTTCTTTGCACTGTTCTTGCAACATTTCTATAAGTTTGAAATTATATCTATATTAAAAAATAATAACAATGAAAAGGAGGGAGTGATCAACTGTGACAAATGATGCTTACGGATCCAGTAAAATTAAAATAAAAGTGTGACCTTTGAATTTGGCAGTGTGTAGGTTTCTGTGGATGCTGGAGAGGTTCAAGAGCAAGTGGAAGGAGAAGAATGGAAGTCAAGAAGTATAGAGGAAGTATTGAAGGGTTTTGATTTAAAGAATAGTGACTTGGGGCAATAGCTGGAGGGGGAGAAGGGTCAGGAGTCCTCCGGCCCCAGTCAGCATGACAGTGATCCAATAGAGGGAAAATGGATGATGCAGAGAGAGGAGAATTGATGAGCAGGGCCCTTAAGCAGGTGAGAGGAGATGGTACCTCATGCCCAAGTGGGGCGCTGGTCCTGGCTGACAGGAGTGTGGCCCATTCCTAAGCATGTGGATGCAGATGCAGGTTGGCACTGCCCTCCAGCCAAAAAGCACCAGGAGCACAGCTGTAACTGTGACCAAGTTGGGTTTATCACTCACTGCAGCCGGGGAGAGTGCACACATGGGGAACTCTGGGGTGTCAGTATGAGTGTGTTAGGAAGCATCTATTACAGGATTCGGGGTTTCGTTGGGTAGTTTTGCAGAGGGCCCACGGAAGCCGGGGTTCACTCTGGATTGGGTGCTGTCAGGAAGCAGGGACACACGTATGACTGATTATCTTGATAAACCTTTTCTATAGGGAATGCAGACTAGAGTGAGGCTAAAACTGTCATTGGTAAAGTATTGTAATCAAGCATATTAGCCAGGATGCGGGGGCTGGGGGGGGGGGCGCGAGGGAGGTTATTTCTGTGGTTTGGACAATGCTTAGGTTTGTCCGTGTGTAGACGTGATGGTGGAGTAGCCTTGTTTTGGCCTTGATCCATTGTGGTCAGAGCCGCCTTGTCTGATGTCTTGATCCATTGTGGTCAGAGCGGCCTTGTCTGATGTCGATGTTCTTGTCTGATGTGAGATGGTTTCCATTCAACAGGAGAGCACCGGCCGAGGCCTAGCTGTGAGTTCCTAGTATCAGGCCAGCTCCTGGAAGTTAGGAGCTGCTGCTTTTCACTTTCTCAAGGTTCCTGGGGAGATGGGGAGAAGGGGAGCTTGAGGACACTCTCTTCTGATCGTCTTATTTGTCTGTGAAATGGGAAGCAAAGCTGTCTTGAGAGCAAGGGTGTGGGAGGACGTCAGGGAATCTGACAGCAGGGAAGATATCAGTCACTGGATGGGCAAGTGCCAGGAGCATTGAGGGTGTCTTGAAATTGGTGATTTTGACTGAGCACGACTGCGATGTTCTATAGCCGTGTTGTGCTGCTCAGCCTGTGCTCAGAGGATGTGGAGAATCTAGTTTAAACAGGATCAGAGTTTTGTCAAAACAAGACGCAAGAGCTCTGAATAGTGGCTTTGCCATTTTAAGTAGCTATGTGACCCTAAGAGTTCTGCGCCTCAGACCTTACATCTGTAAAATGGGGAAAATATCAGTACCTAACACCTCATAAGGTTGTTGTGAAGTTGAAATGAGTAAATGGTTATCAGGTACTTAGAACAGTGCCTGGCTTGAAGGAAGTACTCGGTAAGTATGAGCTATTATACCATTTCCCCCTTTATCACAAAATCAACATACAGTTTTCCTGCTTTAGTATTCTAACGTTAGGGTCTTAGAATCTGTATGCGGTAGGGGGAAGAGATGAGAACTCATTCCTTTACTCCTCTGATTAAACAAACTAAGGAGAGAAAGGGAGTAGGGAACCAAACAGAAGGAAATGAAAAAATGGGGAGCACGACTAGCTCCACAGTGAATTTCAGTCTAACAGCATAGTCCCAAGGGATCAAGTATTCTGCAGTGTGCATGTGTTTTAAGGTTTAAAATAATACCAAGTTTTAGGAGTGCCCTATATACAGCAGCCTTTAAAAACAAGGTCATACATTTCTGATGCATATGAAAATTTTATTAAGAAAATACACACATCTCGAAGTTTGGGATGAACAGATACAAACTACTATATTTAAAAGAGATAACCAACAAGGACCTACTGTATAGCACAGGGAACTATATTCAATACCTTGTAATATCCTATAAGGGCAAAGAATCTGAAAAAGAATATGTGTATATATAAAAACTGAATCATTGTGCTGTACCCCTAACACAACATTGTAAATCAACTATACTTCAATTTAAAAAAAGAAAATACATCTCAGTAGAATTTATGAGAAGAAATTTATAACAAATGAGAAGAAAACAGTTCACACCATTAGGAAGTTTTTAGACTGACTCCTGGAACCATCTGGAGTAAGTCAATCTGGTAAAATACACTCTACACAAGGCGTTCCCCTTAAACCGGTATTCCCATAAGCTATTACCAGAAGACCGCTTATTCCATCTCTTTATCTTAAATACAAAGGTGAGAAAGGGTAAGCGATGACTTTTGCTACGTGTGGCTTCCTTCAAGTCAATAATGAATGCTTGGGATGTTATCAAAGGAAACACAATATCAATTGCAAAATATGGTTTTAATTTCAGTTAAAGGTCATTAGGCAAAGTGTAATAAAACATTAGGCAGAAATTTTACTTTGTCAAATATTTAGCTAAAATAGATCTCAGAAATTCCTTATTCCACACATACGTTTTTATATTACTACTTTCTGTTATGACCTTTTAGTGGAAGAAGTTATAGATATGGATGTAATACAATAGACATAATTAAAAATATATCTTACAATTCCAATTCATATCGACATCAGTAGATGTCAAGATACAAAGTGTATAAGCACTATTGAAACTGATTTGCACAGAGTGATAGCAGTTGGTGGTTTTGTGAAGATTAGCAAATCAAAAGATGTTAGTGAGCTGGAATTTTTGGTGTAATTTATCAAATTCAAAACCAAATCTTTTGTTTACATCTAGTACTTAAAATGCTTAAGACTAACAAATTAAATAGGTTTATGTTGTATTTGAATTATAAATGGGAAAAAGTAAAAATCACATGAACTGGTAAAACACGTTAAAAAGGACCTAAGACTAATATCATAATAGGTGAACAATTTTCATCTGAAATAACAATTCCTGAAGATAAGGTATTTAAGATCCAGATAAAATCGCCCGTCACAGAGGCCCTTCTTCCCTGAGAAGGGCTGAGGTGACACACAGCTCTGCCTCTCACCAGCAGAGAACTTGGGCAAATCTTTTAAACCTATCTGAGCATCTCTATCCTCTGTAAAAGAGGCACAGTGACAGAAGGTGGTTGTGAGGATTAAATACGCTAATGCATGTAAGCTGCTTAGGACAATGCCCGGCAGAGTAGGTGCTATGCATAAAATTTAGTTTATCATCATTTGCTAACTGAACATACCTAACGTGTTGGTGATAATTCAGTGACTATGTAGGAATCAATGATTTGCTAGAACGTACACTTAAAATTAGGAAAATAAAGGGGAACAGTTTTCCTAGAACATAAAAGGACATACTGAAAATTGGGGAGTATATACCCATAAATTTCCCCTTCGTCTTAAAACTTTTAAAAGTGTGCTGAATGTAGGGGTAATTTCCCAAAGAGCAAAGTGGAAAATAAGTTTTTATTTGGGAAAAACAGGATTGATTAAATAGCCATATCAAGGAGTCAGTTTACTGGCAAAAAGCTGTTACAGAAATATACAAAGCATCCCAGTCATTTGACTTAATTTGTGTTTTACGTCACTGAACTCTGTACACATTTCCAGACCCTGACTTTTTCTCTTTGAGAGGCACTATTTTCCATACCCAAGTAACGAAAATCATTATTATTTTAAAATCTAATCACTGGTTTATTTGAGAAACTGCTGGCAAGGATTAAGGGAATTATGCAATAAGAGTCCTGTCCTAATTAGGCTCAGATTAATTTATAAAATTTGGAACAAAGCACTGAGCTTTTTGTCCACTTATATTAAAACATCTTGACTTCAGATGAGAGGTAAGTTTTCTGTAGTAAAATTGTCTTGAATATTTTAAATATTAAGTATGTTACTTTATTTAGCTTGTCTGTGGAGGATTTATTTCATTTTAACATCTAGATGTACATGAAAAGTACAAATCATAAATCAGTTGAGAGCCAAAGTAGATAATGAATCTCTCTGCCATTTTCTATAAAGTCAGCAATGTACCTGCACCTGTGGAGAGGAATTACGATACTGGTGTTACTTCATTCTTTAGGACACTCCCTTTAAATGGAATCCCAGTAGAGAGCTTTGAGCTTTATATTAATGTTCTCAAGTATGTATGCGCAACAGAGCTGCTTCCATTTTGGTGAATTCAACCTTGGAGCTGTTCAAAGTTTGAAGAGGTTATTTTTGAGGGGTACTGAATGGGCTTGGGAAAAGCAACAGGAGCATTTGGATGAAGTATTTTTTCTAAGGCAAGACTTCTCCCACTCCTCTACTCTCCCCTTTGGGCTTTCTCAGTTATCTGAGAGTAAATAATGCTCCATACCCCTTGATAATTGTTATGCTTTGGTCTTAATTCATTAGCAACTCCTTATCAAGGGAGAATGTAGAATCTCATTTCTCCAGAGGCTGATAATTTAGAGAAAGAAAAGACAAAGGATAGGGTAAGTCATATCATAAGACAAATAATAACAGAGAACAAATGTCCACTTGATAATCTTTTATAAATGAAAACTAGTTGCTAGGTTTTCCTTAACAAGTATATTTAAAATCTAATTTAGAATTGAACAATGTTCTATTTACATATTTTCAGAATAAGCTGTTTAAAAGTTCTGTATTTTTGTTCTTATGAACATCCTAGGTAAGTTATACATAACAAAAAATAGATGAAAGAACAGAATTTCAGTTTTCTTTTTCAGACAAAGTATATACTATCTGAGCACTAAACTTAAACGCACACCACACTCAGTACTCTGGAGCAGTGCCACTCAGTGTGTTCTCTATACCAGCAGCACGAGCATCACCTGGGAGCTTGTCAGAAATGCAGGATCTCAGGCCCCACCCCAGACCCACCGCATCAGCAGGAGTAATTAGTTAGCTCTCCACATGATTTGGACATCCACTTTAAGACAGTGATTGGGAGGGGAGGGGAAGTGTGTGCACCAGAATCACCGGGGGACCTACTGAAAATACACCTGCCACAGCCCTGCTCCAGGTGGTCCAGGGGGCCTTAAAGGAGGAGGCAGAGGCATCTGCATTTTAAAGCTTCACAGTGACTTGGTGGCAACTTCCTGGTTAAGAATCCATCCCTTAAGAAGGTTTTAACCAAAATCTTTAACACTTTTCCCATTATAGTCAATAAACCTTACCCTCATTAGTTATCCAATTTATTTCACAGTACAGGTGGGTGGTCTCAGATTAGAAAATTATGTATTCTCACTTTTCCCACTAAATAATGTGACAGACTAATCTACAGAATTTCTTCTTTTTTCAAAGGAATAAAAATGACTGTCCATTGCTATTTTTCAAATTAATTACCTTTTCTCTGGGTAAAAGCTTCCACAGAGGGTCCATTTCTTTTCCAGTTTGCTGCCATTATGCCACCTCCCTTCCCACCATGCTGTTAGCTCCTTCCTGTATTCTTAGCTTATATACTAAAACATTTTAATTTGTATCCAAAAAACTGTTACTTCTTAAAATACTGGTTGGTAAGTAACACATAATAAGTAGCTTCTAAAGTATAAATATGATTTCTGTCTTATTTAAGCAAGCAGGCTATATGCCATTTGGCCTTGTTTTTTCCTTAAAATATTTTTAATTTCCATGTACACTGTATTAGGCATATTTAATAAGCAAACATCTTAGTAAAATTACTTTAATTTTACATTTTCCCATCTTCAATAAGCATTAGGTGAAAAACAGGTCTGTAATTATTTTACTTGTAATGTTAAACTAAAATCAAGATTTCACAGAAAATATTTTTGTGGATGATTTTGTTTTGACAAAGGTAATATGAGAAACATAAACCTTTCATCCTTAATTGAAAAAAACAAATTGTGACCTGATTGCTTTTTTTACAAAACAGATTGATGATATAACATACCTCTGACTTTACTCATCTGTTAAGTGGATTTAACCAACTGCATTTTCCCATACTCCAAATGGCAGTGCTATTTTGAGCATTCTTAAAAACACTGAATTATATTCAAAATTATTGTGAATCAATCTCTACCTATAGGTAAAAGGAGACAGGAACATAAAAATGAAGCCTTTTTATCTCCCTGCAGAATATCACATCTAACATATCAAGGACTGTGGAGGGAAATATCAAATAACGTGCACACTGATATGTAGCTATGAATAATTTTTCGTAGTTAATATTCTAGAATGGGCATTTAAGTTTTGTTTGTTCCCCCAAAGCAAACTATGTTAGGCTCATATATAGCAATAATACTTCTCAAAATGTTTGGAATTGTTCTGTAGGAACTCTCCAATGTGTAAGCCACATAAGAAAACTGGTCTCACTAGCCAGTTATTACCCATTTCACTGGGATTAAAAATGACATTTACTGGTCTGAACACCTGCTTTATTCATTCCCACTTAGCTCTAAATTAATTTTGGTGGTTTCAAACAATTAAATCCATCTTCAATGGAGAAAGAGTTGTCACTACTAATGATAGTTAAAGGAATGTATCATATGAACATTCCAAAATTATATCAAGTAATAAAGAGCATCACTACTGGAATAAGGGTATAGACTCATAGATGAGTCTAAATATGGCTCATTTAGATGTGAAACATATGGCTAATCTGTTAGGTCACACGCTGTCAAAACTCATAATTTATGCATCAAGTATCCTATACCCCCTTCTTTAGAATCATCTAGAAGAAAATGAAAATATGTGTTTTTCATAATAAGCAAACCTGAATTTCTCGTTGGGCAATAAAAGAGCAAAATTGAAGCAATTTAAGATATTTATTTTAAAAAGTTACACTGAGATTTTTATACACTGTTGAAAACAATGACTAGTTTATTTGTCTAAAGGTGGCAGTACTTCACATTTCTCCCACGTGATAGTTAAGCCTCAGTTTAGTCCCAGAAAATACATAATAGAGTAGATTTTTCCTGATCTATCTACTGAAAAGGAATTTCAGAGCATGAAGGTAAAATGAAGCAGAAATAAAAGGACATTTTTAGATACTGACAATTTGTCCTTAGAATTTGGTTAAATTTGGCTTCTTCCCAAAATTCTGTACTCATATCCACAGAAGTAAATTTCTATTTTAGTAGCCCTAGAAGAACTGGGTGAGAGCAGATGATTAGCTATAATAGTAAATAGCAAATACTTTGGCAAGAGTGAACAGGAGCACAAGTGAAGACATTCGCAAGTACCTTTTTAATATCTCTGATGTGGTATGAGCTACAAATCAGAATGAAAGCATAATGGTCATCTGATTTCAGGGTGCAGGTGGGCATTAACAATGTAGTCAACAGGTCCATCCTGTACAGACAGAAGTGGAGATTCATGGGAAAAAATAAGCAAAGTGGTAGGGGAGAATAAAACACAGAAAAAACCATAAATTTGAGAACTCCTCTCTTTTTGTCTGAAGAAAGGAGTCCCTGAAGCATGGAAAGTGTTTATCAGTGGTGTGCTTCTATTCCGTTGTTGGTGGAGGGCGTGACGCAGGCTCTGGCCAATCGTACACATCCGGCAGCAGGGAATCGTATTCACTTCGCCATATTCTTTCTCGAATGTATCTGGTCTTGTCCTCAGGTTCCGGGTATCGGAAAGCCATTTTATTAGCATATAGATATTCTGTAACCTGAAAAATAAAAAAGATTACTGTGTAGACTCTGAGTATTAACCCATTTAAGAGAAAAAGTATTATTAAAACACAAAGTAATGAATTTGGAAGAATGGCGTTTTTTTCATAATAAAAAATAACATTACTTTGACTCACTTCAAGACATTCATATACTATTAAAAGGTAAAAACATCTGCAGTCTCACCATAACTTCATTGTGTTTTAAAGTGACTTTAAAGTCCCCCCCCGAATTATTATCAGCATTTCCTTAATACTTCAATAATTTTAAGCTCTACCGTGTGTTGGTCCAGCAGACCTACTTGGTAGCCTGCCCCACCTGTGTCCCTCCCCACCGCCCTGCTGAGACCGTGTGTAGGAGACTCTACTTCCTAGTCATAGGTGACTGGACTAGGGTGAAAATCTAACCCAAAGTGAGCCAGATGTTTTTCCTCTAGAACTTGAATTAAAAGACATAGAAATTATTATAAATCAGGTGTTGGACACTAGAACTATAAGGTCAAGTAAAGTTAGGGCTAGAACCTATACATGGCAACTCACCACCACCATCACTGAGTGCCAGGCACGTTCTATGTGCTTTACGTGGGTATCTCATTTAATCCTCCCAAGAACTCTAGGACACAAGTACTATTATTATTCTCATTTTATACATGAGAACACCAAAGTTTGAGGAGTTTAAGTAACTTGCCCAAGCTATTTAAAGTGAGAACTGTTGTTTCAAACCCAAAGCATTCTGATTCTAGGTCCCAGACCCTAAACAGTTAAGCTAGGTTACTTCCCACCTAAGCTGGCTTGAATGAATTTCTGATCTTTGTGGCGAGCCACACACAATGACTGGTGGTGAAGACAAAGCCTGTGACTCTGTTTTGATGTAAGGTGGGGTAGTATGAAGAGCTTCCTCACAGGGTAGCATGGTGCCTGTCATCTAGTTAAGTTCTCAAGTTATGGTTTAATTTTAACTTTAAAACAATGCAGTGATACGTGGTAAAAAAAAAAAAAATCAAACAATTATGTCTTCCTCCTCCTCTAATTCCCATTCCAAGGGAATTAGATAGTTCCCTTGGAACTAATTCCAAGGGAATTAGATAGACCAAGATAGTCCTTGGTCTTAGGTCAACCTCACTCTATTTTGAGACAGAATTCCCTTAACAACACGGGTTTGAACTGTGCAGGTCCACTTATATGTGAATTTCTTTCACTAAGTATGTACTATGTGATCCCCAGTTGGTTGAATCTGTGGATGCGGAACCTCGGAAAACTGAGGGCCAACAGTAAAGCTATATGTAGATTTTCGACTGCGCAGAGGGTCGGCCATTAACTTCCGCATTGTTCAAGGGTCAACTGTATTGCCCAGTCTGTTGTAGGAAACATATCTGTACCCACAGAGAAGGCTGGGGGCAAGGCCTGAGATGGGAGGGAGTCGTCCTTGATCAAGCAGGCATGTGGCAGGTGACCGGTGACTATATGGGGCTGCCCAGTGGCTGTGGGTGGTGCTGGGCGACAGATACACAGCACTGTCTGCTCACCTGATCCCGTGGCTCCTAAAAAGGAAAGCCTCAGGACACCAGAGAAGGAGGGGGAAGAGAGACGATCGTGGGGGCTCTGTCCTATACCAACCCCAGCACAGATCTCCGTCTATTTCCCCATGTACTACCTTTCATGCGGACACACCAATAATCTAACCAACTGATACATCCCCAAATCTGTCCCACCTGTAATATCCTGTAATTCTCAAGTTGAACTCTATTCATCCTAATTCTGGGCTCTAAATTCTTCAGTTGTTTTACAATAGTAAGGTATTCTGGGGCTTCCCTGGTGGCGCAGTGGTTGAGAGTCTGCCTGCCGATGCAGGGGATGCAGGTTCGTGCCCTAGTCCAGGAGGATCCCACATGCTGCGGAGCGGCTGGGCCCGTGAGCCATGGTCGCTGAGCCTGTGCATCCGGAGCCTGTGCTCCGCGACGGGAGAGGCCACAACGGTGAGAGGCCCACGTACCGCAAAAAAAAAAAAAAAAAAAAAAAAGAATCATTTGGCCATGTGTATCAGAGGCCTTAGCATGTTAATCCTTTTGTTCTTAGGATTAGAAATTTATCTTAAGAAAAAACGATCACAAATGCACATAAAGACTTATCTAAGGATGTTCACTACAGTATTATTTCTAACAAAACGAAAGATGCTTAAATGTCCTCCAAAATAGAGAAATGGCTAAGCAAACTATGATATAACAAAGAGAATTCCATGAAGCATTAGTGATCATGAGAATTATTATTGATTTACCTGGGGAAAGGCTTACAATATATTAAGTGGAAAAAACCGCAGTGAGAAACCAATTTTAAAAACAGGCACAGGTGACTGCATGTGTGTGCGTTTTTATTATGTGTTTGGGAAGAAAAAACAACAGAAGGCAACAAATGTGAGTTATATTCTGTAGTAAGAATATGAGCAACCTAAAATTTCTTTGCACCCTCTAAATGTTTCTGATTGTTCTCTAATGAACTTGTGTTACTTGCATGAAGAAAACACCATTAAAATTTATGTGAAGAGGTATAAATTATTACTTACTTTAATAGCAATGTTAATAGAAACTTCCTGAATATTAGCAAGTGGCGGGTAAAGTCTCCCTTGAGCTAGCTCTTTATCCGTCAATTGATTTGTCAGAGCCTGAAGAGAAAAAAAAGAACTTTACTTTTGTTTGCTTAAATAACAGAATAATAAGGACTAATAAAATGGGGAAAGGGTTGGGGGAGCAGAGAATAATACAGGTAACATGTTTTCCTTATTTCTAGCAGGAATACACTTAAACCACTGCAGAAATTAAAACCGTTTACCACTAAACAGTAAAGAAATAACCGGATTTAAAGACTTTTTAAAAAATCAGATTTAAAGACATTTTATCTGTGCTGTCACAATTATGTTACTTTCAGATATGTGTAATACAGGTACAGTATTTATGAAAAGATTCATAGCTTACAATCCAACACTGGAAAAATGATAAATTAATTTTATGCAAAATAGAAGGTAAATCAAAAAAGCAACGGATGAGTAACTTCCTTTCCACTCATAAGGCAGATTTAACCCATTCTCTCTCTGTTTTTAAGATCCATTCAGCTTTATAAGTCATCCTTTATAAAATAACCAAACAATATTTAAAACATTTACCTTTGCAGCCTCTAGGAAAACATGGTCACTAATATGCCGGGTGTTACAGAGAATAACAGCTAAAGCCACACCTGGAATACATTTTAAATAGTTTACTTAGTAAGGTCACTTCCAATTATGAAAGTAGCCAAATAAATTCCTAGATTTAAAGCAAATTAATGGTAACCCACCCCTACCCCAAACAGCCCCTTCAAACAATGAAGCAGGCAAGATAAATCTGAGAACTAAAATTAAGTGATCTTTAACTGTTATAATTCTTACTTATTAGAAGAAACAATTTTAGAAATATCAAATGGCTTTTCTCAATTTAGTTTTCACATTTATCAAAATTACAAATGCATACAATTCATCAACAGTTGTTACAAAAACATAAATTTCCGGGACTTCACTGGTGGTCCAGTGGTTAAGAATCCGCCTTCCAATGCAGGGGATGGGGGTTTGATCCCTGGTTGGGGAACTAAGATCCCACAATCTGCGGGGCAACTAGGCCCATGCACCGCAACTACTGAGCCCACGCGCCACAACTAGAGAAAGCCATGCGCCACAAGGAAGAGCCCGTGCGCTGCAACTAAGACCCAAAAATACATAAATATTAAAAAAAAAATGTTGATACTGAATTAAAAAAAATCAATTCCCAGTCCATCTCTAATCCTCCATTTCTTGCTCTACAGAAGTAACTACTTTTAATTCTTTTAGCTGATTATTTTAGTATTTCTCTCTCTCACAGCTTGCTTCTATTTCTTCTGATTGACTTTGAGTTTTGGAGATCACCGACTCCTTCCTGTTGGAAATAAGTATTTCGCTTTCTTGCACATTTCCAGCCCTCTTACCAATATAGTTAGAGCATAATTTTGGTTGAATCAGTGTTTATATTATTATGACTTCATAAGTGCTCTTCACAGCTGAGCCGTGTAGTAACATTATATCCTAACTTTTCCTCTTCTGCCTTTTTGTTTTCCCTAAGGTTATTGTCCTGCTTTTTCGGTACTTAAAATTATTTCATGCTGAGACACTTATTCATTTAGTTGTCTAAATCATCTAGTAATTTCAGCTATTTCACATTTCTCTAATTTCATCCTCGAGAATAAATCTCTGCTGAAACTCCAATCTGGCTTGGTTGCTCTCCATTCCAGATATGGAGCTGTCATCCTAGAAACTCTCTTCATCTTCATGGGGATTCCCTTTGCTTCTAAGTTGAGTCCATTTCCTAAATCTCACTTCTTCCTAGTATTTTTGTTACTCCTTTTTTTGGATAGGATATATTCTCCAGTAGTTTTCTGAAAAACAATGCATAGGAGATCCATTTCTGGAAATCTTGCATTTTTGAAGAGCCCCCGCCAGCACCCCAACACACACACACACACACACACACACTCACTCACGTTTTTACTACCTTCCACTTTATTTGGTAGTTTGTCTGGGTTTAAAATTCTAATTTGGAAATAATTTTCCTTCAGAATTGTAAGGCATTATTTCAATACCTCACGGCTTCCAGCATTGTTGGTGAGAAGTCTGGTGCCAATTTGACTCCAGATCCTTTTTCAACAATTATCTTTTTGTTGCATCTCTGGAAGTATGTAGGATCTTTTTTTGTACCTAATGTTCTGTTATTTCACAATGTGTGCCTTGAGGTGCATTACTTTTGCCCACCATATTTGGCACTTGGTAGGTGGGCCCTTCCTATCTGGAAATTGGGTCTTGCAATTTGGGGAAATGTTCATGAAGTCGTTGATAATTTCCTTCCCTCCACTTTTCTGTTCTCTCTCCCTGAAATTTCTACTTTCTGATATTGCACCTCCTGGACTAGTCCTCTAATTTTCTTTTCTTTATTTTCCATCCTCTGATCTTTGCTCTATTTCCAGATGACTTCTTCAACTTTTTCTTATAATCCTCCTACCAAACTTTTTATTTTCCAGAGCTCATTTTTGTTTTCAAATTTTTTAAAAAATAAAATTCTGTCTTGTGTCTGGAATATTTGTCTCCATGAGGATACTGATAGTTTTTTTTTTTTTAACATTCCATTTCCCCACATAATCTGTTTTTTCCTAAACTGCTTTTTTCTGTTTGTCTATTTAGTTTTTTTTATGAAATAAACTGTTCATATAAGGGATTTTCCTTAAAATCCCTTCCTTTGAGTGTTTCTCATATGTAAGAGTTAGGAACTTAAAAAATTGATTGCTATGAGCACGAATACGGCAAACCCTATTCGGGGTTTCACACTATTCAAAGAGTATCCCAGCAGTCTTTGGCCAGAGTGGGGAAGTATGGTAACTCAGTTACTCAGGGATGGGAAGAGGATCACAGTGGTTAATAGCTTCATTATTTTAACCCTGCCTCTAGATAATTTTTTTTTTAAGTTGAATATTCGTTCCATCTACGTTTAATGTAGTTAATTAAATGTTTGGGGCAAAATCTATTGTCTTCTTACGTTTGTCTGTTCCATATTCCCTTTCCTATTCTTTCTTGCATTTTGGATTTAAAAAAAATCATTTCATTTCCTCCCCTAATATTCTCTTATCATAGTTTGGAAGTTCTTCTAGTCATCTAGTGGTTATCTTAAAATTTATAACATGCATTCTGATCAAAGTTTCATGTTAATTTTTAGTCTGCCCTCCTGCAAGACAATGGAAGTTAGGATCTCCTAACAGTTTAACTCTATGTAACCGATAAGCTATTACTATTGTGCCTTTTAATTTTGTCTCTATATCTTTCAAAATCCCACGTCATTATTGTTTTGCCCAACACATAAAACGTTCCTTTTGTTTAACTCAAATATTCACAACTTTCTTTACTCTTCATTCTTTCCTATATCTCTGAGCTTCTAGCTGGGATTACTTGTCTTTTGCCTAAGGAATACTCTTTAGAATTTACTTTCCTTTCTTACATGTCCGCAGATGGTGAATCCTCTTTTTTTCCTCTTCTGAAGATATCTTCATTTTGTTTTAATCCTTGAAGGGGCTTTTCACTGTGTAATGAGCTCTAGCTTCACAAGTATTTTGTAGAAGCCACTCACACAGGTCACTCCATTGTCTTTTGGCCTCTTGTTGCTGTTGAGAAGTCAGTTGGCCTGACAATTATTCCTTTGAAGGAAATCTGTTTGCTCTGGCTGAATTCACAGTCTTCTCTTTGTTGTTGTTTTCTGAAGCCTCACAAGGATGTTACTGGATGTAGATTTCTTTTTACTTATCCCATGTGGATTTCACTGAGCTTCCTGAATATTGTGTAGTGATGTCATCTGTCAGTTCTCAGCCATGAGGCCTGTAACTATTGCCTCTGCTTTACTTACTCTCTTCTTTCTCTGGGACCTCAATTAGATGTATATCAATTAACGGTATATATCTGTTTTTCTATATTTCCCCCCTTTTTTGGTCTCTGGATCCTTTCTTCTGGCCTATCTTCCAGTTTATTAATTTCCTTTGGTCTAATCTGTTGTAAGCCTCATTCACTGAGTTCTTAATTTATTGTATTTTTCAATTGTAGAATTTAGTGTTACTTGGCTGAATTTCTCAAGCTTGGCTTTTATCCCATACACATAATAAGCGTATTTGTTTCATAGCACTTGTCTGATATTTAGAGTTCCCGAGTTTTCTTTTTGTTGTATCTGCTACTTTTGGCTTGTGTTGGCTTGTCTCTTTATGTGCTTCATTATCTTTTATTTCTTAACTAGGGTTGTATTTGAAAATTTATTTGTAAAAGTAACTTGAGGAATAGGATAGTGTTATCTTGTACCAAAGAAGACTTCTGCTTGCTTCTGCCAGGCACTTGTGGGCGCTGGTAGGCCAAAACAAAGGCTTGAGGTTTTCCAGATCACCTCAAGTGCAAACTATACCCACACTCCAAGGTACAGTCCTTTAAGGTTTCAGCCCAAAGTGGGAGGTGGCTCACTAGCATCCCATCCTTTACAGGTGCCAGACTCCCAACTCTTGACCTCTCTCCATGAAAAGCACAGCTTTACCTCTAAGTCACTTCTTCCTGATTAGGAAGGCTCTGGCCCTTTTAGGTTTTAATTGTGTTGTTCATCCAGGTATAATTGCTGGAGTAGGTAATTCAAACATTTCCAAAGACTTTAGTTTTTAACTGCTTTTTGATCGTTCTTTTGGCCAATCCTGTTTTTAAGCCCATTTTAACCTCTGCTACCAAGTCATTCTTTTGTCTATATTTATAGTCCTAATAACTGTTATTAATAAAGTTGGAACATTGAAATGTTATATAAAAGTAATCAACTGCCGAATTCCTCATTAGTCAAATACGATATTAAAAGTGGCTTTGTTAAAATCAGCAAAGAAGTATTATTTTCATGGTCTTTATGCCAGAGAAATACTGTTGGGTGGAACAGAGTGATTTTGAACATTATCCAGTTCTACAAGGGGATCATCAGTGATGGCAGAGTTTCTGTTACAGATGCTAGATTTCAAGAGACAAGCAGAGCAGAACTCTACACAACCACTCTGCTGGGGGGAAAAGGAGGAAAGTGCACTAGAAAAAGGACGAAAGTGCACTAGGATATTCACAGGCCCAAAATCTTTATTTTAACAACAGTTATAATAACGTGCTTCCTTGATGCCAGCCTATGTGTGCGATAAATCTGTCCTAAAATCTTAGAGCCTGCGGTCAGTTATTCAGGGAGAGGCCCACAAGGAGAAAGACACAAGTACAAAGGAAATTCATGCCAAATCACTATTTTACTCAACATAATTCTTTCATTAAAATGAATAAACTAAGGATTACCAGAAACTTCTGGAAAATAAACAGCACAAAGGAAGAAATATTTAAAAGAATCTTAATAACTCTCAGGAGAGATCTGAAAGGATGCTGCAAGCTTAAAAAAAAGTGGCTATTAAAAAGTTATTCTATGACAAGAAAAGGTATTGAGAGTGAAAAATAATATTTGAACCTACTGAGTTGATGATATGATATTAAGCAATTATTATTTATTTCCTTTGGTGTGATACCACTATTATGATTATGTTTAATTTTTTAAAAATTATTTTTTTTAGTGACACATACTGAAGCACTTATTAATGAAATTATATGATGTCTCTGATTTGCTTTAAAATAACCCAGTGAAGGTGGAGTGGGTGGGAGTATAGATTAAATAACACTGGTTACAAATTGATAACTGCCAAAAAGTGGGAGAATGGAACATGGGATTTCATTCTTCCCTCTACTTTTGTATATGTTTGAAATTTTCAATAAAAAAAGACTGTTGAAACAAAACATACACTAGAAGTGCTAAAAAAAAAAAAGGAAAAAGGAAACCAAAACAGATACAGATAAATTAACAAACACCACAGAAATCCCCCATATTAAAGAACAAAAAAGGTAAGAGGTGAAAATATGAATAAAAGTTACAAGTCAGGGCAACAGAGGGATTTGACCATGGTCTAACACAAGTTCCATAAGGGAAAAACAGAAATAATGAAAGGAAAGAAATAAGGGGGGGGGGGGAAGACAGAACAAAAAATCCTTTGGAAAAGAAAATATAGTGAATTGGTCCACCTGCAGACATGCATGATGGAAATAAAGCCCAAACCTGGATGCATCCCACTAATATTTCAGAGATCTAAAGATAAAGAAAACACTGAAACATTTTTAGGGAGACAAAGCTAGTAGGTATAAAGGAATGAGAATCTCATTGACACCAGATTTCTCATCAGCAACCCTGGCCACTGGAAGTGATGGAGAAATGTTTCCAAAGGTCTGACAAAAATGACTTTGAATCTACAAATCTCTACCCAACCAAACCATCAAGCGAGAGAACAAAATAAAGACATTTTCAGATACATAAAAACTCAGTTTTCATCCATGCTTCATAAAAAAACTTATTCAAAGATGTATTCCAGAAAAATGAGACCAACACAAAGAGGAAGAGTGTACATGGGCAAGAGAGAAGCACCACAGAAATGATTTGCTGTGGGGCAGGATCAGGATGAAATGAAGGAAGCTGGCAAGAAATTAGAGGAGGATTCATTATACTTGACACTTAAAAGACTTTGAGTGTCAAAAGTTTTTGAGTGTCAAAAGAATTGCAGGTTCTACTGTATTTATCAAACCACACTCTTGTTTAGACATGAGTAACATATAATCATGTAATTTCAGAATCAATCCAGAGACAAAACATGGAAAACAACAGAACACAATGTAAGTTTCAAAAATTTCTCTGCAATGTAGAAATACCAACCATAGTTGAGAGATAAAATAAGAAGAGATAAGAAAGCTAAACACCAGATTTTTTTTTTCATTTTTACTATGGCAAGCTAATAAAAACTGTCTTAAATTGCTTACAAAAGCTCTTTATTATACAGAGATAAAGGTAACTACCAGGAAAACTAAAAGTAGTAATAGAAATTGACAGGTAGAGAGAGAAAGCAAGGTATTAGGAGGTATTAGGTATTACGTGTGGACTATTACTTAGATTTCACAGTTGGAAGTTCACACATATAGTCTAGAGTTGGAAGAATCAAGATAAGGGAGAAGTGTGCCAGTCATGATGGTAACCATCAGAAAAACTCAAAGAAAACCACAGTGGTTATAGCTGATAAGTATGATAAGGAGGTACCAAGGGGAGATAGGTTAAATAATTTTTTAACATTCTGTTCCTTTTGCATTTTTATGAACCAGGTACTACTTTATTTCTATAATAAAAACAAATTTAATGAACGGTATGAATAAATAAATTTTTAGGGGAAATAGAGCAAGTTGGATTTGCTGAATTCCTTGAGTTTTCCTGTACATTCATAGCAAAATCCTGTAAATACCATTGTTTTTTAAATCTTAAATTCTAAAGAATTTCATAAGGAATTTTAATGTAATTATTAATGATTACTCTATAACATAAATAATGGTGGCATTTACCTGGAAAAATATATACATTGTTTCCTTGACCTGGTATAAAGACTTGCCCATCACTGAGTTTCACTGGCTCAAATGGACTGCCACTGGCAAACAAACACCTTCCCTGTTGAGAAATGAAATAACCTCAATTTTGTTACTTTATGTGGACTAGAAAATTGAGGTGAATTAAAACAAAATTAAACCCTGTAGTAGACCAATATACTACTTGCAAAATAGGCATAATTTACTATAAAACATAATCCTCTCATTCAAATCCTTATTAGAATAAGGTTTGTTTTATGCATAGCAAGCATTCAAAGTTGAAAAAGTCCATTAATAAATTCTTTAAAACCTGACACTTCTATTTCCTTTAAAACTTAACAAATGTAGACGGCAAAAAAATATCATCCCTAATAATAAAGACTGCTATAAACATCTGTGAATGAGGGGAAAACATCAAAAATTAAACTGCTACCATTTACTGTACATCTGCTGTTTCTGGCTCTGTACCAGGTGCTTTAAATGTGTTAACTCAGTTAATTTTAGCCCACATAGAAGGCTTATGAGATTATCATCTCCATTTCACTAATACATATTTTTAAAAAATCTCAGAAATCAAAGGCTTAAATATTTCCAAGTACTTTGTAAAAAGTCACACATCATAACTATAGCAGTTAATCTTGAATCCAGATTTTTATAATTCTAAAACCCATGGTTTTCTATTATGCTACAATGCCCCCTAGATAGGAAGTTTATAGAACAGGCATATGGTATAACCACAGTCACTCCAGAAAAACATGGCATGTTGTCTTGTTAAAGAAAAGGAAGTCTCCAAATTTGTTGTATCCACCAATTTTAGTACTGTGCTCTATAACAGCATATAATACATTTTACTAGCACCTTCAGTATTTCTAAGAGAATTTGGTGCCCATGGAATTGAAAAGTACCTGAAGGTTAATTTATAAATCCTTTATATATAATTTTCCCCCACAAATTCCATCTGTCGCACCCCTACCTGACCAAAAAAAAAAAAGGCAAGAAAACAATAGTTTTCAAACAGGATAACTTATCTTGGAATACTTGAGGTATAACTAAAGGAAGTCATGTTTAAACAGCTACTTAGATGAAGTTAAAAGGTGATTCACAGAAAGCTGAACTATCTCCACACAGTAGGATGCACAAAATGACATGACACCTAAACATTTGACAGAGTTATTTTAAGTGTTTAGATAATACTTTATCTTTTCCCTACATCTACAGATGTGTATTATAGCAAGAGTGATTATTCTTTGAAATATAGTAGACCCTTGGCATTAGTGGATTTAGCACTCAAGAATTTGACCCTTTGGACAACCTGAAGATCTACCATGTGTAGTAATTATTACTTTTACAAGACATACTTTCAATTTCAAAATGATCTCAGGTTTATGTGTAGAAGCAAGTCAACTGTGCCAGTGGTGGGCCCAGGTGAGTGTCTTGGACCTACAACTCCAGAAAGCTATAGAATTTTCTACAGATAGTTACTACCATTCTCTACCTGTTCTAAGCCTAGCTTTATTTGTGACAAAAATTTTGTTTCTTTGAAGATCATGGTTAATGCCATATGAGTTACCACAATGTATATAATAATATAGATTATTTTTGTGCCACCATTAATTTTAATAGATTTATAAAGTGGATTATACAATATAGCTCTTTATGGGGAAAATGTTATATCCTCATGTCAGTAAATTTGGAGATTTAGAAAGATCTTGGGCATCTTCTCTAGAATGGCAAGATTCAACAGCAGTTCATCTTCTCCAGGCCATTTTTTTTTAACATCTTTATTGGAGTATAATTGCTTTACAATGTTGTATTAGTTTCTGCTGTATAACAAAGTGAATCATCTATATGTATGTATACATATATCCCCATATCCTCCCCCTCTTGTGTCCCCCTCCCTAATCCACCCCTCTAGGTGGTCACAACAGGCCATCTTTTTTTCTTTTAATTCTTCTTCTTTCATAATCAACCTATAGCTTAAATGTGGCAAGACCTTAATGATAACAGTATTCTCATTCTGAAGTCCAGGTTAGCCTATTCTTTGTTCTTTGAGCAACTGGCCATTAAAATATAAAAACACTTTTTTTTAAACGCACTTTTCTCCCTAAGCAGCAGAGGGTGTTAGACTAGCACTGAGACATCCCTCCACCAAAAACAAAAGGACACTTAAAATTTTAGCAGTAACTACAAATACGTACATTTATGCCATTATTTTATGTAACACTAAGAAAAAAATTATGTAAAATTAAACTATGACACAATGCTTTTTTACCATTTTTAAGAGATAACACAATTTCAAAGTTATAAAAATTGTGAGAAAATTTGCATCTCAGAACTGATACAGTGTGTCAAACTGGTTTCCTTGAGGAATTTTTATTCATTCAAACGGTGTACATCTATTACAATAACATTTATTCAAAAAATAAAATTCTTAAATGTTTGAAGTCTTCTACTGATATACTACTACTGCCCAAAACATTTAAATTTTTTATATTTTGGAAATGCCAAGACCCATAATACATGGAGTATATTTATCAACTAGTCTTTGTGTAAGACTAAGATTTAATTTGGGGGGCAATAACCATTAGTTTTAAGTAGTAAAGACAGGTGAAGAGGATGAGCAATCAAGCTAATAGTAATACAACTCTTTGGTAAAGAAGTAAGACAGTATACTAAAGAGACTGATTTTTTTTTTTAATATATCTGTATGCTGACTTTGTGGATGAGTTCAAAAGAAAAGATTTCAATAATTATTAGAAGTTTCAGTAATTATTATAACTGTTGGAAGCCACTAGTCAAGCAAATTTATTTTGACTAACACAAAGTGGCAATGTAGAAACAAAAGGAATTTTGAGAGAATATATGTGTCAAAATAAAATTTGTAACAATGAGAAAAAAACAATGCTAAATATATCAAGAGCGTGAATATTAAGTTCAGAAAGTTCTGAGAGTTCTACTTTGGCAATAGTCTTCTAGGTTGTTTCACACCAATTCTCCCTCTGGTAACAATGAGAAAAACTGGATAAAATATATTAAAAATATGTTTTAAGGAAGTGGGAGTGCTACCAAGATAGGGAGAGCTTGGAGGTGGAGACAGTCAATATCCAAAAAAAGAGGAAAGCAAGGTATTTGGGCCCAGCATTTGAAGCTTTCCTCCTTCAGGTGAGTGATTTCAAAAGGAAAATCTGTGGCTGAGTGCCTGAGCACTGAAGTTATCAGGAGTCTCATGATGACAGAGAGAGAAAAAGTATACTTCAGAGACCACTACGGGTGAGGGGTGCTGATAAATACCCCAGGGTTGGGCTTCCCTGATGGCGCAGTGGTTGAGAGTCCACCTGCCGATGCAGGGGACATGGGTTCGTGTCCCGGTCCGGGAAGATCTCACATGCCGCGGAGCGGCTGGGCCCGTGAGCCATGGCCGCTGAGCCTGCGCGTCCGGAGCCTGTGCTCCGCAACGGGAGAGGCCACAACAGTGAGAGGCCCGCGTACCACAAAAAAAAAAAAAAAAAAAAAAATACCCCAAGGTTTTTGATTCATACCCAAGAGAAACCGTAAACTGTGGAAACAGATGAGGCCTCCCATGGACCACATCCTGCTGAATTACATGGAGCTGCCCCAGACTAACAGCCTCCAAAAGGAAAGGCAAAGCTGCTATGGAGGAAGGTAACTTCATTCCGAGCCTCAAATTATTGCTACTATCCTTCATCCACACTACCTAGCACTCAATAAGGAAGTGAAAGACAGAAGTAAAACTAGGTTTACAAAAAGATAAGAACTGGATAACCAAGAAGAAAGACAGATAATAGAAATGGACTCACAGAGAGTGAGATATTTGTTACTATCAGACATTAACCTTAATTATGATTCATATATTCAAGAAATTAAATGACAAGACAAAATTTTAGCAGAGAACTGAAAGCTATACAAAAGAATCAAATAAGTAATTAAAAAATATTGTTAAAATTGTGAGGTGTGATAATACTGTGATTATATTTTTAAAAGAATCCTTAACTTTTGAGAGATATACTATAATATTTATAATAAAATGATATGTCTGAGACTGGCTTCAAACTCTAAGGTGAGTAAGATGTAGAAGAAACAAGATTGGCAATAAGCTGATCACTTTTGAAGCAGGGTATTGGTACATGGGAGTTAATTATACTGTTCTTTCTACTTTTGTATATGCTTGAAATTTTCCATAATAAAATACTTTTAATAGAGACAAAAACATTTATAAAATTTATTAATTTTTCTCAAGGGTATGACCTAACAATTACTACTCCTATATATCACTGTAAACAAGGCTTTAAAAATCACTTCCTAAACAACAAAGGTTTACTGTAAAGCACATCTTGTAATAACCTATAATGGAAACAAATACAAAAAAATGAAAAAGTATATAACTGAATCACTTTGCTATATATCTGAAACTAACACAACATTGTAACCAACTTAAAAGAAAAAAATCACTTCCTAGAGTCACTTAAAGATCACTTGCAAGAACAATACAGGAAGTGATTACATTGTGGAGATTACAAATATATCTCTATAGAACAGTAAGGGAAAAAGAACTGTCCTAACAGTATACAAGCAGATACTTTTACCTGGGATATAACCCAGTGGCAGTGTCAAAGAATTCAAAAGAGCTAAATTTTAAACAATTTAGATGAAAGTAAAAATTTGTTCCAGGGAGCTGTCACATGACTCAAAAGAATGGCCCTATGATGGTGAAGATACATGTGAAGAGGGTAAAAACAATTATTTCATGACATGTGAGGGCAAGAAAGTAGTATTTATAAATTGATTATTTCTATAATACGTGATTTTAAGTCTGTAACGCTAAATTAATGAATTATGGAAAGAATGAAATAAAATTCCACAAGTGAAAAATACAATAAAATTAAGAACCTAACAACGGATTTAGCACAGCTGAAAAGAGAATATGCAAACTGGAAGATAAGTCCAAAGAAAATCACAGGATTGAAACACAGAGAACAAACAGGATGGTATACATAGAAAATAGTGTAAGAGACATATTAGATATGGTGAAAAAGTCTTGACATTCACATAACTGGAGTCCTACAAGAGAAGAGACAGAATGTGTCCAAAAAGACATTAAGCCACAGATTCAGGAGCTCTACAGTCCTCAGGTGGAATAAATACAAAGAAAACCACACCTAAGTCCATAGTAGAAAAACTGCTTAAAACCGAAGACAAAATGGTCTATCAAAAAGAAAACAGAAGTCAGAAAACAAAAGAACAATACATTCAAAGTTCTGAAATAAAGTATCTACCAACTCTGACTTACATGCAGAGTGAAACAATATCCTTCAAAATGAAGGCAAAATAAAGAAATTATCAAGAGAATTCATCAGACCCACACTTAAAGTAAGTTCTTCTGGTAGAAGAAATAATCCTAGATAGAAGCACAGGTATGCATGAAGGACACAATGGCAATAGAAAATATTAAAATGTAGATAAATCTAAATGAATAATTTTTGTTTAAAACAAAAAGAATGTCTTTGGGGATTTAAAATATAGAGAGAATTAAAATGCACAACAATAGCACAAAAGGCCTGAGGGTATTAAAATGGATATATAAAGTAACTGCTTTCCAGAATTGATACAAGCAATAATTTACATCAGAATTTGACGATTCATGGATACATGCTGTAATCTCTAGAGCAACCATAAAAAGAATTATTCAAGAATGTATAACTAATAGGCTAATAGAGGGAAAATAATAGACATAACCAATTCATACTATTATTAATACCTCTGTAAGTGTATATGCTTCTTCAGCTGTGCACTCAGCTTGTGCTGTAGGATTACTTAATGCAAATATTACAGGCCTCTCATTGATATCAGCCATGGCTTTGATTACACCAGGAGTGAAAAGTCGGCCAGCTCCTGCAACTCCTGTAATAAAATAAGGGGGGAAAAAAAAGGAACTTCATTACAAGTAAAACATAGCCTTCTCATCAATAGCATTTCTATAACAACACAACAAAAGCACAGGTAAAGATAAGACCTGTGCTTATCCCATTACAAAGATAAGATTTTGCATTGCTGAGATAATTCCAATCTTAAATCTGAAAAGAGAAACAATAAAATGTCAAAAATTTTCACTTAAATATTTATTGTCTACCCCAGATATTGTAAATTGTGCGCAATAAAAAGAGTATAAGACTACCTCCATCATGTAGTTGTTGTCTAACACAGGGGTCCCCAACCCCGGGGCCACGGACTGGTACCAGTCTGTGGCCTGTTAGGAACCAGGCCGCACATCAGGAGGTGAGCGGAGGGTGAGGGAGCGAAGCTTCATCTGCATTTACAGCCGTTCCCCACTGCTCGCATTACCACCTGAGCTTTGCCTCCTGTCAGCATTACGGTGAGCTGTATAATTATTTCATTATATATTACAATGTAATATAATAGAAATAAAGTACACAATAAATGTAATATGCTTGAGTCATCCCAAAACCATCCCCCTCCCTGGTCTGTGGAAAAATTATCTTCCATGAAACCGGTTCCTAGTGCTAAAAAGGTTGGGGACCACTGGTCTAACAGGCATAGAGCTTCAGCTTTTTTTTTCCCTTTAACTTTTTATTTTATATTGGAGTATAGCTGATTAACAATGTTGTGATAGTTTCAGGTGCACAGAGAGCTTCAGTTTTACAAGGTAAAAAGGGTTCTGGAGATTGGTTGCACAACAATGTGAATGCACTTAACACTACCTCACTGTACACTTATAAATGGTTATGGCAAATTTTATGTTATGTGTATTTTACCACAATTAAAAAAATTGTTTTAATTAAAAACTTGCACCTCAAATGTTAACTTGTTAAACTCTGTGGTATTCATTATAAAATAATAGGAGTTCAGAAGTGATAAAAGATCTTCTTGACTAAAGCAATCTACTTTTTTTTTTTTTTTTTTTTTTTTTGCGGTACGCGGGCCTCTCACGGTTGTGGCCTCTCCCGTTGCGGAGCACAGGCTCCGGACGCGCAGGCTCAGCGGCCATGGCTCACGGGCGTAGCCGCTCCGCGGCATGTGGGATCTTCCCAGACCGGGGCATGAACCCGTGTCCCCTGCATCAGCAGGCGGACTCTCAACTACTGTGCCACCAGGGAAGCCCCACAATCCACTTTCTTGATTGAGTTCAGTTTAATGACCTTTTAATAAGCCCCTACAATGTCTGAGACACTGTATTAGGCCATTAGGATATAAAAATGAGCATAATGCAGGCAGCTTATAGTTGAGAGAAAAAACGACAGAGTAAACAGAAAACCAGAAAACCTGTAACAGGTTCTAAGCATGCAGTGCATAGAAGCACGGCATGAAGGAAGAATACTTAGCCCATGGTGGGAATCTGGGGATGACCAAGCAATGCCTCGGCTGAGTGCTTACACAGTTCATCCAATAAGACTTACATTCAACAGTCAAAGAAATTTTAAATTCCATTTTATAAACTGATATGTAATAGAGAAAAATACTGATCTGGAGACCAAAGTTTTAGTGCTTGCTCGGTCACTACTGGCTATATGAAATATTCACAAATCTTGGGCAAGTTGCTTAACATCTCTGTGCTTGTTTTTCTCATGTAAAAAAGGAACTTCTACTCAGTGTTTCCCCATGTGGAGGTATGTGGACATAGCCTTAGGAATCCATGAGTTCTAAAAGAATTAAACATTTTTTTCTTTTTGTTTCCTTGACCCTCCAGGGACTGAGTCAATGGACAGATTCTTAGGTTTCCATACTGAGTTTTGAGAGAGACACACTTGCAATCTTTAAGATTACTTCTCACTCTAAAAAATTATGAGTTCTAATCAGTGAAGAAGCTAATACAGACATCCTTTTCCTAACCATAAAAACTGCTTGAGACTTAAAACAGTAAGTTTACTATTTAACATTTCACAGAGCTCCTCCAAGAAATTGGCAAAATTACAAGAAAAATTATAGCTTCAAATCTTACAGCTATATAGGAAATGAAATAGTCCCTCTTTTAAAGACTTTTACATTTTCTGCTCTGAACTTAATGCCATGTTGCACAGTCTGATGTCAGCTATGCAACGCCTGATTCTTAAAAACATACCAAAGGCTTACAGCTTTGTTGCCAGTGAAAATCTTTAACTCTGCATAGGATTTTCTTGGTCTATCAAATAACCTTGGTCTTTTTCAGGTTTCGAGCCCACCAGTTATACCAACTCTAAAAGCAAAGCATGCTCAATCACACAGCTTCTAGAAGTTAGAAGTACAAGCAACATCCATTAACAAAGCTTTACACACTGTCTCTAAAAGCTACCACCTACAACACAGGGAACATAGCCAATATTTTATAATAACCATAAATAGAGTATAACCTTTAAAAATTGTGAATCACTACATTTACACCTGTCACTTAGATGCTATTGCACATCAGATATACTCCAATTTAAAAAAAGCTATCATAGAAAACATTATATATGCTGAAGGCTAGGTAAAATCTGTCATTTCATTTTGAGTAATCCTGCATGGAAGTTATGACTGGCATTACACAGGTAAGTAACAGAATGACTTGACAACAACTTTACTTACCAATTATAGCTGAAGGCTTAAGTATATTTACTGCATCTTCAAAAGTATCAGGTACGCTCTCTGGGGCTAAGTGAGCAAATGGTTCCTGATGACTGTCTATTGTAGCTTTCCGCCCCTGAATTTTTAGATAAAATACAGTTTTTTAGTAATTGCTTATTAAGGATTAATTGAAAAGACATCATTATAAGTCACATATTGTTTCTACAATAAGAATATCGTTTCATTTTCATGTACCTTTTTTTTTTTAATTTTTATTTGCGGTACACGGGCCTCTCACTGTTGTGGCCTCTCCTGTTGCGGAGCACAGGCTCCGGACGCGCAGGCTCGGCGGCCATGGCTCACGGGCCCAGCCGTTCCGCGGCATGTGGGACACGAACCTGTGTTCCCTGCATCGGCAGGCGGACTCTCAACCACTGCGCCACCAGGGAAGCCCAATGTACCTTTCTTTTTAACCCATATCTTCCAATTCTATCTTCATATTGCTCATAAACCCAAATATAAAATACAAATCAAATTCCATTATAACCAGAAACTTACTAATCCCTCTCAGAAACTCATTTACTCTGTGAAGTCCCCCTAAATCCAATAGGGCACAAAGGCCCACAATCCCTTATCTGGGCTAGCTGTGTTTTAAAATTCAGAATTTCATATTTTAGAACTGTCTTATGATAATATATCACAAATACCCTCGCAATGGGCACTCCACAACTGAACAGAACTTATGAATAGTCACACCAAGTACAAAAGGTGAAGATTAGAAATACCCTCTTTGGTCTTGCTACCAAAGTTAGTAGGTAAGTTCAGGTCTGTCAGATTTATAACCAAATGAATTTGAAGAAAAACTCAGGGATTTCAGAGTTTTTAGGATTTCAGAATTTCAGATAGACATCATGGACTTACACTACCAAAAGTTCAGAAACAAGAGGAAAGGGGAATTTTGGTTCAAGATAGCTGAATGAAGGAACATACTTTCCTCACCAAATCCCAGGTCAAAAACTGTAAAAATTAACTCCTTAGTAGTGTCACAAGGGCAGGAGATATACCACTGACACACTAGAACAATGAAGAATTTCTCAACAATGTAAAGCAGACAAAAACATGTGGAATGCAAAAACCAACCAGGCTGAGAAATCCTTATTTTGTTAAAAGAGAAGACCTCCCATGCAACGGTGACTTTTTCCATCAGAACTTCAGAATAACCCCAGGTAAGGACCAGCAGGGGCTGGGAAAAGTAGTACACCATCATCACTTGGGAAGTAATTAAATGAGTGAAATACAGCCTCAACAGATCCAAGTTCTCAGAACAGTGGTTTCACATGCCTGCTCCCAGGAAGACCACAGCTCTGCCATGAGGGCTTCAACAGGAAACTCTCAAAATCTCAGAAAGGAGGGCTGTGTTTTGGGTCCTCAGGAGAGATACGAAGCCTAAAACTCATCTTAAAAGAAAAATATACCCTGAACTTGCAGATGCACAGGGTTTCTTCTCACTTGTATTCATTCTAAACTCGACTCATTACAAATATGATAAAGAATCACAAAACATTTATAAAAACCAACATCCCAAAAAGAAACACCAACATAACTGTGTACTAGTAAAAACAGATACACCTCCCAATAGCCTTCCAAGTACAATGTCTTGTAATCCTTGTATCTTACATACAAGCAAATATGGCAGTTACAGCTTTGGGAGGCAGCACAGTTGAATGATTAAGAGCATAGGATTCACAGTCAGGCTACCTGGGTTTGAATCCTACCTCCATCACTTATAAGGTGATGATCTTGGAAAAGTGAGCTGACCTTTTTAAACTTCTTTCCCTCATTTGTAAAATTTCACTGAATTTTTGATAAGATCAAATGAGACTTTTTAAAAAAACTTTAAATGAGATAATACCTGTAAAGTCTTATCACAATGTCTGGTACATTTTTAAATACTTAAAAAAATTAGTTATAATTTAAGCATTCAAGATTTTTCATTCACATACTTTAATTTTTCATTTTATTTTTTGTACTAATAGAATACTGGTACTAATTAAGAAAAGATTTCAGAACTGGAGCAAAGTACACTAGCATAAGCTTGCCCAAAGGTGTAGATGACAAGTAACCTCTATATCAATATATATGGCAAAAATACAGCAGCATTGTGTACTGGATAAGTTCAACTATGAGACAGTTTACCTACATTTCAATGTGTTACACAGTATAAGATATAAGGCATTTCTTAAGCTACTAAAAATGGCAATCAATGATAGGAAGGCAGGTAGGTCCAAAGGATACCAAGTTGATCTGGGATAAAACTCTTTATTATCCATCATTTGACCTTAGGAATATGTGCCTTTTTCTGGGGAAAAGGTCCTTAGATTTCCATGAGATTCCTACAAGAGATTATGATCTCCAAAGGGTTAAAGAATTTCTGCTCAAATATCAGATGTCCTGCTAATGATTTAATTAGAAACTTCTGAATTCCTATGAAAAACCAGTAGGTTTTAGACGGGTCAAGAGTCAGAGAATAAAGCAAGAAAGAATAAGTCTGGTGCCAACACAGAGATTATGATTTGAATATTAAAAAAACCTAAACATATCACTATAACAACATTCTTTTGCTTCTCCAAATTTTAAGTACCTTACCTTAAATAATAAACCAAATTTGTCAACCATCCAAATTTTCTTTTGCGCCTCTTCTTCTGAGAGGCCATTTTCCACCATAGCCATAACTATAAGATTTGCAATTCCAAGAGCAGCCTGTGCAACAAAACATAAATTTTGAAAAACAAGGACTAGAGTATGACGCAATACTAAATTACTTTATTTATGAGAATTATGTTATGAGGAATACTGGGCCTATTCTTCCCTTACAAAGCACACAAAGTTTGATTCTTTGTGATATTCTTTCCAAACATTTGAAATTACCTATTCACAACACTGATCTTGAATTCACACCCTCTATCTCAACAAAATTATAAGTTCATTATACCCCATTTTCCAATTCTAAAGGAGAGTGTTGGTTTTCAATCCTAAAAGCTTATAGGAACTTTACCTCTCCTGCTCCAAGAAATAAGATTCTGTGTTCTGAGATCGGTTTACCAATGACTTTTTGGGCTGCAAGCAGACCGGCTAGAGCAACTGCAGCTGTCCCTGTAAGACAAGTAAAACATTGTAAAGTAAAAAGTAGGCACATTAAAAAAAATTTTAAGTAGGAATCAAAAACCTAAGGTTTTCTTTTGCTTTACCTTGAATATCATCATTGAAGGTACAGTATTTTTCTCGATATTTTCTCAAGAACCTGAATGCATTATGATTTCCAAAGTCTTCAAACTGAATAAGTGTGTTCTGTCCATATCTAAAAACAGCAAAGCTCATAATAGTTGTGTTGAAAATACCACTTTTAAACAGCTTTCCTGTCTAATAGTCCTTATGATCACATTTTAAAATAATGTACAAAGTTCGTTTAAGGTCATCTGGCAATTTTCAGTCTGTGAAAGACTAGAACTCAAAATGTAGAAAAATCTATTACTCATTCAGAAAAATATATGGGGTTCTTAAAATGAATGTAGCACTATGATGGGCCTATGGGATATTAATCTGCATAAACTATTACCAAGTGTCTAGGAGGGTGTCCAGCACAAGTGACTTCCTAAAAAGCAAGAGATTTTGTCTCTGAGTCTCAAAAAGTATATATTTGATATGTGAATTTTCATTACATTCACAGTTAAACAGCAACACAGGAAAGTATATATTAAATAAGAGGTTAAAGAATAATTGCTGTATGAGTTGACTGGCATTCAGAAAAAGATATCAATCATCTTGGTGGGGTGGAGTAAGGGAAGGCTTGAAAAGGAGGTGGGACTTTATTTGGGTCCTGAAAGAACAACAAAAAGTAAAGCGGTAGAAAGAAAAACAAGGTGTATTTTGCTGACCCTGAATTTTCAACAGTCTGGCTATACATTTCAGGGTCTATATGAAAGTATAAGGGAGAAGTTGGTTAAGGTAGGTTGGAGCCAGATAACGGAGAACGATGAATGCAAAATTAGGGAATGGGGACTTTATTCCGTATCTGATCTAGAATCACTGAAGGCTAGAGAAGGGAAGAATTCATCTGAGACTCTCTTTAGGAAGGATAAACCTGCCAGCGATACACAGCATATATCAACCTGGGGAGAGATGAGAAAGAAGGACAAATAGCTGGGCAGCTATTATGAGAGGACGACAAGAAGATCTGAAGCAGAAGCCACAGGAAGTGAAAGGGACAATTATGAGACATCAGAATGAACAAAAAGAAGTTGACGATGAGGACCACCTGGGAAGTGAGAGAGATGCTGTTAAAATGCCAAGGCAGCCTGGATGACTAAGAGATACTATCTGATTGTCCAAGGTAAGGAAATGAGGGGAAGGGGAGGAGATGGCAATTTTGGGGAAGATAAAAAGTTTAGTTTTAGATATGTCAACTTTGATTCTGAAAAGGAGTTAATTTTTTTTTTTTTTTTGCGGTACGCGGGCCTCTCACTGTTGTGGCCTCTCCCGTTGCGGAGCACAGGCTCCAGACGCGCAGGCTCAGCGGCCATGGCTCACGGGCCCAGCCACTTGGTGGCATGTGGGATCTTCCCGGACCGGGAAACGAACCCGTGTCCCCTGCATCGGCAGGCGGACTCTCAACCACTGCGCCACCAGGGAAGCCCAGGAGTTAATTTTTTACTATCTTCCATGTACCAATAATCTACAAGGTAGGGCAGGGCTAGATCATAGAGTTTGGACTTTACCCTATGGCAACATGAAACCACTGATAGATTTCAAACAAAAGAATGATATAACAAAGTGCATGTTTTTAAAAGACTAAGCTGGTGGTAAGGTGGAGAGGAAATGGAGAGAAGTTGGAGGAAGGTTTTAAAGAATCCAAAAGAGAGATGAAGATCTGCAGAAAGGCTGTGGCAACGGAAAAGAGGAGATATATTTCTGAGGCATTTAAGGGATAGTACCAACTGGATGTAAGGATTGAGTGACACTATACGGGGTTGATGGAGGAGGAGAAAGAGTCAAAGATTAGACCAAGATCAAAGGTCTGGCGACAACCCTGTCAACCATGTTAATGCCATTATTAGAGGCTGGATTTACAGAAGATAGGCAATTTAGAAAGGGAAGGAGTTGTTCTGGACATGAATATGAAGGAGCAACAAAATGTCTGGATGGAGGATTTCAACTGTTGGGAACCCAAGCCTCAGAGGGATGTGGGACTACCGAGATGGGTATTCATGGACTTAGGAGTCACGTGCATAAAGGTCATAGCTTACAAGACTATGAGAAGAGAAGAGAACTATGTATTCACCCACATTTAATAAGAGAGGAAGAAAAACCAGTGGAGATGACAAAGGAAAGAAAAAAGGTGGGAGAAAGACCAAGTTAGGAAAGTCTTTTAGTGGTCAAGAGAAAACAATTTCAAGGATGTAGGAGTGGAAAACCTGGTCAGATGCTGCAAAGAGGAGGAGAGAGAAGAAGACCAAATGGTCAGAATTTAAAACACGAAAGCTGCACAAGGGTTTCACTGGAATGGTGGAGTCAGCCTGGATGCCAAGGGCTGAAAGAACCGCACAGTGAGGGGATTTTAGGAGCAGTGAGTGCAGACTTCAAGATTTCAGTGTGCTCAAGATGTCAGATAACTCAGGAAGGCAAGGCAGAGGGTATCACCACAGGCAGGAAAGAACCTAAGTTCTCCAAAATTTAATCTCCTTCTACCTATCTTCACAAAAGATAAAGGAAAACAAAACTGTGGTTCCTTTTTTTTTTTTAAGAGATGCTTTCATATACTCAAACTTTTAAAAAATACCTGTCAGTAATGGCCTTCATAAACTCATCAATCAGATCATCGTAACGTTGTGATCGATCTCTTTTCTGATATAAACCCATGTAAAATGGATCTTTTAAGAGTGCCTATAAAAGAGAACAAACGTAAAAATAAAAGCATTCTGTTATATAACCAGTTTAAACACATTCTATAAAACGAAAATTGTAAAATAAAGAAGTTAATAATTTTTAAAACTTTATTGCCCTTCTTCAAAAAACTTAATAGTATTAATTTACTATTATTTGCATAAATATTAAAAGGCGTTTAAGACAAAGGCTAATATCTAATCACAGAATTTTCTCTTCTTATATTTCTTCAAAAGAGGAATGTAATAAAGCAGTTTTTTTTTTTTTTTAATATGGGAGAAGGGTCAAAGGGGGAAAATGATTTTACTCACTGGATTATCAGTTCCTACATCAATACACACAGGCAGGCATCTATCAGGCCGTATTCCAGCACAAGCTGTATACAAACAAAGTTTTCCTACTGGGATTCCCATTCCATAGACACCCAGATCTCCAAGACCCAGAATTCTCTCTCCATCAGTCACCACAACAGCCTTAATTACAAATAAGATAAAGTAAAATAAATTATAAGTTGTCCAAAATGGAGCACTTAAGAAACACATTCACAAAAAGATTCTCTTCATCACAAAATAGCACGTATTAGATTATTCCATTCACATGAACATGTAAAGCTACAGAGAGAGAAGTGCATTAGTGGTTGTCTAGGGCTGAGTGGGGAGTGACACTAACGGGTACAGGGCTTTTCTGGCAGGGTGGGGATGAGGGAGCTGTGATGAAAATGTTCTCAATGACGATGGCTGCACAACTCCGTGAATATACTACAAATTACTGAATTTACATTTTAAGCCAGTGAATTGCATTGTATGTGAATTTTATCTCAGAAAAGCTACTGTTAAAAACAAAACAGAAAACCTCAAAAAAAGATTCTCTTCACATAGTTTCACTCTCACTTTTAAAAATAAAATTGTTTCTTAACTAACTTTCAAAGTTAACCAACCAAGAATACTTAAAATTCTAGGGTTTCTAGAATATAGATGTAAAGAGGAGAATTAACTAGATTTGATTTCCCTGTGTCTTTGGTTTAGGAGTAGAATGCTTCTGACTAGAGGATCAACTTGAATATGTTCACAATGACTAAAAAGGGGAGAGGGGAACTTCTGATAAAGATTAACCCTAAGAGAAAAAAAGAGTTTAGAAATAACATGTTACTCCAAATAATAACTGAAGCCAAACAAGAAAAACCTTAGCAATGGAGAAAAAAATCTAGAATAAAAAATACACCTACAAGGTTTTAAGAGGATACTATGAATTTAATTATCTGACCAAAATTTTTTTAGGTTATTAGAACAAATGATAATTCATCAAAGATTATTTTGGTGAGGAAAACACACAATAAAGGCAACTGAGATTACTGCCTGTAATAAACACTAAAGCCTACCAAAAGATCTTAAAGAAGTCATTAGTTTTTGTTTTATGAAAGACAGCCAGATTGGCAGCTGTTTATATTTGCTAAATTTGAAATGCTAAGAGTGGTATATTTGCTTAAGGATCTAAATCTATCTTAGAATTAGAAGAAAAAAGACATAATGAATCCTCCCCATTGCCCACCAGAATAAAAGTTTTTATGGCATTTTAATGTATTTTCTTTACCTAGAATAATATTAACTGAAAAAGTAAAGGAAAATAGAGAAGGCAAGAGATACCAGTGGTACTGAAGTGAACAGGCTCACCTTACTAGGCCCAGTTGCTTTCCCAGGGCAAACTCTATACCAGTAACCCATTTTATGATTACTATCATGATTTCCTCAGAGCACTAAATCTACATGTAGGCAAGTACAAAATAAATCAGAGCAACAATGAAAAAAAACTGTTCTTGAAAATTCTGCCTTGTAAGAGGTAACTTACATAGAAAGAAGAAACATTGTGAAAGGAAGGTTGTACTATTAGTACCTTAACATGATTTTCTGGCCAGTTATCCACAATTGATCTAACATGACCTCTGTCTGAGATTGAAATAAATAATCCCCTGCAACAGAACAAAAACACTTTTGCATTTCACAACAGTTTTTGGTTTTTTCTAAGTTTTTGTTCATAATTGGAATATTTAGATATTTTAGTAAAACATCAAGACACTGTCATTTCCAAGCAGATTTACCTAAGTCACACAGGTTTATTTTCAACCACTTCAAACTGTAATTGCATTGTTCACACAGTAGCTGCAACAAAGATTATTATTAAATGATGTGATCATTTTTACCCAAGAAGAAATGTATCCACATCTCCTATTCAAATAAACTCAATATACCTCCACTAAAAAGCAATATAAAGACAACCCACCAATGCAGGAAAGCACGATAAAGCTAAGTAAACTACTGTCAAAAGCCACTGAAACTGAAAATTTGAAATCTGAAGGAGCAGGAAGGGAGAGAAGAAAACTATAGTAATTTCACATAAAAAATCCATCCTTGAAGCATTAGGAAAAAGTAAAAAGTTATTTTAAACATTGTATATTGTTATCCAATTGAGATAATTCAGATTTCAATAAAGGAAGAGAGGAAGGCAGGAAGAGAGACAGAAAAAAGAAACATAGGTTCTAGAAAACAGGCCAAGTAAAGACGAGGGCCAATGGGCTCCCAGTGCCTTCAAACTGATTCTTAACTTTCTCACTGATATCCTTTTTAAAAAATTTATTTTATTGAAGTATAGTTGATTTACAATGTTAATTTCTACTGTACAGCACAGTGATTCAGTTATACATACATATATACATTCTTTATCATATTCTTTTCCATTATGGTTTATCAAAGGCTATTGAATACAGTGCCCTGTGCTATACAGTAGGAACTTGATGCTTATCCATTCTTCTCATCGACATCTTAACTTTGGCATTACTATCCCAGCTTAAATCAGTTTAAACGGTTTCTCAACCAGAGCTTCATAGTAGAATCATCTGCTGAGCTTTTTATTTTATTTATTTACTTATTTATTTTGCGGTACGCGGGTCTCTCACTGTTGTGGCCTCTCCCATTGCAGAGCACAGGCTCCAGACGCGCAGGCTCAGCGGTCATGGCTCACGGGGTCCAGCCGCCCTGCGGCATGTGGGATCTTCCCGGACCGGGGCACGACCCACGTCCCTTGCATGGACAGGCAGACTCTCAACCACTGCGCCACTAGGGGAGCCCATCTGATAAGCTTTTTAAAATGCCAGGGTTCTACCCCAGAGATTCTGATTTAACTAGCTTGGACTTAAACAACCAAGACCTACTGACCATCTTCTATGTAAAAAACAAAACAAACAAAAAACCACTGCCACTGCACAAATGATACACAGTATCTGCCCTCACCCAAAAGCTCTTTATGTTTCATGTGAGTTCTCAACTCTGGGTGCACATCAAAATCACACCAGGAGATTTTATGAAACAGCAACACCTGGGCCCAACTCTAGACTAACTGAATCAGAATCTCTGTGGTTGGGGCCCAGGCATCAGTATCTTTTTGTTTTCCTTTGTCCTTTAATCTGGATTGGGAAGTACTATTATAAGTGAAAATGAAACTATAAAAGAGCTGAACAGCTGGGTTATACCACAGAAGTGCTTAGACATATTAATTGATGGCAGCACATAGGACAGAACAGACAGTGTTCTCAAAGTGTCTTCCGGGGAATACCTGCAACACCATCACCGACGGTGTTCATTACAATCCGGACCTCCAGACCTTTCTCTTTTTCATCAGAATCTTGGGAATAGGAAGGAGAGGAAAGTTGGCAAGGATGAACATTTTAAGTAAGCCCCACAGATGTTTCATACGCACATTAAAGTTTGAAAGCCACTACACTACATGAGAGGAGACTGAAGATAAATGCTATCACACAGTGTTTGCATTTCTACATTTGCATCAATATGTAAGCAGGACATGGGAAAAACATAAGGATTGTGGAAAATGATTACACGTTAGAGGAACAGAGAAGAAAACTCAAATTAAGTAAAAATAGCATTTATACAATGCTTATAAGTTTACAAAAAACTGTCACATCAGTTTCCTCATCTGACCTTCTCAGCAGCTCTTTGAAAGATACTGGTATTCCTACCTTATGATAAACAGATTCGGAGGAATAAAGTAACTTATTCAAAGACTTGAGCCAATGCTCATTCCAGTACCCTTTCCACTTAAAATATTTGGAGGTACTTGAACTATCTGAAAGTAAAATTTGTGTAAATTCATAAAAAAGGACAAACAATAGAAATAAAGCTGATAAAAAAATGAGAATCTATCTCTTAATTGGCCAGATTGTCAAACACTTTTATGATTATTCTGCAGAATATGCCACCAAAATTAAGTATACTGTGGGGTTTTTTTTTTTTTGGTACAAAAATGCCCATTTCCTCTAACAATCATAAATACTTAAAGAAGGTTAGGAATAAATGATGGTATTTCCACAAAATAAAGGATATGACATGTTAGATTTTTATTAATCCCTTTTGGTCCAAATTAAGCTTTTGTGAGGTGGGAAATGTGGTTGGATAAGACTGCAATACATAAAATAGAAATGTAATAGGGGCTATGAAGTGATGTTTTTTCTACGCAATAGTCATTTGCAAATATATTTTTAAAAATAAGCCTTACCTAGGTCTTCTAAAGATGTGTCCATACTGGGAGCAGGCAAGACCAACTGTTGGTGTATATACAATTGGCATTAGACTTTCGATATCATCTTGCAGTATTCTGTAAAACAACTTCTCATTTCTTTCTTGTATTCCCATTATATAGATGTATCTGAAATTAAGCACAGCAAATAATGTCTACATCAGCCAGCATTAGGCTAAAGACTTTGGCCTTTGAAGTCAAATCTAAACATCTAAAATTGAGGACTCCCTCCCCCTGGAAAACAAAACCCTATATTATCATTACATAATACCCAGGACTAAAAATCAACAAAAATAAAAATGTGCTTAAATGGTAGATGGTGATGATGAAAAGAGTAATAACAGAACCAACAGGTAACATTTATTGAGCTCTAACTGTGAGTCAGGCTCTGTATCAGGCACTGGAAACACAAAAATTACCATGAGGCCCCACCTTCAAGGACCTAATCTTCAAGGTGACTGACATGTAAATAAGGAAATAAAGTGGCATTCATTCAAATATTTACAAAATACTACGTGCCAGGTACTATTCTGAACTCCAGGGATGTAAGAAGTGCCCCTGTCCTCGTGGAGTGAGTTTGTTTGTTTATTTATTTACCCATCCATCCATCCATCCATCCATCCATCTGTCTGCAGCACATGGCATGCAGGATCTTAGTTCCCTGACCAGGGATCAAACCCATGCTGCCCTGCAGTAGAAGCAAGGAATCCTAACCACTGGACCACCAGGGAATTTCCCTCATGGAGTTTATAATCCAGGAGGCTTATAGGCATTTTAAGTTCTATACAGGGCACACAGGTAGCACAAAAGGAGGCAATGGTCAATTCACATAAATATATAAATAACAGCTTTTAAAGAATAAAGGTTAGAAAACAGGGAGATGTTGGCCTGAAAAACCAGTAATCACACTGAATTAAATATGTCTAAAACAGACTCATTGCCTTTTCCCCACATTTGTTTCTCCTCTTGTTATCATCTGATCAAATGGGAATCCATCCAGAGTCCATTCTTGATTTCTTCCTCTCCCACCCTCCCCCACCCCAACCTAATAAATCAGTATGTCCCACAGAGACTACCTGTGAAATATCTTTCAAATATTTATTTCCTCCCTCCATCCCCACCCAGCCCAAGCCACCGTCACTTCTCACCTGGGCTACCTCAAGAACCTTTTTTTTTCAAACCTGATTAACAACACAGGCATCAAAGCAACAGCCTTTATTTTATTTTTTTATTTTAGGATTAAAGCTTCTATGTTTGTTTAGTAAACAAACCATTAAGCTAAAAACTACAGAATAAGTAACCAAAGATTAAAAGAGCACAGAGGTATTGTTGAAAAAAATTAAAAATAAATATAGTAAAGTTAGTTTTTTTTTTAATTGGAGTATAGATGTTTTACAGTGTTGTAGTCTCTATTCTCACAATTTTGTTCCCCTGCTCCAATCCTATTCTTCTCTTAAAAACATACCTCTGATCATTTCTATTCTCCCTGAATGGCTTCCAAATGCCAGTTTAATAGGCTTAAGCTCCTAAAATAGTTAACTAGACCTCAATGACTACTTTCCAGCCTCATCTTCATACTGATTACTTCACTTCCTCAAATGCACCACAACTCTGACCTTGGAGTTGCAGCATACGCCAACACACCCTTTGCCTGGAACCCCCTCTGACCAGGCACAGTCCTCTACTCATGCTCTCCAAATGCAGCTCAGTTGGCACACTCTCTGGGGTCCTTTTCTGTCATTCCCTGCCCCCCACCACACATATATACACTTCAGATTTTCCTGTCTTCAGGTCCCGTTAACACTCTCCTCCCTCTTCTTTAACTCTCACGCCACTTCTTGACTTTGTCTTCCCTCCATGGTAACATGAGTTCGAGACTATATATATTTTCATGTATATATATATGCCCCATAATGTAAAGAAACCACTCTCACTAGTCACCAATATCCAGTAATCCCCTATATTTTATCAACCCAATAAATATTTTTAGTTCTACAGTCAGACTGGCCCCTCTACCAGAATACCCTGCCCTTCTTTCTCATTTTGCCTGCTCCTTGTAACATATTGTTTCAAATTCAGCTCAGGCATCACTTCCTCCAGGAAGTGACTCCCCAAGCGCGGCAGGCACCCCTCTTCACATTTTCAGAATGTACTCTACAGGTCCCTCTTTCTCACTGTGCTATACAATGACAGTCATAGTATAGCCATCTATTGATGAGCTCCTAGAAGGCAGGCTAGGCTGTGAGTTACTGCGGTAGCCATACATTCTAATTTGCCCGGGACAGTTTCAGTTACTTCTTTTTTACTCCCCAAAGTGTCTGGGATTGGACGATATATTACATGGCCACCCTATCTATCACCCAGTTTATATCCTCAGTGGCTAGCAATGGCACACACAAAGTAGGTGATCAATAAAAGTTATTGAATAGAATGGGTGCAAATTAGGTGATAGCCTCTGCTTCTAACATTCCATTCAAACCTGAAATGCTCTGTGATTTTAACCATAAAATATTGATTTCTGCTAAATTTTACAATAGTGAAAATAAGTGAAGGAAACAATCATTATAAACCAACTGACTAAAACAAAAGTTTCATTGAGACTGTATATTTCTCATGCGATAATAATCATAATACTCCCAATTTTTCTGATCAGAACACCAATAAAAAAACTAAACATCTAATCAACTCTTACTTTTCCAAAGGGCCATTCAACTTTTTCACATTTCTGTGGAATCGTAAGGCTTGAATATCTTGTGTCTCTATTTTGGGAGGTAGAAGTCCTTGAAGACCAAGCATTTGTCGTTCCTGTAATGTAAATGCCATCCCCTAAAAAGGAAAAAACAAAAGGATTAAAAATTATTACTTACAGGGGTAGCAATGGTGCGTCCTACCAAACATAATTTAAACATAAACTTAAAAAGATCAACAAGATATCATTTTTGCCCGGACTTTCATAAATTTATAAGATTGATCATATCTAGTACTGGGGAGGGTATGGTAAAAGAATTACTCTCACATACCATTGCTGGAATATAAACTGGTTTAGGCTTTTTGAAAGCCAATTTCAAAGTACTCTTAGATTTTTTTAAAATGCACATACTTTATTATTTTTTTAACTGAAGTATAGTTGACTTACAATATTAGTTTCAGGTGTACAACATAGTGATTCAATGTTTTTATAGATTAATCTCCATTTAAAATTATTATAAAATAATGACTATATTTCCCTGTGCCGTACAATATATCCTTGTAGCTTATTTATTTTATACAAAGTAGTTTGTACCTCTTAATCCTCTACCCCTATCTTGCCCCTCTCCCCTTGCCTCTCCTCTCCTCCTAACCACTAGTTTGTTCTCTATATCTGTGAGTCTGTTTTGTTATATCCATTCACTTGTTTTGTTTTTTAGATTCCACATATAAATGACATCACACAGTATTTGCCTTTGTCTGACTTATTTCACTGAGCATAATACTCCAGGTCCACCCATATTGTTGCAAATGGCAGAATTTCATTCTTCTTTATGGCTGAATGATATTCTATTTTGTGTACATATATCTTCTTTACCCATTCATCTTTTGATGGACACTTAGGTCGCTTCCATATCTTGAATGCACACAAAGCAATTCTACTTCTAGTTAGTTATCCTAGAGATATATTCATATATAGAGACGCGTATATGAAGAGATTAGTTGTAGCACTGTTTCCAGTTCTCTTGCCTATTACAAACTAACTAAAAGTCCATCAATTATGGAAGAGTTAGCAACCTATGGTATTTCCATAAAAACACTTAAACATGTATCTCTAAGTGTGCAGTAGAAAGATCTCCCAGATACACAGGAGAAAAAGTCAAGTTGAAAATCAAAACAAATTCACTGTTAATTATTATGTTTAGAGAACCCCCGTAAAGTACATATTATATACAGATGTATGCATACGTTAAAAATGAAATCAACAGAATACAGTTTGAAAGAACACAAACCAAATTAAGAGGCTACTGTGACTGGAAAGGAGTGAGGCTGAACGGAGGGAGGGGGAAGGAAGAATGCTACTTAAGAAAAATTAACCTATGTAATAAATTCTTTTTCAGTTTCTGGTATTCAGCTATGGGTTAAATTTTTTTTTTTTTAATCAAGGATGTCAGTAAAAATGCCAGAGAAAGGACTTCTAAAAATCTTTTCCTCCATAAAAGCAACAAGAACCCTGGCCAAATGATCAGAATTCTGGAAATTAACCAAAGCTTTCAGCAGTTGGAGAGCATTTATTCAAGAAAAACTGCTGAATTTCAGTGAGAACAGCAAGCTTCATGGCATTTTAACTTGCCTTGTTCTTATCTCCCCTCCCCAGCTCCACAGTAACCTTGAAAACGCAATCACTGTGAAACGATCGCTTTGAAAATCAGAGCCTGGCAGTCACTGGAGAAGGCAGGAGGGTTTGGAGATTTTTCTAAAGCCCCATATCCAGGAAACTGTTATTATCTGACCTGGAAGACCCTATCTGCAAGGCTGTCTTTATTTGACCTGACTTGGAGCTCAGGCAGTGTGAACAGCCTTTCCCGCCAGAAGGGTCTGTTGAAAACAATCAGAGGCAATTATTTAACATAGCAGCTCCCCAAGGCAGTAGGTAACAGTTGGGCAAACAACAGGCTAATAACCAAAAAGCTGAAAAGGAAAAGCTGAGAAATGAGATGTCCATGGGGAACTTTGAAATGCTGAGACATATTCCTGAGAACCTAGAAGGTCATATGCACAGCTGTACACATGTCCAGGAAAGACCTGAGAAAGCCCTAAGCTCCCACCTCTGGCTAACCTTGAGGCTCTGTGTAAACAGGAAGTGAAGGCTGATGCCTAGGTGTAAACTGCCTGGCTGAGTCCTGAAGGCACACCCCAGCAGGTACACAAAGCCCCCTGGCAAAGAATGGGAGATTTAATGGTTCTAGGTATTTCAGTTTCTGTTTAATCATTGGCTGATCACTAAGTTAACAAAGCAGAGACTTCAGTAGGCATACATAACAAGAAGAAGGAATTAGTTCAGAAACGACTGGGAGGAATGAATATCTGGTTTCCAGGGCAGCCACATTATTTTAAAAGCCCAGTTTTCAACCAAAAATCATAAGGAATGCAAAAAATAAACAAACAAACAACAACAGCAACAAAACACATAAAGTCTGACTCATATACAGGAAATAAGGGCAGTTAATTGAAATTGCCCCTGGGGAAGCCCAAACATTGTACTTACTAGACAAAGACTTTAGTTATTCTAGGGGAGGGATAAATTGGGAATTTGGGATTAACACACTACTATATAAAAAACAGATAAACAATAAGGACCTACTGTACAGCACAGGGAACTATATTCAATATCTTGTAATAATCTATAATGGAAAAGAATCTGAAAAAGAATATACTTTGCTGTATACCTGAAACATTGTAAATCAACTATACTTCAATTTAAAAAAAGAAAAAAGTTAGTTATTTTAAATATATCAAAAAAACTAAAAAAAAATTGTCTAATGAACTAAAAAGAAGTATGAGAACGACATCCTACTAAATAGAGAATACTGATAAACAGAGAAGATAAAAAAGGAACTAAATAGAAATTCTGGAATTGAAACTACAACAACTGAAATAAAAAATTCACTAAAGGGGCTCAACAAGCAGACTTGAGTGGTGGAAGGAAAAAATCATCAGATTTAAAGATTGGTCAGCTGAGATGATCCAGTCTGAGAAATAGAAAGGAAAAATTAAAAACAACAACAAACAAAAAGAAAAATAAGGAATAAATGTGAACAGACCTGAGAGACCAGCAAAAGTACCAACACGTACATAACAGGAGGCCCAGAGGCGAGGAGAGAAAAGGCTAAAGAATATTTGAAAAAATAATGGCTAAAAACCTCCCAAATTTGATAAGAAGCATTAATCCACACATCCAAGAAGCTCAATAGCTCCAATCAAGAAAAACTCAAAGAACTCTACCCCTACACACATCATATTCAAACTGTCAAAAGCCAGAGACAGCAGAAATCTGAAAGCAAAGAGAAGTGACTCATCACCTGCAGGGGATCCTCAAAAAGAGTAACAGCTGATTTCTTATCAGAAACCACGGAGGCCATAGAGAGTGCTGAAAGAAAAATAACCTGTCAACCACGAATTTCTAAATCCTACAAATTCCTCCTTCAAAAATGGAGAAATTGGGCTTCCCTGGTGGCGCAGTGGTTGGGAATCTGCCTGCCAATGCAGGGGACACGGGTTTGAGCCCTGGTCTGGAAAGATCCCACATGCCGCGGAGCAACTTGCCCCGTGAGCCACAATTACTGAGCCTGCGCATCTGGAGCCTGTGCTCCGCAACAGGAGAGGCTGCGATAGTGAGAGGCCCGCGCACCGCGACGAAGAGTGGCCCCCACTCGCCGCAACTACAGAAAGCCCTCGCACAGAAACGAAGACCCAACACAGCCATAAATAAATAAATAAATAAATAAATGGAGAAATTAAGACATTCCAGATAGACAAAAACAGAGAATTCATTGCTAACAGACTCGTCTCACAAGAAATACTAAAGGGAGTCCTTCAGGCCTAAATTAAAGACATTAGACAATAATTCAAATCCACACAAAGAAACAAAGAACACGGATAAAATGACTGCATAATATAAAAGACAGTATAAATGTACTTTTTGTTTGTAGGTCTTTTTTTCTCTTACCCAATTTAAAAGACAATTCCATAGAGCAGTAATTATAAATCTGTGTTGACGGTCATGCGACGTATAAAATGTAATTTGTACTCTGTAATTTGTATGACGAAGCAGCACAAAAGAAGGAGATGGACCTCTACAGGAGCAAAATTTTGGTGTACTGTTTACATTAAATTGGTATCAAACTGAACTAGACTGTTTTAAAGATGGTAATTGTAATCCCCAGGGCAAACCACTAAGAAAATAACTCAGAAATAGGCAGGAAAAGAAAAAACAAGGGAATTTAAATGGCATCATAGAAAATTTAATACAAATGAAGGGAACAATAGAGTAAAGAGGAACAAAAGGCACATAAGACATTTTAAAACAAATAGCAAAATAGCAGACATAAATCATACCTTATTAGTTATTATACTAATGTAGATGGATTAAACTCTATAATTAAAAGGATTGGAAGAATGGATAAAAAAACATGATCCAATCATATGCTGACTACAACAGACACACTTTGATTCAAAGATACAAATAGGTGGAAAGTTTCAAAGATACAAATAGGTGGAAAGTAAAAGAATGGAAAAAGATACACCATGTCAATAGTAACCAAAGGAGAGCTGGAGTAGCTATGTTAGTAACAGACAAAATAGACTTTGAAACAAACATGTTACTAGAGGAGGGCATTTTGCTGAAAGCATCAATCCATTAAGAAGATACAACAATTATAAACATATTTCGTTAGATAACAAAATACATGAAGCAAAAACTGACAGAATTAGGGAGTAAGACAATTCAACAAGCTGAAAATTTCAATATCTCATTTTCAATAATGGAGAAAACAACTAGACAGAAAATCAACACGGAAAAAGAAGACTTGAACAACACCATAAAGCAACTAGACCTAGCAGACACTCCCCTCAAAAGAAGCAGGATACACATTCTTTTCAAGTGCACAAGAAATATTCCCCAGGACAGACCATTCATCAGGCCATAAAACAAGTCTCAATAAATCTGAAAGGATTTAAGTCACCCAAAGTATGATCTTCAACCACAATGCAATGAGATTAGAAATTAATAATGGGGGACTTTCCTGGTGGCACAGTGGTTAAGAATCCGCCTGCCAACGCAGGGGACACTGGTTCGAGCCCTAGTCCAGGAAGATCCCACATGCCACGGAGCAACTAAGCCTGTGAGCCACAACTACTGAGCCTGCGCTCTAGAGCCTGCAAGCCACAACTACTGAGCCCGCGTGCCACAACTACTGAAGCCCGTGCACCTAGAGCCCGTGCTCCACAACAAGAGAAGCCACCGCATTGAGAAGCCACACACCATGATGAAGAGTAGCCCTCACTCACCGCAACTAGAGAAAGCCCGCGCATGGCGACGAAGACCCAATGCAGCCATAAATAAATAAATTAATTAAATAAATTTAAAAAATTAAAAATAAAAGAAATTAATAATGGACATTTGGGGAATTCACAAATACTTTGTTCTTAAACAACACACTCCTAAAAACCAATTGGTCAGAGAAGAAAGCACAGGGAAATTAGAAGATACTTCCAGATGAATTAAAACACACATACCAAAACTTATAGGATACAGTGAAAATAATGCTAAGGGAAATTTGTAGCTGTAAATGTAACTTTAAAAGGCAGAATGATTTCAAATCAATTGCCTAACCTTCCATCTTAAGAAACTAGGGGGGAAAAGGAACAAACTAAACCTGAAGCAAGAAGGAAGGAAATAATAAAGATTACAGTGAAAATAAATAAATAAAATAGAAAAAAACAATTGGAAAAATTAAAAGATTAAACCAAAAGTTGGTTCTTTGTAAAGACCTACAAAATTCATGAACTTTTATAATGAAAAAAGGGGGAGAAGACTCAAATCACTAAATCCTTTGTGCCTCATGTTGCTCCTTACAAGATTTTATCTAAGGCTGGAAAATATAAAGGGGTTAAAACCCCTGTATTTTTATACAGTTTTAAATGAACTGTGTTCATTTAAAAGTGCTTTACCTATCCTATTGCCAAAGATAAATGAGTAGCTACACATGGTTTCACTGCCTATCTCCCATTTAGATTTAAGAGACACTCAAAAGTGTTTTATTTATAATGTACAGTAGAAATTAAAATGATTATTAAAGAAATAATTTTATGTATTAAGTATTTATGTTAATAGTTGATAAAATTCTTAAATTTGCTGGCCTGGTGTAAGTGAAGACAACATAGTTTAAAATAGATGTCTTGATTAGCTCTTTAACAGTCAGCAGAAACAACCTTCCTCTCACCTGCCCTTCTCCTACTCTTTTCTGTCTTCCAATGCCACTTGTTCCACCAAACCTCTTTTGCTCATCTACACAACCGCAATGCCCTCCCGATTTACACAGAAGTGTACCTCCCTCTGCAACAGAGCAGGACTCTATGGTCTTTGCCCACCCCCATGTCCTCAGTCAAAGGAGACCACATAATAATTGTTTAGTCTAAGCATAGTCAAGGCCCTTTAGTGCCTCCTTAAGGGCTACAGATAACATTCTGAGCTGTATCCTGGGGGCTGTCTTATAGATACTGAAACACTCACCAGGTGGAAGAAGTTAACTATGTGATGACCAGGCTGTAGCCATGACATAAGCTGCCACAATTGCGAGAACTGGCCTCAAAGAAATGAGAACCGACCCTGGAACTGAAGATTAACTGTACCTAAAACAATCAAGGTGACACTGGTCGGACCACCAATGACCAATGTCAAGATGACTGTCAGAGCTGACTGTGCTGCTTCTGCATGTAGGCGCCTCCCTCGACCTATGAAAGCTCTTGCCCACTGGTTGTGGGGGGCGTGTATGCCTTTGGACGGGCATCTGCCCTCCCCCCTCATTGCTGGCATCCAAAATAAAGCAAACTTAACTTTCCATCAATCTTGCCTCTTTAATGGCTTTTGAGCAGCGAGCAGCTGGACCCTACTTTCAGTTACACTTCGGCTGATCTTGAGCTATTTTCCTTTAGATACATGCCATTTCTCCACATGAGTCAATATTGATAAAAATCCCTTAACTAGACTCTTCAGTGTGCAGGTAAGCATACTAGGGGGGGAAATAAAAGGCCCCTTCTATTTCTTTCCCTCCAAGAGCAGTTAGAATAATCCATCAGGGATCAGGAAATTACCAAACATTTATAAAAATGACAATATGACTAAACGGGATAAATCTAAATATACTGCATCTGGCCAACAGTTCTGGCCAATATGCTACTCTTGGGTTTTTGTTTTGTTTTGCTTTTGAGCTAGAACTAGGAAATAAACTCAATCTTTCTTGGGTGGTAGAAACTGTGAGGGTGAAATTTGGGAGGTATAAAGCAGCCATAATTGTCACAGTGCGGAGAAAAGAGAAAAGTTCATGCACACTTCCGAACAGTTTTAGTATAAAGCTACAGAATACAAAAATTTCATACTTTATCAGTCTAAAATATATCAAACCTTTACCAGGAAGAGAGAAAATGTGTGTTAGAATTAATGTTACTAACCTTGTTTGTTCTTGGGTTCAACATAAGTGGCTTGCCTTTCTCTTTTATGTGTAAATGACGACATGCCAGAGTACAAGGAGTGGCAACTATTTTAAACCTGGACAACATCGTTTCTCTCACCTGGGAAAAACAAAGCAAATAAAGATGATGAGAAACATATTATAGAACTGCATGAATATCAGGGATCAGTTTTCAAAAGCATATTTAGAAAGCTTCACTTCCCACAACTGAAAAAATTTTTTCAAAATACATTTATGTTGGCAGAACCTTCAAGATAGCAGAGGAGTAAGACATGGAAATCACCTTCCTCCCCACAAATACATCAAAAATACATCTACATGTGGAACAACTCCTACAGAACACCTACTGAACGCTGGCAGAAGACCTCAGACTTCCCCAAAGGCAAGAAACTCCCCACTTACCTGGCTAGGGCAAAAGAAAAAAGGAAAAAGAGAGACAAAAGAATAGAGACGGGATCTGCACCTCCAGGAGGGAGCTGTGGAGGAGGAAAAGTTTCTGCACACTAGGAAGCCCCTTCACTGGCGGAGACGGGCAGTGGGTGGGGGGGAAGCTTGGGAGCCACGGAGGAGAGCACAGCAACAGGGGTGCAGAGGGCAAAGTGGAGAGATTCCTGCACAGAGGATCGGTGCCGACCGGCACTCACCAGCCCGAGAGGCTCCTCTGCTCACCCGCCGGGGCGGACGGGGGCTGGGAGCTGAGGTTTGGGCTTCAGAGATCAGATCCCAGGGAGAGGACTGGGGTTGGCTGCGTGAACACAGCCTGAAGGGGGCTAGTGAGCCACAGCCAGCAGGGAGGGAGTCCAGGAAAAGTCTGGAACTGCCTAAGAGGCAAGAGACCGTTGTTTCCGGGTGCGTGAGGAGAGGGGATTCAGAGCATTGCCTAAATGAGCTCCAGAAGAAGGCACGAGCCGCAGCTATCAGCGCAGACACCAGAGATGGGCATGAAACGCTAAGGCTGCTACTGCAGCCACCAAGAAGCCTGTGTGCAAGCACAGGTCACTATCCACACCTCCCCTCCCGGGAACCTGTGCAGCCCACCACAACCAGGGTCCCGTGATCCAGGGACATCTTCCCTGGGAGAACACACAGCATGCCTCAGGCTGTTGCAATGTCACTCTGGCCTCTGCCGTTGCAGGCTCGCCCCGCATTCCGTACCCCTCCCTCCGCCCAGCCTGAGTGAGCCAGAGCCCCCTAATCAGCTGCTCCTTTAACCCCGTCCAGTCTGGGCGGGGAACAGACGCCCTCAGGCGACCTACACGCAGCGCGGGTCCAAACCCAAAGCTGAACCCCGGGAGATATGTGAACAAAGAAGAGAAAGGGAAGTTTCTCCCAGCAGCCTCAGGAGCAGCGGACCAAATCTCCACCATCAACTTGATGTACCTTGCATCTGTGGAATACCTGAATAGACAACAAACCACCTCAAAATTGAGGCAGCGGACCTTGGGAGCAACTGTAGACTTGCGTTTGCTTTCTGCACCTAATTTGTTTCTGGTTTTATGTTTATCTTAGTTTAGTATTTAGAGCTTATCATCATTGGTAGATTTGTTAACTGATTTGATTGCTCCCTGCCTTTTTAAAAAAAAAATATATATATATTTTCCTTTTTCTCGTTTTGTGAGTGTGTATGTGTGTGCTTTTTTGTGTGATTTTGTCTGTATAGCTTTGCTTTTACCATCTGTCCTAGGGTTCTGTCTGTCCTTTTTTTTCTTTTGTATAGCTTTTAGTGCTTGTTACCATTGGTGGATTTGTTTTTCAGTTTGGTTGTTCTTTCTTTCTTTCTTTTTTTTTTTTTTTGCGGTACGCGGGCCTCTCACTGTTGTGGCCTCTTCCGTTGCAGAGCACAGGCTCCGGACGCGCAGGCTCAGTGGCCAAGGCTCATGGGCCCAGCCACTCCGCGGCATGTGGGATCCTCCCAGACAGGGGCACGAACCCGCGTCCCCTGCATCTGCAGGCGGACTCTCAACCACTGCACCACCAGGGAAGCCCTCTTTCTTTTTTTATTACTTTTCAATTTTAATAATTTTTTAAATTTTAATAACTTTATTTTACTTTATACTTTCTTTCTTTTTTTTTCTCCCTTTTCTTCTGAGCCGAGTGGCTGACAGGCTCTTGGTGCTCCAGCAGGGTGTCAGGCCTGAGTCTCTGATGTGGGAGAGCCAAGTTCAGGACACTGTGCCACCAGAGACTTCCCAGCTCCACATAATATCAAACGGCAAAAGCTATCCCAGAGATCTCCATCTCAACCCTAAGACCCAGCTTCACTCAACAACCAGCAAGCTACAGTGCTGGACATCCTTTGCCAAACAGCTAGCAAGACAGGAACACAACCCCACCCATTGGCAGAGAGGCTGCCTAAAATCATAATAAGTTCACAGACATCCCAAAACACACTACCAGATGCGGTCCTGCCCACCAGAAAGACTAGATCCAGTCTCACTCACCAGAACACAGGCACCAGTTCCCTCCACCAGGAAGCCTACATAACCCACTGAACCAACCCTACCCACTGGGGGCAGACACCAAAAACAATGGGAACTACAAACCTGCAGCCTGAGAAAAGGAGACCCCAAACACAGTAAGTTAAGCAAAATGAGAAGACAGAGAAAGACACAGCAGATGAAGGAGCAAGGTAAAAACCCACCAGACCAAACAAATGAAGAGGAAATAGGCAGTCTACCTGAAAAAGTATTCAGAGTAATGATAGTAAAGATGATCCAAAATCTTGGAAATAGAATGGAGAAAATAAAAGACAGGTTTAACAAGGACCTAGAAGAACTAAAGAGCAAACAAACAACGATGAACAACACAATAAATGAAATAAAAAATTCCCTAGAAGGACTCAATAGCAGAATAACTGAGGCAGAAGAACGGATAAGTGACCTGGAAGATAAAATAGTGGAAATAACTACTGCAGAGCAGAATAAAGAAAAAAGAATGAAAAGAATTGAGGACAGTCTCAGAGACCTCTGGGACAACAGTAAACACACCAACATTCAAATTATAGGAGTCCCAGAAGAAGAAGAGAAAAGGAAAGGGACTGAGAAAATATTTGAAGAGATTATAGTTGTAAACTTCCCTAATATGGGAAAGGAAATAGTCAATCAAGTCCAGGAAGCACAGAGAGTCCCGTACAGGACAAATCCAAGGAGAAACACACCAAGACACATATTAATCATACTATCAAAAATTAAATACAAAGGAAAAATATTAAAAGCAGCAAAGGAAAAGCAACAAATAACATACAAGGGAATCCCCATAAGGTTAACAGCTGATCTTTCAGCAGAAACTCTGCAAGCCAGAGGGCAGTGGCAGGACATATTTAAAGTGATGAAAGGGAAAAACCTACATTAAGATTACTGTAGCCAGCAAGGATCTCATTCACATGCGATGGAGAAATTAAAACCTTTACAGACAAGCGAAAGCTAAGAGAATTCAGCACCACCAAACCAGCTTTACAACAAATGCTAAAGGAACTTCTCTAGGCAGGAAACACAAGAGAAGGAAAAGACCTACAATAACAAACCCAAAACAATTAAGAAAATGGTAACAGTAACATACATATCGATAACTACCTTAAATGTAAATGGATTAAATGCTCCAACCAAAAGACAGAGACTGGCTGAATGGATACAAAAACAAGACCTGTGTATATACGCTGCCTACAAGAGACCCACGTCAGACCTAGGGACACATACAGACTGAAAGACAGGGGATGGAAAAAGAGGCTAAACAATACATTACTAAATAACCAAGAGATCACTGAAGAAATCAAAGAGGAAATCAAAAAATACCTAGAAACAAATGACAGTCAAAACACGACGACCCAAAACCTATGGGATGTAGCAAAAGCAGTTCTAAGAGGGAAGTTTATAGCAATACAATCCTACCTCAAGACACAAGAAACATCTCAAATAAACAACCTAACCTTATACCTAAAGCAGTTAGAGAAAGAAGAACAAAAAAACCCCTAAAGTTAGCAAAAGGAAAGAAATCATAAAGATCAGATCAGAAATAAATAAAAAAGAAATGAAGGAAACAATAGCAAAGATCAATAAAACTAAAAGCTGGTTATTTAAGAAGATAAACAAAATTGTTAAACCATTAGCCAGTAGCATCAAGAAAAAAAAGGAGAAGACTCAAATCAGTAGAATTAGAAATGAAAAAGGAGAAGTAAAGACTGACTGCAGAAATACAAATGATCATGAGAGATTACTACAAGCAAATCTGTGCCAATAAAATGGACAACCTGGAAGAAGTGGACAAATTCTTAAAAAAGCACAACCTTCCGGGACTGAACTAGGAAGAAATAGAAAATATAAACAGACCAATCACAAGCACTGAAATTGAAACTGTGATTAAAAATCTTCCAACAAACAAAAGCTCAGGACCAGATGGCTTCACAGGCGAATTCTATTAAACATTTAGAGAAGAGCTAACACATATACTTCTCAAACTCTTCCAAAATATAGCAGAGGGAGGAACACTCCCAAATTCATTCTATGAGGCCACCATAACCCTGATACCAAAACCAGAAAAAGGTGTCACAAAAAAAGAAAACTACAGGCCAATATCCCTGATGAACATAGATGCAAAAATCCTCAACAAAATACTAGCAAACAGAATCCAACAACACGTTAATGGGATCATACACTGTGATCAAGTGGGGTTTATCCCAGGAATGCAAGGATTCTTCTATACACAAATCAATCAGTGTGATACACCGTATTAACAAACTTAAGGATAAAACCCATATGATCATCTCAATAGATGCAGAAAAAGCTACTGACAAAATTCAACACCCACTTATGATAAAAAAAAACTCCAGAAAGTAGGCATAGAGGGAACTTACCTCAACATAATAAAGGCCATATATGACAAACCTACAGCCAGCATTGTTCTCAACGGTGAAAAACTGAAACCACTTCCACTAAGATAAGGAACAAGACAAGGTTGCCCACTCTCACCACTATTATTCAATATAGTTTTGGAATTTTTAGCCAAAGCAATCAGAGAACAAAAAGAAATAAAAGGAACCCAAAACGTAAAAGAAGTAAAACTGTCACTGTTTGCAGATGACCTGATACCATACACAGAGAATCCTAAAGATGCTACCAGAAAACTACTAGAGCTAATCAATGAATTTGGTAAAGCAGCAGGATACATAATTAATGCACAGAAATCTCTTGCATTCCTATACACTAATGATGAAAAATCTGAACGAGGAATTAAGGAAACACTCTCATTTACCATTGCAACAAAAAGAATAAAATATCTAGGAATAAACCTACCTAAGGAGACAAAAGACCTATATGCAGAAAACTATAAGACACTGATGAAAGAAATTAAAGAAGATACAAACAGATGGAGAGATACACCATGTTCGTGTATTGGAAGAATCAACATTGTGAAATGACTACACTACCCAAAGCAATCTACAGATTCAATGTAATCGCTATCAAACTACCAATGGCATTTTTCACAGAACTAGAACAAAAAATTTCACAATTTGTATGGAAAGACAAAAGACCCCGAACAGCCAAAGCAATCTTAAGAAAAACGGAGCTGGAGGAATCAAACTCCTTGACTTCAGACTATACTACAAAGCTACAGTACTGGCACAAAAACAGAAATATAGATCAATGGAACAGGACATAAAGCCCAGAGATAAACCCACGCACATATGGTCACCTTATCTTTGATAAATGAAGCAAGAATATACAATGGAGAAAAGACAGCCTCTTCAATAAGCGGTGCTGGGAAAACTGGACAGCTACATGTAAAAGAATGAAATTAGAACACTTCCTAACACCATACACAAAAATAAACTCAAAATGGATTAAAGACCTAAATGTAAGGCCAGACACTATCAAACCTTAGAGGAAAACATAGGCAGAACACTCTGTGGCATAAATCACAGCATGATCCTTTGTGACCCACCTCCTAGAGAAATGGAAATAAAACCAAAAATAAACAAATAGGACCTAATGAAACTTAAAAGCTTTTGCACAGCAAAGGAAACTATGAACAAGACGAAAAGACAACCCTTAGAATAGGAGAAAATATTTGCAAACGAAGTAACTGACAAAGGATTAATCCCCAAAATATACAAGCAGCTCATGCAGCTCAATATCAAAAACACAAACAACCCATTCCAAAAATGGGCAGAAGACCTAAATAGTCCTTTCTCCAAAGAAGATATAGATTGCCAACAAACACATGAAAGGATGGTCAACATCACTAATCATTAGAGAAATGCAAATCAAAACTACAGTGAGGTATCACCTCACACCAGTCAGAATGGCCATCATCAAAACATCTACAATAAGTGCTTTAGAGGGTGCAGTGAAAAGGGAACCCTCCTACACTGTTGGTGGAAATGTAAATTGATACAGCCACTGTGGAGAACAGTATGGAGGTTCCTTAAAAAACTAAAAGTAGAACTACCATATGACCCAGCAATCCAACTACTGGGCATATACCCTGAGAAAACCATAACTCAAAAAGAGTCATGCACCACAATGTTCATTGCAGCACTATTTACAATAGCCAGGACATGGAAGCAACCTAAGTGTCCACTGACAGATGAATGGATAAAGATGTGGCACATATGTAATGGAATATTACTCAGCCACAAAAAGAAATGAAATTGAGTTATTTGTATTAAGGTGGATGGACGTAGAATCTGTCATACAGAGTGCAGTAAGTCAGAAAGAGAAAAACAAATACCGTATGCTAACACACATATGTGGAATTAAAAAATAAAAAAGAACAGGTTCTGAAGAACCTATGGGCAGGACAGGAATAAAGACCCAGATGTAGAGAATGGGCTTGAGGACACGGGGAGGGGGAAGGGTAAGCTGGGACGAAGTGAGAGAGTGGCACTGACATATATACACTATCAAATGTAAAACAGATAGCTAGTGGGAAGCAGCCGCACAGCACTGGGAGATCAGCTGGGTGCTTTGTGACGACCTAGAGGGGTGGGATAGGGAGGGTGGGAGGGAGAGGCAAGAGGGGGCGGATATGGGGATATATGTATACATATAGCTGTTTCACTTTGTTATACAGCAGCAACTAACACAACAATGTAAAGCAATTATACTCCAATAAAGATGTTTAAAAAATACATTTATGTTTCTACAGGTTGTAAGGGATTATAAAATACATAAGGTGAAGGCAAAAATTCACTTTTCCTGACAACAGTCTAAGTCCTTGGATAATAATCATTGCTACTCTTTATGTATTACCTACTACAGTGTGCCAAATATTTACCCTTTTTCTAATCCACACAAGTGTGGCAAGGTATGAAACATCTAGTAAACAGCAAGTGTTTTCATGGAAGTGATTTCAATGTAAACAGGTGTGGGAGAGTTAGGTTGAAGGTGGAAATGTAAATAATAGAAAAGCCTGGAGCACACACTTTCAGAGGAAGTGAAGCCATCCAGATTCTTAATCTAGACGTCAAATTTTAAGGTATTAGTAATATTCAATATTTAAATTCAGTGTACTAAAATTTTTTGTTTTTAGAAAACCTGTTATGTAATATTTAAAAATCAGGCAAATTGTCTTGAAAACATGTTTTTGTCCTTTCACATCCATCGCAAACATTATGAGAATTTTTCAAAATGGAAAACTACATAATACATTAAACCTTAAATATTTACTGATGGGAATATAATAGATTCTTCTGCATATCAATTCTTCTACCAAATATCAATTTGCAACGTCATTTATTTCTTTAATCATCATAAACCATTATAATTATCATGCAATAGTTTTTAAATGGAATTTCTATTTGTTGAGAAATCCATGGGCTGTATATGGGGATGCAGCAAAATCATCTACATTAGGATTTTAAGTTAATTTTTATGGAGCTGAAATTCACATAACAAAATTAACTGTTTTAAAATAAACAATTCAGAGGGATTTAGAAAATCTATAATGTTGTACAACCACCTCTACCTAGTTCCAAAACATTTTCATCATCCCAGAAGGAAAAACCACACCCAGTAAGCAGTTTTCCCCACTCCCCCAGTGATTGCAACCACCAGTCTGCTTTCTGTATTTTTGTATTTACCTATTCTGGATATTTCAGAATATCCAGGTACCATATACATTTTTGTATTTACCTATTCTGGATATTTCAGAATATCCAGGTACCATATAAATATGGTACCTAAATATGGGCACAAAACAAGAAATCTAAATGATCATAAGCACATCAAGAATCATGAGAGACGGGAATTGGGGAAAGGGATAGGACAGATGTTGTTTAAAGGTACAAACTTTCAACAAGAGGCCTAAGAGATAAGTCCTAGAGCTCTAACGCATAGTGAACACAGACAACAATATTATATTATCATCATCTAACTTGCAAAGAGACTAGAACTTAATTATTCCAACCACTAAAAATAAATTATAATTAGGTAATTATACCTATAGGTATAGGTATATACCTATACCAATATATTGCAGAGGTGCTAATTATCAGTACAATGGCAATATTACAATGTATCAAATTAACCTGTTGTACACCTTAAATTTACACAATGTTTCATGTCAAATGTATTTCAATAATGATAATAAAAAAGAATCACGAGAGACACCATAAGATAACTGATTGGTTTTCTTCAAAAATGTAAATGCCATGAAAAACACTAAAGAACCAATGCAACTTAAAGAAGACCGAACAGATAGGACAACTAAATGCAAAACCTGATCCCCCAAACTGCCATCAAGGATATTACTGGGATAACTGGCAAAATTGGGAGATATACTGTAACTTACGTAAAAGTCTTGTATAATTTAAAATTTTCTGAGTTCGATAACCATATGTAAGAGGTATCCTTTTCTGAAAATACACAGTGAAGTATTAAGGGGCCAAGAAGTATGATGTATACAACCACGTCTTTCAAATTATTTCAAAATAAATGTTGAAAAGACAGAAATTGAAAGTGCAGCCCTGATCATGTTTGTGTGGTTCTTCCAGGAGAGAAAGCATTATTTATCACAATTAAAACTTTGGTACCAAAAGACTGGATTAGTATTGCAGCATATTGGTGAGGTAGGAAAATCTACAACAGTATGGAATACCTTTTACTTTATTTAAAATCAAAGACTATCTGAGAAAAATACACTTTGCAATTAGTACTTGTGGTGTAATAAGAAATATATTTGGGCTTGGTCCCCAGATCTTGTACAGAGTTCCTAAAAACTGCTGGAATTTCTTGAGTGACAGGAGTATCTTTTGCTACTCATAAGCAGCCCCTTTTGATCAGACCTGAGTTTATGCTAATGAGGTGACTTAGGGCGAGGCCACTACAGAACCTCGGTCACCAGAAAGACCAAGTGATTATTAGAGAGTGGGAACTTTCAGTACCACTCCAGTTCCCCTGGGAAAGGGGGTGGGAACGATGGCGATTAAGATCCATAAAAACTTTTGAACAAGGAGAGTTGATGAACTTTCAGGTTGGTGAACACATCTAGGTGCTGGGGGGTGGCAAGAGCAGAGGGCAAGGATGCGCCATGCCCTGCCCGACCCCACCCCCAATACCTAGTCCTATGTGTCTTTTCCATCTGTTCCTGAGTTGTATCCTTTTATAAGAAACCGGTAAATATAAGTAAAGTGTCTCCCTGAGTTCTGTGAGCCATTACAGCAAATGATCTAACCTGAGTAAGGGGTTGTGGGAAGCCCTGATTTACAGCTGGTTGATAAGGATAGGTCAAAACCTGGGGCTTGCAATTGGCATCTGAAGTGGGGGCAGTCTTTCCGGGCTGAGTCCCTAACTTGTGGGATCCGAAGTTACCACCAGGTAGACAGTGTTAGAATTAAGTTGTAGCACACCCCGTCAGTGTCTGCCTAGAGCTGGAGAACTCCTGGGTGTGGGGAAAAAACACATTTGGTGGCCAGAAGAGTTGAGTCTGTGAGTAGGAAGAAAGTTTTTCCCTTCAGTAGTTAACTTAAGATCAGCATTCTGACATATAAAATCTTCTATTTTCAGCTCCTGGCTAAAATTTTGCTTCTATCAAATACTGAATTTAGTCTGTAAAATAAAGATTACCTGTTAAATCTACCTCATAGGTAACTGTAATGATCAAATGAGAGAATAGATGCAGAAAAGTATTAAAGACTTAAAGAGTAAAGTGTTACAGCACTCAAATGATTACTTTATGACTAAGTGATAGAGAGTAAAATAAAATATAAAAGTAATTTTAATAGTGTCTTTAAAACAAGTAGGCATAAGTTAAAAACTTAAGGAGAAAAACCAATCTCTGCCAAAAATAGAACCAAGGACTAAGGAGAGAGACAGACAGACAGACAGCAGGCTTAATAGCAGCTGGAGGCAACAGGACAAAATGGGGAAAACCCACACCTAACTCCTCATGTTATACAGACAGGATGGAGGAACTGTAAAAATGAGTGAAGTAAAAACAGGAAACAAATAAGGTGGGGCTTCCCATTTTGAACAAATATGAAAACTCAAGCTGCTTACTTGAGCTTCCTGGCTATTGAGGTATGCCTGTGGTTTCTCCCTCTGGTGTGTCATTCATCCTGCCTTGCCCTGGGGGTTAGTGAATTTACTCTCTGGGTGGTTTTTATAAACTGGACTGGGACTGAAACTGCTAGGCCACTGACTGCTGGAGAATACTCTCCCTGGCCCCCTAGCTGGGGGGTAGAAAGCAGAAGATCAATGTAATAGAGACCAAAATTAGAGAGAGGTCATGACTAGGTACAGTGAGCACAAGCTCTGCAGTCAGTCTGAATCTGGACGCACCTAATTACCAGCTTGGAATCAGTTATGTCACCCAATCATTCCCAAGTGGTCTCTGAATTGGTGTCTGTCTGAGACACGTTTTTCACTAGTCTATAACCAAATGAGAAAAACTAGGACAATGTAGTATTGAAATAGGAGGGAAGGGGGCAGGGCACAACCTTTGAAAGAATGACATAGCCCAAGGACGTGACATAAACAGATTAGAACCAAATGGGTCCAAGATGGCAGACAGGACGACTTCCACTAGACCTTGAGCCCCAGTAAAAGCTCATTGTAACGCATCAGCAAGCTAAATGACAAACCCACAGGTGCCATGACAGTTCCAAGGCTACCATAAGGATCAAAAAGTGGGCGGTGGCCCAATTCCTGGAAATCCCCACCCCTTCCTGAAACAGCTGGAATACTCCTTCCACTCATTAGCCTATGAAATTACCCACCACTATAAAAACTGACAACCCCATACCCTGGTGCCTTTCTCACCTTCTGAGATGGCCCACGCTCTGTTTGTTGAGTGCATTTCTCCCAAGGCGTCTCGCCTTCTGAGACGGCCCACACTCCCTCTGCAGAGTGTGTTTCTCTCTAAATAAATCCACTTCTTACCTATCACTTTGTCTCTCACTGAATTCTTTCTGCGATGAGACATCAGGAACCTGAGCTTCATTAAGTCCTGAAACCAGGTGTGTGATCTCAGTTGGAAGACTGTGGGTTTTCCCTGGGTTCGAGTCCTGGCCTCGTGGGTTCAAGTCCCAATCTGGGTTTTGGCCAGGTTTGAGTCCCGGTCATGTGGGTTCAAGTTCCAATCTGAGGTGCATGGTTTCAGTATAGTTTTTTTTTTTTTATAACTATATGACTTTTGCAATGAAATATTCAAGTAACGCATGCAGTTATTTTTATTTTATTTTATTTTATTTTTTTGCGGTACGCGGGCCTCTCACAGTCGTGGCCGCTCCCGTTGCGGAGCACTCTCAACCACTGCACCACCAGGGAAGCCCCAGTACAGTTTTTCATAATACTAAATTTATTGTCTTCGTTTTCATGTTGTAATTATCTTCCTCCCTTTTTGGTGGTAAAAAAAATTTTTTTTGTTTTGAAAGGATGGGGATGGTAGATTGTAGTAGTTTTTTTTTGTTGTTGTTGTTTGTCTGTTTGCGGTATGCGGGCCTCTCACTGCTGTGGCCTCTCCCGTTGCGGAGTACAGGCTCCGGACGCGCAGGCTCAGCGGCCATGGCTCACGGGCCCAGCCGCTCCGCGGCATATGGAATCTTCCCGGACTGGGGCACGAACCCGTCTCCCCTGCATCGGCAGGCGGACTCTCAACCACTGCGCCACCAGGGAAGCCCTATGCCTAACTTTCAATTAAGTCTTTATAGCTACCATAAAAGAATCAGATAACAGATTATAAATCATTGCTCACAGTTGACTATTTAAAGGTCCACTATTAGAAGATAACGCTAAACATTTTTCCTTTATTTCTGCAAACCATGTAACATAACTCAAATAGTTATAGTAGTTACACAATATATATTTACCTATCATTTGTGTAACTACTATAGTGTGTGTATATATATGTGTATACACACACGCGCACACACACAGCTGTGTATGTGGGGGGGTTGTAAGGTAATGACTGTTTCTTCTCTAATTTCCAGAATGCTTGGCAACTAAAGATCAAAACTTAGGAGCACAACACTGCACTTAGCTTTACAGCATGAACAGTGCTTAAGGAGCATACAAGCTTAAGAGGAGGCTGGAGCTATTAAGTTAGATTGCCTGAGTTCGAATCCAGGCTTTGCCACGTAAAACCTGTGATTTTGGGTAAGTTACTTAGCCTTTCTAATTTTCATTTGTAACCTGGAGATAATAAAGAGTACCAACTTCAGGGCATTACTTTGAGATAATTCTTGCAGAAAACAGCACTCGGCTCCTGATTAACAATTAATACGTGCTTCCATGTTATCAGTTGCAACACTAAAAGAAATAACAGTGCTATCAACTGTTTTGTTTTGAAATGACTGCCACAAACATTAAGAAGGTAAATCAAACAGATATGCGATAACACGTTTTGTAAGGAAGCACTTCTGTTGAGATCTGTTATTTTGATTAAGCTTCTTCTCACCTAACGGCAACGGAAATTTTCTAGAATTATCTTCGGGACCAAGAAAGTCAAATCCGGGACCTCAGTGTAACACCACACAAGCAGAAATGGATATCACCAGCGTCAAAGAAACACCTGCCAATCCTGGTCCACAGATGTCATTTCACATGAATGGACAGAACCGTTCCAATCTTAGAACTTTCTAGCCTGCAACAAACGTCCTTTAAAGCAAGGAACAATCACAACACACAAACAAAATGCCTAAGTCCTGCCATTAATTCACCCCTGCAGAAAAAAGAGAACTATTAGATAAAAGGATTTGGAGCGACAAAATCGGTCTTTAAGGGGCGCGGGAGTAAAGGGTATAAGAGATGCTCCTGTTAAGGAAGCCGCAGGGCCTTACTCCAGGTTGGGAAGGGGGGGCGCCCTGGGATGAGCGAGTCTCGACCGGGAAGTCGCGTCCCCAAACTGTGCGCCAGGGAAGAGCCGCCCACGGTCAAACAGGGGGTGGCGAGACCCCACCGTTCCCCACGGTCTCAGCCGGGACTCGACGAACCCCTTCCCTTCACCCCGCCCTCCCATCCGTCAAGCTGGGACCTTCAGGGCCGCACGCGCGGAGGCCGGGCGGCGGGTCCGCGCTCGGCTCCCCGGGCCGGGGTGAGGAGGCCGGCGCCCGGTCCCATCCCGGAACTCCCGCCCGGGCCCCGCCGCGGCAGGCCGCCCGCAGCTGCGAGCCGTGCGGAGCCTTACCCGACGTCTAGCCAGGCGACAGGTGGTGCTGCCTGCGGAGAGGCCGCGGTCCCGCAGCCCACCCGGACGATGCTCAGCTCCGGCCGAGTTCGGCCCTCCCCTTCTCGAGGCTTTCCGGAGCCGGCTCCAGGTCAGGATCGGAATGGCTGGGTCGGATGGATAATAGCCGAGGCAGCCAGTAAATCCGCGTACTGAGAAGAGGGAACAGGGAGTACAGCCGGCGCGGCCCCATGGGGGGAGACTGACGGGCGCGCAGACCAATACGGAGGCAGGAAGCCAGCCTTAAGGGGCGGGGCTCCGCTTTGAGGTTTCGCGACCGGCGCACCCGCGTTCCAGCCTCGCAGTACCTTCCTCTGTTTGGTGGCTAGAGGTTATCATTTAGGGCCAGGTGCATGCCCTTAAGGGCCCGACCCCAAGGAGTGAGAGAGGGGTCGTGTAGGGTGGGGGGAGTCCGGGTATAAAGACGAATACCGCCGCCCCACGAAAAGACCTGGGGCTGGCTACCGCAGACTTCGCCTTTCCGCGGCTGGCGGTATGGTCGGGGGTGATGGCTGCGTTTTCGCGCGAGAAGAGACTCTGCGCAGGCGCGGGCGAGGCCGGGAATGGGGTGGGGTGGGGCGTGTCGACGGGTACCAGTCTCCGATCCCGAGAAGAGAGGAAGGCTGGGACTTTGGGTCCCAGTGGAGGCAGGGAGAGGATTGCAGAGATTTAAGAGCGGGATACACGCCAGGAGAATGGAGAAGCAGAAGAGGGAGGACCCAGGAAATGCGAAGCCTCCGTACTTGAGGAACAATTTATGTTTCTGAGCAATTTTTGTCTAAGAGTTGCTCTTCTGCCGAATTCTTTGCTACTCTTAACGGTTGCTGACACACTTTGGCCTGCAGGGAATTTACTAATGATCCCTACAATCACAGTCACCATAAATAGATATTCAATGTTCCCTCTCAGAAAAGCACTGGAACCCTAAATTGTCATCTTGAAAGCTGCAGGACCATACTTTAATACATCTATACTCACCCACGGTTATGATATTGGAGAATATTTCTTCATTCTTATTTCAGAAAATGTTATCACCCAAAATTCTTTACTGTAGTCGGGTTCGTGTGCTTTTAAAGTATAATAATAATAGTTTTTAACTAAAGATGTAAAGGGTAAAAAAGAGGCAAGGCAGGGCTTCCCTGGTGGCGCAGTGGTTGAGAGTCCGCCTGCCGATGCAGGAGACAAGGGTTTGTGCCCCGGTCCGGGAAGATTCCACATGCCGCGGAGCCTACGCGTCCGGAGTCTATGCTCCGCCACAAGAGAGGCCGCGATAGTGAGAGGCCCGCGCACCGCGATGAAGAGTGGCCCCCACTTGCACCAGCTAGAGAAAGCCCTCGCACAGTAAACGAAGACCCAACACAGCCAAAAAATAAATTAATTAATTTAAAAAAAAGTTTAAAAAAAAATCAAAATGGGGTAACTGTGGTTCAGGCATTCAAAATGGAGCCTAGTGGCTCTTGTGGATATGGTTTCAGACACATGCCTGCATTACTAAGAACTTGAATTTTCTTTTTTTTTTTTTTTTTGCGGTACGCGGGCCTCTCACTGTTGTGGCCTCTCCCATTGCGGAGCACAGGCTCCGGACGCGCAGGCTCAGCGGCCATGGCTCACGGGCCCAGCCGCTCCACGGCATGTGGGATCTTCCCGGACTGGGGCACGAACCCATGTCCCCTACATCAGCAGGCGGACCCTCAACCACTGTGCCACCAGGGAAGCCCTTGAATTTTCTGAACTATAGTCAGACTCGAGGACACCACCAGCCCTTCTCAAAAGGATGTCTGCTAGCAGCTGCCAGCTGCAACATTATGGTCTCAACGTCTCTCCTGTAACTCTGCCACCATTTCAAACCCCAACCAATCCTTGCTTAATAAGCCCCCTAACTTCTTGCCAGCTCCGATCCTAATTATTGACAAACAACTTATCAACTTCGTGGGTTTTGCCTCTATAAGCCTCCCCCGTTTTGTAGTCTGGCAGAACACAATTCAAGTCCTTCTCGAATCTGTGGCTCCGGGCTATAGTCCTCAGCTTGGCGCGAATAAAACTCTTTTCTATTCCTATTATGGATTGTTTATTGATTATTTTCATTGCCGTTACCATTATATCACCTGAAATAGACTAGATTTGAATTTTGTAATAGAGCTCTAGAGCAGGCATGAGATCTCCTCTTGCATGTCTATTCCGTCCCGTGTCCATGTGATTGGACAGAGGTCATGGGTGCAGGGCTAACTTTGTGTGATGGTGGGAGAGATAGGCAGGTTGCTAGGGTGAGAAGCTTCTGAGGATAACCATTGCACTCCTGCACTCAGCCTCTCTCCCCAACTGCTGACCGGTTTCCTCTATACCAGGAAATAAGTTTTCATTCAACAACCCTCAGAAATGATGAGAAAGAAAGACAATGAACTCAAAGAGTTCTTGGGTGCCATACCTGTGTTTCTCATTGTCCCCAAATGTCGGAAATTCACTTTGGAGCCCATCATTGTCTCCAATCTGTTAAAAAACAAAATTTAACTGAGTAAATTTGAAGATTTAATTGGCTTTATTCATGAATCAGGCAGCATCTCATCTGGCAAACAGAGACATACTCCCAGAAGCGATTACCTCTTAAACTTGGGTTACCTAGAAAGCTCTGTGGAAGAGCACAAGAGCAAATCTTAACTTAAGTAGAAAAGTTCCTTAAATAATGTATTACCTACAAGTTCACTAACTCTTATCCATAATTCCGAATCCAGAAGGTTTTTTTTCCCCATGATTTTGTAATTTTGGTGGAGCCAGAATTTATTTGGTGACAAATAAGAATTTGTCACAAGTCTGTCTATAGTCTTCATTTCTCCAACATAATGTAAATATTCACGTTTCTCTTCAGTAACAAGAATGTTTTGTGGCACTACCCCAGATCCCACTGAGGATATTATAAAACATACAGTATATGCTCCTTATAATGTTTTCCCAAATCCCAAAGTTTCTAAATTCTGAAGCCCAACTGGCTCCGAGAACTTCTTCCATTTTTATGAGCCAATTCTTCTTATGGCAAAATAAATTAGGGAAAAACTACGTATAGTTCTTAATTTCAATTTTGCTGGAATTAAGCAGAAAATTTTTTATGTAAATACTGTTTATTACAATACTTAAAAAGCTAAATTTATTGTGAGAAATGATCATGACATTTTACTTGGTGCTGTGAGCACAGAAATGACTGATTGGATGAGTTACGAGAACTTAGCTTTTAAGGAGAAATTTTTGATGATAGAAGTCAGTAAAGGTTAGCTTTAAGGGGGTTGGCTGAAAAGAGACACAAGGGAACATTCTATATCTCAGTCTGGACACTAGCTATACAAGTGTATTCATGTGTAAAAATTCATCAAGTTTGAGTGACGTAATTGACACACCTTACTGCATGAATTTTATATCCACCCCAGTAAATAGATAAAATAAACCATTTGTATTGTGCACTGCTGTCTCTTTTGGAGCAAATGTTCTCCATGGAAACTGTTATGGATCTAATACCTTTCTTCTAGGCTTTCCTCTTTGGTGTCCTCCACTGGACCCTCTAAGAAAAAGGTGGGGACCATTCTTGGCTGCTCAGAATGTAGCTCACCAGGCCTTCTGGAGTTGTCAAAATAGCCATGCAGAAAATACAAAAAAATGCTGAGCCTGGAAAGAAGGCACAAGCGTTTCCTGGAAGGATGATTACAAGGCCGGTGATCTGGTAAAACAAGGTGCCAAGACCCAAATCAACAGGAAACTAGGAGGAAGAAACACGTATTGGAGTAGGTCACTGAACAAACAGAAGCATGTGGGTGTGGAGCAGCCTGTGTGAGTCCTGTGCTGTTGGGAGTTGAGGCCACCCACCATCTCTGGGTTTGCCTTTGGTTGGGCTGGTTCACCTGTGAAGTGGGAGGAGCTATAAAGGGGCAGGCTGATGCTGCGCACTTGGCTACATGACTTCCCTGTAAAACTTCATTAGGCAAAGTTTAAAGAGGTGTGTAGCCAGTTGTCTCGAGATGGGTACACATTTGCCCACTTTCTCAAAATCAAAGAAGGATGCTTGGAAAAACTTTTGTATCAATTGCCATGAAAATAGAGCAGCTTGATTTCTTTCTTTTTTTTTTTTTTGTTTGTTTGTCTTTTTGCTTGCGGGATCTTAGTTCCCCAAACCAGGGATTGAACCCGGGCCCTGGCAGTGAAAGCACCAAGTCCTAACCACTGGACCGCCAGGTAATTCCCTAGAGCAGCTTGATTTAATCCAAACACCACAATGTGTTTTCTTAAGGGAAAACCATATTATTGATGTTTCAGAGAATTATGGAAGATCATTCTCTTTGTAATGAGAATATACGTGAGCAGGATCATTGGTTTTAGGTTGGCACATCATCTATCGCTAAAGCAGACTGTGCTAATCACATTTTTTTTAAGTTAACTTATTTTTGGCTGCATCGAATCTTCGTTGCTGTGCGCGGGCTTTAGTTGCAGCGAGCGGGGGCTACTCTTCGTTGCGGTGCGTGAGCTTCTCATTGCAGTGGCTTCTCTTGTTGCGGAGCACGGGCTCTAGGTAAACAGGCTTCAGTAATTGTGGCACGCGGGCTCAGTAGTTGTGGCTCACTGTCTCTAGAGCGCAGGCTCAGTAGTTGTGGCTCACGGGCTTAGTTGCTCCGCGTCATGTGGGATCTTCCCAGACCAGGGCTCGAACACCTGTCCCCTGCATTGGCAGGCTGATTCTTAGCCACTGCACCACCAGGGAATTCATAATCACATGTTTAGATTTACACAACTCCATCTGCCTTAGAATAGGAAATATGAATAATGAATGCTGACTGCACTGCTGGAAATTATCCCTCAGTAAATTAGGGTTATTAAAAATGTAAACTCTTTAAAAATACAAGAGAAAGTAAACAGTATATCTAAAGGCATTTGTGCTAGACACTCTGCAAAAACAAACTTGTCAGCCTAGTCTGGGGGTGAGACATAAAAACATTTGGTGAAGGTAAGTACTATCATTAAGAAACAACAATGTTTTCATTATTCCCAAAATAAAATAATGTGCTAATGATGATAATTACCTCCATAAAAGTGCTAACAATTCTTTATATAATTAAAATAAATATAACTTTGCAGGCTGTCTGAAAGAGTAAACTAATAGCATAATAAACAGTGTCTTCATTAACAAAATATTTTAAGGAAAGTTCTGGAAATTTTTGTGAAGAACAAAGAGGTTAATATCATAGGCTTGTTAATAATCGAAGAACCTTTACTCCTCAAGGAAAAATAGCATTTTGATGTTTATGGCTAATATTGTATCACACTTGATTTTTCTCTAAGACTTTCAAGTATACTGGAGAGAGTAAGGCAAAAATTTACTATGTCATGTCATTGTGGAAATAACCTCTCTCTTTTAGTGATCCAAAGTGATTTGGTCTTGCTAAGGCTGCCCCTAAGATCTTCCTGAGTCAGAGGCTTCTTGGTGTTGCTTATTCTAAATCCTAGTCCGGGCTCCATCATTATCTATAAGCTCTTAAGGGAGGACGCCAGGATCAGCAACATTGTTATCACCTGCGAACTTGTTAGAAAAATGAAATCAGGAACCCACTCCAGACCTACAGCATCAGAATCCAACAGGTTTAGGCGGTTCCACACAAATTAGCACTTGAGAAGCACGGAGGACTCCTGAAGTCCTAGATTCTGTGAATTCATGTTGCTGTGAATGGATTTTTATTTCTAGATACAGAATAAGAAGAAGCCCATGATACTTTCTATACCTTCAAAAGGTTCTTATGCCAGGGCAAACAGTTATTCTTTCCTTCTCACACTGAGAGTATGTAATGCTTAAATCTTGAGCAGTACAATTTTATTGTTAATTCACCAGATGTGTAATTACGAACTAGGCACCAGGTGGAATGTTTGCACCGAATAGGATGCATGTAAAGTCTCTGAATAATGTCTAGGAACAAAATCTCAGGAATGTTTGCCTTGACCGTCCAAGTAGTGTTCCTGGTATCTTGAGCATAATTTTATATACAGTTCCTTAATAGACCCAGCAGGCTTCATGGCTCTCTGACTACGTGGGATGAAAAGCTACCTGAGATTCTATCTCTTGGGGGCAATACAGGGACATTTTTCTATAAAGTGTTCAAGATTTCTCTGGCCAAGAGAGTAGCTACAGAAGAACCTGAATTGATAACTTGAGTTTGATTATCCAATATATTTTCCTACTGAGCAATAAATGGTGGGTTCTTGGTGCATGGAATATCAGAACCCTAGAACAGCTCTGACACTAAGTTGAATATTTCGTATTTTTTACATCAACAAGATGTGGTGTAACCACAAAGGAAACCTGGTGTGCCTTTCCTCCCAGTGCTCTTTGACCTTAGATTGACTAGCACTCTGAAATGCTTCCCAAAATGAATCACCTCCTACACCAATCTGCATTCCTGGGCTGGGAATTCTAGATGTTATTTCCATGGCCATTGGTTATCTTAGGAATGTCTGGGGGACCCCGGGACCTCCCTGGAGGTTTGATTCAATTCTGATGGTTCATGTTGGGGTCTGCACCAGCTCCAGCAATTAATAGGGAGCATTCTGTTTTAACAGGCATCCAAAGGGAAGTAGAATATCTTTCCTTTCTTACACTTGAACCAAAATTAAGTTGCATAGAACAACATGGAAAAAATGATTAGTCCTAAACAATGCAACCTTGAAAAAATTATATCTGGATTCTAACTTACTAAGGGCACCAAATGGTGCAAACAGAATCTGTTGTTCATATCTTTGTGCCTGCAATTAGAAATGATGAACCATAAGCTCTATTCATAAAATACCAGATTGGGGTATTTAATCTTTTGTGTGCAATGGACACCATTGACAGTCTGTTGAAGCCTACAGACTCCTCAGGATGTTTTCTTAAATGCATAAAATAAAATACATAGAATAACTGAAGAATCCAATTATAATGAAATAAAGTTATCAAAATATTTTAAACCTCAAATTTTGTGTATAATAATACATATGCTACTTTATATTGTATTAAATAAAAATCTAAAGGTGGGTCTAATAACTAGTAAAGATGAGTATAAATGATATTACACAGTACCTGCAACAACTGGAAGGTGATACGAAAATTCATGGTTTCTATAATCGTAGCAGTTTGTTACCTACATCCGTAATTGAAGAAAATGCTAAATTCCAGGTAGAGATTAGTGAGAATAAATACATTTTTCTTAGTCCAAGTTCAGATACTACCTATGGTTAAGAACCCCCCTGTACTAGGCTGTTTTGGTCCAAGTTCAGCTAAGAACCTCATTCTACCTGTTGGCAATTTACGAGTTCAACTTTCAATACTGGAAAATAGCTTCCTGTAGCAATTTCTTTTGTCAGAGCTCCAATTTCAAGGTTATGTGGAAACATTCTCTGTCAAAAGGTCTTTTGTGACTTTCAGTAAATTTTACTCCATTTTAATTTGTTGAGCGTTGCTTGGGACAATATTACCTGGGCTTTCCTGTAGTCTGGTGACTCAGAATTATGACACGAATGCAGATTTACCTGGCTAGCATTGCAGAGGTTGCTTTCAAGTTGAAAGCTGGCCAAAGTTCCCAGTCTCCAAGGTCTGTAATTTAGGACACTTCTGTTAGTCATCATCTGTTCTTTGTTAAGAGGAATTTGTTCATGTCTCTCCCTGTGCCAGAGGCACGTATTGTTAGACGTATTAAGAAAGTAATTTATTCCTGACATTCTTACTCTTGGAGTAATTGCTCTGGAATATATTTTCGAAAGCTTCCATGAAGATTTTTTTAAAAAGCATTTTCAATTCTTTTTTCTTGGTAGAAAAATATATTTTAGCGCCTTTTGTGAAGAAAAATGATTTTTACATTTTTAGATTTCATTCACATTTTCTTAATAGACATGAAAAGCAGCAGTAGTCCTTATGTAAGTTTGGGGAAGGGATAGAATGTTATTTCATGCCAACTGTGAAAATAACATTCAATAAGCATTATTTGCCAACAGTGAGAAAACGGAAATTGAACTCTCTGTCATAAATTCAGACCATTCTGTACTTATTAGGGGAGAAAGGAGAAGTTAGAAGAAAATGTGACAAGGAACATTCTGGAGCTCATTTTTTTGTTTTTTAAACATCTTTATTGGAGTATAATTGCTTTACAATGGTGTGTTAGTTTCTGATTTATAACAAAGTGAATCAGTTATACATATACATATGTCCCCATATCTCTTCCCTCTTGTGTCTCCCTCCCTCCCACCCTCCCTATCCCACCCCTCTAGGTGGTCACAAACCACCGAGCTGATCTCCCTGTGCTATGCGGCTGCTTCCCACTAGCTATCTATTTTATGTTTGGTAGTGTATATATGTCCATGCCACTCTCTCACTTTGTCACAGCTTACCCTTCCCCCTCCCTATATCCTCAAGTCCATTCTCTAGTAGGTCTGTGTCTTTATTCCTGTCTTACTCCTAGGTTCTTCATGACATTTTTTTTCTTAAATTCCATATATATGTGTTAGCATACGGTATTTGTCTTTCTCTTTCACTCTAGGTCCATCCACCTCACTACAAATAAATCAATTTCGTTTCTTTTTATGGCTGAGTAATATTCCATTGTATATATGTGCCACATCTTCTTTATCCATTCATCCGATGATAGACGTTTAGGTTGTTTCCATCGCCAGGCTATTGTAAATAGAGCTGCAATGAACATTTTGGTACATGACTCTTTTTGAACTATGGTTTTCTCAGGGTATATGCCCAGTAGTGGGATTGCTGGGTCATATGGTAGTTCTATTTGTAGTTTTTTTAAGGAACCTCCATACTGTTCTCCATAGTGGCTGTACCAATTCACATTCCCACCAGCAGTGCAAGAATGTTCCCTTTTCTCCACACCCTCTCCAGCATTTATTGTTTGTAGATTTTTTGATGATGGCCATTCTGACTGGTGTGAGATGATATCTCATTGTAGTTTTGATTTGCATTTCCCTAATGATTAATGATGTTGAGCATTCTTTCATGTGTTTGTTGGCAGTCTGTATATCTTGGAGCTCATTTTACTCTGTCCAAATAGGGGAGCTGGACTCGCCTCCATGCTGCCAAGCCCTTTCAACAAACAGCCTACGTCTCTGCTCTCTTGTGAAAATGTTCCCTTCTTCATTTCATACAATCTGGCTTCCATCTCCACAAATCTTTTTTAAAACTGTGCAAAACTTCCTTTTTTTAAGTAGAATTCAACCATATATTTGTAGTCCTCAACTTCCTTATTCTTTTTGTTTGTTTGTTTTGCGGTACGTGGGCCTCTCACTGTTGTGGCCTTTCCCGCTGCGGAGCACAGCCTCTGGACGCGCAGGCTCAGCGGCCATGGCTCACGGGCGCAGCCGCTCTGCAGCATGTGGGATCTTCCCGGACTGGGGCACGAACCCGTGTCCCCTGCATCGGCAGGCGGACCCTCAACCACTGCGCCACCAGGGAAGCCCACTTCCTTATTCTTTCAGCAAAATTTGTCCCAATGGACTTGTCCTTCGTTCTTGAAACTCTCTTTGTTGTCCCTGGCACAATACTCCTCTGGATCTCTGGCCTCACCTTTGCCATCTCCTCTTCCTCCTGCTCTATAATGAAGGGTGACCCCCAAGGTTCAATCCTAAATGTAACCCATTGAGATGACTCACAAATCTGGGTCTTATGCTGAGTTTTCACCTTTGATCCTGTTCTTTTTCCCCCAAAAGGCTCCATTCATTCAGTAAACATTTTTTGAGTGCCTACTTGGTTTCAAACAAACATTTGGTTGTCCCCGCCCTCAAGGAGGGTTCAGGTGACGGAGGTGTCAGGGCAGGTGAAGGACTGCAGAGTGAAGAGAGGTGGGAAGCAGACACATCTGCAGGTAATTATGTCAGTACAGTAATAGAAAGAGCATTACAATGTATAATGGGGATACAGAGAAGACACACCTAACCCATCTGGGATAGGGGTGAGGAAACTCATTAATTTAATTTAATTGTATCATATTTTTTTCTTCCAGTTTTATTGAGATATAATTGACATACAGTACTGTACAAGTTTAAGGTATTCATCATAATGTCTGGACTTACATATATCATGAAATGATTACCGCAATAATTTTGATGAACATCCATCATCTCATATAGAGACAAAAGTAAAGGAAAGCTCATTAATTTTAATTCAAACATTAATTAACATTCATTCAACAAACTGTAGCAAGGACAAATCTGTAAGTTATCAAGCCAGGCACTAAGGCTGCAAGATAAGCCTAGTTCTTGCCTTCATGGAGCTTACAATCTACTAAGTGGGAGAAACAGGCATTAAACGAGTCATACAATTTTATAATTGAGATAAGTTCTCCAAAGAGATAAGCACAAGGTGCCAGAGAGTGTTTAATAGGGGGAGGTAATCTGGCTTAGGAATCAGTGAAGGCTTTCCTAGGGAAATGACATTAAAGCTGAGGCCTGAAGCTGAGCAGAAAATGGGCAAAGTGAAGAAAGAGTATTCAGGGTGTATGATGACTCCAAAGAAGGAGACTTTGACAGAGGACTGATTGATACCAAGATGATGAGGTGAGAGCGACAGGCACAAGATGATTTGCAGGACCTTGAAGTTAAATAATTTAGCCTTTAAATTATTTAACAAAAACAAATTATTATTTAAAAAACAAAGACCAGGGCTTCGCTGGTGGCGCAGTGGTTAAGAATCCACCTGCCGATGCAGGCGACACGGGTTTGAGCCCTGGTCTGGGAAGATCCCACATGCTGCGGAGCAACTAAACCCGTGCACCACAACTACTGAGCCTGCACGCTGGAGCCCGTGAGCCACAACTACTGAGCCCGCGCGCCTAGAGCCCGTGCTCCGCAACAAGAGAAGCCACCGCAACGAGAAGCCCACACACTGCAATGAAGGGTAGCCCCCGCTAGCACAACTAGAGAAAAGCCCATGCACAACAACGAAGACCCAATGCAGCCAAAAATAAATTAAAAAAAAAAAAAGCGTCGTTGGTTAAAAAAAAATGTAAGGAAATGGAAAGTGATCATTCTTTGGTCAGATCTCAGGAACAGGAGAATGTTAGAAATGCAAACCAACTACTTGATAGCGGGCAGCTCAACTGTTCTGTGAGCATTTCCCAGTCTTGGAGTGAAGGTCCAGCCAGAGTAGGTGGAGTAGTGAGCTTTGATAGGCTTTGCCTCTGGAAACAGAGTCTGGAAGCCGCCTAAGGCTGTGACCTTTTGAACACTGTAAACGGTGCACTGTGTATTTATAGAGAACTACTGTTTCCTGTGCCATGGCAGTGGCTATAAAACCCCTCCTAGGAAAAGTGATTACGTTTGTTTTTTGTTTTTTTTTTTGTGGTGTGACTAGTCCTCATTATCTTTTTAAAAAATTTTTTATTGTAATATAGTTGATTTATAATGTGTTAGTTTCAGATGTACAGTAAAGTGATTCAATTATATCTATCTATCTATATTCTTTTTTCAGACTCTTTTCCATTGTAAGTTATTACAGGATACTGAGTATAGTTCCCTGTGCTATACAATAGGTTTGATTAGGGGTTTTTTGACTTAATTTTGGCTTTGGTGGCCACTTTTGGATAAGGAGGGGAACTCTGGCTTCATCCCTGGACTTTGTAGCAAAGATGGATGGCATTTAATTAGGCTAAGAGAGAAAGAGTTAAGGGCTTTGTTTTTTTTTTAATTCAGACGATTTTATGAGATACAGTCTAATGACAGTATGAAAAAAATCAAAGCCCACAGCAGTCTTAGTTAACAAGGAAACATTGTGATTTAGATGCTACACATAAACTCCTCTGAATAGGAGGGTATTGTACTCTCAGTGGACCACAGTATCTACATATAAAAATCTAAGGAGTTTCTCAGAGTCCAAAGCACTGTGGTCAGGGTGACGATCCACATCTGTCCATAATAAGCATCTGTTTAGCTGAGTAAACGGGAAGCATTATTCAGTCATCCAAAATGTCTTCATCCAGGCTGATATCTGTTGTGTCAATATCTTCTAATTCCAAATTATCCAAATCTACTTCCAGTTCAAGTAAACTCTTTTCTTCTTTGTTGGCCATGGGGGGACCCACAATAACAGGAGTAAGAGAAGCACGTTGCCCATCAAGTTCCTGCTGAGCTGCAGGTCTTGAGGGCTGAAAGCCTTTTGCCTCTTCCATAACATTTCTTTCCTCATTTGGCATGAGAAGTGGGTATTGTTTGGCCGGCCACAGGTCAGCCTAAGCCTAAGCAACCCCAAGGGCTGCTTAGTAGAAAGGTCTGGAGGCTTTCTGACCTGGGAGAGAGATGTTTATCAAGGGTTGAGGAATCAGAAAGAAAAGCAAGCTTGATGTGTGGAAAGGCAAAGTGTTCTATTTTGAACCCTCGAGTCTGAGGTGCTGGCTCTATGAAGATAGTCTAGTTGTGGGGAGCCAGACATGGACTGACGGGGCTCAATGGTTGGAACAAAGCTAGCATCAAATGAAAATAAGCTCTGAGTTGGGAAGGATGGTCAGACAGGCAGTATATGGGTGATATGCCTCTTATCTAAGACAGAGGGTTCTGCCCCATGACCCTGCTGACTCAGGCTAAGTTGCTTTATCAAGACAATGTCCTGGGTGAGGGAGGAGCAGCCTGGCACTGTGAGAGCTGGCATAGCTTTGTCAAAGAGGAAATGATTTGGCTGAATAAGATGTTCCAGTGATTTCGCTTTAGGAACGAATCTGCTCATTTGCAGTGGAGAAAAGTTCCTGACTAAGTCAGTCAGCTGACTGCCTTCAGAGGGATAGAGCTTATATCCCAGAGAAGGAATTGACGTGCCTTCTTAGAGTGCAAGCCTGTCTGCAATTATTGCATATGCACGGCTAGCTCTGACTTCTTTCCGGTAGCAGGTAAACACATTCAACAAGTGGACTTGAAATGCAACAGGAGAGAGAAGAAGGAAAGGCTATGAAGCAAAGCATCCTCCATAAAGAAAACATTCTCCTATGCATCCCTCTCCCTCCTCTATCTGCCCCTTGTTTGTTTAGACATAATCTCTTTCATTCATCAGCCGGCTTTTTAACCCAGCTCTCTTTTCTTTTCTGCTTCTTCACTTTCTCCTGAATACTCCCTTAAAGGACTTCTCCTCTAAGTCCTCTCCTTTAAGTAACACACGTCTTCCTTTTTTTTTTTTTCTTCCCTTGCTTCATTCTTCCCTCAATTTACTGAGAATCCATCTCCTGTAGGATCCTCTGCTAAATGTGCCTGGCTACACATGAAGTCCAAAGACTTCATTCTTGACACCAAGGACTTTACAACTGAGTAGAGAAATAAGATTTTTTACATCCTTTACCATAATATTGGTGCTGGAAGGTGGAAGAAACTGGAAAGTGCAATAAAATAGGGTGAAACAAAACTGAGGAAGTTCAAAAGAGGGCAGATTGCTTCTGGCTGGAAGGGGTGGGGAAGACTTCCTGGAGGAGGGGACATTTGCATTAAGCGTTGAAAACTGGAGACAATTTAAACACGTAGAAATGGGGCATTCTATCTGTATTATACCAAATGCATACACTTAACCACGTTCATGTACACTGGCCTGTGTACTCTTAAAACTAAATGCTCAAACTAATAAACTTGCTAATTTAAGGAGCAGAGGATGGTTTTCTAGAATACGGAATAAAATAATATCAGAATTTGAAGGGAACACAGAGATCATCTGGTTTGTGCAACCTCCTCATTTTACAGATAAGGAATCTGAGGTCCAGAAATGTCAAGTGACTGCCCCAGTTATGTGTCCTTTTATTTTTATATTTTCAAGTGGCTCTATTTATAGTGTATCTGACTTGCGTGTGAGTGTATGTGATCAAACAAAACAATGTGCTTTTGTCAGACAGGGTATTTATCATAACCTCAAATTATGTACAGTAAGTGAAAAGGGTTCCTGGACCCAATTCCAACCTGTGTCCATGGAAGCTTCCCCACATCCAATTCTCGGATGCCAGCAGGGTGTCCTACAATTCACCTCAGTCTGACACTCTCTACCTGGAGATAGAATCAGATTCCACCGGTTAAGTGCTCAGTCCCACAAGACCACCCTCCACTTCAGAGGCCAAGAGCAAGTCCAGGTTGTTACCTGTGCTTCTGACTGACCCCCTCCTTGGTTCAATTAATTTGCTAGAACGGCTTTCAAAACTCAGAGAAACATTTTACTTGCTAGATTACCAGTTTATTATAAAAGGATATTAAAGGGCATGAATCAACAGCCAGATGAAGAGATACATAGGGAGAGGTCCCCCACAAAGGAGCTTCTGTCCTTGATGTGCTTGGGGCCTGACTCAAGGGCACACAGGAGCCTTCTTCTTCCCCAACATGAAAGCTCTCCAAAAGGACCAAGAAGCTGTCCTTTTTGGGTGCTTATGGAGGCTTCATTACATAGTCATGATGGACTAAATCATTGGCTAAAGGCAATGGATTCAACCTCAAGCCCCTCCGTGCTCCCCAGAAATGAGGAATGTGAGGTGGGGGGGTAGGACTGAAAGTTCCAACCCTCTAAACATGGGGTCAGTTCTCCTAGCAACCAGCCCACCCTTGGGTGGGATCCAAAGGTCACCGTCCCTGAAGTATTTTCAGGAACAGAGGACAAGAAGCCAAACATCCCATTGCTCTTATCGTTCAGGAAATTCCGAGGGTTTTGGGAGCTGAGAGCCAGGAACTGTGGATAAAGACCAAATATAGATTTTTCCTATAAATCACAATATTGCAGTCAACTTTAAGAAATGTGTGATGTCAATTCCTCTGAGTCTATACTACTGTTTATAAGTAGTCATGAAATAATTGTGTTTTATTGTTCTGCACTCAAGAAGGATCTCAAGAGCTTACATGACCAGGCAAAACACTGACCTGTCAACATGCCCTTCCTGTGCTTCCTCACCTGTACGAAAGCAAAACATCCACACCACGCATTAACTTCTCTGTCCCAGTAAATGTAATCAAATGAGTGACATGACCTGCTCCGTGGGCTTCAGGGGTTGTTGTTGGTTCATTTGGTGAATTTACTCCCTGCCTGTTCTGTGTTACAATGGGGGATCATCAAGACCAGCCTTGCCATCTAGGAGTTGAAAGTCTAGTGGAGGAATCTCATTTACAAGGGACTTCAAAAACCTGGTAGGGGATTACAGACTGATGTTGGAGGTGCCAGGGGGCTGCCATTCGATGTGTTTGTGCTGAGGAATGACTCAATGAAGATGGCATTTCAGGGATATCCGGCACGGATGTATCAAGCAGATGGAATGGAGAGGAGCTTAGAGTCAGATGTGATGATCGGCGTGTGGTTACTGAGGACCTGCCCTGGCTGAGGACAGAAGTAGGGAGGATGTGAGACTTTTCAAGGAAATAATGCTTAGAAATGTAAAAAAGAAGAGTGAGTCAAAGGTGCTTCTTTTGGAATTTTAAGTGATTGAGAAATTGCTGATGTCATTAGACAAAGCTAGGGAAGTTGGGAAAGAAGACTTTTCCCTAAACTGAGAGGGAAAAACCATGGGTCCTAGTACTTCTTGCTTCTCCTTGTTGACCTGAATCTGTCTGTATTTTCAGGATTCCTATTTCAATGAGTTCATCTGGAAGCCAATTAATGCTGTTGATGGTAGCTTCCTATTTTATTCTTAATAGATAATTACATCATAGAGAATCAAGAACATAATCTGTATGTAAATTTCGGATTATCCTTTTTTGACTACCTCTCAAAAATGGACAATCTCTGTCTTTGTTTCGGCTGAGAGAGAGGTATCTGACTGGGCAGAGGCGTGTACATTTGCAGCACCCCTGTCTTTTTCTCCGTTGAGGATGGTGCACATTTCTGGTTTTATTCTTGGACCTGAAGAGCTGGAAATATGGGTGTGGACTGGCTTGTCAAGCCAGAAGGGGCATGAACTGAAACAGGAGTATAATAGCAACTTTGACCATGCTCTGACTTTTGATCCTCAAGAAGTGCTGTTGGGCCAGTTCCCGGATTTTAAGACTGGAATATCTTTGCACTGCAAAGCAAAGTCCAAGCAAGTGGCTATAAGCCTCTCCCTGATAGGAATTTGGCCCTAGCAGGAGGCTGTAGTCAGCCATTAAACCATAGGCGATTCTAGGTTTATTATGCTATTTTGCAACCCAGTATCTACCCCACCCCACCATGCTGTGGACAGTGTTTTTGAACTCTTGTAACTTGTCTCCTACCATGCTTTCTTTTATAGAAACCCCAGCACCCCAGAATAATTTTACTTATTTGTTTTATAAAACAGTAATGTACTGGGTGGGCATCTTCAAACTGCACAGTGATAATGCTTGAAATTTATGGTGGCTGCTAAGTGCTGTGCTTAAAGTCACTTTAGTCAGTAAAAGTAACAAAAAGTCTAAAGAAACCAGCATCCTAGGGACGTATATAATTAGAAGGGAAATTCCCCTCCCTTGTGCTTTATTTTTCAACCAGAAAACTGTATAACCCATGACATAACTTATCGTGGCATTTCCCAACGTCCTTTCTAAAGAATGTAAATAAAACTAAGTCGTTTGTCTTTTCTAAGTGGGGATACTGTGGAAGCACTTCTGAACCATTAATATCATGTTTTTTTGCTGACATTCATGTTATGAGCTAAACCCTTGGTGTGTGGGAAAGCAAGTGCTTTTGACTTGGATAGCCCTTCACTCCCTAAGAAGGGCACTTTGTACCTACTTCCAAGGGGGAATAAACAGGATGCATAAGTAGAAGGCTGTAACATGCTGATGAACCAGAGTACAGGAAGCAAATATCTAGCAGCGCAATCATACAGTTGGGATAGCCATAGGATTTATTGACAGATGGAAAAATTCTTGGGATATTAATTCTTATTTTGACACAAAAAAATTAGTAGAACTGAACAAGTTATACTGTCTATCAGTATCTCAAATTCCTCCCTGGAGGAAGCCCTGTGGTTTTTCTCAGCTGGATTCTGGCCCTGGACTAATCTCCAGACCTCAGTTTCCTCAAACAGGGGGTGGCAAATGCAAAGTGACTGGTAATGGGTGTGGGAAATCTTTTGGGGGTGATAAAAATGTTCTATATTTCATTGTGGTGTTGGTTGTGAAGCCAAGCAAGACCCTGTGGGGCCTTCCCAGGTACAAAAACCTGTCTGTTTCTTGTTTGTAGCAAAAAGGCTTTAGTCTCCTAGGCCTTCTCCTAGTTCCAAAGACACATCAGTTACTAATTAGGAAAGTGAGGGAATGCAGAAACAAAGGAAAAGCAGTTAAGCAAAAAAAGTATTTTTTAAAATTTATTTATTTATTTACTTTTGGCTGCCTTGGGTCTTAGTTGTGGCATGCGGGCTTCAGTCTAGTTGTGGCTCGTGGGCTCCAGAGCACGTGGGCTCTGTAGTTGTGACACACAGGCTCTCTAGTTGTGGCATGCAGGCTCAGTAGTCGCGGCGCACAGGCTTAGTTGCCCCATGGCATGTGGGATCTTAGTTCCCCGACCAGGGATTAAACCCACATCCTCTGCATTGGAAGGCAGATTCTTAACCACTGGATCACCAGGGAAATCCCCAAGAAAGCTATTTCTGCACAGCTGTTAAAATTTTCTACTATGTTTCTGGGTATGATTATTGTCTTTTTAATTTTCTTCTGTTTTTTTGAATATTATATAATGAGCATTTATTGCTAACTAAAACTATTTAATAAAAGAAAAGAAACATGGGACACAGAAGGCTTTTGTACTGGGAGGACCCCACTCCTGCTCAGTTTCAGAATGGTACTGTTATGGACTGAATTATGTTCCCCTCAAAATCCATTTGTTGAGGTCTTAACCTCCAGTACTTCAGAATGTGACTATATTTGGAGAGAGGGTCTTTAAAGAGGCAATTCAGTTAAAATGAAGGTCATTAGGATGAACCCTAGTCGAATATGACTGGTGTCTTTTCAAGAAGAGGAGATTAAGACACAGACACACAGAGGAAAGACCATGTGGAGACACAGGGAGAAGACGGTCATCTATAAGCCAAGGAGAGAGGCCTCAGAAGAAACCAACCCTGCCAACACCTTGATCTTGGACTTGTACCTTCCAGAATTGTGAGAAAGTAATTCCTATTGTTTAAGCCACCCACTCTGTGGTATTTTGTCATGGCCACCCGCAATGGTTACTTTTAAGTGTCAACTTGGCTGGACAACCAGTGCCCATATATTTGGTCAAACATTATTTTGGACTTTCTGAGAAAGTGTTTTTGAATGAGATTAATATTTCAATCATGGACTTTGATTAAAGCTGTTTACCCTCCCTAATGTGGGTGAGTCTCATCCAATCAATTAAGGCCTTAATAGAACAAAGACTGACCTCCCCTGAGCAAGAAGGAATTCTGCCGGAATCCTGCATTTGGGCTGCAATTCTTCCCTGGGTTTCCAGCCTGCTGGCCTACCCTGCAGATTTCAGACTTGCATCTCCACAATCGTGTGAGACAATTCCTTAAAATTAATCAATAAATCTCTCTCTCTCTGTCTCTTTTTTTTTCTCTCTCTCTCACATACACACACATGCACACACACACATCCCATTCTGTTTCTCCGGAGAACCCTGACTCATATCTTGCTCTAGCAAACTAATACAATATGAGAAGTATAATTCAAGAAAGCTGTGTAAAAAAAATTTCAGAAGGCTCTATCCAAAATGTTACCAATAATTATTGGGTGGTAGAATTTGGAGTGTTTTAGGTTTCTTTTTAGTTTAGCTTATCCAGACTTGTGATTTTTTTTTGTGACCATGTGTTATTTGCGTAATGAAATTTAAGAAAAGATTTCCATTCGGAGGAATGTTTAGAAGCAAGGGCAGATAACAAAGAACCCAGAGGACACAGGGATATGGTGGCATGCATTATAATACCACTTATCATTAAGATTTGGATGAACCATAAATCAAAGTACATCTACTACAGTGAGAAAATCTCAGCATGCAACACAGTTAGCTTATGATATAGCTACTAAGGTTGTTCCTGGAATATGGGTAATAAACATGGGTCATTTTTCCTATCAACTCTATTTTTCTGCCATTTTCAGTAATTCATTCAGTCAGCGGGCAAGCTTTTGCTGGGCACCTTAGTGGTCCTTATGTCCAAGGACCTCACTAAATACCAGAGATTGAAAGACAAACAAAATAGACTCACTCCAATCGAGACGTTTACATTATAGTGGGGGAGATCATACGGTATAATGTGATACGGGCTCCCACAGGGTAAGAATTGTTTGTGCCCATAGGAGGGGCTGCCAGCCTGGGAGAACTGGGGATGAGAGGAGGCTTTTTAAATCATCAGCACAATCCTGCAAGTTAATTATTATGACTCCATTTTGTAGATGAGTAAACTGAGACTTAGATAGGTTAGATAATTTGCCCAAATCTCGCAGGTGGTAGAAGAAAGGAATGTGAGCACAGACTGACTCCGAAGTCCATGTTCTTTCCACTGTACTATGTGCTGTGTCTCTAATGCATTGTCATGTGGACAAGCAAACAAGTAGGTTACATTGAAATATAATCAATTTAATTTCTACCTTGACGTAAGGACCCTGGTCTATAAACTCTCTATCATTTGTCTTAGTCTTAATTACCTTATCCTACTCTTTTACCAGTTCTCTTAATTGCTAATAATTGTAACAACAATAATTAACATTTATTGTTTCCTATGTGCCAGATACTATACTCTATACTTAAGATAGTTTCTCTCGGGTATTCCCTGGCAGGCCAGTGGTTAGAACTCTGTGCTTCCACTGCAGGGGGCACAGGTTCGATTCCTGGTCCAGGAACTAAGATCCCGTGTGCTGTGAGGCCAAAAAAAAAAAAAAAAGATAGGTTCTCTCAATCAATCCTCATAACAACCTAATGTGGTAAGCTGTAGAATTATCCCTATTTTATAGACAGAGAAACTGAGGCTTAGAGGGTTAAGTGATTTTAAGTGTCAAAGCTGGGATTTGATCCCAGATCTAGATTTTTTTTTTAAAGTAGTATAGTATTTATTTTTTTTTAATTTTTAAAAAACTTTTATTGGGGTATAATTGATTCAGATCTAGATTTAGCCATTTTGCTGCAGTGCCAAAAACTAGACAACTGACAGCCTAAAAACTCTTTGCTGGTTGCTGGCTTTTTTTTTGCGGTACGGGTGCCTCTCACTGCTGTGGCCTCTCCCGTTGCGGAGCACGGGCTCCGGACGCGCAGGCTCAGCGGCCATGGCTCACGGGCCCAGCCGCTCTGCGGCATGTGGGATCTTCCTGGACTGGGGCACGAACCTGCGTCTCCTGCATCCTCAGGTGGACTCTCAACCACTGTGCCAACAGGGAAGCCCACTGGCTTTTTTTAATTAGGAGAAGATTCTGGAATGTAATTGATCTTCCAGATCACACAGGAATGATAGTGAATTTCTCTTCAGTTTCTGAGGAGGAGCTCCTTAAGGGAGTTTCAGAGAGTCTATTTCATTTTTTGTGTTGCTCTATTCATTAGTTGTCCTCCTTGGGATGCTGGGACTCTGGGTTGTACTAAGAGACAGACAAGGCTGCTGGGATGTTTGGATTTGGGACCAAGGGCACAGAAATGGACCCCATTGCAGATTCTGTCTGGGTAGCGAGCTTTGGTGTTCCGTCCCTCTGGAGCCACATCTGTGCTCCCCACAGAAATCTAGAGGGCTCTGGACTCTCTGCACAGAACAAACTAGGGAGTGTCCACAATGACGAGACACTGGGAGAATTTGTAAGACAAGACAGTTCAGCCCTGGCTGCCTGTTGACCGGGATGCTCTTTTCCTGGCTCAGGATAGGAATGGCCTCACATGAGAGGCAGGCAACAGAGGCAACAGATGTCCTTGGCGTCCCGGGGCCTGGGGAAGTCTTGGCAGAGAGGAAGGGGAACCAGCCCACAGCCAAGGGTTTGATTGGGAACAAGGCTGAGACACACCTGCAAACCCACTCACCTTCAGCATAAGGTACATCTGGTTCAGGTCAGAGGCAAAGAGGGCTCTCAGAACGTTGATTGCTTACTGTGAAAGCATTCACACTTTGCCTGTTTGCCAGGGAGTTTCAGAAAGCTCAGAAAAGCAGCAAAGGTTGTTCAGAGCCTAACTGACCCAGGGTGGACTTTCGTAAGGGTTGCCCAAGCTTTGGAGCTTAGTTGATAGGAACGTGCCTGACCTTCAGGGGTGGGGCCTGGGGAGGTGATAAGCCCCTGCTCCAGGAAGCACTCGCACACGGTGTCGTGGCGGCAGCTGTGAAACCTTAGAGCCTCTGAGAGTCTTGCCCAATACCCTGGTTGCTCGGGTTATCTGTGGACCATCATGGTACTCTGCCCTCCACCAGGCTGCAAGCGGTCAGAGGCGGAGTCTTAGCCACCAACTGCATTCTTCACCGGATGCCTCTGCCACGACTCCTCACCCCGCAGCCCGCTCCCAGCACTCCCTCCACCCACTGTGCACCCGCAGGCAGAGAACTTGAGAATTCGTAGGACAATCTACCCCACGCAGGCAGGGAGATGGAAGAACAGAAGAGTCGTTGCGATGGTGCAGGCACCTTTCAGCTTGGCCCAGATCTGGCAAGCTGGGTACAGCACGTGACCCTCATGGGCACTGAGAATCGTGATAGTCCTGGACAGTGAGAGAATGTGGCTTCCAGGAAGAGCCCAACCTCTGGTGGCAGTGCCGGTGGGGTGGGGTCCACCATAGCCAGGAAAGATCAGCACTCAGCATCCAAGGCCTGAAAAAGGAACACTAGGGACAGGCACCTGTGACACTAGGCACCTGTGACAACCTCTATGCTGGGGGCAAGGACACTTGTGCCCACCTGCTCGGGTTGACTGTGAGGGAGGGGTTTGGACCAGCAGTGGACAGATAAGGATCTGAAGGCTCTGTTTACTAAGGACCCATGGGCTTCACACTTTCGTAAGATCTGTTTCTGAACATCGCTTAGAGACCTTAGGGTCTGTTTTATACAGCAGGTGGGGGGTTAAGCCAGATTAAAGGTTATAAAGCAGTCATGGTAAATGGATTGATTTTTCCCTAAAAAAAGAGCATTTACTGAATCTGATTAACCTTTGAAAACCTGCTCTTGTCCTTCATTTTTACAAAATTTAAATAAGGGGTTGCAATGGTCAGTATCATACTGACACATGCAGACTTAATATTTGTTGAGTAAATCCACAAACACATACAAATTCTGTCAATTCGACAAATATTTGCTAGATGGCTAATAAGTGCCTTTATGAGGATTAGAATCTAGTTCAGTGGCTTAACTTTCTCCCTGTGACACGGTAAGAAATACATTTTACATTGTGACTATACACACGCAAAACCGGAAAAAAAGTTTCACCGAACGATTTTTATCTTACTGGGTGAAATGAATTCTGATTTTTCTATTCTGTTTTCTTTTTCTATTCTACTTCTTATTTAAAAAGCTGATGAAGACCCACTGAATTGATTTCATAACCTATTAATGAGTCACAGTCTGCAGTTCGGAAACACTAGTTGATATAAGAAGTCACTGAATTTTAAATTTCATCCATATTTAGCTAAAAGCTGAGGGAGTGAATTCAGAAGCTGGTGATCACGAGTAGATGCCTGCTTACCTGCTAGTGTTGTGTACAAAAGTGTGTCAGGGGAGCCACGTGGCCAAAAGGCAGAAAAGTGAGTGATCTCCCATTGACCCTGAAGGAAACTGGGAAATTAAATTTCCTCTTTGGCTATCTTCCCATAAACCAGAGATCATCATGATAGGCAATGACTAACATATCTGTCATCACTGAAAACACAAAGACTTTCCCCAGCTAACAAATCTTTAACTGAAGAGCTTATGACATATGCAGTTAACTAAGGGCAGACACATCTGAACGAGTCCCTCGAAGATACACTCAAACCAGAAACTGCTAGTTCTGGAGAAGCTGTCTGATGTTAATGACTCAGATTCTTAGAATTCTGACTCTTATCTGCTCAAGAAGTGACCACTCCTGCCTTTCTCTCCCCTTCACCTTTATAATTCTCTGGTAGCACCTATGATACCCTATTTCTTATACGTTATTGACTTATAAATCTGTCTCTCTCCTAGATTATAAACTGCTTGTAGACAAAAAAATGGTTTCTTCTCCATCTTTATATTCCCAGAATGAGGCACAAAATAAGAGCTTTGTCAATGTTTGTAAAACAATTGAATGATATTGGTTCAAATAGGTGGGAAAGGTATTAATAGGAAAAGTAAAGACAGTTAACTTATTGAGGAAAACTAAGTTGCAAAAAAGAAAACTGGACTTTATGAAAAAGATTTTATTTATTTATTTATTTAAAAATTTTATTGAAGTATAGTTGATTTACAATGTGTTAATCTCTGTGAAGCAAAATTTCTTCTACAGCAAAGTGATTCAGTTATACATATATATATTCTTTTTCATATTCTTTTCCATTATGGTTTATCACATGATACTGAATATAGTTCCCTGTGCTATATAGTAGGATCTTGTTTATCCATCCTATATATAACAGTTTGCATCTACTAATCCCAAACTCCCAATCCATCCCTCCTTCACCCCGCCTCCCCCTTGGCAACCACAAGTCTGTTCTCTGAGTCTGTTTCTGCTTCACAGATAGGTTTGGCAGATATATTTTTAATTGTTTGAGGAAGCTCCATACTTTTAGGAAGCCCTAAAGTCAAAACTTGTAAGCAGATAAAATCGATGATTCTTCGTTCCTATCTCCTTTCAAACAACCAACTTCCTAATTAACTAATTTAAAAATCTCATTGATCTTACATAAGTTCAGAAGCACATATACCTAGCAGCATGAATTTCCCTTTATTTACCCTCTGGCAATAATGTTGCTACATTTCAAGGCACATCTCCTGAATGTGCTCTGGGACTTCCAAATTTGGAACCATTCCGGGTTGACAAGACCTATTTTTTTTTTTTTTTTTTTTTTTTTTTTTTTGCGATACGCGGGCCTCTCACTGTTGTGGCCTCTCCCGTTGCGGAGAACAGGCTCTGGACGCGCAGGCTCAGCGGCCATGGCTCATGGGCGCAGCCGCTCCGCGGCATGTGGGATCTTCCCAAACCGGTGCTCGAACCTGTGTCCCCTGCCTCGGCAGGCGGACTCTCAACCACTGCGCCACCAGGGAAGCCCGACAAGACCTATTTTGATCGCAGTTGTAAAGTCATCCTGGACTAGAAAAACGCTGTTCTGTTCTACATTCAGCATGTGGTGCTTATTTTGATTTTTACACATTTTAGGTAGAAGAGGAGTGATGTCTGGATGTGCAGGGAGGAGGGAGGAAAAACAAAGATCTTTATTTAAGATCTTCCCAAAAATATACGGGGTTTCCATTCAGTATTTTGAATTTGCTTGCCTAAACTATTTTGGCAAAATTACTCTGCATCATCCAGTCACACCATGAAGACAAACATCTCATCCAGCAGGTCCTTATTGTAAGGAAACAGCAAGAAGAGGGAAGGGTGACTCCTGAGTTCCAGTGATTGGGCAGATTCAAGCTTTGGCCGTTAAGTTAATTCCAGGATGGATTTCACAAAAGCTCAGGTGGGATCAATACCGAAATAATTGTGATAGATCAAATGTCATTGTATAGAGCAAATGCCATTAGTAGAGCTATGCTAAGGGTCCCAGGCCACTAACTCCTCCAGGACACCATCTGGAGAAGTACTGTAACTGTACACTTAGATGGCCATTTGTGGTGCATGTGTGGTGTTTCCAACAATGAGGGAGTGGTGTGTGTTAGTAATACATAGGGAACGTTGCTTATGAAATTGGCTGCATCCAATTCTATTCCATTCCACGTGATCAACACCAGTAAAGAGAAGATCTTGCTGTTGCTTCCCAATCTGAGGAGGGTCACCAGTGTGATTCCTTATTAGGAGCCATTCAATAATGGTGTTATCCCCGCCAGCCTCAAAGTAGCCGTGGAGACCTTCACCCAGTGGCCATCTTTTATACAATAAAGAGAGAGCCTAGCTGGTCATGAACAATTTACTCTCCCCCCCAACACCGCCCATGCAAATGAAATTTGTGCTCAGCAAAAGATCCATTTACTTTATCTCTTATTGCATTTAATTAGCTGCTGGGAAATAAGAAAACGCATTATTTTTTAGCAAGCTAACTTATTACAGTTCTACCTCACTTCTGTAGAATTAAACTCAAGTGTTGCAAATGCCTCAAGCCAATGTTTGCTTTTGTTAAAGCAGAAAGAAACACTAAATATGTGCTGAAGGTTGTAAAGATTCAGATAAATGAAGGAATCATTTGCTAAAAGTCTGCTCTAATGGACCGAATATTTGCATCCTTTCCCAGATCCATATGTTGAAACTTAGTTCCCAATGTGATGGTGTTTGGAGGTGGGGCTTTTGGGGGGTGATTGGGTCACGAGAGTGGAGCCCTCAGGAAAGGGATTAGTGCCCTTACAAAGAAGAGCTGAGAGAGAGCTTGCTTCTCTCTCTGCTGTCCGCCATGTGAGGACACAGCAAGAAGACAGCTGTCTGCAAACCAGGAAGCTAGCCCTCACAAGACACCACATCTGCTGGCTCCTTGATCTTGGATTTTACTGTCTCCGGAATTGTGAGAAATAAATGTTTGTTGTTGAGCCACCCAGTCTGCAGTAATTTGTTATAGCAGCCTGAATGGACTAAGACACACACATGTGTAAAGCACTGTGCTGAGCCCACAGGTTTGGAGTGAGGTCTGCAAAGACTGGAACACAGGCCTTGCTTTCTACAGCCTCCCAACTCTGGGTCAGGGGGATAGGTTCTGATGTAATAATTTGAATACAGGGCTTCCCTGGTGGTGCAGTGGTTGAGAGTCCGCCTGCCGATGCAGGGGACACGGGTTCATGCCCCGGTCTGGGAAGATCCCACATGCTGCGGAGTGGCTGGGCCCGTGAGCCATGGCCGCTGAGCCTGCGCGTCCGGAACCTGTGCTCCACAGCGGGAGAGGCCACACAGTGAGAGGCCCGCGTACCACAAAAAAATAAAAATAATAATAATAATAATAATTTGAATACAAGTTGGCTAGTGATAATCTTGTAATCACCTATAATGGAAAAGAATCTGAAAAGGAATATTTTATACACACACACACACACACACACACACACACACATACATACAACTGAATCACTTTGCTATACACCTGAAACCTTGTAAATCAGCTATACTTCAATTAGGGAATTCTCTGGTGGTCCAGTAGTTAGGACTCCATGCTTTCACTGCCATGACCCAGGTTCAATCCCTGGTCAGGGAACCTAGATCATGCAAGCTGTGGCGTGGCCCAAGAAAACCCAAAAAACCAAACAACAAAACAAACAAACAAATAAACAAATGATACTTCGGGACTTCCCTTGTGGTCCAGTGGTAAAGAATCTACCTTACAATGCAGGGGACGTGGGTTCGATCCCTGGTCAGGGAACTAAGATCCCACGTGTCGCAGGCAAATATAAATAAATAAATAATAAATCTTAAAAAAAAAAAGATACTTCAATTTTAAAAATTAAAAAAATTTTTTTTTCAGGAGAAGGAAGGATTTATAGCAAGTAAGGAGAACACCAAGGATCTGTCCCAAAGCAGTGTCTCCAAAGAAATCAAAATTATTTTCAAAAATTGGCTAGTGATTAAGGCCATTGCAGGAGTGCAAGTGCATGGGGAGAAACTGACCAGGCTGTTAGGCCTGGGGAGGACTTTCAGGGTGGGGTTTGAACAAGATCTGGAAGAAGTGGTTAAACAAGCAGTGGTTACAGGGAGGGTAACCTGGGCATGAAAAATAGACACCGAGTGTAGACATTTTGGGGGGAAGTGACTGAGATAGCAGTGAGTGTGTCAGTGAATTGGGAGAAGGGCAGCAGAAAGGAAGAGGAGGCCATGTGGGGAGGTTAGGCAGCCAGGTGGCCAGGTAATGCCATCTGCATTTTGCACACCCTGGAGAGCGGGCGTCTCCTAGAATTCTGTCCTAGGTGTCTCTCTTGCCTTACATTAGTCCTGGCCCTGATTGTACAGAACAAACAACCAGAAGAGCCCTTAGGCTCCCAGCCTGTGACCTCTCAGAGGGCAGGGATCATGTATTGATATTTTTATTTGTATATTTATCTTTATATTCCCTATGCCCTCGTGTTGGGCAGAGAGCATGGCACCAAGGAGACTCTCAATAAATGTTTATTGAATGAATAAATATTTGTTTAACGACACAGTCAGGGCAACCAAGGCAAATATTGTCAGCAAATAAATACTGGCCTCTAAATAATCAGTCTCCAAACAGAAATTCAGCAAGGTAGAAAGAGTATTTGTTACATTAATGTGTGGAGGGAAGACCTTGCCCTGGAATGAGTTCAGTATTTAAAACTTATTTTCCAATGTGTAGAATGCGTATAACTTGGTCTGATACCCTTAACACTGGTCTGATACCCTTAACACTGGAACAAATGCATGATTCACAATACAAAACTCCGAAGTAGAAAAAATGTTCTGTAAAATTTATCCCATTCAGTGTGCTTTCCTCCTACATCCATTCCTGGAGGGAATATTTTTTGAAAGAAATACAAATAGTTCTTTTAAAAAAAATACATAAGTGTCACTCTATTGTTAGATTTGGGGTTGCTATGTTACTTCATTATATTAAATGTCACTTCTGCTCATCCAAGAACAATCTTTCTTTTCCTTCTCTCTTTTTTTTTTTTTTGAGGAATAACGTATCTGTGGCCTAAATAAACATTCATTTGGGAAAGTGAATTCTTAGCACAAAATTTGTAATAATGAATTCAGCTTTACTTTTATTCTAATAGAGTTTTAAATTCAGGAACAAATAGAAAGGAACAATTAGAACTCTCTTTTCTCTAGGGATCAAAATCAAAGGGAGAAAGACAGCTAATGTCCTTCTTCTACACCCACTTCGTACTGTAAAGTGAAGTAACACACAGTTAGTAGCTTTCTACCAGGTCCCTGGGTTTTAAATAATGGGCAACTCTGGAAGCACTGAATTTACACCCAACTAGAACCGAATTAATAGAAAAAAGTGAGTTAATGATACTCTTCATCTATGATTAAGTATATTCATTGTCTAACAGATAAATGACTTTAGTACTTGTTTTCAGAAGCACAAATTGAGAGGTGAAAATGCCCTAAGATGTACAGAGGGCTCTGCCTTCCTGCTTCTCCACCAGCCTTCTCCCTCCTTCCCCTCCTCAGCCCCACTGCTACAAAAAACAAAACAAAACACTGCAGCTTATTTTTTTAATGTGTTCTCTTGGGGGGATGTGCACAGTAATTAAGAAATATGTCTTAGACTTTTTTTATGCTTAAAAGTGCATGAAATAAAAAACACCTGTAACTATCTATTCTGATAATCCCTGTTGATTTTTTAAATTGAAAGCAATAAATATGTTTGGTAAGAAAAATTCAAACTACACAAAAAGGTATACATTTGAACTAAAAGCTTCCTTCTTCACCCAATTACTCTCCTCCTAGGAGACTTCTGTTAATGATTTCTTGAGTGCCCTTTTAGGAAAAAAAAAATGGCTATAGCAGCACATATTTCTTTTTAAAAATTTACGTACATTGATTTATAATATATTTTCCTCTGAACCTTGATTTTTTTACTTAATAATATACCTTGAACATCTCTTTATAACAGCACATATAGATCTACTCTATTTGTTTTATAATGCTCCCTAGTATTCCATTGTATAAAGATACCCTAATTTATTTAAACTGTCCCCTGCTGATGGACATTGCAGTAATTTATTTGATGTTACAAATAATATTTCAATGAACACCTTTTAACATATATCCTGATGTCATTCTTCATATGTATTTACAAGGTAACCAGGGTTAACGTATACAGTTGCATAGATTGTACACTGCACAAACTGCCTCATCTGTGTGGGCACCAATCACTTTATAGACATCATAACTTTATTTTAAAAGTATTTTATATATATATATTTTAAAAGTTTTTATTGGAGTAGAGTTGATTTACAATGTTGTGTCAGTTTCAGGTAGACGTCATAACTTTAAATACTTATTATGATACTTTCCTGGCAGATAGACATAAAATGTCTTGAGGAAGGGGTTCTTTTTTCTAATTTGCACAGAATCATCACTGCCCTGGGTGAACCACTATCAGCAGAACTGCTGAGTCAAAGGGCACATGCACATGGCCTTTTGATAGATATTGTCAAGTTTCCTCCCAAACTTAAGAGCTACAAAAAAAAAATTCCTAGTGGGTAAAATTAGGTGATTTGCTTGTTACCTACTTTCCCTTCCTTTCAGGGGACGATCTAACGTATACTCTCTTGAAGGAACAGAGACCAGTAGGAGAGAGAAGCAGCTGCTCTAGGCCCAGAGCACCTAAAGTCTGCAGACTTGATTCCTGAACAAATATATGTTGATAAAATTGACTTCTTTTTCTCTCTTCTTTTCTTTTTCTTTTTTTTTTGGCTGCACTGCATACGCGGCATGCGGAATCTCAGTGGAAGAGCGTAGTTTTAACTGGACCACCAGGGAAGCCCCTTTTTGTTCTTTTCTGGAGCAATTAAATGAACAATATTGGGAAAGATGCAGGAATGCTGTGACGGAGCTATGGTGGGAGGTCGGTATTGTGGGATAAAGATGGAATTGTTGAAATACATCTGTTGTGGGCTATATGAAAGAGTGCTCTATTACTGTAGTTTTCTCCAATCCCTCAAGGAAGAGTCAGCTGTCCCAGTCATAGCCTGGATTTCTAATCCAATACACATTATAGGGCACTTTTGGACATGGATGTACTGTTCTGTTGGTCAAATTGTGCCTGACGTCGTTCTCATTGTCATAAAATGCCTATACACTTGTCTGTCACTGGAATTCTATTGGATTCTAGTGTAAATGCAAAATTGAAGGAAAAGTAAGTGCAATCCTGAGACCGATTCATTGCGGAGGAAGGAACGTGTGAAGCAATGTCCACAGCAAACTGAAAATGGAGACAAGGAAGGTGAGGGATGGGGGGAAGAAACCAAGGTGGGGAAAGGTCAAGGTTGAGAGAAAGGAAGACCATAGAGAGAGTAAGAATGGCCTGTAGAGGTGAGTGGCCGAACCCTCCAATGACTCTGGTTGGTCAAAGCCGGAGAGGAAGCCCAGCCCCATCAACCAGGTTTGAGACTTTGGGCAAGTCCCCTGCTCACTCTGCCTGTCCCTCAGTTTCCCTATTTGTCAAAGAGGCCTGAGAATGACCCCCTTCCTAGGATTGTGGGGTACAACGTGACAAAGAGCATGAGAATGCTTGGGGATGTTAAAAGCAGGGACAAGACGACATGTGGTCATGTCTGTGGTCTTGATCTGCCTCTCACGGTGCTGTCTATTGATCCAATTCTCTTCTAGGATGGAGCTTGCGTAGCTTTCTCCCTGGGCCCTTGCAGAAACAGGAAACTAACACGAGAATCTTCAAAGTTTGCAAAACAGCATGGCCTGTGATGAATCTCTAGCAACTATCAGGGGCAGATAGCCTAAAAAGGTGTTATCATGTATTTCCCTCTCGTGATAAAACTCTAATCTGTTTTAATGTTTCATCTTCAAGGACAAAATGCAGCTGACAGCCGGCCCCGAGCTTGTTTAAAGGACAGCGGCGTTCCTGGAGGTAGTCACTTTGCCTTTCATCAGGATGAGTTCTGAGGGAGAAGCCTCAGCGCCCAGCTCAGGTAGGACAGCACAGAACATTTTCTGGATTCAACCGATTCCACTAAACCTTGTAGTTCGACACAGTTCATTGATTGCTACAGATTTAACCAGATGGGCTGGAAAATGTTTATATACGTTTATGGTTAATTTTTGGAAGTAGGGGTGTTGGTGATGGTGTGAATTAATGTCTCAGATAGGAAAGGTGTTTAAACTTGAACTTCTTCTTCTTCTTTTGCTTTTATTTGCATTTGTTTAATGCTGAATTTATTCTTGCACCATAAGTTTTTGCTTCTTCAGTTTCTTCTGGGGTATCTTCTTTTCTGTGCAACAATCTGCCCCTTTTCAGTAAGGCTCACTGGATGGTGGCAGAGGGAGTTCACGCAGGGGTGAATCGGACCATGAGCTCTGTAAATCCAGAGACACATCTTGGGGCTTTGTTCACCTGGATGAGCTCAATGCCCAGAGAGAATTGACACCAGAGCACTTAAGTTCAGCATTACACTCTGCATGTTAAAGCATTTGCAGAAAACACTCAGCACTCTTTAGGGGCCACCAATGCTGTACCAGCCCCACCGCCGTCGTGACGATGGAGGCGCACACATTGCTTCTGCAAAGTGACATCTTTCAGAGGCTTGGCGGTGTTTTTAGATATGCACACTTTGGTGGTCTGGGCAGTGAACATGGAGATTTGAACCTCTCGATTTGCATGATTCTGTCAGCTTCCTGGGTCAAGTGAGTAGCGAAGTATTTTCAGAGATCATTGCAGGCTATTTACAGAAGAGTTTGAAATATATTCTCACATCCTGGTACTAATAACGACTGCCAAGTAATATAGTCAGGAAAACAGAAGGCAGGACAGCTGGACAGTGGGCTGGATAAGGAAACGGCTGAGAGCGGCTTTCTGTTCATAGTTTGTAGAACTGGAGAGACTTCACAGGCTCCTGCTTCTCTGTGCCTGAGGGTATTTGAAGAAGAAGGATAAAGCCAGCGCTTCTCCCTGTGGCATCTACTATACTCAAAGATTTGAAACAAAAGACTGTTGCTTTTATATTAAAATAAACCAGATATGTAGTAGAGTGGGAAGCAAACAGGGGGCGGGGTGGGGGGTGACGTTTGAGAAGAGCTTCCCAAGGGGTGTCCGCCTGCCACGGGCAGCTCTGGGCTCCCATCAGTGCTGGGGGCTCATGGAAGAGTCTGGGGAGCACGAGGTCCCCTGGATCATCCAGGGTCCTCCATCTGGGACCCCGTGCCCATGCTCCTCCTGTCTCCCGGAATGCCTTTGCCTTTCTTCTCTGCCTCTCCCTGCTAAACCAGTAAGCCCAGGTGCTGATGCACCTTCTTTTACGAAGGATATCCCGAGGGACTGCTCTTCGTCACCTCCTCTCTATGGCCCTTACCGAGACCATATCTCACCTGCGTTCCCAGTGGTCTCCAGAGGGCACAGTGCCACCTGATGCACGCTCTGCCTTGTTGAAAGTAGGATCTCCGTAAGCATTTGGAGAACAAGGAATGAATGAATGAGAAGTTGGCATTCCCAATTAGTGGCTCAGCAGACAGCCAATTTGATTTCTTTTTAGAAGTGAAAATCAAGACAGACTTTGGCCTGACCTGGGGGAGGTTTCTGAAAGAAGATGAGAGGGAAGAAATTAAAAACCATTCCTTTTAACAGAGTTTACTGATGAGACTATGCACAAGGAGGGGCTTCTGAAAATCCTGACGCTAGAGATCAAGCCATGTTGATTGCTGCTGTCATTTGTCTTCACTTCCCAAGTCTAAATCAAAAGTGAATTGCTGATTGATTCATTCTGCCTGTTGCCCTTTTCATCAGTAATGCAGACCCAATAATTACCCTCTTTTGATTTTTTCCATCAGCCCCTGCACTTCTGACAGTAAGGAAATATTAATTGAGAGTGAAAACTGAGTTGTTAAACAATAAAATTAAATAATTATGGTATGTGAAGGACATCATCTCATCAGCCCATCAATCTGTTGCAATCGAATTATCAGAGAGACTTCCCCTCTCATTCCCAGAAAAACTGTGCTGTGTCCTAAGGCCATGTTAGGAGAACCTTTGTTCTTTTGGCATCATGTCCTGGTCTGGATGCTTCCCAAGTTTGTGCTGTGTCTGGGACTCTTTGGGGCTGTGAGCTGCGTCCTTTGTGGGAAGTGTTAATAGAGCTGAATTTGGATCGATAAGTCTCCTGGGTACCAATTCTGGTTGTGCCCTGATTTCCTCTGTGACCTTAAGCCAACCAGGAAAACTTGTCTGCCCTTTTGTTTTCCCATTTGGCAAGTGAGGAAGACATTATTTCTCTGCCAAATGTCTCAACACCTGAACACAAAGAAACTTTAGACACGAGGGGTTATTAAGAGTCTATCTCTATGACAAAGTGAGAGAGTGGCATGGACATATAGACACTACCAAACGTAAAATAGATAGCTGGCGGGAAGCAGCCGCATAGCACAGGGAGATCAGCTCGGTGCTGTGTGACCATCTAGAGGGGTGGGATAAGGAGGGTGGGAGGGAGGGAGACGCAAGAGGGAGGAGATATGGGGATATATGTATATGTATAGCTGATTCACTTTGTTATAAAGCAGAAACTGGGGCTTCCCTTGTGGCACAGTGGTTGAGAGTCCGCCTGCCGATACAGGGGACATGGGTTCGTGCCCCGGTCCGGGAAGATCCCACATGCCGTGGAGCGGCTGGGCCCGTGAGCCATGACTGCTGAGCCTGCATGTCCAGAGCCTGTGCTCCACAACAGGAGAGGCCACAACAGTGAGAGGCCCGCATACCACACACACACAAAAAAAAGCAGAAACTAACACACCATTGTAAAGCAATTATACTCCAATGAAGATGTTAAAACAACAAAAAAGAGTCTATCTGTTGTATTTCTGTCCATGGTGTGTGTGGGGGAGATTTCAGTCCTGAGTCACCAGTGAGACTTGGCAGAGAATCCTTATACTTGCAGCACAGATTTTATTTCTCCAGCTGCTCCTGTGGCCTGGTTTAATTTTATCTGCTTTTTGGTCATCCTAAGCACTGCACGGATTAGTTCAATGCAAGGATATGACCTCCTCGATCTTATTCTCACTCTTGGCAGATAACCCAACTCTGGTCTTACTGAGAAGACGGAGGCAGATTTGGATGAATTGAACTCGCTCATCCTCATTTTCACGCTGATGGATCTCCATCTCTGCGGTTGTCTCCCAGTTTCAGATAAAAAGAGGAGGCATCTCTCTCCCTCCTCCCCAGAGCTAACCCTGTCCCCTGTCCCCTTGACCCCTCCCTTCAGCTCTTCCTATTTCGCTTTTCACTGCTTGCATTACCCAACTCTTAGGCCTCCCTTGCAACTGTTTTCAAACATGCCCAAGCTTTATTCTATTTTAAAATCACACAACAAAACCGAAATGCCTTTCTTGACCTTGCTGTCTCTTCTAGTCTATTTATTGCCTTCCTTTTGCAGCAAGATGCCTCCATTTCCTCTTTCCACATAGCCCCTGAGCTCTGCAGTCTAGCTTCTTTGTTGAAATTGCATTCTCAATAGTCACTTGGGTGCCCTTGTGCACCCAAAGAGGGCTTTGTTTTAGCCTCATTCTTATTTTCTCAGGGCATTGGTTTTCTGTCCCTCTGCTTTTTTCTTCCAACCTTCCACTCTGATGTACTTCTCTGGTTTATATTTGCCCATCTGACTCCTAGTTAGATTTCCCAAACTTGTCTAGCATTGTGGCTAAGGGTCTAGGCTCTGACATAAGCCTGCCTGTGGGTGAATTCTAACTCTGCCACTAATTAACTGTGTGACCTTGGGCAAGGTCATCTCTGTGCCTCAATTTCCCCATTATGAAAATGAGGATCATAATAAGAGTCCTAACGTAAGAATCAAACAAGATAGTCTATGCAGTATTCACCCCAATGTTTGGAACATAGAAATAGTCAATGAACATTGCTTATTAGCATAACAATAAGCTCCTAGAGCATAACAATAAGCTCCTAGAGCTAAAATATAACTTTTTCCTTTTAGGACACATTGCCCACATCACCCAACACAGAGCCAGACAATAAATAATTATTGGTAAATAGATTCTCGCACTTGGATGGAGAGTCCAGGGAAGGATGGGGGGAAGGAAGCTCCCCAAATCTGCAAGTACCCAGGTTTTTTTGGTTTGGTTTTCCCAATAAATCATTTAAATTGCTGAGAGTTTAAATCAGTCGTTTCAGGTCCTGTGGTGTTTGTTGGGCTGGAAGGGGCATCAACGGTAAAGCTTTGGCTGGTGGTACACCAATCAGTCACAGTGAAGCTACTTGGCCTGGAGCACAGTGTCCTGTCCTGAGATTAAAAGCTGCTCCAACAGGGATTAAGGAGGGAAGCGCTGCAGCGGCTGCGGAGTACGGAGGCTGCCTGGAACCGGTCCATTGAGTGATGCCGCCATCTAGTGGTCTCACGGGGAACGGTGCTGGACAGAGCCCTTTCATTCGGTGCAGGGGAAGGACCCTAGAATTGAAGTCTTTTCTTTAGAAACTGTGAGTGGGACTTGGAATGAGGGACGAATAAGGGGCAAACACAGCATAGGAAAGGAGGAAAAACACCTCAGCACAGTTTGGCGAAGTAAAGGGCCCAAGGGATGCTTATGCCCACCTAGAACAACCTTGTGGGTATCAGAGGACAGTTCCCTCCCCCACTTCAATTCCATCTAAATTTTGATTTTTTTTTTTTTCCTCATATGAGTCTCTCTTTCCAACACTCTGCGCTGACCCGTTATCCTGAACAGACCCTGCTTCACCTTCTCATTTCCCTTCTTCTATGTTAGGAGCTCAGGCCTGGGAAAACTGACCCGACTCATCCCATCTGGCTGCTTCCCGAGGAACAGCCGCTCTCCGCGCCGCCCAGGACCTGAGCTTCGGCCAAACCGCGCTTCTTCACCACGTGACCGCCGCAGGTAAGGGCCGGCTGCTGGCTGGGGCGGCCCGGGCTGCGGCGAGAAGAGGCTAAGGTCCACTTGTGTTCCCCAGTCCCTTCTGGAATGTCACTCAGGTCGTTCTATCAGAGAGCTGACGTTCTCTTTGTAAAACTGTACTAGGCAATGTTGATGAAGCCGTTTTTTCTTTTCACAAACTATTTCAATCCATCTATGATCAATAGATGGATTATAGATTGTTATATTAAGACCACTGTATTAAGAGCTTTAGATGGGAGGGGACTGAAGGGAAGGTATGGATGCTTCAAACTGAAGTGTCTCTGCCGTGTGTCCTTACCTGGTCAGCGCGCAGGACACCGTCTAGGAGCTGGATATAGGCTTAGAACATAGTGATGGAAAGTATAGATTTTGGAGTCTGGAACTCTGCTCTGCCACTACTAGCTATTTTACTTTGGGTGAGTTTTTTGTATTACTCTAAGCCCCAGTTTCTCCTCTAAAATGGGCGTAAGTAAACCTGCCTCTCAAGATGATTGTAAAGGTTAAGTGAAGTACAGAAAAGACCTCATATTTGAGATATTGGGACTGGATTTTAGAAAGCTTATGGAAGAAGTTGGTTAAAGCAGTGAATTATAAAAAATGATACGTAATCAAATATTTTACCTTAAAATATAGAATTTCCCAATCTTTAATGTAGGGCCATGGCCTTTTCTTTGAACATGGATCCTCTAGTGGGCATTTTTTGATATGTCTCTCTTGCACAAGCCACACGCATAATACTTCATCTATGAGTTCTAGTTTTGGTTTCTGTCAATGTAGTGAGACTTTAAAGGCTTCTGGGAAGATGCGTGTAAAATCACTTTCTGTAAGATCATCCCAATTCCAGTAAATCATTCCAGATTATTAAGGCTGTTTCCAAACTTCTGTCCACATGAATCCTAATTGGACAGCAGTTATTTTTAGCAGCTTCCCATTGTTGAATCCTTCCAAAATATTCAATTTTGCTTTCACAGAAACAACTTCCTTTCTTTGTATACTCCTATTTCATCAGTTTCTATAATATTTAAATTTCACAATTACAGTAACAAGTACAGCTGTCATAAACTGATTCTTGGTAAGCCTATGAGGACTAGTGGAGCAGAAGTTAGCAGTGGGTACTGTCAGCCACAAGCATTGGTTGGTACCGTTCGTGGAGGGCCTGCAGAATACAGTTAACAAGTAGAGGTCAGCTAAACAGGCTCTCCTGCAGTGTATACAGAATGCTAAGTATAGTGCCTAGTATATACGTGTCCAGTAATAGTAGCTACTAATATTGTTATCATTAATACCTTCAGTGTTGGAAGGATTGTTACAAATCTAACAGTTTCTTCCCCTCATTTTACAGATAAGATCAAAGTATTATGTAATTTTGGCCTTCATAATATAGATTTTGGCTTTAATAAGTTAAAGGATTATTGACGATAAACGTAATATTTTGAGTCAGAAGGATTTAAATTTGCAAAGGCATCTGGGAGTCAGCATAAAACACAAAACTCATCTAAGTCACCCCAAATCCATGTCTGTTCAGGAAGACCAGGTAGGACCACAACATGGCAATGAAGACAAGCTGCAGGGTCGTGGTGACGGTGAAACTGTCTCCATCGGAGACAGGGCATTAGCACAGAGGGAAGGACTTCCCAGAGGGGGAAGAATTCGTTGAAGAACGTACACAGGGCTGAATGAAACTACAAGCAGAGCCTTGCCTTAGGTGTCCAGGTGTCCTCCCGGACTCAGTCACACTAGATGAGGCACCTGGGAAACCCAGAGCAACCTGCCAGAAGGAGGACCCAACACTCCCAGCAAAGAACGACTGTTTGGGGGCGAGTGGGTTTGTAGGTGGAGTTATGAACACCTAAGAATTCTTTGAAACCATATACTCTGTTTCTTCGTAGTTTATTTACAACATTCCTCTGAGAGCTCCTGTATTGCAACAGGTTTGTTTGATTGGGTTGGGTCAAAAGGACTTAATTTGCCAGAGAGGAGGAGGGAAGCCGGCAGCAGGGCACTTGGGTGGAGGGAGGCCTTTAAGAAGCTGCAAGCTCAGGAGACACAAAGCTCAGGTAAGGGGTTCTGCAGCCCCGAATGAACTTTTCTTCTGTGTTATTCTTTTTTTGTGTGTGTGTGTGGTACGCAGGCCTCTCACTGTTGTGGCCTCTCCCGTTGCGGAGCACAGGCTCCGGACGCGCAGGCTCAGTGGCCATGGCTCACGGGCCCAGCCGCTCCACGGCATGTGGGATCCTCCCAGACCGGGGCACGAAACTGTGTCCCCTGCATCGGCAGGCGGACTCTCAACCACTGCGCCACCAGGGAAGCCCTGTGTTATTCTTTAAGCAAACTTTTAATTTAAGAATAGTATCCAACAGGTGTGTACAAATCATAGCCTCTGCAGCTCGATGTGATTTTAATTTTATTTCGAAAGTGAAGTTCAATGTGCTTCACACACGTGTGCCCTCCCTCCCCAGGTCTCTGCAAAGACACTGACCTCTCCCCTCTTGTGCCCTCTGGCCCCAGCTCTTCCTCCCACTTCCGGGACCTCTTATGCCAGTGGCCTCAGGTGAGTGGAGTATGCCACTTCTGGAGGTAGTTAATTTCCTCTGGAGTATTCCGGGGGTTCTTCTACACCAGTGTGTGTGTACTGTCACAAGGCACCCTGTAAAAACGGGCAGTGCTCAGGCCCTCCACTCCCTGAGACTGATCCTGTAATTATGGAGCAGGCCTGGGGCTTAAAACAAGCACTCTGGGGGATTCTGATGTAGGAGGCCCAGCCAAAGAATGCTTTGCTTTCTCTGCGCCAAACATGGAGATGAGCCCTGATGACCCGAGACTGAACTAGATCACAGTTTTTATCTTGTGCTGTGGAGGCAGGAGGTGGGAGGTGGTGAGCCCTGTACTTTTCTTTCATTTTTATTAAAACTATTATTATTTATTTATTTATTTGGCTGCGCCGGGTCTTAGTTGTGGCATGCATATGGAATCTAGTTCCCCGACCAGGAATCGCAAACCCCAGCCCCCGGCATTGGGAGTGCGGAGTCTCAAACACTGCGCCACCAGGGAAGTCCCACCCTGTATTTTTCTAACCACACGCTGAATCTCCCAAGCAGGGCGTTCAACCCTCACGTACTTTGCTCTGCTTGAGAGCCTTCCATGACCTTAAAGTCTAGATGTGCCTTTTAAGAAGTGACAAGGCAGGATGCTTGGCTTCTGAGGCCTGGGGAAGTGGCCTTGGGTGGCTAAAGCCCTCAGCTGCTGTGCTAATGCTGCCAGAGAAGGCCCGTGTGAGGAACAGGAAACCGCGTTTGCTTTCCTTCCCAACGGAGAAAAGCTTCAGGCGTGATTTTCTTATGCCTCAGAACAGGGCCACCAGCTGTTTTTTAATGAGGTCTGTGCCCCCCTTGGTGAGTGACCATCAGCCTGAGGGAACTTTGCTGCTTCTAAGCTCCCCATACCCACTGTCCGGCGCCCATCGGCTCTGATCCAGAGCGTTCAACCTGAGGAGTGGCAGGTTCCATTGATACAGAAGGCTGTGTCCAGAAATTCCCCAGAAAGAAACAGCCAAGCATGTTTTCTGCCTGTGTGATTTTTTAAAACTTCTTGTTCTGGAGAGGAATCGCATAGTATTGCTGGTTTCTTTCTGTTAATGCATTGGTTCTCAAAGTGTGGTCCCCAGACCAGGAACATCCCAGCATCACCTGGGAGCTTGTTACAAATGCAAATTATTGGGTCCTGCTTCAGATGTACAGAATCAGAAACTCTGGGGACTGGGTGTGGGAATCTGTGTTTTAACAAGTCCTCCAGGTGATTCTGATGCAGACTTGGGTGTGTGAACCACTGGCTTAATGTAAAGTGTATGGGAACACCTTTTCACTCAAAGAAAATCTTGCTAGTTAGTGGGAGTGCAATTTTCTGGGGTGGGTGGGTGGGTTGGTCTCCCTCATTTCTATGGTGAGGGGAGGTCTGCAGGCCAGAGATGGAGAAGAAATAGAGAATGCGGTTCTGGGGTAAAGAGGTGTATTCATGGTTCTCTTGAGTGTCTTCTGACCAAGAGAGCATGACCTAAACCTGCTGGCGGGGGAGAGGCACAGAGATGATGGAGAAACCAAATCCCCATGTACCTCCAGGTCAAACAGAGTCAAATGTTCCAAAGCACAGCTGTTTAACAGGACTGGGCTCTATCCGTAACTTGCATTAAATAAGTTCCAAACTCCAGTAAAATCAGCGTGGCCAACCTGCCCTTGTTTGCCCAGGACTTTTCTGGTCTTAGCACTGAAAGTCCCATGTCCCAGGAAAGCCTTCAGGGCCAAGCTCCAATGTGTGTTTTTTGCACACCACCAATCAGTTCTCCAGTTCTCGGTGGATACTGACTGGGTGTCCTACATTTCAGTTCAATTGACTTCAGTTCAACTCAGACACTATCTACTTGAAAATAGCGTCAGACCCCACAGGTTAAGGGCTCAGTCCCCATAATGTAGAGGCCAATCACAAGTCCACGTTGTCACCTGTGCTTGTGACCAACATGCTAAAGATTGAAGGTTCTCGCAACCCTGTCCCTGGGTTCGATTAATTTGCTAGAGCAGCTTATAAAACTCAGAGGAACATTTTACTTCCTGAATCACTTGTTTATTATAAAAGGATGTAACTCAGCAACAACCAGATGGAAGAGATGCGTAGGGCAAGACATGGGAAAAGGGCAAGGAGCCTCCATGCCCTCTCCAGGTGCACAACTCTCCCCAAATCTCCGTGTGGTCACCAATCCGGAAGCTCTCTATCCTTTTGTTTTTTTTGTGGAGGCCTCATTACTTAGGCACGATTGCTTAAATCATTCACCACTGGTTACTGAACTCAATCTCTAGCCCTCCTCTCCTCCCAGGAGAAGAGGGGGTGAGACTGAAATTTCCAGCCATCTAATTACAGGATTGGTTCCCCTGGCAGTCAGCCCCCACCCTTAGGTGACCTAGGGTCACTTCATTAATATAATAGAAGATACCTTTAATCACTTAGGAAATTCCAAGGGTTTTGTGCCAGGAATGGGGACCAAGACCAAATATATATTTCTTATTATAAATCACAATATCACAGGGACAAAACAAGATGATTGGTCACTGGTCACCCTATTCAGTGACTGCCCACTGGAATTACCTGGTGAGTTTTAAAAATTACTGATGCTCCGGCCCACCTCCAGATATGATGGTAGATTTGGTCTGGGGTATAGACAGGGCATTAAAATGTTTAAAAGTTCCTTAGGGGATTCTAATGCAGCTAGGGTTGAAAACCACTGTTATTTCTCCTACTAAAAAAAAAAAAATTTAAAAACCAAAACAAATAAAGGTCAATGGTTCTGATGAAGTTGAACCCCTACTGCACACCATACACAAAAATTGACTCAAAATGGATCAACAGCCTAAGAGATAAAACTATAAAAATCTTAGAAAACATAAGGGTAAATCTTCATGACTGGAGTTGGCAGTGAATTCTTTTTTTTTTTTTTTAAAGATAGGTACTTTATTTAATTAATTAATTTATTTATTTTTGGCTGTGTTGGGTCTCTGTTTCTGTGTGAGGGCTTTCTCTAGTGGCGGCAAGCGGGGGCCTCTCTTCATCACGGTGTGCAGGCCTCTCACTATCGCGGCCTCTCTTGTTGTGGAGCACAGGCTCCAGACGCGCAGGCTCAGTAGTTTTGGCGCACGGGCCTAGTTGCTCCGCGGCATGTGGGATCTTCCCAGACCAGGGCTCGAACCCGTGTCCCCTGCATTAGCAGGCAGATTCTCAACCACTGCGCCACCAGGGAAGCCTGGCAGTGAATTCTTAGATATAGCGCGAAAAGCCTGAGCAACAATGACAACAACGAAGATAGATAAATTACTTTGTCAAAATGAAAAACTATTGTGCATAAAAAACATTATCAAGAAAATGAAAAGCCAACATACAGAATAGGAAAAAATATTTGTAAATCATATATCTGATAAAGGTCTACTATCCAGAATATATAAAGAACTCTACAACTAAAAAGCCAAAAGGATAGACAACCTAATTAAAAATGGGCAAAGGATTGGAATAGACATTTCTCTGAAAAAGGTACACAAATCACAAACAAACATACAAAAAGACACCAGGAGTTATTAAAAAAGTGCTAATCAGGGCTTCCCTGGTGGCGCAGTGGTTGAGAGTCCGCCTACTGATGTAGGGGACGCGGGTTCGTGCCCCGGTCCGGGAAGATCCCACATGACGCGGAGCGGCTGGGCCCGTGAGGCATGGCCGCTGAGCCTGCGCGTCCGGAGCGTGTGCTCCGCAACGGGAGAGGCCACAGCAGTGAGAGGCCCGCGTACCGCAAAAAAAAAAAAAAAAAGTGCTAATCAAACCCATAATGGCATACCGCTGTACACCCACTAGGCCGAATGTAATAATAATAATTTAAAAAACTGGAAAATAACAACAGTTGGTTATGTGGGGAAACTGGAACCCTTGCACGTTGCAGCCACTGTGGAAAACAGTTTGGCGGTTCCTCAAAAAGTTAAACGTAGAATCACCATATGTCTCAGCAATTCCATTCCTGGGTATATACCCAAAGAATTGAAAGCAGATACCAAACACTTGCACACCATTGTTCATGGAAGCTCTATTCACAATACCCAGAAGGTGAAAACGATCCGGGTGTCTAACAAGAGATGGATGGATAAACATATGTGGCTTATCCATATGATGAAATACTGTCCAGACCTAAAAAGGAATGAAGTACCCATACATGCGACAACACGGATGAACCTCAAAAACGTCATGCCAAGAGAAAGAAGCCAGACACAAATGTCATAATATTATTTGATTTCCATTTATATTAAATATTCAGAATAGGTAATCCATAGAGACAGAGAGCCAGTTAATGGGACTGGGGAGAGGGCAGAATGGGTAGTGATTTCTTAATGGGCATGGGGTGTTCTTTTGGGGTAATGAAAAAGTTTTAGGACCAGATAAACGTGGTTGCACAATGTTGTTAAAATAGCTAATTGTATGTTACATGGATTTCATCTCAAAAAAAAAAAATCAGTGGTTCACTCTTATCCACAAAATACAATTAAAACTAAACTCTTTAGCAGTCAGTCCTTCACAGCAGGCCTTTAATTACTTCCTGTAGCCTTATCTTTTACCACTCTCCTATTTTAACTGTTATTACTACCACTACCATGATACTACATAGAATCCCATTAGAATCCCAATGTGTGAAATACGCTCTGCCTCTCCATTAAAGCTCACCCACGTGCAGTGGAACGTCTCTACCAGTTCTTCCAGCCCACAGTCCTCTCTTATCTCTTGGAGCTCCTAACTTTTCATCCTTCAAAGCGTGGTACTTGGGACCCGGCAGCATTGGTGTCACCTGGGAGCTTATAAGAACGGAAAAATCTGGAGCCCCCGCCCGAAACCCACTGAGTCCAAACCTGCATTTTAACAAGTTCCTCTGATGATTCAAGTGCACATTAAAGTCTGGGACGCACTGGTTTACTTTAGTGGATCTCAAGTCAGGCTGTAGATCAGAATCACTTTGCAAGCTGTATTTATTTATAATGTATATTTTAAATAATATATACACATGGAAAAATTACAAATTCTATATCTCGTAAACAAAGAACAAACAGCATTGCTCTGGCCATTCGGGTTTTGTGTTTCCATACGAATTGTAAAGTTTTTTGTTCTAATTCTGTGAAGAATGTCATTGGTAGTTTGATAGGGATTGCATTGTATCCGTAGATTGCTTTGGGTAGTATAGTCATTTTCACAATATTGATTCTTCCAATCCAAGAACATGGTATATTTCTCCCTCTGTTTATGTCATCTTTGATTTCTTTCACTGGTATTTTATAGTTTTCTGAGTACAAGTCTTTTGCCTCCTTAGGCAGATTTATTCCTAGGTATTTTATTCTTTTTGTTGCAGTGGTAAATGGGAATGTTTCCTTAATTTCTCTTTCTGATTTTTCGTTGTTGGTGTATAGGAATGCTGGAGATATCTGTGCATTAATTTTGTATCCTGCAACCTTACCAAATTCATTGATTAGTTCTAGTAGTTTTCTGGTGGCATCTTTAGGATTTTCTAGGTATAGTATCATGTCATCGGCAAACAGTGACAGTTTTATTTCTTCTTTTCCAATTTGGATTCCTTTTACTTCTTTTTGTTCTCTGATTGCTGTGGCTAGGACTTCCAAAACGATGTTGAATAAGAGTGGACATCCTTGTCTTGTTCCTGATCTTAATGGAAATGCTTTCAGTTTTTCACCATTGAGTATGATGCTTGCTGTGGGTTTGTCATATATGGCCTTTATTATGTTGAGGTAGGTTCCCTCTATGCCCATTTTCCGAGGAGTTTTTTTTTATCATAAATATGTGTTGAATTTTGTCAAAAGCCTTTTCTGCATCTATTGAGATGATCATATAGTATTCATCCCTTAATTTGTTAATGTGGTGTATCACATTGATTGATTTGCATATATTGAAGAATCCTTGCATCCCTGGGATAAATCCCACTTGATCATGGTGTATGATCCTTTTAATGTGCTGTTGGATTCTGTTTGCTAGTATTTTGTTCAGGAGATTTGCATCTATGTTCATCAGTGATATTGGTCTATAATTTTCTTTTTTTGTGATATCTTTTTCTGGTTTTGGTATCAGGGTGATGGTGGCTTTGTAGAATGAATTTGGGGTGTTCCTCCCTCTGCTATATTTTGGAAGAGTTTGAGAAGGATATGTGTTAGCTCTTCTCTAAATGTTTGATAGAATTTGCCTGTGAAGCCATCTGGTCCTGGACTTTTGTTTGTTGGAAGATTTTAAATTACAGTTTCAATTTCATTACTTGTGATAGGTCTGTTTATATATTCTAATTCTTCCTGGTTCAGTCTTAGAAAATTGTACCTTTCCAAGAATTTGTCCATTTCTTTGTGGCTGTCCATTTTATTGGCTTATAGTTGTTTGTAGTAGTTTCTTATAATCCTTTGTATTTCTGCAGTGTCAGTTGTGATTTCCCCTTTTTCATTTCTAATTCTATTGATTTGTGTCCTCTCCCTTTTTTTCTTGATGAATCGGGCTAAGGGTTTATCAATTTTGTTTATCTTCTCCAAGAACCAACTTTTAGTTTTATTGATTTTTGCTATTGTTTTCTTCATTTCTATTTCATTTACTTCTGCTCTGATCTTTATAATTTCTTTCCTTCTACTTATTTTGGGTTTTCTTTATTCTTCTTTCTCTAGTTGTTTTAAGTGTAGGGTTAGATTGTTTATTTGAGATTTTTCTTGTTTCTTGAGGTGAGATTGTATTGCTATAAACTTCCTTCTTAGAACTGCTTTTGCTTCGTCCCATAGGTTTTGGGTTGTCATGTTTTCACTGCCATTTATTTCTATGTTTTTAAAAATTTCTTCATTGATTTCTTCGGTGATCTCTTGGTTTTTTAGTTGCACACTGTTTAGCCTCCATGTATTTGTGTTTTTTACAGGTTTTTTCCTGTAATTGGTTTCCAGTCTCATAGCATTGTGGTCAGAAAAGATGCTTGATATGATTTCAATTTTCTTAAATTTTCTGAGGCTTGATTTGTGACCCAAGATGTGACCTATCGTGGAGAATGTTCCATGTGCACTTGAAAGAAAGTGTATTCTGCCACTTTTGGGTGGGATGTTCTATAAATATCAATTAGATCTAACTGGTCTATTGTGTCATTTAAAGCTTGTGTTTCCTTATTTATTTTCTGTTTGGATGAACTGTCCATGGGTGTAAATGGGGTGTTAAAGCCCCTACTATTATTGTGTTACTGTTGATTTCTCCTTTCATGGTTGTAAGCATTTGCCTTATGTATTGAGGTGCTCCTATGTTGGGTGCATAAACATTTATAAATGTTATATCTTCTTCTTGGATTGATCCTTTGATCATTATATAGTATCTCTCCTTATCTCTTGTAACACTCTTTATTTTAAAGTCTATTTTATCTGATACAAGTATTGCTACTCCAGCTTTCTTTTGATTTCCAGGTGCATGGAATATCTTTTTTAATCCCTTCACTTTCAGTCTGTATGTTCCGTAGGTCTGAAATGGATCTCTTGTAGACAGCATATATATGGGTCTTGTTTTTTGTGGTTTTTTTTTGTTTTTTTTTGCGGTACGCGGGCCTCTCACTGCTGTGGCCTCTCCCGTTGTGGAGCACAGTCTCTGGACGTGCAGGCTCAGCGGTCATGGCTCACGGGCCCAGCCGCTCCGCGGCATGTGGTATCTTCCTGGACAGGGGCACGAACCCGTGTCCCCTACATTGGCAGGCAGACTCTCAACCACTGCGCCACTAAGGAAGCCCATGGGTCTTGTTTTTGTATCCATTCAGCCAGTCTGTTTTGTTTGGGGCATTTAATCCATTTGCATTCAAGGTTATTATTGGTATGTGTGTTTCTATTACCATTTTCTTAATTGTTTTGGGTTTGTTTTTGTGGGTCTCTTGAGAAAGAAAAACAGAGCTGGAGGAATCAGGCTCCTGGACTTCAAACTATACTACAAAGCTACAGTAATGAAGACAGTATGGTACTGGCACAAAAACAGAAATATAGATCAATGGTACAGGATAGAATGCCCAGAGATAAACCCACGCACATATGGGCACCTAATTTATGACAAAGGGGGCAAGAACATGCAATGGAGAAAAGACAGCCTCTTCAATAAGTGGTGCTGGGAAAACTGGACAGCTACATGTAAAAGAATGAAATTAAAACACTACCTAACACCATGCACAAATGTAAACTCAAAATGGATTAAAGACTTAAATGTAAGACCAGACACTATAAAACTCTTAGAAGAAAACATAGGAAGAAACACTCTTTGACATAAACCACAGCAAGATCTTTTTTGACCCACCTCCTAGAGTAACAGAAATAAAAACAAAAATAAATAAATGGGACTTAATTAAATGTAAAAGCTTTTGCACAGCAAAGGAAAGCATAAGCAAGAGAAAAAGACAACCCTCAGAATGGGAGAAAATATTTGCAAATGAAACAACAGACAAAGAATTAATCTCCAAAATATACAAACAGCTCATGGAGCTCAATAGCAAAAAAACAAACAAACAATACAGTTAAAAAATGAGTGGAAGACCTAAATAGACATTTTACTAAGGAAGACATACGGATGGCCAAGAGGCACATGAAAAGATGCTCAACATCACTAATTATTAGAGAAATGCAAATCAAAGCTACAATGAGGTATCACCTCATGCCAGTCAGAATGGCCATTATCAAAAAATCTAGAAATAATAAATGCTGGAAAGGGTATGATGAAAAGGGAACCCTCCTGCACTGTTGGTGGGAATGTAAGTTGATACAACCACTATGGAGAACAGTATGGAGGTTCCTTAAAAAACTAAAAATAGAACTACCACATGACCCAGCAATCCCACTACTGGGCATATACCCTGAGAAAACCACAATTCAAAAAGAGGCATGCACCACAATGTCCATTGCAGCTCTATTTACAATAGCCAGGACATGGAAGCAACCTAAGTGTCCATCAAGAGACAAATGGATAAAGAAGATGTGGCACATATATATAATGGAATATTACTCAGCCATATAAAGAAACGAAATTGAGTTACTTGTAGTGAGGTGATGGACCTAGAGTCTGTCATACAGAGTGAAGTAAGTCAGAAAGAGAAAAACAAATACCATATGCTAACGCATACAGATATGGAATCTAAAAAAAAAAAAATGATACTGATGAACCTAGTTGCAGGGCAGGAATAAAGAGGTAGACATAGAAAATGGACTTGAGGACATGGGGTGGGAGGGCAAACCTGGGGCGAAGTGAGAGTAGCATCGACATATATACACTACTGAATGTAAAATAGTTGGCTGGTGGGAAGCAGCCGCATAGCACAGGGAGATCAGCTCGGTGCTTTGTGACCACCTAGAGGGGTGGAATAAGGAGGGTGGGAGGGAGGTTCAAGAGGGAGGGGATATGGGGATATATGTATACATATAGCTGATTCACTTTGTTATACAGCAGCGACTAACACAACACTGTAAAGCAATTATACTCCAATAAAGATCTATATATAAAAAAAGGAGCATTGCTCACCACCCAGTTCCTCAAGAAATAAGTCCTAACCCCCTGCAGTCTTTGACCGACAGTGCACTCTGAGAGGTGTGAGGTGATCCCTCATTGTGGTTTTGGTTTGCGTTTCCCTGATGATCAGTGATGTTGGTGTTGCTCTTTATCTTTTGATGCGACTGTTCCATCTGCTCACCAAGGTGACATCCTGAGGAGGCCTCAGGGATGCGGCTTCTTTTCATTCTCACCCTGGCACAGGGCTTTGTGTGACGATGCTTGTTAATGATGAGGCTTCAAAGAGTGTCTGTGGCTCATATGATGATTTGTTCTTTTTTAGTTCCATGGACCAAACACAGAAAAGAATGCTGGACCAGCCCCTTTGCATCCCCACTGCCCAGCCCAAGAAGAAAAGGACATCAGTGATATCTTTCTTTTCCAAGGTCTGAGACAAATTATTAGGAACAAATGTCCCTGCTCAGCAGCCACTATGTGTACTTGCTCTTCTGCCTTCGTTTGGTTCCTTCCATTCCTTCTACTGAGGTTCCTTCTCCTGAAAAAAGTTTGATGACAGCTCTTTAAACACAAATAGGATGTTTATATGATAACAAGAAGATGAGTTGGGAAGAATTTAGCTTGCTGAGAACTTAATGATAAAAATATAGAATGAACTGCAGTGAATATTCGGAAATACTGATGAGACTTGGTAATCACCTGAATACCAAATAGGGCTGTGGGTCTCCTCTCCAGCCCCCACCCACTAATAAGGATGGTGAGGAAGTGGTTTGTTCTTGGACCTTGTCTGGATCTTGGTTCTGACTCCAGGACATGTTGGTATGTCCTGTGATGTGCAGAACACCAGGACCTTCCTAGCATCAGGGGTTAAATGCTCTAAAAACCTATCTCTTGCCTTGAAGTTAATTAGAGTTTAGTCCTTGAAGTACAGATTTCTGCATCAGCCACACAGCGCTTCCAATTTGCATTATTTATGCATTTCTTTTCCTAATCTTAATTGCTCAGATGCTCGCATTCTGAGGTAGGACATCCGTCAGGTGCCCTGAAATGCCTGTAGATGTGCTTTGCTAATTGTGTCAAATGCTGTTGAGAGGCTGAGTGAGGTGAGCTCTGAGAATTGACCCTGGGATTTAGCTACACTGGGGGAGAGGGGGTGGGGAGGGGGTATGGATGCCATCAACCTGATTGCAGAAGGTTCAAGGGAGAATGGAGGAGAGCAGCTGAAGAAAGCAAGTATAGACACGTCTTTCAAGCTTTAGCTACGAAGTAGAGCAGAAAAATGGGGAAGGGCTGGGAGAGGGAGAAGGGTCAAGGAATCTCTGCGACAGGAGGAACACAGCTTACCTTGTCCTCTTTAAGGGACCCCTATTCTCAGATCACATCAACACTTCTAAAGCCCCCTTTCCTCAGCTCTGTCACACCCACAACTGCCTAGACACCTCTCTCCATAATGCCCCCAAACCTACCTCAACATTAGCTCTGCATTATTTTTCTCCACCCCTTTCCCCTTCCTCCATCCATTTCTTCATTATGTAGATCAAACTAATATATTCCCAGCAAAATCCAGATGTCTTTAGGTGGAGAAATAAGGATTAAAATTGAGCGGGCAACACAGGATTTTCTTTAGAGGGAGGGATTAGGGTTGGCGATGGGTAGGGTGTGACTCTGAACACTCCCAAATCAATACATTTTTGACTCGCCACCCAGGTCTCTTGGAAACTGAGCCTCCAGAAGCAGGAGCCTCTGAAGAATGTGTCTTTCAACTTGGCAGAGAGAGCCTGCGACCCCAGTTTTAAAAAGCGTCATATGGCAATGAGAAGCCTAGGAACTATGGCCTGTGAGACCCCAGACAAGGTAGGAAGGGCAGGGGGCACTTGGCCAGCCCTCACGGCCTGGAGTCCTCAGCACTGGGATGGGGGGCTTCATGTACTAGTTGTCTACTGCTGTGTGACAGTCCATTAGGGGCCTGGCGTTTATTATCTTACAGTTTCCTTGGGTCAGGAGTCCAGGTACCACTTAGCTGCATCCCCTACTCAAGGTCTTGCAAGGCTGCCATGAAGGTGTGGGCCAGACTGCATTCCTTTCTGAAGTTCAGGGTCATCTTCCAAGCTCATGTGGCTGTTGGGAGAATTCATTTCCTTCCAGTTGTAGGACTAAGGTCCTTATTTCCTTGCTGAGTGGCCGCCCTCAGCTCCTTGAGGCCACCCTCTCACAACACGGCAGCTCACTTCTTCACGGCCAGTGGGAGAGTGTCTCCCACTCCTGTCTGCTAGATGGAGTCTCATATAATGTAAGGGAACCATGGGAATGATGTCCGTCACCACTGTCATGTTTGAGAGGCCACAAGCAAGTCACTGGCTCCTTACACACTCAAGGGAAGGAGATTGTACAAAGGCACACATGACTCATTTGGGGTCATCTTAGGGTCATCACACCTCAGGACCATCAGCCTTGGGAAACAGAGCTGCAGGAAGGATTAACACACAGCTGGACATCACCCTCCAGTGAATTTAATTTTTCTAATAATCAATGCTTGTTTAGTAAAAGATGTTTTCCCCACCTCTTCCTTCAGCATCTGTAAACTTAAGCGACCATTTTGCCTTATCCCCTGTAAAGGTACCCAATACACCCAGATCGCTAGATCGTCCAGGTCCACCACCCTCCTTGACGGGCCCTCCCCAGCCTCACCTACCCATAGGCCATGCTGCAGACTGCTCTCCTTCCAAGACCAAATTGGGCTCTTGGGTCGGGTTAACGGAAGCATTTGTACTTTGCTGAGAGTTGTGGCAGCAGGTGCTGAAGAAAGCCACGGCCTCTTAGTCCAAGTCCCGGGTTATTGGAAGATTAGGAGTGGAGACACTTTTCAACTCATGGGGAGCAACTCCTGTGCTGCTAATGCTTTCCAAACCTTGGTAACAGGTGAGAAAGTATAAAATGATGGTCCTGGACCTGCTGGTGCATGGACTGTATGACCCCATGAGTTCTGAAGTCATCCACGAGAGCCTGAAGACCCTGACCATCATGCTGGGCAAGATCCAGGGGAAAGGCTTTGGCTCCTTCTTCATAGACATCACCCTTCGGACCAGGACTTTGTTAGATGATGTAAGTGAGACAACGCAGGATGATTCCAGGTTCTTAAAGTCAAATGTGAGCCCTGGTTGGTGTGTTGCTCAGGAAACAAGGCCTCTATTGTTCACTATTTATTAAGAAATCTTGTTGAGAGATTGGTACCGTGCTGGGGGTTATGGACGACATATAAAGACATGTAGGATTTCATCACCGCTCTGCAAGGAGTTTTCACTGTCATGGAGCAGTGAGTACATGTACACTGCTGATGGTGATGCTCATGTGTACTCAACGCTCTCTTATAAATGTAACAGTAAGAGTAGCTTGCACTTAGTGAACCCTTACTGTGTACCAGGCACAGTGCTGGGCAATCTACATGGATTGTCTCATCTAATCTTCCCAATAACCCTGTGAGGCAGGCACTGTTATCTTCACTTTATAGCGGAGGAAACGAAGGCCTAGAAAGGTTAGGTAACTTGCCCACGGTTCACAGAGCCGGTAAGTGGATATGAAGCCAGGCCCTTTGCCCAGGGCCTGCACTCTTAACTGCCGGGTGACAAGGCAGGTAGAGCAAAAAGTGCACAGATACAGAAAACGCGAGGACTGAGAAGCTAATCAGTTAGCTTACCCCAGTTACACACACACACACACACACACACACACACACACACACACACACACACACACACAGAAAGATAAGACCTTTAGAACGGGGAACAGAGCGACAGGGAACTTGCATTTACTCGCAGAGCGTCTTGCGTGAGTTCCCAACACCTAATTCCCCGGGAGTAACCCAGCGAAAGCGAGGTGCCTGCCCCTCACGGGAGGAAGAGAAACCTCGAAATTATAAAACTTGGAGCATATAGAGGAGCTGCTGGGACATTTGCCTCTCCTTCCGCTCAGAGAGGCAGAGAGGCCTTTGCTCTGGGATGTAAACCGGCCCTCTCTGGGGCTGGGAGAGGAAGGTCTCTACTCCACCTCCCTGGAATATAAGCAGATATCTCCAGGCAAGCGTCTCTAAATCTCTCTGGAGGCGTCATCTTAACGGCCAGGGCTTGTTTGCCATGCAAGTATTTTTTAAACCCAGGTCGACGGTAGTGTTTGATCAGGAACTCCTTGGCATGGTGAAACCTGGGAATACTTGTGGGGAGCTGTTTCTGACAGTTTGTATCCCTGTCATAGAGTTCTTCACTGCCTGCCTGGGCTGTGCCCCATCACATGATTGTCAGACTCCCAGGGGGACAGGCAACCCCTTACACATCTCTGTACATCTCACAGCATTAGGGTCATGCTTCAGGTAGAGTTAGGTCTCAATAAGTGCTAGTTGAATTGAATTAAACACATACAATTAAACACATACACACACACACGTAGAACAGTGAAGAAAGTGCAACACGAAAGCAGTTTCTGTATGTGTCATGTGTGCTAAAAAATTGTTTTAAATACTTCAGAAGATGATCAGTGGTCTCCACTCTTGCTGAGTGTCTGTGACCCCCATTTCTAGGTGAGGAGGCCTGTCCCAGACCAGTCCCTTCTGGTTCACTTGGAGCTGGACAAGATCAAGAAACACTGATATAAAAATCCCTTCACCATGAGTCAGGAGGCTGAGTTGCTACCCTGGTTCGCTGTTCCCTGATGGTGTGACTCTAGGTGAATCACTGAAATGCCCTGAGCCTCTGTCTCCCTAACTGGGCAGGGAGATACTCGGACCAGACAGCTCCCCTGGGAGAGGGAGGAAGGGCTGAAGCCACTGACTTGCAGTCAGGGACAAACCAGCGAATCAGACCCAAAACAGGGAGAGCTGGCAGGGCGTCAGGGAAGAAACAGAATTGTTATTTCTGCTGCAGGTGGGAGAAACTCAGACCAGGGTAAAGAGAGATGGCCTGGCAAACATGCTGGAAGTAGTAAGCAGGGGATGGGTCGAATGAATTAGGGTGCAGCCCCAAAAAATCCCTTTACGTATTGACATGGAAAGAGCTCCCAGAGAGAATGGTGAAAAATCAAGGTGTATAACAGTGGGATGGTCCACATCCATTGGTTTAAAAATGTGGGAAAGGGCTATGTAATATATATTTCATTTTTTTCTTCTTTATTTTTTGGAGGAATCACACAAAATTTATGACTTTGTGGGGAGGGAAATTTGGTGGCGGGTGGAGAGGTGTAGGAAGGGAGACTTACTTTTTTGTAAACATTTTTGGTTATTTTGAATTTCGAACCAAGTAAATATAATCAATCTCCAAAATGTTAAATAATGAAGAAAAAAGCTGGGAAGCTGGGAGTAGCACCAGTGAGCCCCCAGTCTAACCCTCTCGTCTGCTGAAGAAGAGGTTCACTGAAGACTCAGCCCGTCTCCGCTCTGTCCCGGAGCCCGGCTGGCTGAGTGCCATAGACTGGATCTGATGTCCCACCTGTAACATGCAGCAAGGGACCAGGGCTGTGCTGTTCTCTGATGCAGCTGCCTTTTGGCACTGACCCGAGGTTTCTTGTTCTGTTCACGGGGGACCCACAGGAGAATGACAGCCTGAGATACTCGGCCTTTGTCTTGTTTGGGCAACTGGCTGCCTTTGCTGGGTGGAAATGGAAGAGATTTTTCACCCGTCAGGTGAAGCAGACTCAGGATTCTCTCCTGAGCCATTTACAGGATAGGAATCCCCAGGTTGCCAAGGTGAGTCCGTGACTCTAGCCAACAGCATGAAACCTCAATGCCATTCCTCAAGGGAGTTGGAATGCAGCCCTGCCGCGTGGAGATGCCAGGCCCTCAGTTCCTGCCAGTTCAGTTACGGACACTCAGCCGTGTATCCATGTGAATCCTGGAGAAAGTGCCTCGTCGATGGCTAATCTCTCTCTGAGCAGGAGTGTTGTTTTCCATTTGCTCTTGCCCCACTTGCCCGGTCCCAGCACCTGTCAAATGCCAGATACACTCAGGTTAATGGGGGTAGCGGGTGGGGGCAGGGAGGTGCTGCTTGCTCCGTGGGGCAGCACCTCCTATCAGAGGAGATTTATTCATGCCCAGTTAGCTTTTGTCACTGCACCTGGTACAGATTTCCCACCCTTGGCTTCTTAGTTTCCTATGAAGCTTTTGTGTTATTCTTGGAGAAAATGTGTCCTAACCGGGTTGGATCAACCTCAGGGCTGCTTTGGAGCAGGTGAGTGTTTCAAAACCACCAGGAGCAAAGGTTCCACCAAATCACCTGCCTTCTTTAAGGTCACGCATGAGGGAGGGCGAGAGAGAGAGGGACAGAAAGGTTGAGATTGAATTTAGGAATCCAGCACTACTTTTGATGAGACAATAAGGGCTGTGATAAAGTGTAAAGCTTTGCCCTCCCCACCAGCCCCAAAGTATAGACATGGTCGTTTTATAAGCATAAATTCTTTAAGATTCAAGTTTTCAAACTTCCTGGAAGTTACTTTCACTCTTAGTGGCCCCCAGACCACAGATTGGGTGCAACACTTTTCCTTGCTTGGGATTATAAAACTCTCTAACATTTTTGACAATAAGATGGTAATATTATTTCTCTCAGGCTTGCAAAACAACTTTTCGAGCCTGTTCTCCGTATCTGAGACAAAGGAAGGACTACAGCTTCCAGAGTGAAGAGGACCAAAGGAACCCTAAACTCTGCCGGCAGCTGGTGAGTGAGCAAGGGCAGGAGAGGTTCTCCCAGGTTCCCTGCCCTCCCAGTGTTAATGCAGAAGGTGGCTGGGCACATCAGGGAGTTACCCCCTAAAACGACTCAGACCAAGTATGTTTCAACTGTAATTGACCCATAATGCGATGTACATGGCAAAACACCCAGAGGATTATGCATAAAATATATTGGCAGTTCCAGCTTAGATCATTGGGTGAAATATATCGACAGTTCCAGCTTAGATCGTTGGGTGAAATATATCGACAGTTCCAGCTTAGATCGTTGGGTGAAATAAATTGACAGTTCCAGCTTAGATCGTTGGGTGAAATATATTGACAGTTCCAGCTTAGATCATTGGGTGAAGTATATTGACAATTCCAGTTGAGATCATTGGGTGAAATATATTGGCGGTTTAGATCATCATTTGGATAATGATGCCTCCTCCACTGAGAATCTGAAGATTGTTTATCCTCATGCTCTGCCTTTGACAACTGTCTGCTCGTTCTAGAGTCAAGGAGGTTTACTGACTCCCTTCCTCACGTGTCCCTTTGCCAATTTCTTTCAGAGCCACTATCATCCAGAGCTCCTGCAGTTCTTCTATGCAAATAAAATCCTGTAAACACAGAGCAGCAGGGAAATGGTTCCAGTGAACACATTGCTGGGGGCTGATATTCCCCCTTTTAACTCTTTGGATACTTCTGCTGCTTCTTGTGATTATGATAGAAAAGGGGGTGTTGGGAGAGCAATTGATGGCAAAAAATAATACTGTGGAATTGTATAATTACACCCAAAGTACATTCTAAATAGCTTTTATATGTCTCATTTTCTCCCCACAGAAATTTGATGAGAAGGTGCATACTTTAAAACATTTAAAGTATATGTAGATTCAGTGCTTATTTCTCAGCTATTTTCTTCTTAAGGATATCTCTGTCACCAATTTTTATTTATTTTATTTTTTATTTTTTATTTTTTTGTGGTACGCAGGCCTCTCACTGTTGTGGCCTCTCCCGTTGCGGAGCACAGGCTCCAGACGCGTAGGCTCAGCGGCCATGGCTCACGGGCCCAGCCGCTCCACGGCATGTGGGATCTTCCCGGACCGGGGCACGAACCCGCGTTCCCTGCATTGGCAGGTGGACTCTCAACCACTGCGCTACCAGGGAAGCCCACCAATTTTTATTTTTAATTTTACTTTTAATTTCTAAGGCTTAGGAGAATAACTACTACCTGAAGTGTATTTTTTTGTTTTTTTTTTTATCTGCTATTGATACTTTGCCATTTGCTAATAACATCTTTTTTTTTTTTTTTTTTTTTTTTGCGGTACGTGGGCCTCTCACTGTTGTGGCCTCTCCCGTTGTGGAGCACAGGCTCCGGATGCTCAGGCTCAGTGGCCATGGCTCACGGGCCCAGCCGCTCTGCGGCATGTGGGATCTTCCCAGACAGGGGCACGAACCCGTGTCCCCTGGATTGGCAGGTGGACTCTGAACCACTGCGCCACCAGGGAAGCCCAACACCTTTTCTTGGTGAGACCTATTTAAAGTTGGCCAAGGTACCAAGACGTTGGTGTGGAGGGGGATCATTAGCTTCTTATCATCTTCAACAGTCAGTGCCTCCAAGATCATTCCAAACAAGAATTAATAAAGAGAAAAAAATCGATGACCATGTGTTGAAAAACCTCAAGTTAATGGTAATGTGTGGAATAATAATAATGAATAACATACATTAAGAATGTTTGTAGTTTACTGGGCACTCTCTAAGCGCTTTGGGAGTATTACTTAATACTCACAGCAAGCTGTGAGAAAGGTACTATTACTACCCTCATTGTGTAGATGAGAAAACTAAGGCACAGGGAAATTGACCAAGATGACCAGTAATTGATGGAGCTGGAATTCAAACCCTGATTTCTGGAGCCTACGTTCAGTCATCGTGTGATACTGCCTTGTTATGGAATAATTGACGGATGGTTAAAAATGTACAAAAATAAAAGAAATTTTAAACACCCGCCACTTCTGCTCTTCTGTTTGACTCAGTTAACTAACTTTCACTTTTGTATGTACTAAGTACACATTTTTATTTAATTTGTGAGCTAAGTGTATATTTTTATTAATCATGTCTTGGCTCTTATGTCAATTTTGGGGTGATCAATCCTAGTTATAAGTAGGGTCACATTACTCTTATAAAAAGTTTCAAGAAATCTCTCATAGTCCCTCTCACCTTCCCTCCAACCAGATTGCTACCCAAGCTTCTCCTGGAAATCCTGTTACTACCACTGAACTTGGTGTTTGGGTCATACCTGGAACAACTATGTCCAGTATTGAAAATGGAAAACACAAGAAGGTCACACATGCTACAGAGGGATCTTAATGTCAGTTTGAGAGCGAGGAGCTCAGTGTTTCTGCCGTAGCTCTCCAGAGACAGGACCATGTAACACAGATGAGGGGCGAGGTGTGTCCTAGAAGAGACGGGATGTGGGAGGTGGCCGAAGGGGCACTTGGAGCCAGACATGAATGGGGTTTCTTTCTTCCTGTTTTGAAGCTTGGGTACTTGACCAGGAGCTCTTGGGAGTGACCCAGGCTCAGGAATGAGCTGGTGAGATGCTTCTGAGCTAACAGCCCTCTTCCTTCCTAGATGTTGGCCTGTTTGAAACTATGTCACAAGGTTGGTTTGTTCTAGAATCTGATGCAGTTCTAGTAAGTGATCAGTAAGTGGTGTGAGAAATGACTGCATTCTGCCAGCATTCAAAAAGGTAGGGGTAGAGTGGGGCAGGCAGGTTACATGCCCTAGAGTACAAACATCTGTGCACTGAATGCCCCTCAGTTGATTAAAAGTGTGGAAGACGCTGTTGAATTATTTGACTTTAAGACGTGTGGTAGACTGTTGCTTTGGTGGCCTCCAATGAATCATGCCTCCTGATACTCATGTCCTTGTGTAAATCTCTCCCCTCAGATCTGGGCTGGCTTTGGGACCTGCTTTAACCATTAGCATGTTCTGGAAGCACCATGTGCTAGTTCTAGGCTATGCTTTAAGAGCCCAACAGCTTCCTCTTTTGCAGTCTGGGTTAAGCCAGCTGCCATGTAAGAAGCCAGACTACCAGAAATGAAGAAGAATGTCTGAAGTCTCCATTTTGGAAGGAAGACCAAGCGAACCACCCAGAGATGCCAAGTGGAGGAGAACTGAGGAACCCAACAATACGGTTCAGCCACTCAGGATGGCTCTTCTCTTGCTCTCTGTACATGCCCTGCTCGGCCAGACCCTGCTTCACTCACATGACTATCCAATCCTCTTAATTATAGGGCTTAATTAGCCCCTGGTAACCAATGAGCCCACCTGATGTCAATTCCGCCTATAAATAGTAGCCTCCTTCTCCCCTGAGTAGCGAGACTGCTGGCATGTCCTGCCTGGAGTCTGCCGCACACGGTGGGGTGTTGCTCCAGGACCCTTTGTGTAAGATCCCCCTGTGCAATAAACGTCCCCACCGCTGTCTCCAGGCTCTTTCTTTGGCCTCAAGGCTGGGCAACTACAAGGCTTGCAGGCCGCGGGGTACAGCCCAACACCAACCCATGGTGAGGTCTGAGACCCAGACATATGACACAAGTTGGCCGTTCCAGCCAGACCCCAGTCGTTCAAGCTACTCCAGCTGTCATCATGTGGAAGAGACCAGCTGTCTCCATCAAGCCCATCCCAAATTGCAGAATTGTGAGTAAGTAATCAAGTGAGTGTTATTTTAAGTCACTAACTTTTGGGATAGTTTGTCACTCAGCAATAAGTAACCAAAAAAAAAAAAAAATTCCTCGTCACTAGTGTTGTCTTTTGGCCAGTTTTGTTTTGCTCTTACTAAGTCCTCTTTGAGTTTATACTTCTAGAAAGTTATGTCGTCATGGAATGTCAACATGGAGAGCAAGGGCCCATGCCTTGTTTTTATTTCCGTATCTCACTGTATCTATCCCAGCACCCAGCACATAGCAGATGATAAGGAAACATTTGCTAAATGACTGAATAGTTCCAAACTAGTGGGGATAGAGTCCAAACATTAGTTTGCCATTCTGGGCTCTCAGCCATGGGCTCACATGCTTCCCTTCCAGCTTTTTCTTCTGTTACTCTCTTTGCTTCAGTGAAGTTTGGCCCATCTCTTCCCTAAACACTGCTGGGTCTCTTAGGTTCCCTGCCTTTGCTCAGTCTGTACTTTCTGCTTCGAATCCCTTCACTCCCACACCCAGGCACACTCACACGTACACACACGCACATCTCGCGTGTATTTCTTGTCCCTACTCCAAGACCTGGGTCAGATGCCTGATCCCCTCAATCAGGGAAGAACTCGCATCTCGGAATGCTCAGAATATTCTAGCAATCTTCTGCCACTTAACATGTTTTACCTCATTTGAAAGTTTTTTAACCTACAGGTCTTTTCCCCCTCCGTTAGACTGAAGCTGCTAAAGGTTGTGCCCCATCTTGTATATTTTTGCATCTCCTATATGACCTCAAAGGTGCTCAGTAGGTGCTAGTAAATGAATGTTGATTGGGGGGAAAAGCCAGAAAGTCATCTGAAGCTATTGCCCCTTGGGAGGAGCCCGTTTTGACAAGTGAGGGTGATCATTTCTCTCCTTATAACCAATTTACAGGTTACTTTTATGCTTATGTATTTAAAGTTTTTCTTCCCCCATGAGATGCCTTTTAATTTGAATGCCAACCTAAAGACAATGCTTTGACATTTCTTACTTTGAAACACTAGACATAGGACAGTTGAATGAATGAAAGAGAAAGGAAAGTTCAAGTGCTACCATGCTAAGTGGTCAGGGAGGGGTGTGCATAAAACTTGGTCCCTGCTTTCAGGTCACTCATGAAATCGGTCTTTTTAAAGGGAAAGGAGGAGGGAGAGAAAAAGACACAGAAGGAAGTTGAGGACGTAACAAGTGTGATCAGTACTGGTCATTGGTGTGAACAGAATCCTGGAGAGTAATTGAGGGAGTGCTTTACATGTTATAAGAACACTAGAGTGTGGTTTGTGAAGAGGAATGGGCAGCCGAGTAGGAGAGCCAGCAGGTAGTGTTGGTAAAAAGGCAGACACATATTTCTGCTCTTCTATATTTTCCAAGTTTTCTGCAATAAGCATGTATTACTTTTACAATCATAAAACACATGCCAAAATGCTCTTTTAAAATTAAAGGTCAAAATTAAATGCTCTTTTAAAATTAAAGGTAAAAATTAAATGCCTATTGGTGTGTAACGTGATATATTTTGGAAAGCTTGGGATGGTTATTGTTCACTCTCAAGTAGTATGTGTTTGCCTTTGTCCTTTTGGGGCATTTTTTTTTCTTTATTTTTTGGCTGCGTCGGGTCTTAATTGCTGCACACGGGATCTTGGTTGAGGCATGCGGATCTTTGGTTGCGGCGTGCAGTCTCTTCATTGTGGTGCTCAGGCTTCTCTCTAGTTGTGGCATGCGGGTTTTCTCTCTCTAGTTGTGGTGCAGGGGCTCCAGAGCGTATGGGCTCTGTAGTTTGAGGCACGCGGGCTCTAGTTGAGGTGCGCGAGCTCAGTAGTTGTGGAGCAGGGACTTAGTTGCCCCACGGCCTGTGGGATCTTTGTTCTCTGACCAGGGATCAAACCTGCATCCCCTGTATTAGAAGGCAGATTCTTTTACTGCTGGACCACCGGGGAAGTCCCCTTTCGTGGCATTTTTGTTTTAACTTGTTGATGACATAACTTGTTGACAAGTGAAAGGGCTTATGGGTAATTATCAGGGTATTGATGATACTGAATTTCCATTCTTCCAGTCTGACCATAGGAGAATAAGGCTCTTGTTTCTATATTTATTTATGTGTTAAATGTTCTTAGAAAATCCTTGGGTTCTAGATAAACCCAATACATCCCAATTTACTGAGGAGAGATGGTTTGATATTCAAAGGCCCCTGTTATTTACCAAGTTAAGCACAGACTTCCAAGCCTGACATATAAGACTCTTCAGAGACAGCAACCTCTAATTTCCCTTGGCTCTTCTTAAATTCCTACTTCCTGAATACTTCACCCTCCATGTCCTTGTTTCCACCCACCATTCCCTGGGCTGATTCCAAATGCCCTTCTTCTTCCGAGGGAGAACAAAGCAGTTGGGAGGATGGGGCCTGGAATTAGCCACCCTCCTGCCCCCCCTCCCAGTGTGAATCTGGCTCTGCCACTTACCCATGTGACTCTGGGTAAGCCAGGGCAACAAGCCTCAGTTTGCTGATCTCTGAAATGGACACAATAACTCAACTCAAAGAGTTGCTGTGCTACAAATATTCAATTAAATAACACTGAGCACTTCACACAGTGCTTGTGTAACAGGGAAGAACAAAATCTGACTCCATGTTGGATCTGTTTCTTTTACATTTAACCTTTGCTCTCTGTTACTTTTTGTTACCATAATCACTAAAATGATGTTGTCTATAGCTGTTGGCATAAATAATGTCATGCCTAGGGGAACCCTGCCCGTCTGCCTGAATGTTAAACTAAAGTGCCTTTGTTCAGCTCACAGGGAGACTTTCTGACAGTGCCCACCTGTGAGTGGCTGCAGAAAAGAAGAAATTAACACATCCCCTCCCTGATGCTGGCCAAGCCAAGAGATATTTTGCAAGACTAATGGCCTTTTCCCTTCACTTCCTCACCTCCTCCCCCTCTCTGTTCTATAAAGGAAACTGGCATCCATACCTCGATAAGATGGTACTCTAGGATATTAGTCTGCCATCTTTTCAGATGCCTAGCTTTCCGAATAGAGTCGCTATTCCTGGCCTCAACACCTCGTCTTCCGGTTTATTGGCCTGTCGTGCAGCAAGCAGAGCGAGCTTGGACTCGGTAACAAATCTGGCTTATAGAAGGTGCTCTGGAAACTCTAGGTAATTTTGCTCCTCACCTGCAACCAGCTCTCCAGATATTGTTCCTTCTCTTTCTGAAGGCACCCAGGTCTTCAGCAAGGCCCACTCTGGTCTGGAGTATGGGGGTGTGAGTCTCATCCCAATTCTCCCCAGTGAATGACTGGAGCCCCAGGGGTAGCTGTGCATCCTGCTGCTCACGAGGCCCCCAAGACTGTAGCTTTGAGCCTGGCCCACCACCCATATTCAGTGAAGATGGTTGAGTTTATTGAATTGCAAATGCTGGTGCCTCAACCAAGCCTGAATCTGTCACCTTGTAGGTGTTGGAATGGCTTAATGCATCTTAATAAGAAAGAATCGTAACTGAATAAGAATAGCAAGTTGTTCTTTTCCACTGGGCTCTTGCTGGGGTGCTGTGACTGCTCAGAGCAGGAGGTGGGCCTTTTCTTGTGTCTTTTCTTCCTCCAGAGATAGCTTCAAGGGCTCCCTTCATTCTGTCCTAACAGCTCTGTTAATCATTCTGTGCTGTATCTTGGGAGTGATCTCTTGTTAATAATTAACGCCTTACCTTCTGTTTCCAAATGTGACTGCTGTAATCATGTTCCTTTCAAGCTAATGAGTTTCCTGCAGCACTTTGCAAATGTTAACCAGGAAATGGCCCAAATGTCTCCCTGCAAGAAGAAGTGTTTTTCAGAAATGTAGATCAGAGATTTAAAATGTCATTTCTTAACCCGTGCTACTAGAGGCACAAGCCTCTGCCAGAGCAACAATATGACCAGAAGTCCACAGCTTTCCACGTGCTTATATTGACTACATCAGCAGATATAGCCTCCCTGGAGAAAGAGAGAAACTTGATTCCCAAATGTGACATCATGTGCACTGGAAGGACACAGGACTTGGCAACAGAAGACCTGCACCCTGACTTTGTCACCTACTGGCTTATTGCCTTCAGCAAGTCACATAATCTCTCAGAGCCTCCGTTCCTTCATCTGTGAAGTGGGAGGGAAACTCACCACACAAGATATTCTGATGATCAAATGAGATAGTCTGTGTAAACTGTAAAATGTTACCCCAAGATGAGGTGTTATTTACATGGTAGCCACTCATTATTGTAGCCTATTTATACAAGGAAAAGCGGTGGAAAGAATGAAATACAATATTAACACAGGTTTCTATTTAAAAATAACAAACAATCGGGACTTCCGTGGTGGTCCAGTGGTTAAGAATCCGCCTTCCAATACAGGGGAAGCAGGTTCGATCTCTGGTCGGGGAACTAAGATCCCGCATGCCATGGGGCAACTAAGCCCGCGTGCTGCAACTACTGAGCCCACGTGTTCTGGAGCCCGCAAGCCACAACTAGAGAGCCTGTGTGCTGCAACTAGAGAGCCTGTGAGCTCTGGAGCCCACACACGACAACTAGAGAGAAGCCCACGAGCTGCAACTAAGACCTGACGCAGCCCCCCCCCTCAAAAATCCATATATAAAAATCTTAAAAATATAAAAACAGTAAAATTAGGTACACCACATCGCTTTACATCAACATGCTTTGCCAGATAACAAGTACCCCTGTTACTCTGTGAAAGGGGATTCCATTTACAAGTTCAACACGGATCTATTTTGTACAATTTAGTTACACCCAAACCTTTTCTATATGATAGGAAGAGTAATGTTCAGAAATCATGGCGATTTTCTTTTGGATCACTCAAATATTGGGATCAAATTTAACTCAAAACATTTATGACTCTGTTAAGGAAAAATAAAAGTTTCAATCTGTTTAGATTTAAAGGCTGCTAGAGTGACAGTTTATTTATTAGACCCTTATAAGCCTGAGAAAAACGAACCCAGGAATTGGGGATTTTCTGACCAGCAATAAAATCCACGCCATGTGCAGAACGCTGGGTTAAATTAATTCACTAGTGAGCTCATCTTACAACCTTAGCAAACGAATTCAATTCCCTAAACAAAAACTTTATGACATAAGGGAGCAAATCTAATTTCCTGTATTAAACATAGTTTACTTGTTTAGATGGTTAACCTATTTTATTTATGTGTTGCTTCTTATTAGCTACCAGTAAACAAAGAAAGGATATTATCTTGATAATGGAATATACACAGTTAAGTCTGTTTTCAGGCGTACCTCGTTTTATTGTGCTTCGTTTTATCGCCTTTCCCAGATACTGCAGTTTTTACAAATTGAAGGTTTGTGGCAACCCTGCGTTGAGGAAGCCCACGAGTGCCATTTTTCCAATAGCATTTGCTCACTGCGTGTCTCTGTGTCACATCTCTGTGTCACATTAATTCTCTAAATATTTTAAACTTTTTCAGGATTATATTTGTTATGGTGATCTGTGATCAGTGATCTATGTTGTTACTATTGTAACTGATTCGGAGGGGTCACAAACGTGCCCATATAAGACGACAAACTTAAATAAATGTTGTGTGTGTTCTGACTGCTCTACCATCCGGCTGTTCCCTTATCTCTCCCCTTCTCACTGGGCCTCCCTATTCTCTGAGACACAACAATATTGAAATTAGGCCAATTAATAACCATACAGTGGCCTTTCAGTGTTCAAGCGAAAGGAAGACGTATCTCTCACTTTAAATCAAAAGCTAGAAATGACTAGGTTTAGTGAGAAGGCACGTTGAGAGCACTGACAGGCCGAAAGCTAGGCCTCTCAGGCCGGTTAGCCACACTGTGAACGCAAAGAAAAAGTTCTTGAAGGAAATGAAGAGTGCTACTCCAGTGAACACATGAAGAATAAGAAAGTGAAACAGCCTGTCGCTGATGTGGAGAAAGTTTTAGTGGTCTCAACAGAAGATCAAACCAGTCCCAACATTCCTTTAGTCCAAGGCCTAATCCAGAGCAAGGCCCTAACTTTCTGCAATTCTGTGAAGGCTGAGAGCGGCAAGGAAGCAGCAGAAGAAAAGTTTGAAGCTAGCAGAGGTTTGCTCATGGAGTTTAAGGGAAGAAGCCGTCTCCATAATATCAAAGTGCAAGGTGAAGCAACAAGTGCTGATATAGAGGCTGCAGCAGATTAACCAGAAAATCTAGGTAAGATAACCAGTGTGGGTGGCTATACTAAACACCAGGTTTTCAATGTAGATGAAACAGCCCTCCCTATATTGGAAGAAGATGCCATCTAGGACTTCATAGCTAAAGAGATAGCTGGCCTCAAAGTTTCAAATGACAGGCTGACCCTTTTGTTAGGGGCTAATGGCAGCCAGTGACTTTAAGTTGAAGCCAACGCTTATTTATCATTCTGAAAATCCTAAGACTCTTAAGAATTATGAGAAATTTCCTCTACCTGTGCTCTATAAATGGAACAACAAAGCCTGGATGGTAGCACATCTGTTTACAACATGGTTTACTGGATATTTTAAGCTGACTGTTGAGACCTATTGCTCAGAAAATAAAGATTCCTTTCAAAGTTGTACTGCTCATTGACAATGCACCTGGTCACCCAAGAGCTCTGCTGCTCCATGTACAATGAAATTAATGTTGTTTTCATGCCTGGTAACAAAACACCCGTTCTGCAGCCCATGGATCAAGGAGTGATTTTGACTTTCAAGTCTTATTCTTTAAGAAACACATTTCAGGGGCTTCCCTGGTGGCGCAGTGGTTGAGAGTCCACCTGCCGATGCAGGGGTCACGGGTTCGTGCCCCAGTCCGGGAGGATCCCACATGCCGCGGAGCGGCTGGGCCCGTGAGCCATGGCCGCTGGGCCTGCGCGTCCAGAGCCTGTGCTCTGCAACGGGAGAGGCCACAACAGTGAGAGGCCCGCGTACTGCAAAAAAAAAAAGAAACACATTTCATAAGGCTATAGCTGCCATAGATAGTGATTCCTCTGATGGATCAGGGCAGAGTAAATTGAAAACTTTCTGGAAAGGATTCACCATTCTAGACGCCACTAAGAACATTAATAAGAGTTTGGAAGAAATTGATTCCAACCCTCACAGATGACTTCGAGAGTTTTAAGACTTCAGTGGAGGAAGTAACTGCAGATGTGGTAGAAACAGCAAGAGAGCTAGAATTAGAAGTGGAGCCTGAAGATGTGACTGAATGGCTGCCATCTCATGATAAAACTTTAGTGGAGGTGGAGTTGCTTCTTCTGGATGAGCAAATAGAGAGGTTTCTTGAGATGGAAGCTACTCCTGGTGAAGATGCTGTGAAGATTGTCGAAATGGCAACAAAGGATTTCGAATATTCCATGAACTTAGTTGATAAAGCAGTGGCAAAGGTTGAGAGGATTGACTCTAATTTTAAAGACGTTCCACTGTGGGTAAAATGCTTTTAAGCAGCATTGCATGCTAAGAGAAATAGTTCATGGCAGGAAGAGTCAGTCGGTGTGGCAAACTCAATACGTCTTATTTTAAGGAATTGCCACAGCTGCCCCAGCCTTTTGCAACCACCACCTCAATCAGTCAGCTGTCATCAACATCAAGGCCAGACTTTCCACCAGCAAAAAGATTATGACCCACTGAAGGTTCAGGTGATGGTTAGCATTTTTCAGCAGGAACGTATTTTAAAATTAAGGTATGTGCGTTGCTTTTTCCAACACAATGCTATTACACACTTAATAGACTACAGTATAGTAGAAACATTCATATGTACTGGGAAACCAGAAAATTCGTGTAACTCACTTTATTGCAATAGCTGCTTTATTGCAATGGTCTGGACCTGCAATAACTCTGAGGTATGTCTATAAACTTAAAAGACCTTTGCCCTACTTGGTTTATTTCTGGACCTAACTATTGATTAACCTCCTCTCTCTACCTTTCCCAAGAAAAATAATGGCTGGCCTCGCATTTTGGATTTCACAAGGCGTTTTATTAAATATGATTTAAACTTACATGTCAATAAGTGAAGTCTGCCTGAGAAATCAAAGCCTGTAACTCCCGGTTTCCCCAACATTAATGTAAGGCTGTCCCCAGCTGGCTCCTGGGAAGGCACTTCTCACACTGTAGCATGGGGAGGTGTCAGAAGGGGGGACGTGGGGTTATACCTTTTCTAAGGGGGATCCAAATCTTACCCTTCACGCTTCTAGGTGTTTCTAGAGCTGGAGCCCGTGGTGTGGGAAATGACCCACAGTCCACGGCAGGGGACTGAGCTTTGGGGCTTTTTTCATTTATAACGTTCTTTAATAACAGCAGTGAGTGGTGATCTCTCAAACAATTAAAGGCACCCGGCAGTTTTTTTCCGTGCGTGGGCGTGAAACAACCATTCAAAATAAAAAAACAAACTGGCATCTCCCTTTGCCACTTCTTTGGTTCATCCCTCCAGTCTCCTCTTTCTGGCCCTCCCCTGGCTCCCCTGGGCTGAATAAATGCAGTTTCTGTGCCATGTGATGTCCTTGCATGAAGGGGTGGTGGACAAGACAACATAGGGGGCTCACCGGAAATGGGGGTCTGACTAGGATGGGATTTGCCTGCTGGGTCTGTTGGGTGGAAGGTAGAAATCGTTTCTGGCCTCAAAACTCAACTCCTCCCTCCCCACTACGAACAGAGCTGCCCTCGGGGGCCCATCAGGCACTTTTCCTTGTTCTTCTGAGCACAGCCCTTCCGCTTGAGGTCAGCTCAGGGACTGAATGCTTAGTATTCAGTTTAGGCTTCCTACTCTTCCGCTGGGTTATTCATTGTAGCCCTGCCTGTTATGGCAGGTTTGAAGGTTGCCTGAAGAACTCTGAGTTCCTCACGCTGCCCTGGCCTTTCTAGGACTACTTAACAGCACAAGTTGAACTAACCACACAGAATCTGCAAGGAAGGCAAGCATAGTCAATTAGGATCGCTGTACACCTCCTCCTGCCATCAGACTGTCATTTCTTGACAAATTTAAACCTATTTCTTTGGTATTAATTCCAAAAATCGGTGGGGCATGAATGTGTGTGTGCGTGTGTGTGTGTACAAGGTATGTTTGGGTAACTGCAGAGAGAAAAACTCTTCCAAGCATACTCCACTTATTAAGGGACCTGTATCACAAAGAGTGCTGGAAAACTCAGTGCAGCTGCTTTAAAAACACCCCCATCCCACCGCAACAAATAGCCCAGTCTAGCCGGGCTCCCATTTTGTCTTCTCAAATTTTTCTTCTGAGGCACTTAGGATTTGACAACCTACTTTTGGGCTCTAGGGATAAATCCCTTCTCTGATCCATTCATTACATTCAGGGCCCTTAGAGACCATCCAGGACCTTGGCGCCCACTTGATCTCTTGAAGAAGGCCTTCTATATTAAGAACTGCTTCTCTTTCCCTGGGACCCCATTTGGAAGTGCTGCCTGTAGGATTCTGCCTACGTGGTGCTGATATGAGCTAATGTATTCACTTCAGCTGCATGGAATGTTCCTGGGAAGAGAGGTGCTCTGAGTGGATGACGGCTAACAATGTTGTCAGCTGAGGCAGCCTCGCTGGATGGGGATGGAGGCGTGAGGCCCTCCTCATTTCTCTGTATGGCCCCGTGACACCCCTTCTCACTTCCTCTTCTGAAAGTTGTCGCCAGGGGCCCTCAGCCCTGGGTGTAATTACCCTCTTGCAGCCCCTTGGCCTGCTATCTCAGACCGTGGATCCAGGGGGAGAACTTCTAGTGTGGGACCCCTGCCCAGCGGCGGGTGGCAGCAGCCCCAGGTGAACCTACACTTCTTAGTCTGGCCTTGACTTTTCTCTACTACAATCGATAATCAATAATTCCATATCCTATTTCATAAGGGCCCTGTTCCCTCTGACCTCCAAGGAGACAGAGCTGTTTATGACACATGAACAGTGATTGTGCAGTAGTACCCTCCTCAGGGATGTTTGCATTGTGTCCTGGGCTTCTAGTATACACAGTCCAGTATGGTAGCCACCAGCCACAAATGACTGTTGATTACTTTAAATATGGCTGGTCTGAATTAAGATGTGTTGTGAGTGTAAAAAAAATAAACTCGTAGTGCTCCATTGTGTGGTTGTATTATGATTTATTTAACCCATCTATTGAACATTGAAGATTTCCCCATTTTTGTTATTAGGAGCTGTATTGCAATAAACATCCTTATCATTTCATCCATGTAGAAGGATATATACTTGCTGATACGTGAAAGTTGAATTGTTGAGTGAAAGCATCTGTGCATTTAAAATTTTGACAGATATTGCCAAGTTGTTCTTTGTAGAGGCCGCACTAATTTTCACTCCCATGTGTAGTGAATAGGAAACGGCCTGGCTTTGCCAACTTGGTAAATTATCAAACTTTTTTTTTTTGGTCGGCTGTGCGGCTTGCAGGATCTTAGTTCCCTGACCATAGATTGAATCTGGGCCATAACAGTGAAAGTGCTGAGTCCTAACCACTGGACCACTAGGGAATTTCCTTATCAGACTCTTTGATCTCTGCCAATCTGGTAGTAAAAAATAGCATCTCACTGCAATTTTATGTTGCGTTTCTCTTATCAGTTGTGAGATTGAGTATGTTTCTGATGGTTTATGAATATGTCAAAGTAAAGTGGTCAGCTAGTAAAGGCTGTATCTTTGGGCGGGCAAGCTTGTCGTGATCCCTTCTGTTACCCTGAGCGGGCAGCTCTTTATCTACATAAAAGGTCCAGGGCAGAAGTTCTTGTGGTCTGGGCAGCCCCCCGTTAGATCTTCAGAGATGAAATGAGACCACCTGAGACACAGGGGACACCTGTTTGCCAGTCGGATCTTCATCACTGGCCTGGGAAGAAGGGTCTTCTTGGTGAGCAATCCCAATGACCCTCACTATGTCTGGGCAGATTGAAGGAGAGAGTGTAGGAGAGTTCCCTCCCTGGGAATGGGAGCTGGGGTCATCCCCAATTTATCACCCCACAAAGGAGAAGTCTGGCATTACAAATAAGAGGCATTATATCTTTGTAATTTCTCCAGGTTCTCAGTAGGAATTAGCTGTGAACATGGAGGAAGGCGTGAACCTGTCTTCTGAGCAGTGAGCAGAGGGATGTGGGTGTCTGCAGGGTCAGATGGGAGAGGAGGACAGGCTGGGACCCAGGAGCCTGCCGCATGGGAGGGTGGAAGGTGCAGGACACCAGTGTGTGTGTGTGAGTGTGCATGTGAAGGGGTGAGGGGACAGCAAAGGCTGTGCTGCCTTCACAACCCCAGTCCCTCAAGCTTCCTGAACATCTCAAGACCCCAGAATGCACGCACAGAGTGAGGGGGGACCCTCTGGTGCCTCAGCCAGCGGGTAGTAACCACCTTCCCAGTGGTTTTCTCAGAGGGAGAAAACCAAAGCTGCTCAGTGACCAGAGGAGGGCGACAACGCCCTGCCTTTCACCTTCTAAGAGGCATTCTTCAGGTGGTGGTGACTGCGGGACGATGGTTTAGGATTTCCAGGGCACACTCGGAATTCTCAGGGGAGAAAGGATATGTTCTTCTGCTGCAGGTGAAGTGGGGACGGGAAAGTATCATTCTTCACCGCAAAGGCAGGAAGTTTCTCTCATTTCTGTCTCCAGCCCTTCAATAGGAATTTGTTGAAGTCTTTCATGTGCTTAGTTGGCAACTGCCTAAGGGTCACCTTAGGCTGTTATGTGGAAACTGCAGGTGCACGTCTGGGCTTTTGAGATGTCCCTGCCCTGCGGCTCCCCTTGGCCTGGGTTGCCCCAAGGGAAGCACCTCTCCCTGTTTCCCGTGGCTGGCTAACTCCCCCTCACTCCGTGCCAACTCCTTTTCCATATGTTTTTTGTTGTGTTTTGCTTTTTTTTTTTTGGTGGTCATATTCATATAACATAAAACTCACCATTTAAATCACTTTAAGTGTGCAATTCAGTGGCATTTAGTATAGTCACAATGTTATGCAATCATCACCACTATACAGTTCCAGAACTTTTTCATTACCGCAAAGGAAAATGCTATACCCTTTAAACAGTCACTCCTATTTCTTATCCATTCCCCCCTCCAACCCAATCCTTGGCAACCACTAATCTACTTTCTGGATATTTCTTATATGTAAATGGAATTGTATTGTTACAATATATGGTCCTTTGTATCTGGCTTCCTTTGCTTAGTGTAGTGTTTTTAAGGTTCATCCATGTTTAGTGTTGTTATGACTTTGTGAAATGAACATTTGTTAAGTGGAGCACAGGGTGCTGGTGAGTCCCCTAGTTCAACAGACCACAAGAGAAATTGAAATAGAGACGTTCATTACCCACAGGTCCTGGCGGAAGTGCATGGCATACCTCAAGGGGCCATGTGGGAGGGTCAAGGCAGGGGCAGATAGAGAGAGACAAGACCCGGGGCACATGCCTTTATTAGGCTCCATGCATGGAGTGTTTTGTTTTGTTTTGTTTTGTTTTGTTTTTGTTTTGCCATAGAAGGGTTTTATTATTCCATGTCATCTTTCCTGAATTCTTTTTTTAAATTTTATTTTAATTGAAGTATAGTTGATTTACAATATTATATTAGTTTCAGGTGTAGAACACAGTGATTCAATATTTTTAGAGATTATACTGCATTTAAAGTTATTATAAAATATTGGCCATAGTCCTTGTGTTGTACAAGATATCCTTATTTATTTTATAAATGCAGTTCGTACCTGTTAATACCCTACCATACCTTGCCCTTCCCCGCTCCTCTCTCCCCACTGGTAACCATTAGTTTGTTCTTTATATCTGTGAGTCTGTTTCTGTTTTGTTGTGTTCATTCATCTGTTTCATTTTTCAGATTCTACATATAAGTGATAATATATGGTGTTTACCTTTCTCTGTCTGACTTATTTGACTAAGTATAATTTTTCTTTCTTATTTCTCTGTCTGACTTATTTGACTAAGTATAATACCCTCTAGATCCATCTATGTTGTTACAAATGGCAGAATTTCATTATTTTTTATGGCCGAGTAATAGTCCATTGTATATATCTACACCACATCACATCTTCTTTATTCATTCATCTGTTGATGGACACTTAGATGCTTCTGTATCTTGGGTATTGTAAATAATGCTGTTATGAACATTGGGGTTCAAGTATCTTTTAGAATTAATGTTTTAATTCCCTTCAGATATATACATGGGTGGAGTGTTTTGGGGTGCCTTGCTTAGGGCCAGATTGGTCAATTCATAACAAAAGAATAGGGTTTTGGTAAGCTCCACAGGGGGTCTCTCCTAAGGGATGCCTAAGGAGCACAAGTGCTGGGCAGTGGAGAGGCTGTTGATCACAAGGGCTGTTGGGGAAACATATCAGGAACTTACATATGCTTGTAACTCTGTGGATGCCATCTAGGGCATGTGCTTGCATGAGGGGATAGTGGCAGTTTAAGGTCCCTATAAGCAACTTGGCCAAACAAAATGTTTGCTGAGGCAGCAATACTCAGGAGTAGCTTAGCTAGACTCTTGACAAGCCTGCATCAGTACTTCATTCCTTTTCATGGCCAGATAATATTCCATCGTGTGGACATACCACAGTTGGTTTATCATTCATCTGCTGATGAATATTTAGGTTGTTTTCACCTTTTGGCTATTGTGAATCATGCTGCTATGGACATTGGTGTATAAGTATCTGAGTCCCCGCTTTCAGTTCTTCGGGGTATATACCTAGGGGTGGAATTGCTGAGTCATATTGTAATTCTATGTTTAACTTTTTGAGGAACAGCCAACTGTTTTCCACAGTGGCTGCAACATTTTGCATTCCCACCAACAATGTATGAGAGTTCCAACTTTGCCACATCTTCACCAACATTTTATTTCATGTTATTATTGTTGTTATTGTTATTATATCTTTCCTAGTGGGTATGAAGTGATATGTTATTGTGGTTTTCATTTACATTTCTCTAATAACTAATGATGTTAAGCATATTTTCATGTGTATGTTGGCCACTTGTATATCTTCTTTAGAGAATTGTCTATTCAAATCCTTTGCCCACTTAAAAAAAATCGGATTTTTTTGTGTTTTGTGGTTGAATTTTAAAAGTTCTTTATATATTCTAGATACTAGAACCTTATCAGATATTTGCTTTGCAAATGTTTCTCCTAGTCTATGGGTTGTCTTCACTTTCTTCATAGTGTCCTTTGATGCACAAACGTTTTTAATTTTGATGACATTTAATTAATTAATTAATTTAGTTGCCTGTGCTTTTGGTGTCATATCTAAGAAACCATTGCTAAATTTAAGGTAACAAAAATATTAACTCCTATGTTTTCTTTTGAGAGTTTAATATTTTTATTTCTTATATTCAGGGCTTTGACCCCTTTTGAGTTAATTTTTTAATTTGTTATGAGGTAAGGGTCCAAGGGTCAACTTTATTCTTTTGCATGTGGCTATCCAGTTGTCCCAGCACCATTTGGTGAAGACACTATTTTTTCCCCATTGAAAGGTTTGGCGCCCTTGTTGAAAATCAGTTGATCATAGATGTATGGTTTCTAGACTCTCATTTCTATTTCATTCCCTTTGCTTTTAAGCCCCCCGGACTATTTGAGAATAAGGTGCTTCCCTTCTATTTTCCTATTCCTTGTCACTCTTCTTAGTCACTATCATTGATGCTCTCTTTTCATTCGCCATGTGCTCCCCTCCAAGCCTTTGTCTAAGATTCTGTGATGTCTGTGTCCATGTAGACAATTCTATTTATGACCTGATCTCTCAGGTCTGAAGCCTCTTCTAGTCTAGTATTTTTCCCCTACCCTACCGTATCTGCCCACTTCCACTGATATTCCATTGACCTTGTTGTCACCAATAGCTCCACTCTCCCTAATCATAGTTTCAGAAATCCCAGGTTTCAACCACCAAGTCATACATCATTAGGGGATTGCAAATTAAAACAATGAGATACCAATACACACTTACTAGAATGACTAAAAGCCAACACACTGACCACACCAAATGCTGGTAAGGATGTGGAGCAACAGGAATTCTCATTTATTGCTGATGGGAATGCAAAATGATACCGCCACTTTGGAAGTATCCATCTTGCAACCGTAATAAGGCTGAACACAAGACCAAACTCCCCAAAGCGAACAGAATTTTTAAAATCCCATCTTTGAAGATATTGAAGGGTAAGATTAACCCTGAAATTGCCCCCTTTCTCGTGAGAAAATAAATCTTTCATTGTTGTTACTTTTAATTGATCTTCATTTACCCTCAGTTGAAAGCATCCTAATCCATGTATGAGTCTAATTAGCCCATTTTATACATAAGTAAACTGAGGTTAGGAGAAATTCATTGCTTTTAGGTAGATAAACTGCTTGTCCAAGATCACACAGCAGTAGAAAACTAATAAATTATCCCTTGCATGAGCCATATTTTGATTCTCCACAATTATCTAAATTGTGTTTTACAAATCTTGACATTGATACAAATATTAGATTTATGTTTCAGATGGGTAAACAATGATTCTGGAATGAAATAATTTGCCAGCAAGAGTTCTTATTTTCTGTTTTGAATTTCAGAAAAAACAAAAGAAATGTGTGTCATTTGAACTGAACATAATTAAACTGTCTTTCTTGAGACCTTGTATCAATCTGATTAGCAAGCAATTTTTTTTTTTTTTTTTTTTTTTGCGGTAGGCACGCGGGACCCTCCCAGACGGGGGCACGGAGCCCGTGTCCCCTGCAGCGGCAGGCGGACTCTCAACCACTGCGCCACCAGGGAAGCCTGCAAGCAAATTGTTTTTGCTTTTAGTTACCTGGGTTGTAAATATTCTCTCTATCTTCTAACTCCTTTTTCCAGAAGGGATTGATGACATAAATAACACAATACTTTCTGGTCCAAATGATTTGTTTCATAGTTTTTTTTTTTTTTTTTAATAATGAAAAGCTTATCCTATTTTAAAGAGACCCATGCAACTGATTTTATATTTCTCTTTCTAAAATAGGGACTTAACTACGCTAACTATACGCATAGACCTTACGTAAGCAATTCCTGTTAACAGCCCTCCACCAGACAAAGGGTAAAATCTCTTATATTGCGGAGGTGTAGCTGAGATGCAGCCTGGAGGGAAGAATCATGATTTCCTAGCCCAGTCACCCCAGCTCACAGGTTTGACTTACAAAAGTGAGATTCCGTTAAACTGAGGACCAAGGGGTGGAGGGAACTTCAAAGCCAATCCCAGGCCCAATTCTAGACCATAACATTAAAACTAGCCAAGAACTCTGGTTTTGAGTTACTAGCATGTGGGACTGACTAGAAATAGACTGGAATTCTATTAAATTTTTAAGGAAGCTTTATTGTCAAAGAAATTCCAGAGCTGGCAGACAATCACTGGGTCAGTTCTTAAGTTGCTCACAAAGAAAGGGCTGCCAAACCTGTAGGATCCTCAGAAAGGACGTTCTTTCCAATGGCCTCCTGAGAAGTGACTGTGGAAGACGAGCTTCCCCTTCAGGGAGCAGGACTCTGGGCAGCCGCTGGACTGCCACCAGGATAGGGAGTCCTCGCTATTCCTATTCTAGGGACCCCGGTGTGTGGTTTACCTTTCTTTTTCCAAGTGGGAGTTCGTATTGCAGTTATCCTTTTCTCTTCATAGCTGGATTTTGGGCCTGATGGGATAGACTGCTTCTTCTTTAGCCTTTGGTCACTGATTTGCTCCATCAAGGCCTGTTAGGGGATTGGTCATATCTCAGCGATCCTCCGTTTGGAGGTGGATGAAGCAACTAGCTCAACCTTTAGACACTCTCTCAGGGAGGGACTGAGCATACAGCATAGGGCCTGAGGTTTTGGAAAGTGTACTTACAAGAGGAAGGACGTAAATGGAAGTCAGGTAGCCAAGGGCTGAACTATATTAGATATTTTCTGGTTGTCTCTCTCTCCTCCATTTCCGTCTTTTCACCTGGAAATTCCTTATGGCAACAGTGAAAGTGGGTGCCCATCTGATAATAGTTCTTTGAGAAGTTGACCTCTCTCCTGTCATTTGTATGACCTTGGAAGTTACGACTGTTAAGCTACATAAAGTCAGAGTGATCTGCAGAATCCAATCAAATGTCATTTTGATGGATTCAAATGGATTCATGGATTGGAGGGAGACTATGAAAAGAATTCACAGGAGAAATAAGTAAATAGATAGTGAAATCCCATCAAGTGGCTGCCAGTGATTTAGGTACACAATCATTAAGATTTAATGAGGTAAGGTGTAATGAATTCAAGCAACTTAATCAGTAGGATCACCCTGTCAAACGGTGGTTAAGGTTAATCCGTTAGAACCACTTTACTAATAAATGCATATTGCAAGTAAAAATGTCCCTTTAGCTATGTGCCTAATGTTAAGAAAACTGATTCAGTCCTTTTCTATGAGTTGAGTTCATTTGAGCCAGACAAGTGCTGTCATAGTGAATTAATTTGTCACCAAGATTGTTGGGAAAAATCAACTTCCTACGACAAGTGCAGCTTATAACTCCAAGTGAACAAACACCATTTTCTACAATAAACATCCTTTCAAATGTAGTTACACAAAACAAACATATTAGTCTTAAGATTATAAGTCAAAAATCCTTGGAACTGTAAGAATAAAACTTTTAATACTACAACAAAGCTCTGTACTTTTTAGCAAACTAGACAGGATTTCAACTGTGATGACAAGATACAGAATGTGCATAGAATTAGCTTATGTTATCTGTTCACAGGTGTGTAAATATTCACTACTATTTCCTTTTCTACCTAATAAGATTTAATGGCTACCCCAGGACTTATGTTTGCAGAGCACCTGTATCAACAATCTCTCATTTTCTCAGGAATCTTCTTTAACAATGTCTGAGTCTTAGAGATTCTGCCTCCTCCTCCATTTTCCAGCCAAAGCTGAATGAAAAAATGTGTAGAATATGATCTCTGTTTCCATAATTCCGTTCAGAAGGCATGGACTTGGATTCTCACTGGCCTAGTGACTGTGCAAGATGTTTCTGTGTCTCCTCACCCTGGAGAACCACAGTTTCTGTTCTCACATCCTGTCAGAATCTCTGGTCAATTTGAGAAATGGTCAGCTGAAAGGTAACCTCAAAGTTTGCTTGGAAATCCACTAAATTGATTAGAATAACTTAATTGTCCCCTTAGTGTTGTTATGAATTGAATTGCGTCCTCCAAGAAAGATAAATGGAAGTCCTAATTTCCAGTATCTCAGAATGTGATCTTATTAGGGAATAGGGTCTTTGCAGATTTATCCAAGTTAAGATAAGGTCGTTAGGGTGGGCCCTAATCCAGTGAGTGGTATCCTTATAAAAAGGGGAAATTTGGACACAGACACACGCAGAGGGAAGACGATGTGAAGAAACACGGTGAGAATGCCGGGTAAAGGCAGACCGTAGAAGCTGCAAGCTGAAGGACTCTAAGGATCGCTAGCTGCCACCAGAGCCTGGGAGAGGTGAGGAAGGATTCTGCCCCGAGTCTCGGAGGGAGGAGAGCCCTGCTGCCACCTTGATTTCAGACTTCCAGCCTCCAGAACTATGAGAGAATACATTTCAATTGTTTTAAGGCATCCAATTTGTGGGACTTTGTTATGGCAGTTCCAGTGGGTCTTTAAACCTGGGGATGACTTAGAATTGAGAACAGAGATTATGAGGCAAAACAAACCCATGGTATCACTACTGTGTGAAATCTGGGAATCATATGTGTGTACTGGTATTTGTCTTAGCCTGCATCACCCCTAGGAAGCAGAGCTGCTGTGATGATGGCGTTTGGGCAGGTAATTTGTTTTGATAAGGAATCCCAGGGAATAGGAAGAAAACAATAAAACTGGGTGCCTGATTGAGTTGGTCATCGCTGTGGGTCGCTGAGGCTGCATCCTTCAAGCACCTCTGAGGAGCCCTGTGGAATGTACCATAGAATTGTCTGCCCGAGGAACAGTAGAGGAGAACATGGAGAGAAGCACTGGCTTCTTTCTCCCGCTGGATTTCCCCTACATGACATCAAATCCCTTACACTTCTGGGTCTGTGCATGTATGGATGCAGAGTTGTTCCCAAGGGGACCTTGGCCTTGGGTCTGAGAAGCAAGACAAGGGTGAAAAGCAAGAGAGACTGAGGATGGGAGATGCTGTCAGGCCTCGTCTGTGCAAAGCTAGGGGCCGCAGCAGTGACTAGTGCAAAGGATGTGAGGTGGGACACAAGAGTTATCCAGAAGGATTTGGAGAATTTGGCCTATTAGAGTACTGAACAATTAATTCTGATTTTAAGCTGAAAAGCGCAAAAGACGTGTAGTCTATAAACAACATTAGAACATTTAGAAGAACTTAACCATCATATTGATAAACTTTATTAGATTTCTAAGAATTACTTAAGTACTTGGAAAAGTTGTTCGGTTTGCCAGCCACTGACTTACTTTAAAAAGGAAACTGAGTATGCTGGATTTATCCATATAGTTAAAAATAGTTAAAGGAATTTAATTAAATTATAAAAGTCTCCTTAAACATTTTTGTGGAAATTTGAAAGACTTATAAATAGAACTTATTTCTAAATTGAACTTAAAAACTTAAGGAGAACCAGGACTTTGAGTGATTTGAATATTAACTTTAAATACCAAAGGAGCTCCTGAGTGTTCTTTTCTGTAAAAAAAAAAAAAGCCACTCCTAAAGACTAAAAAAAAATTCATAATTACATCTTCCACTCCTATGGAAATCATCATTCTTTCCTATACTGTTCATCTGAAAAGTGGGATAAATATAACATATCCATTTAATTTGCAGCTTAAATGGTGTTTTAGTTGGGGTTCTTTGGTTGCAAACAACAGAAAGCAATTTTGGCAAAGTAAAGGGAACTTACTGGAAGGATTCTGGATAGCTCAGAGAGTCAGTGAAAAGGCTGGGATGCAGTCTCTGAAATGGATAGGAATCACGTTTGCTTGGTAGTCTAAGAAGGGTGCATGGACTCTGCCCCAGCGCGATTCAGTTGCAGGTATCAGAAGCCACTCTGGCTCTCGTCCGCGGAAAAGGATTTAATACTGGGAGTTGGGTGCTTCCAAGACCCATGGAAAGGCCAGAGGAGCGGGGTGTAGAGCACCACCAGGAGACTCGCCTGCCAAGGGAGTGCTAACTTCGCCACTGCCAGGAAGTCCGAGAGTCCTACGAGCTGTCCTTCCCTCCCCATAGCCTCGCCTTTCCTGGTACCAGAGCATCTAAGTTCCCCGCAGGTCTCTCCTGGTGCTGCGATGACTGGAGCTCAAGCCACTTTCTCCTGCCGTGCACTGGAGAGTCGTCCTCAGCACCTGGGGCTGGCCCAGTGTCCTCAGCTCAAGCCTTTGTTGTGATTGATTCATTGCTGCAAAACAACTATGCCGATACCTCGGGGTGTAAAACAATGACCGTGTTATATCACAGATCCTGTGGGCCAGCAATATAGACAGGCATAGAGGACAGGGCTTCCTCTGCTCTGCAGGGTCTGGGAAGACTCGAATGGTCAGACTCTGGAGTCACTGGAAGGCTTCTTTACTCATGTAGCAGGTGTCTCTGAAGGATGGGCTGGGCAGGGGCTGCCATGCAGAGCTCACACGTGTGGTCTCTCTCGGATACCGTCTTAGGGTAGTGGAATTTCAAATGTGGAAACTCAGTTCTCCAAGGGCACAGGTTCCAATGAGCAAGATGGAAGTCCAAGGTCAAGGTGCCAGCAGATTTGGTGTCTGGTGAGAACCCACTTCCTCATAGATGGCCTCTTCTCACTGTAACTTTACATGGCAGGAGGGGCAAGGGAGCTTTCTCAAGCCTCTCTTATAAGAGAACTTAACCCATTCATGGCTCCACTCTCATGAACTAATCACCTCCCCAATTCCCCATCTCCTAGGGGGTTAAAATTTCAACATGAATTTTGAGGGACACAAATGTCCAGCCTATAGCACCCACTTTCCCCCCAAGACCTCCATCATAGTCTACCTCCAAACCTCTGGGCCATCTGGGCCTCCAACCTTGGAGGCTCAATTCCATAGCCCAGTCCAGCCATGGACCAGTTATGAAGGCGTGGACAGAGCGCTGAAGCCCCCTCCCTCGGAGTTCTTATCTAGAACTTCCCTGCCTCCCTCCTGGGCAGTGTGGGGCTCCTAGTGGAAGCCCCCTCTGCAAGTTCAGAAGGCTTCTCAATAGGGAGGCACGTGTGCTTTTAGTTGAAGGTCTGTAGTATTTATCTGTTTTCCCAGGTCTCGGCCCCAGTCGCCGGGATATATAGTAGGTCCTCACTCCGTATTTGTTCATTGAGGGAATAATTGAAGTGATTTTAAATTGTCCTGGTTTTGCACCTCAGGAAGTAGAGGCACGGAGGCGGGAGAGGCCTGACCTGGGCTGAGGGACAGGTGAAGTTTCAGATGGACACTTGCTGAATCGCCCATTGTCTCGGTCCCCAGATGTCCTCCTTTCTTATTGTCCATGTCGGTTGGAACAATGAGGCCCGAGGATCAAATTCAAACTGTGGCTGCGAGAGCGCTCAGGCTTTGTCAACTCAGCATCTCTTTCTACTCAGTTCAGCCGGTTCCTGCTCATTTCATTTCTTCCCTGATTCTGATGGAAGTCTGGCTCCCGGCGCCGGGTCTGCAGGTCAGGCTCTTGGATGCAGAGCGAACATTCCTGGCCGAATAGTTCAGAGAAGAGCAGAGACCCACCAGCTGGGAGTTAGAGGGGATCGGTGCAGACTCCTCTCGCAGGGGCCTCATTCCAAGGGCAGGAAAGGCTCATTCCACGTCTTTCTCCTGTCCTCTAGTTTTCCCACTTGGTGGGTGTGTTTCGCATATGTCGAAATAGATGTCTGTCCTTGGCCTCCAGAAGGGCAGGTTGTGAATTAGGGGAGCTGCTGGGGAGTGTGCTGTTAGAGACACTGATTAGAACAAATAGCTCTTGAGGGTAAGTACACAAAAAACAAACTGAGAGACATTCTCATTCATATGAAAACAAGCCCCTGGGTCACGGGTGCCAGATGAGGTAAGTGGAAAACATGATGTCATTATTCAGACAGGAGTCTCTCTCTCTCTCTCTCTCTCTCTCTCTCTCTCTGGCACCCCTCCCCACTCCCTTCTGCTCTGCGTCTCTTTCCATCACCTCTTGTTGCCTCCCTCCGTCTCCCACTCCTTTAATCTCAGGGTAAGCTCACCTCCTTGCCCTCTCTCTCTCCACCAGTCTTGGGGGCATCTTATCTCCTTCCCTTGGGCCCTTCTGACAAGACCCATGCAGGGTATCTCCCTTCCTTTAAGATAAACTCAGTAACGTGAGGTGCCGACGACTGACAAGGCATGAAATCTGTTGGTTTCCCAGGGCCCTATATGGGCCTTTTGACAGGTGACAGGCATCTCAAAGCCTCCTCCCCAAAGGAGAAAAGGGGTCCCTGATGGTGGACCTTCCTCCCCATCCCAGGAATCGGGGTGCTTTTTTGTGTTTGGGCCTATTTTGGAGTCGTATCCTACAGACCCTACCTACGAGGCTGGCAAATTCAGAATTCAGCTGAGTCGAAGCATCTGGGGAGGTGGGAAAGGAAGGGACCCAGTGAACTCGGCCCAGAAGCATATCTGGTCGGTTTTGCAGGCCTGTGGGACCTCCCGCCGCCCCTCCCTCCTGGAGCAGGTGGTCGGTAGAGCCTGGACAGGGGGTTGGTCCTGCCTGTTCCTTTGTCTTCGCTCAGGCGGGTCAGATCTCATTTTCCTCTCCTCCAGGTCTTTGCAGCAGCTGCTGGATGGTTTCTCCTCGGCAGTTCCCCCCACCCCCAGCCTGCTGCCCTCACTTCTCCCCCTCCCAACACCCCCAGTCCTCCTTGCACTTCCTAGTAATTCCATCACCAGGCATTTGATCCAATTTTGGGTGCACAGCTTCCCAGGAGTGGCAGATGGAAGGCACCAGAGTCCCCAGGTGAAGAGCTGGCTTGGGACTTCCCCTGAGTCAGAGTGGAGATGCTCGAAGCCTAGGAGCAGTCATGGTGGATCAGTTTCCAGCTCCCTTCACCCGGCTGCCAGGTGCTTTAGGGGAGGAGTGGATTGGTTTTGTTCATGCTGCATCTCAGCTCTAAGCACCATAAAAGTGCTTCATCAGACGTGTTCAGCGTGTTCAGTGTTAACTTTGTCCTGTCCTGCCTGAGGCTCTTGTTGCTGTGGAGATTTGCCCAGAGGAAACCTCTTGAGGCCCTAGAACCACCCATCCAGGTGTGTGTCCACCTTAGCTCTGTTTTGTGAAGTAATCTTTCCCACTACACGTACGTGCAGGACTTCATAAGAGGGCCCATTTCTGGACCCATCATCTCGTGCAACGGACACAAGGCATGGTCCACACTCGCCATGATACAGGTGGGCAGGCGAGGGACCCAAACTCCTGTCTCCTGGCCCTGAGGTCTTCTCACTACTATACATACATGTGCCCCAAGCCTTCTTTACATTTCTGCTTTCCCACAGTCCACTTCACTGGAGAGGGAATCCACTCTCCTCCCCTCTCTCTGGACCAGCCGTGCCAGGTTTAAACCTGGGCTCTGTAGTCTAGCCCTACATCTCACACCCAGAGCCCTGCTTCCCTGACCCAGCTGCTTGGATTTCACAAACGCCGCCCAGGGCCCCTCTCTGTCTCAGCCAGATTCCCCACTTATGCTTTCACATCTTCCTCAGCATAGTGAAGGCCATCTTCTGGCCCTGACCTGAGGATTGGCCCTCTCCTTAACACCCCCCGACCCCTGCCCCTCACGTTTGACCCTGGTTCTGTGGGTATTTTCCAGCAAATTCTTAGCTTCTTGAGATATCTACAAATAATGCACCTCCTCCCACTGTTTGGAACTGCTAACCCCTCTGCTCAGTATGTGGGGTTCGCATTTCAAAGCCCTAATTAAAATTGCTTAACATTCCTTTATAGCTAACTACCCCTAACCACTACTTCCCAGGCTGGTTAGGAACAAAACAGCAGTAAAGGTAGAAGCTATGGTTCCTTTGACAGTGGTCACTGTTTCTTCCTCGCACCCCACTGGTCCTCCACATCCAGCCGAAGGGAGCTGGGAGCCATGCGGGGGGCGGGGGAGAGACAGGAAGATGAAGGATGCTCTGGGCAGGTGTGGGCAAGGTGCCTTTGATGGAAACCTAGCGCGACGGCTCCGTGAGGCTGCTTCATCCTGGGGCGGTCGCTGAAAACTGTCCCCTCTCAGTTGTGAAGGAGACCAGAATACGCCACCCCCAAAATATGCCACTTTAGCATAAAGATTATTTTGAGCTGAAGACAATTGAGAATCAAAAGGTACAGAAAGAAACCTCCTTGGGGCTGCTTTCCCCATCTGATTAAAAGCAACAAACTGGGAAATAAGGCTGCCGTAACTTTCTTCTACAGGGCAGATGTGCCCCCCAGAAGGGAGAATGCGAATGAAATCCACATTAAATCTCTCCTCTAGGGGAGTTTTGAGGCCCTGAAGGAGATGGAAAGTTTATTCATACTTGTACAAACACTATCACAAGTTTTATCTCTTGATTGCTCTCCTAAACACTCATTTATTTTTTCCAAAAGCCCATAAAAGCCTTTTCCTTCCCCTACCTTTCCCCTACTAGAGGTATATAATCCTCTAACCTCACCTACAGTTGACCCTTGATCAATGCAGGGGTTAATCTGTGTATAATTTGGACCCCCGCATCAGAGGTCCGTCTGCACCTGTGGACTCAACCAACCCTGGACCGAGTAGTACTGTAGTATCACTATTGAAAAAAATCCATGAATAAATGGACCCTCACAGTTCAAACCTGTGCTGTTCAAGGGTCCACTGTACTTACCAAGCCAGTTACTTCTTTTGTTGGCTTTCATGTCTACACAAATAAGCCTTTTCGTCTTGTTCATCTGTCTTTTGTCAGTTGAATTCACAGACCCCAGATTAAGAACATAAGAGGGTGGAGGAGAAGTTTTTCCTCTCCAACAGTCGCATGTCTTTTTTTTCTGTGTGTGGTACGTGGGCCTCTCACTGTTGTGGCCTCTCCCGTTGCGGAGCACAGGCTCCGGACGCGCAGGCTCAGCGGCCATGGCTCACGGGCCCAGCTGCTCCACGGCATGTGGGATCTTCCCGGACCGGGGCACAAACCCGTGTCCCCTGAATAGGCAGGCAGACTCTCAACCACTGCGCCACCAGGGAAGCCCTTGACTGCTTTTTTTAATCTGACCAGGTCCCATTAGGGTTTTAAGGGATGAAGTTTTGTTTATACAGTCCTCCACATATGCAGATCTTTGTAATAATGAGTTATCTTAACGAGTTCCCTCCCTTGTGACCTAATTTTACAAGCTCCCTGATGGTGAGGAGGCACACCCACCATTAAATCAGTGTCCATCCTTGGCACAGCTCCTTCTGCTTTCTGATTCAGACTGAAATTTCCTCTGTGCGCACCAGGCAGACTCATCTCATTGTCAAGTCTAATAAATAAATCACAGCTCAGCGTGACGGGATCCAAATGTAAAATGCAGTCTCTGGCGCCACTGGAGGTAAAATAAATTACCTGTAATCTGGTAAGCAGGTCATCTTGATCCTCCACTCTGTTCTGGTGACTTCAGTGATTGATTTTGCTAAACTCAGAAAAAGCAGAAGGACTTTCAGGTTCAGGGCTCCAAGCGAAATGAAAGTGGTTGGGTGGAAGATGAGGAGATGAGATAATAAAACCCTTTGCAAAGGGAGGTGAAGAGAAGAACTTTGATTCTTGGCTTCTCCAGGGCTTCTGTTTAAGTTCCTCATGAGGCTCCATTCTGCTTCTGGCCTTCAGATTTCAAGAGACACTATTGTATCTGTGTAATAAACACTTTTTTTTGTTTGTTTGTTTAGGACTGTTTAAGTGGGTCTGCAAACAATCTTTAAGACAAGAGGCCAACACTTTTATGATCTGATTTGATTTGAAAGAGACCTGTTCCACATAGACTGCTTGAGGCCTGGAATTCTGGGGTCACTCTTTTAGTTTGAGAAGATGGAGACCTCACTGAAATGAAATATTATTGTAGAAGAATTAAGGCCATAGTCAGTCCATAGAATTCTAGAACTGTACTGTCCAACAGAAGTACAATGCGGGGCACTTATATAATTTTAAACTTTTGTATTAGCCAGCCACATTGAAAGAAGTAAAAAGAGACAGGTGAAGTTAGTTTTAATATATCTTATTTAATATGATTTCAAAAACGTTATAATTTTAATATGTAATCAATATAAATAATTATGAATGAGATATTCTACAGTCTTTTGCAGGGGGTACTAAATCTTTGAAATCTGGTGTGTATTTGACACTTACAGCACCTCTCAACTAGGACCGGCTACATTTCAAGGGCTCAGTAGCCACGTGTGACCAGTGGCTACTGAATTGGACAGTGGCTGGAAGTCATGAGGGAATGGGGCTTGCAGACGGGCACTTCTCTGGATAGATGTCTATCTTCTCCCAGGAAGTACAAAGGTGGGAGATAGGAGCAGATATGAAAGCCAGGGAGGAGGACTTGTAAATCGGGGACTGTGGCTATTTCTGAGAGGAGCTAGGTGTCCAGTAAACATCTCGGGAAATAGGCTGGAGAAACAGGATGGCTAGAGAACCATAGGTTAAATACACAATAAATAATGCAAGAAGGTTTCCCTGGGTGGCAGGAGGGGATGAGAGCAACATTTGGCTGCATCTACAAGAAAGCCCAAACACTCATTTTGGTTGGGAACTTTTGCACGTATGTTCTAGGAAAAGCCAGGTTCTTTGCAATAAAAGGCATAACCCTGAGCAGAAATATGCCCCTGGGGTCAGCCAAGAGTCTACCAAGCTGCAGGAGCCCAGACTGTAACAGTGACAGGAATGAAGCAGAATAAGATAGTGGAGGAATTAGGGACCTTCAAATAAGTATTCACTGGGATGCTTTCAGCTGCAAGTTAAAGAAAACTTGTAACTGAAGACTAATGGCTTAATCACAAGGATATTTATTGTTTTCTTAACAAACAGTCTGAAAGTAGGCAGTTCTAGGGCTGGTTCAGTAACTTAATGACATCATTATGAACTTGGGCTCTTTCTATCCCTCTTTTTTCACCCCCACAGTCTGTTTAACTTTTGTTCTGTTCTTTGGCTTTGTTGCCTCATGATCTTAAGATGGCTGCTGCAGTTCCAGCACTGCGTCCAAATTCAAAAGCAGGAAGCAGAGGTAAAAGGTTTTCTTCTCATATGTATTGAGAAGATCCTCAGGAAACATCCCTTTATACCTCATTGACGAGAACTGGGTCACGTGGCTGTAGAATGCTTCCAGGAAGGTTGGAAAAGCAAAGTTTTTCAGCCTCTAGGGACGTAGACAAGAGGAAAGGGTGTTGGAAATTACTTCTGGATAGCCAACCACAGTGAATGCTTCAAGCCCCAAGATAAGGCATCATGCTGTAGAAGGAAGAGCATTAGATTATGAGCCAGAAACCACCATCTTGCTATATGACCTTACTCTGGTCAACTAGCTCTCCCTGAACCTACAACCTTATCTCTAGGGTAAGGTTCAGTAGATGGTCTCTTTCTGCCCTGACACTGATGATTTTATTAAAACTCCTTGAGGGCATTGAATGAGCTGTCCAGTGGTAATGTAATTAATTTAATGAGTTCCATTTGGTAAAACTCAGCTGTGGCTCTTTTCCTTCCTATGGTCAGAGGACGTTTGTTGGCTGGATAAACTCTCATGCTCACAGATTTTGATAGAAGTTTAATTATACCAACAGCTTGGTGTCCTTGATCTTTTGAAGTTTGTTCCCAATGAGAGTGTCAGAGAGTGCTATCCAATAGAAGTAAAAGGTGGGGCACATACGTAATTTAAAACTTTTGTATTAGCCAGTCATTAAAAAAAATAATGGGACACAGATGAAGTTAGTTTTAACATATTGATATTTTATTTAATGCCATATCAAAAATGTGATTTTAATATGTAATCAACATAATTATGAATGAGATATTTTACATTCTTTTTTGAATGTAAATCTTTGAAATCTGGTGTGTATTTGACACTTACGGCACATCTCAATACGGACCAGCCACACTTCAAGGGTTCAGTAGCCACACGTGGTGAGTGGCTACCAAATTGGAAAGTGGCTGGAAATCATGAGGGGGTGGGGCTGGCAGCTGGGAGCTGCTCTTGCCATCGACTGACCTCTGCCCTGCTCAGTTCAGAGCAGCCTCAGGCAGAATTTTAGAGGAGATGAAATTGGCCCCAGAGGTCCTTCCACATCTTTCCCTGCCACCTGGCACTCATTACTCTCCCACAGTTGGGTTCACACAATTCTGACCCAGGTGAGGGCTTTATCTAAATCCTTCCCAGAGCCCCTCACTTCATGGAACTACCACGCGGTCTCCTCCCTTTTTCTGCAAAGCACTGCTCACAGGAGGCTGCTGTGATGAGCGACCTGTGCCAAAGTGTGAAAGGATGCTGGGGGATACAGGTCCTGCACATCCAGGTCAGGTGTGGAGGTTCAGCACAGGCTTGGGCTCTTCCCAGCCCCCAGAGTCCAGTCAAGGGAGTTGCACATAAAGCGGTGTTAGTCTAAGGTCATGGGGTAACCGACGGGAACCAGGGGCAGAAGGTGCAGTCAGGTCCCCACGAGACACTGAAACTGGGAGAAACCTGGCCAGCACTAGGGCAGTTTCTTTGTCTCTCTGTCTCTCTCTCCTCTTGCTTTTTCCTCTCCCTTTGTGATGAAAGATACACAGTGAACTTGGTCACCTCACCGTTCTGAGGTTGGTTTGTCCTCAGTTCAAGCAACAGCAAACACTGACAAATGTCTCTGCATCTTAAATCTAAATTCCCAGGAGAAGGAACGTGATTGGCCCAACTCAGGTCAGGTGTGTGCCCTGGTCCAGTCACCTGGGTGGAGGTGGGACAGGTGAGGGAGGAAGGTCACCAAAACACAAACGTGGATGCAGAGGACTCCCCTGTGAATGCGGGAGTGCACTTCTCAGAGAAGGGAGGTTGTGGGCTGGGCAAATACTTCAGATGGTGGGGTTTTGCTCTTGACTTTTGTTTTTAATGGAGATGTGGATTTTCCACATGTTTGATATAATGTAAAAACCCCAGAGAACAAATAACACTGAAAGTGTTATTTATTAGGTACAAATTTGGATCCACCACTTACTATTGGTATTTTCTTGTTTATCTTAATTACTAATCAAACACTTATAAAGCACTTTCTACACATATAACACTGTATTGTACAAAGACAAAGTGCTTTACATATTTTAACATCTTTAATCTTTGCAATGATTCTATGAGATAGCTATTATTATTATTATCCCCATTTTACAGATGAGGAAATGGAGTCATAGAAAGGTTATGTAACTTGCCCCAGGTCACACAGCGTGTGAGTGGTGGAGCTAGAATTCCAGCCCGGGCTGTCTGGATCTATTATTCCTTTTCTGAAACCCTATGTTATACTGACCTTGGATAAGTTATTTAACTTCTCTGTGGCTCAGTTTCCTCATTTCTAAAATGGGTTTAATGACATCGGTCTCCTCAATTGTGGTGAGGATTAAAATGGATAGTACATTTAAAGCCCTGCCCTCTTCACTAGTCAGGGCTCTCCAGAGAAACAGGACCAATAAGATGTGTGTGTGTGTGTGTGTGTGTGTGTGTGTGTGTGTGTGTGTGGAGAGAGAGAGAGAGATTTATTTTAAAGAATTGGCTCACACAATTATGGAGGCTGGAGTCTGACAAACCTGAAATCTGCAAGGTAGCCCAGCAGGCTGGAGACCCCACGAATAGCTGCCATTACAGATTAAGCCCAAAGGCTTGTCTGCTGGCAGATTTCCTTCATGCTCGGGGGAGGTCAGTTTTTTTCTCTATTCAGATCTTCAATTCATTGAATAAGGCCCCACCGTATTAGGAAGGGCAGTCTGCTTTACTCAAAGCCCACTGATGTAAATGTTAATTTCATCCCAAAACACTCTTAAAGAAACATCCAGAATAATGTTTGACCAAATACCCAGCCACCATGGCCCAATCAGGCTGGCACATAAAATTAACCATTACACCCTCTAATCACACCTGGTAGGTGCCCGTAGGTAAAGAGTCTGGTCTTTCCCTTCCTTCTCACCTCCAGAGCCCCCCGAGCACCATCTTCTTGAGGACTGGAGCTGGCCGTGGCTCAGCCTGACTGTTGCATCCTCAGTTCTCAACTGTGCCTCTTGCTTCACGTGGTCATCCCTCAGGCATCTGCACAGCCAGAGAGCCCCTTCAGCCGCAGAACTCCGCAGCTGCAGCACGGTGTTCCAGTGCAGATCTGGTATCGTTGGAAATCGTTCCCACAGCAATACATCATGCATGTGGCACAATTGCCCCAGTGGTAATAACCACGCTGACAGAATGAGCAGTGAGCTAGCTTGCAAATCTGGTGACAGTCTGGGCTTTCATAAGCAGATGATGATTTAATAAGAAAAGGCATCTCAGGTGTTAGATTGCCTAACACCTGCCTCAGCATGCATGCTATTTCTATTATTTTATATATATATATATATCTTTTTTTTTTTGCGGTACGCGGGCCTCTCACTGTTGTGGCCCCTCCCATTATGGAGCACAGGCTCCGGACGCGCAGGCTCAGTGGCCATGGCTCACGGGCCCAGCTGCTCCGCGGCATGTGGGATCTTCCCAGACCGGGGCACGAACCCGTGTCCCCTGCATCGGCAGGCGGACTCTCAACCACTGCGCCACCAGGGGAGCCTCTCTTATTATATTTAAATAATGCTGCATATTCTTAAAAATAAGTAGGCATATTTTACCAAATAAGATTTCTATTATAAGCAGTTGTGTTGCCTCAGCTTTGCTGTAATATTCACATTAGACAAACTCTCGTGTGACTTTAGAATTGCAGGAGACACAAATATATTCAATGTCACCATGCAGTAGAGGGTTAACTCAGCAGGGCCTAGTACAGCTGATCCTTGAACAACGTGGAGATTAGGGACACTGACCCCTACACAGTAGAAAATCCACATATAACTTTATGGTCAGCTCTCTATCAGTTTTTCCAGATTTGCAGATTCAACCAACTGTGGATTGGGTAGTACAGTAGTATACATTTATTGAAAAAAATCCACATATAAGTAGACCCATGGAGTTCAAACCCCTGTTGCTCAAGGATCAACTGTACATTCCAGAGGAAGGCCTATCTTCAGAAGCACTGGCCCTTGACTGGCCCCTGAGAGATAATCTCTGAGCCTTTGGAATACCCTGCCTGATAAGAATGATTTGTATATCTGAGGCTCTGGGCCATGCTGTATCAGTTTGACTTCTTGGGGGGCTGGAGACTGAGTAACATAGATCAGTCCAGAGTCCTACATGACTGATCCCCAGTAAAAACCCTGGACACTGTGGCTCAGGTAAGATTCCCTGGTTGATAATACTTCACATGTGTTGTCACACATTGCTGCTGGGAGAAGGAAGCATGTCCCCATGCAACTCCACTGGGAGGGGAAACCTGGAATCTTGTACCTGGCTTCTCCTGGATTTAGCTCATGCACCTTTTCCCTGTGCTGATCTGTATCCTTTCATGGAATAAATCATAACCGTGAGTATAACAGCTTCTCTGAATCCTGTGAGTCCTTCTTGCTGTGAATTACCAAGCCTGAGGGTGCTCTTGGGGACCCCCAACATAGTCACTTGGCTGACAGTTCCATGGTGGGGGCAGTGGTGGAGAGGTTGCTTTGGGGAAAGTTAACAGCAGGAAATTGATAATGAAAGGGCTGGAACTGGGCCTTGGAGTCCTCACCAGGTGGCGAACTTTGAAGGGCTCTTATTTGCACCTCAGAGGTTTTATATAGTTGCCCCATTTATCCACTCAAACCATAAAAGTCTGCCGGGCAGTCCCCTTTTCTCCCTCTTTATCCCCCATAGTGCCTAGTGCAGTGCTCTGTGATGTGGGTGGTACCCTACCCAGGTAGGTCCCCTTCAGCAGTGAGTCTGCCAATTGCCCAGTGGCTGTGGGTTTGCCTGCTGAATGGCTCACGGCTGCTCCTAGGAGAGCTGCTTTTGGTGAATAGGTTCTACTCCTCCACCTTACCCTCACAGCCTGCAACCAGGGACTGGCTGACATGGAGGCACAAAAGGCTGTCCTCTTTTCCTCAAGGTGGGGTCAATTCCATGGTGCAATTTGTGCTCCAGAGCTCTCTGTGGGGTGGAGCTGAAGCTGGTTTTTAGCCTGGACCATGTTCTTGCTGAGTGTTCTTCCCCAACCCTAATCTGCATCCCATACTCCCCCTTGTCTTCAGGCATCCCCTCCATCAATCATTTACTCAGGAATCCCCATCCCAGGATTCCTGAGAACCGAGCCAAGACGGTAGTGACTAAGCTCTGATGGCCATTGGGACCCCTACAAGCATATTTTGATGCATCTCAGCCTGGCTCACAGTGTCCTTGTTTCTGAAAAGGAATTTCTGAGTCATTTAAAGCTCTATCTTAGTTTTGAGCCCATGAATTAAAGTGGAGAAGATGTAAGCCTTGTTTTGGTCCAGACAGAGGGTGGAACAATTGTTGGATGGGAGGTTTTGCTCTTAGACACAATCTTGTTCTTTCCCATAACAGAGCCTGTTTGCAACAAGCCTGTCAACTAAGATTGACCAGAGGGACTGGGTGAAGTAGGTGCTCCGAGGGCCAATCTGATCCCACCTTGTCATTCCCATGGGAATTAGCCACTGGGCGCTCAAGTAACAAGGCCTATGAGTGTTAACGTTCCTGTTAGTCAAGAATGTGCAGAGCAAGAAAGAGACATCAGTGGAGATTAAGTAACTTGAACTCAGAATGTCAAAGTCTGGAAGGGTTTTTTATGGTCTTCGTGAAGTTCTTAGTGTAAAAAGCAAAATTCAAGCCTCAGGGATCAAAGTGGCCCTACGCACAGGCAAGAAAAGTGCTCCTGCGCTCACACCACAGGCCTGCCAGTAGGTTCTGACACAAAGACCCCCATTGGTTTGACACCAAATCTTCTCAACAGTGACAGGGATTGCTGATCCCAGAGTTTGATGAGCGGGACTACTGGCTGGGACACTGATGCTGGGCATGGGATGTTTAGGAGGTTGAAAGGAAAAGCCACGGGTAGCTTAGGTAGCAACCCAGCTTAGGTAGTACCTCCAGCTTCTTTCACCCCTACTTGCTGAAGCTTTATGAAAGTGCAGCTTCCTGCCCTGTGACCAGTTTTAATTGTTACAGGCCGGGAGGAGGGGATAGGAAGGGTTGAGAAAACCTGAGTGTATTGCCAACACTAGGAGATGTTCTCTGTCTGGGTCCTGAACACTCTTCAACGTTAAATCCCATTGTTGACACCTATGGGTGTAGTTGGTGCTCTACCGAGATCCCCTTTGTCCTCATCTTTCTGTGCATGCCACTCCAACTTCCACCTGCCAGCACCTGTGTCTTTTTGCCCGTGGCCTTTCTCTGTCCACTGGAGCCTGTGCTGCAGTGCAGAACAGGCCAGAAGTGCTGGGGAAGTAACAGCCAGGAGCGTGTTCATCAGTCAAGGTTGGGCAGGGTGGGAAGGCCCTGAGGTGGGTGTTCCTTCCACTCTGCCTAATGGAGCTCCACGCCGGAATGAAGCTGCTTTGCCCACAGTGGTGACACGCACCCTTTGTTGGCTTCTTTCCCCTCCCCATCACTTCCCCATCACCTCTCAGTGTCTCCTGAGGTCATTCCTCCCACCCCCAAATTATTTGCACTTGATTCTTTGTCTCAGAGTTTGCTTCTGAAGGAAACTAAGCCAGTGCCCCATTTGCCTTTCCTTACTGATAGAGCCCCAAGCTAGGAAGAAGCTATCGGACCAGACTATCCTTGATCAGAAGGTTTGGAATTGGCTCCAAAAGTTGGTTTGAAATCTATTATATGGACACTGGGCCTGACCCAGGTGATTCTGGAATGTCTTCCCTTTCTACCAATCTGTGTAGATTCTCCCCTCGCCTCCCCTGCAACTGCAAACCCTCAAAACGCTGGCCTTCATGGGTGCAGGGAGAAGCCAGCCAGGCTCCAATGGCTCATCTGCTGTTAAAGACGGGATCAGATAATGTGTAAATGAATGAGAGAGTAAGTCAATGCACAAACGAATATATGTTCCAATGAAGCTTTATTTGGCCCATCCTGATCAAGTTTAATAATGTTTAATAGATTTTTTTAAAACACGAGTAAGTAATAGCAAGTCCTCTGTAATAACAATTATATATGAACTCCTGGTCAAGGTCAGCAGCTTGCTCCTATACCAAAAAAGTAAAGCCGCCCTTTGAGGACAAATGGCACATGAGGAGTGGTGTACATTTCCTTTTCTTTAAAACAAAAAAGAAAGAAAAGAAACCCAGACACTTTCATATTTACATATTTTCCATTTAAAAATTGGTCAGTATGGTTGTTTTTAAATATAAGTTTCTAACGTGTTGCAGGTTTCAACGCACAGATCCTAGTTAGCTGATTAGATTTAAGGTGCTGTTGAGGTGAGGGTGAACCCAGCCTAAGCTCAACACTGAGGAATCCTCTGTTTACAGACTGGCTCCTGTGGGCATCTTTGGGGGAAGCTGAACGCCAGTGGTGGAAATGGCAGAGCTTTTCCAGGGGACTGGGCTCCATGCTTCTGCAGAGGGCCTGCTGTGCCCACACACCATCCTCCCTCAGGCTCTGCGTACAAGTCCACCTTTGGTTTGGCGTGCTCCGAACTCATCCTGGCCTAAGCTAGGAGGGACATGGTGGCCTCGAGTCCTTTCTTTTGTCGTGGGGTCCCCATGCTGGTGCCTGACCCCTGAAGGCCCTCGATGTTGACACCCCACCTTTCATACCTTCCTACCCTTCCGGATTCCCTGTCCCCAAGGCCTCTTGCTCTCCAATGCATTTTTTCAGGGCCTGCTCTTTGCCGGGGCTAAATGGATAATCAAAATCAAGGGCAGTATTAATGAAGTCGGATGGGCCCTGTGTGAAATCTTCTCTCCTAACACATTTGCTCTAGGCAGGCACCTCACTGCTCTCCACCAAGTGAGCAATTCATGCCGAGAACATGAGTTCCCAAGGTAGGCTTGGAGCGGGGCTATGAGTATGGGGGTTGGGGTGTGGGGCAGGCTGGAGGGATTCTTGGAATTGCTGTCTTCAAACTCGCCCGTGTATGACATTCCCTCGGGAGCAAGAGCTGTGTCATTGTGTCTGTGCGTGTGTCAGGAAAGTGCATAGGAAGTTCTGCAAAAGGTGTGTGCACAGGCCTGGGAGAATGGGTTATTTTACCCACAGAGCCCAAACTGGTCTGGTCTGCAACCAAAATTTCAGACCACACGGGGTGAGGCAAATACTACAGGGGTGAGGCAGATGGGAATATTTACGTACTTGAGGAGCCAGAAAAAAAGATGCTTGGTGACTAAGGGAAAGAAGCTGGCTCAGTTTCCAGTTTCAGAGTTCAAGGGGCATTGCTCTGAGTTAAAGCACGTAGAATGGGTCAGATGGTAATGGACAGGGAAGAAACATCTTGAACCAAGTTTTCTGAGCGAAAAGCCGGAGTGACGCCAGTAGAGGAAGACACTGTTTAGTGGACAGACACTGGCCTGGGGGCCAGGGGCCTGGGGTTCAAGGCTTTCCCTGACACTGACTAGGCCCTGAACTTAGAGTCACTTTGCTTCTCTGGGCCTCACTGTCCTTCCACATCTGTCAGCTGAGGCTAGTTGGGCCAGGTGGTTCCAACACTCTGCCTGCAAGGTTCCACTGCACACAGCCACCCAGGTGGGGCCTGCAGACTGCTAAGACATACTTCTGCCCTGTACACCGCCACTTATAAAAGCACAGGGGCCTCGTCCTCACTGGGAAAGTGATCAACCCCCAATCTCGGCTCCTGTTCAAACCCACTCCCAGAGGTTAAAGGCTAGTTATTAAGGCAGTTTAAGAAATGGACATTCCTCTCGCTCCTCGGATCCTTCCTGTGTTCTGCTAACCGCAAGGCAGCAGAGAGGGGCGGCAGGGGTGGTGGAGATGCCAGGGAGGCGGCCTTCGGGATGGCCTGGAGCGCCCCTCCGCCGCCCTCACCACCTTTCTTTGGAGAAGGCCTCAGTCTGCACGAGATCGCCAGGGTGCTCGGATATGCAGGCGCCGTTGAGGTCGCCCAGTTTACTGTCCGGCAGGTCCTCGGGCTTGGTGCAGAGCTTCAGGGCGCGGGAGATGAACACGTCCAGGTCGAACTGGGGGCTGGCGCCCCCGTCGACGGGGGCCGGACGGCCGGGTGGGGAGGCCGACAGGCGGCGCTCGGGGCCGTCGGGGGGCGGGCTGGCGCGCTCGGGGACGCCCTGCGTGCTCTGGACCCACTGCGCGATCTCCAGGAAGAGGCTGGCCGGCTCTTCGTCGCGCGGCCCCGCGTCCGCCGCCACCGCGGCGGTGGGGGGCGCCCCGGCCGCCTGCTTCCAGTGCGACAGGTCCAGGATGAGCTTGGGCTCCGAGTAGTGGTGCGGCTTGTTGTCGCGCCACAGTAGCTTGTCCAGGTAGGACGGCGACCCCACCTTGTAGTCGCAGGAGCGCCCGTAGTCGGCCTCGAAGGCGCGCTCCATGGACGAGTGCGACTGCTCCAGGAAGCGCTCCGAGCTGCTCTGCGAGTCCTTGCGCGGGTCCACCTGCACGTCCTCCGCCAGCGGCGCTGAGCCCGCGCGCGGGTCGAGCTGCACCTCGCTCGCGTCCTGGTACCTGTCGGGCCGCCACTCCAGGTCCGACGACAGGCTCACAGGGTACCTGCAAAGGTAAGACAGGATGGTGATTGGACCCTTCCAACCGGGTTGGCTTTGTGGAGGGAGCCAACCCCCCTGATCCCTGTCTGCCACCCACAGGCCGGCTTTCCATTCCTTCCCAGCCCCTCCAGCTCCTTCCCTCACCTCCCAAGGTGAGAGGGTGATGGGACAAAGTAACGGTGAACCTCCAGGGCTCAGGCAGAAGGACTGGTTGCCCGGCTTAACTCTTGTAGCCTTTTGTGTTCATTGCATATCCTACAAATATTTCTTGAGCGCCTCCTATGTGCCAGGCGGTGTTCTGAGCATGACCAGACACAGCAGGGAACAAAACAAAACCCCTCTCCTCATGTAATGGTACTTTCTAGTGGATGCACCTGTGCGGCACTCCTCAACCTTTGATGTGCACACAGATCACCTGGGGACCTTGTTGAGATGCAGTTGCTGATCCAGTAGATGAGGCAGGGTCTGAGAGTCTGCATTTCTAACAGGCTGCCAGTGATGCTGATTCTGCTGGTCCCTGGCCCACGCTTTGAGTAGCAGGGCCCTAATGAGGGCTTCACAGCCTTGGCTCAGATTAGAATCACTTGTGGGGGGGATTAAAAATAAAATTCCATGCCTGCCCCGCATCTCCAATGCTGATTCAGGAGGTCCAGGGAGGCGCCCAGCATCTGCGTGGTGGTCAAACCTCCCCAGGTGTTTCTAAGTTCCAGCCAGGGCTAAGACCCCCTGCCATAGTGGATCTGGTCGGAGGCCCTGCAGCACCTTGCGTAGATGCTGAGCAGGCAGGGCGTACTGAAAGATTACAGACACCCTCAGGAGAGGCCAGAGATCCTTGGAATTCTGCCCTCCGTCAACTGTCCTGCGGCCCTGAAGAGCCAAGTCTGCTAGCCAAGAGCAAACGAAGGGCAGGTGGGCAGGCCATCAGCTTGGGCTGAGCCCTCCCTCCCTGTGCCAGGTGTTCTATGCAGAATCGAGGGGGCGGGGAGAGGCAGGGAGCCCAGGGGAAGCCTCAGGCTGCAGCCAGCCGCTCCCAGAACAGGAGGCCTAGGGCTCACACAGGAAGAACCAAGGACAGGCAGGTTTGGCTGTGTGACCGGGCAGGCGGGCAGCTGCAGTCCACGCCTTGTGGTGTGCGAGGCACAGGAAGGTCCCAGTTCTCCCCACCCTCCCAGTGATGCCATTATCGTAGGAGTCCCTCCTAGAGGTGAACACTGCCTCCTCCCATGAGGGTCCTTGAAATTGCAGGGATTTCTTGGAGGAAGAACTTGTGAAGCCCGTCACCATTGGCTGCTACAGGCCAAGGGCCAGATGTAAGGTGTCTGCAGTCTCCAGGCAACCCTGTGGAGTGAGTGCTACCACCTGCTTCACAGATGAGGACACTAGCGTTCAGAGGTAAGCAGTTTGCCCAAAGCAGCAGGGCCCGTGGGAAGGGGTTTGTCATTGTCTTTGTTGCCTGCCTTCCTCATGCAGGTGTGATGGGACAGGTCGGGAGCAGAGGGGCACCAGGTTTAGAAGAGGTCAGAGTTGATGGGCAGGGGCCAAAGAAACCCTGCTACAGTCTTCCTGACACCAACGCCATGCCATAGCCATGAAAAGCAGAGGACAAACCCTGCAGAGCCAATGCTCCGTGCCCCCAGGTGCTGTGGAGTAGAGGACGAGGGGCTGCAGGAACCACAGTCAAGGGCAGGGCTAGCACGGGGGCGGCAGAGGAGAGAGTCTTCATTAATCTCTATGTGCTGGCAACTCTTGATAACAACAATCAACAACAACAAACCAACAAACCTGTCCTGAAATAGCAACGTTGCCCTGACCCTCCCTCAGAGCCTCCTTAATCTGAAATCCATCATCTGTCAAATGACTGGAAAGGAGAAACTGCTCATCTGTCACTTATGTAACTAGCTGTCACATTCTCGGAACAGCAGCGCTCCCACTTAGGCCCCCTCGGAGTCCTAGCTTCTAAGCCCTCGACTTCTATTTCTAAACCGAGCGGCTCCCAGTGCTTCCTTCCAGAATTAGCAGATGGTGATGCCCAAATGTTTAGGTGCCTGATCTAGGAACATCAGAACAGGAAGGGACCTAAGAGATCATTGTGTGCTTATGCGGAGATTGTCAAAAACTGTATCTTCTATCCAACTCTGATTCATTGGTAGTGACTTCCGGGCACACTGTGTTGAGAAGGATTCTGAGGCCCGGCTCAGTTTAGCAGGGAAGAGTCCTGTGATTGCTTAGCAGTGTCTGACATGGGTGCAGATTGGGGAGGGCCCACATAGGCCAGGAATTAGGTGTGTGACACAATGCCAATCTCTAACCTCTCTGAGCTGTGGCTTCCTCGTGTGTCAATGAGCGATAATAATAATGGTGCCCCTTTACTGGCATCTCAGGAGGTGCAAATGATGTGAACGGCATGAAGGTGTTGTGTGGTGGTAAATGTCACATTGTTTTCTTGTCTTGCGTTGCTGCATTTCGCTTTTCTGGGGCAAATTCCCAGCCTACTAGACATGAGCTCTGGCTGTGCGGGCTCATTAAATGCTTGCCCAACATTGTATTGAGCCCTGTGTGCAGTACACTTGGGGTGGGTTGGAAAGCTGGGGTGACCGGTGTTGCACAAAGGCAGGCCCCGACCACGCATGCAGGACATAGCTGGTCATCTACCAGCAATGTCTGGGGACAGGAGAGAAAGGCAGGAGGCTAAGCTGGGGAAAGCGACCTATGGGCTATAGAACTTGGGAGACGGAAGGAAAGGTCATGGAGGATCAGAGGCAAATAGAAATGAGAGGACGGGAATGTGGGTTCCAGACTCCAGGGCTGGAACCGCACCTGTCCCAGTTGGAGAGCTGGCTCTGGTTGGCGGCCATCAGCAGGATGTCGTCAATCTCATCCTCTATGCGGAAGGGGTGCTGCGAGGTGGGCTCGTCCTCGGGGCAAGCGTACGGGCTCATGTAGGGATGCTGCAGCCCCATCTCGGCGGTCAGGCGATCCATGGGGTTAAAGGTCAGGATCTTCTCCAGAAAGTCGATGGCTATGGAGAGCAGAGCAGGACAGGAAGGTCATTTGTGCCCTTGCCAAGCTGAGAATAAGACTCCTCAGCATGGGGACATCCCCTAGTGTTTGTACTTTTCCATTTGTCAAAAGGCTTTCGGATGTTTCCTTTCTCAGGATCCTCACCACAGTCCAGGGACAAATTCAGAGCAGACGCTGTTTTTTGACTTCGCTAATGAATTCATAGGGGTCCAGAGGGGTACAGTGACTCAGGTTACAGGAGGTCCAGGGCTAGAACTCTGCCTTAGGCTGGATTTCCCCAGAGACAAGGAATGGGGTGGAGGTAGTTTATGTGGCAGTGATGCCAGGAAGCACCAGTAGGGCAATGGGGAAGAAGCCAGTAGGGGATGTGCCAATGAACCATTCCTGCTGAGAGCCCCTGGGGCTCCGTTCCACTGGGTCCTCCAAGAGATGGCATGGGACACACCTCAGAGATGGTCCCACTTCGGGGGCGGGGGAAGCTGGAGTATCTCCATCCCCACCCTCGTTTGTCATGGGTTGAGTGCTGCTGGAGCGGGTGGGGGACCCAGCAGCAAAAAGCCTCAGTGAGAAGGGTCGCCATGGAGCTAGGCGGGTGGGACAGAGCCTCACAGCCCAGGGCTCCTAAGTCCAGAGCCCTTTCTACCATATGTTGCCCCTGGAGGTTTGACAAATAAAGGCCATCTTCAAAATATTTATCCCCTGGGCTGAAGCCCCCGTGCTGTGCCAGGCAGTAACCCTTCAGTGGCTAGATCAAGGGGAGGACCTGGCAGCTGAACCTGGGCGTGGAAACGAGCACTCAGGAGCCCTGTGCGGTGGCTATTTGCCAACCAGCATGAAGGTATATCAAGATGGCAGCCACCTGTAGGGCATTATGGGTGTGCACTGGCTGAACATCACCTCCGCGCACAGGTGCCCTTTGTCCTGAGCGGGGGTAGGGACACCTGTCTGCCCTGTGAGCTCAGCCCCGGGTTATCTCAGGGCAGGTCCGGTCTGGAGGTTTGTACTCCTTCTCAGCCCTGGAGGCTCCGCTTAAACCATGGCTTGGCTAATCAGGTTACAGCCCACATGGAAAAGGAGGAAATCAGCTGAGCCCAGGGCCAGGCTTCTGTGCCCTCTGAGGGGCTCCTGGGTGGGCCTCAGCCTGCACCATTACCCTGCCCCTCACACCAGCCCTGGACCTCTCTGCGGAAAAATTCATCAGTGATTCTGGAAATCGATGGATTCTGAAGGTCACTGGCCTCCCAGGAGGATGCAGTTCTGTTCCATAATCCTAGACTGAAAGATCGGTTAAGCAGCAGTAACTCTGATCCCTCCCCAGTGCTCGGGGGCTCAGGGCATGCTTCTGGGCCCAGGGCTGCAGACCTGAAAGAGAATCAGCCTCACAGATTCCCAGGACTGGGAAGAATCAGGCAGTGCAGGGCCCAGCTCTGCCACTGCCCAGCTCCAGGATGGGCAAGTCTTTTCTTCTTTGGGCTCCCAGCCCCTCGCTCGGCCCCACCTACTACCCTGAACCTTTTGACAAGGAAGTGAGAGAGTTGGAGCTCTAAACGTTGGCAGGCGTCATCCCCATCATCATCAGTATTAAGAAAGACCCAGCGAACGCTGACGTTGGAAAATGCCAGCCCCGAAGGCCGCTTCACTGACTCTAGTAAGGATGAGCATCTCCCCTTACCTCTCTCTGACAGCTGGTCCTCCAGCAGGTGCCCAGACACTTCTCGGAAGCCCAAGTGTTAGAAAATCCTGCCTTATAGCAAACCTAAATCTGCCCCTTTAACTCCTGCCCTTGAGCCTCGCTCTGCCCTCTCTGGTCCCCCCATGTCAGCATGCTCTCTCTTCCCCATGACTGTTCCCATCATGTTTCAAGGCAGCAGTCATGTCCCACGCAAGCCTCCTGTCCTCCTGGCACACAACTGGCCTACATCTCCTAGCCTCCCCCGCAGTTCGGTGTGGCCGTGTGACTGGGGCCAATGGGAAGGGGCTGGAAATGATGTGTGTACCCTGCTTCCAGGCCAGACCCATAGAAACCTCCTGCAGGAGTGTCTGCTCTCCCTTCCCCTGTCTTCGGCCGGAAGTTGGTGCCCTGCGGGTAGTGGGGAGCCTTGAAAGTTATGATTGAAGATGTCACATGGCCAGCATCCCAGGCGCGGCCCCCAGGTTTCCCCACTCTGTCTGAACTTGAGTTGAGCAGTGAATACACTGCTAGCGGGTAAGCCACAGAGACTTCAGGTTTATGGGCTAAAGCACTGGCTTCACCTTAACTCATAACCACACCGCCCCGCCTCCACCAACTCCTTTTCTCTAAGTTCAAACTCCCACATGTTTTCTTTAGTGCTTCTAATATAATGAGGCTTCTGTACAATTGTGTCACCTCTCTGTGGCCCCAGTGGATTCCCAGCTGGACTTCTCAGAGCCCCAGGGATCCTCAGGAAGGATTCTCAGGGGTGTCTCTGGAGATCAAGAGGCAGGTGGGCAGGGCCCCTCACCCCTCACCCCTGCTGCACCCAGAGGACTCCTTTCCCTGTTTTGTCTATTAGATTTCCTCATCAGCTCTGTCCTTTGTGATATAGTTTCTTCTTGTAAGTGGAGCTCAGAAGTGAACGCCCTGGCGTGGTCTCAGGCCTGCTCCCTTGTCCTGAACCTGCGGTGTGACGGCTGTCTCGGCTGCTGAGGGATACAGTCCACCCAGACTGTGTCCATCGAGCCTCTGAGGGTGACAGCCAGAGAGGACTCCCACCTCTTCCCAGGCCTACGGGGCCTCAACTGGACAATCCAGGACAAACCGAGAGTCACCAACTGACTCTTAGGGACAGGTGCGCGTGATACCCTTTCTCCCACTGAAGTTTCATTTCAGCCATACCTCATTGCCCTGAGGCCAGGCTGATTGGGGCCACTTTTCAAGCCCAGTGGCAGACAAGAGAATTGTGGTTGAAGCGGGCGCATTGGGAGGGTGAAGCTTTCGTGATCATCTGTTCGGCTATAGGGTCAAGTCTGTACACGTCCGCTGGGTATTCAGAGCCCTGCAGTCTCTTGGCCCTTCTCACCTATCCAGCTTCACTTCCTACAGTCAGCTTCCCGCTGATCTGAGCCCTCACCAGTCCTCCAGGCCGGTTCTTTATCCCTCTCAGTGCTTGGTGGCTCTCTTCCCCTCCCCAAATACCCAGAGCTCTCGTTAGCCCCTTAGGATGCGTTCCTTCATCTGCTCATCTCTGACGTGTACTCCATCTTCCCAGCTAGGCCATCACTTATGTCTCTGATCTCTGCGAGACAGGCCCACCACACTCAGAGCCAAGTCACCGAGGGACTGCTGTGCGTGTGGTGGTTTGGGGACATGGGTGACACATCCCTGATCCAGAATTCCTGAGAATTCTGAACCTTGTGTCACATGGTGGGATTTCTACAGAGGCCTAGGAATCAAAGTAAATGTGGATGGGCTGAGTCTTCATTTGTGGGGAATCAGATTGCCCCCTCCCTTAAAGATGGGGAAACTGAGACAGATTGAATGGGGATCATGGCCAGAGAAATTGTTAGTCCAAGTTCTTGGTTTCTTGATGGGGAGGAGCGTGGCAGAGACAGCTGTACCCCATGTCTGTTCTCCTCTTTCATAGTAATGGACACAGAGTGGCAATGGAGTAAGTGTCCACTTCCCAGCCTCACTGCAGCGAGGTGGGACCATGTGACTAAGTTCTGGCCAACAGGACACGAATGGAGGTGAGGTTAAGTCAAGGGAACTGCCCTCCTTCCCCGCCTTCCCCCAGCTGGTAAGGGCAACACCCTAAGGTGGCAGAAATACAAGACAGAAGGGGCTTGGGCCCTGGTAGAGCAGGTCTACCACATTGGCCCTAGACTATCTACTTTGGATTATTATATAAGAGAGAAATAAACTTAACTTCTTTTTTCTTAAATAAGAAATACATGTTATTTAAGCTGTTGATAATCTGGGTTTCTTTTACAATTGGCAAGACCATATCCTACCTGATATAGGGGTTTCCTAAGGGAGCCTCTAGCAGGTAGAAGGCTGGTGGCAATGTAACATCTCAGACGATGGAGCAACTATCCTATGCTAAGGGCTTTACAAATTCTGTTTTACTTACTTGTCACGGTGACCCTGTGTGTCATGTATTATTACATCCATTTTACAGTTAAGGAAACTGAGATGCAGAGAAGTTAAGAAACTTGCCCAAGGCCAAACAGCCAGTCACTGGTGGAACTGGGAACTGAGCCTGGGTCTGGCTTTGAAGCTGATGAAACCATACCATGCCTTACAGAGGGAAAAATAAAGGGAGATGGAAGAGAGGGAGGGAGGCAAGTGAGAAAGAAGGAAAAGGAAGCAAAATCAGGGGTAGAGTGTGGAGGACCAGCTGTGACCGCCCTGAGGGTGGCCTGATGGCCGAACTCAGTCTGGAAGGAGCGAGGGCAAATGCCCGCTGCCAGGGGTCCCCAGCTTCTGTGTCTAGGGACTCGGTTTGGTCCTTTTGGAAGAGACTGCCTGCCCCAGCCCCCCAGGGTGAAACCAGAGTGCTGCCTCCAGGTGCTGGCTTGGCCGTCGGACTCTGGTACCTTCGCTGTTCACTTCAGGGAGCAGCTTGCGCAGTGGCCTCTTCACCTCCCAGGCGCTGCTGACGAAGGAAGGCATCACCTTGAGCAGCTCGTCCTTGTCTTCCTCCCGGATCACAGGGATGGTCTCCAGGATGAGCTGCATCTGCTCCAGCTCGTGAGCCCCTGGGGAGGTAAACACCAGATGGTTGAGCGTGCTGCCCACGTGGCTGGCGTGTGTGGAAGCTCCCGGGCCGCTCTATGACCCTGGGGCAGGGGGACCAGAGCTGGGCTGGGAGCCAGGGAACCTGAGTTCACTCTGCCACTAACTTGCTGTGTGACTGTGGGCAAGTTGCTTGCCATCTCTGGGGCTTGGTCAAATATAGAAAGAAGGGGTAGTCTCTGGGGCCCCATCCGTTCCCCTAGCATTCTGTGCCTCTGGAATGGACCAGTCTCATATAGCCTGAGTCAGCCATCGCTAAAGTGATGGGAACAGCCTGGCCCAAGGCTTTCCAAATGCTCTTTCCCATATGCCTCTGTGCATGTCCTTTACTGGGCTGGGGAAGGAAGTGATTTTAAGGCTAGGAATGAGTCTTACCTTTTGGATTTCCATTAGGAGGAAAAAAAGTCAGGAAGAACAAATTAAGCTTGGGACGTGTCATGAGCACACTGCCTCTGTGCTCCTTTGGGCAGAGGGAGGAAGACAGACTGTGCCAGGTCTGTGGGACAGGATGGAGTCGAGCATTCAAGCACTCATTCACTTATTCACTCATTCAACAAATGATTATTTATGGAGTGTCGTCTCCATAAATGGAGTGTAATCTCCATGAATACCATCCTTATCCGTAAGAAGCTTCAGGCTTTGTGCATCTTGGAAACTCAACTCCCCTTCTATGCTTAGGCCATCACGGATGCTGCTTCAGAGCTTTGACGCTGCTGGGATGGGTCAGGTCTGAATCCTTGCTGCCCCCTCTGACTTCCAGGCTGTTCTTACCTCCAGTTCCTCCATTTTCCCTTTTGGCATGAGTAGCCTTGCCGTTTACCTCTACCAGGTTAAATCCAACTAGGCCCCGTCTTCCTGAAGAAATGCCCCTGACTCACCCAGCTGCACAGAGCTCCCTTCCCTTACCACCGATTCCCATGGGGTCCCAGTCTTCCAGAAGCTGGTAGCCAAGGGCGGGGCTCTTCCGTGTCCCCCATGATGCCCTGTGCGGCACTAAGCACTTGTGGATGCTGTGAGCGCTGACCCAGAAAGTGCCTACGGATCAGCATCCGCTCTGAACGAGTCCCTTGGCCTCTCCCTGCAGTGGGCTCATGTAGGCTCAGTTCAGAGACTCTGGGAGACTTGTGGGGTCCCCTCTCCAAATGAGCACTCCAGACCGACCTCTCACAGTGGCAGGGAGAGGGGAGGAAGGGGCTGAAAATGTAGGACGGGTGTTTTCAGGGGTCAGTCTCAAGGTGTTTGAATATACACGATTATTGATTTTGAAAGTTCTGTGCTCAAAAGGCTTTTTTTTAGCCTCTCCAGTATTTTGCCTGAAATGGTTGATAAATCAGGTGCCATAAAAGCTGCAGAGGTGACGCCAAAGAGAAAGACTAGCATGTCTGTGATTAACATGTGTTTCCCCCACGTTTTTTTTTTTTTTTTTTTTTGCGGTACGCGGGCCTCTCACCGCTGCGGCCTCTCCCGTTGCGGAGCACAGGCTCCGGATGCGCAGGCTCAGCGGCCATGGCTCACGGGCGCAGCCGCTCCGCGGCATGTGGGATCTTCCCAGACCGGCACGAACCCGTGTCCCCTGCATCGGCAGGCGGACTCTCAACCACTGCGCCACCAGGGAAGCCCTGTTTTCCCCTTTTATTGAGCTACAGCAGAGGAGAAGGAAGGTGCCTGGGTAGCAGCTTACCAGCAAAGAGCATCCTCCCCGTGAGCATCTCCGCCAGGATGCAGCCAGCGGCCCACATGTCAATGGCTTTGGTGTAGTTGTTAGGGGAGAGGAGCAGGCGTGGTGAGCGGTACCATTTCGTTACCAACCCTTCTGACAGGTAACCCTGGAAGACAAAATCCAGGCTTCCAGTAATCAGTCATTTGTAGACACCCCCCCTCCCATGCCTCTCCTCCTTTCCCTTCCCAGGGAGACAGGACCCCTTTCACTCTCCATCCTTTCCCATTGATCGTCTGGTTAGAGGGGTTTAGGCAGGGTTGTGGGGCTCAGAGGCTTTGGTGGGGGAATCTTATGAGGCCCTGGCGTTCTCTTCTGTGGAAAGGGATCCAGGATGACACTATTTAAGAAGCAGTGCTTTCCCAGCCCATCTTGATGTAATGACGCGTAGCACTCTACCCTCATCTAGTAAGAAGATGGAAAAGGAGGAGCCGTACTTGAGTTTGTTATCACCATCAACAGAGTAACGACGAGACAGTGGGATTTGATTTATTCAGTGGCTGAATGTCAGAAAGAGCTGTAAAATTTAAATCAAGCCAGTTGCTTTGGTGCAGATGATTAAATTAATTCTGCCGTGATGTCAGACGCCAAGCCCCTGCTGGGAATGGATGAGGCCAGCTTCATAATGGGTGCGGGTGAAGGGCTTTTGGAAGCAGCCCTAAAAGGCAGAGTGGACACAGCTTTGGTTGGCCCAGAGGATTCTGGGAGTTCTACAGAGTGTCTTTGGGGGGATAGATGTTCTAGCTGATTTCAGCCACTGCTCAATGTGCGGTCTGGCGTGGAATCCCTCACTATGGCATATAGTGACAGCATAGGTGCTTTAGCACAGATAGGGAAGTATAGCCAGGCAATTCGGAGGTTGTTCTCTATGTAATTCACAAAGCTGGCCCAACAGTGGAATCTGGGAAATGTCTGTTGAATTACAAGGAACGGTCTCTCTAAATTGAAAAAATAGACCTATTTGGTGGTCAAGGTCAGATAATTAGCACCAGGGGGATCCAGTGAGAAATTCTAGGGACGGTTTTGTTACTTGCTGTTGTAATTTCCAATTTAGCATCTAATTTTCCTTTTTGCTGATGTAAAAAGTATCACAGACCTAGGTTAAAAGCAGGTGAAACGTTAGGAGGCCCAAGTACCCAGGAGCTTTTGATCAATTAATCTGAAATCTCGTCACTTGTTGAGCAAAGATTTATTATGTTTTAAACCTGAGAGCCCTGAGTTACAGCAGTTTTCTCTCCTCTGTGGCACATATTTCTTTAGAGCAGGTCCTTAGACTGGTGGAAGGAAGGAAGACAAGACTAAGGTATACCCATTCCCCAGCCTCGATGCTCCAAAATGAGCTCCTTATAATTTTTAAAATATGCCCCCTTTCTCTGTCCTTTGGGCCTTTGCATGTGTACTTGCCAGGGATGGGTGTCCTCACACCCACTGTCCTTCCTGGCTAACTCACACTCAGGCTGCTTCCTCTCAGAAGCTTCCCAATTCCCTGGGATGAGGTTGAATGCCCCTTCCCAGGAGCTTCATGATCCCTGTCTTGTTACTGTTTCTTTACTTCTCCGCAGTTCCACCTTCACCCAGCCCACCCCCAGGACCACTAGACTATTCACCCCTCATGGGCAGAGGCTGTATCTTGTTTCACAGCCATTTCTGCATTGCCTACTGCCAAGTCTGCCTCCTAGGAAATGTCCAATGAACACAGATGGATGGATGAGTAAGGAACGTCTCACATGGTCTGAGCCCCTTCAAAATGGGGCACCTTCTGGGGGAACCACGGATCCCCTTCTTTAACAGACCTGATTTTATGGAGAGATCCAGTTCCCACTTTCAATGGTGGATGAGGAGTTTAGAAAAGTTGTCAGCTTTTGTCTTATGCCTTGCCTTCTTCCAGAAAGGACTGTCAAGTGTAAGTAATTTTTTTTTTTTTTTTTTTTTTTTTTGCCATACGCGGGCCTCTCACTGTTGTGGCCTCTCCCGTTGCGGAGCACAGGCTCCGGACGCGCAGGCTCAGTGGCCACGGCTCACAGGCGCAGCCGCTCCGCGGCATGTGGGATCTTCCCGGACCGGGGCACGAACCCGTGTCCCCTGCATCGGCAGGCGGACTCTCAACCACTGCGCCACCAGGGAAGCCCAGTAATTTATTTTTAAGTCAGGTTTATTGAAGTATAATTTATAAACAGTAAAATTCACTCTTTTTAGGGTATAGTTCTATGAGTTTTGACAAAGCGTAGAATCATGTAACCACCATCATAATCAAGAGACATACAATTCCATCAGCTCACACAATTCCCTCGTGCCCCCTTCTGGTCACCCCCGAGCCCCAGTTCCCTAGAAACCACTGTTTTCCATCCCTTTAGTTTTGCTTGTGCAGAACGAACGTCATATAAATGGAATCACAGCGTGTGGCCTTTTGGGTCTGAATTCTCCCCCTTAGCATAATGCATCTGGACTCATCCACATTGCTGTATGAAGAGTAATCTGTTAGGAGTTTAAGTTTGATTCTAGAAAGGAAAGAGACAAGCCAGACTGTAGAAGCTCACATCTGGGTGGGTGGCTTACAAATAAAGAATGGTCCAATTTTATTTTCCAGTCAGAGGGTGAGTGTGTCAGAGAAAGACTAAAGAGTACCCAGAGGGGAGGTGACTTAAGGTGAGTTTACTCTGATGTGTAAATGAGCAATCTTGTATGGGACAGAATTCCCTATAATTAACACCTGCCTATCTGCAGAGTCTGGAGCTGAAGTGGGACACAGGGAGCTTCCTTCTGAAACACCTTCCCTGAAAGTAAAAGAAAGATGTTTGCATGGGCAAGGCTGCCCCAGGGCCAGAATTATGGGCAAGGCCATGATAACAGCTGAGAAAGTTCACCCCTGGCTTTTCCTTACCTTTGAATGAAAACCAAGAACCTGCCAGATTTTTGTCAACTACTAGCTGCTTCCCTCAAGTTACTTGTCCCTCAAGTCAGGGGATTTACTGATATGTTTCAGAAGCCACAGGACAGAGGAGAATTTGGGAAGGTGCAGTGGCTTTTCTGCCAGGATCTGGAGCAAGGGGAGCCCTGGGGGAGTGGGGGATGGGAACAGAGGGGAGCCTGCATTCCTGGGTCTGTGGGGCAGACACGGGGAGGTGCTGGAGGTCTTGCCCTCAGCTGAGATGAGCCCTGGGTGTCTGAGTGGGAGAGGCACTGGGGCCCACCACACAATACTGGTGATCTGGATTCAACAGAGGAGTTTTAGTTGAGTGGATGGGGCAAAAGTCAGAATTTTCTAGAATAAAAAAAATCTTTAAGGATACCCAGGAGTGGAGACTCAGTTTTATCAGAAAGGCCCATAAATCCGTGAGTGTACTGGCTCAACAGAGATCCTTAAATGGCTTTCCTGCCGGAGCCTGCAGGGTGAAGATAGTTTCAGCTCCATTTGGATGTAGAGGAAGCTGTCTTCAGTGATCAGACATGGTCTCTCCTGGGGCTCGCCCATCGGCAGGCTGACCACTGGGTGGGACAGCAGGCACAGGCAGGGCATGTTGTCTCATCACCACGCTGGGGAGACGGGAAGCGGACACTCCTCGGGTCACCCCCTGAGTGTAAGAGGCAAGACCAGAATCACCCTTTCCCTAGTGTCCCAGTCCTCCTGCCAGCCTGTCCCTTGGTGTTTCCGGTGAGAAGGCAACTCCGGAGGCACCACTGGGAGGGGTGGACATGGTTTCCTGTCTAGACCCCACCATGGGGACTTTGGGCTTCTTCAGCTATTACTCCAACCAGCCCATTGTGCTGGAGTCATGTCCAGCCAGTGAGAGGCTCTGACTTTGAAAGCCTTAAAGGTGTTTGGAAATAATCTGGTAGCAGCTGCCCCAGGAGGAGAGTAATTAGGGACCCCCCACAGATCCAGAGGGAGGGTAGAATTAAAGCTGAGCATTCTTTTTGCTGAAGGAGCAAGAAAACCACACTCAGTCCCAGCTGCCTGCCAAGGAATTCAGAGCAGCCTCCATCGAACTCACCCTGGAAGGGTGGGCACCCATCCGCTGCTCTGGCGAGCCTGTATTGGGTGGGCTTCAGCTCTGCTCAGCTTGCCTTCTCTGTGCCTCCACTGGCCCAAGCCTGATCTCTTGGGTCTGGGAGTCAGAAGGCTGGAGGAGAAGGCTTGATCCCATAAACTTTCCATGTCACCCTTTAATGCACCTACTGGCACCTTGCAGAGGTAGGGCAAATTTAAATAGGGACAACACTCTCCCAAGAATAAAAGCCCTGGGTGTGGGAAGACGCCAAGGTAGCGTCTCCCCACAACTAGGGCGCCTGCCAGCTGCTGGTGGGGACCCTGACGCCCAAGGAGATGGGAGGAACCCCCAAGTGAACTGGTAGGACGCGGGGGGACTGAAGGGGGAGGAGAAGTGGAGGCCAGACAGGATTGGCACCCCTGAGGCTGGGGAGATCAGGAGAGGCAGGTGGGAGGGACCCTCATGAAAGAGCAGGAGAGGAGCTGAGGTTGATCTCCCGGCCCACTCGGGCTGGGGAGGCTGCTGAGCTCCCAGGCCGATACCCACCCCCCCCAAAGCCCCCTCCAGGCTGCATGGGTCCTGGGGGCATAGGAAGGAGGCCGAGGGGTGAACAGCAGAGGCAGGCAGGAGGGGCCCTCCCAGACGGGAGGAGCAGGAGAGGAGAGGAGGGCATTTGCCCTGCCCACTCGAGTCCAGGAAGCCTGCTGTGCTCCCAGGTGAGGTCCCCTTCCCTCTGAGGCCAGCGGTGGGGGGCACGCCTGGGCCCCTTCTGTTCCTTGAGGCTAAGCCCCACTCCCCACAGCCCCCAGGGCCTTTTCCAGCCCTGTGGGTCCTGAGCGTAGGCCCCGCCTACCACCAAACCTTGCCCTTGCTTAGACCTCGCCCTCCACAGCCAAGGCCTCCCCCCACCTTTTTTTTCTTTCTTTCTTTCTTTTTTTCTCCTTCTTCCTCCTTCTCTTTCTTACTATTGTAGTACTGATGTACCTTCCGGTTGTTGATTCATCTATATTTTTATCTTTATGTTCTTTCTAACATACCTGTTAGTTTCCGAGTCTAATTTTATTTTTTACTTTGTTATTGTTCTCTCTCGTTTTTTTTTTTTTTTTTTTTGCCACCCCACATGGATTGCGGGATCTTGGTTCATGAGCCGGGGGTCAGGCCAAAGCTCCTCCTGTGGGAGCTCCGAGTCCAAACCACTGGACTAACATAGAACCTCAGACCCCAGGGAATATTCATTGGACAGATGTCTTACAGAGGTCCTCATCTCAGCACCAAGACCCAGCTCTACCCAACAGCCTACAAACTCCAGTGTTGGAAGCCTCAGGACAAACAACCAGTAAGACAGGAACACAATCCCACTCATTAAAAAAAAAAAAAGAGATGGCAAAAAGTATGTCACGGATGAAGGGGCAAGGTAAAAACCTACAAGACCAAATAAATGAAGAGGAAATAGGCAACCTACCTGAAAAAGAATTAAGAGTAATGATAGTAAAGATGATCCAGAGTCTTGGAAATAGAATGGAGGCATGGACTGAGAAAATACAAGAAATGTTTAACAAAGATCTAGAAGAACTAAAGAACAAACAAACAGAGATGAACAACACAATAACTGAAATGAAAAATACACTAGGAGGAATCAATAACAGAATAACTGAGGCAGAAGAACAAATAAGTGAGCTGGAAGACAAAATGGTGGAAATAACTGCCAAGGAACAGATTAAAGAAGAAAAAATGAATGGAAGACAATCTCAGAGACCTCGGGGACAACACTGAACACACCAACATTCGAATTATAGGAGTCCCAGAAGGAGAATAGAAAAAGAAAGGGTCTGAGAAAATATTTGAAGAGATTATAGTTGAAAACTTCCCTAACATGGGAAAGGAAATAGTCACCCAAGTCCAGGAAGCACAGAGAGTCCCAAACAGGATAAATCCTAGGAAAAAGACACCAAGACACATATTAATCAAACTAACAAAAATTAAATTCAAAGAAAAATTATTAAAAGCAGCAAGGGAAAAACAAAAAGCAACATACAAAGGCATTCCCATAAGGTTATCAGCTGATTTTTCAGCAGAAACTCTTTAGGCCAGAAGAGAGTGGCAGGATACACTTAAAGTGATGAAAGAGAAAAACCTACAACCAAGATTACCCTAACCAGCAAGGATCTCTTTCAGATTCAATGGAAAAATCAAAAGCTTTTCAGACAAGCAAAAGCTAAGAGAATTCAGTACCACAAAAACCAGCTTTACAACAAATGCTAAAGAAACTCCTCTAGGTGGGAAACACAAGAGAAGAAAAAGACCCACAAAAACAAACCGAAAACAATTAAGAAAATGGTAATAGGAACATACATATCAATAATAACCTTGAATGTAAACGGATTATATGCCCCAACCAAAAGACACAGACTGGCTGAATAGATACAAAAACAAGACCTATATATACACTGTCTACAAGAGACACTTCAGACCTACCTACATACAGACTGAAAGTGAAAGGATGGAAAAAGAAATTCCATGCAATTGGAAATCAAAAGAAAGCTGCAGTAGCAATACTCATATCAGATAAAATAGACTTTAAAATAAAGACTGTTATAAGAGATAAGGAGGGACACTACATAATAATCAATGGAATAATCAAAGGAGATAATAATAATAATAATCAAAGGAACAATCCAAGAAGAAGATACAACAATTATAAATGTTTATGCACCCAACACAGGAGCACCTCAATACATAAGACAAATGCTAACAACCATGAAAGGAGAAATTGACAGTAACACAATAATAGTAGGGGACTATAACCCCCCCAGTTACACCCATGGACAGGTCATCAAAACAGAAAATAAATAAGGAAACATAAGCTTTAAATGACAAAATAGACCAGATAGATCTAATTGATATTTATAGAATATTCCACCCAAAAGTGGCAGAATACATTTTCTTCTCAAGTGCACATGGAACATTCTCCAGGATAAATCACATCTTGGGTCACACATCAAGCCTCATAAAATTTAAGAAAATTGAAGTCATATCAAGCACCTTTTCTGACCACAATACTATGAGACTGGAAATCAATTACAGGAAAAAAAACTGTAAAAAACACAAATACATGGAGGCTAAACAGTGTGCTACTAAATAACCGAGAGATCACTGAAGAAATCAAAAAAGTAATTAGAAAAAACATAGAAACAAATGACAATGAAAACATGACAATCCAAAACCTATGGGGTGCAGCAGAAACAGTTCTAAGAGGGAAGTTTATAACAATACAATCTCACCTCAAGAAACAAGAAAAATCTCAAATAAACAATCTAACCCTACACTTAAAACAACTAGAGAAAGAAGAACAAAGAAAACCCAAAGTCGGGAGAAGGAAAGAAATCATAAAGAACAGAGCAGAAGTAAAAGAAATAGAAAAGAAGAAAACAATAGCAAAGATCAATAAAACTAAAAGCTGGTTCTTTGAGAAGATAAACAAAATTGATAAACCCTTAGCCAGACTCATCAAGAAAAAAAGGGAGAGGATGCAAATCAATAAAATTATAAATGAAAAAGGAGAAATCACAGCTGACAGTACAGAAATACAAAGGATTATAAGAGACTACTACAAACAACTATATGCCAATAAAATGGACAACCACAAGGAAATGGAAAAATTCTTGGAAAGGTACAATTTTCCAAGACTGAACCAGGGAGAATTCGAAAATATAAACAGACCTATCACAAGTAATGAAATTGAAACTGTAATTAAAAACCTTCCAACAAACAAAAGTCCAGGACCAGATGGCTTCACAGGCAAATTCTATCAAACGTTTAGAGGAGAGCTAACACCGGTACTTCTCAAACTCTTCCAAAAAGTTGCAGAGGCAGAAATACTCCCAAATTCATTCTACGAAGCCACCATCACCCTGATACCAAAACCAGAAAATGATATCACAAAAACAGAAAATTATAGACCAATAACACTGATGAACATAGATACAAAACTCCTGAACAAAATACTAGCAAACAGAATCCAACAACACATTAAAAGAATCATACACCATGATCAAGTGGGATTTGTCCCAGGGATGCAAGGATTCTTCAATATACGCAAATCAATCAATGTGATTCACCACATTAACAAATTAAGGAATAAAAACCGTATGATCACCTCAATAGATGCAGAAAAAGCTTTTGACAAAATTCAACACCAATTTATGATAAAAAACTCTCCAGAAAATGGGCATAGAGGTAACCTACCTCAACATAATAAAGGCCACATATGACAAACCCACAGCAAGCAACATATTCAATGGTGAAAAACTGAAAGCATTTCCACTAAGATCAGGAACAAGGATGTCCACTCTTGCCACTCTTATTCAACATAGTTTTGGAAGTCCTAGCCATGGCAATCAGAGAAGAAAAGAAGTAAAAGGAATCCAAATTGGAAAAGAAGAAGTAAAACTGTCACTGTTTGCAGATGACATGATACTATACATAGAGAATCCTAAACATGCCACCAGAAAACTACTAGAACTAATCAATGAATTTGGTAAGGTTGCAGGATACAAAATTAATGCACAGATATCTTCGGCATTCCTATACAGCAACAATGAAAAATCAGAGAAATTAAGGAAACACTTCCATTTACCACTGCAACAAAAAGAATAAAATACCTAGGAATAAACTTGTCTAAGGAGGCGAAAGACTTGAACTCAGAAAACTATAAAACACTGATGAAAGAAATCAAAGATGACATAAACAGATGGAGAAATATACCACGTTCTTGGATTGGAAGAATCAATATTGTGAAAATGACTATACTACCCAAAGCAATCTACAGATTCAATGCAATCTCTATCAAACTACCAATGGCATTCTTCACAGAATTAAAACAAAACCTTTACAATTCATGTGGAAACACAAAAGACCCCGAATAGCCAAAGCAATCTTAAGAAAGAAAAACGGAGTTGGAGGAATTGGGCTCCCCGACTTCAAACTATACCAGAAAGCTACAGTAATCAAGACAGTATGGCACAGAAACAGAAATATAGATCAATGGTACAGGATAGAATGCCTAGAGATAAACCCACACACATACAGGCACCTAATTTACAACAAAGGAGGCAAGAACATACAATGGAGAAAAGACAGCCTCTTCAATGAGTGGTGTTGGGAAAACTGGACAGCTACACGTAAAAGAATGAAATTAGAACACTCCCTAACACCATACACAAAAATAAACTCCAGATGGATTAAAGACTTAAATGTAAGACCAGACACTATAAAACTCTTAGAGGAAAACATAGGAAAAACACTCTTTGACATAAACCACAGCAAGATCTTTTTTGACCCACCTCCTAGAGTAATGGAAATAAAACCAAAAATAAACAAATGGGACTTAATTAAACTTAAAAGCTTTTGCACAGCAAAGGAAACCATAAACAAGACAAAAGGACAACCCTCAGAATGGGAGAAAATATTTGCAAATGAAACAACAGACAAAGGATTAATATCCAAAATATACAAACAGCTCATGGAGCTCTATATCAAAAAACAAAACAAAACAATCCAGTTAAAAAATGGGTGGAAGACCTATATAGACATTTCACCAAGGAAGACATACGGATGGCCAAGAGGCACATGAAAAGATGCTCAACATCACTATTAGAGAATTGCAAATCAAAACTACAATGAGGTATCACCTCATGCCAGTCAGAATGGCCATTATCAAAAAAATCTAGAAACAATAAATGCCGGAAAGGGTGTGGTGAAAAGGGAACCCTCCTGCACTGTTAGTGGGAATGTAAATTGATACAACCACAGTATGGAGTTTCCTTAAATAGCTAAAAATAGAACTACCATATGACCCAGCAATCCCACTACTGGGCATATACCCTGAGAAAACCATAATTCAAAAAGAGTCACGTACCACAATGTTCATTGCAGCTCTATTTACAATAGCCAGGACATGGAAGCAACCAAAGTGTCTATCAACAGATGAATGGATAAAGAAGATGTGGCACATATATACAATGGAATATGACTCAGCCATAAAAAGAAACAAAACTGAGTTATCTATAGTGAGCTGGATGGACCCAGAGTCTGTCATACAGAGTGAAATAAGTCAGAAAGAGAAAAACAAATACCGTATGCTAACGCATATATATGGAATCTAAAAAAAAAAAAAAAGGTACTGATGAACCTAGTTGCAGTGCAGGAGTAAAGATACAGACATAGAGAATGGACTTGAGGACACAGGGTGGGAGGGGGAAGCTGGGGTGAAGTGAGAGAGGCATGGACATATATACACTACCAAATGTAAAATAGATAGCTAGTGGGCAGCAGCCGCATAGCACAGGGAGATCAGCTCGGTGCTTTGTGTCCACCTAGAGGGGTGGGATAGGGAGGGTGGGAGGGAGACACAAGAGGGAGGGTATATGGGAACATATGTATGCATGTGGCTGATTCACTTTGTTGTACAACAGAAACTAACAGTAATGTGAAGCAATCATACTCCAATAAAGATCTATTAAAAGAAAAAAGAATAAGAGTGCAGTCAGCCATAGCTCTGTGCGTGCGTTAGGGTGGGGGGATGGCAGGGAAGGCAGGAAGGGTTGCTGCTCCGTTCATACCGAATGGCTGTTGAGGGCTGCCCCTGCTTCCAGGTCAGGATGGAGCGGGGCTCTGACAGCCTCACCTTGCCGACCAGAGGTCTGTGTCATGTGTCCTGGGAGTCCAATGTGTCATCCATGTGTGGCAGAAATGAAATGAATAAGATCATCCCTGGCTTCAAAGAGCATGTAATGTGGTTAAATAGATGAAACGTTCAATAGGCAAAGATGATGGGAAGGACCAGGAGAGGATCTCGGTCAATATTTATGTAGGACTTGCTTTGTGCTGGGCACTGTGTTAGCATTTTACCTGAATTTATTCAACAATCCCTCCATCAGATTCTAGATGCAGGCTCTCTACACAACTTGTCCAAGTTCACATGGCTGGGAAGTGGGCCAGGGCATGCAGCTGCAGAGCCCATACCCTAGCCTGTGTGCTGCTGGACCTCCACCACCTCGCATACTAAATAGAGTCAGTGGTAGGCAGCAAGGCAGAGGTGTGCTCAGAGCACAGAGGGGTGGTATTTTGTCCTGAGGTGGGTCAGAGAAGACTTCATGAGAAGAGGTTGGTTTCAGTTGGTCTTCATGGTTGGGGACATCTTGGATAGCTGTGCTGGGGAACATCTGAGGGGGTGGTGGCCAGGGGGAGCCAGTGTGAGTAAAGTTGGGGGGCCAGCGAGACCTAGAATGTGCTCAGAGGACAGACATCTGTACATGTGGACAAATGGGACATGGGGAGGGGCTGAGGAGACTGACCTTCATCCTGAAGGTCAGCGGTCCCCAAGGACCTCCTGTATGAGAATCAGGGGACGTGCTTGTGAAATGTGCAGACTGGCCAAAGCTGACTTAGAGTCCTCCAATCTCCATCTCATATGAGCTCCCAAGGGAACCCTTATGCCCCTCCTACTTTGAGAACCCCAGGAAGGATGCAGGGAGCTGTGGAGGGATGCCGAGTGGGGCAGAAGGGATGGTGGGTAGGATGGGGCTTTCAGCGTAGGCTGTGGAAAGCCCTGGGTAGGCCTGTGGCTGTGATTGGGCTCCTGCTAATTCTGACTAGTGGGAGGGCCGTTCTTGGAGCACTCGTGGCAGTTGCAGGCTCAGCACACCTGTCACTGGAAGCTGGAGAGGCTTGCAAGCTGGGCTGGCAGCAAAGATGCTGCTCTCCAGATAGCAGGGGGTTAACAGTCTCAGAAAGGCTTCGGGAAGGCCCCTGGGTACCACACTTCCTTGAAAGTGGGTAGGAATGTACACATGGACTCCTGTCTGATCTAGAAGAAACTAGGTCAAGGGAGAAAGGAATCAGGCTATGGAGAAGTAAAAACTTTGAGCTTTAGGGGGTCAATGGCGGCGGTTGCACGATTGCTGTGATTTTGTGGAGGTGCAAGTTCCCAGAAGAGCTCCTGGTGGATGTGCTGTGCAAACCAAAGGAACATCACATAAGGAATGGGAAAGACAGGGCACGCTGAGCCTGGAGAACATTGTGGGGGGCATGAAAGCTGCCTCTAGACACATGCAAGGCTGTCGTTCGGACCAGGAGCTAAGCTTGCTCTCTGAGGCTCTTGGGACAGACATGCGCCAAAGCGTAAGGCAGAAATCCATGCAATACGCTGATAATACCTAACATTTATTGAGCTTCTCGAACTGATCTCATGCTTCATATGGATTAACTCATTTCATTCTTGCAACAACCCCATGAAGTAGGGTCTCTCATTATAGTCATTTGACAGGGAGGCATCTGAGGCACAGAGAGGGTAAGCAACCTATCCACAGTCACACAGGCTGTAAGTGGCACAGCTGGGATTCAACCCCAGGTTGTGCTGATGTAGCACCTTTGATGTGAACATGCAGCTCTACTGCTTTTCAAGTAAAGAGAGGCCTCGAAAGCCACCAGGCTGTTCAAGGGGGGCTGGGCTCCTGACAGGCAGAGGTGGGCAAGCACAGAATGGGCAAGCTCGTGGGAGATGCGCCAGCACCACCCTCCAGAGCGCAGCTCCTCAGACCTTGGCATGCACTCGAATTCTTGGGAATCCGGGCTGAATACATGTAGATTCCATTTCGTCAGTCCAACAAGGTGATGCCGATGCTGCAGGTCAGGGGACTGAACTTGGACGAGCAAAGCCCTGGATGATCTTTAATATCCTGCCCTGCCTGAGGGATCTATGACTTGCCTTGTTCACAGGCCAGGCAGATTTCTCTAACTGAGCAGCAGACTGACCTGTAGTAGGGGCTATTCTTTGTGTTACAGACACACATCAGAAGATCACTTAGAAAAACAACACCTTCCCAGAGGCCCAGTTTAGGCAGAAATATATGGCCTCCCTCTCCACAGCCTCCTTCCTCTGAAGGTATAATTCTTTTTTAAAAATTATTTATTTATTTATTTTGCGGTACGCGGGCCTTTCACTGTTGTGGCCTCTCCCGTTGCAGAGCACAGGCTCCGGACGCGCAGGCTCAGCGGCCATGGCTCACGGGCCCAGCCGCTCCGCAGCATGTGGGATCTTCCCGGACCGGGGCACGAACCTGCGTCCCCTGCATCGGCAGGTGGACTCTCAACCACTGCACCACCAGGGAAGCCCCTGAAGGTATAATTCTTATTTGTGCCAATATCCATATCATGTACGTTAGAAGCCTTTTAAAAAAGAAATAACACCACGGTGGAATCGCCTTTCTTATTGCTGACTCTAAACTCATTCTGTTAAACGCATTTCCATGCATATATGCACCAGGGAATCTCTCAGGCTGAGGGAAGGAACACACAATCTTAAAAGCCCACCATTACAACACAATGATTGGTAAGTCACCTGGTACATTCTGTTTGTGCAGCTAAAATACACACGGTGAAGAAACAGTATTGTTAAATCAGCTGCACTGAGTTTTCATTAACTTCTAAGATGCCCTTAAATGCTGATCTGCTGCCCTCCTTTCTCGGGGCTGCCCCTTCCCCACTCCATGCTGTGGGGAATCCTGTCCAATGAAATTCATCTCTTCCACAGTTTCCATGGAAATCAACCAAAAGCCCAGTTAAGTTCCTATAGGCCTGCAGCCCCCATGTGGTCCCTTCGTTTTACATTTAAAAAAATTATAGTAGAATTGCTTTAAAAAACAACTTTTTTTTTTTTTTTTTTTTTTTTTGCGGTACGCGGGCCTCTCATTGTCGTGGCCTCTCCAACTGGCTCCGGACGTGCAGGCTCCGCGGCATGTGGGATCGTCCCGGACCGGGGCACGAACCCGCGTCCCCTGCATCGGCAGGCGGACTCTCAACCACTGTGCCACCAGGGAAGCCCCAAAAACCAACTTATTTTTAATCGTGGTAAAATACACATAAAATTCACCATCTTAACTGTTTTTAGGTGTACAATGCAGTAGTAGTAAGTACATGTTGTGCAACCGTCACTACCACGTGCAAAACTGAGTAAACAGTAGCTTACCATACTCCTCCCCCCAAAGCCCCTGGCGACCACCACTCTACTTTCTGGCTCTATGAATTTGACTACTCATCTAAGTGGGATTATATAGTATCTATCCTTTTGTGGCTGGCTTCTTTCACTCAGCATACTGTACTTCTCCTTACTTTTAAACAGCGGGAAAGTGGAAACAATGGAGTTGGGCTTCTTTTTAACAAGCACTTTCTTGAAATGTCTTCTAATTCAACTAGAGCTCACCATCACAGATAAAAGCTTTGGACATTATCCTCCTGGGGTCCAAGTCATCAACTCTGAATTCCCTTACGGTTCAAAGACACGATCAAATGTTTTGTTTGTTCGGTGATGTGCGGGGATCGCCAGCTCTAATCCCACCGTCCTCGCTAGGACCAGGGCTGGGCTGGTTAGAGAGCTGGGTGGAGGGAAGGCTTCGTGTGGCTGCTTCAGCCTCAGTTTCCCCATCTGCTTGTGCTGCTGGTCTCGAAGCTTTCCTCTGTGGGGCGCTAGAGTCCTAGGATTCTGCATCACAGTCACTAGCAACCTCTAAGTGAGGGACCCTGCTGGGCCAAAGTGATTCATTTTTAATGGGCCGGTCTGTGAGCAAATGGCTCCTTTTAGGAAGATACATCAACCACCAGGCCATAAGTAGACATTTGTCTTGCTGACTTTCAGGGGGAAATTTGGCAGCACACTGGAGCAGCAGCTCTCAAACCTGATACACATTAGAGGCACCTGGGGAACTTAAGAAAAATCCCAACTCTCAGGCCACCCACCATGCTGATTACATCAGAATCTCTGTGGGAGGCCCCAGGCATCAGTCATTTAAAAAACTCCCCAGAGGACCCCAATGTGCAGCCATATTTGAGAACCGGTATCCTAGGGATCCTTAGCTCGTCAGCTCTGGAAAGGTAAGCAGTATTTTCACAGTCCCCCAATTACTGCAGCCTTCTATTTCTGGCTCCACTCAAGACGAGATGATTCCTTGAGTAGCCACAGTGGTCTCCAGACATCTGACCCACAGGAAGTAAAAACTTACTGGAAAATAACCAATAATAACAACAGCTGCTATTTATTGAGGATTTAGGATATGCTCGGCACTGTGCCCAGTGCTACTTTATTATCAGTGCACTTAATCATCAAAGTGACCCTATGAAAAACGTATAGAGAGATGAAAAACCAAATTACATACTAACTGGCAGCACCGAGAATCCACCCTGGCAGGGAACAAAACAAAGTCGCTTGTAGTCATGGAGCATACATTTTGGTAGGAAAGACAGCTGAACAAATGGATGGATAATATATCTGGTGGAGAGACTGTGAAGAATAAAAAAATAAAGCAGGGTAAGGAGATACAGTGATGGATTGAGTGGGTGGCCCAGGAAGGCCTCTACGAGAAGGGGACATGTGAGCAGAGAACAGAGTGAATCAAAAGGAGCGGCCATGTCAGGGAAGAACATCGGAGAAGTTGATCTCTGAGCCCCAAGGCCTCCCCTTCTGTCCCCAACTCCTGTCCCCAAATGGGGGCAGCTCTTTCATCTTCCCCTCTCACCCAGCAAGCCCTCCTCTCAGTCCCTGATTAATCCCCATGTATAAATAAATGAGAACAGTTTAGAAGTGGGAGGGAACTAATATTTGTTGAGCCCCCATTATGCACAAGGGATTGTGCCAGCACTAGCTCAGCTGACCTCCTGATAACCCTGTAAGGTAAGTATTTATTTTTTCATTTTCTCTGTGGGGAAATTCTTGCAGGCCCCTCTCCTCTGCCTGGCTTAGCTGGTAAGCCTTTATGATCCTGGCCCCCTTCACCCCCAGATCACAGCTCCATAGGAGGGGAGGCCCTGAAGGCAGGGTCCGGCTGTTTTGTCTCTGCCGTGCAGGGTAGACGCTCACTTTAAATGCGGTGAATGAATTGGATAAAAATCTAAGCCAAAGGAATGATTGATATGCCCGTGGTGGAATTTCAGACACAGACCACCAGTCAAGAGGAGATTGTTTTGAAGTTTGTTTGTTTGGTTTTTTTTTTGAATTTTATTTTTTTATACAGCAGGTTCTTATTAGTTATCCATTTTATACATATTACTGTATATATGTCAATCCCGATCGCCCATTTCATCACACCACCACCACCACTTCCCCCCTTAGTGTCCATACGTTTGTTCTCTACATCTGTGTCTCAATTTCTGCCCTGCAAACCAGTTCATCTCTACCATTTTTCTAGGTTCCACATATATGCGTTAATATACGATATTTGTTTTTCTCTTTCTGACTTACTTCACTCTGTATGACAGTCTCTAGATCCATCCACGTCTCTACAAATGACTCAATTTCGTTCCTTTTTATGGCTGAATAGTATTCCATTGTATATATGTACCACATCTTCTTTATCCATTTATCCATCGATGGGCATTTGGGTTGCTTCCATGTCCTGGCTATTGTAAATAGTGCTGCAATGAACACTGGGGTGCATGTGTCTTTTGGAATTATGGTTTTCTCTGAGTATATGCCCAGTAGTGGGATTTCCGGGTCATATGGTAGCTCTATTTTTTAGTTTTTTAAGGAACCTCCATACTGTTCTCCATAGTGGCTGTATCAATTTACATTTCCAACAACAGTGCAAGAGGGTTCCTTTCTCTCCACACCCTCTCTAGCATTTGTTGTTTGTAGATTTTCTGATGATGCCCATTCTAACTGGTGTGAGGTGATACCTCACTGTAGTTTTGATTTGCATTTCTCTAATAATTAGTGATGTTGAGCAGCTTTTCATGTGCTTCTTGGCCATCTGTATGTCTTCTTTGGAGAAATGTCTATTTAGGTCTTCTGCCCATTTTTGGATTGAGTTGTTTGTTTTTTTAATATTGACCTGCATGAGTTGTTTATATATTTTGGAGATTAATCCTTTGTCCGTTGATTAGTTTGCAAATATTTTCTCCCACTCTGAGGGTTGTCTTTTCATCTTGTTTATAGTTTCCTTTGCTGTGAAAAAGCTTTTAAGTTTCATTAGGTCCCATTTGTTTATTTTTGTTTTTATTTCCATTACTCTAGGAGGTGGACCAAAAAAGATCTTGCTGTGATTTACGTCAAAGAATGTTCTTCCTATGTTTTCCTCTAAGAGTTTTGTAGTGTCCGGTCTTACATTTAGGTCCCTAATCCATTTTGAGTTTATTTTTGTGCATGGTGTTAGGGAGTGTTCTAATTTCATTCTTTTACATGTAGCTATCCAGTTTTCCCAGCACCACTTATTGAAAAGACTGTCTTTTCTCCATTGTATATCCTTGCCTCCTTTGTCATAGATTAGTTGACCATAGGTGCATGGGTTTATCTCTGGGCTTTCTACCTTGTTCCATTGATCTATATTTCTGTTTTTTGTGCTAGTGTCATATTGTCTTGATTACTATAGCTTTGTAGTATAGTCTGAAGTCAGGGAGTCTGATTCCTCCAGCCCCGTTTTTTTTCCCTCAAGATTGCTTTGGCTATTCGGGGTCTTTTGTGTCTCCATACAAATTTTAAGATTTTTTATTCTAGTTCTGTAAAAAATGCCATTGGTAATTTGATAGGGATTGCATTGAATCTGTAGATTGCTTTGGGTAGTATAGTCATTTTCACAATATTGATTCTTCCAATCCAAGAACATGGTATATCTGTCCATCTGTTCGTATCATCTTTAATTTCTTTCATCAGTGTCTTAGAGTTTTCTGCATTCAGGTCTTTTGTCTCCCTAGGTAGGTTTATTCCTGGGTATTTTTATTCCTTTTGTTGCAATAGTAAATGTGAGTGTTTCCTTAATTTCTCTTTCAGATTTTTCATCATTAGTGTATAGGAATGCAAGAGATTTCTGTGCATTAATTTTGTATCCTGCTACTTTACCAAATTCATTGATTAGCTCTAGTAGTTTTCTGATGGCATGTTTAGGATTCTCTATGTATAGTATCATGTCATCTGCAAACAGTGACAGTTTTACTTCTTTTCCAATTTTGATTCCTTTTATTTCTTTTTCTTCGCTGATAGCCATGGTAGGACTTCCAAAACTATGTTGAATAATAGTGATGATAGTGAACATCCTTGTCTTGTTCCTCATCTTAGAGGAAATGTTTTCAGGTTTTCCACCACTGAGAATGATGTTTGCTGTGGGTTTGTCATATATAGCCTTTATTATGTTGAGGTAGGTTCCCTCTATGCCCACTTTCTGGAGAGTTTTGATCATAAATTGGTGTTGAATTTTGTCAAAAGCTTTTTCTGCATCTATTGAGATGATCATATGGTTTTTCTTCTTCAATTTGTTAATATGGTGTATCACATTGATTGATTTGAGTATATTGAAGAATCCTTGCATCCCTGGGATAAGTCCCACTTGATCATGGTGTATGATCCTTTTAATGTGTTGTTGGATTCTGTTTTCTAGTACTTTGTTGAGGATTTTTGCATCTATATTCCTCAGTGATATTTGTCTGTAATTTCCTTTTTTTGTAGTATCTTTGTCTGGTTTTGGTATCAGGGTGATGGTGGCCTCATAGAATGAGTTTGGGAGTGTTCCTTTCTCTGCAATTTTTTGGAAGAGTTTGAGAAGGATGGGTGTTAGCTCTTCTCTAAACGTTTGAGAGAATTCACCTGTGAAGCCATCTGGTCCTGGACTTTTGTTTGTTGGAAGATTTTAAATCACAATTTCAATTTCATTGCTTGTGATTGGTCTGTTCATATTTTCTATTTCTTCCTGGTTCAGTCTTGGAAGTTTATACCTTTCTAAGAATTTGTCCATTTCTTCCAGGTTGTCCATTTTATTGGCATAGAGTTGCTTGTAGTAGTCTCTTAGGATGCTTTGTATTTCTGCGGTGTCTGTTGTAACTTCTCCTCTTTCATTTCTAATTTTATTGATTTGAGTCCTCTCCCTATTTTTCCTTGATGAGTCTGGCTAATGGTTTATCGATTTTGTTTATCTTCTCAAAGAACCAGCTTTTTGTTTTATTGATCTTTGCTATTGTTTTCTTTGTTTCTATTTCATTTGTTTCTGCTCTGATCTTTATGATTTCTTTCCTTCTACCAACTTTGGGTTTTATTTGTTCTTCTTTCTCTAGTTCCTTTAGGTGTAAAGTTAGATTTTTTATTTGAGATGTTTGTTGTTTCTTGAGGTAGGATTGTATTGCTATAAAGTTCCCTCTTAGAACTGCTTTTGCTGCATCCCATAGGTTTTTGATCGTTGTGTTTTCATTGTCATTTTTCTCTAGGTATTTTTTGATTTCCCCTTTTATTACTTCAGTGATCTCTTGGTTATTTAGTAACATATTGTTTGGGCTCCATGTGTTTGTGTTTTTTACGTTTTTTTCCCTGTAATTGATTTCTAATCTCATAGCGTTGTGGTCAGAAAAGATGCTTGATATGATTTCAATTTTCTTAAATTTCCTGAGGCTTGATTTGTGACCCAAGATGTGATCTATACTGGAGAATGTTCCATGTGCACTTGAGAAGAAAGTGTAATTTGCTGTTTTTGGATTGAATGTCCTATAAATATCAATTAAATCTATCTGGTCTATTGTGTCATTTAAAGCTTCTATTTCTTTATTTATATTCATTTTGGATGATCTGTCCATTGGTGTAAGTGAGGTGTTAAAGTCCCCCACTATTATTGTGTTACTGTCGATTTCCTCTTTTATAGCTGTTAGCAGTTGCCTTATGTATTGAGGTGCTCCTATGTTGGGTGCATACATATTTATAATTGTTATATCTTCTTCTTGGATTGATCCCTTGATCATTATGTAGTGTCCTTTCTTGTCTCTTGTAACATGCTTTATTTTAAAGTCTATTTTATCTGATATGAGTATTGCTACTCCAGCTTTCTTTTGATTTCCATTTGCATGGAATATCTTTTTCCATCCCCTCACTTTCAGTCTGTATGTGTCCCTAGGTCTGAAGTGGGTCTCTTGTAGACAGTATATATATGGGTCTCGTTTTTATATCCATTCAGCAAGCCTGTGTCTTTTGGTTGGAGTATTTAATCCATTAGCATTTAAGGTAATTATCGATATGTATGTTCCTATGACCATTTTCTTAATTGTTATGGGTTTGTTTTTGTAGGCCCTTTTCTTCTCTTGTGTTTCACACTTAGAGAAGTTCCTTTAGCATTTGTTATAGAGCTCATTTGGTGGTGCTGAATTCTCTTAGCTTTTGCTTGTCTGTAAAGCTTTTGATTTCTCCATCGAATCTGAATGGATCCTTGCTGGGTAGAGTAATCTGGGTTGTAGGTTCTTCCCTTTCATCACTTTAAATATGTCATGCCACTCCCTTCTAGCTTGAAGAGTTTCTGCTGCGAAATCAGCTGTTAACCTTATGGGAGTTCCCTTGTATGTTATTTGTTGGTTTTTCCCTTGTTGCTTTCAATAATTTTTCTTTGTCTTTAATTTTTTCCAATTTGATTACTATGTGTCTCGGTGTGTGTCTCCTTGAGTTTATCCTGTATGGGGCTCTCTGCGCTTCCTGTACTTGGGCGGCTATTTCCTTTCCCACGTTAGGGAAGTTTTTGCTTATAATCTCTTCAAATATTTTCTCGGGTCCTTTCTCTCTCTCTTCTCCTTCTGGGACCCCTATAATGGGAATGTTGTTGCATTTAATGTTGTCTCAGAGGTCTCCTTGGCCGTCTTCATTTCTTTTCATTCTTTTTTCTTTATTCTGTTCCACAGCAGTAAACTCCACCATTCTGCCTTCCAGGTCACTTATCCGTTCTTCTGCCTCAGTTATTCTGCTATTGATTCCTTCTAGCGTATTTTTCACTTCAGTTACTGTATTGTTCATCTCTGTTTGTTTGCTCTTTAATTCTTCTAGGTCTTTGTTAAACATTTCTTTCATCTTCTCAATCTTTGCCTCCATTCTTTTTCCGAGGTCCTGGATCATCTTCTCTATCATTATTCTGAATTATTTTTCTGGAAGATTGCCTATCTCCACTTCATTTAGTTGTTTTTCTAGGGTTTTATCTTGTTCCTTCAGCTGGTATATAGCCCTCTGCCTTTTCATCTTGTCTATCTTTCTGTGAATGTGGTTTTTTTTCCACAGGCTGCAGGATTGTAGTTCTTCTTGCTTCTCTGTTTTGAAGTTTGTTGACCATGTTTGAATCGCAGGACAAAGGCAGCTGCCATGTTCAAGTCCAGCACCCTGAAATCTAGGGGCTCCCTCAGTTGTGGGGTGTGGCTGTGGATTTCTGTTTGACCCGACCTTGATGCTGGTAGCTGGGCCCTTGGCGCTGTTATTCTTGCCTGGGGCCAAGATGGAGGTCAGACTCAGGGCTTTAGTGCATCCCTTCTAATTCACTCTCAAAAAGAAAGAGAATACTCATCCCAAAGCACTACTGAGTGATGCGTACAATAATAATGAATGTTTGCCAGGAGCTGACCACATCCTCGTTAGCACCTGACCTTTCTCTGAGTTCTTTCATTTGACTATCAGCCTCACAAGGTGGGCACTGTTACTGTTTCTGATGGGAGGGGGTGCAGAGCTGAGGCAGAAGGTCAATGACACAGTGCCAAGGTCATCATGTCCCCCAGCAGACAGTTCAGTCCCCAAAGTTCCTCTTCTGCTACCAGCTACCCCATTTCTGCTCATACCTCATCCCCTCACAAGAGGGTTAGTATTCTCCCCTGTTCAGCTTGCAGGGAGAGACTGTCCAGAAGAATAAAAGGCACTTTGTTGGGCTACCCCCTTCTCAGAAGGCTCTGGGGTATAAAGCACCACCTTTATTGAAGATGGACTCAAGGGACTAAGAAAAATAAGAGATCCCTTGCTGTCTTGCTTGTTTTCATTCAGGATCAGGTGGAACTTAGCAGGGCAGATTTTAGAGCCCCCAGGTGGCTTCATTACACAGATGGCTGTGGGAGGGGACAGGCTTTGGGCTCAAGCATGCTTACCTAAAGGTGTTACAAGTCCCTCTCTCCCAGGGTCCTGAGAAGGGCAGGGGTCTGGGGGAAGGAGGTGGTGGTCATTCAGGGCTCCTGCTGCAGGAAGGCCCCTGACGAGGGTCCAGCCTGTATGTAGGAAGGAAGTTGCTGCCTGCAGAACTTGATAGAAAGTGCCAGAAAAGCCCTGCGACTGCTGAATTTGACTACCTACCTGTCCTGGTGAAAGTCTTACCCACAGTTGCTTAAGGCAGTTTTCCCTAAATGGGTCCACATCCCAGAGATGCTACTAGGGGCAGGTCAGGTGTGCATACAAACACCCTTGGGACAGGTGGGCAGCAACCAACAAGATTATTTACAGCCTCAGAGATTAAGGATGCAGTACTTGCCACACCTCTTTGTCCACATAACCCTTTGTTTTTTCTAGGTGCTTCTTGGGGACCAGTCTTCTGCAGGATCCACTGTGGGAAATGCAAGGTAAGGTCCTCGTTAGCGCATTTACCTGGGAGAGGAAACATACTGACCCGTTTGTCCACTGTCTTCTATTACATCGGCAAAGACTACTGACATCCTGGCTCCTGCAGAGTGTGCTCTGTGTGGATGGAAACTCACCACCTCCTCCGCTTATCTTATCTCTGAGCATCCGAGGTCAGGGACCACTGGACTCGCTGCACCTTCCAGGGCCTGCAGGAAGATGAGGCTGAAGGCAGGGTGGCTGCATGTTACAAAAGCCACTAGAAATGTGGGGATTGCAGGCCACTGGGTGAATAGCATCGAGGCCACTCCACCCGTCTCTCCGGGGCACAGGCTGCATGGGTGGAGAGGAGGCAGCAGAAAGGCCCTGAGACCAACTCCAGCCCTTCTGCCATGTTGCTTCTGTCAGGGCGTGAGTCCAGGCTCAGCAACCCTGCCCAGCACTCACCTTGAGAAGGGTCTTCTCTCCTTGGTGACCAGGCAGCCAGCCTGGATCACATTACCAATATGGGCCACAGCCTCCCTCTGTGGAAACACTTCTCTTCATAGAAAAACTGCAGGTCCCTGGCCCAGGTGAAGTGCCCCAGCACTGAGAGCCTGCCCAGGTCACCTGATCCAGGGAATGCCAGTCCCATTTCAGACAGGTATTTTGATAGGCATTTCTTAAGTGTTTCTGGTGTTTCTGGCCCTGTGTGTGGTGCTCTGAGTCAGGGAACTGTCCTCAAGGAGCCTACAACCCAATTCTGGGCAGTGAGTTTGCTGGTTCAACTGCAATCATTTAATCAGCGACAAGTCAACACTGGGTGAGGGAGGGAGGATGGGGCAGTCACCAAGTGAACAATGAAACAGCAAGGGGGCCACGGTGGATCCAGGCTCAGGGGGGTGCTTAAAAATAGGAAATTATGAACACAAAATTAAGTATGAAAATGAATATTTATTTTTGAATCAGAAAATTGCAGCAAATTAAAAATTATAAAAGGCTGGCAAATACCACAAACATCACAACATTCATAAAAATAACATTTTTACTAATTAGCTGCTTGGCAGACTGTGGGTAGCAAACACGTGAATGGATTGCATAACCTCTGATCATAATTTTTTACAGACAGAATTTAAAGCTAATTCAGTATTTGAAAGATAATTGAAAAGATAACTCAGTCTTTCCTTTAATACAGTCAATTCTTCAGTATGGTTGATATTCTAGAAGTTTCTTTCACCTTCAAAACTAGTTACCAGTATATCATATAAATTTTCAGGATTATTGTCAGATTTGGGAAAAACCTTATTAGGTATTCTTTTGTTGATGAGCTGTAAGATTTGGGGGTATTTCCAGTTTTCTTATGTGGTGACTAAACATCTGTTTGAATCAATGATACTCATCAACCAGGCTGTTCGTGATGTCCTAGTTGCTGTCATGTACTATGAGCTGTAGGGTGGGTCCTGCTGCTTTGTCATGACACTCCATGAGTTGATTTGGTGGGCCACAGAGGGATTCCTAGAAGTTATTCCTACACCGAGATGCTGGCACTAACTAAACTCTATATAGAAGTAGCTGCAAACCATATCAACATATCCCATTAAACCCAAACTAAATGCATCTCTAGCCCAACCTACCCTAAATCAGATTCTCTGAATGCCCAGTCACACCAGCACCATCCAACACAAGGGGAAGTGTCAGGGAGGGCAAGTCAGAACGGGAATAGACCACTTCCTAACAAATTGCTGCCCAAATATCTTACATTTGCAAATATTACAAAGATATGTGATACATTGTTAGGGTTCTTCCCAGGGCCTTGGGTGCAGGGGTGGTCATGCAGCTGAGAAGCCCTGAGTTGAGTCACAAGCTCCATGGTAAATCTGACCCCTACCAGGAGTAAAACAGGCCAAAGAAGGGGTCAGTGGCCAAGGAGGACAGGGAGGCATCTTGCCAGGATTTTCAAGATAGGAAACCAGGTACCCATTCTAGGAACCTTCTCAGAAGTAAACCACGGCGGGGCCCATCTTCTTATCAGCCGAGGCAAACTGTCTAGAGAGCTGGTCACCCAGAGAGTTTGAGAAGAGGCCCTAGGAGGAATGTGGGTGTAGGGAATGATTACAGGGGGTTGAAGGATGTTTCCTTCCCTCCTCAGACAAACAAGCTGGTATGATTTTTAGCCATCAGAAAAGGTCTGTCTGATTTTTTGGCCATCTAAAAATGTTCCCTCACCACCTCACTCCCTTAAATCCATTTACCAAAGGCCCAAACCCCTTGGTTTCACTTTTAGAGGAACAGCTAGCAAAGTAAATTCCTTGCTGCCCAGAAGAGAATATGCAAGGATTTTATCCTCCACTCTTAGGAATGCCTCTGGAAAGTTTTGGAGAGCTAAGGGAGGTAAGAGAATACAAGAGCCCTGGACAAGTCGAGGGAGGGGGGAGGGGGCTGTGGAAGGTAAGGGGCACAGGAGGAGGTAGGAATGGGTCCCAAAGAGAAAGTCTGCCTTCTTCCCAATTTTCCACCACCCCTCTTGGTGGGCCCTGCCCACTTTTGGAATTTGGTTCTGCAAAAGAGTGGTGATCTTTCTTTCACTGTTTATGACAAAGCACTGCCAGTGAATTTGGTTTTCAAAACTGTAATTCATACAGCAGTTAATGTGTGAACCTGTAGTTCATTCATTTTCATAGCTGTATAGTATTCCAACACCTTTATAGAGGGAGTTTGTGAAGAGGCACTAGGTATTCTTTTATTACATTTACTTCTAATAAAAGGGTTATAATAAAGAATTTGGCGGGTCTTTATTCCCAGTTCCTGGGAGGGAGACTCTAAACCCTTTGGAATTTCCTGAGTAATAGGAATGTCTTTGTGATTCATGGTGGACCCCTAGACATATTCAGGATGGGTCTAGACCAAAAGACCCACCAGATGATTAGAGGATTATGGGGCTGGAGATTGGGTTCATTCAGGTGGTCAATGATCCAATCAACCACACCCCAGTAATGAAACCACAATGAAAACTCTGGACACTGAAGCTTGAGTGAGTGTCCCTGGTTGCTGATACACATCCGTTTGCCAAGAGGGTGGCCAAGGAGCTTCACGTCTGGACCCCTCCTAGACCTCGCCCTATGGGTCTCATCTTGTGGCTGGCTGTGATCTGTGTCCTTTATAATAACACTGTAGTTTTAAGTATAGGGTTTTCCTGAGTTTTGTGAATTGTTCAAGTGAGGGGGTGTGGGAATCCCCAAATTTGTAGCCAGTTGATCAGATATGCAAGTGGCCTGGGAAACCCTGAGTGTGTGGTTGATGACTGCAGTAAGGGCAGTCCTGTGGCGGGGAGTGCCCTTAACCTGTGAAGTTTGTCCTAACTAAGGGTAAGAACTGAATTGCCAAATTACCAAATATTTTTGGATTGCTATTATAAATGGTATATTATTTAAGATTATGTTTTCTGCTTTCAGCTGGTGTGTAGAAATGAAGTTGCCTTTTGTATATTGATCTTATATTCAGCAACAAAAAGACTAAAGTCTTTTTATTAGATCTATTGATTTGGCTGTAGATTGAGGTTTTATTTAGACAGTCAAATCATCTGTGAATAATAACAGTTTTGCCTTATTTTGTTTGCCAGGACTAGTGCAATCTTAGCATGTTCCTAGATTTTTGTTTTTTATTGTTTTGTTTTGGCAACACTGTTTGGCTTATGGGATCATAGTTCCCGACCAGGGATTGAACCTGGGCCCTTGGCAGTGAAAGTGCCGAGTCCTAACCCCTGGACCGCCAGGGAATTCCCCAACATGTTCCTTGTTTTTAAAAAAGGCTTTTATAAAAAGAAACAAAATTGAGTTATTTGTAGTGAGGTGGATGGACCTAGAGTTTGTCATAAAGAGTGAAGTAAGTCAGAAAGAGAAAAACAAATACCGTATGCTAACACATATATGTGGAATCTAAAAAAAAAAAAGGTTCTGAAGAAGCTAGGGGCAGGACAGGAATAAAGATGCAGACATAGAGAATGGACTTGAGGACACGGGGAGTGGGAAGGGTAAGCTGGGACGAAGTGAGAGAGTGGCATGGACATATGTACACTACCAAATGTAAAATAGCTAGTGGGAAGCAGCCGCATAGCACAGGGAAATCACTCAGTGCTTTGTGACCACCTAGAGGGGTGGGATAGGGAGGGAGGGAGGGGATATGGGGATATATGTATATGTACAGCTGATTCACTTTGTTATACAGCAGAAACTAACAAAACATTGTAAAGCAATTATACTCCGATAAAGATGTTAAAAAAATGAGAAAAAAAATTATTGATAGGCTTAAATAAATAAATAAGGCCTTTAACATTTCACTGTTAAGTATAACATTTTTGAAGATTTTTGGTAGAAACCATTTTTTAGATGGTTTAGGAAAAAACCATCTAAGCATTTAGGAAATGCTTTTATCCCTAGTTGGTATGAGTTTTTACTGAATTTTTTTTTTTTTTTTTCACGGTACGCGGGCCTCTCACTGTTGTGGCCTCTCCCGTTGCAGAGCACAGGCTCCGGACGCGCAGTCTCAGCGGCCACGGCTCACGGGCGCAGCCGCTCCGCGGCATGTGGGATCTTCCCGGACCGGGGCACGAACCTGTGTCCCCTGCATCGGCAGGCGGACTCTCAACCACTGCGCCACCAGGGAAGCCCTGGTATGAGTTTTTATTATTCACAGATATTGAATAGATATTGAATTTTCCAGAATGTTTTTCTGCATCTATTGAGATGATCATGTGGTCTCTTGTTTTCTTTTCCTCCTTTAATTTGTTTCTGGTTTTGTTAGCAAGCTTTTAATGTAGCAGAATATTTCCTCTTTTTCTACTCTCTATAAGAGCTGATAAGACTTATATGCATGTTATTTAAGTTTGGTTGAACTTGCCTGTAAACTACAGGGCCTGAGGTTTTCGTTGTGAGATTTTTAACTACTGATTCAGTTTCTTCAATGATTATTGCATTATTGAGGTGTTCTACTTCTTTTTGAGTCAAATTTGATAAAATTATATGTTTATTTATTAAATAATTATATGAAATGAATAAATTCTTAGAAAAATATAAGTATATATTTATTTAATAAGTGAACATTTATGAGCATAGGGTTCATAGTATTCTCTTAGTTTTGAATCTGTTGCATCTGTGGTTACGTTCTTTGCTATTTTAGGGCTGTTGGGATAGTCTGATCCTAGAGGCCACTCGCCTCTCTGTGGAAGGCTGACACTGAAGCCTGCGACTTCCTGCCCGATTTGATTTGATTTCATGTTGATCAAAGATGTACCACATATAGCAGTGTTTGGGGGCATGACCCAATAATATAACCTAGGCCCTGACTGGGTTTCTTCCTTCCTTCCTTCAGGAGAATGAAAACCATGATCAGCTGTCATTTTGATTCCCAGAGGGAAAGAGTATTATTGTCTTTTAAGAGCTCATTTGTGTGGTCTTACTATGGTTGAGTACTTTTTAGAGTGACAGAGGAATATGGGTGATCTCCTCTAACTGAGTTAAGAAGGCGTCACAAGTCCATCCCTTAAGGCAGCTCTGAGAAACTGCTCACTGGGCAGGGCCCATGAACCCCTGTACCTGCAGGTTGTCTGGGGCCTCATGTTGAGCATTTAGGACTCAGACTCAGCTGATAGGAATGACTCGGGCCAGTGAAACTTCCAAGCTGCTCAGGAGACCTTGAAAACTCTCTAGATGGCTGAGAATGCTCTGTACTTGTTGGGCCCAAGGGCCAGAGGTGACCAATATCATTCTGCTTCCTTCTATTCCCCTGTGTGGATGAAGGGACAGCCTACCTCCTTTCTCCTCCCCATTTAGATACTTTGGTGCACAGTTAGAACCCTCAGAGGCTGTGGATCTGATCTTCTGACTCTTCCTCTGAAAGAGATGTTATAGGTCATTTCAATCAAGCCTCTCATTTTGCAGAAGAGGAACTCCTGCCCATCACCATTACCAACAACAGCCATGATTACTAAGCCCTTACTAGATGCCTGCCAAGTACTGTATCCATACTTTACATAAAGAACTTCAATGAATACTTCACCAGAGTCTCGTTAAATCATTAATACAGCAACTATCTACTGAGCTGCTATGTTCCAGCTACTTTTTCTGAGCGCTGGGACAGAGCAGTGAACACAGCAGATAAGTTCCCACCTCTGCTGTCCACATGCTACTCCTGTAGAGGAGGTGTTTTTCTTCCTATTTTACAGATAAGTAAGGCTTAGAAAAAGATAAGGCGACCCAGCTAGTTAAGTGGCGAAGCTGTGAATAAGCCAGGTCTTGTTTTGAACAGCTTTGCTCTCCATTAGCAATTCTCAAACTGAAGCAGGCATGAGAATCACCTGGAGGGCTTGTTAAACTCAGAGCCCTGGCTCCACCCCCAGGGAGTTTCTGATTCAGAGTCTGGAGCAGGGCCAGAGGCTGCGCTAAAAAGTTCCCAGGTGATGCTGATGCTATGGGTCTAGGAGCCGCACTTGGAGGAATCACTGCTCCGTATACAGAACCAGGACTCTGAGTTCCTCGCTGCTTCTTTCACACCCCACTTCTTTTTCTCCTCACCGTGTTTCTCCTCGCAAGGGGCCCCATACCAGGCTGACTGCCCGCACGTTCCCAGGACCTCAACCCCACTGCTGCCAGCCAGCGCTGGTGTGCGCTGCCATCATCATCTGTGTCTATGTGGATAATTACCCTAATTAAACATGTTCTCACACTCCAAGTAAACAAGTTATGCTGGGAAAAAGGGCTGTTCCTGCACCTGATTTCTCAGGCTGTGTTATGGGCAACACACACACAACTCGCGCCTGCGAACGCTGGCTGCTTTGGCCCTGAGTCGGTTGAGAAGGAAAGTCTCTGGATCCAGAAAAGACCCCGGATTGGAACCTCATAATCTTTCAGGGTATATGGTTAGGCCACTTGAGATGCCTGTCCTCTTGTTCTCTGTACATCCCCTGCTCCACTCACATGACTATCCAATGCTCTTAATTATAGGGCTTAATTAGCCCCTGGTAACCAATGAGGACATCAATTCTCCCTATAAACAGTAGCCTCCTTCTCCCGCAAGCAGTGGATGTTGCTGTTACGTCCTGCCTGCCGCACGCGATGGTATGTAGCTCCAGGACCCTTTGTCTCTGACTTTTAAGATTCCCCTGTCTCTTTCGTAAGACATCGTAAGATCGATGTCTCTGTTGCTGTCTCTGGGCTCTTTCTTTGGTCTCGAAGCTGGGCAACTATTATACAAAGCTTGCAGCCCTGCAGGGTGCAGCCCAACACAGGGTGAGTGCGGCCGAGTCCTGTTTTCTCAAATCTGCAGTTTCTGCAGAATGATTCTCGTGTCTCTCCAGGGAAGCCCACACTGTCCTCAAGCAGCCCCTGTGGTTGGACGTTGGGGTTCAATGCCAGGGAGCACTATCTCATGCTGTTCTCCTGGCTCTCAAGTGTCCAAGCCTCATCCCGACTCGTGGTCAGGACCTCATGGTCTGTTCTCTCCACACTCGTCTGCTCGGTGGGTCCCCAAGGCCAGGAGAAGTTTTAGAGGCCCTTAGGACTGATCTATCTCGGTGCTCCTTTCCTGTATGTCATTCAAATAAAATCCACACAAACTATAGAATAAGTGTAAGGAAGCCTGTTTTAGGCTGAATTGTGTCCTCCAAAATTCGTATCTGGAAGTCCTAAGCCCCAGTACCTCAGAATGTGACCTTATTTGGAAATAGGGTCATTGCAGATGTAACTACTTAAGATGAGGTCATTGGGGTGGGTCTTAATCCAGGATGGCTGGTGTCTTTAGAAAAAGGAGAAATTTGGACACAGACATGCATGCTAGGAGAAGAGGAAGGCAGACATCAGGGTGACGCTTCCACAAGCCAAGGAACGCCAAAGATTGCCGGCAAACCCCCAGCAGCTAGAGGAGAGGCCCGGGACAGATTCTCCCTCACAGCCCTCAGAAGAAACCAGACCTGGCGTCTCCTCGGTCTTGGACTTCCAGCCTCCGGAACTGGGAGACATTAGATTTCTGTTGTCCAAGTCAGTCCGTTTGTGGTGCTTTGTTACAGCAGGTCTAGCAAACTAGTACAATGTCCGACAAGGGTCTAATTTTCTTCCCACACTGATTACTTTGATTTTTTTTTTGTTCTTGTTAATAGCAAAAATCAAATTCCTTACAAATCCTTTTGGGTGTTTCTGTTCTGCTGGGGCCCTGACTCTTGGGTACAGTGCACTGAAATATCTTTGGGTTTTCTTAGCAGGAGGACCTGGCTCTGGCCTCATCCAGTGCAACCTGCACTGCCCTGCCAGACAAAGATTTCTCAGGTGCTGGGTATCTGTGTGGAGAGCGTGAGCTTGGGTGCAAACCCTGGGCCAGCAAACTTACTTGCTGGTGACTCGCAGTAGCTTTCTTAAGCCCTCTGAGCCTCAGATTCCTCATCTGCAAAACAGAGGTAATACTTTCCAAGGTCGCTGTCAGGGCCCAATGGGAACATACGAGAAGCACCGACTTCTGAACAGATGCTCCTCTGCCCTCCCTTTCTCAGTCTCTGTGTTGATAGAGACTTCAAGAGTTCTTTCGCTTGTTGTGTTATCGCTAAACCCACCAGCCTGCGCCCTCTGGTTCTTCCTGCCCTGCCTGCTCTCCCAGGCTTCTCCCGCTTCTCCCGCCGGGGTCACGCTCTGCTGTGGATGAGATGCCCACCGCCTCTGCTCTTGCAGTAGCCCTCGCCTGGAATGGCTCTTCCCTCATTCCTATTTAGATCCTGACAACCCACAAGGCTCACCCCACGCCCCACCTCCTCAGGACGTCCTCTCTGATCCCTTCAGCTCCAAATGACCTCTAACTTAGAGGAAACATGGGCCAGAAAGGGAAGCAGAGAAAGGAAAGTTTTCAACAAAGGATCTCATCTGTGTCACTCATTCCACACCGACTAGATGTCACCTTGTCTGATTTGCTAAGATTTTAGTCTATCTCCTGTCTTTCCCGTTGGATCACTGGCTCCCAACAGGCAGGGAGCAGCAGTCATCATCAACACTGCTATTTATCAAGCACTTACCATTCAGGCTGATTTCTTAGAGTGGCCAGGTGAAGGAGAAGTAGTATAATTTCCTTCTTAAGATACCCAGCGCAGATTTTCGACATTCAGCAAGTGTCTGCTGGTGGCAGCAGCGGAGACGTGTTAATGACTAACCTCTGGCTGTCACTCTCACACTCTTTCTTCCTCTCAGGGTGGTGTGGGTGCAGAGTGACAAAGCGAGCAGGGCCAGATCTTCCTGGGTGAATTAGTGGCCACCAATATGGTGTCGCGGAAGCCCAGTCTATGCAGATAACTCTCCCGGGGGCCTGTCGTGGGGCCTGCTATTCCCACCTTCAGATAAATGACATGGGGTGATATTCTGGTGTGTAAGAGGCCACTTGTTAAAATGCAGAAAGATACCTGTCATTCATTTGACAAGTATTACATGTTCACAGCTGGGGAGACACATACAGACATGAGCTGGTGTTAAGGACTTTACTACGTGCTTTGCTGGGGAGAGAGGACACCACGTGAGGTAAGCTTTGTTAGTGGAGTATCGTTGAAGAGTTTGCCAGGTGTCTCCCAGCGGGACTCTGAGGGAACAGGACACCAGAGGTGCAGAGGAGGGACATGTTTGGCCCATGAGACAGCGATTGCAGAGGGCATCAATGGCCCTGGGTGGCCTGAGGACCCTGCGTACATGCGTGGTGGGTGGAGGGAGAGTAAGTAGAGAGTGGAAGCTGAGAACTTTCCATCTAAGGTCGGTGGCTGAGCCCACCTGGGGCAGCCCTCAGGGAACCTGCATCCCAGAGGACTGGGACATCCCTGGGGGAAGTCATTCTGGCCAGCTGAGATTTCCAGAGAGCAGAAAGTTTGCCCTGTGTGCACAAAGCCCCATGATGTTCTTTCGATTTTAATAGTTTTGGATAGAAATGTTCCCAAAATATTTAGGGCAACATTTTCAGTAGCTTCACAGTTTTTTCTCTTTCTTCAATTTTTTTTCTAGGCAGCAGGACCTTTTGATATTCCCCATCCGAAGTCTCTTGCAGACAAATACTGAGCACTCCTCATTGAATCAGAGGTGGGAAGTCACAGCCCTGAAAGGGGGCCACCCCGTGCATCCCTGCAGCAGCCCCTGGGCAGAACCCTGGGGGCTCCAAGGAACACAATCTGTGAAAGCATCTGTGGTGGAAACAGCATTGGACCACAAGTCAGAAGTCCTGGAGGAAAGCCCAGCTCTACCACGCACAAGTCACGTGAGCCTAGACCAGCCTCTTGGTCAAGCTAAGCCTTCATTTCCTCATCTGTCAAATGGGAGACGATAGCATGAGCCCTAGCCTTTACCCCAGGATTATCATAGGAATTAAATGATAATCAAATATGTGGAAAGAATTTGCACACTTGAAAGTGCCTCCCTCCCAAGGTTCTATTGTCCTTCAAGTTAAACACACCACTGGCTGCTTAAAATACACTGAATGTGATTGAACATCCTTCGGCAGGTTCAAGAATTTGAACGTCGTGATTCTGAGCCGTCACACACAGCAGCTCTCAGAAATCAGAGGCAGAAACTCTTTTCGTGAGCCTGATGGCTGTGACTCCTAGTTAATCCTCATGTCTGTCTTTCTATTTTTTTTCTGTCTCCTTCCTTGTCAGACTACCGACTGTCACTTCTCTCTGCTCTTCGGGTGCCTGTCTCGTCCCTAGTTTGCTGCCTCTTATCCATTGTGGACTTGACAACTGGATAATGAAGTTTATGAGAACTGTGCATAAAGCGAACAGGCTCAGGTAAAATGTATAATAAACCTCGTGCACGGGCTATACGCCATCTGTTCGGCAGTTAAAGATCTTTTAGCTTCCGTCTTGCCTATGCCTCAGATGAATGAGGCAAATGAATGAGGCAAAACAGAGGGACTGCCGTCCTCAGTCATCATTTCAAAACTTGTGCTGGGCTTGGGAGCCACCAGCCAACCCTCACGCGTGCTCGCCCACTGCAGGACCCACAGGAGGCTGCCGGGTCAAAGCCGCGCTGACAGAAACAGGTGTCTTTGTGCCAAGTTCTCTGACCCCAGGTTCTGGCTGCCTTTGGGCCTTTGGTTTTCTTTCCTCCCACATGCCCTGCTCTGTTCCACCAAGTAAGAAGAACTCACATTTCCTGAGGGTTCCCTCCCTGCCAGGCCTGGTGCCGAGCACTTTGCCTTCTTTAGCTCAATCCATCCTTAACACAACCTGAGAAAAACAGATGCTATTCTTTCTTTCTTACAGGTAAGAAAACTGAGCTTAGAGAGGATGGATAGCTTGCTCGAGGTCACACAGTTTTTCAGAAATAGAATCAGGGCTGGAACCCTGACTGCTATGCTCCAGAGTTCCTTCTCCTGGGCTCTCAACAGTGAATCCCAGGCCCTGCTGCATCCTGGGTGTCCGGATTCTCTCCTACAAAAGGTGAGTGGTCTGCACCAGAAACCTCCATTTAGTCTGTGGAGAACAATGAAAGATGTCCTCTGGAGGGCAGAGGGGGGCCCCCCCAGGACTGGGGGAGGCCCTGTACTGAGGCTCTGGGTGGGAAGACCCAAGACCTAGGCAACAGTCAGGTGGTGTGATTTCTGGAGCAGCAGGGAAGTTGCTTGAAAAATGCTGCCTCCACCTGCTGGCTGATGGCTGAAAATTCCTTTCCCTGGGATTCAACCTTTCCTTTCACAGTCAAGAGTAAAACTTACTTTGTCCCAGCTTACCCTTCCCCCTCTCCGTGTCCTCAAGTCCATTCTCTACGTCTGTGTCTTTATTCCTGTCCTGCCCCTAGGTTCTTCAGAACCTTTTTTTTTTTTAAGATTCCATATATATGTGTTAGCATATGGTATTTGTCCTTCTCTCTCTGACCCACTTCACTCTGTATGACAGTCTCTAGGTCCATCCACCTCACTACAAATAACTCAATTTCGTTTCTTTTTATGGCTGAGTAATATTCCATTGTACATATGTGTCACATCTTCTTTGGGATGAAGTGAGAGAGTGGCATGGACATATATACACTACCAAATGTAAAATAGATAGCTAGTGGGAAGCAGCCACATAGCACAGGGAGACCAGCTCAGTGCTTTGTGTCCACCCAGAGGGGTAAGATGGGGAGGGTGAGAGGGAGATGCCAGAGGGAGGAGATATGGGGATATATGTATATGTATAGCTGATTCACTTTGTTATACAGCAGAAACTAACACACCATTGTAAAGCAATTATACTCCAATAAAGATGTTAAAGGGCTTCCCTGGTGGCGCAGTGGTTGAGGGTCCGCCTGCCGATGCAGGGGACACGGGTTCGTGCCCCGGTCCGGGAAGATCCCACATGCCGCGGACCAGCTGGGCCCGTGAGCCATGGCCGCTGAGCCTGCGCGTCCGGAGCCTGTGCTCCGCGACGGGAGAGGCCACAGCAGTGAGAGGCCCACGTACCGCAAAAAAAAAAAAAAAAAGAGTAAAACTTAAAATATAAACATCTCCTGGCTCTGTGGCCATATTTTAACCTTCATACTAAAGTGTAAATGATTGATACCAGCTTCCCTTTTTAAGATCCATGGAGGGTTTTTGTTGTTTTTGTTTTTCTTGTTTGCGGTACGCGGGCCTCTCACTGCTGTGGCCTCTCCCGCTGCGGAGCAGAGGCTCCGGATGCGCAGGCTCAGTAGCTGTGGCTCACGGGTCCAGCCGCTCCGCGGCGTGTGGGATCCTTCCGGACCGGGGCACGAACCCGCGTCCCCTGCATCGGCAGAAGGACTCTCAACCACTGCGCCACCAGGGAAGCCCCATGGGGGGTTTTGAGAAAAGGAGGAAGCACCCAGTGGTGCTCCTGTGGATGTAAGGAAGGATGGGAAAGGAGATGGGGGATGGGAAACTGAGGAGGGAAGCTCTAATGTGAGCAAAGGGAGGCAGAGAGAGGAGACTAAGAGATACAGATTCTACCAGCTCGGCAGTTTTGGCTAAAACTAGTCCTGGCTCTAGACACTCTCACTCTCTTAAACCGTCGGAGGTGCTCTCTGTACAAAGGTACATGGGACAAGAGCCTATTGAAAACCTTGAAGTAAAACCTGAGAGTGATAAAAACCTATTTTGCAACGAAATTATCCAGGCGCTTTTTTTTTTTTTTTTTTTTTTTAATGCTCTGATTTTAGGATGATTGGTTTTGGAAAAGTGCTTCTACTTGAACGCCACATGGGCATTTAAATGACAACGTGTGGGTATGTAGGAAGTCCCCGATATCAGCGGTCCCCAACCTTTCTGGCACCAGGGACCAGTTTCGTGGAAGACAATTTTTCCACGGACCGGGGGGCGGAGGCGGGGAGAGGGGGGTGTTGGTTCAGGCAGTAATGCGAGTGACGGGAAGCGGCAGATGAAGCTTCCCTCGCTAACCGGCTACTCACCTCCTGCTGTGCGGCCCAGTTCCTAACAGGCCCCGGACCGCTATCGGTCTGCGGCCCGCGGTCTGGGGATTGGGGACACCTGCCATATATACATAGAGTAGGCTCTTACACAGACTGTGCCCCAGCATTTAAGTTCAGTAGCACAGACCTCCATCAGAAAGCAGAAAATGTTAAATTTCAACTGACCACGAATCCTTTCTTTATAGAGTTAAGTCCAATTCTTGCTCCTTCCGTATCTCTCGTGCTCTGCCCTTCCTGGAGATGCTTTGCCTTCCCGGCAGACTCACTTCTGGAGCTTTCATTCTGCTGTCTTGCAGGACAGATTTTTATTTTATTTTTTAATTGCAAAGTGGTACAGGTTCACTTAAAAAAAAATTTCATCCATCAAAGAAATAATCCTTAAAGTTATTCCTTGATTCTCAGGGTACCCCACACCCTAAAGGGAATCGCAATTTAGCATAAGTCCTGTTTTTTCCTTTCCTCTCTCCATCCACACACACATAGACTTTCTTTCCAAAAATGAAATAATTCTGTTATACTTTACCTTAACCTGCTTTCTTCACCTCAGTTACAGACGACTTCTCGTTAGGATGAAAAGAGCTTTTTAAATGATTATACAGTGAGTACAGAATCCCTTTGTCGTTTATAATCTCTGTTCAAAGCCCTTACATTTTTGTTCCAAATGCCTTGTTCTCTGTGGGGATTTGGGTGCTCTGAAATATGTCAGCCTAGGTTAACTCACTGTGTCACGCTGTTGTTGGCAGCAAGATGCTCTTCCAAAAGGAAATGAGTATAACTTACCTATCAACTCTCACCTGGATCTGAATAAGTAGGAGTGGGGGTGGGTTAGGAATGTGAGAGCCCAACCTGAACAGTTATCACTTTAAAATAGGGGGACAGCTACCACTTTCCTTTTCTACCGTCTATTACGAAGAGGCCCTGGAGAGAAGCAAGGTCAGAGGGGCTGGCCGCAGAGGCCAACGTAATGACCTGAAACAGCCAAAGCAGGTGAAGCAGAAGAGCTAGCTTGGGAGACATGAGCCTTCTGGGCTAACTCAGGCCCCGCACCCCTCCTTTCTGGGCTGTCCCTGTCCAGGCTTTGTGGAGAAGGCTAGGGGGGCAGAGTCTAAGGTGGATTTGCCAGGGACTTCACATCCATCCTGCTTGCTTCCTTGATCTCACTGCTCTGAATCTGTGACCTCAGTCCTGACTCTGTTCCTCTCTCCTCCAATCAGCCAGAGGGGAGCTGAAAAAAGCAGTATCCCTTTCTTGGATGGCCCTGGGCACCTATGCCCCTAAATAACAGAGACAGATTTCAGGAAAGTCTCATTGCATAGAGCAGACGTGTCCCTGAAAACTTGGGCCCATGCTGGATGGAGGAAGATCTCCATCAGCTTAACATGTACAAGCTTAAAGGGAAGTACATTTGCAAAATGGACTTTGGGTTTGTAATGTGAACAAACACACCTTATTTAGCTCTCCAACAAGCACAGAGTTGGGCAGTTTGGTTTGCTTAAACCAGGAGCCACTTCTGAGAAGAAAATCCATTGTTCAAGAAGGAAGCAGAATGTTGCAAAGAATATGGTGTAGACAAAGTTCCGGTGCTCCTGAGGGGGCGGTTTGGTGTTCTGGCTAAATGAGGGTTAAGCAGAAAAGGCTTTTTGTTTCAACCCCTGCGGCTGGAAATACCTCTGAAATGTCCCCATTCGATTTCCTGCCTTGGTGCATAGCACCCAGGGAACAGAATTCAATTTTTGATGTGACTGAATGACTTTCTTCGCTTCCGGGACTTTCTGAATTTTAGTTCATTATGGTGCCAGGCACCAGAGAGAAGCATAGAGAACGTGGAAGACATCTGGCATTTGGTCCACAGACTTCAGAACCGAATTGAAGTGAAAATCCAAAGAACAACGGAATTCTTGATGCGACTTGTATTTATTTTGATGTCATTTGTTTGCTCCTTAGGGCCAAATCTAGACTTTACTATCAGGCAAGTCACTTTCTGGGGGGTCCTTTCTGGGTAGTGAGATGAGTTGATATCTAGGCTCTAACGTGGCCCTCACATTCTGTGTCCCTGAGAACCAGGCCGCTCTGGTTACTTGAGCGTTCCCGTTGATTGCTATTTTGCTAACAGCCGCCTGCCCCAAGCTCATCAGGAAACTCATCGAGCGCGGACATGCTGGCTCCCGCGGCAGGACGCGCTGTGAAGGCAGCAGACTTACATCACTGTGACAACAGAGCCCTCCAGGGGAGCTGGACACGCCGAGGGTCATAATCTGGCACCACTCGAGAAGATGAGAGTCTTTAAACCTGGCTGTTTCTCCCAAGCACAGTCTGAGGGTGATGTGAACAGAAATGGCCTTCCTGGCGGAGGCGGAGGTGCAGGGCAGAGACCCGACGATCAAAGATGAAGGCTGCTTTGATCTCGCACAGCCTTGCATCTAAAATCCTGGGGTCTCTGTCTTGCGATGGACTGAGGGGAAGGCCCTGGGACGTGAGTCCTTGACTGGCTTGATAATTAGCCTGGGGGTGGTGTTCTGTGGTCACCGTGCCTCGCAGGCATGCGTGCCACGCCCGCATCTCCGGTCTTGCCCACAGCAGCGTGCAGGATGCGGGTGTACTCTCTCTTTCATTTACAGAGAGGAGGCTGAGCCCCGCAGGGTGGGGTGACTTGCTCAAGGTCACACAGGTAATGCGTGGGAGGTAGGGCTGGAACCCAGGTCTCTGACGCCAGCCCCTTGGTCTTTCTTCCGGTCTTGGAAAAGATTCCACATTGCTTTAAATTCTGATCTTCTGCGCCCTCAGGAGGGAAGAAGTGCAGCCACTGTTCCCTTTCCCAGTCGGAGAAACCAAGGCACAGGGCAGGGATATTTGCTCCTGGTCACTTGCTGAGTTGGGAATGGAATGGAGCCTAGAAATCAGACTGCATCTCAGGCCAGGGTTTTGTTCCCAAACGAGCAACTTCTTTGGTCCCGTGCATTCGTGATGGTGTGTGGGCTGCCCGCTGCGAGTGTCCTGAGCAAGGAGGCTAGGCAGAGCATCCGCGAAGGCATGGGGGGAGGGGGAGGAGGAATGGCAGGTGAGAAGAGCCGGGCTGGGACCACCTCCTGGGAGCCGAGCCTACAAATGTGGCGCTGCCTGCCGGTCACCCCACACCCCACTCCTGGTCCTTTGGCCCCGATCCTGACAGGCCTGCCGAGAACCTCCTTCTTTATCCCTGCAGCAGCCTCCATCCTATTCAGCTTCATCCCAGGACATTCCTGAGGATGGTCTCTGGAGCCCCGGTGGGGTGCTCACCCAGGCCTACCTTCATCTGTACGCCTCAGGACAGACCTTCCTCCCTCCCGCGTGGCTGCTCTGAGGACAGTGGGAGCTGCTCTGAGCTGATCCAACCCACACCCGTGTGCTGCTGAGGGCAGAGGGTCCTGCCCACCACGCCTCGTCTCCTGCTCTCCTGAAGACAGAGGCCACCCCGAGGAATGAAGGGAGTCAGAGCTCTTCTTAGCCACAATAACAGAAGCCACTCAAAGGAGTTTAAGCAGAAAGTGAGGCTCCTCCAAGGGTATCTGATGGAGGTTAGGGGGAGGGTAACGTCCGCAAAGGACTGAAAACATTAACCGGAGAGGTCTCTCTCTCCAGCTTTCCGGACCCGACTTCCCTCTTCACGTGGCACCTTCCATCTGCACGTGTGGGCTGCTGTCTGCTCTGCTCTCAGACAAGAGCGACCACTATGCCTGACCCCCTTCCTGCTGGTCAGGGTGGGAGAGCGGATGGCGAGTCAGAGGCCTAAAGGGGGACCCCCAGAGAGAAAGGAGAAAATCCAACTATGGTTCTTCTGGAGCTGAGCCCCAGCTCCATGCAGCCCTGCATCCAGCTGTGCTGCCCACTCTCCTGCACTTCTGGAAGGGAGGGAACTTCTCCATCTGGGGCTGAAAGGGTTGTGTGGGTGAACTCTGGGACTGTTAAAACATCTAGTTTGCATAAGCTTCCCACTTTTAAATATAAACTCCATGAAGGCAGGAACCTTGTCGACAGTCTTGTGTTTTGGTTTTGTATCCCCAGCACCCTGACCATGGTTATCGTTCAAATATTTGTTGATTGAACATTTTTAATTTTGGGGTCTTTTTATTGAGGTATAGTTGATATACAACATTATATAAGTTACAGGTGTGCAACATAGTGATTAACAATTTTTAAAGATCGTACTCCATTTATAGTTATTATAAAATATTAGCTATATTCCCTATGCTGTATACTGTATCCTTGTAGTTTACTTTATACATAGTAATTTGTACCTCCTTAATACCCTACCTCTATCTTGCCCCTTCCCCTACTGGTAACCCCTAGTTTGTTCTCTATATTGGTGAATCTGTTTCTTTTTTGTTACATTCACTAGTTTGTTTTATTTTTTAGATTCCACATGTAAGTGATATCATACAGTTTTTGTCTTTCTCTGTCTGACGTATATCACTTAGCATAATACTCTCCAAATCTATTCATATTGTTGCAAATGGTGAAATTTCATTCTTTTTTATGGCTGAGTAGTATTCCAGAGTTATACCACATCTGCATTATCCATTCATCTGTTGATGGACACTTGGGTTGCTTCCATATCTTGGCTATTGTAAATAATGCTGCTATGAACAGTAGGGTGCATGTATCTTTTTGAATTAGTGTTTTCATTTTTTCCAGATATATAGCTAGGAGTGGGATTGCTGGGTCGTACAGTAGTTCTATCTTTAGTTATTTGAGAAGCTTCCATACCATTTTCCACAGTGACTGCACCAATTTACATTACCACCAACAGTGTATTGGATTCCCTTTTCTCCACATCTTCGCCAACATTTTTCATTTTTGTTCTTTTTGATAATAGCCATTCTGACAGGTGTGAGGTGATATCTCACTGTGGTTTTAATTTGCATTTCTCTGATGATTAATGATGTTGAGCATCTTTTCATGTGTCTGTCAGCCATTTGTATGTCTTCTCTGGAAAAATCTCTATTCAGGTCTTCTGCCCATTAAAACATTTTTTTTTTATGTTGAGTTGCATGAGCTGTTTATATATTTTGGATTTAACCCCTTATTGGTCATATCATTTGCAAATATTTTCTCCCATTCAGTAGGTTGTCTTTTCATTTTGTCTTTTCACAGTGGTTTCCTTTGCTGTGCAAAAGCTTTTAGGTTTAATTAGGTCCCACTTGTTTAGTTTTGCTTCTGTTTCCTTTGCCTTAGTAGACAGATCCAAAAAAATATGGCTACATTTATGTCAAAGTGTGTTTTGCTATGTTTTCTTCTAGCAGTTTTATAGTTTCTGGTCTTACATTCAGGTTTTTTAATAATTTTGAGTTTATTTCTGTAAATGGTGATAGAAAATGTTCTAATTTCGTTCTTTTGCATGTAGCTGTCCAGTTTTCCTGGTACTGCTTCTTGGAGAGACTGTCTCTTCTCATTGTATATTCTTGCCTCCTTTGTCATAGATTAATTGACCATAAGCGTGTGGGTCTATTTCTGGGCTCTCTATTCTGTTCCATTGATCTATGTGTCTGTTTTTGTGCCAATACCATAATGTTTTGACCACTGTAGCTTTGTAGTATAGTCTGAATCTAGGGCACATGATACCTCCAGCTATGTTCTTCTTTCTCAAGATTGTTTTGGCTATTCATGGGCTTTTGCGTTTCCATACAAATTTTAAAATTATTTGTCATATTTCTGTGGAAGATGCCATTGGTATTTTGATAGGGATTGTACTGAACCTGTAGATTGCTTTGGTTAGTATGGTCATTCTAACAATATTGATTCTTCCAGTCCAAGAATGCGGTATATCTTTCCATCTGTTTGAGTTATCTTCACTTTCTTCCATCAGTGTCTTACAGCTTTCTGAGTACAGTTCTTTTACCTCCTTAGGTAGGTTTACTCCTAGGTATTTTATTCTTATTGATGTGATGGTAAATGGGATTGTTTGCTTAAGTTCTTCTTCTGATAGTTTGTTGTTAGTATATAGAAATGCAACAGATTTCTGTATATTAATTTTGTATTCTGCAACTTGATTGAATTCATTGATGAGCTCTAGTAGTTTTCTGGTGGCATCTTTAGGATTTTCTATGTATAGTATCATGTCATCTGCAAACAGGGACAGTTTTACTTCTTCCTTTTCAACTTGGATTCCTTTTATTTCTTTTTCTTGTTTGATTGCTGTGGCTAGGACTTCCAATGCTATGTTGAATAAAAGTGGTGAAAGTGGTAATCCTTGTCTTGCTCCTGAACTTAGGCTTTTCACTATTGAGTATGATCTCAGCTGTGGGTTTTTCATATATGGCCTTTATTATGTTGAGGTAGGTTCCCTCTATACCCACTTTCTGGACAGTTTTTATCATAAATGGATGTTGAATTTTATCAAAAGCTTTTTCTACATCTATTGAGATGATCATATGGCTTTTACTGTTCAATTTGTTAATGTGGTATATCACATTGATTGATTTGCTGATATTTAAAAATCCTTGCACCCCTGAGATAAATCCCACTTGATCATGGTGTATGATCCTTTCTATGTATTGTTGGATTTGGTTTGCTAATATTTTGTTGAGGATTTTTGCATCTATGTTTATCAGTAATATTGGCCTATAATGTTCCTTTTTTTAAATTTTTATTTTAGTTTTGGCTGTGCTGGGTCTTTGTTTCTGTGCAAGGGCTTTCTCTAGTTGCGGCGAGCGGGGGGCCACTCTTCATCGCGGTGTGCGGGCCTTTCACTATTGCGGCCTCTCTTGTTGCGGAGCACAGGCTCCAGACGCGCAGGCTCAGTAGTTGTGGCTCACAGGCCTAGTTGCTCCGTGGCATGTGGGATCTTCCCAGACCAGGTCTCGAACCCGTGTCCCCTGCATTGGCAGGCAGATTCTCAACCACTGCGCCACCAGGGAAGCCCCTATAATGTTCCTTTTTGTGTGTGGTATCTTTGTCTGATTTTGGTATCAGGATGATGCAGGCCTTCTAGAATGAGTTTGGAAGCATTCCTCCCACTGCAAATTTCTGGAATAGTTTGAGAAGGATAGGTGGTAATTCTTCTCTAAATGTTTGGTAGAATTCACCTGTGAAGCCATCTGGTCCTAGACTTTTGTTTCCTGGGAGGTTTTTTTTTTTTTTTTTTCCCCACTGATTCAGTTTCATTACTGGTAATTGGTCTGTTCATATTTTCTATTTCTTCCTGGTTCAGTCTTGGGAGATTGTATATTTCTAAGAATTTGTCCATTTCTTATAGGTCATCCATTTTTTTGGCACGCAGTTGTTTGTAGTAGTCTCTTATGATCTTTTGTATTTCTGTGGTGTTGATTATAACTTTTCCTTTTTCATTTCTGATTTTATTGATTTGGGGTCTCTCTTTTTTTCTTGATAAGTCTAGCTAAAGGTTTATCAATTTTGTTTATCTTTTCAAAGAACCAGCCCTTAGTTCCATTGATCTTTCCTATTATTTTGTAGACTTTGTTTCATTTATTTCTGCTCAGATCTTTATGATTTCTTTCCTTCTACTAACTTTGGGTTTAGTTTATTCTTCTTTTCCTAGTTCCTTTAGGTGTAGGGTTAGGTTAAGATTTTTCTCATTTCCTGAGGTAAGCTTGTGTTGCTATAAACTTCCTGTTTAGAACTGCTTTTGCTGTGTCCCACAGATTTTGGATCATTATGTTTTTGTTGTCATTTGTCTCCAGGTATTTTTTTGATCCTCCTTGATTTCTTCAGTGATTCATTGGTTGGTTAGTAGCATATTGTTTAGCCTCCATGTGTTTGTGGGGTTTTCTTGCAGTTTTCTTCCTCGTAGTTTATTTCTAGTCTCATAGTATTGTGGTCAGAGAAGATGCTAGATATAATTTCAATTTTCTTAAATTTACCGAGGCTTATTTTGTGGCCTAGCATGTGATCTATCCTGGAGAATGTTCCATGTACACTTGAAAAGAATGTGAATTCTGCTGCTTTTGGATGGAGTGTTCTAAAAATATCAATTAAGTCTATCTGGTCTAATGTGTCATTTAAGTCCCGTGTTTCTGTATTGATTCTCTGTCTGGATGATCTATCCATTGATGTAAGTGGGGTGTTAAATTTCCCTACTTTTATTGTGTTACTGTCTATTTTCCCTTTATGTCTGTTAATATTTGCTTCATGTGTTTAGGTGCTCTTACGTTGGATTCATATATATTTACAATTGTTATATCCTCTTGGATTGATCCCTTGATCATTATGTAATGTCCTTCTTTGTCTCCTGTAACAGTCTTTATTTTAAAGTCTACATCAAGTCCCCTGCATATGAACGAGTTCCATTCTGAGTGCATGTTCATAAGTCCAATTTATTTGTTAAGTCCAGCAAAGTTAGCCTAGGTAGCCAACTACTGTGAAATAGGCTATATAGTACTGTACTGTAATAGGTTTAGAATACTTTTTACACAAATAATACATAAACAACAAACACACACAAAGAAGAAAACATTTTTAATCTACAGTACAGTACCTTGAAATGTACAGTAGTACTGTGCAACAGCTGGCATACAGGGGCATGTTCGTATCTTTGAAAGTTCACAACTTGAAGGTCTGTATGTAGGGGACTTACTGTATTTTATCTGATATAAGTATTGCTACCCAGTTTTCTTTTGATTTCCATTTGCATGGAATACCTTTTTCCATCCCCTCACTTTCAGTCTGTGCCTTTAGATCTGAAGTGAATGTCTTATAGGCAGCATATATACAGATCGTGTTTTTGTATCCATTCAGCCACTCTATGTCTTTTGAATGGAGCATTTAGTCCATTTACATTTAAGGTAATGATTGATATGTTTGCACTTATTGCCATTTTGTTAATTGTTTTGGGATTGTTTTTGTATGTCTTTTTTGTTCCTTCTTTTGTTCTCTTGTGATTTGATGACTGTCTTAAGTGTTATGTTTGGATTCCTTTGTCTTTTTTTGTGTGTAAAGCTACTATAGATTTTGGTTTGTGGTTACCATGAGGTTTATATATAGCAATCTCTATACATATGTAATAGTTTTAAGTTGCTGATCTCTTAATTTCAAATGCATTTTAACAACCCTGCATTTGTACTCTCCTTCCCTCATGATTACTGTTTTTGATATCATATTTTACATCTAATTGTTTTGTGTATCCCTTAACTGCTTATTGTGGATATAGATGATTTTACTACTTTTGTCTTTTCACCTGCCTACTAGCTTTATAAGTGGTTGATCTTCTATCATTAATGTATGTTTGCCTTTATCAATGAGATTTTTCCTTTCATATTTTTTCATGTTTCTAGTTGTGGCCTTTTCTCTTCCCTCTTAGAGAAGGTCTTTTAACATTTCTTGTAAAGCTGGTTTGATGTTGAACTCTTTTAGCATTTGCTTTCCTGTAAAGCTTTTGATCCCTTCACCAAATCTGAATGAGAGCCTTGCTGGGTAGAGTATTCTTGGTTGTAGGATTTCCCCTTGCAGTACTTTAAATATATCATGACACTCCCTTCTGGCCTGCAGAATTTCTACAGGGAAGTCAGCTGATAGCCTTATGGGAGTTCTCTTGTATGTTATTTGTTGCTTTTCCCTCATTGCTTTAAATATTCTCTTTATCTTTAATTTTTGCCATTTTAATTACAATGGGTCTTGTGTTCCTCTTTGGGTTAATTCTGTTTGGGACTCTCTGCCCTTTCTGGACTTGGATGTCTGTTTCTTTCCCAGGTTAGGGGAGTTTTCAGCTATTATGTCTTCAAATATGTTCTCAGCTTCTTTCTCTCTCTACTCCTTCTGGGACCCCTATTACATGAATATTAGTGCACTTGATGTTGTCCCAGAGGTCTCTCAAACTGTCCTCATTTCTTTTCATTCTTTTTTGCTGTTCAGCATCAGTGATTTCCACTAGTTTGTCTTCCAGCTCACTCATCCGTTCTTCTGTATCATTTAGTCTACTATTGATTCCTTCTAGTGCATTTTTCATTTCAGTTATTATATTCTTTATCTGTTCTTTATATTTTCTAATTCTTTGTAAAAAACAAACAAACAAACAAAAACCTTCTAAGTTCTTGCTCTGTGCATCCATTCTTCTCCCAAGTTCTTTGATCATCTTTATGATCACTACCCTGAACTCCTCCTTGGGTAGACTGCGTATCTCTACTTCACTTATTCTTCTGGGCTTTTTTATCTTGTTCCTTAATCTGGAACATGTTCTTCTGTTGCCTCATTTTGCCTAGGTTGCTGGGTTTTTTTCTTTGTTTGTTTATTTTTATGTATCCAGCAGGTGGTTACCTTTCCTGACCTTGGAGAAGTGGCCTTTATAGGAGATAGCCTGTGCATCCCAGCAGTGCGGTCCCCTCTGGTTACCCTATGAAGGCTGCATGGGTCCTTCTGTTATGGCAGGCTGACTACGTGAGTGGTGTGGTAGGCTTGGTTGTCCCTGGTCCAGTTGGTTGCCAGGCCCTGCCTTGTGCAGAGGCTGCCAGCTGCTGGTTGGCAGGACCCGGTCATGAGGTGGCAGATTGTGGAACCCTGTGTGTGGGGGTTGGCGCTAGTGCTGGCTCACTGGTGGGCAGAGTCAGGGTCCAGAATACTCTGGGGCTGTTGTCCATCTACTGGCAGGTGAAGCCAGGTCCTGGGCTTAGCGCCAGCCTACTGGCAGGCAGAGCTGGGTCCTGCAGTCTGATTGCAGGGCCCAGGGGTCCCAGAGCTTGTGTCAGATCACAGCTGGGTGGAGCTGGTTCCAGACACAGTTGGGTACAGGGTCTGAGGTATCCTGAAGCTTGTATTGACCTGTTTCAAGTGTGCAGGGCCAGGGTCCAGCCAGTCCCAGGTCAGGATTTGGCTTGCTTGTGGGTGGGTTGGGTGCTTAGGCTGTGGGATTGTAGTTTTCTTGTGTCTTGTGTCTGCCCCCTGGTGGGTGAGGCTGGTCCAGAGTCTAGAGCAGGCTCTCTGGAAGGCAGGGCCAGGGTCCAGGGGATTCTGGGGCTGGTGCCTGCCCACTGGTGGGTGGAGCTGGGTCCTGGGCCCTCTGGTGGGCAGGGTTGTGTCCAGAGGCAGCTGTGGGCTTGGGGGGTGGGGGGGGGTGGGGTCTAAGGCAGGCTGTCTGCTGATGGGTGGGGTTGTGTCCCTGCCCAGTTAGTTGTTTGGCCTGAGGCATCCCAGCACTGGAGCCTGTGGGCTGTTGGCCCAGAGCAGGCTGGGTCCTGGAGCTAACGAGCTAGAAGGAGGATTCCACAATGGCTCTTGCCAGCACCAGTATCCACGTGGTAGAAGGAGCTCCCCCAAATAGATGCCACCAGTTTCTATGTCCCCAGGGTGAGCTGTAGTTGCCTCCTGCTGCTCCAGGAGACTCTCCAAGATCAGCAGGTTGGTCTGACCCAGGCACCTGTCAAAATTACTGCTTCTGCTCTGGGTCCCGGAGTGTGAGATTTTGTGTGCACCCTTTTAAGAGTGAAGACTCTATTTCCCCCAGCCCTCTAGGACTCCCAAAATTAAGCCTTGGGGCCCTTCAGAGCCAATTGTTCTGGGGGCTCATCTTCCTGGTGCAGGACCCCTGGGCTGGGAAGCCCAATATGGGGCTCAGACCTCTCACTACTCTGGGAGAACCTCTGCAATTGTAACTATTCTCCATTTTGTGTGTTGCCCACCCCAGGGTATGACACTTTATTGGGAGTCTGCCCCTCCTACCCTTCTTGTTGTGATTCTTCTTTATGTCTTTAGTTGTAGAAGATCTTTTCTCGTAGGTTCTGGTCTTTTTCAATGGTTGTTCTGCAGATAGTTGCGATTTTGGTGGGTCTGTGAGAGGAGGTGAGCTCAGGTTCTTTATTCCACCATCTAGGCCGATGTCCCAAGATTTTTCACTTTAAAACATCTTTGAGGTATAAGTGAAATACAACAAGCTGTACATATTTAAAGTGTACAGTTTTGATAAGTTTATATACTTATATCTGTGAAACCATCACCAATCAAAATAATGAACACATGCATCACCCACAAAAGTTTCCTGATGTCCCTTTATAATCTCTCTCCATTCCCTAGGCAACGATTAATCTGTTTTCTGTCACTACAGATTAGCTTACCTTTTCTAGAATTCTGTATAAATGGAGTCCTATAGTATTTGCTTCATTCATTCATTTTGGTCTGGCTTCTTCTGCTCAGCATAATTATTTTGAGATCCATCCAAACTGTTGTGAATGGTTCATTGCCTGTTGTTGCTGAGTAGTAATTCCATTGTATGGATATACCACAGTTTGTTCACATGGATGTTGATGAACATCTGGGTAGCTTCTAGTTTTTCTCTATGAAAAGAAAGCTGCTATGAACATTTACACACAAGGCTTTGTATGGACATATGTTTTCGTTGCTCTTGGGTAAATATAGAGAAGTGGAACGTCTGAATCATATGGTGGATGTAAGTGTAACTTTTAAAGACACTGCCAAATCATTTCCCCAAATGGTTATAACATTGACTTTCAAATATTAAGCCAAACTTGCCTTCCTGAGAGAAGACATACTTGACTGAGGTGCATTTTCCTTTTTATATATTGCTAAATTCAATTTGCTAAAGATTTGTGTAGAAATTTTGCATCTAAGTTAATGGGAGATATTTCATTTCTTGTCATGTTTTTTGTCAGGTTTTGCTTCACAGTAATGCTTAGAATAAATTGGGAAGTAGTCCCTTCTCTTCAGTTTTTTGAGAGGAGTTTGTAGAATTGGTACTTAAATATTTGGTAGAATTCACCTATGAAGCTATTTGGGCCCGGAGTTTTCTTTGTGGGAAGGTTTCTAACTAAAAATTTAATTTCTTTAAGAAATATAGTGATGTTCAAATTATCTATTTATTAATTTTTTGAGATATAATTGACATATCATAAAATTCACTATTTAAGAATCCAGTGGTTTTTAGTACATTGTACAACCTTGCCAAACATCATTACTATCTAATGCAAGAACATTTTTATCACCCAAACATAAAACCTCATACTTATTGGAAGTCACACTCTATTTTTCCCAACATCTAGCCCCTGGCACCAAATTTATTTTCTGTCTCTATGAATTTGCTTATTCTGTACATTTCATATAAAAGGAATTATATAATATGTGGCCTTTTGTGACTGGCTGCTTTTCACTTAGCATAATGCTTTCAAGATTCATCCATATTATAGACTATATCCTTTTTGCGACCTGAATAGCCAACACAACCTTGAAAAAGAACAATGTTGTCAGACTCACACTCCTGATTTCAAAACTTATACAAAACTTCAGTAATCAAGATGGTGTAGTACTGACATAAGGAGAGACATATGAAAGAAGTTGGACCTCTATCTCATACCTTATACAAAAATTAACTCAAAATGCATCAAAGACCCAAATGTAAGAGCTAAAACTATAAAACTTTAAGGAATCATGGGTTAAATCTTCATGACCTTGGATTAGGGAATGGTTTCTTAGTTTTGACACCAAAGGCAATAGCAAGAAAAGAAAAAATATATAAACTGGATATCAAAATGAAACACATTTGTGCTTCAAAGGGTAACACCAAGAAAGTAAAAAGATAGCCCAAAGAATGGAAGAAAATTTTTTGCAAATCATTTATCTGATAAGGGACTTGTATCTAGAATATATAAAGAACTTATACAATTCTGCTGTAAAAAACCAATTAAAAATGGGCAAAGGATATGAATAGACAGTCCCCCAAAGAAGTTGTACAAATGGCCAATAAACACATGAAAAGATGTTCAACATCATTAGCCATCAGGGAAATGGAAATCAAAACCACAGTGACATGCCACTTCACACCCATTAGGATAGCTAGGATAAAAACAAATAGAAGATCTCAAGGGTGAGTGAAAATTAGGAGAAATTGAGCCCTCATACATTGCTGTTGAGAATGTAAAATAGTACTGCCATTTTGGAAAACATCCTGGTATTTCCTCAAACAATATCATATGACCCAGTAATTCCACTCCTATGTCTACATCCAAGAGAAATGAAAACCTCTGTAAACACAAAAACTTGTGCATGAATGTTCATAGCAGCATTATTCCTGATAGCCCCAAAGTGGAAACCCAAATATCCATCAGCTGAGGAATAGGTAAGCAAAATGTTGTATGTCCATACAATGGAATGTTATTTGGCAGTAAAAAGAAACGAAGTACTAAAACCTTCCACCACGTGGATGGACCTTGAAAACACTAAGTAAAAGAAGCCAGTCACAAAGGATCACATATTGCACAATTCTATTTATATAAAATGTCCAGAACAGGCAAATCTATAAAGAAAGAAAGTAGATTTCTTGGTTGCCTAGGATTGGGGGGATGGAGACTTTGGGGGATGATGACTCAGGTGGGTGAGGTTTCTTTTTGGGGTAATGAGGATGCTTTAAAATTGATTCTGGGGATAGATGCGTGACTCTCTGAATATACTAAAAGCCATTGGATTGTACACTTTAAATGGGTGAATTGTATGGTATGTTGAGAATATCTCAATAAAATCGTTTAAAAAAAGAGTTTAAAGGCAAATATAAACCAGTGTTCTACTGAAAGGGATACGCTAGCTGGTAGCCCTTTTCCAGCTGGCTGAATGCTGGGGCAGCGAGCTCTGGGACCCTCGGTGGGAGCCTGTGTTCCAAAGAAGCAGGTCCTGGGATTCAGTAAGTTTCCAGTCGGGAGAGATAGAGGGAGAGGGTGTGTGGGAGTGCTGGGGGACAGCAGCAGGGACGTGGGAAGGTGGGGACCCATAGAGAGAAGAAGGGAGGGCCAAGGACACAGGGATCATCATTTCCTGTCCTGGCTCCATCTCTGCCCACTGTGGGGCACAGGGAAGGTCACAGAACTGCTCTGTTCTCCACATGTCCTCATGAGAAAGCAGAAGCAAGTGCCCCCCTGTTTCGTGACTCCTCCCTCATCTCATCATGGAAGGTAGCAGGGGAGTTCTCAAGTTCTGAAGCTGAGCCCAGTGGCATCAGCTGCTCCTGGTCCCTGGAGGCAGGTCTGGTCCAGCTCTGCTGCTTATTAGCAGTGGGTCTTAGACGAGCCTCTCAACCCCAGGGGCTCCCTAGTCCTCAGCTGTCAAGTGAGAACAATAATTAATGTGACCTGCCTCCTTCAGAGGGTTGGTGTGAGGATCCAGAGTTATCATTGATGGGAAAGTACCCCCAAGGTGTACTATTGTGAATTGCAGGAAATTTTTCAGGGTAGATATCATGATATTGGTTCCCCAACTAGAGTAGCCACTGGCTCTTCATGCACTCGCATTAGCATCTGACCCACCCAGCATATGCGAATTGGTTGGGGTCAGGGTTGAGGGCAGCTGGTGAGCACAGAACAGAGCTCACACAAAAAGCCAAAGACAACCAGACTTACAAACTCAGTCTTCCCAGCTGCAGACTCCTCTGCATTCATCATGTGATCTATGGACAACCTCTTTCCACCATGGTGATTCCTCACGCCTGTGAAGCCAGACCAGGCCGGTCATTCTGTGCTCCTGGGTTTGCTCTCCCACACAGGGAACTGTGACTCCAACTCCAAAATAATTGGGGTAGGGCTTTAAAATGGGAAAAGTCCTGCATATCACAACTGCTTAACTGAGCTTACCATCAGGAGGATGCATGGTTTCTGCAGATGGTAGTAGTTCCGTGTAGAAGGTGCAACAATAAAATCTTCATGGCCGTACTCTAGAGGCCCCAACATCCTGGAAACCTGCTGTCCAGGTCATCTGGGGACACAGGAGGGGCCAGCATGGCCCAGAAGGGAGACTAAGGAATGGCTTCACTTTTCCTGCTGCCAGGTGTGTGTTGGAGAGCAGAGGGCAAACATGGTATCATGGACGAGACAGAAGGAAGCAGGAATAAGCGTGGGGCAGCTCTGGGACAAGGGCCTGGCTCTCAGTTGCTGCTCTGCCTGTCTGGATGTGGAGTCACTGGCGGACACCTAAATGAGCACCTCTGGAGAGGCCAGGCCCTGCTCTCCAGGCTTTGTAGGGTGATGTGTGCAGCGGTAGCCAGGACCCATCCTGATGGGTCATCACCGATGGCAGTTCTGATTGGTTGGTCCCAAACCTTAGAAATTATTAAGTATTTTGAATATCACTCTTAGCGTATAACATCAGTACTAGAATCAGTCTTTGGCTAAATTGCCAAAGTGTCAAAATTAAGACAGGAGGCTCCCTATTCTGGTCCCCTTTTGGGTTAAACACACTTCCCCCAGCACACTGCTTCCTAATCCATCCATTTTGATAAGTTCATTCAAATAAAGGCTTGCTGACTTGTTCCCCCTCTTCTTCATTCCTTCAGTTTGTATCTTAGAAGAGAAACTAAAACATGGTCAACTGCCTCAATAAAATGTACTGTTAGTGAAATTGAGCAGGACCCTGAGGGGCTCCTGGGCACAGAAGGCTGTGTACCCCATTTCTTGTTTGTAGGGAATAGGAATAGGCTTCAGCCTCTGTGACTTTCCCTGAGTTCCAAAGGGCAGGTTCAAACAGTTGCTAATCAGGGAAGGGAGGGGATGCAGAGACAAGGGAGGAGCAGTCAAGAAGCAATAGTGCAGCCTTGGGGCAGGGTCCTGGTTCTGCCTCAAGGGATACACATAACAATATCTTTGAGCTCTTCTGCAGAACTAAAACTTCCAACAAATGGAAGATGTTAATCACTTGATGAAGCATTCTTCATTCCAGAGAGAAGGTTATAGTCTGATAACCTCGAGAACCACAGAAGCTCATCAAGCTCATCCCAGATTAAAGGAATGCAGGCCCTGCACATAACCTGATCCTTATCAGCAAACTCACCCTTGAACAATTGCTATAAAACTCACCAAATCCCCCCAGGTTGGGACACACAGTTTTGAGGACATGAGCCTGCTGTGTCCCCCTTTGCCTGGCAAAGCAATAAAGCTATTCTTTTCTACTTCACCCAAAACTCTGCCTCTGAGATTTGATTCGGCACCAGTGCACAGAGGCTGGGTTTCGGCATCATTAGTGGTTGAATTTCAGGTATCAGAACTCCCTCCAATGGTGATTCATAATCATAGTTAAAAAAAAAAAAAAGCGCTAGTATTTACCAAGTGTTCCCCAGATGGCTGACACACACATCACACACATCATCTCCTCTACTCCTCACACAGCCCTTGAAGTAGAATCTAGTATCATGAGAGGATGGAGCCAGCCAGAGGCAGGTTACATAACTTGCTCAGGGTCCCATGGTAGCAGTCAGTGTATGCCCACCCCACCTATGAGGAGGGTGGTCCTGCTTCCCAGGGGCATGGCACACCCAGAAGAGCCTGTCCCATGTTCCCATGGAGACAGCGGCCAAGGCAGGGCTGCCACTCTGGGTGAGGAGGTAAGATCTAAACATGCAACACCATGGGCACCTCAAGGCAGAATACAGTCGAGGGTCAGCATGCACAGGCTCCCGGGCCAGATGCCACTGTGTTGGACCCTGCTCTCTTAGGGACCAAATAATCTCAGTTTACCACTTTCTGCAATAAACATCTTGTAAACTTACTCTTCCCACCCAGCAAACTTCCCCAACTTCCTACCTGAAAAGGTTACTGTGACAAAATTATGCATGTTCATGCTGTACTTTTTCTGGAATTATAGAAAAGTAAAAAGAAGGAAAAGCCATGTGTAGTCAAATCATTAGCATTTTGGAGTTTTTACTTCTAGTCTATTTTTTATATGTCATTCTTTTCTCCTTGTTTTAAACTTATGATCATACCAGCTATCCAATTCTGTATCTTGCTTTTTAAACCTAATCAGTATTACATAAAGAGTTTCTATGTTATTGTAAACTCTTCAAAATCACCATTGAAAATGGTTGTATAACTTTCCATTTAGTGGGTGAACATAGTTTATTTAGCCATGCCCTCACCTCCAACACAAATTTGTTAAGTTTAAATTTTCATGTATCATGTTTTCTCTAAGTAAAGAGGTAGTGTTTGCCAATATCTGAGTTCTGTGTATCTAGGAATCACAGCTGGTCATGCAGCTTGAACTGGGATTTTTTACTTTGGGATGAGTTTAAAATTGTACTGAGGTAGAATGAGTGGATTCTATAGACAATGTTCCCGAATCTAAATAAGGCATTTAGCTAAATCTCATAGGACATCTTTGCGGACAATGAAGAGACATGGGTCAGACCACTGTATAATTATGTAAATTCACAACTGGTTGGACAACTAAACCCAAAGAATTCTGGCTTAGGGTCAGTGTCACCCTGGAGGGAGGAGTCTGGTGGCCATAAGATGAAGCCTTTCACCGAATCTCTTCACACATTTTAAAACTGGTGATATGGGTGAAGTCATAGAAGATAGGCTTGTGAATTGTGAAGCTGTATGGGATAAGATTATGTGATAGAACATAGATCCAAAAAGATCTTGTCAGGTTGGAATATTTGCCTGAAGCCAAGCAGATGAAACTTGTCAGGGAGAAGGGTAAAGTCTTGTACTGGGACTAAAAATCAATGATATGAATGTAAAATAGGGAATACAAAACTGAACGGAAGAAAGTTGGGTACGATCTCAATATGAGCCAATAGAGTGACATGATTGCCCCTCAAAATACCAGCAGCATGAGCAGTGAGTCATTTATGGAGCAGAGATGTCACCCTCCCTCTGGGGTCTAATAAGTAGGAGGAGGTCAGTGAAAGGACAGTCAGGATAGTGTGACCTCTGGAAACACTGTCATCTAAATAGTCAACAAGGCAGTATGCTCAGTGGATAAAGCATGACCTGAAGCCACTATTAGGTGGCTATTCTATTGGGCTTTGAAATCAAACTCTGCCATTTACTAGCTGGGGGACCTTGGACAAGTTACTCTCTGTGCCTCAGTGTATTCATCTGTAAAATGGGAACAGCAGCACTTATTATTATTATTATTAATATTACATTGTTGTTATGAGGACTAAATAGGTCTACACCTTTCAAGCACTTAGAACAGTACCTAAATATTATTGTGTAAAGACAAAGGAGTTCTAGGCTCCAGAGATTTAGAGGGACGTGGTAGATGACTTCAGATATTTGAAAACTGCCCTGAAGAAGAGAAATTATAATTTATCCTGGGAGGTTCTTGAGGCTCATGCTTGATTCAGTGGAAAGGCATTTAGTCAGTAAGCATTTAACGAGCACGTATATGTCAGATACTATGCTTGTTGCTAGGAGTACAGAGCTGAATGAGATTCATACTCTTTCCTAAGGGCCCTACTATCTATTGCGGGAAGAGGCATAATCATAAACATATTAGATCACAAACAAATAATCACAATAGTGTGGAGATGACTGCTGTGGAAAACCAGAGGAAGGTGTGATTAACTCTCCCCTGGGAAGCTGGTGAAGCTTTACAGAGGTGGGGCTTTTAAGTGGAGTCTGCAGGGATAAGTAGGAGTTTATGTGGGAGCAAAGGGAACAGTGTGTGGGACTAGAGCTGTCACCAAGTATGGCATTTTCCAGCAAATGGTGACAAGGCAGTGATATCACAGCACAAGATGAGTGGGGTGGCAGCAAATGAGGCTAGAGATAAGGATTGGTCTCTCCCAGCTCCCAGAAGTGTGGTACTGAATTATAAGCTACCCATGAAAGTAAGGATAAACATAGCAATATGATACTCCCCTCAAGCCTTCTATTTCTATAGTACTGTCTTCTTAACAGGCTACCAAAGTAAAAGATGAAGAAAAAAAAACACATTTCAGGAGAAAATTTAAAGGTTTGATCGAATTTTCTAACCTTTCTTCTTCAGCATAAACACAGGAATATCTGCCTATAGAATAAGACAGTGTCATGTTCCTGAGACATTTACAACCTTGGAGTTCCCAAGTAGAGAGACTGGAGCCAGGAATAGAGCAATTGGGATCTTTCCCACCAAGACTGAAGATGCTATCTGAAAGGAGTTTCCTTCCCAGCACATCTCCTAGGTATAAAGGAAGGAGGAACACATAATTCAACACTTATCTCCCAGACTCTCCACTTAATTCCATTTAATAATATTCATTAAGCATGCTACAGGGAGGCAGAGATAAGTAAGTCATCAATCAACACTTCCTCCAAGGTGCTTACAAGCTAGCATTAAAAGATATTCAGCCACACAGACGATTACATCATTAAATGTTAGCACTGGCCATTTCTGATCATGATGGAGTAACAAGTACTGGATTTTCCCTCCTGTTGAAAGCAACTATAAAACTAAACAAACATACACAGCAGTTTTCAGTCATTGGGCAATAGGCTGTGCAGGATCCCTGAGAGAAGGGAAGCAAACACATAAGGTGAGCTTCATCTTCACCCTGGCACTCTGCCTGGGTAGATTTCCCAACCATAGCACAGGGAGGTGGAACAAAGCAGAACATGTTTGTCCTACTGAGTTGAGGAGGTAGAGTCCAGGGCTTCAGAAGCACTGGAACCGGTGGGGCAGGATACTGGAGAAGAAGAAGCTTCATAGGGTAGGGGCCCAGAAGTTTGTAGGGGGTTCCCCCATAGATCTCTGGCTGAGGGCTGGTCTGCATATGATGAGGGCTGGTCTGCATATACACAGGGTGAGGCCTAACAGAGAGTAGTTACTTTGGTACTAATAGCAGAACAGGGATAGTAGAGGTTGCAGAAACATTAGATACATAGGAGTTTCAGTCCAGCCAGAGGGAAAATGCCTTGTTAACATTCTAGGCATTCAAGTGAGACAACAGAAAGGTCATACCATAGGAGTAAGTATCATGCTCTGGAGTAAAATCTCCTCTAGGCCTGCATAAAACCAAGCCTTAACAGGATCAAGGATTCCATAATTTACCATCAGTAAATTAACTCCCTGTCAGAACAAAATTCAACACTCATTAAAGGAAGACAATATCATTCAAGTTTCTTTCAGAGTATCAACTGTAATATCCACAAACACCCCAAAATTACTAGAAATTTGGAGGAAAAAGTGACCCAAATTCAAGAGAAAAAAGTAAATAGGAAACAGATCCTGAGATGTCCCAGAGGTTCAAATTAGCAAGAATTTAAAGCAGTTATTATAAATATGTTCAAGGACTTAAAGAAAAATATGGTCTCAATGAGTGAAAAGATGGGGAATCTCAGCACACAAGTGGAAACTTATAAAAAAGAACCAAATAGAAATTCTAGAAAAGTAGAGTATCCAAAATGAAAAATTCACCAAATGAGCTTAACAGCAAATTAAAGATGGCAGAAGAAAGGGTCAATGAAGTTGAAGACAGACCATAGAAATTACCCATTCTGAAAAAAAGAGAGAAAAAAGATGGGACAATCTTTTGGGATGATACCAAGCTGAGTAACATAGTAATCAGAGCCCAGAAGGAGAAGAGAAAGTGGGGCAGAAAAAATAATTTTTGAAAATGTCCCAAATATGGTGGGGAAAAAATCAATTTGCAGATTCAAGAAGCTCAATGAATTAACTAAATAGGATAAGTACAAAGAAAACTATACTTGTGCACATCACAGTCAAGCTGTTGAAAGTTAAAGATCAAGAAAAAATGTTGAAAGCAGTCAGAAAGAAAGACGTTACATACAGAGGAACAATGATACGAATAAAGACCTTCTGAGAAACAATAAGGATAGGAAATAAAGCAATGCCATTTTTTAAGTACTGAAAGAGAAAAATACCATAGGTTCAGAGTTTTGTATCCCGGGAAAACAAACTTTTAAAATGAGAGTAAAATAAAGACACTTTCTAGATAAACAAAGAATTTGTCCCCAGCAAGCCTGTACTGCGTGAAATACTAGCTCCTCCTTTGGCAATCCTAGCAGGAAGGCTGACTTGAATTCTGCGGGAGCGTTGGAGCTTGCCACAGGAGGTGGCAGCTTTAATTGTGAGTAGGTGAGCGAGTAGGCTTGTGTTGACAGTAAGGAGGGAGCTAGTGATCTCTTTGCACTATTTAATCCACCATTCACCCCCAGTGGAGAACCAGACCCACACGCACGTGGGAAGGGTGAGCTTTGACATGAAGAGGAAGGCACTGGTATGCACTGGTACAGCTAGGCCAACTGTTAGAATAATGAAATACCTGCAAACTGGTTGGGAAATAGCTACTGCTGAAGCCCCTGGTTCCCTTGCTCATCACCTTTGTCTCATTCCCAGATACTCCCAGACCTCCCTATGATCCAGCAATAAAGGGTCAATTTCTGGCAAGCAGGGCACCTCCAGAACCCTGCCTTAGGACTCTGCCAGCTTCCTTTCTAATTGGTTGGTGCCTGAACCATGCCAGTTATTAATGATTTATAATATCACCCCTGGAGCTAAGTGGGGTTGCTTCCCAGGAAGGGAGGCCTGGGTGTAGCGTTCTGGGAGTGGGCAGAAGAGGACCCCAGGAGGCCCAGGGACAGAACGAAGACCCTGCTCCTGGGGGCAGGGCTGCAGTGGGAACTAGGGGGATGCACTGAAAGCCAACAAAATTGGCTTTTCTCCAAGTCGGCTTAAGTGTTCAGGGACACTTGACTCTCTAGCACAACCTCTGTTCTAATCCCCTAGGTCATAGTTTTCCCTTTTAAAAAGGGATATTTCATAGCCTTTTAAATAAATCTTTTCAGCTCCACTGATTTGGAATAACATGCTTAGTGGCTTAAGAACTTCTAGCTGGGCCCTCAGCAAGTTGTCCTTCAATGAGCCCATTTTGTCATGAACCCTGCCTCTCGAGAGTGGCTAGGCCTCTCCCAATGCCAGCACTGTGGACCCCAGTCCTGTTCTGGGATCTCAGGCAAGCCCTTCCTCCCTTCCAGCACCTAGGGACCTGCATCTTCAAGGTGGAGACCATGCAAAAAACAGGCACACAGAATAACAAAGGAACATTCTCTTGATCACCTGCCAAGACTCTATTTCAGCCACAGAAATGAGCATTCCTCTTCCTAGGTTCAGTTTCAAGGGAATCCGTGCTCTAGGGGAGCTTTCTGTGTGTCTGCCTAGGCAGAGGGAGATAGACAAGAAGCCATCAAAGGAAGGCAGAGTGGCCAGGAGGTGGGGCTGATCAACACAACTGAACCAGCATAAACACAGCTGATCAAAGCTCTGTGCAAAGCCCTCGGAAGCTGGCTGATATATACTCCATCATGTACCTCTTTGCCTCCTTTGGGACCTTGAACCACAAGTCTTACCAAACTGCAGTAATTTGCTGAGCCCTCAATCAAACACTCGATCTCACTGAACTGTGAAAGCAAGGTCTTGTCTTTAAATAACATCTAGTGAAGTAGTTTACACCAGGATGAAAAGTATGTTTTCTAAAATCATCGTTCGTATCGCCTAACTCCTGTTAAAGTAAAACCTAAACAGAACCAACACTCCTATTGATGGAGTTCCCTGGTCTGTACAGCTTTCTGCCAAGCTCAAGGGATGGTGGACCAGGCAGTTTCCAAGTGATGTGACCGAGGCCCTAAGAGCCATGCTGCCTAAGACAATCTTCACGATTCATCGTCACAGTGCCTTATATCCCCACCATTAACTATCCCTTCTGGTTAAGGTACCTACTTCAAACACACTTGTGTTACCTGGGAGGAGTTCCTAGCCTGTTTCATTGTGTTCAAGTTTGAGAACCTTGGCCGCAAGCAGCAGCAGACACACCAGGGGCGTCCGCTTTCTGTCCACAGACAAGCTACTCCACATCTTCAGGTCAGTGATGCTTAGACGTTCACAGGCCTCAGAATCACCTGGAGGCTAAACCACAGCTTGCTGGGCCCCACCCTGGGTTTCCGATTCAGTAGGTCTGAGATGGGACCTCAGAATTTGCACCTCTAACAAGTTCCCAGGTAAAGCTGGTGCTGCTGGTCCAGGACCACACTTTGAGGATCACCGTACTAGTTGATTTCTAAGGAATCTTCATGATACGGAGGCAGCGTGTGAGAACATTCTGATCATGAACCATGAGGTAAGAAGACAGGGTTCTGAAGTAGAAAGGGGTCAGGGCTCAAAGGCAGGCCAGCCTAGCAGAAAACTTAGACTTGCTCAAATGATCCACCAAAACATACTTTATGGACCTCTTACTCTTGCTTTCTTTCCTTTGCTTGCTTTTCTGCTTACTGCCCCCAGGAAAGGCAAGTCCGCTGGCAGCCCCAGCAAGGCCAAAATGTTGTTCCCTCTCCCAGGCCCCTTCCTGAACGGACGCGTTCACACAGCTAATCAGACTGTCAACATGCTGCTCAGCCCTCTGCACCCTCTTCTGGGGGCTCCTGACACGTCTTAGAATTTACACAGGACTTAGTGAAGTCTTAAACTACATTTTTTTTCTCTTTTGAGATCATCTACTTCCTAATAGGATAAATCCAATGGAAAACATGCTCTGATCCTTCAGCTGCCTCTTCTTGACACAAACACAAAGGAACTAATTAGCAGGCCTGCCCAGGAGGCAGGCAGAAAGGGGTTCATGACAGGACCACAGGCTGGGCAGCCGCCATCAGGTAGGACCTCACGACTCACCCTTTGGCCATCACGTCAGGAGCTGGGTCCATAAGTCAGTGGAGGGGAAACTGACATGTGGGTGTCTGCCTGGTGTTACCATGGCATCTACTGGGCAAGTAGGTTCTGTTCATGATTTAGCTCCCTGTACATCTGAAAGCCCTTGACATCCCCGCTTTCATGTGACTCTAACAAGAATCCTGCGAAATAAGGAGAATGGAACTGATGACCCCATTCGGCAGATAAGACAATTGAGAAGGAGCTCAGAGAAAACTGGACATTGTACTCCGGGCTCAGCCACTCCTCGTGTGGTCTTGAGCAAGTCTCTTCCCCTTCCTAGGCTTCAGTTTTACCATCTGTGAAATGGAAGGAATGGACAAGGTGATTGGGAGGTCTCCTTATAGATCCCTTCTTCTGGGAGTAAGCTATCCAAGGAAAAGGACTTGCCTGAGGTCATGCAGTTAATGACACAGAGAAACCAGGGGCCTCTATACCGTGTCTGTTGAGTGAGAGCCATCAGAGCACCCCCATCGCCACCCACTGCCATCTTCCTGACAGTGTGGGCCAACCGGGGCCTCCAGTTGCCCTCCACCTTGCAAAGACCAACACCCCTGGGATGGTGTGGTAGGGGAACACGTGCTCAGAATGCTCCCTGACTGTGACTTAAAGCCCCAGTGCTGCCAGCTGTTCATTAGAGAAGGCCATTTCCTCCGGCACCTCGTTTACCAGACAAACACAGTGGACGCCTACCCTGTGCCAGGCCCTGTGCTAGATGAGGGGATGTGGAAGGGAAGGAGGCTTGCTGTTCACCCGTGAGAAGGTCACAATGAGGAGAGTGAACACCGGCTGCTGCATCCGAGTCCAGCCCCCCGGTCGGATCACAAAGCCCGTCCCTGGCAAGGGGCTGTGGCCCACGCAAAGGCACTAGCTGCAGCCCAGGTGAGCACGATCCTCTTCAAGGCAAGCACAGTATCCATGAAACTTTAGGAGGGGTCAGTTTAGAGCCATTCACATGTAGGCACTGTCCTCCAAACACACCAGGAAAAGCAGATGCACACGTCTGACCCCCACCAATTCATTGGCTGGAAGAATGCCGTGCTCTCTCTCTGAGAGTCCAACCTCCCAAGCACATGGAATCAATGAGCCCAACTAGCTTCCTATCTGTAACGTGCTGGCCAATGACAATTCTTCCATTAGTTCAAGACAGTCAACACAATCAACTGGGCCATGTCTCAGGCATGGGATTAGACTCCCTGGAGGACACCAAGATGAACATGACACGGCCATCAGGAACTAAGGAGCTCTTGGCCTAGGAGAGCATGGAAGACGCAGACACACACACAGTAAAACAGAGCAGAGAATGGTGGGCGCTAGAAGATCCAGGTTAGGGGGTGGGGAATTCAAAGGAAAGAAGGACTCATTCCAACTGCAGACCCAGAAAGCCTTCGTGAAGGAGACAGCACACAGAAAGGTCATCCATCAGGAAACAAGAAGGCCGGTTCTCACGTCCCTTCTGCCACAGTCAGCCAAGTAATCTTGAGAATGCCAGTTCTCTCCATTTGAAAACGGACCATTTGCCCGAACTGCCTCACGGCATTTTGAGAATTAAATGAGAACTGATTTAAATGTACATCAGATAAATAAAGGCACCACATATAAAGCTTTCGTCATCACTCGGGGCAGAGCAGGGAGGAAGGTAAAAGCAGAAAGTATATGGGGGAGGAAGCAGGTGGGGGCACGGGACACCTGCCGAACACAGCGCTGATGTGAACACCTACTGGGATCGTAGCTGGCTCCGGTGATTTCTTTTTTAACCTCCCACGGCTAATTTTACTGAAGAGAGCACACGAAGAGGAAGTCAGAGCATCTGAATTCCTCTGCGTCAGGAAAATGAAAGTTCCAAATGGAGAGGTGGCTCCCCACCCCTGAGTGACAGGAGCACAGCCACCTGCGGTGGTCCGTGAACCTGGGGCTCCTCCCGGGCTCCCAGCACAGGGCCCGGGCCCTGTGTACTCAGTAAACGCTCATTAGATGAATGGATGGGGTCCTTACTACTTTACAAGGGGCTTTGCTTTCATGTTCCATTTTGATTCACAACCACAGGCCAGCAGGGCAGGCAGGGAACATATTATCATCCTTGTCAAAGATGGGGAGACGCAGGCTCGCAGAGGTGACTGTCCACGTCGCAGTCAGCGCCGTCAGAAGGGAGCCCGCGACTCTGCCTCCTCAGACGGTATCACCTTCTCAGACAACCACACACCTCCGAAGAATTGCTGCCACAGCCAGTCTTTGGCCCAGTGACCACCTTCCCTGATTTTCCCAAACGCTTACCACGTGCTGTTCTGCGCACGTTCCCTGTAATACTTCACTTAATCAGACCCTTTCATCGAGGAAGGTCCTATTATGACTCCCAAATGTACTGGTTTATTCCAATTCAGAAGGTGGTTTTGTGCATCCCAGAAATGAGAGTGTCATGGATTCCCTGGTCCTTTTACCAAATAAGAACTGATTTGGATTAAAACCGTTGGTTCAGTTGTTTGGGGTCATTGTTCCTCAGAAGAAAGAGACAAAGCACAGGCAGTTAGGAAGACAGAAGGGCATGATTTTTTTTTTTTTTTTTTTTTTTTTTTACCATGGACATTCCTTCCTACAGAGTCGGCTGTCAGTTTTGACAGATGGCCTGGCTGCAGGAGGGGGGACAGAGGGCAAGCTCACGGTTAAGGCAGCACCAGGGAACTAGAGCCAGCTGGGCTGATTCGAGGCCTGAAATCTGGGCTGGACCCCAGGTTCCAGCCAGTCAGGGTGGGACAGGGAGCCCTGCTCCGCCCACCCCCACCCCGCTGCAGCTGTACCAGGCAGGTCAGCACGTTTCTTGGTGTCCGTGACCTCCTGGCTGCAGGCAAATAGGGTGGCGAGGGAGAGCAGAGGAATGGGGCCTCAGGGAGAAAACTGAGGCATGTTCAAGGTCAGAGCTCCCCTCCCCTCTCGTCACCCACCCCAGCCCCTTGGCTGGTAACAGTTTACGGTGCACCTACTTCCTGAGGGATGTGTTCATTCTAGTAAAAATTCACGATACAAAAGTTTGGGCAGGAGGCTGGAGAGCACAGCCACTCCACAGCTCTGTTGAGGGGTGCCTGGCTGAGGTGCTCAGAGACTCCCCTAAAGTGGCAGGAACTGAGGTAAGGGGAATAGAATTTCAGAGGACTCCCAGTTCCTGAAGGGCACAGTGGATTAGGTAAGAAGACGTCTGGGGCCTTGAGAACAAGGGTCGGTGTGGCCGGGTCAGCTCTGATCTCTGCTGCTGCTGGAGCATTTAGCTGCCCACCCCGTTGGGGGTCAGCACCTGTGGCTTTAGCGTCACACTAGGGGGCTAGTACATCAGGGGCCTGGGAGAGCCGAGCCATGAGCTGGATAACGTACACCGAGAGTTAGTTTATCAGATTCACCGTTTATGCCTCCGTCCACGGACAGAGAGAATGGAACACAGAGTGGGGCAGCTTTGATGGGAGGAGGGGGTGAGATGAGCCAGAGCAAAAGATTCCAGTGGTGGGAAGCCTCCCAGGGAGTCCTGAGCAGAAAGGAGGCAGGGTAGGTGGTTAGGTGGATGGCAGGAAGAAGAGGGTGCTAGAGGCAATTCACCAGCTGCACAACGCTTTTGTCTTTTTTTTTGGGCTGCGCCGCGTGCCTTGTGGGATCCCAGTTCCCCAACCAGGGCCTGAACCCGAGCCACAGCAGTGAAAGCCCGGAATCCTAACCACTGAACCACCAAGGAACTCCCCAGCAGCACAATTTTAAAGCCATAGAGTTCAGAGCTGTATCACCGAATCCAACCCTTCTTGTACGGCCTTGAGTCATCGATCACAGCCATGACTAGTGGCCAGAACCATTAGACCAGACTAAGAACCAGAACTTCCCTGCTCCCCCAGCAACAACTTCAGCCCCTGATCCTTCTAGCACCCTCCAGCCTCCCCCAAATACTGACCCCAGTCCTCTGATTCCACGGGAGCTAGGAATACCCTCTTGAACACTGAGCATTCTTGAGGATTACATGCACCACCCGTATCAGCCATTCTGGACAGACATACCTTGTGTGAATACTGCTGATCGACAATCCTCGCCAACCCGAAATCCCCAATCTTGAGCACGAGGTCCTCCGTGCTGATGAAGATGTTGGCGGGCTTCAGGTCCCTGTGTAGCACGTTGGCGGAGTGGATGTACTTGAGCCCTCGGAGCAGCTGGTACATGAAGAGCTTGGCATGCTCCTCCGTCAGCGTGCCCTGCTCCAGCAGGCGCGCCAGGTCGGTTTCCATGTACTCCTGGACGATGTAGGCCACGCTGAACTTGAACAGCTCGCCCTGCAGGTCGGCGCCCTTGGACCCCAGCACCTCATACACCTTCACGATGTTGTCGTGGTCCAGGCGGCGGATGATCTTGATCTCCCGGAGTGCATGCTTCATGCTGCGGGCGTCGCTTAGGGTGATCTTCTTCACGGCCACCTTCCGGCGGGCCCTGCTGTCCACGGCCGACAGCACCAGCCCGTTGACGCCGAAACCCAGGGGTTGGAAGTCAACGAAGCGCCCGCCAAGGTCATACCCGTAGACGCTGGCGATGCAGTCGCCCTTCTCAGCCATCGTTGGCTCAGTGGTCAGGGGCTGACCATGGGATGAAGGGGCAGTCAGGAAAGGCCAAGTCCCAGCTCGTGGCTTCCCCAGCACACCTCATTCTGTCAAGTCCCAAGGCTGAGGGATGCTTTTTCTCCGGGTGATGTCACTGCCACCAGCTCCCTGGAGACAAGAGTGGCATATGTCCATACTCGCTGAGCTGCAGAAGTTGGAGGCTCAGACTGTTTCCTTAACCTGTACTGGGAAGGCTGTCCACCAACTCCTATGTATCCTGAGCCTCCCTGGAAGCTTAGAATGGCTCATGATTCTTTCAAATATAGCATCTTGAAAAGAAAAACCAGTCTCCTTATCTATGTGAACGTAAAGTTCTCTATCATGATGGACCACAAAGTAGAGATGCAGAAACTCTCCCCTTTAAATCCTTTGTTGAAAGAGGCTCCTTCTTGCTGAAATGTGGTGCTGTTGCTGAGCTGTGTTCTTTTACTTTCAATGGTCCAAAGCTCAGTCGTATCACAGCCTTCAGCAGCTTGGGAGCTGCCCTCTGTGTCCCGAGCAGTATGAAGATATCCCAACAATGGATTCTAGAGGCTTGTAGGGACTTCTTTATACCTCTGCCAGCTCTCCTTTCTACCAGCTCCTCTTAGATTCTGAAACCCAAACCAGTCTGTCGAGCATTGGTGAAGAAAGCTGGAGAAATCCAAGCACCTTTCATGAGCTCTACACCAAGTTACACCTGAAGTCCCAGACCTGAGGGCAGCTCAGCTGTCCAGCCAGGATCCTCTGGAGGCTTCAGATGTGGGCAGCATCCTCTGTCAGCCCCTCATCCATACTGCCTTGAATGAGACAGTGTTCTGCTGGATCCAGAGAGGCTGGCAGGAATGCAGCATCTTTCAGACCAAGTCTCCTTTCCTGTCAAAGAAACAATGTTGGGTAAATTTCCACACTTCAGCTTCCAGCACCTTCCCACTTGTGTGTCTTTTGTTAACCAGCCCAAGTGTTATTTGATCTGTCCAGCCAGCTGAAACACTGCTTGCTCAGGGGATTCCAGGCTTTGCACTGCCCAGCCACACCGCCTGCTGTGTGCAGCGCTCCCCTGGAAGGGAGAGAAGATGGATTGATTTGATAAGATCATCAACTGGTATGACTTTTATGTAAATGCCTGCTCCCCGAAGGTTAATATGCACAAACTGTGGGTGGCAATGATCAGCTCTGACCTTCGTGAAAATCATTTGTTATGCTCTCCAGACATACACAGCAGCACTAGCTGAGAAGGGTGAGAGTAAAAAGTAACTAGTTGCAGACAGAAAATAAAGGATCAATAATTTTGTTTTTCTACTTGGACCCCTTTTCTTCCTTCTTTTGCAAATGTCTTTGACTATTTTGAGAGAATTTGCCATGCACTGAGATTTAATTACTTTGTATCTCTTGCTGCCCATGTAGGCAGCATAAGCATACATACCAGATTATAAGGAAATTTTATTGCCCCCCTGGAATAGGGATTTTCTGCACAGCAAAGCAGGGCACAGACTTCTTAGCATGACACCAGGCTGGCATGGTGAATTGTATTCTTTTTGATAATGGGAACCTAGCTCTTCAAAGCAATGAGTCAAATCATCATATCCTGACTGCTCCCTGGTGGCTGCTGACTCAAATTACAGGCATAGGACCTAAGTGGGGAGAAAAAAATGGCAAAACTAGCAATGTAAATTCAGACCTCTGAAGTAAAGGCAATATCATAGCTTCTAAGGAAGTGACAGGTTTTATAAGTTTATAAAGTCCACACACACAGAGAGAACAAACACTATATCCTGTGCAAAGGACTGAATCTAGCCAGGGCTGCTTTTTAATTCCCATAATCCTGTAGGGTCTCCTGTAGGGATACTTTCACATCTGAACTCTGCAAATGGTAAATGAAGCAAAACAACAGTCAACTCAATGTTCTAAAACCAAGGGGGCAAATTAGGGGACAGAGATGACCTGAAATAGTAAATAATCAGATGCCCTCTAATGACTAATAATGAAAGAAATTTACCAAGAGTCTGGAACATAGTAATTGCTCAACAGATGTTACCTGTTGTTGCTATTGTTAAAAATTCCCTTATGCTTGAATAAGATGTACCTAATATTCTGATGTTTCATCAATCTTCAGCAATTCTACTCTGCACGTTTTTATCGGGCCCAGCAGCAAAATAATCAGAACTTAAGGCTGGGAAATAATTGTAACAAACAAGTCCTGTGGCCCTCAACTGGGGGTGGTCCTGCCTTCCTTAGCTGCTCTGACGAGGAGTCACTACAGCCTTTAATGAGCAGGGCCAGATTTGCCAATCATCCTGCCAAGCATCACTATCAGTGAATAACTGACACCCACCCCCAAATGCCAGCATCTCCACTGAGAGACTACGATTCTAGTCTGAGTTCTCACTTTACAGATAAGGGCACTGAAGCTCAGGGAACACCAGCTCAGTGCTTCTAGCATAGACAGGGTCAGTAAACATTTGATGAATTGATAAATGAATACCATTCACTCTGAGGATTCCTAGCCAGTTAGAGACAGTGCTGGGACCACCCACTGAGTCTGTCTATGGCCTGTGCTGTGAAGTCCACCTGGACACCTAATTTAGGGGAACAAAAGAGCCACCTGGGACCCCGTTCCATCCCTCCTCCAACTCCTGCTACCCAAGTCTGGTAACAGAAACTAAACTGGAACACCTTTCACTTTCTACCCATATACTTGGCCTGATTCCCAAGGGCAGAGCAAACAGAGGAAATTATATATTGCTTTATAAGGGGAGATGCTGAAGCCTTCTTCCCTTTCCGGCTCCCAATGGGCTGTAAACAGAGACAGGAATGAGCACCTAAGCAGGGAGATGACATCACCAGCAAGCTGAAGGCAGGATTTGTTCCACATCAGCTGCAGTGCAGATAATCTGTGGATAATTAAGAGGGGCTTTATTTTTAAAACTCTTTCTTCTTCCTCTCACAGGGGGAGGAAATATCTGTGTGTGTGTGTGTGTGTGTGTGTGTGTGTGTCTCAGTGGTCTGCCCAACATGCTATCAGCAGGAACCCCGTCACCTTGGGAAGGCTCGATTCCAGCCAATCCACCATCCTCATGGCCTCCAAGTACACTCTTTTCATTCCCATCCTGCTTCTTTTCTTGCACCTTTCTGGTTCCTGAAATATCCTGCTTCTTCCCCACTTGTTAAAATCCTGTCCATCATTCCAAATCCAGATGAAGTCTCACTTCCTCTCTGATTTACCATATACTAATCTGGGCTGTTACTTAACTTTTTATACATGTCCATCTCTCAACTAGGCTTTAAGTTTCTCAAGCCCAGGACACAAAGTAGTGCTTAGAACATAACTGTGAATTGGAGTTACCTGAGGTGCATTTGTTATGTCTATGAAACCGTGATGCCTACCTTCCCTAGACGGTCAGCCTCCTCCCCTTTCCATCGCTGCCCCAATGCAACGTGTTCATTGCAACAGGGATCTTCACACAACAAGCCCTAACTGCTCAGACAAACCAATATCTCTGAACTTCAGTATCATCTGCTTAGATGCTGCCTCTCTTAGCATTTCAACACGAACAAGGCAGCCCTCATCTGACCATTTCTCTGTTCCCATTTGAGTTTACTCTTATTCATCTCTTCTCAAACCTGCTTATTTTCTAAGTTTTCCCCTATCATTCCTCTATAATTTCTACCGTAAACGCTTTGCCTTTCCCTACAGGTGGACTGATTATGAAATGCCACTTACCTAAGAAGTCTCGGATTAGGGCTATTTTCTTGCATGGTGTACCAAGAGGCATGGGCCCATCGGCCCTGGGGAGGGGCGCATCCGGCATCTGGATGTGCCCACCTGGGCAGAGAAGTGAGTATGGCAGCTCTTGGTGTGATGCAGCATCTCAGGGCAAAGCACAGTCATTCTCCATTTAGGGGTGGTGACTCACAGCTGCTCTGAATCACAGGTGTGATTTGGAACCAGGGAGCTGGCATTCACCTTGAGAGGCGGAAAGGTCATGGGTTCAGCTGTGCTCAAATGACAGTCAGCGAGAAGAACACATGTAACTCTTCCAAGGGCAGCAAGGCTCCCACAATTCCATGGTGAACATCGTAATAAACACAGGAGTAGAAATCTCTACCCCAGGACTCCTAGCAATGGTGCTTCTTTTCTCCACTGATTTCTCACCAACTTTCCATCAGTCTCTTATTTGAGGCCAGTTAATTATCCTCTCATGCATCCAGCCTTTAACATGTGGAGGCAAAGCAGAGATTGGTGGTGTGTGCCAATTGTCCCTTTCTGGGATTCCTGGGGCTCTAGTTTACAAAGCGGCTTTGGAGAGTCTCAATTTAGACTCACTTCCTCTGCCTGCTCTGATCCTCCCAAACTCAGGCTGGTGGCTTTCGGCAGGAACTAAGGCCTCCAGCATTGGAGGCCTTGTCTGGAGGACATTTCCCAGATACCGCTTTCTTCCCTCTCCTGAGCACCCCAAAACTTGCAGGAAAACCTTCCCTGGCAGGGCTGATGTTTACAGTTGAATAGGGTGTACACTGCACAATTCCAGGTAGTACCATTCATATCAGTCAAGTCTGTCTGACTCGAAGTTCCGTGATCCTAATTGCTGCAGTCTATGTGAATGAAGTCCCTAGACCAGAGATTGGCAATGTTTTTTCTATAAAGGGCTAGAGAATAAAAATCTTAGGCTTTGTAGGACAGTCTCTGTTACAATTATTCAACCCTGCCTTTGTATCACAAAAGCAGCCACAGACAATACCCAAATGAATGGCATGGCTCTGTTTCAATAAAACTTTATTTACAAAAATAGTGGGGGGCTGGATTGGGCCAGGGGGTAAGTTGCTCTAGACCCCTGCTCTAGATTGTGTAGGAATGCCCTCTAGCTTGTTCCCAAGGAGGCACTGAAGTGTGTGGTAACCGGGCCCCTTTCCGGCTCTTTCTGCACCGTCTCCTCTCTCCTGGACTCAATCCCCTACCACCAGCCCCGGTTGCCCCTCACAGTGGCACTATCCCACGCCTGCCCTCCCCGGGAGGAACCCTGGGCTTGGGATCCCACCCAGGCTTAGTTCAGCTCATCTGTAGGTCTTGTGCCCTCAGGACCCAGCTCTCTGCTTTCCACAAGCTACCTTCCAGCTCTGCGATTCTATGGTGCTGTTGACGGGCCTCGCTCCCAAACCCCATGTGCATCTTAACAGAGCCTTTCTGGGGAACTGGTGAAGATGACACTATGAAGATGGGGTAACTACACACGTGGAGGGTTCACTCTGGGCCAAGGGACTGATTAGTTGGGTCTCACAAGAACCCCATGAGGTTGATATGATTCTCCCATGAAGCCCCCGCAGGGAAATGACTTTCCCAAAGTCGCACAAGTAGCCAGTGATGAATCTGGGGTATAAACGCGGGTCTGTCTGACTCCAAAGCCCACGCTTCTCATCACTGTAGCCCATTAGCTGAGCCCAAGTAGGTGATTCCCACCAAGAACCATCTAGACCCAATGTGACTTCCCAGGACTAGTGAAGGACAAATTTGGGGGATGCACACCGTGTGGTTCTTCTCAAACGAAAGCACAAGCCAGCCAGCTACCTTTTCAGCCTGTGTTTAGCTTCAGTGTGGAGATCACAGTTAATTAGCCCATTTGATAAAAAGAAAAATTGAGAAATAAAACATTAAAATGAGACTAACAGTTAAGGAAAACTAAACCAAACCAAAAAGAAAACACAACACACAAAAAAACCCAAACAACAACAGCAACAAAGAACCTCCACCAAGTTCAAACAGCCATAACCCTGCTTTCCAACCAGTACTTGACCTCTTCTTTAACTGTAAACCTCAGATGCCAGAGGCCCTGGCTGCAGGGACTGGCCATCCTAGAGGGTAGCTGAGCTGAGCATCCTCCCAGCTGGTCCTGTAGCTGCCACTGGTCACCTGCCCAGGAACCATTCCCACTTCCTCCAAAGGAACGGAAACCAAGTCTGGGTCAGCCATTGAGCAGCTGAGCCCAACTCAGGGTTGACTCATGGTTAGACGATGGGTCTAAACCAGGGCTTCTCCATCTCAGAATGATCGAAATTTTGTGCCAGGTCCTTCTCAGCTGCAGGGCTGTCCTGTGCCCTGTGGGATGTTTAGCAGCATCCCTGGCCTCTACCCACCAGATGCACTAGCAGCACCCCCCCAGTTGTGACAACCAAAATGTCCCTAAACAGTGAAAACGATCACCAGTGGAGAAGGCACAAAATTACCCCTAGCTGAGAACCACTGGTCCGAAGCAGCCGTCTCCAGCAGTATTGGCAATTGCACAGAAGAGTTATTCGTTTCATGGAGCTATACGGTACAGGGTATGGTATCGCCAAAAGTTTAGCAACCCCAGCCTTGCGCCACTAAATGCCAACAGTGCCCCCTGGTTCCTGTGACAGCCTCACACACAGCCGCAATGCTAGAGGGCAATGACATCTCCCACACGCATCCCTGCTGAGGGCCATGAATCTAAGTCAATCGTGCTAACCCAACTCCCCTTTGACAATGGGTGGTTTAGAGGTGATCATAGCAGCCAGTTCTGGACAATAAGCCTTAAAGGCACCAGAGGGGCCTCACTGAAAAAGTTTTCTTCCTCTACTCCCTGTCCTTAGATGCACTTGTAGGACGAAGTGGTGTTGGTGCCCCAGCAGCCATCTTGAGACCATGTGGGGACAAGCTTGGAGACCAAGCCAGAACACCAGAGCTGGCAGACGAGCACGAGGCCTTGTAGACATCACGGAGCCAAGCCTGGAAATGCCTGCCTCCAGCTTTCTTGCCAAGTGAGATGGTCAAGCTCTATTTTTGTTTAAGACATTTTTACTGTCTTTTTTCTTTTAACCTGAAGCTGTCACTGTCCACCTGATAGTAACCTGCCAGGTATATGGTTGGTCTAAGTGGGAAATAAAGAGATGTAGAACATATGGCTCCTGACCTCAAGGAGCTTATATTCCTATAGGGAGAGAAGGACCACATAACAATGACAGCAACAGTGCAAGAATATTTGGGGACCAACTTCATAGTTCCACTGCAAGTGCAGTAAGAGGCCCAGGAAGATCAGTCAGAGAAGCCTCCTGGAGGAGGGGGAAGGCAGCTTCCAAGACCGCCACCAATGGTCCCCGCCTCCTGGCTTCAGGCTCTGTGGAATCCCCTCCCCTAAGCCTGTGTGGACTTACTGACTCACTTCTAAGGAACAGAATATGGTGGAAATAATGGGATGTCACTTCTGAGATCAGGTTATGAGAAGACTGTGGCTTCCATCCCAGGTGATAGCTCTGGGGGAAGCCAGTGGCCATGTCATGAGGCAGCCCTGAGGGGAGACCCGGGTGAGTTCTTGCAACGGGATCTTCTGAGGCCCGCTGGCCACTAAAGGAGTGAGCCAGGAAGCAGATCTTCCCCAAAGTGAGCTTAAGAGGACTCCAGCCCTCTCCGGTGGCCACGGCCCCACTGAAGGCTCACAAGAGACCTTACACCACAGGCACCCCAGCTAAAAGCTGTGGCCGGATTCCTGACTCACAGAAACTGTGTGACAGCAAATGCTGTTTAAGCCAGTAAATACGGGGGTATTTATTAGACAATAGGTAACTAACGGAGAGGAGGGACGCAGAGACCTCGGCTCTTGACATGTCCAAGATGGAAAAGATGCAAACTTGGCCTGAAATCTTGAGGCTTTGGGCATGGGGTCCTGGGTCTTACCTGGCTTAGAGCCCATCAGATTCCAGAGCCAGACAGAACCTTGGGAAGTCAGCAGGGTTGTTGCAGGGGGTGGCGGTGGGGGAATCTTACCTCCCTTTTTTCACTGACTTAACCCCGGGGGTGAGTTCTGTGTCTGGCACACAGTGAGGATTCCAGAAATAAATAGCAGTGGACACAGGAATGGCTACGTTGTGCGGTAAGATTAGGATTATGACAAAGTATAACGCAAATGGAAAGACAGATTTAAAAAATGTGCCCCCTGAGGCACAGATCAGAAAGTTTTTGAACCCCTCCATGGTGAGTGGGAGATAAAGCGGGGGGCTCAAGCAACGATGCCACACAAGCCCCAGAAGAGAGGTGACCAGGAGGCGTTTCCTCACCAAGGAGAGGACTGCTAGTCCCAAGGCAGTGATCACTGTGTTCCCTCTGATTTTTAGCATCGGGGCCCCCAGGAATCAGGAGAAACAACTCTTCCTGGTCTTCCAGCTCTTGAAGTGAAGTACCACTCCCCCGACCCAGGAGGGAAACAGGCTGGAGGTGTTCATGGGCAGTAAGGCACCTGAGTCTGGAAGCCCCTTCTGTTTGTGGAAACCCACATGCACGGGCAGATGGTTCTTTCCAGTGTTATCACCCATGAGGCCAGCTCAGGCTGCAGTGTCCCGAGCCTCTCTTGCCCCCAGGACCACTCCAACTGAGGTCCCGGGATCCCCTTCATACACCAGCCGGCAGGACAGTAACCAACCCAGGCCCAAAGCACTTCTTGGCCTAAAATATGTGTGTCTCAAGCAGGGAGCCACTGACAGGCGCCCCAGTGAGCATCCGCCTCTGAGATGTGCAAACTCCCTTAACGTCCCTTTGAGGCAGCGAGGCCACTGGCCCTGGTTTGTTTCCCTTATACGGTTTCCTCCAGAACATGCCGGTGGGGGTGCTACCGAGTAAGAAACAGGAGGGGAACCTGTTTTATCCTCATCTCCCTGAGGGGGGACGGGAGGAGAGCTACAGAGGGCTGGAAGGAAAAAACGAGCGGCTAGAACATCAGACTCTGGGATTACTGCCTCCCCCAAAAGCAAACTCTGGGCGTATTCAGTTCAGTCTTTCCTCTGCCTTTTTCTCTTGAAAATTACGTAACCAGCCAGGGAGAACAAAGGCTTCCCAAGCCTCCCAACAATACTGAAATAGCACGGAGAGAGATTCCGGAGGCCTCATTTGGAGCTCTGATGCCCACATCAGCGCAGAGCTGGGGGCGGGCAGTCAGTCTGGGTCCCTGAGTGTGGGGTGCGGGTGCTGGTCGCCACGGGAACAGCACGGGGGCAGGGGCTGTACCTGCCTAGGCTTGAGGCTGGGAGTCCGACTTTCGGATCACCAGTGTGAGGGTGTGAGTGTGTGCCAGCGTTTAAATTCTTCTGATTTGAGACAATCCTACATTTGACCTTTGTAGACGCAAAGGGAAACTTTTCATTTTTCTTCTTTTCTGTTTTTTTAAAGGAAGGAAACCTGGCATCACAGAAGATGTGGGCCTCTTTCAATATCTAAATCAGGACAGTTATGACTTAAGTGGCTAAATAAGGTGAGCCTCTTTGGGGCTTGCTTTGTCCGGACTGTATTCTAAAGGGTAGAGATCCCAGCCAGGGTCTAGGCTTCTCAAAAGCAGAGCCTGCATCTTTCATTTCTCCCACACATTGTTTTTTTTTTTTTTTTTTTGCAGTACGCGGGCCTCTCACTGTTGTGGCCTCTCCCGTTGAGGAGCACAGGCTCCGGACACGCAGGCTCAGCGGCCATGGCTCACGGGCCCAGCCGCTCCGCGGCATGTGGGATCTTCCCGGACCGGGGCACGAACCCGTGTCCCCTGCATCGGCAGGCGGACTCTCAACCACTGCGCCACCGGGGAAGCCCTCTCCCACACTTGCTTTAGCACCCACTGCAGAGTGCCCACGGGCCACTGTGTCTTCCTGAATTCCGAGATTACTCTCTGTGAGCCCAGGTTTCATGAGAAAGTCACTTCCAGGCATATGGTCTGCCTCAGCTGGCATTTATCGAGGACCTACTATGTGCTGGGCACGGTGACACACGTCCAGTGATGTTTGAACTTTCACAGCACACTGTGGGGAACTATTCCCTGACATGAATGAACACTGTGCCAGTGATCTGTGCATGGTAGGCGCCTGTTTCCTCCTCTTCCTTCCGTTTTGAGAGAGTGCAAGTCACTTTCTGAAGATCACACACTAGAAAGGGGTTGAGCCCGCTTCCTGACCCAGGCTTGGTTGCAACGCCAGTGCGTTCTGTCATCTCCCATGGGGACTTCTGTCATGGGGGGTCCCACCCCCATCCCTCTCACATTTCAGTGCTTGCTTTTGTTTTTCTAGTTTCCCCAGTTCCTTGGAGAAGAAGAATTTGCTTTCCTCCTTTAAGTCATCTTGGAAATTGGCATCGCTTCTAAAGGTCTCAGCCGCTAACCTCATAGTTTCCTTGACTCTACTCACCAGCCATACAAAATGTCTTTCAGCCCATTGAAGATGTCATCTTCTCTCTTGCCTCTGGGCCTCCACACATGCTGTTCCCCCTCCTTTTCCTCTGGCTAATTCTTATTCATCCTTTGGGTACAAGTTTAAATGCCCCTTCATCCAGGAAGCTTTCCCTGATACTCCTTTCCCTCCCCAGACTAGCTTACCTGTCAGGTTGTGTCCTTCACCTCCCCCTCTCATATCACTCTCTCCCTTTTTGTTTCAGCTTTAATCGCTTGTCTTCAGTGTTTGACTGGAAGCTTGGTGAGGGCAGGGACCCCTTCATGTGCATCACTCCAGCCCCAGTGCCTAATTCCTAACCTACTCAATAATAAATAATACTTGGGCAGAACAAATGCATTCCGAGAAGCCCCATGCTCCAGAGGACCATTTACAAATTCAAATTTGTGAAACTCACTTCTTTCCTCCCTGTTAGAGATGCCAACCAGATGTGAGAATTTCACAAGTCTCTTCTGACTCAAATCCTCTGTGCAGTGCAGTCCCTTTAAATAAATTTCATAGAGTTCTTGACTTCTTTCACTGGTCTGCTTCTCACCCAGCTTCCTGGCCCATTATCCAGCAAATATATCACACACTGCTCCCTCCTTTTCTCATGGAGGCTAATCATTTACAGGGGTTGCACTCAGAGGTACAAAGAAATCATTCATAGAGCAGAAAAAATGTCCCCTCTCCTGGTGATTGCATCTCCCTGTTCACAAGTGACAGAAGAAGTGGTATTTTGACAGCTCAGGTGACAGCAACAATGTCTGGCCCACACGGGACTGCCATAGCTGAGGAGGAAAGCCATAGGCTGGGAGCCAGGAGGCCTGGGTTCGAGTCCTACCACTGCCTGGGAGCTCTCTAGCAAGGAGTTTCTAATCTGTGAAGTGGGAATAACCATGCTTCCCCACTTACTCGTGGGAGTCAGAACAGGGTGGTGATCTGAATATACTTCCAAAAGTATTTCGCACAAATTGGAGGTAAGTCACGACCACAAACCAATTATACTAAAATTAAACCACTTCCACAGTGATGTTAGCTGGGCTCTAGGGGGTCGGAACTGTTACCCTTTCTCATCCCTTCACAGTCCTCCAAGAGTGAGTGGCCTCTGCATGGGAAGAAGTGAGTATTGGTTCACTAGCCATTGCACAATCGTTCTGAGTCTTTTTTTTTTTGGCAGGGGGCAGGATGAGGGGAACTTTAGGCTAAATTATCCCTGTCTTCTCTTATGACCTAGAAGACACTGAGACACCCAGCCCAGGATGGAGCGTCTAGGAATGAATCTACAATGAATCACTGCAATGGACCGGATGTTTGTATCTGTGTCCCACACACAATTCATATGTTGAAATCCTAACCCCCAATGTGACGGTATTAGGAAGTGGGGCATTTGGGAGGTGATTAGATCATGAGGATAGAGCCCTCATGAATGGGAGTCCTGATAAAAGGGACCCCAGAGAGCTCTTTCACCCCGTTTGTACCATGTGAGGATACAATGTAGATACAATCAGCCATCTACAATCCTGAAAAGGGTTCTCACCAGAAGCCGACCATGCTGGCCCCCGATCCTGGACTTCCCAACCTCCAGACCATAAGAAATAAATTTCTGTTACTTATAAGCCACTGCGTCTATGGTTTTGTTGTAGCAGCCTGAACAGACTAAGATACTCACCAAGGGGCTGACCAAGTCCATCATGGTGAGGCCATTTGCTCTCACTTATTAACCTCCATGTATCCATCACCCTCTCCTCACTCTCCTTGTGAGTGCCTCCTTCACTGAAAGCTTATTAGACCCCAAGAGTCAGAACCCCATGCCACAGAGATAACACTGTAGGAACCTGACCCATTGGAGGGGAAATGTGCTGACGGGGTACTTGTTTTTCATTTTCCTCCTCGCTCTAGCAGAAGAGATACTAGGGAGTGTCACTGGCCTCTTTGGAACAATGAACTCCCACAAGCCTGTGAGGGATTCCACATGCAAATAAGCCTCTTACGTTCGATGGTCAGTGACATCAAACCCCACCGGACATAGAAGGGGGAGGGAAGGAAGTGATCAGCCTTCCGATGGATCAGGAACTCCCTGGAGAAGAAGACAGATGGCTCCAGTGCCCGGGAGGGGAGTGGAGGAAGGTTGGGAAAGAAAGCAGTGGAAGCAAGAGAGTAAGAATGAGGAGAGAGAAGGAAGGGTAACAGGAAGAAAGAGGGATCCTGTCCCCACTCCCAGAGGCCACTCCTGCCTCCTTATTGAGTCGCTGGGCTGTTGTTAGCACTTGGCACACACAGAGCGTCCTCACAGCCCGGGAGCCTTAGACACACACATCAATAAAGTCCTCATTGCAGACAATGCTGGAACCTTGACAAAAGCAGCAGTATGACCAACACAATACAGCGCATTAGCTTGACAAACATAATCATGCCAGCAGCCACCAACTCCACAGCTCTCCCAGCTACAGGGGGTCCTGGGCAGGAACCGGATTTTACCAGTTCAGTGTCATTAGCTGGAAACCTGGATCAGGCTGGCACCGAGGCCAGCACAGTGTAAGCATTTGGGTGGGACAGTGACGTAGTGAAGCATTCCTTCACCTCTCCCATTCTCTGCAGACTCCAGATAAACGAACCTTGGGATTTAATGAGTTCTGAAAAACCAGCACAAACCAGGCTCTGTGTCCTTGTTATGCTGGAGTTCTCAGGTGCCAGGAACAAGAGAAAAGCCAATGGGTATGGGCAGGGGGCTGCCTGGGGAAGGGCTCAGCCACTCCCAGGCTTAAAGGTAGATCCAGCTTCCAAGCCACCCTTTGGGAGGAAGGCTACTGGGTAGACATTGCCCTCAATATCTACCAATGCTATAGGGCCAGGGCAAATGAGGGCTCAAAGGAGTAGGTAAGGCAGTTGACTGGGTGGGCATGGTGGACAGAGCTGCCTTCCAGAACATGAGGGAGGAGGTAAGCCCAGAAGGTAAGAAGGGGTGGCGGGAAGGAGCTGCCCCCTCCAGCACTGGTCACCTCTCACTCGGAGTAAGCAGAGAGAGATGACCGTCGTCCCCTCGTATCCATGGGGATTGGTTCCAGGAACCCCTGTGGATACCAAAATCTGAGGATGCTCAAGTCTCTTATACAAAATGGCATGCTATTTGCATAGAACCTACGCACATCCTCCTGCATACTTCGAATCATCTCTAGATGACGTATAATCCCTAATACAATAAAAATGCTATGTTACTAGTTGCTGGAGTGCAGCAAATTCAAGTTTTGCTTTTTGGAACTTTCTGGAAATTGTTTTCAAATGTTTTTGACCCACAGTTGGTTGAATCCACAGATGTGGAACCATGGATGCAAAGGACTGACTCCCCTGCTCACCGGCGGTGGTGGGAGGAAGCGCTACCCACCCATCAATAAGAACCTCCTAGGTAGGAAGAAGGTTGCTTTTACAGTAAGGTTTTATATTATGATAAAAACGACAAAAATCAATGACAAAAATCACTTTCTTTTTTCAAGCAACAATGTAACTTGTTTTTAATTTAGAATCTGTTTCAACTGCCCAAACTGAGAATTAGGATCCCAAGTGGGGGCAGATAAGAGTCTCGGGATATAGTGCCTGTGCTCATGAGGCCAGGCTTCAGGAAGCCTGGAGAGAAGTGCAGTGTGGGTCTCATCAGGATGGAGCCGAGAGGTCCTGCAAGAGTCCTGACCAACCGGAACTGAGGTAGAGGGTTCAGGACCCAAAGTCTACCCGCATCCCTTGGTTCAGTTTTATAAGGCGAGTTTTTCTTTGAAATAAAGCAAAAAGCAAACCAGATGCTGACTTTGATAGTCATCTTTTTGACCTGTGGAGCGATTTGTTCCGTCTTTCTTTGAAACAACTGCAGAAAGGGACGGAGTGCCAGCTTCCACCCCACGCTCACCAGGCTTCAAGGAGCAAAGATTGGCTCTGATTTCTTCTGAAGTTCCAGAAAAGATGACTGGGACTCAGGCCTGGAAAAAAATCTCAGATACCTGTGCCTGTGCTCAGGGTGTTCTCTGAGCCTGGACGTGCCCTTTCTGTTCCCATTCCCTGCCAAGGTCGCCTATGGGATCACCTCCCAGGGGAAGCTGGTGAGGGCTGTGACCAGACTGAACAGAGTTGAGGTGGTCATGTGGGAGAAGATAGGACCCTGTCTTGGTAATACTGCCATCTGTTCCCTTTGCTTCAGCCAGACTGCCTTAGTTTAGGTCCCGGATATGCTGACATGCTCAGAGTCTGCATCCCACCACCTCTAGCTTTTGTCCCCACTGTAGCAGCGGGGTGCGAGACAATTCACATTTGCTTTCCTGCAGCTGAGAGCACTGTAGCATCTGTGGCTTCCCTCCGTGAACAGGTTTAGAATGAGTGAATGAATGAAGTCCCAACAGCCCCCAAATGGTCTCTCTACCACCTTCCTGCAACCTCTCCAATCCATCCTCCTTTCTGCTTCCAATTATCTCGGAAACACAACTGATCATTTCATTCTCTTGTTTTCAAAAGGTTTTCAATAGCTCCCCACTGCCCAGAGATTAAAGCCCAAGCTTCTCACACAGCCCCTGCATCAGACCTGATCTATCTTCCCGCCTCACGTCCAACCACTCCCTAAACTGCACCCCACGCTGCAGCCACACAGACTGGGGCGATCGTTCCTGACTTGCCACCTTCCCAGAACATGCAGCCCGTATGTTGGCGATACTGTCCTCTTTGGGTCCCTGAAGCAGTGCTACCCTAATGTCACCCTGCCATCCTCAGAGTAAACTCTCTCTTCTCCAGGACCATGAAGCACAACGCCTACACCTAAGGCAGTAATCTCATGGGGTTGTACCTCTCTGTAGTCCTTCTTCCCACTACTGGGAATCCTGAGAGCAAAAGCACAGTGTCTGGTTCATCCTTATATCCCCAGCCTTGTACAATTCCTGGCATACAGTAGGTACTCAACAAAAAGTTGATGAACAAATAAAGAGATGGGTGGGAACGGAGCCAGGGACTTGAGAGTGGAAGTGTTTGGAAGAGGTGCTTGGGGGAAGTGCGCATAGAGGCACATCCCCTGGAGGGGTGATGTGCTGGTGGAAGTGTGGTCGGTTCTCTGGGACAGGAGCGGGATGGTCACAGGAACAAGGGAGCAGTTGAATGGTGAGCACTGAAGACTGGGCCGGGCTTACAGACCGCACTGGGGCACACCCGCCAAGGTGTGGGTGACAGTGAGGTCAGATAGAAGCTGAGCGGAGGTGTGGAAACAGATAGTTGACTTAGTGGGAGTGTTGCAGAGAGTCTGGCGGAACCAAAAGGAACTGGGATCAGAGAAGGGCTTTTGCTGGTAGGTTCCTGGTAACTGCTCGCTTTCAGGTATCACCCCGAAGGCGGGGCATCACCAGTTTGGTAGGAACAGACCAACTTAAGCAAAAATAAACCCAGAGAGCAACTGCATGCCGTTCCCTTAGGTGTTCTTTTTTTTTTTTTTTTTTCTCCTCCCAGCTTTCAGATCATCACACTGACAAGCTCGGGATGCTAAATTCAGGTTGTTTACCAAGGCTACCTCCTCAGGCCCATCTGTCTAGTTCCTTTCATTCACCAACAGCCACGCTGAAAGAACACATAGCTGAGTCTTCCCATGAACTGTCTTGCCCGATTTTTCTGGAAGCTTCAGCTGCCATAGACAGTGCGCCATAGTTCTTTTATTGTGTGGTAGTCCCACAGAGAGCAATAAGATTAAGGTGAAAACAAACTTGCAAAGCAACTTTCCACTCTCCGAAGCATTTGCATGTATTTTTAATATTTAATACTTTCATGTAATATTTACTGAGCGTCACTTTGTACAAGGCAGTGGGGAGGACCAAGGGCAAATCAAGCAGACACGATCCCTGGTCCCCAGGAACTTACAGTCTGGGGGTGGAGAGGCAGATGTGACACAAATATTGGCACAAATAGCGTGTACATATGCTTACAACTGTGATAAACGTACCATGGGAAAGTTCAGGATGCTATGAGCACGGGTGACAAGGAGACAATTACTTTGGTGAAAAATGGCAGATTCCCTGAAGAAGTGACATTTAAACGGAGACTTGAGGAGTGAGTAGAGGCTCCCCAGTAGGTGTGGAGAGATGGGAGCTCTGGGCTGGACACCCTGGGGAGACTGGCCCTCGCACAAGCCCATGGCCCTCGGGTCCACCTTGGCTATGCTCGGGCAGTCCGAGCGAGATGGGGTGGGGCTTGCTGAGGTGGCCCCCGCTCCATCCCATGTTCCCGGCAGCCCCCTACTCTGACTGGCCATCTGCAGTGTGCCCCCAGGTGCAGAGGATGGACAACATCACCTGACTCTCAAAACACAGCCAAGAGTGAACGACCCTTGTAATGTCCCATTTCTTTTTATGAAGAGCCTCGTATAATTTTTCGGAAACTGCCTGGAGGAGGCAGTGTCTCCCATGGGGAAGGTGACCGTCAGGTGCAGTGGAGGGCCTCTGGCTTATGAAAGAACTCTGGGTTCCGGTCTGACCTCTGCCACTCATAGATTACATGACCTTGAGCCTCAGTTTCCACATCTGTTAACTAGAATATTAATACCTTCCATATTTATCTCACAGGGTTTTTGTTAAAAGCAATAGGCAGGAAGGCAGTGTGTAAAGTAAATATCACATAAAAGACTGCTGAAATAATAACCATGTCGCTATTTACCTTCCCACACTAAATAACAACTGGTAACAATGTACTCCATCTCATTTAACTTCACAATGATATTCCCAGGAACATACTGGGATACTGCAATACTGATGTATTGCTTCCATCTTACAAACAGGAAAACTGAGGCACAGAATGGTGAAGAACTTGCTCAAGCATACCCAGCTGGGAAGCGGCAGAGCAGGGCTTCAAACCCCAGCAGTCTGCCTCCAGACCCCACGCCCTTACCATTAGGCTATGCTGCCTGAGTAAATTAAATGCCCCAGGGCACTGACTGCTAAGAGCTGTCCCAGTAATCAGAGGACGGAGCTCGTGTGCAAAGTGACACCACTAAATTGCCATTAGCTTGCTGTGTGCCCCTTGACAAGGGACTGTCTTTCTCTTGCTTCCCTTTCCTTTTGTGACCAGGGCCAGCAGTCAGATTAATGGGCTCATTGTAGGAAACCCCAAGAAAGGTAACTAGCTCCCGTCGCTAGTATCAGATGGCTATATATAGTGTTTAATAATCACACAGCAGCAAGATCCTACACAGATGCTCACAAGCCCATCCTTCCTGCAACCGCAACGCGGCAAACTAGTTAGTCTCTGCCAACTTCGAGAGCTTGTGGTGCTCTGCCCAATTCTAGGGCCATTTTGGATGGCGCGTCGGCATTCATCCCTTGTCTTTAATCCCACAGCTTTAAATGTGCAGCAGAAAGATCCCTCACCTCCCATCACCCCTCTCTCCACTCCTTCCCAGCCACCCCATTCCCTCCACAAGTACCTTTCTTTCCTGCTGCCCCATCTTCCCTCTTTAGATGGTTCTCCCCTGCGAAGCCTCATCCCATCCCATATTCTCCACTGTAACTCTGAACAAGATCCCCTCAGAACAGCTACTTGGGAGTTTAGAGAAGGGGATGTGGGTGGTGGTGGTAGGAGTGGGTGGGAGGATGAGGGAACAGCCAGTCATAGGTAAATGGTCAGGAAACATCTATCCGATGGTTCCAAAGTCAATCGCTAATCCTTTTCTTTCTCTGCAGTGTCCTGTCTACCGCCTTTTCTAACACTCACACCCCTCCCCATTAGCACCCACAGAAGGGTTTGAGTCCAGCCGTCTATACTTCTCTGAGACTAAGATACCAAGTTCCCTCTCCCAGGGGATCTATATTTTAAGCTTTATCTCTAACCAGGGAATGAAAACCCATGTCCTAGTTAGGAAAGGTTAGGCATCCCCTTGGCTATTTAGGGGAATGGTAAATTGACATCAGCGAGTTCCTGGGCTGCCGAGAAAAAGGAGAAGAGAGGGTCAAGGAGCCCCTCTGAGCAGAGGGGTGGAAGATGGTGTAGTAGTGCCCCCCCCCCCCAAAGCACAGCTGCCTGTTCTCCCTGTTCAAACAACTCCTGAGTCTTTTGCTTGCATGACTGAACAGGTTTGGGGCCCTCCGGATACCAATGACAGGTGTGATGTTGTTCCCAGCCATCAAGCCGATGCTAGCCACTGAGTGGTTCCAACCTGGTGATTACCTTCCCTTCTCCCACCCCCATCAATCCCCCTGCCAGACCTGCTGACATCAGCTCTCCCCTTCTCCCTCAACCTCCCAGGTGTTATTTACAGATGGAGGCTGTTACCAAGGCAACCGAATGTGGCCATTAGTTTACACTATCATATTCTGTTCTTCCAGTCCCTCTTCCCCCCACCCAAATGAAAAGTTATCTAAGCAAGGTCTCCTCTCCAAAGCAGAAACCCCAAATCTTCTTGCACTCAAGTCCTGCTGGGAGGCAGCAGCAGAAAGAGGGGGAGGCAACTCAGATGCCGTACGAGATGTGGATCAAGCAGGCATTCGGCTCCTTTTCCACTTAGATGGCATTAAAATGCTAGGAAGGGGGTCTTTAAATCAATATAAACCCATAAAAGTGAAGAGAACAGAAGGGGAAAGACCAGAAGACAAGGGATTTTAACACATTCCTGAAAAGTTGAGAATTTGGAAGTCTCAGCTCAGGATGCACACTGGGGGTGGGGCAGGAGCAGGGTCAGCTGAGGAGGATGCTCTCCAGCTCCACTGACACCTGGAGAGGCCCCAGGTTGAGGTCAAAAGGCAGGTGGGAAGTAATTCCCGAAACTGTGGAATTCCGTGAAGGTTTGCCTGTTAAACCACTGGACGCCCTTCCCCCCCCACCACACTGCTGTGTGTAGAAAAGCAAGTAGTTCCTACCTCCCTCCCCTTCCCACCCTCTTCTTAAACCCCAAGTTCTGAGGGGCCATTGTTGTTGTTTGCAATGCAGAATCAGGGATGGGATGAGAGTTACTGAGGGTGGGGGGACATTTTGTTTCACATTTTTTTCATAATACAAATGAATCTGACATTTCCTTGTTTTCAACTTTTAGAATCAATCTACAGGTGAATAGGCCACAAAATGTAAATGTCATCACCTTTGACATGTAAAGAAAAGATCCAGTAGGAAACAAAGTTTGGAAGGTGGAAGGGAAGAAGGAGGGAAGGAAAAGGAATATATTCTCATACCAAGTTGAGAGCTACTGCTGAAATCTGATGGAAAGAGAAAGGAAGTTAAAGATAGTGACTGTAATACAAGGGCTTGAAGTGAAAGGATAAATATAAGCTCTTTAAAAAGTGATAATTACTATCAAAATCAAGTAAAGACGCTGACCACAATGCTTATTTTCTAGTGACGGAGGAATTAAGGATTCATCAAAAAATAAATACATAACATACTATCAGATTATTTCATGGGCGGAAAAGGAGATTTTCACTCCCTATTTAAATTACTCCTTTCTCTGCCTTGTTCTTTTTTTCTTAAACAACAACAAAAATGAGCAAAAACAAAACAAAGCAGGTAAAGTATATTATTTAAAGATATGAAACTAAACAACTAAAGAAAGAAATGCTTGAAAGTTTGGGGTCAGGGATGGGAAAGATGATGGTAGCTTTCCATTATGAGTCCCTTTTGAACCTTAAAAAAAAAAACCATGGCTTGCATAGATTAAAGTGAGAAAGACCAGGGAGTCATCCACTTACTGTCAACTTCATGGTCGCAAGGACAACGTGGGAAGACGGAAAGCTGTTTTGGTCCCATGAGACAAGATGTTGGGAAGGACCCAATTCAAGTCTTGCTTTTGGAAAGAAGAGAGGGCTGTGAGAGCTGCCTGGAGAACCAGCTTTTGAGAGCTTGTGCCCCTTGTCAGTGACTGGGCTTTTCCCTCACTGCCTATCCCATCCTCCTCCTCACCTTCAACAGGTGCCTTGACATTTTAACCGATTGATTCTCAAGCTCAGCAGCATATTAGAACCACTTGGGAGACTTTTTAAAATCCTGATGCTTCAAGAGAATGAGAAGATAAGCCACAGACTGGGAAACAATATTTGCAAAAGAGATATCTGATAAAGGACTGTTATCTAAAATATTCAAAGAACTCTTAAAACTCAACAATAAGAAAACAAACAACCCCATTAAAAAATGGGCCAAAGACCTTAATGGACAACTCACCAAAGAAGATATACAGGTGGCAAATAAGGATATGAAGAGATGTTCCACATCATATGTCATCTTGGAAATGCAAGTTAAAACAGCCACTATACACCAATACAAATGGCCAAAATCTGGAACACTGACAACACCAAATGCTGTCGAGGATATGGAGCAACAGGAACTCTCATACATTGCAGGTGGGAATGCAAAATGGTACAACCACTTTGGAAGACTTTGGTAATTTCTAAAAAACTAAACATAATCTTACCATATGATCCAGCAATTATGCTTCTTGGTATTCATTCAAAGAAGTTGAAAACTTATATCCACACAAAAACCTGCACACAGATGTTTATTGCAGCTTATTCATGGCTGCCAAAACTTGGAAGCAACCAAGAGTCCTTCAGTAGGTGAATGAATAAACTGTGGTAGGTCCACACAATGCAATATTATTCAGCATTAAAAAGAAATGAGGTATCAAGTCAAGAAAACACATGGAGGAAACTTAAATGCATATTACTAAGTAAAAGAAGCCAATTTGAAAAGGCTACATACTGTATGATTCCAACTATATGACATTCTGTAAAAAGCAAAATTATGCAGATAGTAAAAAGACCAGTGGTTGCCTGGCGTTGGGGAAATGGGGGCAGAATGAATAGGCAGAGCACAGATCATTTTTAGGGCAGTGAAAATACTCTGTATGATACCATAATGATGGATACATGTCATTATACATTTGTGCAAACCTACAGAATGTACAATGTCAAGAATAAACTATGATAATATGACAGCATTTGGAGGTGGGTCTTTGGGGGGTAATTAGGTCAGGAAAGTGGAGCCCTTATGATGGGACTAGTGTCCTTATAAAAAGGGACATGAGAGAGTTTACTTCCTCTCTGCTCTCCACCATGTGAGGATACACTGAGAAGACAGCCATCTACAAGCCAGGAAGCAGTCCCTCACCAGACACTGCTGGCACCTTGATCTTGGACTTCCCAGCCTCCAGAACTGTGAGGAAGAAACATTTGCTGTTTAAAAAAAAGTAAGCTTTAATGAAAACTCTTGACTTTGGGTGACTATGATGTGTCAGTGTAGATGCATCGATTGCAATAAATGTACCACTCTGGTGGAGGATGCTGGTAACGAGGGAGGCTGTGAATATATGGAGGCAGGGGTATACAGGAAACCTCTGTACCTTTCTCTCAATTTTGCTGTGAGCCTAAAACCTCTCTAAAAAGATAAACATGAAAAGAAATATCAATACCCAGGCTTCACTCTGACCATTAAACCAGAATTTCTAGGGCAGGGACGGAGAATCCCCAGGTGATTCCAACAGGCAGCCATGTTGGAGGACCACAGCAGAAGATGAAGACTGATTTGCAAAATGGCTACCCTCCCAAGTAGCACACAGCTGAGAGGAACTAGTCTTTCACTACTATAGGCGATTGTAGAGCGCTGTGGTAGATGTGTGTGTGTCCATGTGTGCCTGTGTGTGTCTGTATGCATCAGGCCAGCGGAAGGAATGAAAGCAGCCACCATTCCCGCTCCTTTGGCAAGACCATCCATATCATTTTTTGTAAGCAAGAAGAGGACTGTCTGGAACCACAGCCAAATGAAGTTAGGGTGTAAGCCCAAGCTTCCTCTCAGGTCAGTTGGTATGACATCAACAGAAGCCCCCAGACCCGACTTCTGAATGGGCACCCTGCCTGGGTGCGCCATGACCCAGAGCAGCGGTGCTTAAATTTGAGTGAGCATCAGAATCACTTCAAAGGATCTTTCAAACACAGGTGACTGGTCCCACCCCCAGAGGGTCCTATTCAGGAGGTCTGGGGAGAAACTGGATAATTTACTTTTCTAACAAGTTCCCAGGTGATGCTGATGTTACTGGTCTCAAGACCAGCCTTTGCGAACCACTGACGTAGGGGGACTTGGAGGAGGGAGAGTAGGTGCAGAAACCCCTTTCCCAAGGCAAAAGGGAGCCATCAAGAGGATGATGGCAAAATAGCCCCTCTAGTCTCACTTTGAAGGCTCAAGACTGAGGCTGATTGATTACCAACAACCTCCTGCAGGGTACTAATCACAGAAGGACCGTTTGGGCTTTGAACACTGTATGATGAACCTGGCTATGGCGTTCTCTGTTCACATACGCCACATTAGGGCTCATGCCCAGCATCATTTAACCCCTTAAAATAGTAATTAAATGAGGGGCATCCATTCTGTCCAGGGACACCAGCCTTAAAAAGGAGTTCTACTTAATGCTTCACTGAATTTATATTAAAGGGCAAAGTTGCTCCCGAAAACAATTTCCTGATAGTCCTGACTACTCAAACTTAGGCAATTTCTTGGAGTATTCTTTACTTATAAAATAAGGAAGACAAAATGCATATACCAGCAAAGTTTCTCTAAACCAAGTCTGGAGTCAGTACTTAGTAATTTAATTTATAATGATCAGTTAGGCAATTATCCAAAACCTATTCTCTAAAATCCCCTGCGGTGGAAATCTTTAGCTCTGGTTCGTAGGCTAGTCTTTGCAATCTTCAAGTAAATTTCCTCTTCCCAAATATACAATAATGTGCTTCAGCTGACAACCAAATAGCAACCAAGCAGTGGGGAAAATAATTAGCAAATTCATTAATTAGGATATTGCTTACACTTCTTTTATAATGGCTATCATTTAATTATTTTAATCCCCTGCCTTCCACTAAAACCACTAAAGGTCATTAATATATATTATTATGTTAGGAGGGCAACAAGTACGTTTTGTTTTACATGTAAAAATGTAATTTATATAGAATGTCAGGTCTGAGGGGTTCTCAGAGGTAATGTTGCAGAACTTTAAAAGAAATAAAAGACAAGATCTTACAGGAAACCAAATACATACAGTGGAGAATTGCTAACATTCTAAATAACTGCTAACAACACCTACTGCAAGACAGACTCTGGACTATGCTATTTAATTTACTCCATTTTCAGTATAAATTCTAATCATTTAATTATAAAGACAACCAATGAGAACATTGAACCTGATTCTTATGTAATACCCATTTTATTTCTAAATTTTGTTAAATTGATATTATTGAAAAATCCTGATTCATAGAGATAAGTTATAGTAAATGTGTAATAGCTTTAAAAAAATACCGTTCACACTGACAACCTCAAATTATTTTTAAGTTAAAAAGAGATGGCAGAATAAACTTTCAGGTGACCTAAAATTCAAATTAACACATTGACTGTATTATAAACAACACATTTGAGTGTGGTTTGGGAGTTATAATTCTTTTTTTAAAATATTTATTTATTTGGTTGTGCCACGTCTTAGTTACAGCAGGTGGGCTCCTTAGTTGTGGCTCACAGGCTTCTTAATTGTGGCATGTGGGCTCCTTAGTTGTGGCACGTGAACTCTTAGTTGTGGCATGCATGTTCGACCAGGGATCGAACCCAGGCCCCCTGCATTGGGAGCACAGAGTCTTATCCACTGTGCCACCAGGGAAGTCCCTATGATTCTTAAAAGAAATTAAAACTATATTTTAAAAGAAGTTCAAATCAAACATCTATGCAACACCAAAGCACCTTCAAACACAAAAGCTACAATCTATATGAACTACTGAGGAAATCAGGGGCAAGAAAGACTTGCCCAAACCCCACAGAGGGATTTAGTGACAGGGTGAGATTAGAACCAACTTCTCCTGACAGCATGTCCAGGCCACTTTTTATGTTCCATGTTTCAGAGAGGGAACGCTTGAGAGAGATTATTTTTTGGAAAGTGGCTCCTCCAGGGTCTTCAGTGAACTAGCGAAAAGAAAAAGAATGGAGCCTGATTTTGTGTCAACTGGATTTCTCAATCAACCAACATTTTTTTCAGATTGCAGCTCAGATGATTCTCCTGAAATTGACAAATAATCATCTTGGGCAATAACAAAGTAAAACAAAAAAAAAATACTGATTTGTAAATTTGCAAATAATTTTTGTTCGCTGACATTTGCCTTTTCCTTCTTTTTTTAGATACATTCATAGAAGGCTGCTCCATCTATAGGTCTGTAAGTTGTCCCCTTTTCTCCTCCCCTGGTTGCTCAGCCATGAACACATAGGTGTTATGTAAGTGTGTGTGTGTGTGTGTGTGTGTGTGTGTGAAGGCCAATGGAAGAGTTGAAAGCAGTCACAAGTCCTATTCCTAAGGCAAGGTTATTTCATATGACTTTTTTTGTAAGCAAAGAGGGAAATGTCCTGGGAACAAGAACCATTTGAGATTGAGGTAAATACCCGGATTTCCTTGGTGTAACACCCCAGGTGGCAGAGCATCGCTTTTGAATGGCCACACAGCTGATGTGCACCCAAAGAGGATAAAAAGCCCATTTTGTAGTATGTCTCATTGTCAGTCTCCTTCAAAGCATCTCACATCTCATTGTCATAGGAACTTTTCTATTCCCAACATGGTGGTCTTTGCCACTTGCCCTTTGCTTTTATATATGCGTATATATAAAGATCACGTGTGTGTGTGTGATGTATATAAAGAACACTGGGCTATGCCCACACTTCCCAAGATGAATCATCTTTCTCTAATATTCACTTCCAGAATAAAAGGTTTGTGACACATTTGAACTGTTTCTATTAGGAGGACAAAAAATGTGAGGTGGCTATAAATACCAGATACTGACACTAGTTCAGACCTCTGTTAGCTGATATTAGAGATAATTATTAACAGAGTGAACTGTATATAAATAGCATAGACTTCCCGCCTTGTTCTGCTATTGGGAGGTCCCTAATGGTCACCTACCAGGTGAGCAAATAGAGGGAAGAAACTCTCGACCAACAAGGAAGGACTAATTAGATTATGGTATATCACCCACTGGGTGAGAAAAATGTCTGTTCAAAAGAACATTTAAAGATATTAGAAAATGTGTATGATATAGCACTAAGTGATAAAAGTTTACTAAATGATGCAAAGTATGATCTCTTTTTTCGTTGTTTGAAAATTGTATAGAAAAGAGACTGGAAAAAAGATAGTCTTTTAAATTTTTGATGGTTATCTGCAAGTGGTAGATTACAGAATTTTTTTTCCTTTATAATTTCCTGTGTTTTCCTCTCTAATTTCCTACAATAACCATAATTTTACAACCAGAAAAAAATTAATAAAGCAAAAGTGGTTTGACATTGAGACTACAGCTTTTCTCCATTTCTTCCCAACCTCTCTTAATAAAATACCAAGCTCTCCGAGCCCACTCAAATCAGCAACTAGAGAATAGAGTTTTTTCAAGGTGCAAACTGCAGTTGCCCCTTCATATACGCAGGTTCTGCATCCACAGATACGAAGGACCGACTACGGGACTTGAGCATCTGTGCATTTTGGATCCGCTGGGGTCCTGGAACCAATCCCCTGAGGCTACCAAGGGATGACTGTACACACAGAAAAGGCAGAGAACAAACTGCTATTTCAGAATTTAGATAATTTGGCTCAAGTGTAAGAACTTCTGCTTTCCAGGTTTACTCCCATTTCCAGTCATCAAGCTTGGCACCAGCCCTGAAGGAATTACTTTAGTTTCTTCAAGATTGCTTGCCTCTTACTCTCCCCACAGGCGGAGGTTGAGCTGTGTTTTTCGCCATCCCCTGGATATCTGAAGGGACAAGGTCATTTCAGCTCCGGGCACCAGGTACTCCCTTCTGACTTAGGAGGCAGCTGTTCTGCCCCATCCTGTCATCTACGTGACCTTCCCAGGTTGTGCCCTGGGGAGTCCCTGAGCAGGTTTCCTCCTCTGCTGAGCTCTTGCAGATAAGCAGACCTGGATTTGGATCCTGGCTTTGCTCCTTATGAGCTGTGACACCTCAGATGAGTTGTTTGGCCTCCCCAGGCCTCAGTCCCTTGTCTGAAGAAAGGGGATCATTAAACCTACTCTGAGGGTGGAGATAATTCACCGAAGCAGTTTTGCTCGGTGCTTGGCACATAACGGGCTCTCAGTCCATCAACACTGGCTGCTATATTTTTACCATACTGTTGCTGCTGCTTCTCGGTTCTTCCTTCCAGGGAAGAATCTGGTCTTTCTCTAAAGGCTCCCACATCTCTTTTCATGTCCACTTCACCATGCTAGAGCATCTTCGTTAAGTCAGCAGCACTAAATTAATGTTTCCGCTCTCCTGGCTCCTCTCGGGCAGCTCACCTCCAACATTCTGGGACTTTGGAAAGGTGGGCTCTCAGGAGGGAAAGGAGGCCAGAAGCAAACACAGGAACCACCAGGGTACAGCGGTGGGCAGCTCCAAGATGCCTGTTGCCATTTGTATGCAAAGTGTTACTGCCTCAGCTATTCAGCTGCAAGAGGAGGGAGGTGCTGCCTTACTGGAGGAAAAGGAGAAATTCACATGTGAAAGGTGAGCAACCATCCCTGGATAAAGGAGGTCATGCAAGTTTGAAGGCTTGTGTTTTATCATAACATTTTTCTAAGACTTCAAGGCTTCTGGTGTTAATTCTAGGGCTGTAAACCCTGCCTTAGACAATCTAAAAGGAGGGAGAGATTTTTTTTCCACCCTAAAAGTATCTGCCAAGCAGATAGATTCCACCCCGTGCTCACTCGCGTGCTGCCAGCAGAGCATCACGTCTCATCATTACCCAGGAAAAACAGGGGTGGATGCGCAGTCAGAACTGGCAGTGAGAGGAGAGGGGAAGGACCCCGCATTAACCGAGTGCCTACGTGTGTCAGGCACTCTGTCCAACATGATGTCCTTGAAGGTGCACAAAACTCTCTTGTTATGGGCTGGATTGCATACCCCCCTAAATTCATATGTTGAAGCCCTAACCCCCAGGATCGCAGAATATGACTGTATCTGGAGACAGGACCTTTAAAGAGGTGATTAAAATAAAATGAAATCATATGGGTAGGTCCTAATTCAGTATGACTGATGTCCTTATTGGAAGAGGAGATTAGGACACAGACATGCATGAGCACAGAGGGAAGCCCATGTGAGGACACAGTGAACAGTGCCACCTGCAAGCCAAGGGGAGAGACCTCAGGAGAAAGCAAAGCTGCCGACACCTTGATCTTGGACTTCTAGCTTCCAGAATGGTGAGAAAATAAATGTCTGTAGTATTTTGTTATAGCAGCCCAAGCAACCTGATACACCTGCTACAGGTATTATTCCCATTTTACATATGGGAAAACAGATGTACAGAAGTACCCTGGCTGGGATTACACAGCTGGTAAGTGGCAGAGTCAGTCCTCAAACCAGATCTGTTTGACCCCAAAGCCTGGTCTCTGCCTTCTACTTTACCTGGTGAAGAATGGGGGCTTTGGAGCCAGTGATCCTGGGTTCACATCCTAGCTCTGTCATTTCCTGGCTCTGTGGTTTTGAGTGAGTTGCTTAAATTCTGAGTTTCAACATCTGTAAAACTGAGCCACAGAAATCCCTACTTGGTTGCTTGTAGAGGGGATTAAAGAATTTAAAACTGAGCTATACATGTATGTGAAATAATATATATTAATTATATATATATAAATAATATATAGAATAGAAATATATATTGGTCTCTGAACCTGGTTCCTGCTAATATTTGGTCTTTGATCCTGGTTCCTGACACAGAACTCCTACATCCCTCGGGATTTCTTGAGTTACAAGAGCATCTTTTGTTCTAATGAGGTGACTCTTGGTGGGCTCCTGGATGGGGGCTGGTCACCAACAAGACTAAGCCTTGCTATGCCTGGAACTTTCAGCTCCACCTGCCATGCTCTGGAGAGGAGACAGGGGCTAGAAGAGAAGTTAATAATCAATCATGCCTATGTGGTGAAGCCTCCATAAATCCCAAAAGTATGGGTTTGAAAAGTTTCCAGGTTGTTGAATAAGAATGCATCCCGGTGTTGGAAGGTGGCGCACCCCAAACTCCACAGGGACAGAAGCTCCTATGCTCAGGACCCTTCTGGATCTCACCCTATGTATCCTTTCATATCTTTTGTAATAGACCAGAAACCTAGTACATAAACCGTTTTCTGGAGTTCTGTGAGCTGTGCTAGCAAATTAAGTGAATCTAAGTAGAGAGTCAAGGGAACTTCTGATACCCAGCTGGTCAGAAGCACAGGTGGCAACCTGGACTTGCAATTGGTGTCTGAAATGGGTGCAGTCTTGTGGGACTGAGCCCTTCACCTGTAGAATCTGATGTTAACTCCAGGTAGACAGTGTCAGAACTGAATGGAATTGTAGGACACCCAGCTGGTGTCACAGAATTGGTCTGCGTCAGAGGAAACCCCATACAATCTGCTGTCAAAAGTGTTGTGAAAAAGAACAAAGGAAAAAAGCAGCATTTTTCCTAGACAGTGTAAAATACTTAGTACTGGACACATGGTAAGTGCCCGATAAATATTAGCTAATATTATTATTACTCTAATTTTCACCATTATTATTACCATCACTGTTATTATTACTGAAGAATCCTTAATAATCTGATCCAAGCTTCTCATTTTTCAAAATCAGTAAAGTGAGGTCCAGAGATGGGAAATATCTTAGAAGGTCACAAAACCAGGTAATCGGGAGTCTAATGTTCTATCCATTGCTGTGGGGAGATTCAGAGAAACAAATGTTTGGATGCAGGGTTTAGTTTCTAGTGGCTTTTAAAGTGAGGGGAGGGTGTGCAGTGGATTAAAGGCAATCAGAAGGCTGTGATGGGAATTGGGAGGCTGCGGTCCTGGACCTCGTGTTCTCATCTATAAACAGAGATCCTCTCACGCGCCCCACTCAGACCCCCGAGCGTCACTGTGGGGCCACAAACACTAATATCTGAAAGCACCTGGATGACATAAGACACTATGCGACGGGATTCAAAACTAAAAAGAGCAACTCCTGAAATCCCTTGTGAGCCAAAGGGCAGGACAGAAGATACACCTTAAACCCTAAAAATTAAGATTTGGGAAAGTTCTAAGAAGGTTAAGAAATATCAGAAGATTCCCATAGAAAAGCAATTGATGGGCATGGATATTCATTGATCTTTAGGAGGTTACTGAAAATAGGGCAAAGCAGACACGTCACGTGGAATCTTTCATATGACTGTGCAGTTAGGAACCAGCACAGGGTCTCAGGCAGGAGAGGCAGCCCCCGCCTAAGAGAAGAGGAGACAAGAAAAGCCAGCAGCTACTCCTGGGCATGGAGCTCTGGGACCAAAGATGCCTAGGGCTGCTCTGCAAGAGTGTCCAGGCATTCAGTCAGCAAGGGTTTACTGAGCACGTTCTAGGTGTTCTGCCCTTTGCTCGGCACTGGGGGTAGAAGGAGCAAAATCAGACGCGGCCCTGCCCCTCGTGGGGCTGCAGTCAGGCAGCGCAGAGAGACACGGGTCAAAAAATCACCCAGATGGAAGGTGAGCTACAAATTAAGGTAACCGCGTATGGAGAAGCGAGCCTGAGGCCACAAGACCACAGGACAAAGAAGTTTCGGGCTAGGGCCTGAGAAGGCTTCACTGAGATAAGGGTTCTTAAGCTGAGAACTGAAGGGTCAGGGGCAATTAACAAGGCAAGGAGGGAGAGGGAGATGGGAAAGTGTTCCCTTAAATGCATGTGCAAAACGGCCCCAAGGCTGGAGGGAGCGGGGGATTCAAGGAAGTGAAAGAAAGCAAGAGTGGCTGGAGTGCAAAGCTGTGGCAGAGAGTGGAGTGAACTGAGACTGAGAAAGTAGGTCAGACCCTGGGGTCTAGTGGACCAGACCACAGAGACCTGAGGACCAGACCACCGGGATCTGAGGACCAGACCACAGGGCCTTGTTAACCGGATTAAAGAGTTTGGTCCCCAACAGCAGTGGGAAGTCACTGACGGGCTTTAATCAACAGGCCACAAGATCATATTTGCGTTTTGTAAAGATGATTCTGACTGTGGTGTGGAGAGTGGATTGGTGGGGCTGGGCTGCACTCAGGAAGCTGGCTAGGGAGCTTCTGAGGTAGTTCATGGGATCGAGGATAGGACCGTGGATGAGGATGTGCTGGTGAGGATGGAAACAAACGCACAGCTGTGAGATATAGTGTGTATAATCCCCAAACACAGTGAAGGACTGGGATGTGGCGGAAGGAGAGAGAGGGGCATCAAAGATGAACCCCAAGCTTCTGGCTTGTACTACTAGACAGACAGGGATGCAAATACTGAGACGGGGAAGCCCCGGAAGAGGGATGAGCTTGGTCTTAGAATCACGTTGTTTGAAGTTACGTGACTTCCAGGAGGAGATGGTGACAGGAGGCACTGACATCTGCTGAATACTCTGTGCCAAGCACTCTAGGAGGCCCTGGAGATAAAATGATTTAATAAAACAGATTCCCCTCCTTCAAATAGCTCGTGCACAGCCTCGGCCGCATGCTGGAATCACCTGGGAGTCTGACAGCTACTGATGCTTGGATCCTACCCAGGGAGTCTCAGTTAACTGGGCATCAGGGTGTTTAGGGGTGGTTCCCAGATGAGTCTATTATGGAGTCAGGGTTGAGAACCACCTCTCTGGAGCATGAAAGATCCAGAATGACCTGAGTCTAGTCACACAGGATGGGGAAGTAGCAAAATGACTCAAGAACTTAGGCCTTAAGGATTTAGAACAGAAATACTAAAGCACACGGGTGTAATAGGGATAATATTCTTTGGATAGTGAGCCAATATATTTTCATCCTTAGTAATTCCTGGTTCCTAGTTGTTCCCTGGCTCCCTTATTAAGGAACTCAGCCTGGCTATCTCAGATCATAGAGCTTCTTCCACGACACATAGAAACACCTCTTATGCCTATGGTGGAATAAAAGATGGATGACAGATAATCCCTTCTCTAAAAGAGCTGATGCGCTAATACAAGATGTAAGTCAACCATGACATAAGGCAGGATGTGATCCATGCCAATATCTAGGGACAAAATCAATGCCAAAGAATATCGGCCTTCTCATGCTGTACTCCTTTCCAAGTCACTACAGTGGACCACTCAGATTTCTCGCTCCTGGAACTGAACTCACCTTGCCCTTGAACTCACTCTGAAAGCACACATTCCTCAATTTTCTTGAAGAGAAAAAAACCTGACAGCCAGGTTGAAAACAAGTAGCACGTGTCGGGCAAACCCCACGTCAGCAATGGTGCCAGGGGCTCACATCCCGCCCTCTCCAGGAGCAGAGCCCAGCACTGCTCAGAACTTTCCCGCTCATCTTTGCTGCAGGCTGATGGGAAGCGAGGCGCCGGGCTTCATTAGGCCTGTCGGCAAAGGAAAGAAATGATGCACCTGGGAGATATGAAGAGGCGGGAGCGGCAGGGACCCAGAAAAAACAAACCTGAACTTCAACCTCCGACAAAACTGCTGTTCCCCACCATCTGCCCGAACTTCACACTGTCTGCTCAGTGCACAGTGTTCCCTGAATTCTTCCTAACACCCACACCTGATTATAAGCAAAGCAACATGGCACAGTGAAACCCTGACCGTGCTGGACTGTGCTTTCTACCTTAGGATGGAGAGCCGGCAGACAGACAGAACATTCTAGAGTCCGGCCATTCTCCAGAAGTGATCACAGATCAAATCACTCACTCAGCATTCCATCACCGGCCATATCCACTGTCCTGAGGACACCAGTAAGGAATATCAGAGTGAGGCCCTGACCTCACGAATTTTAGAGTAAGATGAAAGGAGCTATGATTTCATCCCTTCGTCAGTGTGAAGTCACTGAGGGTTTCTGAGTGATACGATCAAGCTATGTTAGTGAGATTAGTCTAGCAGCACCGTGACCAAGTGGCTTGGCCCGGTAAGCCACTGCACAAAGGGAGGCCGCTGACAAGAATCAAACCCTCAGAAGCCCACGTGTGGTCAAGTGTCCTAGAGATGCACGAGAACATTCTCTGAGCCAGTGCGTGTTATGACATTGAAGTCAACCAGGACACCTGCTCACTGCTCCGGGACGCAGGACCTCCCAACCTCTCCTGCCACAATAGCTCAGGCCACGGGGCCCAGCCAAGGCTGCCTGGGAACAGCTGTCCTTTCCCAGGCAGGTCCCCGTTTCCAGGCAACCGTTCCAGGCAGATGGATGTCTCTTTTTACTAAAGATTCATGATGAAAAGGATCCCCCAGTGCCCTCGAGGGTCTCTAGACTCGGCAGGGACTTCCTTGTGTCCCTCCCACCTCTCTCATGCCACAAGCAGCCTCTCCCCTCACCACAGGGTAGAAAAGAGCTAAGCTGAGGCTTCCCTGCCGCACAGACACCTGGGACAGGTAAGGAACATGAGTTAGTCCATTTCCTTATTGCCCCAGGGACCCAGGTGTAGAACCTTAACCTTTGTTAAGGTTTTCATTAAACGACTCCATCAGTTCAATAGATCACAGTAATAAATCTATGACTTTCTTGGTATTGTACCAGACCCAGTCTCTGTCCTCAAGGAATGATTAAAGACCAGAAGGTGCTTAATATCATTCATAAAGATCCTTAGCGAGAGACAGCACATGACGGAATGTGAAAGAATCCAAGAGAACCAGCAGAGGAAATGCCACGGGCAGAGGGCACCCCAAAGTGGAAAGGGAAAGATCAGGACAGTAGATTGTGACAAAACACAGAGAAAAACCTTGCAAATGTAATTACGTGGAAATCAAACAACAAGAAGAAAAATTGACCTCTCTCAAATAAATAGAAGAAGAAACACAGGCGTATGTGCCGCCCACCACAGCAACCTACAGGCTCCCAAGAATCCCTGCAGGGACTGGGCAGCCGAGCCCCTCCCTGTGACCACTCCAGGCCACGGGAAGGTGGACAGGAAATACATGGCCTCTACCAGAGGGAAGGCAGCCGTTCCGGCAGGCAGCAGCCTGAGGACGTCAAACTCAGGGCCATCTGAAATCTCACTTTCTCCCCTCAGCAGCACGAGATACTTGGCAGGTTTGCCAAGTATCTGGTGGGATCCTGGCTGGAAAAGCGCCGAGTCAGCCTCCCAGGTCCCACGAGTGCCCTGTTGGCCTGGAGACCCCAGGCAGCCCCCACTCTCAGTGATCCCTTCCTATGGCCACCCACAGATGTCAACAGCACAGAACACTCACGTGGCACCTCCAAAGTTTACTTTGTGATTTTACAAACATCTCTGATTCTCACACATCCCGGGGCGGGGGGGGGGGGGGGGGCGGCAGGCGCTCTGAGGTTTTTCTTGCAGCTAAAGGCTCTGCTGTATTATTCCCCGCTGTGTCTAGTATCTCTCTGCAAGCACATTCCACTCTAACAATTTTTCCACCTTTGGCATCAGCACAACTTCAGTGTCTGCCTCCCCGGGAAGGACAGTGTGAGGGTCCATGGTTTTTTTCCCTAAAGGGACTTACTGTCCACCTGGGGGCCATACCTGGAAAGTTAAAAATAACAATGATGGGGCATCAGAAGGCAGAGTTTGAGTGAGTATTAAATAAAACGCACAGACACTGATGCAAAATCAGCTCACAGGACAGAGAAAGCACTGGTCTGGATCAAGCAGGAAGCTACAAAGTACCAGAGGGGTTTGAATGATGTCTGATGCTTAGTAGAAACACAACATTTTTTCAGGGGAGGGCGGGGGCAGCAAGCTTGACTCCCTTTATTCGTGGTAGTTATGTGCCACAACGTCTCCACAGACACTGAATTAGTTATTACAGAACCACTGCTCCCAGGGGAAATACAGGGTCGGGCCCCCTGGAGCCTCTGGTCAAAACTATGGAGCGGCCTTACATACACTTTGCTGAATTTCCTCTTCCTTTTTCTGGATGTACCATATTGTGGATTCATTAACACTGAACTCAGGGTCAGCAGCACCATAACGCATGCCTGAAGGACGCCCATCATATGTGTGCTACATGTATCTCCTCCTTAGGGCACATCACAGTCTCCTTGCCCATAGGAACACTAGACAGACCTTGAGCTCTACACTTAGGAGGACTTAAACAGTGAAATCATCGACAAAAAGCACCAACATACTGGGCTTCCCTGGGCGCAGTGGTTGAGAGTCCGCCTGCCGATGCAGGGGACACGGGGTCGTGCCCCGGTCCAGGAAGATCCCACATGCCGTGGAGCGGCTGGGCCCGTGAGCCATGGCCGCTGAGCCTGCGCGTCCGGAGCCTGTGCTCCGCAACGGGAGAGGCCACGGCAGTGAGAGGCCCGCGGACCGCCAAAAAAAAAAGCACCAACATGCACAAAAGTGGCATTAAATAGACGCAGAAAGGATGCTTGTTTACAGCCTGAGAGCTGAAACAAGAAGGCAGTGTTACCTTGCTGGATCTCGGCTGGGAACGTGCACGTCGGGCGACGCAAATTTTTGCCTTTCTGCTCTGCACGGCCGTGAAGAGTAGCGAAAGCACCAGGAATACTGAGTTGAGGGTTACAAATAAATGTTGGTGGGCAGGCGAATTGGCAAATACAGAATCTGTGAATAATGAAGATCAGCTGTACTCTGTTACCGAAGGCGCGTAGGAGAGGCACTCAGTCCACTTATGCGGAATTGAATTTGACTGCAAACACAGGTGAGGGAGGCTCTCAGGTGAAGAAAATGATTGACGCTGATGAAGTGAGGGTGAGAAGCTGATTCTGCATAATGTAGTGATGGGAGGGGGCATGGCCGCAAGACAGGTGTGGTCAGATGGGGGAGGGCTGTGAATATTAGGATAAGGAATAAAACTTTATCCAGGAGATCACAGAGAACCTGGCAAGCGCAGGACAAGAAAAGAGCATAATTTTAGGACCTTCAAGGATGAGTCAGGAGAGGATGGCTCTGTGGACACAGAGGCCAGGTCTGGTCAGCACCAGAGCACCCCTGGATCCCCAGGATGGCAATGAGAGGCTGGTCTAGAGGGAGTGAGAGGAGGAAATAGCTTGTGGTGTCAGACCCCCAAGTCTCAGTATCCATCCAAAGGGAACAAGCCAGGATCCAGGCAGACGGAATGCCTGGAAGGGCGGCCTCCCCCAACTCCGTCCTGCGGCTCCCTCCCGTGTGCTCCCCATCAGGCATCATGACTGTGTACCTGCCTGTCTTCTTTGCCGACATTCATTAAAGCCCTTGATGTGTCCACACACTTGCACATGATAGCTGGTAATGTGTTTAGTCCTCACAGCAGAGGTCGAGTTTTATCATTCAGCCCATTTACAGAGAGGAAAGGAACAAGCTTAGGTTGAAGCTCTCTGGGCTGACGGTCTGATGCCAGAGTCCGCAGAAACCCCCACACTCCTGGCAGCTCTTGCTTGTTCCCTGCGGAATCCCCGCAGCTCGGAACCGAGTCGGGGCATCCGAGTGACTCCAGAAATATACGCTGAACAACTTTCATCTCTGGCCTTCTAGGCAGTGCCATTCGGTGCACGCAGAACCCTCTAGCCCCGGCTCATAACCTCCCTTCTCCTGTGGCTTCCAGGGCTTCGGACCAATGCAGCCCTACAGTACCCCACCCACGCTCAGAAGGACCTTGCACTTGGTTTAACGTCTGCTGTGGCTGTGCTGAAGTTCTTAATTTTCAAACAAGGGGCCACATATTCCTTCTGCACTGGGCACCTCAAATTCCAGAGCCGGTACCGCTCCTGACTCCCCACTTCCTCTCCCACGAGTCTGTGCAAGCGGCCGCTGCTTTGTAGAAAACTTTGCATCCCAAATTAACACATACATTTCTATTCTGATTATGGAGCCCGCTAATGCATGTAACTTAATCACACTGTTGTTTGCTCAGTCTGGCTATAAACGATGTAAACCCCATCCTCCCGGGAGCTTTTGCTGCCGCTTGGGGAATTAACAACACACGTCAAGCTCGTTACATGACTCTCTCAGGGTTCTGCTCTGATTTCTGCTCTCAGAATTTCTAACTCTGAGCAGGCTGCATTTCAACCCTGAGTGAGCACGCAGGCTCAGTAGTTGTGGTGCACGGGCCTAGCTGCTCCGTGGCATGTGGGATCTCCCCAGACCAGGGCTCTAACCGGTGTCCCCTGCATTAGCAGGCAGATTCTCAACCACTGCGCCACCAGGGAAGCCCAGCACCTACTCTTAAAGTCCCCACAGCCCAGAAAGAACAAGTCCAAACAAAGAAACTCTAAGCACGTACTGTTTCTATCCCTCCTCACAGGGTATATGACAAGACTTAAGACCTGAAACCTCTCTCCATAAAGTGTTTCCAAAAAGATAAGAAAAATGGATCCTTTTCTCCTCCCCCACTCTAATCTGGATATAAAATGAAACTAAAATCAACAAATAGCTAACTGTGCCCGAGCCTTAGTTTATTAATCAAACAAATGGGTTAAGCATCTTATCTAAATTTAACACCATGGCCAAACAGAACTGCAGCTAGCCGCTAGCCATGAGAACTGTGAGATACAAATACCTAGCACTGCTGGGAGACACAGCAGGGTCCAAAGGAAGAATGTGGGTGGGAGAGGGAAAGGTTGGCAGGGTTGTCAGGAGACCCTGGATCTGGCCCTAGTTCTGCTGCTAGTTAGCTCTTGGAGTTGGGTTTATATCACTTCACTCTGTGGACCTGGGTTTCCTCCTCTGAAAAACACTGACATAAAAATATTTCGTGATAGTGAGATTAAATAAGACCACTGATGCAACAACTACTCCGTGACACCTTAAAGTTTTATTCTAAACTATAAGATGTTACTAGAGTTACTAGGTCTTGCATGTGCTAATGGGCCTTTGGAAGGTGCACATTTGATTTGAGCAACTGCCCGGACCCCAAAAGGGTTTCAAGAAACCCGGCTCCAAGGAGGCAAGATCATAATGCAATGGAAAGAATTTCCACTCCCCTGGCCTGCCAGCCCTTGGCCTCCTCAAGCAATCAGATGCTGGATTTGGAAACAGCCAACCCGATAGAATTCTTCACACTTCTAATTACTTCATGATTTGTACACATTTTGGCGGTTGCTTCAAGGCTGTTTTATTAATTCACAGATTTTCACTATTTTTGCTTCTCCTTCTCTTGCCAATTAGCTGAGCTAGCTGCAACTTGGCATTTGGGGAGAGCTACAACGGAGACCAGCCCTCCCTCCTCCCCGGACCCCATCCCCCAGAAACCGTAGCTCAGCGTGAGAGTCACAAGTCATCACAGGGGACAGAGGCGTGGAGGTGGCCTGGTGGAAGCTCATTCCGGGCCCTGAGGCTCACACTCAGAGTCTAATACCTCACAGGGGATGCTGCCGTCCCCAGACTTGTCTCACTGACTTCACAAAGATTCTTCCATCAGGCCCCAAGAAATTAGGAGAGATCACCCTGTGCAGCCAGGACTCCGGAGCAGCCTGTAAACACCGTCCAAAGTCACGGCCAAGGGAGACCCTGCCCTTTGCGTCATTCCTGGGCAGGCAGCACTGGCCACGGGATCTGGTTCAAGTCCTGGCACTCACGGGCCTCCCCTCCCCTCCCTAGAATAGGGGTGATAACATGCCCTGTCCTCCTCATCAGGGTGCTGTGGAGAAGAGTGGCGAACGCTGTCAGTACAAAATGCAGGCCAGGGACCATTACAACCAGACGACTTTGCTTTGAATGCACCCCGGTGGTGGAGCGTTTTGACTTCTTTCTCAAATCAGAAGGATCTCAAGGCTGGGTTTTGGAAGAAGGAGAAAGTGTGGCTGAAGTCCCTCCTTCCTCCGGACCCCAGGCTGACTCTGAAGCTGGTGGCAAGTAGCAGGAAGGAATGTTCTGGAAGGGAGTGGCTTCTTCCTCACTGGGCCATTGCTACCCATTGTACCCTCCTCAGATGATTTTTGTCAGCTTTCTGCTTCTAGAACCTCCCCCCAGAGGGAGGTCCAGGCAGGACCCAGCTGCGAAAATACAACAGGAGCTGAAATAGAAGCCACTTTGGCCAAGACTGGGGGGGGGGGGGATACAAAAGTGCCGAGCTGGAATGCTTTGCCCTCCTGTAGGTAAAGGGCTTAATGAAAACACCCATTTGTCTTGCAGATTGATGGGGCCTTGGGAGAGCCAGGAGGCTGGCTTCCCTGTACAGGGAACACAGAGAGGCTCCCTTAAACTACACCTGCATGAAGAATGACATCACACACTGATTATATCAGCAAAGAGCCACTCGGGCACCGGGTGGGGGAATACCAGTGAAGCCTCTCTCTGAACATCAGGAGACCTGGGTGCATGAGTGACACCACGGGCCGAGGCTGTGGCTCATTCTAAGGATTTGGAATGAAGCTAACTTGCTAGAGCCTCTCGTGACGTCTGGTGAGCCAGACAGGCCTTGTCTAAGGTTTAACCTGAGGGAGGAGGGCAAAGACAGGAAGAAAAGGTGAGAAAGACAAAAGAGGGGAAAGAGGACAAGAAAAAGGAAAACCAGGTTCCCATGGTGGGACGGTATAGGGACAAATAGGCCACAAGAAATGGCCTTGACGGCCACTTGAGCCAAAGGCCACCAACCCCTTTAGTCACCCTGGAATCCTTGCAGCCTCTGGTGAGGTGTCTGGTAGAGGGTCATGTGACACAGACACCCCCCCCCCCAGTCCCTCCTATGGTTTGATACACAAGGACAGCCGGCCCCATGAAGCCAATTCGTCCACTAAGGCTGGTTCAAGTCCGTCACGCCCAAGAAGCCTTCTCCGACGGCTCGGTCCACAGAGCTGCTTCCCTCTGCCGACCTCACGTTCAGAGATGGATTTTCCAGGTGTGATGGTTAATTTTATGTTAACTTGGCTGGGCCGTGGTGCCCAGATATTAGGGTAAAAACTATTCTGGAAGTTTCTGTGAGGGTGTTTTGGATGAGATTTACGTTTAAATCAGGGGACCCTGAGTAAGGCAGATTGCCCTCCATAATACGGGCAGGTCTCATCCAACAGAACAAAATGCTGACCTCTCCCCAGCACGCGGGGATTCTGCTGGCAGACGGCCCTTGGGCTTCAACTGCAACATCGTTCTTTCTGGTCTCCAGTCTGCTGGCCCACCTGCAGATTCTGAACTTGCCAGCCTCCAAAATCAAGTGAGCCAGCTCCTTAAAATAAATCTCTTTATATATATATATATATATATATGTGTGTGTGTGTGTGTGTATGTATATATACACACACACACACATATATATATTTCTCTCTCTCTCTCTCTAAATATACTTTTATTTATATACACACACACATTCTACAGGTTCTGTTTCTCCGGAGAACCCTATCACACCAGGAAACTAACAGAGCTCAAGCCAAGAGCTCCTCACTTGCACGGGCCCCTTTCTGAGTCCTGGGAGGGGCCTAGCAGCTCATCTCTCCTCTTTCTGAGAAAGCCTCCAATGTGGTATAAGCCTCAGGCCTCCCCAGTCCTGGATCCAGCCTGGCCTTTGATGTGGGCGTTTACTGCTTCACTTCTACCCTGGTGTCCGTGCCTTGCACTTTGTCTTGCCCGCACCAGCACCTCTGTCCTCTCTCCTTCGAGTGGAAGCTCCATGACGAAGGGACAGTTCTGCCCCTTGGCCTCATCTGCTGTGTGTGTCACAGCCCTTTCATCTGCTAAGCGTCTGATGCGCATTTATTTACAGAATGTTGGTTCTCGCCTCCTGCGGGTCTGTGGAGGGAGGAGGCTAGGTAGGGGCTCTCAGAGGATGATGCCGGGGGCCCAGGAAAGCAGAAAGATCAAGATAGGAGGCAAGGGCAAAGGGAGGAAGGAGAAAAACCTCACGGCATTTTACGCCCAGCACCTTTGTCCTCCCTTAGCATCCCAGGACTCTGCTCACCCCAGACTTGGTCTCCTGAGGTCACGGAGGCCAGGCCTCCCCGATGCGGATCGTGCCTTTCCAGGGCCAGTGTCAGCTGCTCCTGACCTGTACCCGCCCCTCACCTTCCCCTGTGCTCGAGTCCGCTCAGGGAGGAACAGAGCTGGTTGAGTGTTTAGGGCGGCCTTCAGCTTCTCTCACTGGTACCCTAGGGAATCCAAATGGAATTCAGAGCCACAGAGGATGCGGCTCTGGCTCAGCTGTGTGCTTTGACAGAACTTACGGCTGACTCAACACTCCTTCAGCAGGCCACCAGGCGCTCTCCAGAGTTCTTTTCTGAACACAGCAGGTTCTCCGGAGGCCCCAAGGCAGCCGCAGCTTCCCAGCAGGCCGCAACAGGAGAGTGTACCAGACAGGGCCCTCCAGGGAGGAACCGCACACCTGAGAAGGGCTTTTTCTTAAAACAACATTGTCACCAATGACACCACCATCACCTCCACAAAACTCCTAATTCACAGCTTATTCAATGAAAAGCAAGTGAACCAAGGTATGAAAAGTTGGATTTAGGAAAAAGACAAAGATGACGCTCATTCTTTACTCCACAAAAGGATTTGCCATTCCTACGTTTAGGAAGAAAAACAACAAAAACAGCTGCTGCTTTTAAAAAGATTATAAATTCACCATATAAAAACAAGATAAGAGGGCTTCCCTGGTGGCGCAGTGGTTGAGAGTCCGCCTGCCGATGCAGGGGACAGGGGTTCGTGCCCCGGTCCGGGAAGATCCCACATGCCGCGGAGCAGCTGGGCCCGTGAGCCATGGCCGCTGAGCCTGCGCGTCCGGAGCCTGTGCTCCGCAACGGGAGAGGCCACAACAGTGAGAGGCCTGCATACCACAAAAAATAAAAATAAAAATAAAAAAATAAGATAAGAAAACCAAAACAAAGGATAACCAGAACACTCCGGATGATCCTGGCTAACACTTTGGTAACGTCCTTCTAGCCTTTGCTGTATAGATATAATAACACTTTTTTTTAAAAAGGAAAATAGGATCATACGGTATATCCTATCTCATAAGCAACATACTATAAGAAATTATAAGAGGAGATGCTGCATCATCTAATAGCTCCACGGCAACACAGTATGGAGTCCTACAATCTACTCATGTGTTGGTTTCCCTTAGATAGTGTATCCTTCTAGAACCTTATATAAAATACTTGGATATATGTATATGTATAGCTGATTCACTTTGCTGTACAGCAGAAACTAACACAACACTGTAAAGCAACTATACACCAATAAAAATTAATAATAAAATAAAATATTTGCAAATTATAGCTTAATGTACAAACCTCTAGTAATGTAATTAGGAAATCACAGTTTAGCTGGTGCTCCTGTATTCTGATTTCATTTGTACAACAGGCCCCAGAAAACTCATATATTTACTTATTCATTCATTCTTTCACCCTATGCTGATTACATGCCTACTATGTTCCATCGTTGTGTTAGCAATGAGATACAACAATAAACCAGTAAACAGACAGGTCCCTGCTCTGATGGAACTTACATTGCAGTGAGAGAAGACAGACAACATATAAGGAAACAGTGATATAGTAAAAAAAAAAAAAAAAATCAGATTGTGATAAGGGCCTTATAGGAAGTAGAGACAGGTGATGTAACAACTATCTCAGGGGAGAGGGTTATTTTAGCTAGAAGGCCTTTCTGAAAAGATATCATTTGGGCTGAGTCCTGAAAGAGAAGAAGGAGTCATCCATGTAAACGGCTGGAGGAAGAGCAAGCAACACAGAGAAAACAGCAAGTGCAAAGGCCCTGGGGCAGGAAAGAGGTTGGTATATTCAGGAAAGAGGCTGGTGGGGCTGAAGCAAGAAGAGCAGTGTGGGACAAGGTTGAAGAGGAGGAACCCACACGGTCTTGCATAATAAGCAGTTTCAACCTTATTCCATGAAGTGTTCAATAGGGGAGTGATGTGATCTAATTTGCATGCTGATAAGTTCCTTCTGGCTGATTCCTGAAATGTGAAGAATGTATTAGGGGGAGGTTAGCATGAAAACAGGGAGGCCAGCAAGGAGGCCACTGAGGTGCTCCAGGTGGGCGATGATGGTGACTTGGATGTCAGGGTGCAGGTGGCAGGTGGAGAGAGATGCAAGGTACATTCTGAAAGTGGAACTAATAAGATGTGCTGACAGGTTAGCTGTAAGGAATGAGGACAGGAAGAACATAAGAAAGATTCCTAATGATTTTGCTTGACTGACTGGGTGTTTATACTACCATTTCCACAAATGGGAAAGTCTGGGGGACATGCACATTTGGAGTCTAAATGAGTCCGTGGAAAGCTCTACCCTGCGGCACAATGTTTATCAATCTTTTTAGATCCATTCTCCCCCCGCCTCCAAGGAACTTGGTGCTTCAAGCACTGAGACCCGGCTGATCCAAGTTCTGCCTCAGAATGAGCCACTTCCTCACCTGAGACTTCAGGGAATTTACCTCACTTTGTAGAGATTCCCCAGGTCCAACAAAATAAATAGTGAGTGCCCCCTTCCTAACTCCTACCGCTCCCTTAAAGGCTGAGAATGATACCCAAAGTATTTCAACTCCTCGGAAGGAGGCTTACCATAAATTATTTTGTCTCCTAGGCTGGCTCCTGAATTAACTAACAATTGTGTACACGGAGATGTTTATCTTACTCCAAGGCCTCTCTGTCTCTCAAAAAAAAATCTTTGGGGAACAGTATCTGAAATGATACCATTTGCCTGACTTTACAGGTCACTAATTCCTCCCCAACAATCACTAATTGGCTTGGGAACACTGCCATTCCCTCTCATTACAAATGATGATGGTATTTTGAAGCCTGAAACCCATACACTTGGCCATTTGTGGTGGCTGCTACTCAACCCTTTGCAAAATGGTCTTTCTTGGCCTGGAAAATTAGTATTCTTTAAACAAATGCTGCAATTCCAGCCTTACTCTGTCTATGTCGCAGCCACAAGTCGGGGACCAAGTGCCGTCAGAGACCCAGGGCTATTGAGAGAGCTGTTTTCAGTCAAGGTGTCCAGTGCTCTTGGAGAGCCCGTGGGATGGATCTGCCCCGCTGCCTAGTGCCCCCTTCAGGAACAGAGGACTTACTGCACTGGCTGCAGGGGCTGCGGCCCCCATTCGGAACTGTCTCTGCTGAATAGAGCTGAGGTCGTGCTCCCTCCCGGGAGAGCCCACATCCAAGGACAAGATGACAGGAGAGTATAAAGGCCTCCAAGCTGGGGCAACTCTGAAGGACATTTCAGCTGCAGAAGTCCCCAGGGCGTCAGACGAGGCTGTCACTGGGACAGCCTCACAGCCCAACTTATCCTCAACACTGCTTCCCTCTTTCTTCTTTCCCAAGAGCCCTCCCTAACAAACGCCCTTTACACAAATCTTTGTCACAGAGCCCGCTTCCCAGGGGACCCCAATGGCCACTGCCACTGATGTATAACGCATGGGGCAGGGCCCCCAGGGGAGATGTGGTGGGAACCCGGACCCCTCCCAGTGGCTGTGGTCTAGGCAGGGAGACAGAGCTGCTGGAAGCACCCTCACTGTAGCCTCTTGTATAACTCCAGTCCTACCTGCAGAGTCCCCTCTTGAGGCTTGCCTTCTCTAGAAGATGAGTCCCTCCCACCCCAGGCCATGCCAGTCCTCAGGGCCTCTCCGTCCTCCTACTCTCTGGCTCACTTTTGGTCTGTCCTATTAATTTGTGGCCTACATCTTCCTCCCTTTATAATAAAGTCCACTGAGATCACAGTGAACTCTAAGGGCTGCTAATTGGTATTATGGACGGGTCCTATCTCCCCAGACAGGGCTTAAACACCCAATGGCAGGGACTTAAGTATCCTCCGTGCCCGGCACAGTGCAGTGTACAAGACAGTAACTGTCACACATGAAAAGATGCTCAGCGTCACTAACCATCAGGGTCATGCAAATCAAAACCACAGTGAGATATCACCTCACACCTGTCACAATGGCCATTATAAAAAAGACCACACATAGCAAGTGTTGACGAGGACGCGGAGAAAAGGGAACCCTCGTGCACTGTTTGTGGGAACATAAATTGGGGCAGCCTCTGTGGGAAACAGTATGGAGGTTCCTCAAAATATGAAAAATACCATACAATCCAGCAATTCCACTTCTGGGTATTTTTCTGAAGAAAACGAAAACACCAATTCGAAAAGACATACGCATCCCTGTGTTCACTGCCACATTATTTACAATAGCCAAGATATGGAAGCAAGTTAAGTGTCTATCAACAGATACACAGATGAAGGAAACATGGTATGTATATCCAATGGAATATTATTCATCCATGTAAAAAACAAAATCCTGCCGTTTGTGACATGGATGGACCTAGAGGATATTATGCTTAGTAAAATAAGTCAGGGAAAGACAAATACTGTATGATTTCACTTATACGTGGAATCTAAAAAACAAAACAAACAAAACAGAAACAGAGATACAGAGGGTGCCAGAGAGGAGGGGGGTGGATGAGTAAAATAGGTGAAGGGAATTAAGAGGTACAAACTTCCAGTTATAAAATAAATGAGTCTAGGGATGAAATATGCAGCATAGGGAATACCGTCAATAATACTGTAATGGTGGTGACAGATGGTAACTAGATTTATTGTGATGATCACTTTGTAATGTATAAAAGCATCAAATCGTTATGTTGTACAGATGGAACTAATATAATATTGTAAGTGAATTATACTTCAATTTCAAAAAAAGACAGTAAATGTCAGTTGACATCATTGGCAGTGATAAGCAGCACATGAAACGATGGCGTGTCTAAAGCTAAAGCCAAATGAAAGCATAGTGGATACTTAGAGGAGGGAGAGATTGAAGAAACTCCAAGGAAATCATAAGAAAAGCTTTTATAATACTTAACTCACTGGGGACAATGGAGATTTCATTTCTGGGGAAAGTTTTTCTCCTGGTAGCACTATATCCTGAATTATTAAGAGCGCAAACCTCCAGCCTGTCATCCCTCTTTCCTCTCATTTGGGGTCCTGTCTGCGCTGATTAACAGCTCTAGAGAGAAGAAAAGAGTCAAATCCCAAATCTTCAGTGGCTCTGGCAAAGGGTCTGCTTGGAGAGTCAGCCAAAACGGATGGCTTCGTGGCAGGCTGGGGCTCTCTGGGACTTTTCATTTCACTGAGTTACTCCCTGCCCCTCATGCCTATCATAGTACCCTCTGCCATTAGTATAAAGTGCGATTTTCCTCCCTTGCGTTCAAAGCTTCCAGCCCAGTGGATATGTCCGTACTCTTACTCCCTATAGCACCATATATCTTTAGCACACAGTTTAGAAATTAAGTACACTTGTAATTTTTGTCCTTTGATTGTTTTCTGTTTAGGAATGTCTCCTTTCTTCATGGAGGTGAGGACCTGATGTTCAGGCATCTCTGACTTTCGTCTGCACACCTGGAAGGCAGTGTGGTGAGGAAGAGCATAGGCTTTGGAGTCGGAGGGTTTGAATCTCAGCCTTATTGCTTCCTAATCAGAAAACTTAGCATAAGCTAATTAGCCTCTCCAAGCTTCAGTTTTCTTAACTGGAAAATGGGAATAATAGGACTTTCTTCATAAGGTCAATGTGATTAAATGAGTGAATACATGTAAAACACTGAGCACGGTACCCAGTAATGTAGCATATGCTCAGTAAAATTAATAGTATTTTTCCACTTTAATAGATTTTGAGGACCCTGTTTCCTAAGAAGTCAAATAACACAGGCTACTTGGCTTAAGTAAAAATAAGATAACAGAATTATTGGGTTGATAGATAACGTCTCCAAAGATGAAAGGGTAGGTAGATAGAGTGATGGGTAGGTAGGTAGGTAGATAGATAGATAGAAAGGGTAGGTAGATAGATAGACTGATGGGTAGGTTTTTTTCTTTCTGTAAGTTATTTTAAAGTTTTTACCATGTTCCTTGTGCTGTATTCTTTTTTTTAATAAGTAAGGGAATACAACAATCTTCATATTTAACTGAGTAACGTCACAGGGTGAATGCAAGTAGAAGGTAAACATTGATAAGCCAGTGTGACCTAGTGCACACAAGCCATCTCGGATCACGGAGATTCGTGTTCAACAGGAAGATTCCACGTCAGAATTTCTAAAGAGGAGATCGAAGAGTCTGTATTTTATTAAATGAGTTCCTCAGGCACTTATATGCTCCCCAGAGTTTGAGAGATTCTAGAAAGAACTCTGGATTTGGGATCAGAAGATCCAAGCTCTAGTCTTAGTACTGCTGCTATCTTTTAGCAAGTCATGTGTCCTCCTGGGTCCCCTTTTGCTTTTCTACTAAAATGCTTCCAACCTGATGAGCATTAAGGCCCCTTCTGAAAGGAGAAGGGGTCAATCACATTCCCCACTGGGAACCCATGCCAAAGGAGAAAAGTTGGCCGGAGAGCCTGGATTCCTGAGGATAACTAAATAATCTTGGGGACAAATAAATATTCAGCAAGTGATCAGGCCTCAGCAAAAGTAAAGCACATGACTCCTGTTGCCAACCCAAACAGAGAAGCTGCACGGCCTGCATTTCCTCGGGAGAGCCAGGCCCCTGGTTCTGTTTCATGGCTGGCAACTCTGCAGCATCCAGCATCCCTACTTAGGCCAAGCCCCCGTGGACCGGCCTGAGGCTGTGCTTCCTATCTCACCAACACTGCAGAAAGAAAGCCCTGTGTGGAGAAGGAAGAGAAACATCAATTTAGCTTGTGGTTCTCAGTTTTGGTAAAAGGATGAAGTAGTTAAAAATAATGTCTAAAAGAAGATTTCCCTGAGTATAAATGTGCTCACTGCTTGGGGACGGAAGGATTACTCAAAAGACGCAGCAGGAGAGAGGCAGTCATCAATGATAATTCAGATTTGCTTGTCTCATTGGGTGAGTCAAGGATTCTAGGTCCAGTTTAATGTAAACTCCTGAATTTTGATGAGACAGTTCATGTAAATATAATAACTCACTAAAAAACACATCATGGCTGATCATTTCATTTTTTTCTGATGAATATTTTTCACGATTTTTTCAGATATCATAATTACAAACTAATGGGTATATAATATAGCATCTCATACACCTTAGGCTAGGAATCTCTAGCCGGGTCATGTTAATCCAGGTTTACAGAAAGATGAGTCTTCACGAAAGAAAGACCTTCATATAGGTCTTTCTTTTTGCAGGAGAATGTCCTAATTAAAATGATACATTTTGCACTTCTCAGCTCAGTTTCCATTCACCTTCTTTTTTTTTTTTTTTTTAAACACAACATGTAATGACCTTGACCCGCTTGGGTCATAGAAAGACATACTATAGAAAGGCAGTTACCCAAGCCAGGAGCCTGAATCTCAGAAGGGTCAAATGTCCCACACACTGACTTTTAGACAGCATTTTGTAGAGCACAGTCTTTGCATTTTCACTCGAGGTTTGGGATGGTCTTATTTACACTGATCCATCCCTTCAAACACCTGTCCCACGCGGGGCTCACTCCATTTCGATGATGACGACACTGTTATCAGCGAAGCAAATGCATTCTCGCCAGGCTTGTAGATGGTGCCTAATTGCTTGTGATCTCTAACATTTCTAAAGATAGCAATAGATTTTTAAAGTACCTTAATACATTTTAGAGGTAATTAAAAAACACCAGCACAAGCATCCTCAGAGCCAAGGGAAATGTAGTAAGGATAAATAAAAGATGAAGCATTTATCCCCAGGTTTATGATAAAGATCTGAAATACAGGAATGGCCATTGGAAAAGGCCGGAGAGACTTTGCAGACCCCAGATCTACATCTGAATTATTATTACAAAACTATTTTTAGAAGCCATCTTGATACAGAAATGTATGCAGAGAAACAGAACTTAAGAGCCTGTATATATTCCTCCTCTTATTTTCCCCAACATGAATCAAGCCATTATTGAGGGTATCACATACAGCTTTTAAAGTGAAATGGGGAGAAATGGAAAAAGAAGAATGAGAGTAGGCGCAGGGTATAACTGGTTTGGTTCACTCACTTCTACAAATACTTTCATCAAAACCAAAGAAGCCCAGAGGGCAGTGACCAGGAGGGTAAAGGGCATCATGACATATGAGGGACACTGAGAGAGCAGAGTATGTTAAGGCTGAAGATAGAGGTGGGTTGGCTTCAGATATTTCAGAGACCACATGCAAAGAGGGATCAAATTTATATGGCATTGATCTGGAAGGTAAAAAAGGCTGTCAGGTATATACACACATGTACAATACATATATATCAGAAAAGCAAGTTTCAGGGCAAAAGAAAAAGTTTTCAAGTAAGTTGGTTCTTTCCTCCAAAGGAATGGCTGCCTCCTAACAAAGCTGTGAGCTCCCCATCACGGGACATGGTCAGGAAGGAGCAGTAACACTCCGTCAAGGATGATGTGAAGAAGACTCTGGCATTGCATAGACTCTGAGCATCACTTCAGTGCTAAGATTTTCAGGTTCTATAAACAAGAATCGTTACAGAGCTAGAAAACAAGATGGATATCAAAGGTCTTACGGTTACAAGTCGGAGTAAAGATTTAACAGGAATTTGCTAGAGGGGATTATAAATCATAAGCTGGGTGGGTGGATCCAAAGCCCTGTTACATTTCTTCCATTCGATTCTAGGTAGAACATCGATTGGCCTCTCAGTTCCACGATCACACAGTTCTATATTGTCACTTCATCGGCTCTGTCACATGACCCCCTCATGTGGAACTACTGAGTGGAACAGACTGGAGCTGTCAAGGGTTAAACAAACTGGAATAAGCATAGGTCTAAACTCAAAGCAGCTTTAATCCCTGGAAAGTCAAGTTTGACAAAAAGTCATATCATGGGATTTTCCTCCTTATCCTTCTTGTTAACTATTTCAAGTGCTATAAATTCTGCGTGTTATTTCCTGCCATGTGCAGCCTCAAAAAATTGAATCATTTTCTCCTTGAATTAAAAGACTGAAATTGTTTTCTCTGTCGCAAAAGAGTTATTTTAATATTGCCTCTGAAATTACAGAACCCTACATCTTACTTATGTTTAAACTGTTTTACCCAGGATGGGCTAACTCTAATGTGCATCATTTGGAGAAAACCTGTGAAAATCCAGGAGTAAAGAGAAATGCCCACTGATAGTTAATTCATTTCCTAAAAAGGTCCTTAGTTTTGTACAACAGTTCACAGAAACACAAAGCCTTAGAGCCCAAAGCTGAAGCCTTAGAGATGAGGTTGGTGATGGTAACAATGATAACAATGGTTCCCATTTATTAAACATGTCCGTTACACCAGACCCTCAAAAATAAGCCCTCTCAATCATATTATCTCATTTAAGCCCAAGACAGTCCCAAGAGGCAAATAATAGTAACAATATTTTATAGATGAGGAGACAACATTTTTGAGATGAGGCTCAGGAAAGGTAAATACCTCAGCCTGAGATATTCCAGAGAGTAAGTGGCAAAGATGGGGTTTAAACGTAGGCATTTCTAATTCTATTGATTTGAGTCTTCTCCCTTTGTTTTCTTGATGAGTCTGGCTAATGGTTTATCAATTTTGTTTGTCTTCTCAAAGAACCAGCTTTTAGTTTTATTGATCTTTGCTATTGTTTCCTTCATTTCTTTTTCATTTATTTCTGATCTGATCTTTATGACTTCTCCCAGAGTGAAGTAAGTCAGAAAGAGAAAAACAAATACCGTATGCTAACACATATATATGGAATCTAAAAAAACAAAAAAATGGTTATGAAGAACCTAGGGGCAGGACAGGAATAAAGACGCAGACATAGAGAATGGACTTGAGGACACGGGGAGGGGGAAGGGTAAGCTGTGACAAAGTGAGAGAGTGGCATGGACATATATACACTACCAAACATAAAATAGCTAGCTAGTGGGAAGCAGCCTCATAGCACAGGGAGATCAGCTCGGTGCTTTGTGACCACCCAGAGGGGTGGGATAGGGAGGGTGGGAGGGAGACACAAGAAGGAGGAGATATGGAGATATATGTATATGTACAGCTGATTCACTTTGTTACAAAGCAGAAACTAACACACCATTGTAGAGGAATTATACTCCAATAAAGATGTTAAATAAATAAAAAAATATATGCAGGCAGGCTGACCCCACAGCCTGCTACCTCCACCAGTCACCCCAGTGTCCAGGCATTTTCAAACTTTCATTTTAGCAATAGAAGCCCTCTTCCTTTTTTTTTTTTTTTAATCACACAACCAATAAAAATGGAGCTGCTATGACTAATACATAGGGAAGAAAAGTTCAGAGCCAACCCCCAGCACCTGAAGCAACACTGAGGAACCGTAAGTTTCCATGGAACCCAGATTGTAAACCCATTAGTCTAATCTAAAGCCCTCATTTTACTGAAGAGCAAACTAGGGCCAAGAGATGTAATGTAACTGGATCAAGGTCACTTTAGTAGTTTGTGGCTGTTTGTGGGTCTGAACCCAGTTCAGTTTTCCACCCACTCAGCTTAACATTCCAGGTAGCACCTGGCCTGCAATGTGCTTAAAACCGTCCAAAGTTCTTTCTTATATATCTGTTGTTTTGATGAAATATAACTGACTCGGGCAACCTTGTATCCGTGACTCTAAATTATCATCGTTCCTTCCAAACTTATGTAAGAAAATATACACCTGTGGCAGAGATTACCAGCTGTCACCCAAATTGTGTCCTCTCCCTCTCTCATAGAAACATAAAATTTTTAGTTGGACACAAGAACACCCAGTGGAAGATTACATTTCTCAGCCGTCTGTGGACAGTGGGATATGTGCAGAATTGGTGTGTGCAACTTCAGGTTCAGACCCTTAAAGAGGGGTATGCCCTGCTTCTCTCCTTTCTTCTTCCTTCTGGCTGGATTGTAGACACAGGGGGAACCATGTTGAGCCATGCAGATGAGGGCAACATCTTAGGGAAAGGGGAACAATCAGAGAGAGCAAGTGGGTCCTCGAGACTGTGGAGCTGCCGTCCCATCAAGGACTATTATGCTTGCAAGCTTATATGAGAAGGAAACCAACTGCTATACTGTTTAAAAAATATTTGGAGCAGCAAGCACTCCCTTGGACTCTGACAAGAAGGGTGCCTGCATGGGGCCCTGCCCTTCTGAAAGCCCTGCGTCAATTCTCTCTCTCTCTCTCTCTCTCTCTCTCACACACACACATACACACACTAAAGAACACGTGGGTGCTCCAATCACTCAGGACTCAGTGCTGACACAGCACGATCGGTAACTTAAACATCCGCTGGCATGACTAACATCATTCAAGCCCCAGGGAAACATTTCTCCACATCTCGTACCCTAGTGCTCAATCAAAAGGCCACTGTGTCCAAATGTTGCGAAAGATTGGGGACTTTGCCATTGCCAGGATCTGGGACAGATGCAGCTTCAGAGTACGTGGAGAATTTGAACGGTGCCAGCACTGGGGTATTAACTCATCAAATCCTTCTTCGCTGATAGCATCAATGCAACAGATTTCTGCTTGATGAAGAAGTATTGTTTCCCAGAAGGGCAGAATATCTGTTTTTTTGCTTCTCTTCATCTTCTAGTTCTTGATTCCATCAGTACCACTGGATTGGAGTGGGATTTACAAGAGTTCTATATGGAAAGTGGAGCAATAGTTTGCAATATTAAATAATTCATATAACTCTTAAATTTACACACATCTATGAGGGTCTAGAGATAATATATGTGAAACGTGACCCTGATTCTTTACATTGGCATCAAGATGGACTTTAAAGGCTACAATTACAAGTAGTTTTATTTTTATAAGAATGTTTAATAAGATCTTGAATTAAATGTTCAAGAAACTAACAATTCAGCCTTATTTAAATAACAAATTTAAGCTTTTTATTATTTATAATTTGTATGTTTTCTGTTTAGTTTTAATAGATTTTTGAATATTTTGGAAGAAACTTTTTGAAAACTTTCACTTAAACTTGAAATTTTCGACTACTTTAAATTTATATTTTGATGAAAATATAATGTTCAAATTTGGCACACATTTTATTTTTCAATCCTTTAGATTCTTACTGTCAACTGAGCACCCACTATGTTAAACAAAATAATTAGTGACCTTTTCCTGAAATGAAAGCAAGGAAATATATTTTATGGAATATATAAAAATATATGAATTAAATGTCTATTTTATTACTCTATTCAAATATTTTCCATCAGCAGAGTAGCCAAGCATGCAAAATAATCATTATACTCCATTATCTTTAATATTTTGCCATTTTTCAGTGATATAAAGACCTTTACACATATATTGTTATTATGAAAGTATATTTGTCAACATAACAGAACATATTATACATAACAGTGATTTATAACTTTCCATTCTTTAGACATATGGCATATCATCCATTTGTATTCTTGCCCCAGGCCCTACAAATGTTAGAAAAGGGGCTGATTTAGGGTCTGTCTCAGAACAACTAACCTTATGTCCTATGCAATGCCCTTGTTTACTTCTTAGATAAGTCAGAGCCCATAATAGTATCAAAATAAAATGCTAAATGGCAATCCTTAAAGGAATTCATTGCATCCACTTCTACATCCTCTGTACAGCATATAGGACTCAGAGTGTCTGCAGAGCCATGTGTCACTGAGGGGTTATTTTGATACAACCAATGTTTGTAGATAAGTATGTGTATTAGTTATCTACTGCTGTGTAACAAATTACCACAAAGTTAGCAGCTTAAAGTAACACGTGTTTATCATCTCACAGTTTCTGTAGGTCAGGAGTCTAGACACAGTTTAGCTGGGTCCTCTGCTCAGATCTCGAGGTACTGAATGGGCTGCATTCTCATTTGGACGCTTGACTGGGGAAGAATCCAAGCTCATTCTGGTTGTTAGTAGAATTCATTTCCTTGCAGCTGTATGACTTAGGGCCCCAGCTTCTTACCATCTGTTGGCTGGAGGCCACTCAGGTCCTAGAGGTCACCCCACCTACAGTTTATTGCCAAAAGGCCCTCTTCACAGGCCTTCTTACAATATGGCTGTATGCCTTTTCAAGGCCAACAGGATTCTCTCTCTCTCTAGTCTGCTAAGGCACAGTCTTATATAACACAACATAATTATGGGAGAGACATCCTATCATCTTTCCATAAAATGTAGCCTAATCAAGGGAATGACCCTCAATCACCTTTGTCATATTCTGTTGCTTAGAGGCAAGTCATAGGTTCTGCCATGCTCAGGAGGAGGGGATTATACAGGGGTATTATAAAGGGGTTATACTCACTGGCGGTCACCTTACCACATGTCTGCCACAGAGTGTATTCTTATGTTCTGACAGAAGGGAGAGATCTTGAAAAACTTCCTACCTACATACCTAGAGAAGCAAGTTGATGTACATAATTTTCAGAAATTCATACAGGGCCCTATGTCTACCCTAGCTAGAAAGTTCCACTCCAGGAATTCTACTGAAACTGTCATTGTTGTTTGCCATAGATCTTTCTAGGTGTCTAATCAAATCAAGATGGTAACCCATTGCTTTCTGCTCTCTGCCTAGTTAGAAAGTTCTAGGTGTACTACTCATGCCCTTAGAGAAGACATTTTGTAATGTTTGGAGATTGGGGGTCATGAATGCCTGCTAGCTCCATGAACATAAGGCCCTATAAGATATACACAGAAGATGACCCCAGCACTACCTGTCTTCTTAAATTTTGCAGCCCTGTTGATGAGAAAACAGGAGAAATGAAATTCTGTTCTAATGTCATTTCCTTCTCCCTGAGCCCTCCAGCAATAGCCACTGCCTCTTCCTCTTCCTTCCCTCCTCTTTCTCCTCCCTCTCCTCCTCCTCCTCCAGGCAGCCACATAAATACACAGCTCCTCGTACAGAGTTCTACACCCTCTAAACCTTAACTATCCTCCTAAAATATCTCACTTCCATTACACTGGGAGATCTTTGAGGGCAGGGTGATTTACTCATATCTACATGTCCAGTACCTGGAACCACCCCTGACATAGAGCCATCTTTCAATATGAGTTTGCATGGATGGATGGATGGATGGATGGATGGATGGTAATGAGCTGTGCAATGGTAAACAGAATAGGACTGAAGGTGTCAAACCTTGTTAAAGCCATGCCACTTCTCTGAACTTGTTTCTAGCTTTTCCATTAGTTAAAAAAAAAAAAAAAAAAGAAAGAAAAATGGAATTGTACAACATTCAGCAAAAGAAAAAGACAAAACTGAATATTTTTTTTATGATTCCATTTATATGAGGTTCAAAGCCAGACAAAGCTAATCTTTAGTGGAGAGAACTGCCTGGGAGGGGGCAGGAAGAAGCCTTTTAGGGTAGTGGAAATAGTCTATCGTCTTATCTACTTGCATAGCGTATATGCATGTAAAAAATTCATCAAGCTGTACGTTGAAGATTCATGAACTTTACTTTATGCAACATACTTCAACCTTTAAAAAGCTAAGTTGAAAAGAGGGGAGAGGGGAGTGTGCCTGAGCGCTCTGTGTAAAGAGCACAGCCCCATTCCTGTACACGGAGTCGGGGAAAGTGGTGTCAACAGTGTGATCATCTCAAAGGGATGCAGCATCAGATTCCTCCTTAGTTGCTTAACTCAGTGTTTGTTCCCACATCTTGCTGACGTGGACAGGTGCCGCTGAAGGAATGCTACCATTTCCTCTGGGCCATTTATCCTTGTCTGTAGACCTTGAAGATCAAGTGCTGCTTCCTTAAATGAGTCCCTGAAGCCTTCCCTTGAGGTCAGGAAACAATGCCCCAGCCGTCAGAGAGGTGTGCAGCTCTCCCTGGGGTGACATCTGCAAGGTTGCACTCTGGCCCAGGCCTGGATGAGGAGCTCTGTGACACCTTTCAGCAAAAGGTCTGCTCTGCTCACTTATTTGGTAGAGGTACACAAGGATGAATCCAGGGCTACTCCCAAGGGGATTTCTCCGTTGCAGATTTTCAGCAGCCATGAATAAGTAACCATGCTGGATGTTCTCTTGATATCTCAAACATTCACTTTTTTTGATGTAGGAAGTCGCAAACTACTGGGTTCACTGTGGGAAGATGATGCTGAGGAAAAGCAGAACGTCAGCGATGCCACCTGACAGGGGTGGCAGAATCAATACCTTCTCCCAAGCACACATGTTTTTGGAGAAATTATGTCTCCAGGTTAGTACGTGTGAGTTGGGTAAGAAACCTCCTCCTCTTGAAAACCTCCTACTCCAAGCAATGTGCATCCCTTTCCCTTCTGTGAACTCAAACTCCACCTGAATCTACTAAAACTTGAGACTTTTCATCATAGAGGTAAAAACCCTGCTCTCTGCTTATTGGGTTTATCTCACTTTATCACAAGACTGTGAGCTCACTCATGGCCAAGCCATGCCTCATGCATGGCCTGCTCCCCACGGTCTCTGGCCCCAGGCTGGGTACACAGTCTGTGGTTATTGAATACTTGGTGACTTACATACATATAAAAATCCAATAATTCAAAATTTCAAGCATATAATGAGTGTCCCCTGCAAGCACTGTTCTTGGCACTAGGCAAGTACCGGGGAAAAAAGACATATGAGGCCTCAAAATGCTCACTGCCAAGAGTAGAGAGGGGAGGAGGGGAGGATGAAAACTTGATTGGCTACAGCTTTCTCTGTGATCGAGGCCTAGGAGAGGGGCCAACGGAGTGCCATTCGCCCCCCTGCACGCCATGTGTTCAATCTCATTGCTTTATAAATAAAGAAGTAGGGGCAGAGAGGGTGTACCTGTTACAGTGAAGCGCTTGTGTCTCAGCTGTGAACCACATGTCAATACCCTGCTCAGTGGTGCTGGGCTGGGGATCAGCAAAATGCAAATCACAAGGCTCCTCTGACAGCAGGTGCCCTGTCAGTTTCCGCCAACAGGGGGCACTGGAGGGAAACGAAACTGCAAGGCGGGAGGAGGGATATTCCTGGCAGCGTGGCCCCAGCAAAGGCCCTTCACCCAGGCGCTGGAAGTTGGTGCTCATCTCCCCCGTCCCACACTCCCAGAACCAGCCTCACCACACCCCTCGGAGGCACCAGCAGCATGTGGGCAGGGCCTGCTTCTCCAAGGTCAGAGTCAGCCCTGAGAGGCCCTTCTCCAAGGACCTACGATACCCAGACCAGTGGAGTGGGGGACCATCCTCTGAAGTGTGAGGCCCTGTTCCATGAGGCCCCCTCCCCAAGCTTCTTTCCTTTACTTCCACTGTCCTGGGGGGGGTGCTCTCTGTGGTTACCTCTGTGTGTTTCCTCCAGGTTTGCTTTGCCTTTGCAGACCTCTCACACCTGTATAACCAATTCCCTCTACTAAACTCTCTCCGTTAAAATAACTGGTGGGGTTCTGCTCTTCTCACGCGATCTTGGCTGGTACAGAAACGAAGTCACCTGTGCAATATTTCTTGGCCACTCAGTGACATAACTGGTACCAGGAAGCCGGTTTCATGATCTCAAATCCTAATTTTCTCCCCACTGTAGCTACCACATCTATAGACCAATAGGATCAAAGATAGTACAGCATAACAATCAAGTGGGTTTCGAAGCCAAACTGCCTCAAATCCTGCCTCCAATTACTAGCTATGTGACCTATGGCAAGTTACTTAACTTCTCTGTGCCTCAGTCTCCCCATCAGTAAAACCTAAGTGGTAACAGAACCTATCGTAAGTATATCGTGATGCATTAATGGGTATTAAGCACTTAAAATAGTACCTGGAATGTAGGACAAAAGTACCTAGTATCACTGTCATCACCATCAAGAAGCAGCATAGTAGAAACGATGTATTTCTTAGAAACAAAGGTCTGTGTTTAAATCTTGGTTCTGCCCCTTATTCACTGTGTGTCCTTGGCAAGTTACTTTACCTATCTCAGCCTGTTTCCCCATCCCCATCATAAGACACATCTCTCAGTCTGAGAAGGAAATGTGATAGAACATGTAAAACGCTGTGTCCAGCAAGCAAGTGCTGAATAAAAGGTTTCTCTCCTGTTACTAATTTAATCAAGTCTGCTGGACCCAAACCTCCATCTAGATCACTGCTACATGCACGCAATGAGTTTAGAACAAGGATACCTTGAGCTGTCATTGTGGAAAAGGAAGTGAACCTACCCTATCTCAAATTCTGATTGACCAGCATCTTAGACGATTCACAACAAGAACTTCCTTCTAGGATGAGGTGATCAGTGGCTCTCAGTTTAACTCAGTGACTTGCTACGACATGGCCATGGGAAGTCTCCATTATATTTTACATCCCATCTACTTCCAAGGATTTTCAGTAACCTACGATAGAATGCGATTCGACTTAAAACATTTTTTTAACATCTTTCTTGTTTACAATGGTGTGTTAGTTTCTGCTTTATAACAAAGTGAATCAGTTATACATATACATATGTCCCAATACCTCTTCCCTCTTGCATCTCCCTCCCTCCCACCCTCTCTAACCCACCCATCTACGTGGTCACAGAACACCAAGCTGATCTCCTTGTGCTATGCGGCTGCTTCCCACTAGCTATCTGTTTTCAGTTTGGTAGTGTATATATGTCCATGCCACTCTCTCACTTTGTCCCAGCTTACCCTTCCCCTTCCCCGAATCCTCAAGTCCATTCTCTAGTAGATCTGCGTCTTTATTCCCATCTTGCCCCTAGGTTCTTCATGACCACTTTTTCATTTTTATTTTTTTAGATTCCACATATATGTGTTAGCATACGGTATTTTTTCTTCTCTTTCTGACTTACTTCACTCTGTATGACAGTCTCTAGGTCCATCCACCTCACTACAAATAACTCAGTTTCATTCCTTTTTATGGCTGAGTACTATTCCATTGTATATATGTGCCACATCTTCTTTATCCATTCATCTGTTGATGGACACTTTGGTTGCTTCCATGTCCTGGCTATTGTAAATAGAGCTGCAATGAACATTTTGGTACATGACTCATTTTGAATTATGGTTTTCTCAGGGTCTATGCCCAGTAGTGGAACTGCTGGGTCATATGGTGGTTCTATTTTTTGTTTTTTAAGGAACGTCCATACTGTTCTCCATAGTAGCTGTATCAATTTACATTCCCATCAACAGTGCAAGAGGGTTCCCATTTCTCCACACCCTCTCCAGCATTTATTGTCTGTAGATTTTTTTGATGATGGCCATTCTGACTGGTGTGAGATGATATCTCATTGTAGTTTTGATTTGCATTTGTCTAATGATTAATGATGTTGAGCTTTCTTTCAAGTGTCTGTTGGCAATCATATATCTCCTTTGGAGAAATGTCTACTTAGGTCTTCTGCCCATTTTTGGATTGGGTTGTTAGTTTTCTTAATGTTGAGTAGCGTGAGCTGCTTGTAAATTTTGGAGATTAATCCTTTGTCAGTTGCTTCATTTGCAAATATATTCTCCCATTCTGAGGGTTGTCTTTTGGTCTTGTTTATGGTTTCCTTTGCTGTGCAAAAGCTTTGAAGTTTCATTAGGTCCGATTTGTTTATTTTTGTTTTTATTTCCATTTCTCTAGGAGGTGGGTCACAAAGGATCTTGCTGTGATTTATGTCAGAGTGTTCTGCCTGTGTTTTCCTCTAAGAGTTTGATGGTGTCTGGCCTTACATTTAGATCTTTAATCCATTTTATGTTTTTTTGTGTGTATGGTGTTAGGGAGTATTCTAATTTCATTCTTCTACATGTAGCTGTCCAGTTTTCACAGCAACACTTATTGAAGAGGCTGTCTTTCCTCCACTGTATATTCTTGCCTCCTTTATAAAAGATAAGGTGACCACATGTGTATGGCTTTATCTCTGGGCTTTCTATCCTGTTCCATTGATCTATATTTCTGTTTCTGTGCCAGTACCCTACTGTCCTGATTACTGTAGCTTTGTAGTATAGTCTGAAGTCAGGGAGCCTCATCCCTCCAGCTCCATTTTTCTTTCTCAAGACTGCTTTGGCTATTTGGGGTCTTTTGTGTTTCCATACAAATTGTGAATTTTTTTGTTCGAGTTCTGTGAAAAATGCCAGTGGTAGTTTGATAGGGATTGCATTGAATCTGTAGATTGCTTTGGGTAGTAGAGTCATTTTCACCATGTTGATTCTTCCAATCCAAGAACATGGTATATCTCTCCATCTATTTGTATCATCTTTAATTTCTTCCACCAGTGTCTTATAATTTTCTGCATGCAGGTCTTTTGTCTCCTTAGGTAGGTTTATTCCTAGATATTTTATTCTTTTTGTTGCAATGGTAAATGGGAATGTTTTCTTAATTTCACTTTCAGCTTTTTCATCATTAGTGTATAGGAATGCAAGAGATTTCTGTGCATTAATTTTGTATCCTGCTACTTTACCAAATTCATTGATTAGCTCTAGTAGTTTTTTGGTAGCATCTTTAGGATTCTCTAGGAATAGCATCATGTCATCTGCAACAGTGACAGCTTTACTTCTTCTTTTCCAGTTTGGATTCCTTTTATTTCTTTTTCTTCTCTGATTGCTGTGGCTAAAACTTCCAAAACTATGTTCAATAATAGTGGTCAGAGTGGGCAACTTTGTCTTCTTTCTGATCTGAGTGGAAATGGTTTCAGTTTTTCACCATTGAGGACGATGTTGGCTGTGGGTTTGTCACATATGGCCTTTATTATGTTGAGGAAAGTTCCCTCTATGCCTACTTTCTGCAGGGTGTTTATCACAAATGGGTGTTGAATTTTGTCGAAAGATTTCTCTGCATCTATTGAGATGATCATATGGTTTTTCTCCTTCAATTTTTTAATATGGTGTATCACGTTGATTGATTTGCGTATATTGAAGAATCCTTGCATTCCTGGAATAAACCCCACTTGATCATGGTGTATGATCCTTTTAATGTGCTGTTGGATTCTGTTTGCTAGTATTTTGTTGAGGATTTTTGCATCTATGTTCATCAGTAATATTGGCCTGTAGTTTTCTTTCCTTGTGACATCTTTGTCTGCTTTTGGTATCAGAGTGATGGTGGCCTCGTAGAATGAGTTTGGGAGTGTTCCTCCCTCAGCCCAATTTTGGAAGAGTTTGAGAAGGATAGGTGTTAGCTCTTCTCTAAATGTTTGATGGAATTTGCCTGTGAAGCCATCTGGTCCTGGGCTTTTGTTTGTTGGAAGATTTTTAATCACAGTTTCAATTTCAGTGCTTGTGATTGGTCTGTTCATATTTTCTATTTCTTCCTGGTTCAGTCTCGGAAGGTTGTGCATTTCTAAGAATTTGTCCATTTCTTCCAGGTTGTCCATTTTATTGGCATACAGTTTCTTGTAGTAATCTCTCATGATCCTTTGTATTTCTGCAGTGTCAGTTGTTACTTCTCCTTTTTCATTTCTAATTCTATTGATTTGAGTCTTCTCCCATTTCTTCTTGATAAGTCTGGCTAATGGTTTATCAATTTTGTTTATCTTCTCAAAGAACCAGCTTTTAGTTTTATTGATCTTTGCTATCGTTTCCTTCATTTCTTTTTCATTTATTTCTGATCTGATATTTATGATTTCTTTCCTTCTGCTAACTTTGGGGGTTTTTTTGTCCTTTTTCTCTAATTGCTTTAGGTATAAGGTTAGGATGTTTACTGTTTCTTAAGGTAGGATTGTATTGCTATAAACTTCCTTCTTAGAACTGCTTTTGCTGCATCCCATAGGTTTTGGGTCGTCGTGTTTTCGTTGTCATTTGTTTCTAGGTATTTTTTGATTTTCTCTTTGATTTCTTCAGTGATCTCTTGGTTATTAAGTAGTGTGCTGTTTAGTCTCCATGTGTTTGAATTTCTTACAGATTTTTTCCTGTAATTGGTATCTAGTCTCATAGCGTTGTGGTCAGAAACAATACTTGATACGATTTCAATTTTCTTAAATTTACCAAGGCTTGACTTGTGACCCATGATATGATCTATCCTGGAGAATGTTCCATGAGCACTTGAGAAGAAAGTGTATTCTGTTGTTTTTGGACGGAATGTCCTATAAATATCAATTAAGTCCATCTTGTTTAACGTATCATTTAGAGATTGTGTTTCCTTATTTATTTTCATTTTGGATGATCTGTCCATTGGTGAAAGTGGGGTGTTAAAGTCCCCTACTATGATTGTGTTACTGTCAATTTCCCCTTTTATGGCTGTTAGTATTTGCCTTATGTATTGAGGTGGTCCTATGTTGGGTACATAAATATTTACAATTGTTATATCTTCTTCTTGGATTGATCCCTTGATCATTATGTAGTGTCCTTCTTTGTCTCTTGTAATAGTCTTTATTTTAAAGTCTGTTTTGTCTGAGATGAGAATTGCTACTCAAATTTTCTTTTGATTTCCATTTGCATGGAATATCTTTTTCTATTCCCTCACTTTCAATCTGTATGTGTCCCTAGGTCTGACGTGGGTCTCTTGTAGACAGCATATATACGGGTCTTGTTTTTGTATCCATTCAGCCAATCTATGTCTTTTGGTGGAGCATTTAATCCATTTACATTTAAGGTAATTATCGATATGTATGTTCCTATTACCATTTTCTGAATTGTTTTGGGTTTATTACTGTAGGTCTTTTCCTTCTCTTGTGTTTCCTGCCTAGAGAAGTTCCTTTAACATTTGTTGTAAAGCTGGTTTGGTGGTGCTGAATTCTCTTAGCTTTTGCTTGTCTGTAAAGGTTTTAATTTCTCCATAAAATCTGAATGAGATCCTTGCTGGTTAGAATAATCTTGGTTGTAGGTTTTTCTCCTTCATCACTTTAAATATGTCCTGCCACTCCCTTCTGGCTTCCAGAGTTTCTGCTGAAAGATCAGCTGTTAACCTTATGGGGATTCCCTTATGTGTTATTTGTTGTTTTTCCCTTGCTGCTTTTAATGTTTGTTCTTTGTATTTAATTTTTTGATAGTTTGATTAACATGTGTCTTGGCGTGTTTCTCCTTGGATTTATCCTGTATGGAACTCTCTGTGCTTCTTGGACTTGATTAACTATTTCCTTTGCCATATTAAGGAAGTTTTCAACTATGATCTCTTCAAATATTTTCTCAGTCCCTTTCTTTTTCTCTTCTTCTTCTGGGACCCCTATAATTCGAATGTTGGTGCATTTAATGTTGTCCCAGAGGTCTCTGAGACTGTCCTCAATTCCTTTCATTCTTTTTTTCTTTGTTCTGCTCTGCAGTAGTTATTTCCACTATTTTATCTTCCAGGTCACTTATCCGTTCTTCTGCCTCAGTTATTCTGCTATTGATCCCTCTAGAGAATTTTTAATTTCATTTATTGTGTTGTTCATCACTGTTTGTTTGCTCTTTAGTTCTTCTAGGTCCTTGTTTGACATTTCTTGTATTTTCTCCATTCTATTTCCGAGATTTTGGATCATCTTTACTATCATTATTCTGTATTCTTTTTCAGGTAGACTGCCTATTTCCTCTTTATTTGTTAGGTCTGGTGGGTTTTTACCCTGCTCGTTCATCTGCTGTGTGTTTCTCTGTCTTCTCATTTTGCTTAACTTACTGTGTTTGGGGTCTCTTTTTCACAGACTGCAGGTTCATAGTTCCCGTTGTTTTTTGTGTCTGTCCCCAGTGGCTAAGGTTGGTTCAGTGGGTTGTGTAGGCTTCCTGGTGGAGGGGACTAGTGCCTGTGTTCTGGTGGATGAGGCTGGATCTTGTCTTTCTGGTGAGCAGGTCCACATCTGGTGGTGTGTTCTGCTAATGGGTGGGGTTGTGTTCCTGTCTTGCTAGTTGTTTGGCATAGGGTGTCCAGCACTGTAGCTTGCTGGTCGTTGAGTGGAGCTGGATCTTGGCGTTGAGATGGAGATCTCTGGGAGACTTTCGCCGTTTGATATTACCTGGAGCTGGGAGGTTTCTTGTGGACCAGTGTCCTGAAGTTGGCTCTCCCACCTCAGTGGCACAGCACTGACGCCTGGCTGGAGCAGCAAGAGCCTGGTAGTCTAGTGGTTAGGATCCGGCACTTTCACTGCCGTGGTTCAATCCCTGGTGGCGGAACTGAGATCCCAAAAGCTGCCAGTGTTGGGAGGTCTCCTGCAGAGGCGGGGGGTGGCTCTGTCTCACTGTGAGGACAAGGACACTGGCAGCAGAAGTTCTGCAAAGTACTCCTTGGCATGAGCCCTCCCAGTGTCCGCCATTAGCCCCACCAAAGAGTCCAGGTAGGCTCCAGTGTTGGGTCACCTCAGGCCAAACAACCAACCACGACTTAAAACTTAAAGTCAGAAACAGAGACCTGAACCCAGAGGTGAAGGAGGAGGGGGAAATGGGCAGATAATCTACTCTGATCCTGAGTCCAAATGGGTATTATCTCCAAGTATCAAATAAATCCTGTTTCCCAACAGCCAAGGTAAAAAGGGAAACATAATCGCTTATGTAATCCTCATTTTTGATTAGGGAAAGCGATCATTTTAGTGAGAGAAAATTTTCCATGACACTAAATAGAGAAATTTAAGTAAGTGGGACTTTAAATAAGAAATATTGAATAACACACGGGTAGTATCTTCAGGGGTAGCTCTTCAGAAGTTAGAAGGACTCATTACGCGGCTTTTTATTACTTGATCAAATAGAGCTAGGCCTTTGCAACACCAGATTGGTACATTATCTGCAAAAGCATCAAAGATGACAATCATAGCTTGATAGCTTGTTCAGGGCTTTGTCAGGCCAGGAAGGAGAGTAACACAATTTCTCAAGATGTTCCAGAATATAAATTACTTTTTCCCTTCAAAGAAAGACAAGAACATGGCTGAGAATGGAAAGAGGACAGCGTGCCTTCGAGATGACTGATGGAAATACAGGAATACACGACTGAGAGCGATTCCTCAGATCTGTCAGTCCCCAAAATGGTCCTCTTCCTGTGAGCGTCTGAGCTGCCAACCCAATCCATCGCTCTGGCTATTTCCATCTACCTCCTCCAACTGCTCAGTCCAGCACTTTTCTGTAAGCAAGTCTCTTCCCTCTCACCCTGCCGCCAGGGCCACCGTGGGTCATGTCAGAATAGCACACACTGCCGAGAGCAGTGATCAAAGAGGTGAAGGGATAAAAGAAAAGAAAAAAAAAAAATCCAAAGACCTGAACCCGAGGCAGGATACACAGAGGTTAAGAATTTAGGATTTAGAATTAGAAGACTGGGGCTCAAATCCCAGTTCCCACACTTAACCGTTTGTGAGATAGTGGGCAAATTATTTCACCTCTCTAAACTTCCCTTTCCTGTTTCTGTAAAACTGGGTATAATAACAGTACCCATGTCGCATGCTGTGAGAAGGAATTACTGAAGCAAAGTAAAGACCTCCCCCTAGAGCTTGTGAACATTAGCTGTGGTGGTGAGGGCTAGAACGAAGATGCTGATTGATGATGGTGATACTTTGTATGCGAAGATGATGCGGTGTCACTCGGCAGAGACAGGTTATGCTACAGTAAGAAGCAACACCAAAATCTCCACGGCTTCACACTGCCAAGTTTATGTCTCATGCACACCATGTGCTCACTTAGGGTCCCAGGTGGGCAGGGGCTTCACTTGCACGTGTGCTTCCACGGTCACCGCGTGCCATGATCAGGGCTTCTGTCCAAAAGTGTCACTCCTGGTCACGATGCATTGATCCAGGGGTCGCAAACTACAGCCCACGGGCCAGCCGCCTGTTCTTCTACACAAAGTTTCATAGGAACACGGCTGCACCTGCTCCTGTGCGTACTCTCTGCCGCTGCTTCCACACTACGGCAGCAGAGCTGAGCGGTTGCAACAGAGACTATAGGGCCCATAAGCTGACAACACGTATTTACTCTCTGGTCCTTCAAGCAAAAGTTTACTGACCTCAGCATTGGTCTCAGCAAGTCACTCAGTCACACCTAACTTTGAAGTACGAAAACAGAATCCTACTATGGTCCCGGAAAACAGAGAACTAGAAACACTTGGTGGACAACACTATAGTCTATCATTAGTGACGTACCAAGCCACCAACAGGGCAGCATTTTTGAAATGGCAGCAATTCTTTTTCCAGGAGCAGGCATGGATTTGAATGGAACTAATACAGCTGAGCTAATCTCACCGGAGCACTGTTTCACTGGTGATGTCCCTGCTCAGGAACGTTCACTGGATCCCTAATATATAAAAGATAAAATTCCAACCCCTCTCCTTGACACTCAAGGTCCTCAAAAATCTGGCATATATATATATATTACCCATCCTATAATATTCCCCACTATTCCCAACCAGGATTCCTTTGCTTCTATCTATCTAATCTCTCTCAGAAACTAAGAAAATGTCCATGGCCACATAGTCAGGGACAGGTGGCATTATCCCCATGTCTGTCTGACTCCAGGGCAGAGGCCTGTCCTCTCCAAGTACTCTTATGTTACCACGATACCTGTTACTTCCCCTCTTTCTTCCTTTCTTTCTCTCTCTCTCTCTTTCTTTCTTCTCCCTTTCTTTCTTTCCTCCCTCCCTCCCTTCCTTCCTTTTTCTTGGACCCATGAGAAACACAAGCCTCCGTTTTCTGCTGCAGCCCAGAATGCCTTACAGAGCACTGGATGAAGCGATGGTCTGCCCACACCTCTCTTTCCGTTTGAGATCACGGCCCTAATCCACCCTCTGACCTTTCCCTCTGACTGCCGCCTACCTAACAAACAAGACGATCTGGAGGAACTGGCGCCAGGCTGAGGCAATGGACAGAAGCTGCCATGTTACCCAGGGAAGCAGAGCAGCAGCTGAGTCAGCTGGAAAGAAAAGGAACGGAGGGCCCGGGCCCCCCCCACCAGGAGAGCAGCCATCCTGTCCCGACAGCCCAGCCTCCAGAAGGAAGCTTGGGTTGCTGGGCCCTTTCCTCTCCACCTCCTGGGACAGATGGCAGCTCAGCTGCCCTGAGAGACAACCCATGGGAGAACAACGTGAAGCCTGAACTGAAAAAACCTAAGGAGATCAGCAATGAGACTGCCCAGGCAGAGGTGACCCCGAACACGCTCCTGAGTAAGGACACGTTGGCCATGGGCGCAGGGGCACAGAGAGCTTCCCTGTGCAGTGGGTGGGTACACTCCTGCCGCTGCTGTGCCTTGTTCTGGCTCCTAGAACATGGGGCCCACTCAGGGAGGAGTGTTACGACCAGGCAGTGCTCCACCAAGGCCCCAGCCAAGTGGCTCCACATCTCTGTCCCTGCCATTTCTCCCTCAGAGCGGTACTTGCGTCCTCCTGGGAGCCCTCTCTGGCTCCTTCCTCTACACAAAGACCAAGGTTGGGCTGGTTCCGGGGAAAGGGGATGTCCCCAGGTGCTTGCCTCATGGTAAAAAGCACGACCCTTGGAGGCAGACAGATCTGGATTTCAACTTCAGTTCCTTCTCTAGTTAGCTGTGTGACTTTGGCTAAGTCACTTAACCTCCCTGAGCCTCAGTCTTCTCATTCTACGAAGTACCTGCCTTGGAGGGTTGAGAGTATCTGAGCTGAAGCACTGATCTGTGCATGGTGCCTGGTACGGTGGAAAAGCTTAATACATGGCGATGGCCACGGCAGTAATGTCGGGCTGTAATTACCATCTTCGTCCTTAATGGGGAAGCATAGTCAGGAATTTAAGTCTCTGCCTCCTGCTATACCATTTGCCACAGACCTTCAAATCCCTTACCTACTTAACCAACTTACGTATCTCTGTAGAAGACACAAATCAGAATCCAGACTGGGTCACATCTGAGTCACTGGTGGGGCAAAACCCCTGCTCCAGGCCTTCTACCCTTGAGACTAGCTGCTCCCAAAAGGCCAAGGCAAACTTGAGCACAGTGACCAGGAAAGTCTTTGCAGCCCAAAGCGAAAGATTCCACAGGCCTTTCCCGGGTACCTCTAAAATGTATCTGCTCCCAACTTAGCAAAACATAACAGTGGATGAGGCCTTCTAGGGCAAGACAGAAAGCAGAAGGTAAAAATAGAAGTTAGAAAAGAGCTGTTTTATTTACAGGCAACAGTCTCTTTCTCGGATCCATTATCCTCCACACTCTGTGTATTCTCACGTGTGTCTGTAAAACTCCTGCAGATCTGGCAGGAGTCAGAGTTGGGAGTTGTTTCTCTAATAAAGTAACCAAGCTTGTGTCTCCTGAATTAGGGGATATTTTATAAACATTAAGTGCTGTAAGTATGTAAAGTGATGCCTCACTTATCCAGTATGATCTGGGCACTGGGTATGTTATATAAATTGCCTTGACAAATAAAAGGATGATGTATCACTATCAGCGTCAAAACTAACATTTACCACTTTGCTGGAAGTTCTAAAGCTTGTCACATACCTTTCGGCCCCACTAAACAAAGCACGCTGACAATCATTAATCGTCCCGATAACTCAGGGCCATCACTATAAACATCAACCACTCCAGGGGGCTTTAAAACAATGACACTATTCAAGAACTGTTGAGCTATGGGACTCCTGCGTCTCTTTTCTATCCCTAAAGATCCCAGAGTTTAGAAGTTCTTTGGTCTGCTTTTTATATGTATACGCCTCTTCCTCCTCTACCGGCAGTCACGTCTTGCTGCTTTGAGTATGCCTGCCACAAATTCCTTCTAATGTGTCATTTCTAATCTTCTATGAAGTCGGAAAGCAAATTATGCTTATTAGAACTCCATGTAAACCAAGAGGAAATAAGCTCTAAGTAAGGCTGAAGGGACTCGTTCCTGAATAAAGAACTGAAGGTTAGTACACGGTCGTTGTGACATCTATCTTGGCTAATAGAAATCTGATCCGAGCTTCCATGGAGGAACGAAGTTCACCTATTCCCCACCTGTGTAACGAGCCCGCCTGTTAAGATGAAGCTTTGATAATTAAGAAGAAAGAAGGACGGAAGCAAAGAAGGGAGGGGGAAAGGAGGAAGGGAGGGGGAAAGGAGGAAGGGAGGGGAGAGAGAGAGAGAAGGGAAGGAAAGAAAGAAGGGAGGGAGGGAAAGGAGAGGAAGAATGAACAGGTACTAATATACAATGTTCTAGGGCCTTTGCATAGACGAGCTAGCTTCCCACACAACAGGCCCATGAAGGGGATACTATTATTATACCCATTTTGCAGGTACGGACTCTGAGGCACAGCAAAGGTAAGACTGAGCACAAGGGCCTAGAGTGGAAGATTGGGTTCTGGAGGCATGACGGTGTGCCATCTCCTGGTACAGGCTCCTGCAAGAACCCCAAAAATGTGGTGGCGGACAGAGTAGGCGGATGAGAAGGGCAGGACACCGGCAGGGAACAGTTGTGTGTGGTTGCCTAGTGCAAAGGTCCCCTCTTCGTGGTGGTCACAGGGGAAGAGGAGATGTGGGTGTCCCTTAACTGAGTGCCTCAGTTGCTCAGAGGTCCCTGATGTAGCCACGTTTACTCCGTGGGACAAAGGAGAGACGGGAAACGAAAGCCCATTGGGCTGGCAAAGCTCTGGGGTGGCTGATGACTCTCTGCCCTGCTCAGCATCACCTTGAGCACCTGAGTGGGTGGGGACTGAGCCTGCTGTCACCACCTTCGGGGACTGACCCCTCTGCTGACTAGCCAGCCTGTCTGTGAGGCTCTTCTGGTAACTCTCAGTAGCCTCTGGTTTAGCTTTTTGTTTAAAGAGATGCAAATAAGTGGAAGACTTTAGCCCCGGGAAAATCATAATACAAAGTCTTTTAAGAATTATTCATGGAACTTTTAACCCCCTTTTGTCATTTTAGCTTTAAAACATGCACCCTAAGTTGGTATTAAAAAGCAGTACTTAGCATTCACTGTCCCGTGATGATTTTGATAATGACAGTTACCTGATACTTTTCCTCACCCTTTCATTCTTTCAGTCTGCCTTTTCTGCATCCTGTTGGTCCCCTCCCTTACACATCTTTGTCTAGTGGAATAATTCTAAACACGTTGTCATATTTTTATCCAGATTACCAACATCATTTTTAACATTTTCAGCCAAAAAAAAAAAATACCCATTTTGCAGGTACAGACTCTGAGGTACAGCAAAGATGAGACTGAACACAAGAGCTAGTACCAGCTAGTAGGATACGATTGAAGCAAACCTTAGACGAAATTCAGCCAATTGTTTAACATTTCTCACCTCTGTCTGCAAACGAAGCCACATGAAGAGTGCCGGTAGCTCAGAAAAGTCCCCATCTTGTCCCTTTGACAACTCAGCCAGCACCTTGCTTCTCAGGAGGCTGTTTTGAACACGGGCAGCAGGGGTCCTCCATGAAGCAGGGACCTCAGGACCCCCAGGGCATCCAACACCAGGGTCCACAGTTTTTACCTCTTTCATGCAGGAGGCGTGGCCTAGACAATCTTTCTAACTAATCACTGATCCCAAACACCATTCAGTACACCAGTGAAAAATCATTTCTCACAAACCTTATGCTAATTAACCCACAGGTATAGATATCAGGGATGACTGGAATGCTGGGTAACTATCTCTGGAATGTTAGTTCCTGATTAGGGTACCTTGAACAGGGTACCTTGAATTAGGGTACTCACTTACCCCTGAGATGCAGACTGGAGTTAAATTGTGTCCACACCCCTGCTGCAACTTTTGTATGGAAATATTTTAGACTAAACTATCACACAGACACTCACTTGCACCAGGCTCTGGGTCAGGGCTAGCCATCTGGAGACAAAGGGAGTGAGGATGTCCCAGGTAAGGAACCCCCAAAGCAGAGGCTTAGAGGTGGCAAAGCTCAAATGGGTTCGGAGAAGTCTAACTTCTACACAGTGGGATCCACAGGCTACTGAATAAACTGGGGAGGGGAGGTACCAAGGGAAGAAGGGGTTGAGGGGAGTTACAGTCAAATAAGTTAAGCTGTTGTCTTTTGTCTTTATACAGGATTATCGGGACCTATAATGTGCTAATATGTCTGGGGACTCGCTGGGAAGGTCTGCAGCATTTCTCAAATTACTTAATCTATGGAACCATTTTTCTACAGAGCACCTTAAGGGACTACACTCTGAGGAAGATAATGCAAGAAACACAGTATAAAAAATAGAGGGGCTAGAGCTGGCTCATCCCAGCTGGGAAATATCGGGCTGCTGGCTGGAGAGAAAAAAGAAATGTACTTACTGGGCTAAGGTTTAAGATACCAAATTAATGGGTCTTTTCCTGAGGACGGAAGGAAAACAAACTGATGTGTCCCCGGAGATGGAGAGAACTTTCCTCGTAAGCCCCCTCACAGTGAGTTGCTGTGGAAGCAGCAGGTAAGGCAAAGGAAGATGAGTAGAGTGTAGGATGTGCCTGGTGATCAAGCAAATATGGGTAAAGGTGAGAAACAATATTCCTGGGCTTGACTTCCTATAGGTGTCCGCTTGCAGAGCCTCGATAAATAAAAGTCGTAAGTTAATGCCATGAAGCAGCAAATAGGATCTCCAAGAAATCGTGGGGCAAGAGCAAGGGTGGAATCTAGGGGAGGTCGCGTCCTATTCCCGAGACAGAGGGGCTGAGGCTAACCCTGCATCAGGGAAGACAGCTCCGTGGGCATCTACCCACATGAGGCTGGCCCAAGGAAAGGGAAAGAGAAGGGATGCCGAGCGCAAGGGCGGAAGAGGTTGACACCAGACAACTTCTGGAGGAGAGAGTTGCATGGGATTCAGAGGAGGTGACAATCACGCCTGCTTCATGACCCCAGGCCCACGCTACCAGCACACTAGAACAGAACAGACCAATCCACTCCACCCCAACGATTTTATTTTATAGCATCAAACCACGAACAATACCAAGTTTAAAATATCATGTAATGAAACCATTTATGAAAAAGGACTGAACAGGAACAAAAACTACATATTCTTTAAAATTTTCTAACTGGTATGAAATTACTTTCCCAAAGTGAACTAGTGCTTCTTGTTCAATTTTAATCTCTTCTTCCAAAGAGGAACCAAAGTCAATCAGATAAAAATATTTATGGATAATTCGGTATCATTCAGGATGCCTTTGGCTGCAAATAATGAGAAACTCATCTCAAAGTGGCTTGAACAGTAAGTACATTTATCGTTTCACAAAACTAGAGGCCACAGCACGGCACCAGCCTCAGCCCTTGCCCTGAGATTCTCCTGGCTTCATGCTCCCACTGGAGGTGGGCGGCCCCTGCAGCGCTGATCTTCATAGTTACACACGACGATGTCCATAGGCAGAGGGACCAACCCACATCTCCCTGTAGCTTTTTTTTTTTTAGTTGGAGGAAACTTTTATCAGAAGCTCCCAGCAAGCCCTCTCATGGTCTATTTGGGGTCATGTGCACATCCTAAGTCGATCATAAGCCTGGAGGATGCATGCCCTTAAACCAATCAGATCTGCTCTTGGAGCTAAGGGTGGGTCTGTTTCTCCTGAGATGCCTGGTTGAGGAAGGGGAGAGGGTACCTGAATAAACTGGAAGGAATGGCACAAATGGTTGTTGGATAGGCAACCAACAATATCGACTACAAATAATGCCACAAGCTAGTCACTACAGGAGACAAAGTTATCAGTCACAGACTGCTCTCTCAAAACATTTAGGTTATGGTTGAGTTAAAGCACAGATGCCTATAAATGGAAAATAATTATAATACACAAGGCAATGTATTTAAGTACCAAATATAATGTATTCTACTAGACAGAATCCAAGACAGATTCATCCTAAACCAAACTGTGTTCTATTAGAAACCAAGTCATAAGGAGACTGGGTTTTTCTGAGGGTGAAGATATTACCTAATTATATATCATAATCGGCTTTGCACTCCTTAAAGAAAGGTGTTCCATTTCGAGTTCATAATATAACAAAGAGATTAAAACCCAAGGCTATTTTCACAAACATATTCTTTTAAATGACTTAAAGATAATGCTCCACAGGAAAGCAGAAAATAACAAAATATCTGTGGAAAGTTACTCATGCTGAGACTGTAGATAAGCTCTTTAGAAATACATTCATAGATACAGACTTCATTGATATACATCTCAGCTTAGAAGTGAAGTAAAGACAGATGGTCTTTAGAAAAACTGTTCTATTTACAGATCAGTGAAGTGAGAATTAGTGAGATTCTGCTATAATGCCTAATTAGGATTAATTAGCTAATGTTCTCAAAGCACAGAGCAAGGATAAAATGTAGTGCAAGGTTGAATCGTACCCCTGTAGAGAGGCTGAATATTAATTCCATTCGGGAAACATTCACCCAACTAATATATGTAGATACTTTCTGCTGCAGGAGGTGACTCTTAGGGTGTGCTGGACTAAGTGGTCCACTTCCAAAAAAGAGCTTGGAAAGGGGAAAAGAGTCGCTTTTTATGGTGAAGACGTAGGAAACCTCTCCTTAATGACATGATCAAGGTTAACACCGTCAGTGATGTCTGTGGATGTCGTGCAGCCCGAGATGATGTGACAAGAAGGGCACGTCACCTCTGTGGTGTTCCTTCCAAAACCCTACAACCCTAGTCTGATCGTGAGAAGAACAGCAGACAAACCCAGACGGGGGGACATGATACTGAGCCAGTACTCCTCAAGACTGCTAAGGTCATGAACAAACAAGGAAAGACTGAGCAATGATCACAGACCAGCGGAGGCTGGGGAGACATGACAACTAAGTGTGATGCCCTACTTTGGACTGGCTCCTGGAACAGGAAGAGGACATTAATGGAAAAGCTGATGAAATCTAAATAAAGTACAGTGTTTAGTTAAAAAAAAAAAAAAAAGAGTCAGCTCAAGGCATGAATGATGAAGATAAAGGTGTATGGAAATTTTTAAAACAAAAACCATCCATAAATGGAGAACACAACAATATCAAGTTTACTTATGCCTCCCTCAAAAGATATAGTAAATTTTTTTTTTTGGTCTTGTCTTAGAAGTTCAGGATAGGATTTTTTTCTTGGCTAGGCCATTACTCACCGTAGAAAGGAAACTCAGGAGTTATTTAATGTGTGGAAAAGCTGAGACTCGGACACATCAAGACAAACTAGTAAGAAGACCAGTAGTGTTGGTTAGTGAATGAAACAGGAGGGCATGATTTGTTTGAGATTCTTCTCCTGATGTTAGGGATGTGACCAAGTTGTAAATTCTTGGAGGGCAGGAGCTATTTCTTACTCATTTTTATAACCTTCACAGTGCTTGGCATGCAGTAGATACTTAATATTAACATCCGTTGATTCGATTTAGAAGATCCAGTTTCAGAGTCTAACATCTCTCAGGAGGTTTTAGCTGGGAGGGGAGGGAGGCTTGAAGAATGAATGACTAAGGGTGAATTTTCAAACACAGAGGGACTGAAAAAGTTGTTTGATTGACGGTCCCAAACCCAACTGTTGTATTGTTTTGTTTTTCCACTAGCTCAGCTTCTTCGAGGAGCCATATTGATGGCTTTGACGGGCAATGCTCCCTGATTTCACACCACTTTTATACATTTTCAGACCTCTAGCTACTTCATATCTCATTTAACCTTTACTGATAACCTTGAGATAGAAAAACCGCATTAATCTCAATTTTCAGTTGAGGACTTTGAAGCCCAAAGAAAGTAAGTGTGTATGCAGAGCTGAACTACGATAGAGCCCCAGGGAAAACCCAGGTATGCCTTGTCAATCAAGTATACGCACTAGGCATATCTCCCAAATATAACATCACCCTGTGTCCTGTGGGTGCCTCCTGGTCCAACATCTTCTCATGTCTTCTTTCTGTCTGACTTTAAGGCCAACTTGACATAGCCTATTAAGAATGTAGATCATTAAAAGGTCTAAATAAGGCTTATAACTCACCACCTGGAACTTTCTAGTTAATTAAATGCTCCATGACAGCTTCCTTTGGCATGCGAAACCAGAAACTTATGCTTTGATCTAGCAAGACTCTCTGGGACCACTGGTCTAGAAAGAAAACGAGCAGGACAGAGTCATGAATTTAGCACAGGTGAGCATCCTCCAGGACTGGCTGTGAGGGATGGACAGCAGTGTTACCAGTCGGTAAGATCAAATCTGCCTCTTCAACAAGCTATTTCCAACCTATGCCACCCCCTTCCGATGGGCTCTTCCTCTGGGTCTGGGAGGTGTACAAAGTGCTTGGTAAAGATTAGTAAACAAAAATCCCAACCTGGTCCAGAAGACCTCTTCTCTCTGGATCAAAATATGTTTTTGGTGAGGATGGACGGGAATTGAGTAGGGGGGAAATGAGGAAACTTTCGGGGGTAATAGAAACATCTGTATCTTGATTGGGGTGATGGTCACATGGGTGGACATAGTCATTAAACTGAACACTTAAGATCTGTGTAAAATCTACTTAAACGTTAAAAAAATAATAATAACGACATCTGAAATTGAACATGTTAAGATTTACTCTAAACCATGATGAGTGCTTTGGGGCTGCTATTCCATAATCTGAACATCCTACTTCTATTAATGTGGTTTGAGTTTGATTTCACTTTTTTTTTTAAGCAGCATCATCACACTCTTGCCATTTATGGAATTTGTGGCTGACGGTAACTGTCAAGTCTTTCTTCCTTTCAGGCATGAGTTGCTACCAGGCAGCACATCCCGATCTGACTTTATGTAACTGATGTCTATTTGGCTAGATACGTAGAACAGCAGCGTGCACCTCAAGGCTAATCGACGGTATTTAAGGAATTCCTTGGAACTTTGGTGTATGGAGAGAGACTGCGAAGGCTGGGCTTGGAATAAGGTCTGGAGATCATGAGTGACATTTCCCCTCACTGCCCCTTCATAGACAGGTTCTCCCACAAGAGTCACATAAGGAATTCATGAAGTGCTCTTGCTTTGATGTTCCTTAGGGGAGTGACCTAAGTTGAGCTATTCTAAGAGGATTAGCCAGAGACAGAACAGGTCAACAAGTCAAAACATCAAGCAGAAGCAAACTAGGGATCAGGCAGAGTGTAGCACAGGAGCTAAGAGCACAGTTTTGGGCATCAGATCAACTAGGATTTGAATTCCAGTACCATCCCTTACTGACCATGTGACCTTGGACAAGAAGTCATTTATTCTCACTGTGCCTCAGATCAGCTCATCCATGAAATGGGCATAATAGATAGCATCTCTCCCATAGAGTCGTTCTGAGAGTTAAATTGGCGAATATGTGTAAATCCCTAGAAGCAGTAAGCACTGCTGCATTCATTTTAAGCGATCGTTATTATTTACAGTATTACTCTCTTCTGAAATACCTCCTTTGTTTATCTAAGTTCTATTCATTCCTTCAAGGGCTACATATAGACCCACTTAGATAAACAAAGGAAGTATTTCAGAAAGGAGCACTGCTTGGTAGCAACTCATGCTTAAAAGGAAGAGAGACTTGGCAGTTTTCATTAGCCACAAATTCCATAAATGGCAAGAGTGTAATGAAGTTGCCGCTTTAAAAAAAAAAGAAAAAAAGCGAATGCAATCTCAGACCACATTAATAGAAGCAGAAAGTTTAAATCATGGAAATAACAGCCCCAATGCAGTTGTTACTGTTTAAATCATAACATATTCAATTTCAGATATCATTATTGTTTTTTAACATTGAGGTAGAATTGACACAGATCTTAAGTATTTAACATAATGAGTTTTGATGACCATGCCCACCTGTATAACCATCCCCCCAATCAAGAAACAGAATGTTTCTGTAACCCCAGAAAATTTCCTCACAGCCCCTTCCAGTCAATTCCCACCCACTCCTGACAAAGGCAACCACTGTTTTGATTTCTATCACCATGAATTAGTTTTGTCTGTTCCTGAACTTCATGTAAATAAATCATTTAGGAAGTACCGTTTTTTTCTGGCTTCTTTTTCCCCACTCACTGTTTTGTTTTTGAGATTCTGTTGTGTGTATCAGTATTTCATTCTTTTTTATTGTTGAGTATTATTCCCTTTTCCATTATCATACCACAATTCATTCCCTGTTGATGAGCTCTTGGGTTGATTCCAGTTTGGGACTATTATGAATAAAGCTGCTACAAGTATTCTCATATGAGTTTTATATAGACATATGTTTTCACTTCTCTTGTGTAAAGATTTAAGAGTGAAATAGCTGGGCCATAGGGTGTGTTTAACTTTATAAGAACTGTCAAACAGTTCTCCAAGATGGTTGTATCATTTACATGCCCACAAGTATTGTCCAAGCATCTCAGTTGCTCCATATTCTTGCCAACATTTGCTATTGCCAGCCTTCCTGATTTTAGTTATTCTCACAGTCATGAACAGCATCTCATTTAATCTGCACTCCCCTTATGACAAATGATGCAAACTCTTTACTGGCCTTTGTATATCAACTTTTGTCAAATATCTGTCCAAGTCTTTTGCCCATGTTTTTCATCAGGTTATTTGTCTTATTATTGATTTGTAGGAGTTCTTTATTGCATTTTAAGTAAGTCTTATTTATATGTGTTGCAAATATTTCCTCCTAGTCTGTAGATTGCCTATTCATTTTCTTAATAACATCTCTCATGAACAGAAATATCCAATTTCGATTAAGTCCAATATATCCTTTCTTTCTTTTATGGTTGGTGTTTTTTGTGTCCCAATCTCTAACTAATCAAAAATCTTAAAGATAATCTCCTGTGTTTTCTCCTTGAAGTTTTATGTCTAGCTTTCACATTAAGTCTATGAGCTAATATTAGTTTTGATGTGTACAGCGGAGCCGGGATCAAGGTTCATTTTATTTATAGATAGATACCAATTTTTTCCAGCACCATCTGTTAAACGGCCCTTCTTGACTTGACTTTGCACCTTTGTCAAAAATCAATCAATTGTAGATGTGTGGGTCTATTTCTAGTCTCTATTCTGTTTCATTCATCTACTTGTTTTTCCTATGTCAGAATCATACTATCTTTGTTACTATAACTTTATAGTAAATCTTGAAATCAGGTGGATTACTTACTGCTGGACATCCACCAACTTTGTTCTTTTTCAATATTGTTTTGCTACTTTAGATCCTTTGCATTTTCATATAAATTTTAGATCAGCTTGTCAGTTTCTTCAAATTAGTCTGCTAAGGTTTTGATTGAGATTGTATGATCTACAGATCAATTTTGGGGGAATGAATATAGATGTCATTATAGCTATATAGTTACAACAAAGTAACAGATACCCTTGATGGAGCTCCCACTATGAGTCCTATCCTTTGCTCATCTCTGTGATGACCCAGGAATCTTAGAATTAGTCCAGCTTCACAAATGGAGGGCCCTCTGCTCTGAAAGACTGATAAAATATCTGCACAAGTATATACAGCTAGCAAGTAAGGAGGCTGAGATTCCTTCCTGAGTGAGTCTGATCTTAAATCTCAGGTGCTTTTCACCAGGCTCTTGCATGCAGGAAATTGCATGCAACCAGATGACGCACCAGGAGCATGTAAATCACATGAAAGACCCTGGAATAGAAAATGCAAGGGGCCAATTTGATGCAAAATAAGAAAAAAACAGTAATTACTCAAGATGTCTTATCAAAGAGGTAACAAAATTGGTGGTTAAGTGCACAGACTGTGGAGTCAGGCTGCCTGGGTTCCAAAACCATCTCTGTCACTTACTAGCTGTGTGACCTTGGGTAAGTTACTTAACGTCTCTGTCTCAATTTCTTCATTTATAAAATAGGGATAAAAGTTGTGTTAGCTCCATGACTTCATAAATGTCAAGGACTCACACCAGTCAGTGTCTGGTACATAACAGATGCTATGTCAAGGTTAATAGGTTAAAAAATTTAGCAGTGGAATGGACAATCTGCTGAGACAGTAGAGGCATACATTGAAGATGCTGCAGGTTCGGTTCCAGACCATAGCAATAAAGTGAATATCACAATAAAGTATGAATTTTTTTTTGGTTTCCCAGTGCACACAAGTTATGTTTACACTATACTGTAGCCTATTAAGTATGCAATATCATTATGACTAAAAAAACAATGTAAATACCTTAATTAAAAATACTTTATGGTTAAAAAATGCTAACCATCATCTGACAATGTAGGGTTGCCACAAACCTTTGATTTGTAAAAAACGCATATCTGCGAGGTGCAATAAAGTGTAAGAAAATGAGGTATACCTGTAAATTGACTCTCTGAAAAGTGTCCCAAAAATGTCTGAATTGCCATCTACTTACATAGCTGCAGAAAAGTTCAGTGTACCTGCATTAGATGAAAAGTTGAACTACACAGTTTCTAGGGTTGCTTTTCTGAGTTCTAACATCCAATGATTCTAAGTCAACTCCTTCAAAAGTTAGGAAGTAAACAACAGGCATGACCACCCTCTCACCTCATCCAATCAGCTCATTCTCCCTTCACTCCATCGATAAATTCCCAGCTTGCCTGGAAACAAAAGCCTCTAACTGGTATGAGAAAACCTAAATCAGTCTGTGCCCTCAGTCACACAAGGGAGACAGAAAATAAAATAGAAAGAAAAGACGGACAGCAAGAAGAGGAGCTATAATTAATTTGCTCACAACATGAGTTGGTTGCTTCCTCTGGTGTGTCTTTGAATCTCTTACTGAGATCTTTTGAAGTCCATGGTGAGGGGGAATGGCATTATTCTAACTCAGAGCAAGTGAGTATTTCTGTCCTCAGTTCCACACTGGGGACTGTTTCTTCTCCAGCTCTGGTCTTTTTTCTTTTTTTTTAATTTATTTTATTTATTTATTTTTGGCTGCATTGGGTCTTCATTGCTGCACGGGGGCTTTCTCTAGTTGCAGGAGGCGGGGGCTACTCTTCGTTGCAGTGCACAGGCGCCTCACTGCGGTGGCTTCTCTTGTTGCAGAGCAGAGGATCTAGGCACTCGGGCTTCAGCAGTTGTAGCATGCAGGCTCAGTAGTTGTGGCTCGCGGGCTCTAGAGCTCAGGCTCAGTAGCTGTGGCGCACGGGCTAGTTGCTCCGCAGCATGTGGGATCTTCCTGGACCAGGGCTCGAACCCGTGTTCCCTGCGTTGGCAGGTGGATTCTTAACCACTGCACCACCAGGCAAGCCCCTCTAGCTCTGGTCTTTATCGATTTGTATTTGTCTAAAATTCCTTGCCCTTGAGTCCTCCCTGATCCAAATGAGGAACCCAACACAATTTCCCTGTGGAAGGAGCCACTGGCCTGCCCTTGAACCCTTTCCTGGGCCTTTCTTTTTTGTCTTCTCCAACCTCTGTGGGCCTCTAGCATTTTCTTAACCCCATTTCTCACTCATGACAGGCAGGGTCTGCAAGCCTTAAAAACCCTCTCCGTCCTGAGTCCTTTGCCTTTCTCTGCTTGCCTTCTGTCCACTTGGCTCCGTTCGAAAATGAGCCGCTTAATTAACTTCTCAGGCCTCTTTGGTCGATTAAAGTCATCCACGTCCTGGAAGAGGCCACTGCATTTCTCACCACTGTGGTGTCAGAGAGACCATACTTGTCCTTCACAGCGGAGAATCCGCCTCAGCCTTTCATGAGGTGCTCATGCTGAGCCCTGTGGCCCTAGAATCAAACCATCTCTCCGAGTTTAACAACATGCTGGAAAGGCTCCTTGAGATCAGGAACGAGGGGCCAGTAGGGCGTCAACTGTCAGAAATACTTGAGCTCCGGGCCAAGCGCTGCCGTTTACTTGCTGTGTCACCTTGAGCAATCCACTTCATCTTTCTGAGCCTCTTTCCTCCTCTGTTAGGGAAAAAAGTGATCGCAAGACCTCTAACCTGCGCCTTATGTTTCTGATGCATCAAACAGATGCTGCAAACAGACAGCGCAGAAACAAATGCCTTGTGAGCCGTAAAAGCACTAAACAAATAGAAGGCTTGTTTAATGAGGGTGCCCCTTGGCCACACTAGATGAATGAACTAGCAACAACAATGCATGTTCCAGAGTAACCAAATTCTGCACTGTCACCTAGGTCAGCACGCTACATCTTCACCCACGTCGCTGGGTCCTAAGTTCTACTGGGTGTTAAAAGAGACACCTTAAGCCAACATGGCTATGGCCAGACATCGCTGTTGGGAACATCTGCAAGGGGCGGGATTAAGGGAAGGATGTAGAATCAAAAGGTGGGAGGAGCCTCGGTTCCAGTTTTGGTGGTATTATTAATTAGGTGTGGGATTCCCTCTGTATCTCTAGTTCCATTGAATAGGGTTGCTGTGAGATACAGTCATGCATGAGAAATAATTTACCAAGTTATAAATACAGTGGACAAGATTATTATAAGGGTGTTACCGATTCATCTATGAAGAACCAGAGACGGCTTTTCCTATGGGCTCAACCAAATCCAAAGCCAGCAGAGGTCAGGCCAATTATTGTACCAATAGGAATTCGAATCAGCATTTTCACTTCTACAAAGAAGAGCTCAATCAAGGGAAAAGCCCTGATTTCTACCTCTAGTGTCAAGAATAAGTTCATTAAAAGCACAAAATAAACACTGTGTGGTTACTACCCTGCAGATGTTATTGGCTTGTCAAGGAAAGAGACTAACCTTCCCTGAGCGCCTACTCAGTGCTGGGCTCTATGCTTCGGGGGACCATATAACTTATCACCCAAACCTGAACACTTCTGAGAGTAAGAGGAAACATACTACACAACAATTATGCAAGGACGAGAAACTGTACTGAGACTGTCCCCGGCAAACCAGAATGCATTGTCCCCCCATCTCTGCAAAGCTCATAACAAAGTTTTGAAGAACTCCAAGGACAACAGGATCACTAATCCGCATTATAATTTTCCCATATGGCATAACATTATTATTGCACTCCAATGATATATCTGTGTTTATCTTTCAGCTCTAATTTTAGCACAGCAGGAAAGCCCATTCATTGATATCAAGAAGTTTCCTCCTTGGGGCTTCCCTAGTGGCACAGTGGTTGAGAATCTGCCTGCCAGTGCAGGGGACACGGGTTCGAGCCCTGGTCTGGGAGGATCCCACATGCCGCGGAGCAACTAGGCCTGTGCGCCACAACTACTGAGCCTGCGCGTCTGGAGCTTGTGCTCCACAACAAGAGAGGCCGCGACAGTGAGAGGCCCGCGCACCGTGATGAAGAGTGGCCCCCGCTCGCCGCAACTAGAGAAAGCCCTCGCACAGAAACGAAGACCAACACAGCCAAAAATAAATAAATATATATACATATTTTTTAAAAGAAAGTTTCCTCCCTAATTTGTGTGCAGTGCTCTGAGCTGGCTGGCGGCACCAGAGGACCTGCTGATGAGGCCCTAAACTGCCTACCTCCTGGGCAGCTCTGAACCGAGTGGCAAAGTGGAAGTGCTCCAGCAGCTGAGGCAAGTGCTGCCCTGATCCCTCTCCTACAGGATGCTCAGGTCCACAAGGGAATGAGCGCAAATCCCCCTCCAAAGAGAAAGCCTCCATCAGGGCTTGGTAAAAACATGTTTCCTTCTGGTCCCTCCACTGACTGCAAAAAGCAAGTTTCCACACGACTAACTGAAATTCAAGTTAAAGATGCATATCTTTGCAGCTTAACTTCATGACCAAGGCTATTATTAAGTCCCTAACAGATGTTTTAGTCTAAGAATTGCTCCTTCGTCATGACTGGTCACCGTGCTCTGGGCATTAGGGTAGGCATATTATAAGCTGGATGTGTGGAACAGAGGAAAAAACACTGAAAAAGAGGACGTAAGTCTGGCTTTGCCACTCCTTGACCATATTCTTAACATCCCTGGACTTGTATATATTTCCTTCTTTCTCCAGGGGAGCAGTCTTACTCAGTGTTATCTTATGGCATTACCATGAAAATAAAATGTAATAATGCATCTGAAAGCTCTTCAAAAAAAATTAAGAGCTTTACAAATATATTGGCAGTGACAATTTGCAGGTGAGAGAACAGCCACATGGAACAATAGAAGCTCCAGCTGTGAATTCTGTTAATTGCAATTTGAACTTCAGTACCCTGTTCTCTCAACGCAATTAAGACCTAACAAAACCTTGCTCAGGAAGTAAGGATGTGCTTGGGTGGGTGGATGGAGGACCATAAAAGAGAGGACCATTCTCCAGACAGAAAAGATTGGAGCAGTGCGTATTTGAGCACATTATTTGGATTTGAACCATAATTCAAATCCAAATAAAAGGCTTTAGACATACCATTATCATGACATTTAGAGTTCATATTTTCTACCATCTAACAGGCTAACTTTTAGGCCATATTTCCAAGTTTTTTCCTCTATTCATAAATATCTGTCTGAATTGAGTTTGGGTTAGATGCATAAAGTAAGCTTTAAGACCAAGGCCATAATTCCTGGAGCTACGGGCAGTCCCAGAAAATGGGGGCCTGGTCTGCCGAAAGGCAGAGAGAGGACCCAGGCGCCAGGGCTCTCCCTCCGCCTTATCTTCGCATTGGGCTGAACTTGCTGTTCCTGGATTTTCACAAATGCCTTGTGCATACGTGGTGGATTTAACAGATAGTTTTCTTCGTACCTATGGATGGTACATAGTCGTAAAAATATCTGAGTTTCTCTCAGCAAGTGGACACATGAATGTTACTGTAATAGATAAATTCCTAATTTAGCCACCAACATCTCCTCCCATAATTGTTTGTACATGTCGCCCTGCACCCCAAGAAGTGGAGTCTGTTCCTCCTCCCTGTGAGTCTGGGTTGGCCTTGGGAGCTGCTCTGACCAACAGGAAGTGGTAGAAATGATGCTCATTCTGGGACTCTGGAGCCTGGATCTTAAGAGAACTGGCAACTTCTGCTTACCCCCTCAGAAGCCAGCCTCTACATAAGAAGTCTGGCTGCCTTGACACCACCATGCTGTGAGGAAGCCCAAGCCAGATACAGCGATCGCACTGAGGAACACGCAGTGTGAGACATGTGAGGGAAGCCTTCTCAGACCTTCCGGCCCAGCCCAACTCAGTCAGCAGCTGAGAGCAGCCAAACGAGTGATCCCATATGATGCCACACGGAGCAGAAGCAGAAGCCAAGCACTGCCCAAATGACACAACTATGAGAAACAGTAAGTCACTGCTGTGTCAAGACACCAAGTTTTGGGGTGGTTTGTTATACAGCAGTAAATAACAGAAACAGCAGCGTCTCTTCATTCTACCACAGAACAGAGCATTCAGAAATACTGACACAAATGACATCATCAGCCATGTAGACAGAGAATTTCAAACCCTTCTGTGCAGCAAATAGCTGAAGTCTTGTATTCAGCAGCAGTCTTGGGAAGTTAAATGTCTTTTATGTGCTCTGCTTCCCACTTCACTTGATAAACACTCTTTGGAAGCATCTACCACCTTCATGTAGGGGTTACAGCTAATGGGATGCCAGGAAAGCTCTGCTGGTGTAGACTTGCAGGCCTAGGTTCCAGCTCTCACTTTTGACTTAGTCCATACTCTGGGCAAGGGATTGAGTCTCTTCTGCCTGATTCCCATCTGTAACATGGAGATAAATTATAACATCTGTTCTATTTACTTTACAGACTTCTGGTAATAACCAAATGAGGTAGAGTATGTTAAATGAGCTTTGAAAGGTATGATGCAAATTTTCTACCAGCAGTCATTTCGTAGCTTTATCTTTTCAAATTGAAATATTTAAAAAGATATATGCGTTATCTCAAGAAAAACCTGCAATTTGAGGGTTTCACCACCAGGTGGCAATGGCATATAAACAGAGCCACCACCACCACCCTGGCCACAATCCCAAAAGTAGATTAAATAAAAAATGAAAAATGAGTTTCCTATTCCCAAGAATATACAGAAGTATACTTGCCTGCAGTGACTGTACTGATATATCTCCTAGTCAATAACTATTATCAGAGTAACTCTAAATTCTACACCTGGGCATCCCAACCATTTTCCACCCTCAACAGCTCATGGAGTTCCCTAGAGCAGGCGCCAAGTCACCCACAGGAAGAAGTGAGTTCTTAGCAGAGGATGGACTCAGCCACCTCTGCTCATCCATTTGGTCAGACCCAGGAACCATACTTTATGTGATGGATTTAAAACATGTTCAAAAGTTATCTGACACTCCCTTCAAAAGGTGGAGCATAATTCCCCTTCCCCTTGGGTGTAGGCTGGACCTAGTGACTTGCTTCTAATGAATAGGAAGAAAATGGGAATGACACTATGCAATTTCAGTCTAAGTCATAAAAGGCAATGCAGCTTCCTGGCTGCTCTCTCTTGGATCACTTGCTCTGGGATAGGCAGGTGCAATGTTGTGTGGACCTCTCCAGAGAGGAACTGAGGCCGCTAGCCAATAGCCACGAGTGAACTTGGAAGAAGACCCTCCCGCCCAAGGTAAGTCTTCAGACGTGTGTAACCCCAGCCAACATCTTGACTTCAACCTCATGAGAGACCCTAAACTAGAACCACCCAGCCACACCGCTTCCAAATTCCTGACCCATAGCAACGGTAAGATAATAAATGTTTGCTCTTTTAGGCTTTCAAATTGCGGAACCATTTGTTGCACAGCAATAGATAATTAATACATCTTGTTTCCTCACTTTTTAAGTAAAAGCACTAGTGTATTTTGGTACAACAAGAGGACCCAGAATGAATACGCAAACTATGACCCTTATTGGTCACAGAGTGAAGGATAAATAAATGCATCAAGCATTCCTACTGGGCCAGTATAAGGCTAAAGGCCCCACGAGCAGTATAAAGGCAGACATGTTTGGATAGTGAATTGACTCAGAGCCAACGGGAATTCAGTCACCTCGATCAAGCATCCAGTTACACAACAGCTATTGTGTGATGGTAGGCAAAATGGAAAGCGAGAGGGTGGTAGAAAAGAAGTTTGGTAATTGGTTTACTTTCCTGCCTTGAAGGTTTACTTAAACATCTGACTAGCACAATCGATGTCATTAGAGAGTAAAACAATTTGTATTCTAGTTCTGGTCCATTGAGCAGGGCCAGCAGGAAACAACATGAAAGAGAGAGAGAGAGAGAAGGCAGAGCCCCCTCAAATGACCCAAGAAAAGACTTCCAAGATGGTACCCACTGCATGGCAAGCTTCATTCAGAGACAAACAGCAGATGGAATCAGGATAAAAGCAGCTCTGCCTTAACTAGCCAAAGGTGGAGGAAAGTTCCCTTGGACATTTGGCAAACCTTTTTAGCAACCCTCTAGCAAGAGAATCCCAGTCATACATGTCACTAGCAAAATGCCTGGGACAGTCGTCACGGAGGCATTCAGGTTGCGTCTCTGGACAGCGTCCAGAGACGAGGGCAAACACCAACAGAGGGTCATGCCCATTACTTTCTGCTCTTACTCTTGCAATCTGAGTTGGGCTGCCAGCAACTCATTCTGCAATCGACTCTCACACCCACTGTGTTGGTTTGAAGCAGCAAATCCACCTTGGTGTCTGTGACCTATAAACCTTGATGCCATTACCTCAGAGCACAGACGGCTCACTGACGCTGGTCATCAGTCTATTCAGTGTGACCCCTGCCTCTCCCAGCAGCAGCCCACTCAAGGCTTCTGAGGGAGCCCCTAACTCAGCCGATGGTGAAACCACACAGCCTGCAGGAGGAAGGGGCACGACAGGAGAGACGGAGCCTCCAGCATCCCCGGGAGGCTCTCTGGACCCTGATGAGACCTGTCGGAATAGATTTCCTCACGAGCCACTTGCTGGAGACGGATCGATTATGCTGTGATGCAGAGCCCTATGAGAGGAAACCACAAATCGTATTTTCATTACCAGATGAAGCGCAAAGGACCACAAGTGGAATCCATCCGTGTTGATTCTTTTTAAGATGGGTCAGGGACAGATGAGAACTTCCTCTCCCCAACCCCTTTTGCACTTGTCTCTACCCAAGGGCTAGCTCACCGCAGCCCTCTCCATGGTTCTCTACACGCACAACTCGTTCACAACCGCGGTGGGCATGGATTGGGGTCTTATCGGTTTTGGAAATCCCTTTCTCTCCATAATGCCCAGCACTCAAGCCACCTTGGGGTACTAGGAATTTAGGAGACTGCTCTGGGTAAGCCCTCCAATGGAAGGGCGGGGAGGTGGGGGAAGGTGGCTGCCAGCAGGGGGCTGGACTATTACTCGGATTTGTAATCTGTGCTCAAGGTAAGAGCAGGAGAGGGAAGTGTGACTCCCAGCTAGAACCAAAAAGGAAAAACTCAGAGTTCCACAAAAGACACACAGCACGCAGAGAGACCATCCCTCCCCGACCTCACCCAGGCTAAATGGTTTGAAACGCCCAATCCCTTCCACACGGGCCCCTCATGCGGTTGCAGTTTTGAGGCTCACCTGTTCCAAGGTTCACTTTAACTTAATTTTCCTCGAAACACAGCATCTTTACGGGGAGCCACAAGACTCATTGCGTGGTTCCACTCCGAAAGCACACACAGCAGACGCTCAAGAAGCCAGTTAATGCGCCCATTGGAAATGGCTTTGAAAGGTTTCAAATACTGAGCAGAGGCAGAGGGTGATGCAAGGACAATGTGATGGAAAGGTCACATCCCCTGTGGCCTCATCACTTCCCAGGGGGACTCCCATGATAGTCTCCCGTGCCTCTTGCAGGCACATGCTCCCTCCAGCCCGTTTTCCAAACTGCAGGCAAATCTGATCGTGTCACTCACCTACTTAAAACCCTTCAATGGGCTTCCCTGGTGGCGCAGTGGTTGAGAGTCCGCCTGCCGATGCAGGGGACGCGGGTTCGTGCCCCGGTCTGGGAAGATCCCACATGCCGCGGAGCGACTAGGCCCGTGAGCCATGGCCGCTGAGCCTGCGCGTCCGGAGCCTGTGCTCCGCAATGGGAGAGGCCACAGCAGTGAGAGGCCCGCGTACAATCAATCAATCAATCAATAAACCCTTCAATGACCTCCCTGGGTTTTGGATCAGCCCAGGCTCCTCCATGTGGAGGACAGGCCCCTGGGATCCGGCGTCTGCCTGCCTATCCAGCCTAAGCGCTCTCTCCCCATCAGTCACCCTAAACCACGTGCGGCTACCCGTGCCAGGCTCACTCATCTTCACTCGTGCTGCCCCTGGAACGCAGCCTCACCTTCTTCACCTGCCGAACCCCTAGTCATGCCCCGAGATCCCACCCCAGAATCACCTACTCCTGGAAGCCACCTCTGAGCCACACTCCTCCTGCCCACGTTATGTCCCATGGAAGCCTGGGCACTCCCTCTACAGAGCACAAAGGGGTCCCTTTAGTGAGGCATCACCTACTCCCCCAGACTAGCTGCTTAGTGCGTAGCCACATCTTCCCCTTCCTTACAGCAACAAAGCTTGCACGACACCTAGCACGTAGCAGGTGTTTCATAATTTAAACAATCAATGAATCTATCAATCTTATAGTTGGAGGTTGTTTCAATTCTTGATCTTGTGACCATCAGGTAAGTTTGCAGCAATCAAGTAATATCCTTTTACTAAACAACACAGGTGCCATCTGTGTCCTTCCTTCTAGAGCAGTGGTGTTCAAGGGACAGTCCCCAGACCAGCCAGGTTAGTACTGCCCAGAAGGTATTAGACATGCAAAGTTCTTGGGTCCCACCCCAGTCCTACGAATCAGGAAATCTGGGGTCTGCCCCAGAGGTATGTAGTTGAACATGACTCCAGGGGATTCTGATCCACTCGAGTTTCAGAACCAGTGCCCTAGAGTCTTCAAAGACCAATAGGAGAAGTTCAGATTTTGCCCAGTAAGCAGCTGTGGTGAACTCCCTGCCTGGCAGTATTCCCCTTTCCAGGGCGGTGGAGCCTCTCCAAGGCGGAAAGCAGCTGCATTCACTGGGGCCAGACGCGGAAATGCTTCCCCTCCTTGAACCACTTGGACTAATCAAGAATCACCTAGGGAACAAAGGAAACGAGGCAACTCTTTGCTCTGTGTTCCAGGGAGCTCTCCCAAACCCCAGGCACAGGGCGGGCCCTCACAGATGCTTGCTGGACAGGACAGAGTTCACCTCAGGCTAAATGCAGGGCTGGAGCACCGAGATCTCACAGAAGCAAGTTTCTGGTTATTTTTCTTCCAAACACAACGTTAGACACATCAGAAGTATGACAGGCAGATCTGCCACACCCATCACAAGCAGATATAATGGAACAGAGCAGTTAGGAAGATGCTGGCTGTCACTTTCAGCTGAAAGTTTCACTGGTAGCCACAACAAAGGCTATGGTCGCGAGCTGAATTAGGTTTTGACAACCCCTCCATCCCCAAATCACACTGCATAACATATTCAAGCCTAGGGAAACGCCCAAAGAACCAAGAATGTACAATTTTTTAGTACTGACTTTTCTTACAAGTTCTCTGTCTAGTTTTCATTTCATGGTTAATCATTTTTCTGGAGAACCTACTATGCACAAGGTAGCCCAGTCTTCCACACTAACCCAGTGGATCACAACCTCGGCTGCATGTTAGAATCACACGGCGGGCTACGAAAAGATTCTGATGCCTAGATCAGACCCCAGACCAATTAAACCAGAATGTCTGGAGTGGGACTCAGGCATCAGCATTTTTAAAACTCCAATTTGGGGAACCATGGTTTTAAATAGTATTGAAATAGTATTGAGGTGGGGACTACCTCACCTCAAACCACGTAAATCAGAGTCTCTAAGGCTGGAGCCTGGGCATGTATGTATATGTATATGTATATTATGCACATGAGTATGTGCACATGCATATACATGCATAATACACATGTGCATTTGTATACACATATGTGCTTATGCTTATATACACATGCATACTTATGTATATATACATATACATGCATATACATATGCACATATATACACATACTTGCACACATATACAGTCTAGGTAATTCTAATACAGTCAAGGTTGAGAACCACTCCATAGATCATTGGTTGCCAAATCTGTCTGCACTTGAGAATTATCTTTTAAACTATTCCAAACCTCAGGCCACATCCCAAACCAACTGGATCACAAGCTCGCTCAGGGATGGTGGCCTGGACACAGACACCAGTGTGTTTTGAAGGTCCCTAGATGATTCCAACGTGCAGACAAGTTTGGAAAGCGCAGCACAGACTCCAAGCTCCAGAAGAACTGGGCCGGGCTTCTGCTATTTTTACTGTAACTCTCCTACAGAACCTAACTTAAATATTTGTTGAACTGAATTAAATTTTTTAAAGATGTGTCTTTTACAACTATGCCTACTGGAGCTAGTGCCTTCTAGGATGGTATGAATCCAAAAGGAAGTGGCACAAAAAGAACATATTTCAGAAAAATGGCATTCTGCCTCCTCATTAGTGAATCCGATGCTCGGGGCTCCCCCAGTCCTTACACTTTTGGTACTGTCTCCCTCTTTGGAATTTCTCCTTCTGTTTCTCCTTTGCGTAGTGTCAGACAAAAAAAAAGTCTTTCCAGCTCCCTTCTCAGCATGTTTGAAAACTGGGAATGGCTTTTGAGTGCTCTGGTGCCCAGGGGTGAATTTAGGAATTGGAGGGCTCATCGCTCCTTGCTGACAGGTGGCTTATTCACCAGGCCAGACATGGCTCCAATTTTAAAAAGCCAACAGGTAAGACAGAAAACACAATTAATTCCTCATTTCACAGCTTTGATGCTCTGCGCCTAGATGTGCCCAACAAGTGAGGGTGATTTGACTCTATCGAACGCTCATAGTTAGGATACTTGTCATCTAAAAGATTCCTACTGTCAATCATTTTGTGGAAATGCTGACGTTTATATAGCAAATTTGCTTTAAAAGGAGGTAAATCTGCAAAATGGTTCATTAAAACTTGGAAAAATTCAGCTCAATACCTCCTCTTCTTTTTGAAGTTACCTCTTCACAGTTGCTGTTTTAATTGAGTGTGACCTCTCTTTTGCCAGCATTGACCGTTCATCTAAACGCCTGATGACCAAGAGAATGATTGTCTGTAATGATTGTTGCAGCAGGAGGAGGGCTGGGCTGGAAGAGATCCGGGCTCTGAGTATCAAGTCACCTCTCATTCCCCGTGTGATCCTGAGCTAGTGATTTGATCTTCAGGCTCCTCATTTCTAAAACAAGAGAATAAATACTCGCAAAGATGGTTTTCTTCCAGCTCAGACATTATGTGGTTTGAATTCTCTTGTGGACGATGATATTAGTCTTGTGGAAATGGCTACGTTTATTACTTTGTTTTCCTAGAAATGATTATTTGGGAGAAAGTACCTTGAATATCCAATTCCATAAAACAAAGATTAAGGAACTAATATAGGCACCATAATGGACTAGACACAGTAAGGCTACAGAAAGAAGAGAGACAGCCTATGGTGATAAAAATTGATGAGGAAAACAGTTATACATCTAACTATGATTTAAGACAGAATGATAGATGCTACAGCGTGAAACCAGCGAGGAGGCAGCTTGGAGTATTTTTTTTAATGTCCAAAATAAATAGTAAAATTCATTCTATCAGGGTTCAAGGAACACTGAACTTGGCTTCTAGTCCTGAACTTAATTTTTCCCCTTATTTCTTATTAAATAAAAATATGTGCTTATTTTAAAAGTGAAATAGTATGGAAAGGTATAAAATAAAAAATCCTTTCCCTCGCCTCAATAACCAGGTACTTCTTACTTTACCACTACTCACAATGTCTTATGTGTCCTTCCAGAAACAAAGCTTATGGATACCCCATAATCACACTGTATATGTATATGTTCCTGTATCTGTTCCCTGTGCCTACAGCTATACACCTCCTTTTCTAGGTATCCATTACTGGAGAGGAAAGATCTTATTTCAAATAATCTCAGTTTAAGGCAATATAGTTTTAGATTACTGAAATCTGACGTTGCTTCTAGTGGTGATAATTAAATAATAACGTTCTTATTATTTCTTACCAATAGGAAAGGTGGATCAGAAGACAAGAAGTTTATTTAAACATTATGGAAGCCAAACCCTCAATTCAGGAGTGCAAAGCAAAAACACTGTGTTGTTTGTTGGTGAAATAAAAAGTCAGCTGTTAAATATAGATAAATCTATAGATAAATCTTTGGTTGTGGGGATCTGCTTCTGAATAAATTGAAGAGAGAAGCCAAAGGATTTTTCTCACCTCCTCTTGTTCCATAAATGTATTTCAGGTTCACTTTCAAAGACTGCTCACAAAAAGGGGGGTTACAGGATTAACAAACTCACTGAATAACTCTTGAAGAATGAAAGCATGCACAAAAATTTAGAAATGAGACATCAAGTTTGTAACTAAAATACTTTCATAAACTAAGAGCATTTTCCTATTGGACTCATATTCCCTATCATCCTTCATCTAGAGACCTAACAAAATTAATAAGGACCTAAGCCTTTTACTTGTCTTTAGTCTCCATTCAGCTCAAGAAAATGGTAAAGTATAGGAAAATGACAGTTATTTAGGTCACGACATGCCCAGAACTATTTACCAGACGTATTCTCACTCACAATGTAAAAAAAAAGTCTCTTTCCTTACTCTGTATATCCTAAAGTTCTCCCTGTCATTTTGGTGGCCCATATTTCACTGGCTTTATTACATAGCAGATGGGTGGGTTTTTAATAGTAATTGATCAGGACATTTTTCATTTTCTCTCCTCGGATCTGGAAAGCTCAAGGAGTCACTGTGGTTACTCCATTGTTATATAGTTCTCACCTCTTCTGAGTGGTTTACTGCAATCATCTTCCTTATTCTCCTCCTACAAATAAAATCATTTCAGATTTCTGAATTTCTCTCTCCCTTTTATTTCTGTTGAAAGAGCTATCATACTTTACTGTTGCGAGTCTTCTAAAAAATTCTGTTTGGTAAAAAGTACCATTGCCACCACATCCTGAACGCAATGTCCTGGTCTCTATGACAAGTACAGAAATTGCTCAGCTAACTTTGTCTGAACTCCCTGTGGTTCTCACACATGTTAGTGAAATCACAGCATATGATCTCTTATTAGCAGACAAAATGGTCTCACAATGGCTGGGAAAAAACCTCAAATTCAAATCAATGGAAAATTTGATGATTGAAATATAGAAAACGGCCTTGATGTCAAAATAATTATGCCTCTTTAGAAAAATCAGCTTAAGAGCCTAACTTATGGATAAATTGAGGAATTTGTTTTGTACCTAAAGTGAATCACACTGGAGGAATTAATTTACTTCCTTTCAGGCTGAAGAGTTTTCAGACATCATGGTTCATAAATTCTTATGGCTGGTGGGGCTTTCTAGTAATTCTGCCTCCAAAAACAATCATGGAAAGGTACATTTTCTGGGAGAATAGAAAATTTGCTTCTTCAAAATTAAGTCATTAATCATTTCTTCCAAAGGTATCAGTCACAATCTAGAATCACCTGGGAGTGAAATGACAGATTTGTTCCTTTAAGGACAATTATTAAAACCTAACTGGAGGATTTCCATTTCTAGCAATAGATGGACTAAGTTATATGTAGTCTTTCCTATGTGTGAAATATTGTAAAATTAAATAAAAATAAGATGGATAAATCATCATGGATACATAAAAGGTATGAGGTGGTCTCCAAAAAGTTGGTGGGGATATCCCTCCCAAACAAGTCCTTTCTAGAGAGAGAGATCCCTGCTACTATACCTTCCTTCACTTTACCCAGTGGCTACACTCCTGAAGGGTGACAGTGGATCTGCAGTTCCCTGGGCAGATAGCAATTTTCTGAGAGGACAGCTCTGAGGTTTCCAGGGAGAAAATAAAACTAAGAGCCCCCAGTAAAAATAAGGACCCCCCCCCCCACCGGCCAAAAAAAAATCCAATGGAGGCTCTGGTAAGGTGGGAGGGAGGGCTTCCCGCCATTCTGTGCCCGTTTGCCCAACCTTTTCCAACTCAACACGTACATTTTTCTTATTGTAAATTTCTCTGGCTTTATGAAAGCTGGTGGGAAAACATCTATGAGAGTTGGAACAAGGTAGGAGGAAAATACATTGGGCTGCTGATTTTGAGAACACATAGATAAGCATATGTCTTTGAAAAGCCAGAAAGGAATCTTCTTTTGAGAAATAAGATTTAAGAAGAGTCCCTTGGAAAGGCCACACAATAGTTTAGTCTCCACAAGGAATAGCCTCGGCCCTGGGTGAGAAATTCAGCTCTCCGAATGGAAATGTCAGGGGCCCACATGAATGGAAGAAATCTTACCTAGCTAAAACATGGTCTACTTTTTTTTACTTCTCAACGGTTGCTGGAATAAAGAGCATCTTTCTCCCTCATCAGGTCCCTTGGTCCTAAATCCCCACATTTCTGCAGGACAGCACAGATGAGAAGGAAGAGACCCGATGGAGACTGACGATTGATGGGGCTTCAGATACCACTCCTGCAACTGCTCTCTCTGCTACGTCACCCGCCTTATTAGGAAAAACCTGAGGAATTAGTCTCTTTTATAAAGGGAAATATATCTATATTTAGCTGTGTCCAGTTTATAGAAATGTATTCATCCCAACTTCCACTTTCCAGCTGCAACCCAGATGACATATGAGGAGTGGAGGGAGAAAGTTCTCTAGTCACGAGCTGGCAAAGAGCAGCTGGTATTTCGCGCTCTTCTGTCAGCCTCTAAGAGAGCTTAGATTCACTACTGCCTCCTTCCGGCAGTGATAAACCGCATAATTAGAACCAACCTTCCAAGCAAACACAACAAAGAAACCCAGATGAAATATTTTTTAAAATTCTTCTTAAAAGCACCAAAGAGCTTATGAGAGCGGGGGATTCAGGCTTAAGATCTGGGAGAAGATCCCTAGATGTGGCCCTAGGTCTTAGGAGCCACACTTACCCAGTTGGGGGGGGAATCTGTCAACCAGGAAGAGAAAGTTGGGAAGTTGAGCAGCACGTTGCACAGCCTGACAGGGTCAGGGACCCAAGGCATCCCTAAGGTTAAAGCCTGGTAAGCCACTTCACACCTGTGGCTGGGACCTCAAAGAGCTAGGCCCTCTTTTTTTTTTTTTTTTTTTTTGCAGTACGCGGGCCTCTCACCGCTGTGGCCTCTCCCGTTGCGGAGCACAGGCTCCGGACGCGCAGGCTCGGCGGCCATGGCTCACAGGCCCAGCCGCTCCGCGGCATGTGGGATCTTCCCGGACCGGGGCACGAACCCGCGTCCCCTGCATCGGCAGGCGCACTCCCAACCACTGCGCCACCAGGGAAGCCTATAGGCCCTCTTTTTAGTAAGAGAAAACAAAAAATAAACTAGTCTGGCTTCCTGTCATCTGGATGGCCTAGAAAATCTCAAGTGCTCACATTGATCTGGGATTGCTGGTACCCGAAGAGCCCACAGAGGCTATTTAACAGGCTCTCTAGAACTCTTGTCATGTTTATCATCATTCAAAGCCTCAAATTATTTCATTTCATCAACCTTCAATATTGCTAATTGTATTATGCACTATTTTTTTTAGGTACGAGCCAATTAAAAGAGAAAAATGCTACCAACTATAAATGTACGTCTCGATCAATTGTAAACCACATCTGAATTTCAGAGATTAAAATGTGAAAAAAATGTATTTCTTAATTGATGAGACATGGCATTTATACAATTTTTTTTTCAAAACAATATCTAACACACATTCAAAGACAAGGCGCACGAGGACATATGATGACATAAATATGAACCAACATGAGAATCTGGACAAACAACAAACAGAAGAAACAGACACATCCCAGATGGAAAAATTATCAGACACAGAATGTAAGACAACTATAGTTGCTATGCTTATGGAGATAGAAGTTGGGCTTAAAAATTTCAGAACAAGGAACCAGGACTATATAAAGTAACGTTAAAGATTTGAAAAAGAGCTAAAAATTCTAGAACTGAAATTCAGTAACTGAAATTAAGAAAGAAACAGATGGATTTAACTGCAGATTAGATACAGTTGAAGCGACATGGTGGGACTTAGAAGATAGGTCAGAAAAACGACCAGATGTAGCTAGGAGATATAAAAAGGATGGAAAAACAGAAGAGAGGCTAAGAGATATAAAAGTTAGGAATAAGTTTACGGTAGCAAAATTACCTTATACCACAAAGTTCTCCCAGTAACAGGCAATAGAGTTCAGAGGAAGTTGCTAATTTTCCTAAACCCAGCTCCCTCGAAGACCAACTACACAACTGAGGCAGGTCACTTTAGCAAAGATGCAGAGGTAGTACGACAGTGGTTAAAAGTTGCAATATTGTGATTTATAAGAAATACGTATTTGGCCATTCAGATGAACAAAATATATTTCTCATATATATGGTCTTCATATCACAGCTCCCAAAGCCCTTGGAATTTCCTAAGCGATAAGTGCAATGGCAATATCTTTTGCTATAATATTTGGTCTCTCGTCCTCAGTTCCTGAAATTGCTCTAGAGCCGAAAACGTGAAATGGGTGTCTTGGTATCCAAAACAAGCCCCACTCCACCACACCTGGATTTATATTAATGAAGTGACTTTTGGAAAGTACATAGGGATGGGGGTTGGTTGCCAGGGGAACCAACCATGGAAAGAGGGATGGAACTTTCAGTCCCACCCCCTGATTTCCAGGTTGGGGCGAGGAGCTGGAGGTTGAATCAATTGCCAATGGCCAATGATTTGATCAATCATGCCTTTGTAATGAAGCCTCCATAAAAACCCAAAAGGAGGGGTTCAGAGAGCTTCCAGGTTGGAGAAAAAGAACGCTTCCACATGCCACCGTGCTGGGCCCCAAACTCCACGAGTACAGAACCTCCTTTGTTCGGGTCCTCGCCCTGGGTATCTCTTCATCTGGCTATTGATTTGTATCCTTTAATATCCTTTGTAATAAACCAGCAATCTAGTGAGTAAATGGGTTTTCCTGAGTCTGTGACCACTCCAGCAAATTAACTGAACCCAAGGAGGGAGTCATGATTTATAGGCCAGTTGGTCAGAAGCACAGGTGACAACCCAGCTTGCGACTGGAACTGGAGGGCAGCCTTGTGGTCCTGAGCCCTTAACCTGTGGGATCTGATGCTATCTCAGGGACATAGTGTCAGAATTGGGTTGAATCGTAGGACACCCAGCTGGTGTCACAGAGAACTGCTCGGATATGTGGGGAAAACCCCACATACAGTGGAATTGGTGATCAGAACCCTTTTCAAAGTATATGTGACTATGGTTATTTTACCTTTCTGTGTTTCACTCTCCTCATATAGTAAAACAGTTCCCACTTCACAAGGTCAGGATTGAGAATTAATGCCTGGGAAGCACTGAATAAGTACTCACTGTAGGCTGCCTGGTACCAAGGGGATGGAGCTCCCCGTCCACCCGAGCTTGCTTCAGGAATGGACCAGGCAGCTCCATTACTGAGACAAAAAGAGCTCAGCCTGAAACACAGCCCTTGAAGTATTGGAAGTGTGGAACAGCAGGGTTAGATGGGACTCTTCATAAAATATCCATGTGGCGGAGGGAGGGTAAATAGATAATTAACAAAAAATACAAACAGGGTAACAATCCTACAGAGAAATGTTTAGCCATGTTGGTAACCAAAATGAAAACAACCATGACATATTTTTCATCTTAAATAAATAATTAAAAATATAAAAGACCCTATGTTGTCAATGATGTGGTGAAATCATTTCCAGTTCTAGAAAGCAATTTATTAACATGGTGCTTTCCACACTTGGTGGAGTAATTTCACTATCTGGGAATGTTTACTAAGAAAACAGTCTGAATTGTAGAAAAGTATAGGCACAAAACTACGCATTGCAGTGACACAGTAGTCAGAAACTGGGAGCAAATAATGTCCACTAGTAACAAAATATTGTGATAAGTTAACAGGCTCCCAAAGTACTGAATTATGTAGTCATTAAAAATTATGTTTACAAAGAGTTTGTAATAACATGGAAATTGTTTGTTATAATATTAGCTGAAAAAAGCAAGATAAAAAATTAAAATTATTTGTACAGTATGATCCGAATTGTGTTTTAAAATGAGCTGAGAAAAGAACACTAAAAATAAACGTAGCACAATATGACCAGATCAATCAATCACAGGTAGAATGATTATTTTCATTCATCTTGCTACTTTCCATAATGAATCTGTATTACTTTCCCAAATAGGGAAATAAATGTTTCATTCTAACTATTTACTGTAAAAACAATATAAAAGAACATTAAAGGAAGTTAAAGTAATTTTTTCAAAAATTTTATTGAGATATAATTGACATATTACATTATATTAGTTTCAGGTGTAAAACAATGATTCTATATTTGTATGTATATCGCAAAATGATCACCACAGTAAGTCACTGCCACACATAGTTACAATTTTCTTCTTGTGATGAGAACTTTTAAGATCTACTCTCTTAGCAGCTTTCAAATATATAATACAGTACTGGTAACTATAGTCACCGAGCTGTACATAGAAAGTTTTATAAAATAATCTCATGCCACTAATCCAACTGTCCCAGTTTTCCCTCAGTGCTGCCTGTATGCACACACACCTTGGGCATAGATGTAATCAGTCTGAATCAATGATTAGTTCTATCTGGATTAGATGACCTGGAAAGGAGATAAGTTATCAAACTCTTTTTCCTCCTGGCTCTTCCTCCACCAATATTCACCTGGAAAGATGGAAAGATACCCCGGTGGCATGAGTATCAAAGGGAACAGGACAAACTCCGGACTCCTAGCCCAGCCTCAGCACTGACCTCTGTGTGACGTTGGCAAACCACCTAACTTCTCTCAGCCTCAGTTCCCCCATTTACACAATGGGGCAAGGAGAGCTGGTCACTGATTCCCAAGATCCCTTGCAGGTCTAAGCTCTGTGATGACGTGTAGATTTGATCCCAAATCTCCAAATTGATCTTGACTCTTGAAAAGTTTTATAAAAATCAAATCACTGTAAAGACAAATAGAAAACTACTAATTTTTTAAAGAATCCCTCCTACAGCAAATGTTCCAATACAGAGTCTTTATTTTTGTTAAATCTAGACAATGGCAATATTGGCAGATCAGTTTCACGCACAGCAGGCACATTTAGATACTAATCGTAGCACCTTCTCTTCCTCCTTGAAAATAGGTCCGTTTAGACTAAGGAAAAAGATTGTGAATGAATGAAAAGTCTGAAATATAGAGGGCTTTTGTTTGGTTGTTTTATTATTTTAAGTTTTTGAGTACTTGAGTTAGTTGCCCACCCTGCCGCCAAAAGGTATTTCCTATCTGGCCTGTTTCAATGAAAGGAAAAGTCTCACCCCACGCTTGGGTATTCCAAAATAGAAGTTCGAATCAATGAAATCTGTAAACTTTCCCAATACCATTACAGTGACTTGAAAAAGAGGTTCACTCGCTTTGGGAAGCAATAACTTGGGCACTAGGCCAACATCACTCTTACAAGGTTCATTAAGTTACTTCCATCCACTAGAAGAACTCAAGGATCCTGCTGCTAAGCTTGAACTAACCATGCCCCTTGTTCCATCCTGCAAAGAAGGTGATGACGCTGACGCTATGAAAGTTCTACTTCTGAAGGCAGATATTAACAGAAGTACCGGCTACCCTGTATTTAACAATTCTATTTCGATCCCTGTGCTCTACTGAAGTCAAGTCTGAGAAGCTTCTCTTAGTTCTTGCCAGTCCTGAGTAGAAGAAAGCCTCGGCTTTCCCGTTCCTGCAGCCACAGCTGTGCTGTCACTCCTCGCAACAACGTCCAGAGGCAGCTTCACCTGAAGCAAATGAAACCGAAACCTCAGAACCCCTCCCAACGCTGGGGAGGGGCTCTAGCAGCCACACATTCACCTGGTTATTTTGTCTTTTTCTTAAAGAGGACTCCTCAGAACTGGATCCTCGCCTGCCACTTCCCTCCCTCACTGCTGCCCAGTGGGCTGGGCGTGACCCTGTGGGTAACCCTGGTTGCCAGTGGTGGTCCTACTACCTGCATTCCTAGTATATAAATCAAACACATGCTAGGGGATGAATTTGAGAGATTGGGGGGGGCGGGGGAGGGTTGTGGTGGTGATTGTTGTTTTGCCTCCAAAGATTGACTTATTGTGATGACCAGATTAGGATATGTGTCCTGACAAAGGACATTTATTCTGATTTATGAAATTATTCATATGGAAATTCCACAATGTATAGTACACACTTACCAAGTCACCTGTCTTGCCAACCAAGTTACATTAGAGAAGCCCTCTCCCAGGAAAGTGGGAATGTTTACACAGGACGATACAGAGCAACAAGTACCCCTCAGAACAGCTGTTCACAATCGGGGTGACTCTGCTCCCCAGGGGACATCTGGCAATAACTGGGGGCACTTTTCATTGTCACAACTTGGGGAGGGGGTGTGGGGTGCTACTGGCATCTAGTGGGTAGAGGCCAGGGCTGCTGCTAAACATTCTGCAATGCACAGGTCAGCTCCCCACGACGAAGAATTATCCAGCCCACAACGCCAAGAGTGCCCAGGTTGAGAATCCCAGCCTTAAGATAATGGCACCTGTAGGGAAGGAAGCAAGGATTCTGTCTAGAAAATGATGACCGTCTAAAGAACAGAGCGAGTGAAGGCCAGGTTGACAGGGAGCTCAGGCAGAGCTGCTCTCCGACCTCAACCACCATGCCACGGTAAGAAGCAATGAAGGCTCCAGACTTTTATGGACTGTGGGACTGCAGAGACCCTTGCCGAGAGGGCCTACGTGAGGAGGTGGTAGCATAATTTCAGGAGCACCAGGAAAGGCGCTTCGCCTACCCAGGTACCTCCAATACCCACTTGTCTATGCTTGAAATCTTCTCATGGTGGACAAAGCTTTTCCTTCCATAATGAGGCTTAAAGTGCAAGGACCCCTAGAAGAGAGAACAGTGACCTACATTCATATTCAAGAGAAAGTGACTGATGACAGATTGTTTTTGCCCCTCATTTTCATACAGTGAAAGGCGTTGGGCAGCTGAAAGCGGTGGAGAGGAATAGAGGCCAGGCCCTGACGAGGTAGGGAAAGGGGGAAGGAATGGGCAATCCAGGGTTCTGGAATAAATGTCACCTGCTCTACAGACTATGCCGGATCCTGTAGGCAGGGAAGGATGCAGAGAAAAAAAACAAAGTCACATTCTTGGCCTTGAAGAAGATTACAATACAGTTCAGCTCAGGTGAAAAACTCTAGGAATGTTTCAAAGAATGGTAGGGATGCAGTGCTATCCCTGCCGCTGGAACAGGAGACCAGGGTCCTCACCAGCTGTGGGAATCACAGTGAACCCCAGACAGTGCTGGGTGAAGCCCCTACCTGACACCTAGCAAAGTCGTGGACACAGAGTTAAATGCTCAGGCAGTGCTTCTTTGTTGAATGAATGGAAACTCTTCCAGATGAATAGCTATCAAATTCCTAAAGTGCTCTAAAGATGGTTTGTTTTCCATCACACTTTCGCTTACAACCTTTCCCTCAATTTGGGAGGGAGATCTTTGTTCATCTTCTTTTCCTATCTGAATCCTGTTCCATCTTGCAAGGCCACTTTATGTTTTCTCTGTACATTCCTCATTTTGGCCTTTTTTTCCCTCCCTCTTCTTATAAGTACAGGGCCTCCAAGTCATTCATCTAGTGCTTACCATATTTCCTAGGTATCTTCCAGAGAAGATTTGAGGGGAGCTTTCAGGTTCATAACAAAAAAATAACACAGTGCAGTATTTAAAAGAAAAAAAAATTTTAAGGGAGATCAGAAATAAATTGGGAAGAAAAAGATCATTGTACCAAGAAGCTAGGATAAAGCACTTACTAGGAATTTCTGGACGCCAAGTTAAAAAGATAACCATACTAGACAGAGCAAGTTCTCGCCGTCTGATAAAAGGAAAGGCACAATTCCATGAGGACAGAATTTTGTTTTCGACATCAAATTCTGGGAGGAATTTGCTCCCGGCTTTTCATGTATGCTGCCCGAGCAGTTTATGGGTTTATCTCAAGAACTCATACTAGACTACAATCCTACCAACTAGACTACATTTCCTTGATAACAGCCTATATATAACAACTATTTGTCAAGAGGCTGAGGACCCATGGTTTTCTTGCCAATCTGGATATTCCAGCGTGTCTCAGGATCCCAGGAGCATCAGAGTAATAGAGTCATCTAATCTCTTAGTAGGTAGGACCCTCAGACCATCTGATTTTGCCTGTAGGTCCCCAGACACCACAATGATGGGATTTTAAAGCCACTCTCAACCCAGTCGCCAGTTTGGAGCTAGCGGCTGGCAGGTCCATGCTGGCCCTATCTTCATGCCCCCAACCCCCCCGCCCTCCTGGTTTAATTGATTGTCTTTTGTCTGTCTTTCTGGCCCTACCACAGACTCTCCACCCTTTGAGTGTCAAGGCTTTGCCTCATTAACCTTTGATTGCCTGCAGTAACTAGTGCTTTGCACAAAGAAACTGCTTCCCTTTTCTTTTTCAATGTGAGGAAACTGAATTAGAAAGAGGTCCCACAGTAGCCTTTTCATTATTCTGCCCTGCTCCCCTGTGAGAAACCCTCAAGCTGTAGTGTAGAAGACCAGCTCTTCCTAAACCACACAGCAAGCTGTCTGGAAAGGTTAAAATGCAGGTTACGAAAGGAACTGAAGGGTTCGAAGACATATTCTGGCTTCCTTGCTCCATATCCCTGCCCTCAAAAGATACACTGGGCAAACCTTCAGAAAAAAAGCGGGAAAAAAAACCCCAGCTTGTACTCAGTAGATGCTCAGTAAATATCTATTAAAATAAGGTCAGAGCACAGGTACCTTGAACATTGTAAGTACTCGATAAAAATCCTCTAAACTGAAAAGTTTGTAACACATCTGTTTTGCACATGGTAAGTGCTCCGTAAATATCTTTTAAATGAAGATAATTGTAGGATTGCTGCCTTGCACATAGTAGGCCCCTATAAATGGCTATTAAATTGAATAGAAGCAGACACTCGCTCCTTAGAGAACCTGGGCAGAGGTGACATTAATCAAGTCCCAGGCACAGATCCATGAATGGAAATGCGCGTCTCGAGGTAGCGTTTTCGAGAGTGCTGGAGAGGCGCGTGACGGCGCGCGGCCGCGGCGGACACCCCGCTCTTTAGCAAGCAGCGGACCCACTGCCAGATCCCGAGCATTGATTAGCGATCGGAATCTCTTCCCCACCCAGGGGGCGGGAAACAGCTGCCGCCTCCAATTGTCACTTTGGGGTTGCACCTGGAGCTTCCGCCAGGGTCCCCTTCCCGGGGTATCCGCCCGCCCCGGCTTCTCCCCGGATTCCGGAGAGTTACGGACAGAACAAAAGCAAAACAGCCAGCCGGACTTCCGATTGCTTTTCTGATGGAGAGCAGCCGGGGAAGAGGCTGGGGGAGCCCGCCCGGGACGGCGCTGTGATGTCAAACCCGATTCTCCGCCCGTAGCCTCCCGCTCTCCCCGCAGATTCGGGTTTGAGGTTACCCAACGGGAAAAGCGGCGGAGCTCCCTCCCTCCCAGCTCTCCCGGGCGCCCCGAGCCTCCTCCCTGGGGCCGCGAAGGGGCAGAGTGTGAGCCTCGGTGGGGTGGGGCGTAGGGGGCGCTATATTAACCCTTGAAAAAGACGGGAAGGAGGCTGGAGGGGAGGATGCTAGAGGACTGGGGCAGACCCCATCACCGAGATCCGAATCTGAACTGGCAGTACGAACAGCCTCTGGGCGCCCCAAAACGCGCCGAACCGTCCTTGGGGATGGGGTCCCCTCGCGGCGTCCAGTCCCTGTAGCCTCTTCCCCTATACCTCCCGCCCCGGGGGAGCCCAGCGGTAACATTCCCATCCAAATCGCCGATCCAGGGTCTACCCAGGCGCGCGCAGTCGGCGGAGCAAGGGGTCACAGAGGGCGGCCGAGTCGATCCCACGGGAGACCTCCCACCGCTCGGAAACTCGCTAGTGTGAAATTTGCTGGGGGTTTTGTTTCTTTTTTTTTTTTTTTTTTAAGGTGAAATGGGGCTGCAGAGGGAGAGGGGAAGTATCATTTCTTCCTTTCTCTCCGGCTTCTCCGGAGCCCGTGGAACTCCGAGAGGAGCAGGCAGCCGGCAGAAGAAAGAAAGCAAAGGGGGAGCCACTTACCCAAAGCAGAGCCCGAGAGCGCGGCGGCCCGGGAGCGAGCGGCGCCTTTGTCTGCGGTCGCGGCGCCGGCGCGCTCGGCTCGGCCGGTCCCAGCCCCGGCGCGCTGCAAGCTCCGGCGGGCGCCCGGAGAGCCCAGCTCGCGGCTCCGGCTCCGGCTCCGGCTGCGGCTCCGGCCCTTACCCCCGCTCGCACCGCCCAGTGCTCGCCGCTGAGGCTCCGCCCCGACCCGGGCCCCGCCCCCGGCCCGCCGGGCCCCCACCTGCTGCGGCGGCCGGCGCTGGGGAGCCCGGCCTTGGGCGGCAGGGGTGGGGCTGCCTCCCCCGCGCGCCCCGTTTCCTTCTCCTGCAGCCCCCGGGCCGCTCGGGCGCGCTGTTCCGGAGCCGAGCGCGTGCAGTGTAGACGGGCCTTCTCCGACCCAGCCCCCTCGGAGGCAACCTCACCTGGGGTGCCGGGCGCCCGCGTTTTCTGAGTCGAGCCCAGGTCCCGGGGTTGCCTGGCCTTCCAGCCTGGGCGCAGGCTCCCCAGAGTCCTCCCTCACCTTTGAAGCTCGTCCTCATTCCTGCCCAGGGGAGGGGACCCCTCGGGCTCTGCCCGGGAGGGATGGGGCGGCGGGAAGCGGAGTGCCCCTGCGACCCGGCCGAAATCCCGGCCTCTCTGCCGGGTCCGCCCCGCTCTGCTGCAGCGGCCGGAGGCGGGGGCGCCAGGGAGAAGTGGCCGGCGGGGACCGGGTGGCGCGGGAGGGGGGACCTGCCGAAGGTTGAGGGGGCGCAGAGCGCACGTGCACGGGTGCAGAGCCTGGCGCCCGGGGTGTGAATCTGTGCTCATTTGCACGGCCGAGATAAAACTAACAGAAGGAAAGCAACACTTAGGAAGCCAGAGAAAAGGAAAGCAGAAGCCACTAGACCCATAACACTCACTGGTAATAATTAGTGTTTAGGTGGTGCCTTCTGGCAAATCCAAAGTCGTCCACACCGATTAGGGGCGTCACTTAACGCGTGCACCGCGGTGGAATGGTTGAGAGCCGATTTTCTAGGCAGAGAAAAATATGATAACCTAAATATTGTATAATGAGGTCACTAGTGGCTTTAGCTGCCCATGAGCCCTCCCTTCTCCCAACTCCCAAAGCATTCAGTGTGAGAACTCCACTTTGACACTTCGTAGGGTCTGCTATGTACTCTGGTTCTTTCTGCTTCACGCCCACCTCTACTTCCAGGGCCTCATACAATTCCAGGTGTGTAATAGTCACTGAATAACTGTTGAAAGAATTAGTGTGTGAATCATATAACTGTGCTAATTGTAACGTAGGCAAAAACATAAAAATGTTCAGTTGTGGGATCATATTGGAAAATGTATTAAGTGGTTAGAACAGTGATGTGAAGGGTAATAAATGGTAGCTGTAATTATTGTGTAGATACAATTGCTATTAATTATATGTATGTAGGTAATAGGTTTAGGATTAGATGCTAAATTAGAGACAGCAGTAATCTGGACCTTCATTAACATCAGGATAAGGAGAGAGTGTGTAACAAGCAGATGTGTGTACATCAGTGGTAAGACATTCCAATGTATCTTCCCCAAAGAGAACATTTTAACATTTTGCTTCTTTAATTTTCGTTACAAATAAGTATTATCAATTGAGTGGGTATGCATAAGTATGAAATGTTCTTGTGTTGATTTATTCATTTTTATAACATGTTTCCTAGGAAGGAAGAATAAGAGGCCTCAAGGATGCTCATTTCATCCAAAAAAGCTGGAAGGGCAAATGTCCCACCACAGAAAACTCACTGGGGCAAGGGCCTGGTGGGCCTGAAGAGGCTGACCAGGTTGACCCCAGGAAAGTTCAGTCTCCCTCCTGGGTGTTTTAGATCAGTGTCTTGGGTCTGTGAAACTGCTCTGGGAGCAATGTGCTTGTCCACGTGAGATAATTTATCTCCTCCATTTGGCAACTGGGAAAATGTAATTTTCTCTGTGTGATGAGCATGAGTGAATGGCTCATGCATAGTGAATTGCCATCCTCCAAATCACGGGACAAGGGTGTGAAATATGCATTTTAATATTAGAGTCCATTACTGCACAATGCCAGGGGAATGAGTGGGAACTAGGCACCCTCCATCACATTTATATCACATGGTGTCATTTTCCTGTGGATGCTGCTATCAAGAAACAGGTTGTTCCTTATTTTTACCCCAAGAGAAGACTCCTAAAGAAACAGCTGGCCTAGGTAGGGGTAAATCAGCAGAAAATAACCATACAGAGCTTAGGGGTTGGGAAGGTCACCCGGTCATTTTGGACTTCTTTTTTTCTGGGGGGGGGGGGGAAGAATGTACCAGCATTTCTCCACTGCCTATGACTAGATACTACAAGTTGTACCTAAGTGGCTAGGCCAGGGTGCCAATGTCTGCGGTGGTCCTGGAGGACACAGGCAGGGAGTAGCCACATCGATCAGGAGAATGCCATGCCTGCCTTGCTGAGGATGGATGGATATAATTTTTAAAAATATTGTGGCTATAGACTGAATGTTTGAGTCTCCCCAAAATTCTTATGTTGAAATCTAATCCCCAATGTGATGGTGTTTAGGGACTTTGGGAGGTGATTAGGTCCTGAGGGTGGAGCCCTCAGCAATAGGATTAGTGCCTTTATAAAAGGGCACAGGTTGAATACAGTGGTTTAAGAACCAGGAAGCTGGCTCTCACCAGACGCCAAATCTGCCAGCACCCTGATCTTGGACTTCCCAACTTCCAGAGCTATGAGAAATAAATGTTTTCATAAGCCACTCAGTCTACGGTATTTTTTGTTAAACAGCCCAAATGGACCAAGACAATTGTGCTAGCCAAATTAATCTCTTCTGACACCCATTTTTGACTTGGTCCTAGGTGGAGGAAGGGAGGCAATTTAGATTTATCAAACAGTTTTTCCCCACCCCACTCCTTCTATGCCAAGAACTTGGCATCAGGGCCCATGACTTTGCATGTGGCCTCTCTCCTGGTGGTATGGACTGGCCATGGTTAAGGAACTAACTGGACCATGACTTCTAGAAGCTGGAGTCCCAGTTGCAGGGGCATATAAATAAGCCTGTGCTATGCCAGGTGTCCTACTCCCTCTTTTGGGAGAGATCTGACCTATAGACTATCTATCTATATATCTAACTATCTATCTAACTCCTTTCTCTTTGCTCATATGTGCAGCTTGCACAGCTAGGAAGGTGACACAGGCCTGGGGCTGTTCTCACAGGCTGGGACTTAAGGTTGACAAATTAGAGGCAACTCTCTCTTCACCATCACCCCAGGATGCTCTGGAAATGTCTTTTCTCACCAGCAGAAAAATGAGACACAGGCATAGAGTTGGAGGAGAAAGCAATAGGCCCTTTGGGTTGCTTGGTTTTAACTATAGGCCAGTGACTCCAAACCTACATGTCCACTAGAATCACCTGGAAAATCTTTAAATACACTGAGAAAAAGAAGTAATAGGTGACTACAGTGACCCACTCACTAATGTCGGTCCCCATTTGTCATATTCTGCATTCCCTCCTCTGATTGTAGATAAACTGTCCCTGCTGTATCCAAAGTCACCTCCCACTTATGTGTAAGACCCATCCTCTCACTTATTTAAGGATATTACTTTATAAATGCTCCCCTCTCTCTTTGATCATTAGTTTTTCCTCATGAGGTCATAAGCAGCAGCTTTCCCATATGGTTTAATGTCTTGAATCTTAAACAAAACAAAATAGAAACTCTTTTGACTTATTCCACTTTAGCAGCTCTCCCTTATCTCTTCCCTCTTTATAACAAATCTCTTCTCTCCTTTATAACAAATCTTGGCAAAACAAAACTTACATCTGCTCAGTGTCTCTACTTTTTCTCCTCCATTCTTTCTTTAACCAGTGCTAGCCACTACTCTATGGAAAATGCTCTTGTCAGGTTCATCAGTGACCTCCATGATTTTAAATCTACTGATCAATTCTCAGGCTTTATCTTACTTGCCCTATCCAACATTTGACATAGTTAATCATGGCTGTCTTCTTGAAATACTTTTTGTTTTCACTTGGCTCCCAGGACACTTCTGGTTTGCATTCAACCTTACTGACCCCTCGGGGAACAATAAATGCTAGCTACTGAAAACAGCACAGCCAACAGCATAAAAAATGGAAAAGTACTAAAGCCATTTCCACCAAATTCAGGAAGAAGATAGAGATGTTTGCTATCATCACTATTATTAACATTGTTTAGGTGGCTAAAATAAAGCAATAAGACATGAAAATGAAATAGTAGATACAACTCTTCAAAAGAAAATTACCAAAAAAAAAATCTTTATTTGTAGATGCTGTAACTATAGAATGAAAAACCTCAGGACTCTAGCTGTTTTTTAAATAAAACTACTAGAATTAATGAGTATGTGGTACAGTGGCTAGAAATAATAGAAAAAATAAATAAAACCAAAAACTCATTCTTTGAGAAGGACAATAAAATATGTAAACATTTCAGAAGAATTAAGGAAAAAAGAAAGAAAAAAATATGAGAAAGGTAACATAAGCATAGATTGAAGAGACAGTTTTTAAATGATCAAAGAAAATTGAGTGCAGTTCTCTAGTAAGACATTTAATTTAAATTCATTGTTTTAGCCTTTTTTTAAAATCAGATACTGTTCTTGCTTTCATGGAGCTCACGGTCTAGTGGGGAGATATATATTAAATACATACTTATGCAAATAATTGAATTTCCTTGTATGAAAGTTCTAACTGGCAGATCTAATCTCATTGGGTGAGGAGTGGTCAAGAAAGGCTTCATGGGGGAGCAAAAATTAAGTTGTATGTGGAACAAGAAAAGTGGCTTGAGCAGAGGGAACAGTGTGAGGGAAGGCTGAGGAAAAAGTAAGAGCAGTTGAAATTGTCGCAGGCTTCAAGGCAGGGTGGGTGGAAGGGAGAGCAGCAGAGAGAGGGTCAGGGCACAAATCATCAAGGCTGTATGACCCATAGCAAAAATTTTGGCCTTAATCCTAAGTGTCATGGAAAGCTCTTTTGGCATTTTAAACTGGGAAGAGTTGAGTCCCTACTATGTAAACTATGTCATCTGTAAGGTCTGCAAAGATTATAACCATGAAGCAGGGCAGCACTTACCACCCATCCTTTGTCCCTAGCATCACTCAGTGATACTGGCCACCAATATCCCCAACAAGCTCCCTATCTTAGAGGTTTCATGGAAATCCTGCAGTGCCTTCAAGGCAGGTCAGCCCAGGTATGAGGTATCAAGTGATTTGGGCAGATCTTGACGCTGGCCTGATTCCCACAGGCAGGGCCAACCTCTCAGCCTGCTAACTTCCCACCAGTTTCTTGACTGGCTTGGACCATCCCAGCATTCTCTTCTTTCAGCCTGCGATAAGACCTCACTGAAATTCTAACTGCATGTTCCCTGCTCTGTCCTTACTTCACCCAGTCATGTGTTTTTTCAAACTATAGGACATAACCCAATAATTATGAGTTGTGAAATCAATTTAGCAGATCCTGCCAGCATTTTTGGAACAATGAAATAGAACAGAAAACATCACAGTTCACTGTGATAAGAGTATCGCTTGGTGACATTTTAGTTTCAGATATATATGTTTGTATGGGGATGAGGATGTGAGTGTGAGCACACAAACCGTGGGTCACACCACTGAATGGTTTTCTTAATTATGGGTCATGATCAAAAAAAGTTTGAGATTCATTACTCTACTTCCTTCCCTCTTCTGCTCTGTGTAGACATTTGAACTCACTGAGATTTGACTCTTCTGCCTCACCTCATTTCATTTCTCCAAGTCATTTTTATTCACCTCCTAACCTGTTAAAATATTCTATTTATCTCATACAAACAATACACTGTTAATATAATATATTGGAATTTATCCCCTAATCATGGTGCTTAACTTGGGTTTTTCTCCTCATCACCAACAGTGGCTTACGCTTATCACAGCGACCCGTGATTTGATGAGTAGCTCACATCCATAAGGACAGAAGACTCATCACCTGTGCCTTGTTGGTACGTAATTGAGCTTGCCAGCCCCAGAATGGTCCATAAACTTCATCCTCCGATCCCAAAAGCCTTCATTAGGCATACCTTATTGTGCTAGATGCCTGAACAGACATTATGCCAGGTTGGTAAGGTCCCTAGCATCCAGGATCTAGAAGACAATTGATCTAATATTTGCCTCAGTCCATCGATTACCAAGTGCTTCCTACACACTTAGAATAATGTTCTGTATTTAAACTCTGATAGTTATAACCCACTGGACAAAGACTGTGAGTTGCCTAACTTTAAAAACACGATCTCTTTATTCTCTTCCTGCCCCTCTCCCTCTCCTCCCTCAGGTTGGTATTATCATGGCCCTAGTTTTTCTGAACATGATTATGGACTTGACAGTTATGGGGGGCACCAGCCTCTCGCCATCTCTGTAAGCACTTAGTAAATGTGGAATTGGATCTCTATCCCCCAGATCCCCATCTCCCAATGCCAGGATGAGGTACACACGACTATACTGCAAATGAGCCCCAAATGGTTTTGTAGTTGTTGTTGTTGTTTACATAAATGAAAAAAACCTCAAGAGACATTTATGAGGTTTCTAAGTGCTGAAATAATATTTTCTTTATTAGAAATTGCCTCTGGCTCTATGAAGAGCATCATAAAACGTGTATGCAAGAGGAGACTGTAGTTTCTATGACCCCAGCATACATCCAACCCAACCTCTGCCTAGGCATCAGGAATTTTCCTAGTAATGAGAGTTGAGCAGCCCAGCTTGTGTGAGTAATTTTCATGGAAAAAGAAAATCGTGGCTGAGTAGATTAAACACAAATGTGTTTCTACTAACAATACTTTTAATATAAATAGCACACACAGTCACACAAGTCTCCAATGAAAGCATAATGAATTCCAGTTATTTCTCTAGGGCAATCAGTCAATTATCAAAGACCAGAACACACATTCTATTCAACCAAGTCAAGAATATAACAACCTAAATCTCTCAGGAAGTGCCATTATTTTGTGAGTCGAATTTGCAGCACAAACCCGAGTCCACATAAAGGGTATCTCGTGGTCAGGATATATGTTTACCAGAAATGAAAGCAAAGATTAGTGAATTTATTAGGAATGTATGCTTGCATGTTGGTAACTACTGCCCTTTGTTTTTACAGAAGTTCCGATGTGTCCGTTACTTGTTGCCTGTCAGTTACGGGGATTGCACTTGAATTCCCTAAAAGTGAGTGACTTACTTAAACATCATTTCCTAGGAGGCACCTAACCTCAGGAAATCATTTCACAGATGCTACAGACTAAATGTTTTTGTCCCCTGCAAATTCATAAGCTGCAGCCTAATCTCCCAAAGTGATGGTATTGGGAGGTGGGGCCTTTGGGAGGTCATTAGGTCATGAAGGTGGTGCTCTCAGGAATGGGATTTGTGCCCTTATAAAAGAAGCCCCAGAAAGCTCCCTCATCCATTCCACCAGATGTGGACACAGTAAGAAGACAGACATCTATGAATCAGGAAGTAGCTCTCACCAGACACTGAATCTACCAGTGCCTTGATCTTGGACTTCCCAGCCTCCAGAATGTGAGGTATAAATTTCTGTTGTTCATAAACCACCCAGTCTCTGGCATTCTGTTATAGCAGCCTGAACAGACTTAGACAACAGAGAAACAGGTCTAAGGAAGGTCCAGGGTCTCAAATGAAGTAGCAAATGACCATCTTTCTCTGTAGAACTAAAAATATGACTCATTTATTGTGGCATAATAAGAAATAGTTGATCTTTGTTCCCGGCACAAAGCTCCTCAAACCCTCAGAATTTCCTGAGTGATAGGAGTGTCTTTTGTTCTTCATAAGGAGATCCATTCACCCCACCTGAGTTTATGTTAATGAGGGGACTTAAGGTGAGGCTACTTCATAACCTCAGGCTGGGGTTGTTCAACAGAAAGACCAAATGATTAGAGGAGTGGAAATTCAGCCCCAGCCACGACCTCTGGGAAGGGGCAGGGGGAATGGCTACAGATAAAACTCATGAATGATGAGATTAGATGGGCTGCTGGGTAGGTGACCATATCCACATGCCAGGAGGGTGGCACACCCCCATTCTATGGAACAGAAGTTCCTGTACTCAGGACCCTTCCAGGCTTTGCCCTCCATACCTCTTCACCTGGCTGTTCATCTGTATCCTTTCTAATAAACTGGTAAACATAAGTAAACGTTTCTCTGAGTTCTATGGGCCACTCTTGCAAATTAATCAAACCTGAGGAGAGGGTCGTGGGAACTTCTGAGCTATAGCTGTTCTGTCATAAGCACAAGTGACAACCTGGACTTGTGATTGGCATCTGAAGGGGCCTGTAGGGGGTGCAGTTTTGTGGGACTGAGCCCTTAACGTGTGGGATATGACACTATCCCCAGGTAGACAGTGTCAGGATTGAGTTAAGTTGCAGGACACCCAGTCAGTGTCTGCTGAGAACTGGAGAATTGCTTGATAGTGCTGAAAAAAGCACACAGTGGACTTATGAATTATTAATACCTGCTCTCCAGTTTGGTTTTGTCTTCTGGAAGAAAATCTATTTATGATTATTATAGTTATGCCTGATTTATAACCTGTTGATTACAGAAAGGGATAGGAGGCACTTTGCAATATTATAAAACATATGAAGCTATAAAGCACTCTTCTGAGTTTTGGTAATCTTGGTTTACAGTTATTCTCAGTATTTTATTAAATAAAGACCTGCTGCTATTCAATTCTGGCAAAGACGAGGAAAGCCCCTGACTAATACTGGCAGATGTGGCTGATAAGAATAGACTTCCACTTAGATTTTACAGAGTTGCTTTCTCCTAACTATTATAAAGGAAACCGGCTGACAAAAAAAAATAATGTTCCAATTAAGATGTGCACACAGTCTGTCATGGATGGAGTCGGTGCCAGAGTCACTGAAGAAATTCAAATGAGAAGGGTCAGGGCTTTGATTACACTTTCTTGAGACATCAGGAGGAAGAAGAGCCCCCAAAACCATTTAATGACACAGAGCATGATAAAAGAGCACTGGATTGAGAGTCTGGTGTGCAGCTCCTGCCACTTACTAGCTGTATGACACTGGGCAAGGCTTCTCCCCTTGCTGGGTTATGGTTTTCTCATCTGTGAAATGGGAGTGCTCACCCACTATAGCAAACACTCCCTGGGCACCGCCTCAGATCCTTGTGGCCTCATCTTATTTTGGCTGGCCACCTCAGGGACTGTCCTTGTACAGGGACCTCTGACAGCATCTCACCTCCCATTCATACTGTGGGCCTCTCACTTCCTGCCCTGGGGCTCACCTGCTGCCTCTGCGCTGTGAGATGTCACAAGACCCACTGGGTGCTCTTGCATATAATGGACAGGAAATGTTAAGGCACTTGGGTACAGTTTTCACCAATGGGTTCTGGGAGCCGGCAGATAAATTCTTTTCACCTTCTCCCCAAGACAGATCATTCTGAGGTGCAACAGCTCATGTGGCCTCTCAGAAGAGAAGAGATCAGACAGTCAGTTGCACTCGATCATGAGTGGCAGCTGGCTCCTGAATATGCTTGCTTATTGTCTCTCCTCTCCTCTCTGCCCTGCTCCCTTTTCCTTCACTCCAGCTTCCCAGGCAGGGCTGTACTTCCTAATAAAGTAGTGACATATCAGCTTTCGTCTTGGAATCTGCTTTGGGGATCCCAGGCTAAGACACTAAGACAAACTCTTTCTCAGTGTCCTAAAGATTCTCAAAGGAGTCTAGCCCCCACTCGCACCCACCCTGTGAAGGCAGAGGAGGACTGCAAGGCAAGTCTTCCGTTTCATATGTCTTTCCATGTGAGGTTCATTTAAAAGAAAAAAGTTCAGACATTGAAACACATTTGAAAGCTCTTGGACTATTTAATGTTGGGGCACGTTTGGGAGAAGTCATTACAGAGGGGACATGAGTTTGATGGAAGGTTCTGAATGCACCTGCAGGGAACACTACTGCCTGAGGAATCTTAGGAGAAAAACCAAGAGGGTAGCTGGACTCTGGGTTGGAGAGACAGGATTTGAACTTGTCATCAAAATGTGGGTAGGAAAGAATTTGTATTTGTGTTTCAGGTTCCCAGGAAGCAAGTCAAGTGGACAGAGGGTCGAAGAGAGACTCTAAATCACCAAGTGCAGCAACTCTATTGCCCATGCAAAGCCATTCTCCACCTTTCTGTCCCCATGTTTCCTACTAAAACAACACTGATTTGTTCAGATAGGAGGTTGAGATCCCTTGATCTCAGGAGCTTAATAGCTTCCCAGACCTCCAGAGGATGAATCATGATGATTTAAAGACCAATATGTGACCCAGTTCTGGCTAATGAAACACAGCAGGAAGTCTGCTAAAGAGAACTCCCTTCCTGAATTAAAAGATTGCAAAGAGACAGAGGTTGCCTCATTCTTCCTGTCTTGAATGTATTGATAGATGTGATGCCTGGTGCCCCAGCAGCTGTATTGTGATCTTGAGGCAACAAGCATGGGAAGAAGGCCAAGAGAATCTCAGGGATGTTGATCCTAGCATCGCTGAGCTACTAAGCCAATGTCAGCAGCTGTACTTCATCTTTTTGTGTGCAGGAAAAATAAGGGCTTATTTATTTCAGCCACTGTTAGTAGGGTTTTCTGTTTTAGCAAAAATCACTCCTGAGCATAGGAAGATGTGATGGAGGAACCATCAGACAAAGATTCAGAAGTCAAGGGTATAGTTTGAGGAGGAGGTAGTGGCTGACAGTACAAATGCTACAGAGGAATCAAAAGGAAGATGAGACTGGAAAACGTGCATGTCAAGAAGTCACTGGTGACTAACTACATGAGAGCCGTTTCAGAGGCTGATGGGGCAAAAGCCAGATTTCAGTGGGCCAAGACGAAAAGAACTCAAGGATGGATACATCAAATGTAGACTGTTCTTTCAAGAGGTTTTGACTATGTACCAAGAGCCTTCGAATGTTGCTGAGCTTTGACCTATGTTTTTCACTTCTAGAGATCTATTCAAAGAAAATAATTAGAGACACAGAAAAGATTTAGGCATAAGGATAATTGCAGTTTTATCTATAATAGAGAAATGTTGACAGCAATGTAAATATCACAAAATTGGAAAATTGTGAAATAAATTATGGTATGTCTTCATCTTGGAATATTGTTCCAGCCAATATGTGATATTTTGAAATAATTTTTTAACAGAGTGGAATAATATTCGTAATGAATCAAGTAAAAAATACAATTATAAATTTGTTGTGTATAATATATTATTTATATGCAAAGAGAAAGGCAAGAAAGAAATACATTAAAATATCAAAAGTTATGGGAGAACCTCTTAAATTTATACTTCCTTCTATGTTTCAAAATTAGCATTTCTTTGTTATGTAGCCCTTGTTCCCTGCACATCTTCCCAGCAGCCTCCCAAGCCCAGGCTCTCATGCCTTAGGTTAAGTTATTTGGGCCCTCAAGGCTCATGAGTGATAAAAGTTATTTTCCTCTGAATAGATTTCATTGTAGAACATTCTCTGGCTTTCCTTAAGAACAAATGAGGAACATGTTATTTGGCTGTCAGCCATCCTATTATAGTATTTAAATCTAATTCTTCTATAGGCACACATGGGCCAGGTGTGACATTCCCTGCAGCAAGGCAAGGGAAGGAACCCAACGCCAAGCCTGGACGTCTCTCCCCTTCCTCCCATGACAAACATTTCCAGGTGCAAGTCACAGGGTGCTTATGGGGGTCAAATGAAATTATTAATATGCAGAGTGTTTGTGAACCATGAAAAGCTGTATGACTGTAGGTCATTGTTGTTATTACTGCTGTACAGAGAAGCCAAACTCTAAAGTGGATACTCTGTCCCATTTCACTTTTCTTGACTCCAGGCCATTGAGAAACTCCTCAAGTAAAGCACTGATCCTGGAACCTGGGTATCTGAGAGGAGAAGCAGGGGAGAGTGAGCCGCTCTGGACTGTGGGCCGTGGTGGCTGAGTTCAGGAACAACAGCGCTGTCCTAGAGCCGCCGTTGCCAAAAGGGGGATGGTTGATGAAAAAGAGCAGAGGGGCTCCAAATGCTGCTCGGACATGAGTGAATCCGGGATACTCTGAAGCCATGTGGTGAGGAAACAATGCAAAAAAGCCTTGCTTGGAGTCAAAACTGTGTGACAGTGACCTTCTGTGTTCACTCACATGGCCACCACGTCTTGAAAAGAGCAAGAGTTGGTTGCTCATTCATTCCACAGGTATTTCCTGGACCCTTGCTATGTACATAGTAAATTCTAGACACAGGGGTGAAAATAATAAAGCGATCTTCCGTTCATGGTTTCACCCTGAAGGGACTCAGAAGTCAGTAGAAAAGCTAAATGGTTTGACAGAGCAGAATGATGAGGTCACAAGGCAGTAGGAGACAAGTGACAGGTGAGGTCTCAAGAAAAGCGCTAGAAGTTGAAAGAGGGAGAGATGATTTGGGGCTAGAGGTCAGGGGAAGCTTTTGTTCAGGAGATGCAAGCTGACCTCGAACTTGAAAAATGCACCAAAATTAAACAGAAGAGAGGGATAGTCCAGACGTAGGGGACAGGGAGAGCACAAGCAAAGGCAAGGAAGCAGGAACTACTCTGGGTTGTGGAGGCAGTGGAAGGGGTAACCTTACTCTCCGAGAGGCTTTGAGTAGGGAAACAATGGACATCAAGATCAGAGAAATAACTGAGGTCCTGATTGCCTCCTGGAAAGTGTTTTGAAATGCCGCGGCGGCTAACCCTGCACATTCAACCACGTGGAGCACGGACATGGTGCCCGTCTCTGGGCCACCGCGTCCGCTCTGTGGACGACATGTGAGAAGCAGCCTCTGGGGCAGCCTGGGAGCACCAGGTGGGTGTTTGCAGCTGTGGTCGGTGGCAACAGCCAATGCCACAGGAGCAACTGCAGGCAGGAACGTGACTTCCAGATTGGAGAGCACAGGTCAAGTCCTTTCAAATCCTAAAGAAGTCCCTGCAAATCCTAATGTTAATCGCGTGACAGCAACCTACATCCACCCCACTGCATCAGTTCCAGAACCATTTAAGGCAAATGAATGACATCTCATCAGCAAAATTAAACATGTCCTCTGAGTCCAGATGTAGTTTCCTCTTTCTTTGGTCTCCTAAACAGTGCCTAGCACAAGAGTTAAACCACATAATATTCAACAATTATTATTTATTAAGGTAGATGATGTGAAGGAGAAGTGAGGGGAAACAGTTGATCAAAGTTGGATCTTCCCATCCTTATTTCTTTACCCCATCCATTATGTGTGTACTCAATGAATCTGCTCCTCCTCTGTGCCCTGGTCATACCTCATGGACATTGCCAGTCCTAAGAAAGCTAATGACAATATTTAGCTTCTCTGTCTCTGTGTTTCTCATCAACCATCATGAATTCTGCCAACACTCAAAGCCTATCGTTCTTTTAGGCAAAGACACACTGTTAAGATGCCTGTGAAATGGTGCAGTAGGAAATTCCAAGAGACAATCTCTCTACAAAAACAGTGAATAAACTGGGGAATATTGTCAAAATCAATTTTATTGGAACTCTGGGGACTCGTCAAAGGTTTATAGCAGCCAGCTGAATGTTTAAACAAGAAGAAGGTGGCTGAATCTTGGTAGGAAATCTTTGTAACATTTTAGCTTATCCTGGCTCCATCCCCACCTCCCTGGATCGGCTGCAGTCTTGAAGATGGAGCCCTCATTGCCGGTGTGGGCTCCTGGGGCTGGATATAGAGCAGATGTTGTGCTCAAATAACTGTGGTTGTTTGGTTTCACCTGAATGGTGGCTCCCTGAACTGGCACAAAAGGCTTGCTTTTTTTTTTTGCCTGGATTGGAACTCTCACAGAGTGGAGAGGCAGCTAAAGGGTATTTGTCAGAAACACTTAAAGGCAAATGTATTAGCCACTGCTGCCAGAGGAAGGGGTAACAGTTGGCGCACAATACACATACCAAAGAGCTTGGGAGGAAAGGATGGAGAGTGAGATACTTTAGGAATAAGGGCTTTGAAAAGCTCCCACATATTCCTGGGAATCGAAGGCCACACACATGCCCAGGGCAGGGCGTATGCTCAGAAAGGTTCACCTCTGGTTGACCTTCAGGTTCTGCAGAAGCAGGAAGTGAAGGCTAAGGCAGGGTTGTAAACTGCCCAGTGCACAGTGGGTAGCATGCCCCAACACACACACACACACACACACACACACACACATCTGCAGAGACCTGGATATTTTTCTGTGTTTAATTCTGGGCATTTCAGGAAATCTGTTGAATCACTAGCTGACAATTAAGCTAATCAAACTTCAGTGGCCACACATGACAAACAATAGGGCTTTTTTTTTTTAATTAGAAAAGTCACAAAACAAACAGTAACCACAAGCATCAACACGAAACCCTGTGAGGAAGGAAGAGAATCCCATTTCTAGAGTTGGCCCATTATGACATTCAAGATGTCTAGTTTTCAACAAAAAATTATGAAGCATGCAAATAAACATGGGGAAGAGAAGATAGGGAGTGACTACTTAAAGGGTACAGGATGATGAAATGTTCTGAAATTAGATAGTGGTGATGGTTACACAGCATTTTGATTATACTGGAAACCATGGTATTGTACATTTTTAAATGGTTAAAATTGTGACTGTTATATGAATTTTACCTCAGAAAAGAAATAAATAAAAGGCTCATAGCAAAATGGATTCTTAAGCAGTATGCTGGGGCTTTGCTTTGATACAGTTTAATGAAGTCATTTTTCTAAATTTCCTCAGCTATTCCCCTTTTGTCTTTAGACACACACCTCAGTAATCCCAGGTCAGCTAGGATCGCTATATAAACTGGTCTGTAGTTGGAGGCCTATTTCTGGGTGGCATTTGCCCATGGGTCCTGACGGTGGATTCAGACTGTCCCATGAAATGCATGATTTTTTCCAACATCTCCCAAATGCAACATGTCCAAAACCCACCCCGATTTCTTCCCATACTTGTCCTCCTCCATCACCCTACCTCAGCAAAGGACATTTCCCCATGCCATTTTGGACAGCTTGTTTACACCTTATCCAGTTAACATCCATGTCTGGATATTTAACCTCCTAAATGGCTTTCAAATCGATTTACTTCTCTTCATCACCACTACCACCACCTTCATTCAATATGTCCCCATTCCTTATCTGTACTGTTTAATAACAGATGCCCAGCTGGCCTCATCACATGTTCTCTTGACCCTTTTCAGTCTGTTTCCCCTACTCTATCCATGTGCATTTTTAAAATGCTAATCTAATTATTTCACTCCCCCATTTAAAGCCTTTAATTGGCTTCCCATTGCTCTTAGAATAAAATCCTCAAGTGTTGCAATGGTCTGCGAAGTCCTGTGTGACCTGGCTCTTGCCCACCTCACCAGCCTCCCCACTGAGTCACTGCACTCCTCATGGAAACTTCTCTCTGTTTCCCACTACCTCACGGCAATCATATACATGCTGTGTCTTTCTAGAACATTCTATGTTCTCTCCTTTCTGCACTTACCCAGTTCTACTCATTTTCAGAGCTCAGATGAAAGGTCACTTCCTGAAGGAAGTCTGCCTGGCCCTCCCAGGCTTGGGGGAAGTCCCCCTGTGAGGGCTAAGTGCCCAGGGGTCCTCTTCTATAGTACATCATACTCTTACCATTCCTGCGATCAAGTGCTCAATATCTGACCCCCCACTAAATATGAGACCCATGAGGACAGGTACTGTCTTATTCAGTGCTGTAGCCCCAGTACCAATCACAGTGCCATGTGTACGGCAGGGGGTTCATATCTATTTGTGGACTTAATATTATGGAATGCAATTAGGTCTTACCAATAGTACCTTACTAATCAGTTGGCACCTTAGTAAGAATGAGTTGACAGCCTGCCAGGGAAAGAATGTAGACCAGGTGTGCTGCTAGCTCTATGCTACTTATCGCAGGACCAGGGTGGGGACATGGGAATTGGGATGGGGCATCCATCACCAAGGAACCCTATTCTGAGCCAGCCAAGCACACTCAGGGTCCTAGAGGAATGTACGTATGAGCAGTCCTTCACTCCTCATTTCATTTCAGTGTCCTATTACAGCACGCACAGCCTTCCCAGGACAGTGGAATTTAGGGAGTGGATTATCCATTCTGTTCAACTTGACCTCCCAGACTGTTCAATCAACTCAGAGTCTTTTCTCTAGATTCTCAGGTTCCCCAGGTGGCCACCCCCTTGTCAGGGGCAGAGAAACATCTGGTCCTGGAATCCTCCCTGTTTCTCTCCTAACTCCTTTCCCACAGCCTCTGAGTCATTTTAAATTCCTTTGTTCCTTTTATAGTCCCCATCCATCCCCAGTCCACTCTGGAGCCCCATGTCCTCTTGGGGTTGGTTGCCAGTGTCAGCTGTCAATCATTCAGCTTCATCCACGATCACTACCAGGTGGGGTCCAGCAGATGAGAGACGTAGAGAGAGGAGGGGAGAGGTGACAAACCCTCATCATGATCTAACCTCAGGGAGAGATATGGGTAAGAAATCAGATCATCCATCCTACCAGGGTTAACCCCCTGCCAGTTTATTTCCTGGACATTATAATGCTAAAGAGAATGTCTCTTTTCTATCTGCCTCTAGTTCTATCACGAAAGACCTCTCTGTTATTTTAGCTTCAGTATGTGCCAGGCAGGGTCCCCAAAAGTGGGATAGAAAACCTGCAAAGACCAGGCACCAGAAGGAGTGGCCACAGTGAGGGGAAGTGGGAGCTAATACAGGAGATGGAGGGCAGCTACAGACAACCTTCATCAACCGCACAGGTTTTCTGAGAGTTTGACATAATTCTGGTTTTCTTGCAGAAAACAGGTATCAAGGAGGGGTACTGCAGAATTGTTTCCATAAGCTGTCTGAAACTAAAAATGATGTGCGGGGAACGGTATTGAGCAAATAGACTCCTAATTCTTCCTCATTCGCTTCGATTTTCTCCATCAAAGAGAAGAAGCCTTGGACTGCAAAGGGCAGAACAAACATGGGTGAGGCCAGGTAGTCAGAGATGAGTAAAGAGCATGTCTGGAGAGTGATGAGCTGGTCCAAGCACCTCGAGCCTCCCAGCCTAGGTGGGCTCCCTCCTGGGGAAATAAAAGAACCCATGAATGAGATGGATCAGCCCCAGTCATAACTTCTGAGGACGTTTGAGAAGGGGAGAGGTGCTAGAAGACTAGAAACAGGCTGAGTTTGATGTCAGTTCAGACTGTTAGAGGCATGGTTTGTGGTCATTGAGTGTAAAGGAAGGAGTGATCGCAGGACCTGAATAGAAACCCTAACCTCATTTTCTTCCTTAGCAGGGATACTGGGCTGGGAAACAGGATAACACAGCTGGTGATGCATCTGGGTTTCTGCAAAGTATTGGACGCTATGAACACCTAAGAGCATCCACGCAAAACATCTGCACCATCGCCACCTGGAGGTAGAGTTCCGGAGACATTCCTCAGGGCTCTTTCTTCAGCCTGCTCCTATCCCCAAACTGTCACCATGAAATTTAGCTATCCTTGCACTGAGCCCATATTTGTTTATATTTCCCAAAGGACAAAATAGAATAAAATTATAGGATGAATATAAGGTCCTATACTTTGGTCTGAAATACCAAGTGCACATCTATAACACAAGAAAGATGTGATTTAGCTAGAGTGGCTCTTTAAACCTCTTGAGAGTTAATGATCATTTGCCTCATTCTGAAAGGATCCTCACAGCAAGTGCTACTGTTGGATGACATCTCAGTGCCTCAGTGTTGCGTGACCTCTGCTCCCCCTCCAATAAGTTTCTATTAAATTTATCATCAGGTATCAAGTGATCTGCAACCTGCTCTCCATTCACGTACAAAGTGTTTCCCTGAAGAGCTTCAAAGTGAGCTGATTTCCTTTCTCAAGGACAGGGCAGGAGTACCTCTGTCTTTTGCATTTTGTCATCCAATGGCTGGATCAAAGTTAAACAGCCAAGACTTCACACCAGAGGGAACAATGGAGAGAAGTCACATCTCATTAAGCCCCTTGTATTGGTACCTGTCCTAAGAGCTTCAAAGTACACCCAGCTCACTTGAGCCTCCTCCGCACAATCCTGTGAGATAAGCCAACCAGGTGTCTCCAGCTGACTGATGGGGGATCAAATAGCCTGAGAGAGGCAAAGGCTCTCCAGCTTCTCAGCATCAGAAGGGGGCCTGGAAACCAAGTGGCAACGCCAAGTTCAGCTCACTACAAATGAAACTGTACCGCATGTATGTGTGCATAAAAACAAGTAGTTAAGGGCCTCCCTGGCGGCGCAGTGGTTGAGAGTCTGCCTGCCGATGCAGGGGACACGGGCTCGTGCCCCGGTCCGGGAAGATCCCACATGCCGCGGAGCAGCTGGGCCCGTGAGCCATGGCCACTGAGCCTGCGCATCCGGAGCCTGTGCTCCGCAACGGGAGAGGCCACAACCGTGAGAGGCCCGCGTACCGCAAATAAAAAAAAAAAAAGGACAGCTTAAAATCAGATCTTATGAAAGCATTCCCCGTGTATTTAATTTGAAAGCTATTAATTATTCATATTTAACAACTGTTAGCTATTTATAAGAGCCTATTATGTATCAGTCACTGCTCCTCGGTGGGGGAGGTGCAAGAAAAGGAGTAGATGGAACCTCAGCCTCAAAGGCCCTCAGATGTCAGGAGCCCAGATGATAACCTTGCCGGGTCCTGAGTAGAGGCTGTGAGCTGGCAGAGAACAGAGTTCGCCCGTGCATGGTAGAATTAGGGTTGGACAAAACTTTATAGATATTATCTACTCTGGTTGAATTCTTTTTTTTTTTTAACATCTTTATCAGAGTATAATTGCTTTGCAATGTTGTGTTAGTTTCTGCTGGTTAACAAAGTGAATCAGTTATACGTATACATATATCCCCATATCCCCTCTCTCTTGCAACTCCCTCACATCCTCCCTATTCCACCCCTCTACGTGGTCAAAAATCACGGAGCTGAGCTCCCTGTGCTATGCGGCTTCTTCCCACTAGCTATCTGTTTTACATTTGGTAGTGTATATATGTCCATGCCACTCTCTCACTTTGTCCCAGCTTACCCTTCCCCCTCCCCATGTCCTCAAGTCCATTCTCTATGTCTGCGTCTTTATTCCTGTCCTGTCCCTAGGTTCTTCAGAACCTTTTTTTTTTTTAGATTTTAGAATACGGTATCTGTTTTTCTCTTTCTGACTTACTTCACTCTGTATGACAGACTCTAGGTCCAACTACCTCATTACAAATAACTCAATTTCATTCCTTTTTATGGCTGAGTAATATTCCATTATATATATGTGCCACATCTTCTTTATCCATTCATCTGTCGACGGAAACTTAGGTTGCTTCCATGTACTGGCTATTATAAAAACAGCTGCAATGAACATTGTGATACTTGACTTTTTTTGCATTATGTTTTTTTCAGGGTATATGCCAAGTAGTGGGATTGCTGGGTCGTATGGTAGTTCTATTTTTAGTTTTTTAAGGAACCTCCATACTGTTCTCCATAGTGGCTGTATCAATTTACATTCCCACCAGCAGTGCAAAAGGGTTCCCTGTTCTCCACACCCTCTCCAGCATTTATTGTTGGTAGATTTTTTGAAAATGGCCATTCTGACTGGTGTGAGGTGATACATCATTGTAGTTGTGATTTGCATTTCACTAATGATTAGTGATGAGCAGCCTTTCATATGTTTGTTGGCAATCTCTATATCTTCTTTTGAGAAATGCCTATTTAGGTCTTCTGCCCATTTTTGGATTCAGTTGTTTGTTTTTTTGATATTGAGCTTCATGAGCGGCTTGTATATTTTGGATATTAATCCTTTGTCAGTTGCTTCATTTGCAAATATCTTCTCATATTCTGAGGGTTGTCTTTTCGTCTTGTTTGTAGTTTCCTTTGCTGTGCAAAAGCTTTTAAGTTTCATTAGGTCTCATTTGTTTATTTTTGTTTTTATTTCCATTTCTCTAGGAGGTGGGTCACAAAGGATCTTGGTGTGATTTATGTCTTAGAGTGTTCTTCCTATATTTTCCTCTAAGAGTTTTGTAGTGTCTGGCCTTACATTTAGGTCTTTAATCCATTTTGAGTTGATTTTTGTGCATGGTATTAGGGAGTGTTCTAATTTCATTCTTTTACATGTAGCTGTCCAGTTTTCCCAGCCCCACTTATTGAAGAGGCTGTCCTTTCTCCACTGTACATTCCTGCCTCCTTTATCAAAGATAAGGTGACCATATGTGCATGGGTTTATCTCTGGGCTTTCTATCCTGTTCCATTGATCTATATTTCTGTTTTTGTGCCAGTACCATACTGTCTTGATTACTCTAGCTTTGTAGTATACTCTGAAGTCACGGAGGTTGATTCCTCTAGCTCCATTTTTCTTTCTCAAGATTGCTTTGGCTATTCAGGGTCTTTGTGTTTCCATACAAATTGTGAATTTTTTTGTTCTAGTTCTGTGAAAAATGCCATTGGTAGTTTGATAGGGATTGCATTGAATCTGTAGATTGCTTTGGGTAGTATAGTCATTTTTGCAATATTATTCTTCCAATCCAAGAACATGATATATCTCTCTATCTGTTTGTATCATCTTTCATTTCTTTCATCAGGGTCTTATAGTTTTCTGCATATAGGTCTTTTGTCTCCTTAGTTACGTTTATTCCTAGGTATTTTATTCTTTTTGTTGCAGTGGTAAATGGGAGTGCTTCCTTCATTTCTCTTTCAGATTTTTCATCATTAATGTATAGGAATGCAAGAGATTCCTGTGCCTTAATTTTGTATCCTGCTACTTTACCAAATTCATTGATTAGCTCTAGTAGTTTTCTGGTAGCATCTTTAGGATTCTCTATGTATAGTATCATGTCATCTACAAACAGTGACAGATTTACTTCTTCTTTTTCAATTTGGATTCCTTTTATTTCTTTTTCTTCTCTGATTGCTGTGGCTAAAACTTCCAAAACTATGTTGAATAATAGTGGTGAGAGTGGACAACCTTGTCTTGTTCCTGATATTAGTGGAAACGGTTTCAGTTTTTCACCATTGTGAATGATGTTGGCTGTGGGTTTGTCATATATGGCCTTTATTATGTTGAGGTAAGTTCCCTCTGTGCCTACTTTCTGGAGGGTTTTTATCATAAATGGGTGTTGAATTTTGTTGAAAGATTTTTCTACATCTATTGAGATGATCATATGGTTTTTATCCTTCAATTTGTTAGTATGGTGTATCACATTGATTGATTTGAGTATATTGAAGAATCCTTGCATTCCTGGATAAACCCCACTTGATCATGGTATATGATCTTTTTAATGTGCTGTTGGATTCTGTTTGCTAGTATTTTGTTGAGGATTTTTGCATCAATGTTCATCAGTGATATTGGCCTGTAGTTTTCTTTTTTGGTAACATCTTTTTCTGGTTTTGATATCAGGGTGAGGGTGGCCTCAAAGAATGAGTTTTGGAGTGTTCCTCTCTCTGCTATATTTTGGAAGAGTTTGAGAAAGATCAGTGTTAGCTCTTCTCTAAATGTTTCATAGAACTCGCCTGTGAAGCCATCTGGTCCTGGGCTATTGTTTGTTGGAAGATTTTTAATCACATTTTCAATTTCAGTGCTTATGATTGGTCTGTTTATATTTTTTCTTCCTGGTTCAGTCTCAGAAGGTTGTGTTTTTCTAAGAATGTGTCCATTTCTTCCAGGTTGTCCATTTTATTGGCATACAGTTTCTTGTAGTAATCTCTCATGATCTTTTGTATTTCTGCAGTGTCAGTTGTTACTTCTCCTTTTTAATTTCTAATTCTGTTGATTTGAGTCTTTTCTCTTTTTTTCCTGATGAGTCTGGCTAATGGTTTACCAATTCCTTTTATCTTCTCAAAGAACCATCTTTTAGTTTTATTGATCTTTGCTATTGTGTTCTTCATTTCTTTTTCATTTATTTCTGATCTGATTTTTATGATATCCTTCCTTCTGCTAACTTTGGTTTTTTTTGTTGTTGTTGTTCTTCTTTCTCTAATTGCTTTAGGTGTAAGGTTAGGTTGTTTATTTGAGATGTTTCTTGTTTCTTGAGGTAGGATTTTATTGCTATAAACTTCCCTCATAGAACTGCTTTTGCTGCATCCCATAGTTTTTGGGTCGTCGTGTTTTCATTGTTATTTATTTCTAGGTATTTTTTGATTTCCTCTTTGATTTCTCCAGTGATCTCTTGCTTATTTAGTAGTGTATTGTTTAGCCTCCATGTGTTTGTATGTTTTACAGATCTTTTCCTGTAATTGATATCTAGTCTCATAGTTGTGGTCGGAAACAATACTTGATATGATTTCAATTTTCTTAAATTTACCAAGGCTTGATTTGTGACCCAAGATATGGGTCTATCTATCTATGGATATGATCTATCTTGGAGAATGTTCCATGAGCACTTGAGAAGACAGTGTATTGTGTCGTTTTGGGATGGAATGCCCTATAAATATCAATTAAATCCATCTTGCTTAATATGTTATTTAAAGCTTGTGTTTCCTTATTTATTTTCATTTTGGATGATCTGTCCATTGGTGAAAGTGGAGTGTTAAAGTTCCCTACTATTACTGTGTTACTGTCGTTTTCCCCTTTTATGGCTGTTAGCATTTGCCTCATGTATCGAGGTCCTCTTATGTTGGATGCATAAATTTTTACAATTGTATGTCTTCTTTTTTGATTGATCCCTTGATCATTCTGTAGTGTTCTTCTTTGTCTCTTGTAATAATCTTTATTTTAAAGGCTATTTTTTCTATTATGAGAATTGCTACTCCAGCTTTCTTTTGATTTCCCATGCCCTCACTTTTAGTCTGTATGTGTCCTTAGGTCTGAAGTGGATCTCTTGTAGACAGCATATATATGGGTCTTGTTTTGGTATCCATTCAGCCAGTGTATGTCTTTTGGTTGGAGCATTTAATCCATTTACATTTAAGGTAATTATTGATATGTATGTTCCTGTTACCATTTTCTTAATTGTTTTGGGCTTGTTATTGTAGGTCTTTTCCTTCTCTTGTGTTTCCTGCCTAGAGAAGTTCCTTTAGCGTTTGTTGTAAAGCTGGTTTGGTGGTGCTGAATTCTCTTAGCTTTTGCTTGTCTGTAAATGTTTTAATTTCTCCGTCAAATCTGGATGAGATCCTTGCTGGGTAGAATAATCTTGGTTGTAGGTTTTTCTCCTTCATTACTTTAAATATGTCCTGCCACTCCCTTCTGACTTGCAGAGTTTCTGCTGAAAGATCAGCTGTTAACAGTATGGGGATTCCCTTGTATGTTATTTGTTGCTTTTCCCTTGCTTCTTTTTTTTTTTTTTTTTTGCAGTACACATGCCTCTCACTGTTGTGGCCTCTCCTGTTGCGGAGCACAGGCTCCGGATGTGCAGGCTCAGCGGCCATGGCTCATGGGCCCAGCTGCTCCACAGCATGTGGGATCCTCCTGGACCAGGGCACAAACCCATGTCCCCTGCATCGGCAGGCAGACTCTCAACCACTGCGCCATCAGGGAAGCCCGAGCATCATACTCTTTGAAGAGCATATACTTACAGGTGGATTGATTTATAGATTTTGATATGTCTACATACAAAGGGACTATGAAGGCAACTATGAGTTCTGATACCATCCTGCAGCTCTCTCACAAGGCACTGTTGATAAGCCTTAATCAGTGCAGCCAAGACCATGTCCTGTTGGGCCAGTCTGAGACAACTGCTATACATGTGTGTCTGCTCAATCTGCTCTATTGAGATGCCTATTTCATGCTTTAGGCTAAGCCCTCAATAGTAAGTTTCCCACCAAGGCATGTGAGTAAGCATCCCTTTAAGCTCAACCTTTACCAAGTGGTTTCTATAAAGGCTGTTTGCACCAATACCTTCTGTGAGATGCTGGCTGGCTGCTCCCATAATAAAATAGTGCCTCTCTGATCGTCTACGATGGATGATTTGGATCTCTGTGTTCTTTGCTGGCTGCTTCCTTTCTGCAGGGCCAGCGTTTTTCTGCATGTGGTCGTAATGGGATGAGTGTTCAAAATCTCTCTTGGGGAGAAGAATTAACTGGTTTGGAGAGGGATCCAAAATTCGATCCCCAGTTACTCAGTTCCAAGATACTTTCTGTGAAACACCATTAAATATCCCTAGGGGTAGCAATAGGGCAATATTGTTTAATTACTACCTGTCTAATATTATAAGGGTTCTATTGGATTCCTCACTTAGATAAAGAATCCAGGTCTAAAGATCCTATGTGATTTGTCCAAGACGACCCAGCTCACATGAGGCAGAGGAGGGTCCAAATCCACACTCCTTCGACTCAGACACACTGGTCAAAACTCGGTTATAGGGAGGCATCACTCTGCTCTTCCACCAGCTGAGCTCATCCTGCACCACTACCCTTGGACAACCAGTCCCACCTGGACCATTTTTACCTGGACCTCATGAAAGTCAGCGTTCCTTCCATATCCGTGGTATTCTCAGTGACTTACTCATTGGGAAGGCTGAGGTAGCACAGAGGTAAGTGCACAGAGGGTGGACCAAAACTCCATATGTTCAAATACAAGCTCTACTATTTGCTGGCAATGTGACGGAGCAATGTGACCTTGGACAAGCTAATTGCCTCCTCTGTGCTTTGGTTTCCTCATTTGTAGAATGACAACAATAATTGACCACCTATCTAATAACTGACCACCTAACTACCTTGTAGGATTATGAATTATAAATACCTTGTGTAGGTAAAGCACTTAGAAGAGTGCCTGTCACATAGCACATCACACACACATATATATTTCCTACAATTTATATAATTCCTACAATATATATATTTCCTACAATTTTTATTCATCATTTCTCCCCTTTGCTTTACCACCCTCCATGCCTTCTGTTCTAGGCCACTCTACTTCCTTCTTCTTATGCTCTCTTATTCACCTACTCTATCCATAGTATCTTCAGCCCAATTACAGTTGGAAAGACTTGACTCTGATCCTCTTCATTAATTGTGAATGCAAAGATAAACTCCCTTCTCTTGCCTATCTTTTTCTGTATCAAACTACTTTTCCTACATGATAGTGGGCTGGCATGGACAACAGATGGGATGGTGAGACAGAAGACCTCAGTCCAGGTCTGAGATCTGCCACTTAGAGCTACTGGATCTTGAGTAAGCTATTTAATTTCCTCAACCTCTGAACTCAGGAAAAAGTAAAAATATCTCATTACCACATGACTGGTTGCTCAGGCTTTCTGCTGAGTTGATTCTAGCAGATCAATTTGACCAATGCTTAATAGTGGTCTTCTGAATAGCATGTCTTTGTCCAACCCCTTCCCAAGAATGTATCCACCCAGCTCCCTGAAGCCTCTGAAACCTGGCAGTGAGAAAGTCTGAGGGACACACCTGCCTTGCATTTCACTGCTGAAATCCTGCACACCAATGCTGCTTTTCACTGTGGTCTCATTTATTAGGTTGTATTACAAGTGTTTATTCCTGACCTCCACTGGGTTCCCTGTAGGGAGTCACAGGCATGGTATTTGAGAGGTAGGGAGGAAACCAGAACCCTGTATTAAATTGCTTACCACACATCTATCCTTGTAGGAGTTCATCCTAATTTCTGTTTCCTTAATATCCAGCCAGAATTTGAAATCTGCTTTTATTGCCCTTTCCATGGAGGTGAGGTACCATTCGTGTTACCTGGAATGGTACAGGTAACAACTTGGTCCTCTTACAGCCTTGGAACCTTAAGTCACAGCTTCTCTCTGCTCATCAGTTTTCTCATCTGTAAAAGCCAGGAAATTGAAATGGATCATCCTTTCTTACGCTAACAGCCTCTTACTCCTATCTCTTTTTGCGTGTGGGGTTGCCAGGTTTAGCAATAAAAATATATCCAGTTTTTTAAAATATATGTCCAGTAAAATCTGAATGTTAGATAAATAATTTTAGTGTACATATATATACTAAATATATATAGGTATATACTAACATAGATGTTTATAAATATATGAAAATGCATTTTTAGTATATATGTATACATATTTATTTGTACACATATGCATGAGACATACTTATAGTAAAAAACTTTTGTTGTGTATCTGAAATTCAAATTTTACTAGGTGTCCTTATTCCTATTTGCTGAATTGAGCAACTCTATTTGAATGCCAAATTTAATCAGAGCTTATGTCAGTTGGAAGGGTCTGATCCAAACCTCTCCCAGAATGCAAAGGGCCCTGCAGCCTCGGAGGGGCAGCAGAAGGAGCCCTGGGTTGGGGGGAGTCCAAGAAAAGGATTCTGGTCCTGACCCCATCTCAAGTAAGTCATGTTGCCTCACAGGGCTCAATTTTATCATCTGCACAGTGAGAGGTATTGGACTAAATTATCTCTAAAGTGCTGTCCGGCTCCAAATGTCAGTATTATTTTTGGCTTTTTCACTACTCTTTGGATCTGTGAAAGGCATTTCACTGTTTTTTTTTTTTTTTTTCCTGATGTTTTACTTGTGGGGAAAACAGATTAATCATGTGAAATTTAGAAAAATAAGTATTCTTGAGCTATGAGCTGAACTCCTTGAAAATGGCTTTGATAGGCTGAGGGACCCTTTAAGAGCCTCATAACTTAGTTGTCATGATTTATTTAACATTTAACATCTGAATTACTTTAAATATCATGAGTAAGGCTGTAATGGCCATTGTTATAGCCAAAGATTTCACATGCACCTGATTATTTCATTAGACACAATCCCTGGAGTGGGGTTGTAGGGTCAAAGGTGAAGGTCTCTGGGGGAAGACTACTTCTCCTCGTCTCTCCCCACCCCTCCCCCATTCTCCCCTTACCCCATCCCCAAGAGGTCAAGAGGGATCTGCATTCATCAGATCCCAGGTCACCAAGGCGCCTTGTTTTCTGGGCCAGCACAGGTGGCTGGGGTGGGATGCCATGCAATCCCCACCTACAGCTGGGCCCAGGGCTACTGCCCACCAGAGCAGGGCTAGTCCAGGACAGGTGGCCCCTGTCCTGACCCTTCTCTCCCCTTGGCTCCAATAAGACATCACTCCCCTTGGGCTTAAGACCGGAGGCTCCAGATGGAGCAGTTTATAGTCTACTTCGGTTCAAAGTCATTTAAGCCCAATTATTTTCAGAAAAAGGAGGACTCCATGTGTTCCAGTGCATGTCCAGTTTCGGACATGGATCCAGAACCCCTCCTAGTAGTAAGGAGACACCCTTCCTGATCTTGCTTCCTTTGTAGGTACCATGTAAAGAGGAAGACGTTCTAGGCTAAGACAACATTCATTTGCATCTGGGTCCTACAACCAAATGCTCAGGCAGACCAGTGAGTGCCTTGACAGGTGGGTAAGGAGCTTGCTCTGTAATTTCTTTGCTTCTGTGTGTGTGTGAGAGAGAGATATATCAAGAACTTTAAGGCTTAGATTGTGAAAGGATGTATTAATACTTAGCATTACGAGTATATTTGTTGGGATTCCCTTGTGGCGCAGTGGTTGAGAGTCCGCCTGCCGATGCAGGGGACATGGCTCACAGTCTTGGGTTTTATGGTGACGGGATTAGTTTCTAGGTTGTCTCTGGCCAATCTGACTGAGGGTCCTTGCTGGTGACACACACATCGCTCAGCCAAGATGGTTTCCAGCAAGGAGGATTCTGGGAGGTTGGTAGGACGTGTTGACTGGCGTCTCCTCTCTCCTTTTGGCCTTTTCCGTTTTCTTCCATTTGGTGGTGGCTTGTTAGTTCCATGTTCCCTACCAGGATCTCCTGTCATAAAATAACTCAGTGCAAATTGTTACTGTCTTTGCCTGGCCGGGGTGGGTGGTTTCAGTCAGTGTTTCCCCTAACAGTGTGGTTCTTTATCAGGCAAGGGAGCCCTGCCTCTTAAGAGCTACAGTAGGTTTGCTCAAACGCCCACATCACAACTTGTAAAAAGTCTAAGCTCTTACCCCCAATTTTTGCAAATTCTCAGAAGACTATGGGTTTTCATAGTCACATCTCTCTCTAATTTCTATCTCCTGATGAATTACTTGAGTTTATGAACTTCATATTATTCTATGCTGGATCCATCCTGATAGGAAACTTAACCTGTTTCTTTGACTTTCTTTACCCTTCTCCTACCAAGCAAACAAGAAATAAACAGTCTGATCATAAAGGCCTTTGTATAGCAGTGTTTGGGGAAACCAAAGTTATTTGCATTGCAGAAATACAGTTTTAAATTGTGTATTAGACCTCCCTCTTCCTAAAGGTCATTTTGGCCACTAATGCTACCAGATGTTTCACTGGCTGGACTCCCTACATTCAAGGCCTTATGCCAAATAGCTGGCTGCCTCTTTTCCTTACCCCTCAGTCTCTTTTCCTTACCACTCCACCCCCAATCCTGTCCCCAGGAACTACAAATTCTTGCTGTTTATTAAGACCTATACTTCAATTCTCTTCAGCCCCTAGTCCTTAACCCAGCACCAGGATCATATCAAGAGTCATCAGTTGAAAAATAGGGCTCATTAGCATATTAGCACAGAAGGCTGACAAAGACGCTGCTATGTCTGACCTTGAAGGCAGTTGTGATTTTGAAGAGTATTTTCCCCTTCCTTATACCATTATCTTCTCAAAATATCAAGGAGCACCAGAAGGTGTTGGACTCAAAAAGTTGGAAGTTAATGATTACCCTGAGCTTCTCTAAGGTTGTCAGGTTCACATATGACCCGCCAGGACATGACCCATTGAAGGGATTTCCAGAGACTGCATCTGGGATCCCTGGACCATAGGGTTATCTCAATATACCTTCTTTATCCTTACTTTGTTATAGTACCTACACATGAGGAGGAAGGTTACAGGAAGGTTTCTTTTTGCCTTGTTTGGCAAATGGCCCTCAAAATGTAATGAACCCTCCCAACCTATTAGGGACTAATCAGAAGTTAATTGGGTTAATTGTACATTGAGAGAGTATGTATGAAATGAGCCCAAAAGTGTGAAAAAATTAGACCTCATATCCATTTATCACACAAGACATTTTGCTTCTTATCTCATAACGGTAATTTGAAAAGAAGATTCCTATTAACTTGCTTTATGCTGAGTTTTGAAAGTGTGAGAATATTAATGAGAAAAAGGAATAAATTATTTAAGCAGGAAATTCCAGGAATAAACTGTCGCCCAGAAATATTAAAGCAAGGAAACTTAAACTGCTAACTTAAGAATTTTATTTTTTTAAGTTTCTTAATCACAGTCCAAGAACTTATTTATATGCAGTATTCAAGACATTAAGTAAATATATTAAGTTGGAAGTCAGAGCCCTTAGTTAATCCAGTCTGTTTCTCCCAGTTAAAATATACATTAACACAAATCACATCCGTATTATCAGCTTCAGTGTCTTTTATTAACTTTGTCAGTAAAATTTGGTAGAATATTTTCTAACATTCTCTGCTTGTGGTTACTGTGATTTTAGCTAACAGGTTTGAGTGCTTCCTAGGAGCAGAGGTGGATGCTTTACAAAGGCTGTCTTTATTTTTTAACTTTTCATTATGGAAAATTTCAAACGCACACAAACGTTGAACACCCCCTTATGCCAAATCATCAAATTTCTGTTATTCTTTCTTCATGCATTCCCCCCAAAATAATTTAATGAATTATTTTAAAGTAGATCCCAGACATCATATCATTTCATCTTTAAATACTTCAGTGTGTGTCTCTAAGAGATAAGATAGTGTCATCTGGTGTCAGAAGTGAAGTGAAGCATTGGTAGTGGTATGGGTATAAAGAAGAGACACAAGCAGGCTTCCCGCTTATATAGCACCACCCAGGTCCATAAACAGAACACTGCCAGTACCCTGGAAGTTCACATGTGCTCCCTGCCCTGATTAAAAGAGTCAGGAGAAAGAATTCCAAACGTATCAGTAATTCCCCAAAATATGAATGAGTTAAACCTCATTTATTAAAATGTATATCAATTGAGGGGGTATTGACATCATTATAACATTGAGTCTTCCTGTGTAAGAATTAGCCATATTTTCCCTTCAATCAAGTCTTCCTTTATGGTCCCCAGTAGAGTTTTAAAGTTTTCTTCATTCCCTTGTGTCATTCTCATGGGGTTCCTATTCCTGTAGTTGATTTTTGTTTGTTTGGTGTTTTAAAAAATGTATATGTGTAATAGTTGGCATTTATTCCTGTTAAATTTCAAGCTTTTGGTTTTTATCTGTAATTCCAGTCTGTGCTTGCTTCACTCCCATACCTACCTTCACACAAATCACTGATAAAAAATGGTGGCCTGGACAGAGCTTTATCTCTGTAGTATGCTATAAAAGATTCCCTCCCAGAATGACACATGACCCATTAGGCAAAAATTTAAGAATAGCTGTATAAACATCTGTAGCTTTGTCCAACCATACTGTTATATAATCTGTATGTCTCCATTTTGTCTTCAAGAATATTATGGAAAAAATTTAGAATGCCTTTCTAAAATCCAAATAAAGTATAACTGCCAATTGAAGACAACACAAACAGATGTGTCCTTGGACTGGAAGAATCAATATTGTTAAAATGATCACACTACCCAAAGCAATGTACAGATTCAATTCAATCCCTATAGAAATGCCAATGGCATTTTTCACAGAACTAGAACAAGTAATTGTAAAATTTGTATGGAAAGACAAAAGACCCTGAATAGCCGAAACAATCCTGAGAAAGAAGAACAGAGCTGGAGGAGTCACACTCTCTGACTTCCGACTATATTACAAAGCTACAGTAATCAAAACAGTATGGTACTGGCACCAAAAAAAGACACAGGATAGAGAGCCCAGAAATAAACCCACGCACTTATGGTCAATTAATCTACAACAACAAAGGCAAGAATATACAATGGAAAAAAGATAGTCTTTCAATAACTGGTGCTGGGGAAACTGAATAGCTACATGTAAAAGAATGAAATTAGAACATTCTCTGACACCATATACAAAAATAAGCTCAAAATGGATTAAAGACCTAAATGTAAGACCAGATACTATAAAACTCCTAGAGGAACACAAGCAGAACACTCTTTGACATAAACCACAATATTTTTTTTGGATCCATTTCCTAAAGTAAAGGAAATAAAAGCAAAAATAAACAAATGGGACCTAATTAACCTTAAAAGCATTTGCACAGCAAAGGAAAGCATCAACAAAATAAAAATACAACCTACTGAATGGGAGAAAATATTTGCAGGTGATATGACTGTTAAGAGATTAATATCCAACACAGATAAACAGCTCATACAATTTAACATCAAAACAACAAACTACTCAATGAAAAAGTGGGCAGAACTAAATAGACATTTTTTCCAAAGAGGAAATGAAGATGGCCAACAAGCACATGAGAAGATACTCAACATTGCTAATCATCAGGGAAATGCAAATCAAAACCACAATGAGATATCACTTCAGACCTGTCAGAATGGCTATCATCAAAAAGAGCACAAACAACAAATGGCGAATATGGAGAAAAGGGAACCTTCGTACACTGTTGGTGGGAATGTAAATTAGTGCAGCCACTGTGGAAAACAGTATGGATGTTTCTCGAAAAGCTGAAAATAAAACTATCATATTACCCAGCAATCCTGCTCCTGGGTATATATCTGGAAAAAATGAAAACACTAATTTGAAAAGATGCATAACATATACCTCAATGTTCAAAGCGGCATTATTTACAATTACCAAGATATGGAAGCAACCTAAGTGTCCATCAACAGATGAATGAATAAAGAAGATGTGGTATATATACACAATGGAATACTACCCAGCCATAAAAAAGAAAGAAATTTTGCCATTTGCAGCAACATGGATGGACTTGGAGGGCATTATGCTAAGTGAAATGAGTCAGACATAGAAAGACAAATACTGTATGATATCACTTATGTGTGGAATCTAAAAAATACAACAAACTAGTGAGTATAATAAAAACGATGCAGACTCAGATACAGAGAACAAACTAGTGGTTACGAGGGTGGGGAGGGGCAATATAGGGGTGGGGGAGTAGGAGGTACAAACTATTGGGTGTAGGATGGGCCATAGGGATGTATTATACAACACGCGGAATATAGCAGAAAAAAAATTTAGAGTACCTTTCTAAAATCCAAGTTAAGTAAAACTGCCATATTCCCTTGATTTGGTTGTAAAGCAAATCTAAGGGAGAAAAAAGATCAGAAATTAGATTGACCTGATATATTCTTAATGAAGTTGTGCTGAATCCTTATAGCCATCATTCTCCTTTTTAAATACTCAAGAACCACCCATTAAATAACCCCGTTTGAAATTTACTGGGAACCAATATCAGGTTTACTTCCCTATATTTTCCATAATCAACTCTGTTGTAGCTTGGATTATTGCTACTAATTCTCCACTGTCCTGTATTAAAATAATGTACCTAAGTCTTTTTCTGTGTGATGTTTCAGGATTCCCACAGGAGCTGGAAGCTTCTATTTTCCCCCAGCACTGACGTTGGCGTGGCCATGTGGTTGCTTTGGCCAATTGGAGGAAGGCAGCAGAAGAGACTGGGGGAGATGCAGGCATGTAAAACATACAAGATGCATTATGCATCCACTCAGTCCTCAGGTGCTCCTGCCATTCACCATGAAAATCACCTGTCCCAGGGATTGCTGGTCCACAAAGAATGAGAGATATATTGCTGATCTGAACCAGACCCACAGCCTGACACAGAGCTGCCCCAGCTGACCTGCACGCCTGGGAGCGAGAAAAATAAATGTTTGTTGTTGTAAGCCACTGAGATTCTGAGGTTGCTTGCTGTGCAGCAAAAACTATGTTTTCCTTTTTGAAAACTAGTCCCTCCGCAGCCTTTCAACATTTCTAGTGTTTAACATGAATTCTTAAAGTTTACAAATAGTATATACGTACAATGGAATATTATCCATCCTTAAAAAGGAAAGAAATTCTTTTTGATAAGAGCCATCCTAACAGGTGTGAGGTGATATCTCCTTGTGGCTTTGATTTGCGTTTTCCTGATGATTAGTGATGTTGAGCATCTTTTTATGTGTGTGTTGGCTATCTGAACACACTGGGACTTTCTGAGGTGATGTAAATATTTTATATCTTGATTTATGGTGACCATTCCACAACTGTGTCCATTTGTCAAAACCCATTAAACTGTATACCTCAAAAGGGTGAATGTTACTATATGCAACTTGTACCTCAGTAAATCCTTAAAAAAGAATGTAATTCTGACACATGCTACAACATGGATGAACCTTGAAGGCATTATGCTAAGTGAAATAATCCAGCCACAAAAAGACAAATAAATGTATGATTCCACTCATGCAAGGTACCTGGAGTAGTCAAATACATAGAGACAGAAAGTAGAATGGTGGCTACCAGGGGCTTGAAGGAGGCGGAGAATGAAGAGTTGTTATTTAATGGGTGCAAGAGTTTCAGTTTGAGAAGGTGAAAAAATTCTGAAGATGGATGGTGACGATAGTTGCACAGCAATGTGAATGTACTTAATGCCTCTGTACATTAAGGTGATGAAAATGTTCTATATCTTGACTCATGGTGGCAGTTCCACAACTGTGTCCATTTGTCAAAACCCATTGAACTGTATACCTCAAAAGGGTGAATGTTTCTATATGTACCTCCATAAATTTGAATTTATTAAAAAAGGGAACGCAATTCCGACACATGCCACAACATGGATGAAACTTGTAGCCACTTAACCTTGAAGATACACTTAAAAATAGTTGAAATGGTAAATGTTATATTCTGTATTTTTTAACCACAATTTCAAAAAAATTACATAGTGGAGCCTCAGTTTGTGTCCCCAGAAAAGCAGATCTTGAGACAAGGACTTGGGTTTAGGTTGTTTGGGAAGTGAAGCCAGGGAGCTCAAGTGAGGAAACAGGGAAAGCGAGACCAAGAAAGCAAAATGCCCATACAGGGAAGCATAAGCAGCAGCCTTCTGTGGGTAACTGCTGCCTGATCCTGAGTACCAGGCGGACCGTGACTTAAGAGCATCTCCCTGGAGGATGGGAAGGTTGCAGCATCTATCCTATTCCCCATTGGTCTGAAATTTGCCTCTGTGGGCATTAACGCCCCTCTTGCTTTCTGGGTGGTGTCTGGGAGCAGTCAGATGATGCCTGGCGGTGACAGAGAAACCCATCGCACAGAGAAGAAGAGAGGGTTGGGTGCTTGAGTTGGGAGGCTGGCACATGCAGGAACTGCTCACTTCAGCTGCAAACTCAGGTGGGTCCCAGAGATATGGGACAAGGCATCGAAACATCTGCTAAGATGGTATGTCCATCTTAACTGCCTGGGAGGTAATTCATCAGGGCAACTAGGAGCTCTCTTAATTTCTTCTCACCTGTCTTGGGCTTTCGGCAAAAAGATATTGTTTATTCCATTTGATTCGATTTGGTTTTTCCATCTCCTTGATAAAAGTGGTGAAAAGCAGTAGAATTATGTCTTATTCCCATGATTTGTTCATATTATGTCATCCCCCCTCAAGCAGCGGGATCCTATTCTCCCCCAACTCACACTAGGAAGTTCAGATGCTTCATCTTTTTGTGGCTCTTCTTATTCCTCCTGATTTCACTACCCCACCACGGCCACTTGTTTCTCTAAGCAAGAGAGGTCATTTAGAAAGTCGAAGTTGCTAATTGCAGTCTGTTTTGACAGCAGTGGTCCAAGCCTGGTGTGTGTGTGCGCCAGAAAATACTAAATGTTCCTGAGAATCCTCAACTCATCATCATTAGATAGACTTGGCTTCATAGAATTTTTAAGTTTTGAACTTGGGTTCTCTGATCTGGTAGGTGAGAGGAAAGTCTTCACTTCGGAAGACTGTTCCGAGTTTGCTCACTCTTCCAGGGATGCATTTTGTGTGCAGGTCACTCACGGGGAAGGGGGTGGATCGAACAATCCAGAAGCCAAGAAACTTTCAATAGAATCAGCTGAGAGGGACTGGGTTGGGTTTTTAAAATTCAAGTGGAGCAATTCTTGTTCAGTCAGAACCAAAATCCTGTCTAACTTTATTTGCATCACACTCATTGGCACAAATAGCCTGGTGAGGAAAATAAAAGAGCCTGTGTAAAGGTCCGGGAATAAAAACAACAGACATAAGAGAAAAGGAAGAGTGAAAGGAGACAGCACAGGGGAAAACGGGCAAGAAGGGAGAAATGCAGGAGGAAAGGCAGAAAGGGAGAGGGTGCCCTCAGAGAATACTTGCATTGCAAGTTGCCTTAAAGAACAGCTAATTTAACCATTATTTTAATGGTGAGATCATGAAGACACAGTGTCACCCAAATAGTTAATGGCAAAGCCTGTAGCCATGGTCTTCCAATGCTCGTTCAGTTTTCTTTTCTTCCATCCTTCCCTCCCCCTATGCAGGCTCATTCATTAATTTTTTTTAACGTTCATTCATTTTTTAATTGAGTTAACTCATTGTGAGAATAGAAGCAATCACCTCCTAGGAAAGTTCAAGGAAAGATCTGGAGGCATTTAGGAGACTAGGAAAAACCCAGGGAATTTTCAGTCAAGCATCTGACGTATTTGTCCATAGTGATTTACTCACCCGAAAACTGAACTTTGAGTTTTCTTCTGGTTGGAAGCTAGTCTCCCGGACACAGCTTATGTGTCCAGCACAGAAACCCCTTCAGGGCAGATTCCAAAGCTCCATCCAGTTGCTCTGGAAACTGGTTACTGTCCTTAGCCAGCTTGCTGTGATTCATCCCCAACCTGGACCCAGAGGTATGCTGGGATTTCCAGTAGGGAAAAGAGTGAAGCTGGCAGGGGCTTCCATTCTAATCTTCTAATCTTGCATTAAGGTTAAGGTCAACATCTCACACACACGGTCACGTAAAACACAACTTGTCCAAGGATTTTAGCCCCCTTCACCCTATACGCACCTCTTGTACCAGTAGTAATATGGCTGTAGGGGGGAAACAGTGCTATTCTAACTCCCAAAAAGTTTGGAGATCACTTCCCTGAAGTAAAGGTCTGTTTCCCAGAATTACTGTAATAGGAAGTTCTGAGGGTCTCTTCCCTGAAGTAAAGGTCTGTTTCCCAGAATTACTGTAGTAGGAAGTTCTGAGTGTCTCTGACACCCCATGACGGGTATTCAGAATCTGGTTATATCTAACGAACTGGTGGAACAGTGATGCCCAGACATCCTTCTGCACCAGTTGATATGCTTGGAGGCGATTGTTAGTCTGTGGAGAAGAAGTTGGAAGTAAAAGTTCAAGGAAGGAAATGTTAGAGGAGAGAAGACCTTGGGGCGCTGTTTGCATGAGGGGAAGCATGAAATCTGGGGCACAAGCGTTGTTGCTGAAGGGCCTGGGAGCCAGGACCAGCGTAGGTCTGGGTTGTAGATTTCCACCTGGGATGCAGTGTGGCTCTCGATGGACAGAGACGAGAGGGAACACAGACTGGAGTGTTGGCATCTGCAGTGCTCTGCTGTGCTTTGCCCAGGAAGCTGCAGCCTAAGCAAGGGGCAGTCGCTGGTCTCAGAGTGCAGGCCCAGCGGCAGCTGCAGTGGTGAGATACTGCCCTCAAGTGGCTGGAGGGCTGGGGCACTCAATGAGGAGGCAAAAGGCATCTTGGTCTGGGATGTACCTGAGAGCAGAATTAACTGGGGGACATTGAAAATCCTGCAGTTGTAAAGGTGGTAACTGTGAGCTAGCAAGCAGCCGCATAGCACAGGGAGATCAGCTCGGTGGTTTGTGACCGCCTAGACGGGTGGGATAGGGAGGGTGGGAGGGAGAGAGATTCAAGAGGGAAGATATATGGGGACATACGTATGTGTATAACTGATTCACTTTGTTATGAAGCAGAAACTAACACACCATTGTAAAGCAATTATACTCCAATAAAGATGTAAAAAAAAAAAAATTCCTGTGTTAAGGTTAGCATCATGTGCCCACGTGGTGGGCATCCTCTCAGTCCTCGTCCTGCACCAATGCTCCATCTCTCTCCAGCATCCCCGGATTCCTGCGTCCACATCAAGCAGACCCTTTCCCCGTAGCACTCCTGCTCCCTACAATTGTACTGGGTGGGCCCAAAAGTGCCTTCGGTTTTTTAAGTAAAACTAAAAGACACATTTTTCATTTTCACCAAGAACTTTCTTGAACAACGTCTTCACCCTTTTGTTCCACTACCTTCTGCCGTTTTTTCAGGCAGCTTCATAATTCCATCTTCCCAAAACTTCTTATCCTTTCGAGCAAAGACCTGTTCCGGCTGCCTTTTACAGTCTTCCAGGGAATTGAAATTTTTTCCATTAAGAGAATTTTGTAAAGACTGAAATAAATGGAAATCCAAAGGTGCAATGTCTGGTGAATACGGCAGATGAATCAGAACCTCCCAGCCAAGCTGTAACAGTTTTGCCTGGTCATCAAAGAAACACGTGGTCTTGCGTTATTCTGATGGAAGGTTATGCATTTTCTGTTGACTAATTCTGAATGCTTTTTGTCGAGTGCCACTTTCAGTTGGTCTCATTGGGAGCAGTACTTGGAATTAATCATTTGGTTTTCCAGAAGGAGCTCATAACAGAGGATTCCCTTCCAATCTCACCATATACACAACATAACCTTCTTTGGATGAAGACCAGCCTGTGGTGTGGTTGGTGGTGGTTCATTTCGCTTGCCCAATGATCTCTTCCATTCCACTTTATTGTACAGTGTCCACTTTTCATCGCCCGTCACAATTTGTTTTCAAAACGGAACGTTTTCATTACGTTTCAGTAGAGAATCGCATTCGGAAATATGGTCAAGAAGGTTTTCACTTAACTTATGTGGAACCTAAACGTCAAAGCGATTAACATAACCAAGCTCGTGCAAATGATTTTCAACACTTGATTTGGATATTTTGAGTATGTAGGCTATCTCCCATGTGGTATCAACGTTGAACGTTCTCAATTATTGTTTCTATTTGATCGCTATCAACTTAAACTGGTCTACCCGACTGTGGAGCATCGTCCAGCGAGAAATCTCCAGCACAAAACTTCACAAACCACTTTTGACACGTTCAATCAGTCACAGCACCTTCTCCATACACTGCACAAATCTTTCTTTGTGTTTCAGTTGTGTTTTTACCTTTCTTGAAATAATAAAGCATAATATGCCGAAAATGTTGCTTTTTTTCTTCCATCTTCAATATGAAAATGGCTACACAAAAATTCACCAATTTTGATGTCTTTTTTTAAATGCACGCTGAGATGACAGCTGTCACATACAATCTAACAAAATTGTTTGGAATGAAGTTAAAGACAACTAAGTGCTACTAGAGCCATCTTATGGCAAAAACTGAATGAAACTTTTGGCCCACTCAATACAAGTTGTACACCACTCATGGTTGTGCAAGCGTATATTGTACAACCGTGGGGAAAAATTCACCTCATAGATGTCATAGATTTGTATCATTATTGTGAACATTTTGAGACCAATTGCTGTGAAGTGACTTGATGTTCAGGAGCTTTTTTCTAATTTGCACCAAGTTACCATGTTGGCTGGTAGAGGGCTTCCCAGAGTTCCTTTTGGGCAGGCCTCTGTTCCAGGACTAGTAGCCAAGGAGATAACCAGATGGATGGCCTCAGAAGAGACCCATCACCAAGACTGAAGCTAAAATGAAAAAATATAGACTTCCTGACATTATCATTTAGGAGGATGGGTTGGGGAAAGTGTGGAGAAAAAAAATTAGTGGATTCTTAGCGATTGAACTTCAAATTATGAGATGGTCTATAAAGACAAACTTATCCCATACAGATAATAGTTCTGGACTAATAGCTCTAAGAGCAGAAATTTTATTCTATTCATTTCTGTTTGTGAGGTTTCTGGCTTGTTGGCCATAGGCTGCGCTCAGTTCTTGACAGTTGGGCCTCTCTAGTAGTGGATAACATGGCAGCTTGTTTCAATAGAAAAAGCAAGAGGGGAGAACCAGAAAAAGTTTTTGCAAACAAGATGGAAGTACCAGTTTTTTTAAAAAAATCTAATCCCAACGGTGATATTGTCTCAATTTTGCCATATTCTATTCATTAGAATACGAAAGACTTTAGGAAATTCAAAAATATGTGGAAAAACAATATACTCCTAAATAAACAATTGGTAAAGAAAAAATCAAAAGGGAAATCAGAAAATACTTTGGAGACGAATTAAAACAAAGATACAACCTACCAAAACTTAGGGGATGCAGCTAAAAGCAGTGCTTAGAGGGAAATTTATAGCTGTAAATGCCTATGTTAAGAAGAAAGATCTCAAATCAATAATCTAAAGATACTGGGAAAAACCTGAAGCCAGCAGAAGGCAGGAAATAATAAAAATTAGAGTAGAAATTAGTGAAGTAGGAAATAGAAAAACAACAGACAAAAAACCATGAAACCAAAAGTAGATTCTTTGAAAAAAATCCATAACATTAATAAATCTTTAGCTAGACTGACCAAGAAAAAAGACAGAAAATTCAAATTATAAGTGAAAGAGGGGACATTATTACCAAACTTACAAAGATAATATAGATTATATAGGAAATGTATGCAAAATGGATAGTCATATGCAAAAAAAATATTAGATAAACTGGATGAAATGGACAAATTCCTAGAAAGACACAAACTAACTCAAGAAGAAATAGACCATCTGAATAGACAAGAGACTGAATTAGTAATAATAAATATTTTTTAAACTGCCCACAAAGAAAAACAGGATCAGATGTCTTCTCTGGTGAATTTTACCAAACATTTAAAGAAGAATTCTTTCCAATTCTTCACAAACTGGTGAATTTTACCAAACATTTAAAGAAGAATTCATTCCAATTCTTCACAAACTCTTCAGCAGAAGAGGACAGAACAGCAGAAGAGGACAGAACACTTCTCAACTCATCCTATGAGGCTAGTATAACCCTGTCTTATCAAAACAAGGCAAACACATAACAAGAAAAATATAGATCAATAGCTCTTATGAATATGCATATAAAAACCATCAATAAAATGCTAACAAACCAAATCTGGTAATATATAAAAAGAATTATAAACTGTGACCAACTATGATTTATCCCAGGAACGCAAGGATGGCTCAACACTAGAAAATCAATCAACGTAATTCTCATTAATGGAATGAAGAGGGGGAAATCACATGATCATCTCAATCGATGCAGAAAAAACAGCTGACAAAATCCAGTGCTTTTTTGTTCAACAAACTAAGAATAGAAAAGAACTTCCTTGACTCCATAAAGGGCATCTATGAAAAACCCACAGCTGATATCATACTTAATAGTGAAAGACTGGATACTTTCCCTCTAAGATTAGTAACAAAGCAAGATGCCCACTTTCACCACATTTTTTCCATATTGTTCTGGAGGGTCTAGCTAGGGTAATTAGGCAAGAAACTCCCCTCTTTAATCTCATGGAGTCATAAGTTCACCACTAGCTACAGGAAGGCTGGGAAAGTATCTGGGAAGAGGTATAGGATTACCATATCTGTCCAATCATGAGTTATCCCCGGGAGTGAAGGAGGGATCTACCTTACTGAGTTTACCATGCAATTGAGTAAATCAGGGTTCACTCAGCAGGAAATAGGTGAGTGGAATAGTTATTGTGTAGGCAACCAACCAAGTTCACCAGGCTATGCTCTCCCTGGGAAAGTGTAGATAGCATATGACCCCACATGACTCAATGCAGACTTTCCTCTCTTGTGGTTGTAGGCCCTCTCCTCTGTTTCTCTGCTTCAATAGGACAAGACAAGACAAATGGCACAACCCCAAGTGGCCCCACCGCTGACCACTGCCAATTTCCAAAAAGGGAAGACACTCTGAACTGGACTACAGTCATCCCTCAGCTGATGGGCAACCTCCTCCCGCACATCCATTCCTCCTGTCCTTTAGCACATTCTGCATGCAGCTGTCAAAAAGATCTTTGATAACATAACCATAGGAGGGTAATAATTTAACCCTACAACCTACTCAAAACCCTACAATGGTTGACCTTTGTTTTAGGATAAAGAGCAAAATCCTTGACATAGACAACAAGGCCCTGCATGGTTGACTTCTGCCTACTTCTCCAGCCCCATTACACACTTCCTTGGAGATGGCTTCTCCCAAGAGTAGGTCAGGTCCTTTGATTATATATTTCTAGAACCCAGTGAACTTTTTCTTTATCTCACTTATCGCAGTGTGCAATTTTAGTGTTATTTTCATGATTGTTTGATTACTGTCTAATTCCCCTACTAGAGTATAAGCATCATAAGGACAGGGACTCTCTGTTTTGACTCCCATGTGTAGCAGAGATTGCTAATGATCTCCCAATATCTGGGCTCCACTTTTCTATTAGAAAAAGAATCCTAGATTTATTGAAGGCAGCAATGCACCCAGCTATATGTTCCAGCTTCCCTACATGTTCCAACTTTCTTTCAGGTCCCAGCTTCCCTTGCAGCTAGATGTGACCATGTGACTAAGCTCGGCCAATTAGATTTAAGCAGAGCATGGTGTGGTAATTCAGGGAAGTCTCCTAAAAATGGAGAATATGAGTCTCTCTCTATTCCTCCTTTCAGCTTGCTTGGATTTGGACATTAGAGCTGGAGCTGCAGCAGCTATCTTAGACCCTGAGTTGTCATGCCAAGGATGATAGGACAGCAAACTAGAAGCAGCCTGGGTTCCTGATGACTCTGGAGCTACCATACAGGTCCTGGAATGCTTACCTCTGGACTACTTTTTATGTGTGAGAGAAATTAACTTCTGTGTATTTAAGCCACTATTTTTTTTTCTTTCTGTCACTTTCAGCCAAGCTTGATCATAACACAATATTGAATCATCTGCCTTGCACATAATAGAATCTCAATCAACTCCTGTGGAAGGAAGGAAGGAAGGAAGGAAGGAAGGGAGGGAGGGAGGGAGGGAGGGAGGAGGGGAGGGGGAAGGAGGCACTGGTTCAAATAATAGGTGCCATGTATGATAAATGTATAAGCAAAAGCCTGTGAGAGTCCAGAAGACAGAAAAAAATTGATCCCAGTTACGGTGATCAAGAAAACTCCTCAGTTTAGATCTAGTAACTTGCTTCCAGTACTCACTATATATACCTCTTTGGTGGCACTGCCACAGTGTGTTGTTGTTGTTTTATTATATAAGTAATGCATGCTCATTGTAAAAAGTATGTTTTCTGAACATATGGAAGAGTATAAAGTGGAAAGTAAAATTCTCTCTCCTTGCCTATTTCCCCAAAGCCAAACCTCCAGAAATAACCAGTTATCATCTATGCTTCCAGAAATGTTCTCTGCATATATAAGCATATATGTCTTATATCGCTCTATATGTATAAAGAACTCTTGTTACTCAGATGGGAGTGGGTATTAGGCTGGCCTACTCCTGGCTTTTTTCCTTCATCATGGGTGTTTGGCCACCTCCAGTCTGCTTACAGTGGTCTGTTTGGATGTTTATCATATACTGGACAGCAAGGCTCAACAGAAATGAGTTCTGTGCTTGCTCACCTTTGAAGTTCCGGAACTTAAAACAGGTGCTTAATAAAAGTGCTGCTGGGGCTTCCCTGGTGGCGCAGCGGTTGAGAGTCCGCCTGCCGATGCAGGGGACACGGGTTCGTGCCCCGGTCCGGGAAGATCCCACACGCCGCGGAGCGGCTGGGCCTGTGAGCCATGGCCGCTGAGCCTGCGCGTCCGGAGCCTGTGCTCCGCAACGGGAGAGGCCACAGCAGTGAGAGGCCCGCGTACCGCCAAAAAAAAAAAAAGTGCTGCTGAATGAACACTTGAATACTTGAATGGGCCTTGAAGTTGGCACAGGGCAGGTGGCAGAGGTGGAATTTTCCTCAGTTTGTTTCCTGACAAACTGTTCTTTTATTTTTTTTACTTTTTATTTTATATTGGAGTACAGTTGATTAACATGTGTTAGTTTCAGATGTGCAGCAAAGTGATTCAGTTATACATATACATGTATCTTACTCTTTTTCAAATTCTTTTCCCATTTAGGTTATTACAGAATATTGAGCAGAGTTCCCTATTCTATAAAACTGTTCTTTTAAAGACAGCCTTTTGGTCACTGGACACACATCATTCTTATGTCCCTGAGTCTTCTCAGGACTTTTCAATGAACCACAGCAATGATGCTTCAGAATGGGGAGCAAAACTCAGCTGGAGCGCTCAGCACTGCCCAAGAGCCAGAAGGAAAAAAATAAAATTAAAAGAGCCAGTCTCTTAAATTAAACTGAGTGCTGGCTCCCTGCATCCCCAAAGCCATCCCTTGGGGTCTCATTAAAATGCAGCTCCAAAGAAGGAGGAAGGGGGAAGCCCCTTCCAGGCCAGCTGAGGAAAACAAACCAGATTTTTTTTTTTAACCATGAAAAGGCACTAAAAAGAGATTCATGGCCAGTCTCCAACCTTTGAGCTGTGGGCACTTCCACTGAGAAAATTTGTGTCTGGAAACAAAACTGAGACGCAATAAAAGGGAAAATAGAACTACTTCTAGTATTCTTTCCCAGAATCCTGTATCATTAATAGGTTTTTCCCACTTTCAGTTTTCATTTATTAATTAAAGCCCAGCTTTAACACACCTGATAGGAATCAGTTTTGCTTCATGAAATTCAAATGGGTTTGAATAGAAATCCATTACTACCACGTAGCGGATCCAGGGGGTCCTGGCTTTTTGGGGATTAAAGCTGTTTTTTAACTCGCTGTTTCTGTGGCAATTGTTAATATAAAGTTTCCAGAAGGCTCATCCCAGAAAAGTGATTGCTAATAACTCCAAGCAAATGGAACCATTCATGGGCCATGGGGGAATTAAAGCTAATTCCCCAAACACAAGCCTTGTTCTGCCTGCTCTGCTCTGATTAGAGCAACAGTTCAACTGATTAGAGCAAAATTGTCCTTGCCAGGAAAGCTGGACCGAGAAGTGAACCACAGCGAGTTTTCCCATAGAATACTGGTTCCCTGTATCCAGTGGATCCAGGAGGCAAGGAAAGGGTGACCCTCATCCCCGCTCAGAGTCACTACGTGCTGGACTTACAGAAGCAGGGCAACTCAGAGTGACTGATCTTTTTTTCTAAACTTTCTGATTAAATGGGGATGAAAGGGCTTATCTTAATCAACCCTTCTTCCTTTCTCTGTGCCTAAGAACACATATTTTCCCACTGGCTGGGGTTGTCAGTATAGTAGGTACATTAGGAGAACAGCATGAGGTGGTATTGCCCCCTGCAGTGAAAATTGCACTGGACAAGGGTCAGGAGACCTGGACTGCCATCCCAGCCTTGTTTACCAGCTGTGTGACCTTGAGAAAGCCACGATGCACATTTGCTATTGGGTGATCCAAGTGGCCCAACGAGGATCTCTGAATGTGAATTTCTAGACCAGAGGTTGGCAACGTATGGCCCACAGACCAAATCCAGCCCACCACCTGTTTTTGTAAATAAGTTTTGTTGGAACACAGTCATGCCCATCGATTGCATATTATTTCATGTCGCAATGGCAGAGTTGAGTAGGTGCTACAGAGACTGTGTGGCCCATGGTCGCTAGTTAGCCAGAAATATTTACTATTTGGCCTTTTATAGACAAAAGTTCCTGCTCCCTGTTCTAGACTCATGTCCTGACTCCTTTTGACCTTGGAATTCCAGTCCCCACATATAATTTCCTTATCAGAAAGTCTCAGATGGCCCAGAGAATAACTAAACAAGTGCTTTTGAAATAGGACGCCACCTAAGAGCACCATCTCACCACGTCCTTCCACAGGAAACCCACACTCCCTCAGCCTCGCAGAGCAGAGGGTGGGCACCTGCCTGCTGAACGGTCCTCATTTACTTCTTTTTAAAATTTTTTATTTTTAAAATTTTTACCTTAGTATAGGTGATTTACAATGTTGTTAATTTCTGCTGTACAGTAAAGTGATTCAGTTATATCTATATATACATTCTTTTTTAATATTCTTTTACATTATGGTTTATCACAGGATATTGAATATAGTTCTCTGTGCTACACAATAGGACCTTGTTGTTTATCCTTTCTCTATATAATAGTTTACATCTGCTAACCCCAATCTCCCACTCCATCCCTCCCCCAACCCCCTCCCTGTTGGCAACCACAAGTCTGTTCTCGATGTCCGTGAGTCTGTTTCTGTTTTGTAGATAGGTTCATTTGTGTCATTTTTTAGATTCCACATATAAGTGATATCATATGGTATTGTCTTTCTCTTTCTGACTTACTTCCCTTAATACGATAATCTCTAGTTGTATCCATGTTGCTGCAAATGGCAGTATTTCGTTCTTTTTTATGGCTGAGTAGTATTCCATAGTACAATATATATGTACCACATCTTCTTTATCCATTCATCTGTTGATAGACATTTAGGTTATTTCCATGTCTTGGATATTGTGAATAGTGCTGCTATGAACATAGGGATGCATGTATCTTTTTGAATTATAGTTTTGTCTGGATATATGCCCAGGAGTGGGATTGCTGGATCATATGGTAACTCTATTTTTAGTTTTCTGAGGAACCTCCATATTGTTTTCCATAGTGGCTGCACCAACTTAACATTCCCACCAACAGTGTAGGAGATTCCCTTTTCTCCACACCCTCTCCAGCATTTATTGTTTGTAGAATTTTTGATGATGGCCATTCTGACCGGTGTGAGGTGATACCTCACCGTAGTTTTGATTTGCATTTTTCTAATAATTAACAATGTTGAGCATCTTTTCATGTGCCTATTGACCATCTGTATGTCTTCTTTGGAGAAATGTCTATTTAGGTCTTCTGACTATTTTTCGATGGGGATGTTGGGATTTTTGTTGTTGTTGCGTTGAATGAGTTGTTTGTATATTTTGGAAATTAAGCCCTTGTCAGTTGCTTCATTTACAAATATTTTCTCCCATTCCATAGATTGTCTTTTTGTTTTGTTTATGGTTTCTTTAGCTGTGCAAAAGCTTGTAAGTTTGATTAGGTCCTATTTGTTTATTTTTGCTTTTATGTCTGTTGCCTTGGGAGACTGACCTAAGAAAAGATTGCTACAATCTCGTTTATTCTTAATGCTCTTGCAGAGCAGGTGTGCGAGCAGCACAGGGTGGCCCCAGCCAGCACGACAGTGGTCTTCTCTGCTGCCCTGCATTTTTTTCCTGTTTTATTTCTCTGGATTTGAAGAAATCAACCAACGTGATAAAGTGGCTGAAGGGGAGCAGGTGTGCAAGGGTCCCTCTTGCGTTTACGGGAATAAGACACTTTTTCTATGGGACCTAAACAACGGGAAAAGCTTTCTTCACTAGTTCACGGTGTGAGTGAAAAAAATGTTGCCTGCCATATCAGTAAACAATGGATGTTGCAGTCATCAGGCCACTACAACCAGCCCTGAGGGAACTCAGGTTGGAGACAAAAAATGGAGACAAACAATGGAGACAAACAGGCTGCCCGTTACCAAGCCCTCAGCCACTGCAGTCATGCCAACTGTGCACGCTGAGGGGATTCAGGATGGAGAAAAGCAGGACACAGCCCCCAGATAGCTGAGGTACATATCAAAGGAATGATTTCAGTGAGCCCAGACTCTTGCATCTTCACATACATAGAAAAGTGCTAAATTCCTTAACTTGAGCTATTTGGTTTTCTTCAGTTAACAGTAACCTTTTGATGTCTGACTGCCTAGTCTTTGTTGCAAAAACTCCTAAATATCCTGGCTCCTCCCTTCCCTCTTTGGAGCAGTCCTTCCGAGCTATCTGAGAGGCTGCGTCCCGTGGGCTTAAGTTCTCAGTTTTGTCCATCAAATAAAACATAATTCCCAACTCTTAGGTTGTGCTTTTTTTTTTTTTCAGTTGACAATGGCATGTTAGTCAGAGCTGGGAGAGGCCATGGGGCATTTCCAAGTTCAATCCTTTCATTTTATACATGAGGAGCCCAGGGAAGCAGAGAGTTTGGCCAGGGTCAAGGTTAAGGACAGAGCCAGATTAGAGTCCCCATCTCTCAGAGTCCAGGCCAGTGCTCTGTACTCTCACTTGCTTAGTCAACAGCCATTTATGAAGTGTCTGCTGTGGACCAGGAAGTGTGGTGGCAGCTTGTTGTAAGTCATGACAAGACAGATATCAAGGGCCTTTCAGTTCACAGCCAGCTCTCCAATGAATAATATATCTATAATAATACATAGTATTAAAAATTGGGCTAAGTGCTGTGATGGGAGTGAACAAGGTACAATGGTAGAGAATAACAGGAAAAACCTACTGGCCATATATCATTGATTCTAGACACGCTTTTTTATTTAACATTTTAATGTTTCTGAAATCAAGATGCACCTTATCATAGATGAGACCTTAGATGATAACGAGTGGCATTTTTACTTTCTGAGTGGTACATGGAAAAATGGTATGTCTTACAGTTGGTGGTATCTTATGACCAATGATACAGAGTGGGTAAGGCAGTCTGGGAAGACCTTTGTTCATTTCAGCCAAGTACTGAGGCTGGGAAGGAGTCCACAGTGCCCAGAACAGGAGAAAAATCATTCCTGACGATGGGATTAGCATGTGCAAAATCCCAAAAGCTAGGTGCCCTTGAGAAACGGAGTGAAGGGCAATGCGGCAGGAGAGAGGAGGCGTCCCGGGAGTGTGTGGAACTGTGTGCCAGGTCAATTAGAGGTGTGAAAGCTGTGATCTAGAGTTTGGATTTAAACAGGAGAGTGACACAAACAGCTTTGTATTTCTAACAGATCACCTTCCCAGAAGGGAAATATAAAGTCCAGGTTGTTTACGGGGCAAGATTAGAATCAGGAAGCCCAGGTAGGGGGCAGTGCAGGCAAGGGAAGGCCATGGCCTCCATCAGGGCAGGCAACGGAGATGGAGAAGAAGGGACTGATTTGCCAGATGCTTAGAAGGTACCCCAGGCAGGACCCCGTCAACATCTGACCACAGGCCATGGAGATGATTACAGTGTCGGGGAGGGGAGCCGGGAAATAAAGGACACAAGCCTTCTAATAAGTTTGCCCCAGGAGGTGGGTGTGGCTTTCCTGGTTTTCTGTAGTTGCCGCCTCTGAGGATACTCTGCATTCTCCTTAAGTCTTTTTGTTGTGATGTGATTTCTTCTGCGTTATGATTCCTACTCATCTTGTGTGAAACGTATGGGATTTAACCTATGTTAAGGCATGTTAAGTGGTCCAAAATGGAGTCATGGTGATCAAGGTGAACTTCCATAGTAGTTGTTTTGAAATGTCCACAGTAGGACCGTGAGTGTCTTGGATGGATAAACTAAGAGCGTTAGATAAGAAATTTGATGGTTCACGTTATGTCACAGGAACAGAAGGAGCAACTGATTGAGCCAAGACCCCCTCCCCTGGGGTAACTTTTGCTCCTTAAAAAGAGACCACGGGGCTTCCCTGGCGCAGTGGTTGGGAGTCTGCCTGCCAATGCAGGGGACGCGGGTTCGCGCCCTGGTCTGGGAAGATCCCACATGCCGCGGAGCAACTGGGCCCGTGAGTCACAATTACTGAGCCTGCGCGTCTGGAGCTTGTGCTCCGCAACAATAGAGGCCGCGACAGTGAGAGGCCTGCGCACCGCGATGAAGAGTGGCCCCCGCTCACCACAACTAGAGAAAGCCCTCGCACAGAAACGAAGACCCAACACAGCCATAAATAAATAAATAAATAATATCACCCCTGATTTAAAAAAAAAAGAGACCACGGAGCCAACTAACTTGAAGGCTCTTTGCTGGAGGACCCGACCCCATGCTGCTGAGAGCTGTCAGAGCCCTGCTGGAGGCATAAGGCGACTTTCCACTCATGCTGGTCATGAGACCCCCTTGCCGGACCGGAGATTACTGCTCAGGCTGAGATACCTCCCTCCCGGACTTCTCCTTGAGGTGGTCCATTACTCCCTTTCCTCTACTTTGACTAAACTGTGTTGTGTGTAATACACCGAGTGACTCAAGAATTGAATATTGGCTACTGTTTCGTGTATCTCCAATCCCGTGATTCTTACCTGCCCTTCTTGCTGGGCCCAGTGACAGACACTTTTCCAAGCTTTGCACCAGGGAGCCTTCTTTGGGGGAAAGGAGAGGGATCCCCAAGGTGAAGAGGTGAGGTTGCCTCTTTCCACTTCTCAGCGTGTCTTCCTCAGTCCATCTTTCCTTCGGCTCATATCTGCCTGATTAACCACTAGACACAAATACTGCGGGGAAGGTAGAATTGTACCTAACGTGATTTACCTCAGCCTCTTCGCATCTTTGTCTTTCACTCCAAAATGGTCTTGGCCCAGACCGGTCTGGGGCAAATCCCTAGGAGTCCACTGAAAACCAGGCCCGCTCCTGTCCTGAGGCCCCACGGAGGCCTGGGCAATTCCCAGGAAATGGTAAGGCAAGGACGTATCTCTGCTCAGGCCCCAAGCCCCAGAAGAGTCCACGGTTGGGGCCAGTGTGTAGGAAGCCGGGGCTCTGCTCCCGCTGCCCCAGCCCCTGTTATCCATTTTCCTAAGCCTACAGGCCCCAGCAGTTGTGAAGCCACCAGGAAACCTCGCAGAGCACATACCAGCCTCCCTGACCCGGAAATGGCTCCTCTGCCTGCTGCTTTCCCAGGGATTTCAGGGCCCCGTGGGTGCAGCTGAGTTTACTTCGGATAATGGCAGGGAACCGCGTGAATGTTCCCGGCGTCTGGCGTTCCTTCTGCTCGCCCACTCCTGCCGGCCTCCTTCAACCTCCACCAGTACCAGGAGGCATCCCCAAAGCCCTGTGGGCCCCGCCGGGCTGGCAGGGCACCATCTCCTCCTGCCTGCTCATTCCACAGAATCATCTGGCTTTGCCTCCCCATCATCTGGCACTTGTGAGACCAGTGCCAGTGACGGGCTGATGCCTCGGGGGTGGAGCCCTGTGTGCTGTCTCTGAAAATATCTGCTCCTGTGTGTTTTGAATTCCTCCAGCGCTTGTCATTCTCCCTGTTCATTTAGCATTTAGCTTATGATGCCTGGAGTTTTAGGTTCATCTAATGGCGCTATATGATCTCTCTCCAACTGGCTAGTAAGCTCCTGGGGAAGAAAGCCTGTGTCACCTGGGCTGCACCCAGTGCTGTGGGGAGAGCAGGACTTCTCAATATATTGGCTGACCAAAGGCTTGATTGGGCCTCCAAATTCCCAGAAGCACAAACTGTCCCCATAATTCATATCTTGGAATTGTTGTGGCTCAGGTAGCCTTGGCCTCAAGACATCCAAGTTGAAGAGAGAAACCAGGAGTAAGTGGACTCGAGATCAGATGAGGTCCCAGGAATGCCAACAACCCAAACTGGAGGATTGTGGTGAAATGGAAGTCACCCTGGATAGTATCGACATCCGAGGGGGCAGGGCCCTCCATGAAGAACGACAAATGGCCTTCATCTTGATGGCCAGTGCTAATTCTTGAGTGGTTTCCTGGAATACTGCCTAGAAACAATCTTGAAGCTGTCCCACGACAGTGGGAAAGATTGCTGGGCTCGCCGGCACTGCCCACATGGGCCCAGGGGAGTGGGGAGAGAACATGCATTAGCCATTCTTCTCTGGACAGTGCTGGGAGTTGGGTGAATGGCAGAATTCATGGTTCCAGGAGATCCTTCTGTGAGGAGCAGAATCATGTCCAGAAGTGAAGATGAGGAAGGATGTTCTGTCCTTCATGCGAGAGTGAGAGGGCCTAGAAAAGGCAGCTGGTCATACAGTAGATAGCTCAGGACAGCTCACCTTTGGACACCTGGAGCACATATCAGGAAACAGATACAGAGGTGGGCACAATCATGGAGATGAGGCAAAAAAAATGACGCACCCAGGGGAAGGTTTGGGCTCCCTGAACTCACCTTACCTACCCCAGACACTAAGCTCTTGGCAACTAGACCCATTCCAGACCCCGCTCATTAGTGGAGCTGAGTGTTTTAATATAATGGCAGCCAGTTCAGGTTTGCATGTGAGGCTGGGCCTCAGTTGGGAGCAGTGCTGCCAGGGGTAGAAATGAACAAACTTTGAGATCATGTTCGCATCTTTAACCAGATAAGTACAATGGCCTCCCAGCCTGCAGGTTTATTCCACTCCAATTGTTCATTACTAACGCTGCCAGAATGTTCTGTCTGCAACACACATCTTTTCCTGGTAGCCCCTTGTTAAGATTCTTCAATGAATCTTCTCCATCTACAGAATAAAATCTAAGTTCCCTAGTGTGACATGGGCCCTCGATTAGACACCTTCTGCTTAACTCTCTGGCCTGATAAGAGTGTCCTTGTTTACCTGGAGGCCTTGGGCCATGCTGGATAGCCTTGGTTAACAATGTGATTTATGGTTGAGGGTTCTTAGGTCACACAGGAGCCACTCGACCTCTGGAGGGTCTGGAGACTGAAGTCAGCCATGCAGGTGGTCAGCTAGGTCTATGTGACCAAACGCCAACAAAATCTTTGAACACCAGAGCTCAAGTTATCTTCATTGGTTGGCAAAATGCCATGCATATTGCCACATACTGTTGCTGGGAGATATTGGTGTTGCCTGCATGACTCCACTGAGGAATCAGGAGGGAACACTGGAAGCTGTGCTTGGTGTCTCCTGGACCCTGCTCTGTGTGCCTCTCCCCTTGACTAATTTTAATCCATGCTCTTCTGCTATGATAAATGTAACTGTTAGTGTAATGGCTTTGCTGAGTTCTGCAAGTCCTTCCAGCAAATTATTGAAACTGAAGGTGATCTTGGGGCTCTCCAAACCTGCAGCTGGTATCAGATCAGATGATGGAATCGGGGACTCTTGAATATACAGTTTTGCACTCTAATAAACACTGTAGCAAGGAGCATCCTTCTTCATATATATTTGGACAGTGGTATGTTTCTTTAGGATAAATTCCTAGAAGTTAGTTGTCAAGTCAATGTTTTTGAACATTTCCAATTATAGCAGATTACGCTACACTGACCCCATGCCCCAAAATAGTCTACCCAATTGACACTTCATCTTGCAGGTTGAGAAAGTCTGTTTTCTCATATTGTCAATCGTTCCCCCCAGTCTCACAGGTTTAAAAAAAAAAAAGATAATCCACAAAACAGCCTATTGTTTTGATTTGTGGGTTTTTTATTATTAGTGAGGTTGAGTATCTTTTCATAACATGTGTTGATCATTTATATTTCTTTGGTGAATTGTTGATTCGTGTCCTTTTCCTGTTTTTCTACTGCATTTCCATTTTTATCTTACTTATAAGAAAAACACTATATATATCAGGAATCTTAACCTTTTGTCTTTGACCTGAAATGTTTAAAATCAGAAATCCTACTTCCCTTTGGGGAAGTGTTCTTTTCAAAAGGCAAAGGGGTGTTTCTGCATAGTTGAATAGTGACTAACACATTTCTCCAAAGATAAAACGGTATTTCTGTTAAGTCTTAAAGCTCAAACCTAGATTGCCTAATAGAGTTTAAACACACACACAAGAAAACTCAATCGTTCTGAGTTTAGGGATAAGTAATTCCATGCCAAATAGTAATTTAAAAACTGAATTGTTGGGCTTCCCTGGTGGCCAGTGCAGGGGACACGGGTTCGAGCCCTGGTCTGGGAGGAATCCCACATGCCACGGAACAACTAAGCCTATGTGCCACAACTACTGAGCCTGTGCTCTAGACCCTGTGAGCCACAACTACTGAAGCCCGCACACCTAGAGCCCGTGCTCCGCAGCAAGAGAAGCCACCGCAATGAGAAGCCCACGAACCGCAACGAAGAGTAGCCCCCGTTCGTCCCAGCTAAAGAAAGCCTGTGCGCATCAACGAAAACCCAACACAGCCAAACGTTAATTAATTAATTTAAAAATATATATATATAACTGAATTATTACAGCAAAAATGAGATCAAATCACAGAGCTCAATTTAAAGCTTTACTGTGGCTTCATTCAAATTCATCACCCCCAAATCACAGTAAGTTGTCTTTTATATAGCGTATACTGTTTGAGCCATGCTTTCCATTCAAAGAGTTAGATTTACGCTAGACCATCCCTTATGTCCCTTTAGGCCAGTACCACCCTTATGCCTGGACAAGAGGGACCCCAGCCTTGGGCCTGTGCTTTCAAGGACCCACATCACACACACAATCAAAATTATGTGCCTCAGTCATTCAACTTAGTCATTTAAAAGACTAAGGAGATTTATAGCTTTATACATTGTGGGGTGTTTTCTGATACCACTTCTAACACCAAATGTGTGGGGGTTTTTCCAGCACCAACAACCAATTCTCCAATTCTCCAAGAATAACCAGATGTCCAACAATTCAATTCAATTCTTTCACTAACTATCCTGAATAAGTGCAGACCTCAAAGTTAAGGGCTCAGCCCCACAAGACAGCCCCCATTTCAGATGCCACCGACAAGTCCCAGGGGCCTATACTTCTGGCTGATAGGCTACTATTTGGGGGGCTCCCACAACCCCCTTCTCAGGTTCAACAATTCTCTAGAGTGACTCACAGAACTCAGAAAAGCACTTTGGTTACTATTATAGGTTTACTATAAAGGATAAACGCAGGAACAGTTAAATGGAAGAGATGCACAGGGCAGGGTATAGGGGGAGGGTCTCAGAGATTACATGCCATCTCCCATCATGGGACACATCATCCTCCCAGCATCTTGAGGTGTTCACCAACCAGGAAGCTCCTTGAACCCTATTGTTTAATGGAGGTTTCATTACATAGGCATAATTGATTGAATCACTGGCCACAAACCAAACTCAAGCTCCAGCTCCTTTCCACTACCTAGAAGTCAGGGGATAAGCCTGAAAGTTTCCATTCTCTAATTATGGTGTGGTATTTTTGACCTGACGACCAGCCTCTATCCCAAAGTATCTAGCCCCTCCCCCCATCTCTGGCGCCATCTCATTAACATACAAAAGACCGTATATTTCAAGGCTTTCAGGGGCTCTGTGCCAGAAACTAGGAACAAAGACCAAATAGTTTTTTTTTATTATACCACATATGTATTATTCAGTTTCAGGGTTTATGAAGGTGTATTTGTCAAGGCAGAAACAAAACTTTTTTTTTTACATAAACTGTAGCGATTTTTTTGGATCTGTCTCCTAAAGCAAAAGAAATAAAAGCAGAAAATAAACAAATGGGACCTAATTAAACTTTAAAGCTTTTGCACAACGAAGGAAACCATCAACAAAAAAGAAAAGACAACCTGCTGAATGGGAAAAAATATTTGCAAATGATTTGACCAATAAGGGGTTAATATCCAAAATATATAAACAGCTCATACAACTCAATATCAAAAAAACAAACAACCCTATCAAAAAGTGGGCAGAAAATCTGAATAGACATTTTTCCAAAGACATACCGGTGGCCAACAGGCACATGAAAAGATGCTCAACATCGCTAATCATCAGAGAAGTGCAAATCAAAACCTCAATGAGATATCACTTCACACCTGTCACAGTGGCAATCATCAAAAAGATCACAAATAACAAATATTGGTGAGGACATGGAGAAAAGGCAACACTTGTGCACTGTTGGTGAGAATGTACATTGGTGCAGCCACTGTGGAAACAGTATGGAGATTCCTCCAAAAACTAAAAATAGAACTATTGTATAATCCAGCAATTCCACTCTGCTCCCAAAATCCATAGCAGCATTAGTACAATTGCCAAGATATGGAAGCAACCTAAGCACCCATCAACAGATGAATGGATAAAGAAGATGTGGTATATATATTCATACAATGGAATATTACTCAAATATAAAAAGAATGAAATTCTGCCATTTGTAACAATGCGGATGGACCTAGAAACTATTATGCTTAGTGAAATAAGTCAGGTAGAGAAAGACAAATACTCTATGTTACAACTTATATGTGGAATCTAAAAAATAAAACAAACAAATGTATGGAACACAACAGAAACAGACTCACAGATATAGAGAACAAACTAACAGTTACCAGTGGGGAGAGGGAAGGGGGAAGGGGCACGATAGCGGTAGAGAATTAAGAGATATAAACTGCTATGTATAAAATAGATAAGCAACAAGGATATATTGCACAGCACAGGGAAATATAGCCATTATTTTGTAATAACTTTAAATGTAATATAATCTATAAAAATATTGTAATATAATCTATAAAAATCTATAAAATATTGAATCACTATGTTGTACACCTGAGACTAATACTGTAAATCAACTATACTTCATAAATAAATAAACACACAACATGGCTTCTTTAACAATTTGTTAGCTGGATTTATAACTTTAAAATATTTATATATTTAGTCATGTGGGGCACCCTTTGCAACGTGTGCAACCCCACAAATGTTAGGAGCCAGGCTGCTTGAGGCTGGCCAGGTTAAGGGGAGATAGATTTTGTGCCTGTGGGTCTTTCCTACTGATTTCCAAAGATGGGACTTGAATCTCTAAATTAGAACACTTGGGAGCAGCAGAAAGTAGTGGCCAAGTAGCTTCAGAGTGAGACAGACTGATTTCTATCTTAGCTTTGTCATTTGCTTTGTATGACCTTGGGCAAATTATTTCACCTCTGAGTTTCAAGTTCCTCACCTGTAAAAGACGGATAATACCCACCTCACTGGGTTGTTATAAGAATTAAACAAGAAAGACCATGAAATGTTTAACACAGATCCAAGCACTTAATAAACATTCAATAAATGGCTTCTATGGTACTGTTGATATCACTGCTACCCACACCACTCTGAGAGCTTTTAGAATAGACACGTTAGTAAACGATGCCCACAGTTCCCCAACTAAATACAATCCTGGAAACCTCCCACTAAAAACCTGTTCAGAAAGGAGGATCCCTGGAGTTGATCCCCTACTCTCAGATCCTAGGGATGCTCCCTATCCATTTTGGGGTGTGCTTAAGACCCAAGTCACTGGAAACCGAAAAGTAGAGAATCCCATGTGGATCTAGAGGCCCCTCCACAGGTTCCCAGGAAGGGAGACTCCAGCTTGTTGGATGGAGACAGCAGGTTTCTGAGAGGGCTGAAGATTCCTCAGTTTGTCTTGAGTCTGACCGCACCAAGTGTACTCAGCTGTGCCCACTGGGCTGATCAGGAAGCCTTAAGGAGGAAAGGAAGGTCTCTGAACTAATTTGTGGACTTGAATTTTCACACCAAGAGTCCATCTGATTGCCATAAACAGCTCACACTACTTACCATTCTGGCCTTTAATTCAAGAATAGGGAAAAAGCACAGTTTTCTCACCATCTCCTATGGTCTGAATGTTTGTCTTCCCACAAAATTCATATGTTGAAATCTTAATGTCCAATGTGATAGCAGTAGGAGTTGGGGTCTTTGGGAGATGCTTAGGTCATGAGGGTAGAGACCTCATGAATGGGATTAGTGTCCTTATAAAAGAGACCCTGCAGAGCCCCCTAACGCCTTCCACCACGTGAGGATACAGTGAGAAGTCTAAATAACCTAATTAAAAATAGACAAAGGATCTGAATAGACATTTCTCCAAAGAAGATACACAAAATGCCAATAAGCACCTGAAATGATGTTCAACATTATTAGCATCAGGGAAATGCAAATTAAAACCATGAGATACCACTTCACACCTACTATGGTGGCTATAATCAGAAAGTCAGATGCTAACAAGTATTGGCAAGGATGTGGAGAAATTAGCACCTTCATATACTGGAGGGCCCTCACCATGATGTCAGACTTCCAGCCTCCAGAACTACGAGAAATAAATTTCTGTTTTTTATAAGCCACCCAGTCTGTGGTATTTTGTTATAGGACCCAAATGGACTAAGGCATCATTGAATGGGATGCAGAGATGAACACTATGTGATGATGATGATGATGATGATGATGATGATGATGATGATGATGGTGGTGGCAGGACTTGACGTGTGAAAAGCATCTGGACCTACCTAATGGAAAAAATTCAAACCATTATCATTGTCAATAATATTACAATAAACGAAGATAGAGCTTAATCTTGGGAATGCAAGAGGACCTGGAGCATTTTCTCCAAGAAAGCCTCCTGACTGTGCTCTTTCTTCCATCATTAATAAATGGGGATTATTTGTGTTTTCTTTTCTGCAGAGCAAGAAACAGTAGGTAACTGGTCTGTCAGCATTCGAGCTGTTTCAAGTTGTTCTCACTCCCATCGTCCTGTATGAGTGAACTTCTCTTTCACTGATATATGAGCCCATGTGATTTCTTTCCAGCTTAACTTCTGACATATTTAATGGAGGGGGAGAAACCTCCACCATGGAAGTAATTGGATTTTAGAGGAAAGATGACTCAGAGTCTTGTATAATTGATTAATGGGAAAATGCAATTATTCCACATTTCATTCAGCTGCACAATCTATTTGACACCAGCCAGTTTGGTCAGCTTGCAAGAGCAGAGCCTGGCTTCTAAAGAAAGTGAATGTGGAACAACAGCTGTGGGACTGGAATGGACCTTGGCCTTAGGCTTGACCAACTCTCTCTTTGTAGGTTAATGTGCCTATCCAGAATGCTGCACAGAGAAGATTCTGGGAGAAAAACATGACATCATTTCCCATGAAGGAAGATCATTTTATTATATATAAATGTTCAAAGCATAAAAAAGCTCAGGAAATATTATATAATGAGCATATCAGAAATTCTCAGCATCTGAAAACTTTCTCCTTTTAAGATTAGAAGTAGAAAAAAACAGAGATAGGAGAACCATCACCAATTTCTACAGTTTCTTAAAATGGTGTAGTGAGGGGAGTCCTGGATGGAGGCTGGTGGAGCTGAGTTATGTCACTTACTGTGTAGGATGTGGGCAAGTCATATCACCTCCTTAGGCTTCAGTTTCTTTTCTTGTAAAATAATGGTGTTAAACTAAATAATTTCTAAGGACTCCCACGACCATCAAAAGTTCTATGCAAAGTTACTCCTCTTGCAAATCCTCACCAGTTTCTTCCAATCTTATGAGAGCTTGGTTGATAATGATCACTTGAGAGAGTGCAGTGAGCCTTTATTCACTTTAATTAAAATCCTAGCCTGGGGCTTCCCTGGTGGCGCAGTGGTTGAGAGTCCGCCTGCCGATGCAGGGGACATGGGTACGTGCCCTGGTCCGGGAGGATCCCACATGCCGCGGAGCAGCTGGACCTGTGAGCCATGGCCGCTGAGCCTGCACGTCTGGAGCCTGTGCTCCACAACGGGAGAGGCCACAGCAGTGAGAGGCGCGCATACCACAAAAAAAAAAAAAAAAAAAAAAATCCTAGCCTGCCTGAAAACTATTTCTATCAAGCCAGGGACACAGAAGCCTATGTGAATTAACATAGATTGGCATTGCCAACTTTCTTCATCAAATCATATTTTCCATCTTGGAGATGGAAACTTCTTATTTCTGAGTTGTTTTTAATGCTTGACACAATTTTGGGTGGCCATGATGTGTGATTTATTCTTTTCCAGATCATTTAAGTTAAAAAGAGTTGGGTCAAAGGGTAGTTCTTCAGCACTCTGTCAGATGCCACCAACCAAGCCACCATATGGTCTTTTGCCCTGAGTGTGGCCTTTCAGGCAGAGACAGTCTGTTTAGAATTAACAGATTCTGAATGTCAAGTCTCAGTGTACCGACCCTTGTATTTTTCTGACTGCTTTCCTATTTTAATTAGAAACAATAATTTGTATCTTCAATCTACATCCCAGGAACCTTCCTCACTTGCAAGAGAACAGGCCTAACTCAAGAAGGTAATGGTGATGTTGACGATGATGACAGATGACATTTACTGAGGCACCAGGCACTATGCTAAATATGACTGTGGTATAGGAAGAAATATATGGGGCTTCCCTGGTGGTGCAGTCGTTGGGAATACGCCTGCCAGTGCAGGGGACACAGGTTTGAGCCCTGGTCTGGGAAGATCCCACATTCCACGGAGCAACAAGGCCTGTGCGCCACAACTACTGAGCCTGCTCAAGAGCCTGCGAGCCACAACTGCTGAGCCCGTGCACCACAAATACTGAAGCCTGCACACCAAGAGCCCGTGCTCCACAGCGGGAGAGGCCCCTGCAATGAGAGGCCCACACGCCGCAACAAAGAGTAGCCTCCGCTTGCCTCAACTAGAGAGGGCCCACGCCCAGGAACAAAGACCCAATGCAGCCAAAAATAAATAAATAAAATTTATTTTAAAAAAGAAAGAAAGAAATATATGTGGTCTATGTCCCCAGTTCCTGGCAAAGAGCTCCTAAAACAGTCGGAATTTCCTGAATGATAGTGAAACCGAGCAGGACCCTGAGGGGCTCCTGGGCATGGAAGCCTTTCCATGTCCCCCATTTCTTGTTTGTAGGGAACAGACTCCAGCCTCCATGACCTTTCCTGAGTTCCAAAGGGCAGATTCGAACAGTTACTCATCTGGGAAGGGAGGGGATGCAGAGACAAGGGAAGAGCAGTTAAGAGACAATAGTGAAGCTTTGGGGCAGGATCCTGGTTCCACCTCAAGGGATACACATAACAATATCTTTGAGCTCTGCTGCAGAACTAAAACCCCCACCAAATGGAAGATGTTAACCACTTGATGTTAACTTCTTTCTTCTTTCCAGAGAGGAGGGAGAAGTTCACAGTTCGATAACCTTGAGAACAACAGAAGCCAGATGATCCCTGGATTGGAGGAATGCAGGCCCTGCAGGCACCCTGATCCTTATTCAACAATCCTGACCATAACACTCCTCACAAACCACCCTCCCTCCCCCCGGGTTGGGACACAGCTTTGAGGACATTAGCCTGCTGTGGCCCCCTTTGCCTGGCAAAGCAATAAAGCTACTCTTTTCTACTTCACCCCCAACTCTGTCTCCAAGATTCAATTCAGTACTGGTGCATAGAGGCCAAATTTCCACTTCAGGACTAAACTCTTAAATCTGTGGTAGTTAGTGTCATAATTGAAGAATTATTGGGTACCCAGTTGGTGTCCGGAGAATTGGTTGTTAGTGTTGAGAAACACCCCAGAATGACACATATTATCCCATATTGAATCCTCACAACAGCCTTATGAGGTCAGTACTATTATTACGCTCATTGGACAGATGTGGACCCCGAAGCTCAAAGAGGTGTCCCTGAGTGACTGTCCAAGGTCACAACATAAGTGGTGTAGGCAGGATTCAAAACCCCACCGTCTGACTCCTAACTTTTTCGATACCTCAAAGAATGAAAGGAGAATGGGATGGTCCCCATACGTGTGAGCGCTCGGCGTAGCAGCAGCATAAGAAAAAAGACTCCGTGGTTGAGTTGGTCAGCCTGCACTTGTGCAACAAGGATTTATGAAAAATCTACCATGTGCTTAACCGTATGCAGCATCTTTAGCACCTGCAGGGACCCGACAGAGTCTCTGCACTCGGAGAGCTTGCATCTAATGAAGGAGCCACTAAATGGGTAGAAATATTACAAAGGAGGAACAGAACGTGATAAGTGCATGGAAGATTCAAAGTACAGGAGATTCAGGGCAGGTCAAGCATTTCGAGCTGGAGGGACCAACAGAAAATTGCAGGCTCTATAAACAACTTTTCTTATCTGAAAAACTGACACCACCCACCTCAGGGCTTCCGTTTTTGTTTTTATTTGTGTGTGTTTTAACACAAATGCCTGTAGAGAGTCAAATGCCCGTGACCTATGGTGAGTGAACCAGCCGCTTTATGCTTTCTTCTTTCCGGTGGAACCCAGCAAGTTCCACCCCACTGATGGGCAGGAGGCTCTTCCTCTGGGGAGCAGGGTCTGTTGCCACCATAGCATCTAGCCCAGATGACCTGAAGTTACAGCATCTCCTTTTCCTGGTGATAAAGGAGGCTCTCCACTGTTAGCCCTGCTCACCAAGACTGCCCTCTTAACGGTAGATCTTAGAGGGTGAGACCCTTGAGCCCAGGCACCATGTCAGTTTTATGCAGAGCTGTGAGGCTCTTTCCAGGGTCATCCTGGTTTAGAATGCTACCCTGCTGTCCTAGGGTGCTCTCCTACTAGTCAGACACACTCCTACTTTTAATTTTATGAAATGTGGTTGCTGGAAACTTAACAAAGGATACTCTGAAGCAGGAGTCAGGAATCTGGGACCTTGGACCCAGCTCTGGTACTAACCTGGATGATCTTGGACAAAAGACTTCCTATCCTGGAACCTCAGCTTTCTCATCTGTAAAATGTGACAGTCTAAGCTGAACACTACTGACCTTTTAGTTGGGACGATTCTTCTTGGGAAGAATTGCTCATTGTGGCAAGATGTTTAAGGTCCCTGAATTCCTGGGCTCTAACTGCCAGTTATAAGGCCGCACCCACAGTCATCATGAAAACCAAAACCACCTCCAAACATTTCCAGATGCCCCGTGGGGGGCGGGTAGGGGAGAGTGGGATAATACTACTCCAGTGACTTCAGTCACTGAACTAAGTGATGTCCAAACGGGCCTTCCAGCCATGATTCTAGTTGATAAATGTTAGGATAGAGGCTTGTCCCCAGGCTATTCCTCTGAAGTATATGAGGTGTGCTGTGTCAACAGGGCTTGCAAGAGCGTTATCAATAAAGACCTACTTGGTTATCAGGTGTGCTGGAGTATTCGATGTTTTAATGTTGATGTTTTGTTCCATCCAAATGCCTATAGTTGTACAGAGTGCTGAACTGAAGCCATCTAGGCCTTGGGAAGAGGTTACTCTTGACAGCCCAGCTCTTGATTCTGACCAGGCAGAACATCCAGTTACGACATAACGAGTTTGCTGCTTCTTCACCTTCTCTAGTAGGTTTGCTATTTCTAATTTGTACCTCTTCTCAGCTATCAAGAAAGTTCAGATACTAAGACTTTCTAGTTTATCACAACAAATCACACCAAATTAAGAAAAACCCAAAATGGCCCCAAATGTCTTTCCTGTGGCCAAGGAGGCCAGCATTTCCCGTATTCAAATCAGTCACTAGAGCTTTGGGCCTGACAGCTAGCCACCTCCTCGCAGGCGCTCTCTCTACACCGGCAGCTGGCAGAATTTGTGCTGCAAGTGGTACCACTTCGCTGTTCATTGAAGTGAAGTGACATACTGTGTTTAAGGGACGCGAATGCCTGCGTGTGTTTATGAAGCATGAATAAGTTATGACTTTCTGTCTAAGAATCTCCTTTGAAAGCAGCTGCTCTGTGCTCCCGGCCGGGCCCCGAGCTCTGAGATCTGTGGCGGTTCCGGACTGTGGCTTTGCTTCGTCAACACCTGTGACATGCAGCTCATTGTTTTGTCTTTTGAAATCTCTTCTTCTAGCAAGGGCTTCGGAAGGCAACCCGTAAAATGAAATGCTTGTCACATTTGTGTTATGACCCTCCCTCCTGAGCCACGAGCAGAGGACCCCGTGGCTGAAATTAACAAGCACTGATGGGGACCTCATCCAGCATGTTGGGAGCCGGAAGAGCTCCACTGTGTCTTGGGTTCCCTCTGCTCAGGCCAGCAGCCCCAGGGAGCTTTTCTCCAGCAGTAACTGACAAGATGAACCAACTCAGAGGGAATGCCAGGAAGCCAGCCTGAGGCAGGAGCCAGGACTTCAATGCTTCCCAGGCTGAGGAGGACGGGCCAGGCACAAACACACTGTCTGAGCCAAGGCCAGAGCTGGCCTTCATCAAGGCAGTTAGAAAAGTGGCACTCTTGCGGGTATTACTGCTAGGCTGACATATTAAATACTCTGCTCTGTAGAGAATCAGTCTTAAAATGTGCCTCTCCTGAGAATGTCCACTGTGCAGAAAATGGAAGCATTTTCATTTTTCCCTATCCTCAGCCACTGCAACCTCATTAAGTGCTGTTCTTTATCTCTAGTTTCAGTTTCTAGTCTCCTCTCTCTTTCCCCAGCTCTGGCCAACACCCTGATCCAGACCCTGACTGACGCACCCTTCAGTTACTGTTGTAAGCCCTAGGATAGAAACCAAGTAAAGAGGGCTATAAATGTTCCTCTTCCCATAGACCAAAAACCTTACAGGCTCCCAACAAAGACCATTTAATTCACTGATAATCATGGTAGAACAAGTCAAAAGCTCTGGTTATCTAGGATTATCTGAATACTCTCTGGGGAAAAGACATGGGAGGGATCCCCACTGTCAACTGAAAAAAAAAAAAAGCACAACCTAAAAGTTGAGAATTGTTTTATTCAGTGGACTTGTTGAGGATTTATGCCCAGCACACAGCCTCTCAGATAGATCTGAGGGACTGTTCCAAAGAGGTAAGGGAGGAGCCAGGATATATAGGAGTTTTTGCAAACAAACAAACAAAAAACCCACGTAGTCAGAACATCAAAAGATTATTGTTAATTAAAGAAAAACAAGACATCTCAAGTTAATGAATTTAGCCTATTTCTGTGTATGGGAAGATGCAAGAGTCTGGGCTCATTGAAATCATTCCTTTGATATGCACCTTAACCATCTAGGGCCCATATCCTGTTTCTCTCTGTCCTGGAGCCCCTCAGGGGGTGGCTGCAGTGGTGATGGCTTGATGGCTGCAACACCTTTAGTTTACTGATATGGCAGGCGACATTTTTGGTCCACACATCCCTCATCTGTTTCCCCACCCCCACTTCTAAACCACACCCACAGTGCCCTATGCCACAAGCGCTCCCAGCTAGAGAGTATCTGTCTGAGTCGCTGCCTTAGGGGGATAGGGGAAGCAGTAGATGGAATCAGAGGGAAAGACAACCTCACCTCCCAGAATTCTCAGGCAGGCACCACGTCCACTCAGCCTCCCAGGGCTGCCTTTCCAAATACCCTAGGGCGCTTGGTCATAACCCTTCATTTGCGAACCTTTCTTACTTGCTCAGTATTTAGAAATCAACTCACATTATGTTGGCCCAAATCCTGCTATTGAAGGATATAGAGAAAAGCTTCTCAGAAATGCAACGCGGGGTTTGGCTCTGCGTTGAAGGTTTACATTTTGTCGCAAACACTTAAATTAGACTCAGTCAATATTTCATACAATGACACTTGTAATGAAAATGTAGGATCTAATTCCAGAACATTTTACTCTATTAGAGGGATGGGCAAACTACAACCCATAGGTCCACTACCTGTTTCGGTAAATAAAGTTTGACTGTCACACATCCACACCCACTCATTTGCATATTGTCTATGGCTACTTTTGCTACAAGGGCAGGGTTGAGTAACTGGGACAGAGACCATATGGCCCACAAAACCTAAAACCTTTACTACCTGGCCCTTGCCATCACCTGCCCTAGAACCACCAGGAGACGACTAATAAAAGTCCCAATGTTCCTTCTGTATGCAGGGCAACAGTCCGAGAATACGGGCTTTGCCTTCAGACCAATTTAAATCCCGGGCCTCTCACTTATTTGCTGTGGGATCTGGTATAAACGGGCACCCTTGTCCTCCTCTGCCCAGATTCTACCCACAGTAACAAATATCCCAACTCAAGTAGGCTAAAAAGATTATAAAAGATGTCATCTCACATAACAGGAAATACAGAGGTAAACAGCCCCCAGGGTTAGCGGAATCAAAGACTCAGCAATGTCTCCAAGGCACCAGGTTCCTGGCATCTCTTTCTCTGTCGCTCTCAGTGATGTTTACATGCTCAGGCTGATAGCAAGTGAGCTGTAGCAGAACCAAGTAACACATCTAGACTCAGATTTCCAGAGGAAGACAGAAACCATCTTTCCCTTTGGTTCTCTCTTGGGAACAAGGACGAACTCCCCAAAGCCCAACAACTGGTCTCCTCTTGTCTCTCATTGGCAGATATCAGGTCACATGGCCATAGCTCTAGGTTGTTGAATTACAACACTGGTTGAATTCACAGCCTCATTCATTCTTATGTAAAAATTTGGGCATATAAAATGAATGGATATAACGGGAGGATCTGAAAGCCTCAGAAGTAGCCTTTCCTTTCCCTTCTGATGAGGTTATCCTTTCCTCGCCCAAGGATCCCTAAAGATCACGGCTGAGGCGGTGTTGACTAAAAAAATATTCACAGCCTAAAAGTTGAGAGTTAGGTTTTATTCAGCAGAAATGTTTAGGACTTCAAGCCAGGGAGGCAGTATCTCAGGTAACCCTGACAGAGAACTGCTCCAAGGAGGTGACGCAGGGGAGCCAGGATATATAGTTTCGCAACAAAGGGCAGGTAGTCTGAATGGCAAAAGATGATTGTTCATTAAAGAAAACCAGGCATCTCAAGTTAAGAAATTGAGCACTTTTTTATGTATGGGAAAATGCAAGTGTCTAGGCTCACTGAAATCATTCCTTTAATATGTACCTCAGCTATCTGGGGCCAGCATCCTGTGTTTTCATATCCTGAGTTTCCTCAGGGCTCACCAGCTCACCAGCAGGTGATGGCTGCAATGGCTGATGACCGTGACATCCTTTGTTTACTGATATAGCAGGCAATATTCCACGTCTCAGTGGGTACCTTGCTAAGAGAGCCCATTCTCCTTATGATTCAGTTCTGCCACCCCTATTTGTTTCCAGGCTTTTGATTAGATTCCAGTTTTCAGTACCTGCATAGCCTGGGATGTAATTACAATGACAAACCCAGGAGAAGATGAACACACCAAAAGGTATGTAAGATATTGCTAATTTTTATTTTCAAAACCTTGTAGAATAGGGGTCTAGACCAAGGAGAGGGAAACGTAATGCTGCATCAGGCTGAAGTTACTGGTATTTGTGTGTACCCAAAGCTCTGAATTCAATACGCCAGGTCAAGCAGGTGGAAATGATTTTCGTTGTGTTTTCAGTTAGGTGACTGATACCTGGGCTCAGGGGTGGCCTAACTGCAAGATGCCGAGATGCCAGAAATTCGCTGGCATAACTGCAAGTTACTGCTTCTCAATCTTTAACGTGCGCATGAATAGCGTGGAGGTCTTGTTAAAATTCTGACTCAGTAAGGTCTGGGAGAGAGTCCAAGATTCTGGATTTCTAACAGGCTCCAGGTGATGCCAGTATTCCTGTTCCTCGTATACTTTGAGCTGTGAGGATACAGAGAAAGGATCCGATGCCTTGGGGTACAGGAATGTTGAAGTAGAATTATCATGGGCATCTCACTCATCCTTGGGGTACAGGAATGTTGGGGTAGAATTATCATGGGCATCCCACTCATCCATTTCCCATGTACCTCAAGAGAACCCACAATGTCCTTCCGTTACCAAGCTCTTGAGAATTACATTGGTGAAAGTATTGCCATCATCTTCAAAAGTAATGGCAGGACCTATTCTCTACATGCTGAGGATGCTGGTGGGAGACGCTGCCATGGAAATGAGTTTCCTGATTTCAATGGCAATGCTGGGATTCCAGGGTGGATAAAATCTAGGATCAGTGTTCAACTCCCAGAGACAAGGTAGAGGTGGTTATTGAATAGGATGTGGGACCAATGTAACAGAAGAGTCTGACCCATGGGGACCTTTGGCAATGGTCATTGACCATGAGCTCCTTAGAACTGAAATAAATGGCCAGTCCATTTAGTTCCTTCTTCAGTATAACAAACGAACAAACAAAATCGAATTCTGATAACAGAGACCTGAGCCACCAAAATTGTTATGACTCCTGTTTTAGGTCAAGTTCTTTGGAAGCAGACCCTGAAATGAAGATTTCTATGCAACTTATTTACTAAGGAAGTGCTCCCAGGAGAGACTGGTAAGGACAGAGAAAGCATGATAGGAAAGGAAAAGAAACCAAGCAAGGTGAAATTTCCGGCAAAGTCTCAGCCTCTGATCCCACTAAGAAATCTGGAGTTTAAATGATCTCAGAGTGTGTCCCAGCTCCGGGCAAGGAGGCTATGATTTCATACTCTTGCTGCAATCAGTCATCGACCAGGAGTCCCAGGAGGGGGGGGTCATAAGCTCCCAGGCACTTCCAGCTCTCTGTGTATGTGACCAAAGTGGCTCCAAAAGCCGAAGGGCAGGTGTCTGAAGACAGTTGCAGATATGGACATCAGAAGCACAAGAACCCCCAAATCAGGGGAGGGTTTCACAGAAATGTTAAAAGGGATCCAAGGGGATGTGGGTAGACCCACAATGTCTACTAAAGCACCTCATCCCAGACTTTGTTCCTTTAGACTTAGAGTGCCCTGAATGAAGGGGCGTTGTAAGGGAAACATCCTGCTGACCATCCCGAGTATACACTCCAATTGTTCCTTTTAGTCTTGGCCAAAGGGAACTGTGGCAACTTACTAGGGTAAATGGACTTTGGGGAATGGTAATTATCCAGACTTCTTGGGGATCATCAAACACAGGTTCTGAGCTAACAGTAGTTCCTAAGGTCCCAGAATACTACAGTGGGTCATCGATTACAGAGGGAACTTGTGGTGGTCAGTTGATGGGTGAAATCTGGCCCAAGTTCATCTCATGGTGGTTCTCGTGGGACTCCAACACTGATTCAAGGTTTTTGCCCCATTCTCGAGAGTAGAGTTAGAAAAAATATACTCTACAATGGGCAGAAATTCCACACTGACTCCCTGATCTGAGGAAGAAGGGCCATTATGGTAGGAAGAAACTAGAGGAAGTTCCTAGATCTCCCTGTCCTCCTAAAATAATAAATCCAAACCAATACTGCATCCCTAGAAGAACTGAAGATCTTTTGAAAGGTGCAGGGGTAAAAACTCATATTGCATCACCTTCTTAATCATATGTTGGGTTAGTATAAAAGACAGCTAAGTCTTAGAAAAATGATACTAGTTTAGTCAAGTGATATAGCATCTGTGACTGCTGCTCCAAACGCTGTTTCTATCAAAACATATTAACACAGTCTCCAGAAACTTGTATGCAGCTGTTGATCTAGTGGGTGTTATATAAAAATCTATCCTAAAAAAACCCCAAGAAAACAGAAAATGCCTGAAGCAAATTCTTTCTCCTGTCAGTGGCTGAAATACACCTTCACAGTTTGTTTGTTTGTTTGTTTTTGCGGTACGCGGGCCTCTCACTGTTGCGGCCCCTCCCGCTGCGGAGCACAGGCTCCGGACGCGCAGGCTCAGCGGCCATGGCTCACGGACCCAGCCGCTCCGCGGCATGTGGGATCTCCCCGGACCGGGGCACGAACCCGTGTACCCTGCATCGGCAGGCGGACTCTCAACCACTGCGCCACCAGGGAAGCCCCACCTTAACAGTTTTGTAGAATGTTGCACTTTCCAGATTTGTCCTACGGTTTTCTTGTAGCTATGTTGCTCTGACCCATTTATATGCTCCAGCTCTGAGTGGAATCCACACTGAGAGAAGTCTCTTCAGCTGCTTCAGTCTGCTGTATCAACAGCTCTGCCATGTGGTACTTTGACCAAGGAGATCTGAGTGACTATGGTAGATCGGCATGCCATAAGGAACCTATAGCAAGCCCCCAGTGGGCAATTTCAGCCACAGCTCTGAAAGGTTTTGAAATAAAACCACTCCCTCTTTAGAAAGTAACTTCTACATGTGAGATACAGTTCCTGGATTTCTACTAGACGCTGGTAGTGATTGAGTACCTGTTCGCCATGTGACATAGAGTGTGAGTTTCTCCTCATTAACTGGGGGTTTTCTGATATACTAAGCAATAATTTCAGATGTGCCCAGTAGCACTCCATTAGCAAGAAGAAGCAATATGTGGTAGTCAGACTCACCCCAATGATTCCACCTCTGGTATTCATGCCTTATGTAGTCCTCTCCCACATGGTATCAGGGTTGGTCTGTATGGCCAATGGAATACAGCAGAAATGATGGTATGTAACTTATGAAGCTAGATTATAAAAGACATTGTGGTTGATGCCTTGTTTTCCTTCCTGGATCACTTGCTCTGGGACAACTAAGCTGCCATGTCATGAAGACACTCAAGTAGCCTATGGAGAAGCCCACGTGGCATGCGACTGAAGCCTCCTGCCAACAGCTAGGGAGCAACTGAGACCCCCTGCCCTCTGCCGTGGGAGAGAGCCACCATGGAAGTGGGTCCTCCAGCCCCGGTCCAGCCTTCAGATGACTGCAGCCCCAAATGACACCTTAATTACAGCTTTGTGAGAAACCCTGAGCCAGAACCACCTGACTAAGATGTTCCCAGATTCCTGACCCTCAAAAACTGTGTGTGATAATAAATGTTTTCTGTTTTAAGTTGCTATGTCTTGGTGTAGTTTGTTATGCAACAATAGATAACTGATACACAGCACAGTGTATTTGAAAAGCTCTTAAAGTCACACGTAAGTGTCATGAGGAAGCTCACATTCCCAAGGACTTACACCCATCACAGTGACACCCCTCCCTCAACAAATGGGGAGTTTGCTAGAGAGTTTGAATTTTCGGAACACTCTGTATGTTATGTAGGCACCAGTGGAATGAGATGATGGGCTTTAAGGTCAATACAGAAGGGAATTCCTTATAACAGGCAGAACTTGAAGCTGCGCATCTCATCGTCTGCCTTGCTTTCTAAGCCTGCCTTGTGCCCAGAGTACGTACATGTAAAACCAGGCTCCGCCAATTAGACATACCAGAGTGGGTATTACTCAACAACTAATGCAAAAAAAGCAGGAATCTATTCTTGTGAGGGTGGTGGCAATAGGAAAGGCTATGTCCAGTTTCCAGTGGTTACAACATTGTCCAGGGCCCAGAATTGATGGTACCAGTGACACCAGTGTAAGTCGTAGCTTCTTGGCACAAGCTCCGTGGAATTATTTTGGACATTGTTACTGGACTTGCTTCTACAGCACTCTAGGACTGATCTCTATTATTTTCAATTAAGAACCTTGAGTATGGGACCTAATTAAACTTAAAAGCTTTTGCACAGCAAAGGAAACCGTAGACAAAATGAAAAGACCACTTACTGAGTGGGAGAAAATATTTGCAAATGATAAGGCCAATAAGGGGTTAATATCCAAAATATATAAACACCTCATACAACTCAAAAAGAAAACCACAAACAACCTGATTAAAAAATGGGTAGAAGACACAGATAGACATTTTTCCAAAGAAGACATACAGGCACGTGAAAAGATGCTCAACATCTCTAATCAAAGAAATGCAAATCAAAACTGCAATGAGATATCACCTCACACTTATCAGAATGGTTGTCATCAAAAAGAACACAAATAACAAACATTGGTGAGGATGTGGATAAAAGGGAACAACTGTGCACTGCTGGTGGGAATGGAAACTGGTGCAGCCACTGTGGAAAACAGTATGGAGGCTCCTCAAAAAACTAAAAATAGAGCTGCCATATGACCCAGCAATCCCACTCCTGGGTACATGTCAGAAGAAAACAAAGACATTAATTTGAAAAGATATGTGCACCCCAAAGTTCATAGCAGCATTATTCTCAATTGCCAAGATATGGAAGTAATCTAAGTGTCCATGCAACAGATGAATAGCTAAAGAAGATGTGGTATATACGTACAATGGAATACTACTCAGCCATAAAAAAGAATGAAATTTTACTATTTGCAACAATACGGATGGACTTGGAGTGTATTATACCTTGCAAAATAAGTCAGAGAAAGATAAAGACTGTATGATATCACTTATACGTGGAATCTAAAAAATAAAACAAACTAGTGAATATAACAAGAAACAAAGCAAACTCACAGACACAGAGAACAAACCAGTAGGGAGAGGGAAGGCGGGGAGGGGCAAGATAGGGGTAGGGGTAGGGTATTAAGAGGTATAAACTTGTATAAAATAAATAAGCTACAAGGAAATATTGTACAGCACAGGGAACATAGCCAATATTTTATAATAACTATAAATGGACTGTAACATTTAAAAATTGTGAATCACTGTTGTACACCTGAAGCTTACATAATATTGTAAAGGAATTATATCCAAATAAATAAATATTTTTAAAAGAAACATTAAAAAAAAAGAACCCTGAGTAATAGATTTGCTATAGTTTATTCCCTCATATCACTATACTTCTTTCTGCCACAGGACCTTTGCACGTTTTCTTCCATCTGCCTGGAACATGCTTTCTTCTCACTTTATGAATGAATTATTTCTTCTTCATTTTGAGGATCTCAGCTAAAGTATGCTTCTTAAAGAAGGCTTATCTGATTCACTATTAAATATTCTCATAGTATCATTTACCTCTCCTTCCCATTATTTATCATCTTTTCATGGCTATTTGATTAATATGCATGTCCCCTCTAGCATATAAACTCCCTCAGAGCAAGGACCATATCTGTTTGGGTCAACATTGTATTTCAGGGACTAGTCCTATGCCTTGAGTGTAATAAACACATAATAAATATTTGTCAAATGAATAAATGAAAGAAATTGAAGATGTTTCTCCAGCTACTCAAAGGATCACCATGAGGAATGAAACGAGCACATATGTAAAGCAGACATCAGAGTTTATGGCATAAAGAAGTAGATCAGTACATGTTTATTCATTTCCTTGTAGCTTTTTTCCCTCTATTCTCCCAACTCATGTCTGATCCTTTCTTTGTCTTCAGCTATATCATCTAAACAGCTAAAGGATATTTTATAAATCCTCGAAACACAGTTGGTGGCAACTACTGCAGCAACTAAACTGTGAAAACTTTAGTTACTCCGAATCTTCTGCAATCAAAACTAAATTGCTAAGTTGAAAAAGACTTTTCAATTTTGTTCTACCTGCAGAAAGAATCAAATCACTCTCAAAGGCCAGGCTCTAAGCTAAGAAGTGCCTTTTTGTTCTTAGGTTCATTCACACAGCGTAGGCTTGTCTGCAGACTTTCCGTCCCCCTCACTGATAAATTTATTCGGTTTCTCTCCTTGTTCTTAGCTGGAAGTACCGATTCGAAGCTGCTTTGGGGTAGCTGATATAAGCATATGTGACGGATTACATATGGTTACATGAGGCTTTACCAGGGAGGGTGATGCGCGTGAAACTCATGAACACACACACGGGGTGAACTTGCACTTGACACAGGCCCATCCGCCCACATGCAGCTTCACAGACACGTTGCCATGGCATTTCTTTGACAATGAGAGAGACTCCCTGCCTGCATGCTATTGTTCTTCTAGAGATTCTCCGGCACCTGTAAGGACTGTTTAAATGTCAGACCCCAAAACAAGGCCCTTACTACTTTGCTATTCACTTTTGCCCAAACGGAACACAAAGGCACCAGCACCCTAGGACGGGCTCATCGACGGCTTCAGGGGGAGATGCTTTCCATTCAGAACGTTTTAATGGCTGGGTTTTATGCATTCACTTAATCTTCTGTTAATTCAAAAAGGGCAAAAAGCTATTGTTTTTAAATCCACTAATTTCTAGTTCTCCATTCAGTTTCATTTTGAAGGCTAAGATTAGGCAGAAAGTCTAAATTACCTTTGCAAAGAAGGCAGCTCAGTTCAAATTACATTTTATGTAACTCACCCTAATTAGACTGCAAAAGCGCTCGGCAAGGAATCCAGCTGTTTTCTGCAGTGATGCTCTCCTCTCCTTCTACTACTGAAATTAGAGCAGTCACCCATTTTTCTGTCACAAAAACCAGACATGGAACACTCTGGAAATTATTCTTCCTACCAGTGCAGGAGGAAAATATAATAAAAGGAAGTCGTTTAGGCAGTAAAGAACATTCTAGCAACACTGAGATAACACTCACCTAGATTAATCCTAATTCAGTTTCTTTATCCTGGAAAATCAGTGAGCAGCATCAGGACCTCCCCCCACCCCTTTACAGATCCAGGGAGCTCTAGGCAATGGATGCAGGGCCTGCCCCAACCATGGCGTCATAAAACTGTTGGATATCAGCCTCTCGGAGATGCTGTCCTGAAGTTTTATGAGGTGTGTGGGTTTTTTCTTTTTATATCCACTTCATCTGTGACATTTACTTGCTGCTGTAAGCCAAACCAGGACCTTACTGAACTGAGACTGAAAACAGCAATTGAAAAAAAAAAAAAAGAAAAACAACAAAAATAAAACCCCCAGCAATTGAATCTGCCTTGCTTCCAGGAGCACAACACACTTTTCTTTTCTTTTTTTAGGGGAAAGGTCGGGTGAGGGGTGTGGAGGAGGATTTATTTTTCTTAAAACAGGAGAGTAAATTGACTTTGTCAACTTGAGTTCTATCCCAGTGGCATCCACTGTCTAGCTGGATCCTGTAGCCAAATTACTTTCTTTCTCATTTGCAAAATTGAGTTGGATTAAGTATTCTCTAAATATCAGAAATCAGAATGGAATTCTGTTAAACCAAACCTAATAAACCTAACCTACTGTAGTAAAACAGGTATTAATCAGAGACAATTGCAGAAAAAAACGTAAATAACAGAAATGCCTGAATGTCCTTTGCCAACAAATCAGCAAATATTTAGTGATGACCTGCTTTACGCTGGGCACTTTCATAAGTGATTTTAGTTCGGCTTGTTTTCTTGATGGCCCCAAGAAAAGGACTCCGGGGACCCTAATTTTGCCCATGGCACTTATTACTGTTAAGCTACACAGGCCTGGCTTCTCTAGGAAGTCTTAGTGTGGAGCAGCTCTCAGTCTAAATATGTAACATGGACAAGAGTCTCTGGGTTCAGTTGTCTTTCCTCTGGCTCATGTTTCTAGTTGGGCTCAAATGTGCAACAGCCTAACTGCCTGAGGCTAACTGGCCAAAGGGCATTCAGTGGAGATGATTTTAAAATATTTAACAAGTGGTAAGGCCCTTGCTCTCACCAGTCAGAATGAATACTGACCATCTTGACGGTCTGACCAGTGCAAACAGCTGAAGGTCAGCCCTGAGTTGATGCTAACCAGGACGTAGCACAATGCCACAGGGCTTTTGCACGTGCTGTTCGCCCTGCCTGAAATGATTTCTCTCCCCTCTTCACCAAACTTGCCTCTGAGTCACTCAGGTAAGCTAATTCCAATCAACCTATGCACAGAGGTGCCCCAGAACCACTAATTTTCTATGCAGACCCAACGGTCCTTGGTCTTGCTACTTCAGCAGCAGCACTGATTAAACACTAGCAGTATGCATCACATTGAAGCATTAATATCTGCAATTCTCTACGTGGAGTGAGAATGACAGAAGTTTAGCAAAAATTCCCACAGTAATTCCTTAGTTCCCTCGTCTCTACCCACCCCAACACCACCACGATCCCCAAGAAAGGTATCAGTTTGGCAAGGCCTGATCTCATATGTCCATGAATTATATGCATAGACCAATAGAGGCTATTGAATTCAGGTATGCTTCATGTAATAACATTGGCCTGCTCTTGAAAGTGGTTTGTAAGACAAGTTTCCATTATTTCCCATTGGTCTTCATTAGAATTTCAAAGTTAATGTTGCCACAGAGGAAACACTTGTCTTCAAGAACAATTAAGAATACTGTTCAGCAATTAAAAGGCCACAAATTGTATGATTCCATTTATATGACATTACGGACAAGACAAAACCACAGGGACAGAAAACAGATGAGTGGTGTCTCAGGACTGAGGACGAGGGAAGGAGACTGACAGCAAAGGGCCAGGAGGAAACTTCAGGGGTGGTGACAGAAATGTTTTATGTCTTGACTATGGTGGAAGTTACATGACTGTATGTGTTTGTCAAAATTCAAAGAAGTACACATCTTAAAAGGGGAAATTTTTACCATATTTAATTTTCACCTCAATAAACCTGACTTACAATAAAAAAAAAAAAGTGCAACTAAAAGTGAAATAAAACTCCAAAACTTAGCATGTAAGAATATGTGTGACTTTCTGGACAGAATAATAGCTGGCTCGGGTGATATCGTCCTTTCTTTTACGGCACAAGTGTCCCTAAGTTTAATAAGCAGGACATTTTACGTGACACCCCTGACAGGGTCATGTCTGAGAAGGGGTGGGGTCTGGGATTGAGAGGCATGTCCCCAAGGCCAAGTCGAAGGCCGCATTGCTTTGTTGCCAGGCCGTATGTGCAGGGCAGAGATGAGGGAGTAACTTCTGAGCTGAACAGTGGGAAGCAAAGTAGTGGGCCAGGCTGGACAGAAGCACAGAGAATCCGGATGCCGGCTGGACAGGGGGCAGAGCATGTAGAACTGGTGGAATAAACTGAGGCCAACATGGAACTGGGCCCTAAAGGGGTGAAAACCAGGGAATCCTGTGGCTCAAAACAAATGCTTGCCCCCTTCATTCTCTACTTCATTAGATTCACACAAGCACACACTCCAACGAGGGCAGTATTCCCTGCTGTATCTCTGTCACCTAGAAGAGTCTCTGGCATATGTTAGTGATTTAATATATATTTCTTCTTAATGGGATGAATCTTACATACCACCTGGTGGGTAGTAACCACGGACTTTGAGTCTGAAAGAGCTGGATTCAAATCCCAGCTGTGGGACCTTGGGCAATTTATGTCAGTTCTCTGTGCCTTTTGCTCATCTATGCAATGGGGGCTAACCTGGGGCCATATTATAAACTGAAGCGGGAACTTGTATGAAAGACTTAGCACAGGGCCCAACTGGCCATAAGCACCAATAAACCAAAGGTCACAAGTGAGTGGTTATTGCAGCCTAAATCCAGCTCATGGAAATGTTACGGCCCACACGAGATTTTTTTTTTTTTTTTAGCTAATTGTCTGCACTGAAAAATTGGGACCTTTTACCTAAATAGATGGATCTGGGGCTTTTCTTTAACAACTGGGCCTGCCTTCTCCCAGGCAACCAGAGGCTGGAACCCACTGGAAGCTTCCCCTTTTAGACAAGTGCTGTCCAGTTTCGTGTTGTCCCAGCCCACATCCCTGTGACGTCGCCCATCTGGTCGCTGTGGACCTGTGTGTCTGCACACAAGCAGTAAATGTAGCGGCATGATTCATGCTTTTCTGATGGCACATAATACACAGCTGCTATTCCACTTGCTATTCCATTTCCCTTTTTACATTTTCACGGCCACTGGAGAGCAATGCAGATGCAATTTTTTCAAAAACAGCAAAGTTAATATTTTTTTAAAAAACATTTTACACATGTAATGAGAATAACTTTTTTTAAAACAAGAACAATGTTGATAGAGGACACACTGCTTTTATTGTTAACATCGTCCAATATAAAGAGTAGGTGAGACGCCATCCATCCTCAGCAGGGACCAGAGACCCAGGTAACTGAGACTCACCCACCTAAGCAGCACATATGTTCTTCCAACCTCCCAGAGCGTGAATCCTGGCCTTGACTCACATATCACAGGCCAGCGTACGGGTTAAGAGCAGAAACTACAAGGATAAATCACCCAAATTCAAATCTCAGTTCCGTGGTAACTGGCTGGTAACTCAGCCTTTCAGTGCACTGTTTTCCACATCCGTAAAAGGAGGATGAAATGAATCTACACATGCAGGACCAGCTTCACTGGTTTGTGACCAGTACAGTCTCACAGACCCCCTTCCCTCTCCTCAGAAAGGCCTCGTTCTTGAGGTTTAATGCCCACTCACCCTCCCCCATTGCCATCTTGGAATTCTGAATGATTTTATCTTTGATTTTCTTGTGGTTTGTAAGAAGTCTGATGGGACAGGGGAGCACGTGCCAGGGACTTGGAGCCTCAGCCCTCATGGTCGTGCCTTCCACTGTCACCCAGGATCGACCCTCTGCCACCTGCTTCATGGCTCCGGGCCCCCGGGGCAGTGACAACAGTGAGGCCAGTGAGAAGGTGTCCTGTGGGAACACACATCTCTGATAACCAGCCCAGGCTTCAGGGGATGGAGAGACCTCTGTGCTGAGTCTGAACAGCCCACAGAGGAGAGAGGGGGAGGGAGGGAGGGGGAGAGAGTGGGGTGGAGAGAGAGGGAGAGAGAGAGAGAGGAGTCTGGAAAATAGGATAGAGAGGAAAGCAGGGGCCAGCCTGGAATCAACCTGTAATAAGCCGGCTATGACTGCCAAACAGTCCTATTAACTCCAGCAAGAAAAACTGTGGACCCAGATAGAATTATGAAAGGCTTAGCACTTCCTTCAAAATTAAGTACGTTATATGGCTTCTTGGTGGGTGCTTCTAGAAGATCAAATATCTATGTTGCAAGAAATTTTCTTTGATCTAACTACTAATGATCTCAAGGTGGTATAAACCATATTGGTTCTTGGAGGAAATAGAGACTTAAGAGAAATTCAAAATCAGATGGACATTAACAAGATAATAATATTTCAGCTTTTTAAAATTAACATTTTAGAGGAGGGAGGGAGGGGAGGGGGGGAAAATTAACATTTTAAAGGATTCATAAATCCCTATGACTTAACTAAGAATTCGCCAATGACTATAAACTCACATTATCAGTGATAGTATTATAATAAGGAAAGCAGTAATAAGTTTAAGTAGCTTAAAATGCCTTAAATAACTAATCTGGGACTTCCCTGGTGGCGCAGTGGTTTAGAATCCACCTGCCAGTGCAGGGGACATGGGTTCAAGCCCTGGTCTGGAAAGATCCCACATGCCGCGGAGCAACTAAGCCCGTGCACCACAACTACTGAGCCTGTGCTCTAGAGCCCGCAAGCCACAACTACTGAGCCCACGAGCCACAACTACTGAAGTCTGCGCACCTAGAGCCCATTCTCTGCACAAGAGAAACCACCACAATAAGCCAGCGCATCGCAACGAAGAGTAGCCCCCGCTCGCCACAACTAGAGAGAGCCCACACGCAGCAACAAAGACCCAACGCAGCAAAATAAATAAATTTATTTTTTAAAAAAATAACTAATCTGATCTTAGAAGGGGTTCAAGCCCCCCTTCCCCTGAATTTACGTGAAGTATTAGTCTTCTACCAAATTTGATTACAAGTTACGAAAGCAATTTTCTTTAATTATCCCCTCACTTTTTTTTTTTTTTTTTTTTTTTTGCAGTACGCGGGGCTCCCACTGTTGTGGCCTCTCCCGTTGCGGAGCACAGGCTCCGGACGCGCAGGCTCAGCGGCCATGGCTCACGGGCCCAGCCGCTCCGTGGCGTGTGGGATCTTCCTGGACCGGGGCACAAACCCACGTCCCCTGCATTGGCAGGCGGACTCTCAAACACTGCGCCACCAGGGAAGCCCCCCTAACGTTTTTGATGGTAAACATTTTAAGAAAACATTATGATTTTAATTGTATGCTTAAACCCATCATCCATGGCTTTTCATGTTATTCCTCAAAGTTCTATAGAAACTTGGTAAATAATATCATCAACAAATGATAAAGTTGTCATGCAGATATAGATTGAGAAACCTTATCTAGATTTATGAAATAGAATATCATAATGCCTCCTTTAATCTTGCAGCTTTCACAACCAATTTTTCTCAAATTACAAAAAAAACTCTTTTGTTGTATCACCCCATTGTATGATGAGTGAATCTCACATTTAACTTAAGAAATGGAAGAATCATTTTATAGAAGTTCCAAAGCTAGAAAGATTTAGCAACATAGCTTACAGACTTTTCTGAGATACTATAATGTTGTTTAGAAAAATTTGGAAGCACCCCAAATGCCAAACAATAAGGAACTCATTAAATAAATGCATCATATGAAAGAGTACCTAACTTAAATGATGTTGTAGGATAGTAAGTAAAAAATAACTGGAAGAATGTATCCCCACTCTTAACAGTGTTTATCTTTGGGAGGGGGTGCAGTTTCTAATGACTTTTCTTGTTTTCTTTACTAATTGCTATGTGTAAGGCACCACATCTGGTACATTAAACCATTTCTGAAGTACATTTCTCAACTATGGATCATACCTGGACTCCTAGTGAGCAGGCGGTTTGTAAATAATTTATGATTTATCTTTTTAAAAAGAGCAGATTCTGATTTATCCCCACAATGACTTTACTGCTCCCCTTGTAGTCTATGTACTCTCTTAAGCAGGAGAGAAAAGGGTGGGTAGAGGAGGTTGCTGGAGATTAGGCATTACCCCTGGATCCTTCCTGGGCATGTGTCCTGCATGAGGATGTGCATGATCCTTCTGCTTGGATCCCTCTCCTCCTGATCACCCTTGGGCCTTGACCTAGATATCATTCCTCCCAGAACACTTCCTTGATCCCTATACATTTATGTTTGGTGTTTCTGTGTGTCCCTACAATATCCTGTACGTGCACATCAAAGCATTCATTGCACTAATATTTTTCACTTACTTAGCTGTAATCCCTCCTAGAATATAAGCTTCACAGAAGCAAAAACTCATATCTTTTTTTTTGTATCACTGATCTCCAGGCTCTAACACATCTGAGTCAAAGTAGATGTTCAATAAATATTTGTCAACTGGAGAAACGGATCTATCTTGTCTATCAGACTGGAAAAAAAAAGATGGAGGACCACTGTGCTAAAGCTTCTTGCAGGATCTTCCATAGAAGCCATACTGGCTGAAAGGGGCATGAGGGAGCATACCTCAGGAGGCTAAGGGTTCAGACCACATGCAGCCAGAACAGGCTGAAACTAAGGTTGGGTTTAGGAATAGATGCAGAGTGAGCCAAAGGGTAGATACAAAAGATGATTCAGAGATGGCCAAACTAGGAGATCCAATCAGATAACAAAGAGAAATCAGTAGCTAGGAAAGCTGGGCAATCACTTTCCATCCTCATAAATAATCCACATGATCCACTATGGCAGGGGACATATTGCACCATCTAAGATTATAGTCACCTAGAGGAGGTCCACCTTTTATAAAATTAAACATTATACCCCACCAAGTTTCTTGGGGTCCGATCTCTTAATGTTGTGAACAAATATTTTAAAAACACGAAGATTGTTTTTATCATTGTGTCCTTGCTCTGGTGGTATACACAAGCAGAAAATCACATCTGACTCATGAATTCCCAACCTGTAGGGTCAGAACACTACTGTTAACTCATCTCAGAACTGGTGCTCTGGGCTTCAGAATCTTGGAAACATGGCAGTTCACGTGGCATGGAGTCTCTTCTGACTCAGAGCAGGTCAAAGAGGCAGAAAGGGTAAATGCCCTTCTCACTACTCCCCCAAGACAGAAGTCAGCTCACACTCACAAATGGCAATGGTGTTTGTGAATAAGCATCTCTGAATCCAACCCCACCTCCGAGGAGAACCTCAGAATAGAAGAGAACCGCCCACTTCCATGCCCTGCCCACACATAACAGCAAGGCTTGGGTGTTCCAATTTAGGGAAACAAATGATTGTGTGATCTATCATGGTCTCCAACTTGGAAAGGATTACCAGAAATGAATCATTATTTCTAGCTTATTAATACCAAGAGCTGCTTCTGATAACACAAAGGACCAGAGAAGAAGAGAGAGCTGGCAAATGTACATTCCTCAATTATTAGAGTTGATAATAAAAGTATAAACAGAAGCACACTTCTGTCAATATTCTTCCAAGCTGTAGAAACAGGCCAGGATTAAGTCTAAGTATATATGTGTCCTGCTGGGAGAAATTCCTAAATCCAAAATACACATGTCTAAAACAGAAAATTGTGGCTCTCATTACTCTTTACTCTCAGTAGGAAAATATTAATGGATCCTTCAGAGCACACAGCAGGCACATGACATTTTTTATTACTAGTGATCCAGGGAAATAATACATGTAATATGTCTATATCCTAGAAGGTTACCTTGCTGTTCTCATCAAAACGGTCGAGACAGCTTCCTAGGTTCTAGTTCCAGTAATGGAGGAATAAAATGAACTAACTCTCCCACAGATAACAATAGTCAACTCTATTCAAGTTATTTAAAGAAAAACAACAGTTTGAAGGCTCTGGAAGATGACCAAAAGCAGGGAGAAGTGGAAGGACTAGGCCCCTTGGAAAAAAGGAATTGCACTGGGTAACTTCCATATTTAGAGAGGTTTTTCCCTGAAGGTGTACCCCAGCTGTGTGCAGGTAAACTAAAATTCACATAGAAAGCTGCAACCTTGTCTTGATTCAAGGTATCACAGGAAGGAATTTGGGAGTGCCAGAGGGGCTGGAAATAAAAGGGTGAAATCCCAGAAACGAAGGAGCCACAGAGGGAGAAGTCCCCAGATCTACTCATACATTTCACTCAAGCACTTGCTATGCACTGAGGAAAGGAGGGGGTCTGCGAGGAGCACGTGGGCAGCAACAGCTGAAAGGATGAAAAAGTCAAGTAAAGCTATCAGCTGCTGCTCATAAAGGGGAGACAGAGCTGGATATTGAATCTTCCCGGGTTAGAGGGCTTTACTAAACGTTGCTAGCTTTCCATTGAAACGTCAAAAGGGCCTTAGGAGTAAACAACCTATGTCCCAGGACTAATGAGTGAACAGATGGGGAACACACACATCGTGGGAATACCAGAAGGGGAAGAAAGAGAGAAGAAATATTTGAAGTAATAATTCATGAGAATTTTCCAAAATTAGTGACAGATACCAAACCACAGATCCTTGATCCACAGAGACCATCAAGCAGGATAAATACCCAAAATCTACACCCAGGCACATTACGTTCAAATGGCAGACAACCAAAGAAAAAGAGAAAATCTTGAAAGGAGTCAGAGGAAAAACTACCTCACTTAGAGAGGGACAAGGATAAGAATTGCATTGAACTTCTCATCAGAAACCAAGCAAACATGAAGAGAGTGGAGTGACATATTTAAGGGGATGGCTTAAAGAAAAAAAAAAACACACCAGTAAAAATTATCCTTCAAGACACAGGTTCGTGACCCGGTCGGGAAAATAAAGACTCTTTCAGACAAACAAAAGCTGAGGGAATTTGTTGCCAGTATACCAGCCTCGCAAGAAATGTTAAAAGAATTTCTTCAGGGAGAAGGAGAATTATACAGATCAGAAACTCAGGTCTGCATAAAGACAGGAAGAGCCTTTAGAGAAGAAATAAATGAAGATAAAATCTTATATTTTTCTTATTTTTAACTGACCTGAGAGATAACTGTTGGTTCAAATAAAAATAGCAATATCAAAAAACTAAAAATAGAGCTACCATATGACCCAGCAATTCCACTACCGGGCGTATACCCTGAGAAAACCATAATTCAAAAAGAGTCATGTACCACAATGTTCATTGCAGTACTATTTACAATAGCCAGGATATGGAAGCAACCTAAGTGTCCATCGACAGAAGAATGGATAAAGAAGATGTGGTACATATATACAATGGAATATTACTCAGCCATAAAAAGGAATGAAATTGAGTTATTTGTAGTGAGGTGGATGGACCTAGAGTCTGTCATACAGAGTGAAGTAAGTCAGAAAGAGAAAAACAAATACCGTATGCTAATGCATGTATATGGAATCTAAAAACAAAAGTTCTTCAGAACCTAGAGGCAGGACAGGAATAAAGACGCAGATGTAGAGAATGGACTTGAGGACACAGGGAGGGGGAAGGGTAAGCTGGGGTGAAGTGAGAGAGTGACATGGACATATAGACACTACCAAATGTAAAATAGATTGCTAGTGGGAAGCAGCCGCGTAGCACAGGGAGATCAGCTCAGTGCTTTGTGTCCACCTAGAGGGGTGGGATAGGGAGGGTGGGAGGGAGATGCAAGAGGGAGGAGATATGGGGATATATGTATATGTATAGCTGATTCACATTGTTATACAGCAGAAACTAACACACCATTGTAAAGCAATTATACTCCAATAAAGATGTTAAAAAAATAACAACAATGTATTGGGTGATTATAGCTTATGGATAAGTGAAACGAATGACACCAATGTTATAAGGGATGGGAGGGAGCAATTGGAAATATTCTCTTATAAGCTACATGCACTACCTGTTACAATGTTCTTTGAAAGTGGACTTCAATTAGTTGCAAATGTATGTTAACAAATTCTAGGGCAATCGCTAAAAAAAAAAATTTTAAGAAGTATAATTTACAAGCTAAGAGAGAAGAGAAAATTGAATCATATGAAACACTCAAAACCAGATAAGGCAGGAAAAAAGAGAAGATTTTTTTTAAATGAAAGACAAATGTAGCAAATAGAAAACAGTAACAAGTACAGCAGACGTTAATCCAAATATATCAATAATCACTTTAAATGTGAATTGTCTAAATATACCAATTAAAAGATAGAGACTGACAGAGTAGATAAAAAATCAAGACTCAACTATATGTTGTCTACAGAAAACCCACTTTATTATAAAGACAGATAAAAGTAAAGGAGTAGAAAGAGAGATGCCTTGCTAGTAATAAGCAAAGCAAAGTTGGAGTAGTTATATTAATTTCAGACGAAGCCAACCTCAGAATAAGGAAAATTACTAGAGATAAAGATGGGCATTAATGGGCTTCCCTGGTGGCGCAGTGGTTGAGAGTCCGCCTGCCGATGCAGGGGACACGGGTTCGTGCCCCGGTCCGGGAGGGTCCCGCGTGCCGTGGAGTGGCTGAGCCCGTGAGCCATGGCCGCTGAGCCTGCGCGTCCGGAGCCTGTGCTCCGCAACGGGAGAGGCCACAACAATGAGAGGCCCGCGTACCGCAAAAAAAAAAAAAAAAAAAAAAAAGAAAGATAGGCATTAATGATTAAGGGGCCAGTTCTCCAAGACGATATAACAATCCTTAATGTGTATACACCCAACAACAGAGCAGCAAAATACATGAGGCAAAAAGAACTGCAAGGAGAAATAGACAAAGCCATTATTATAGTTGGAGACTTCCAACATCCCTCTCTCAGTAATCAACAGATGCAGCAGGCAGAAAATCAGTAAGGACATAGTTGAGTTGAACAGCACCATCAATCAACTGGATTTAATTGACATTTATAAAATACTTCATCCAACAACAGCAGACTACATATTATTCTCAAGCTCGCATGGAATAGTCACCAGGATAGACCACATCCCTGGCCATAAATAACACGTTAACAAATCTGTAAACTAGAAATCATACAAAGTATGTCCTCAGACTAACATGGAATTAAACTAAAAATCAATAACAGAAAGATAGCTGGAAAATCACAAAATATTTGGAAATTAAACAACACACCTCTAAATAACACCTGGGTAAAAAAGAGTCTCAAGAGAAATTCTGATGAACTTTTAAAGATTTTGAAGGAAGAAAAATAAAAATACAACTTACCAATATTTGTGGGATGCAGTGAAAGCAGTGCTCAGAGGGAAATTTAAAACAATACAGCCACGTTGGGAGACAATTTGTCAGTTAAAAAAAAAAACTAAGAAACTAAGCATGGGCTTCCCTGGTGGCGTAGTGGTTGAGAGTCCGCCTGCCGATGCAGGGGACGCGGGCTCATGCCCCGGTCCGGGAAGATCCCACATACCGCAGAGCGGCTGGGCCCGTGAGCAATGGCCGCTGAGCCTGCGCGTCCAGAGCCTGTGCTCCGCAACGGGAGAGGCCACAACAGTGAGAGGCCCGCGCACCGCAAAAAAAAAAAAAAAAAAGAAAGAAAAAAAAGAAACTAAGCATGCAGCTACCACGGGATCCAGCTATTGAACTCCTGGGAATTGCAGTCCCAGATAAATGAAGATTTACGTTCCCACAATAACCTGTACATGAATGTTTGTAGCAGCTGAATTCATGAGAACTATGAACTGGAAACAAGGCAGCTATACTTCAACAGCTGGAACGATTAAGCTAACTATGGTACATCCACACCGGGGAGCACTACTCAGCAATAACAAGGAACAACTGTTTGGTTTTTTTTTTAACTTTTTTTTGGTTTGTTTTTGGCTGTGTTGGGTCTTCGTTGCTGCATGCGGGCTTTCTCTAGTTGCAGCGAGTGGGATCTACTCTTCGTTGCAGTGCACGAGCTTCTCATTGTGGTGGCTTCTCTTGTTGCAGAGCACAGGCTCTAGGCACATGGGCTTCAATCGTTGCAGCACATGGGCTCAGTAGTTGTGGCGCATGGTCTCTAGAGCGCAGGCTCAGTAGTTGTGGCTCACAACTACTGTGGCTTAGTTGCTCCGTGGCATGTGGGATCTTCCCGGACCAGGGATCAAACCGGTGTCCCCTGCGTTGGCAGGTAGATTCTTAACCAGGGAAACTGTTGATATGCGCAACCACCTGGATGAATCTCCAGAGAATTATACTGAGTGAAAACAGCCAGTCTCAAACAGTTTCATACTGTATCGTTTCATTTATATAACATTCTTGAAGTGATAAAATTACAAAAAATGGAGAACAGATGAGTGGTTGTCAGGGGCTAAGGAGGAGGTGATGGTGGGAGGGGAGTGGATGTGGCTATGAAGGGGCAGGGTGAGATTCCTTGTGGTAATGAAAATGTTCTGTGTCTCCACTGTATCAATGTCAATATCCTGGTTCTGATATTGTACAAAAATTGTACAAGATGTTACTATTGAGGTAAAAAGTATAGGGTACAGGGCTCTCTCTGTATTATTTATTACAACTGCATGTGATCCTATAATTATCTCAAAATAAAAAGTTTAAGAAAAAAACAAAAAATGATACAGATGTAGTTTATATGGGTATATGCACTGGTCGATACTAATCTGTATCCTTAAGATCTGTGCATTTTACTGTAGGTGAATTTAATCTCAATTTTAAAGAAATGATGTAGCCTCCTAACCACCTAATTTACTACTTTTTAATACAGCAGAGCAAAAGGGTGCTCACAGTAAAGAATTTGAGGTACAACTTGCTAAATACCATAATTTCCTTTTTTTAAATAGATTTATTTTATTTTTGGTTTCATTGGGTCTTTGTTGCTGAGTGCAGGCTTTCTTTAGTTGTGGCGAGCAACGGCCACTCTTCATTGCTGTGCTTGGGCTTCTCTTGTTGCAGAGCACAGACTCTAGGCACGGCACACAGCCTTCAGTAGTTGTGTCTCGCAGACTCTAGAGCGCAGGCTCAGTAGTTGTGGCGCACGGTCTTAGTTGCTCCACGGCATGTGGGATCTTCCCGGATCAGAGCTCGAACCCGTGACCCCTGCATTGGCAGGTGGATCCCCAACCGCTGCGCCACCAGGGAAGCCCATACCATAATTTCTGATAAATATTTCTCGTGTGTGTTCCTTAGAGACTTAACTTGAACAAACTCCAACTGATACTATATTAAATTATTTCTACTTTCTAATCATGCATATAGTCTTGGAACCAGTTTGAGTAATACTGTTTGAAATATATCCAGGAAGAGTCCTCAATATCTTGAGTAACACTTCTTTTATGCCACTTGTATTAATAGATATATTTATGGAACAATGGCAATCATTTATTAGGAGATGGAATGTTTCATAAAAGAAATCATTTGGGAATTCCCTGGTGGTCCAGTGGTTAGGACTCTGCACTTCCACTGCAGTTGGCCTGGGTTCCATCCCTGGTTGGGGAAATAAGATCCCACAAGTCACGTGGTATGGCCAAAAAAATTAAAAAGGGAGAAAACTTTAAAAAAAATTTTAATATTATGAAGCAAAACTGCGTTCTATAACATATAGGTCTATTCAACATACCACAGAAGTTTCCATTATGATCAAGCGTAACATTTATAAATTGTGAAATCTTAAAACTATTTCTAATAAGCAAAATTAATTAGAAAACTAAAGATGTTGGCCGAAAAAATTTTAATAAATTTCCTTAGTCAATGGAAGCTTCTTTTTATTATTTAACTAGTAACTTAGAATTTCAGCATTTCTTGAAGCTTAATACTTTAAAGATTCTTTGGGTAAAAGATGAGCGTTCCATGTACTTATCAGCAGAATTTTTTTTTTTACAATTTTTTATAATCCTGTCAGAGAGAAGGATTTCATCATAAGTGTATTTCCCAGAAGTAACTGGGAATATTAGAACCATAGAATATTAAAACTAGAAGGTCCTGAGAGAAATTTTTGTTCAACCATCTCAATATATACAGGAGAAAACTGGAGCCTGGAAAGATGAAATCACTTGCCCATGGTCACAAACAGTGCCAGTTACTGTGTGTTCAGGAAATGTTTATTTAGCGCCCTCTACTGGAAAGCCCTGTGAAAGTGGCTGAGGACACCACAGTGAATAAAACGGACAAAAACTCCTAGTGTCTGTAGTTTATATTCTAGTGGGAAGAGAAAGACGAATAAATTGGTAAAATATATAAACCGTGAGATAGACATTCGTGCTAGGAAGGAAAATAAAGCAGGGAAGGAGAGAAAGTATTGCAGAGGGAGATGTAAATATAAATGTAAGGTAGTCCAAGAAGCCCTAAGGGATCAAATGACATTTGAGCAGATATAAAAGAGGTAAGGGGGAGGGTCACATGGGTGAAGGATGAGGAACTTTCAGGGCAGAGGCAACAGCCAGTGCAAAGGTCTGGGGAGACTCATGCTGGGCCTGTTCCAGAAAGAGCATGGCAGCCAGAGTGGCTGGAACAGAGTTGGGAAATGGACGAGTAGGAGACGGTGCCACTGTGCTGACGAGGGACCCATGAAGGGCCTCATGGGCTTTTGTGAGGATTCAGCCCTTGCTCTGTAAGAAATGGGGAGCTACTTAAGGTTTCTGAGTAGCAGAGTGACCTAATCTAACTTTGGTTCATGTGGAGAATAGACAGCAGTAGGGCAAGAATTAACACAGAGACCAGTTAGGAAGCTTTGAATTAATCCAGGGGAGATGTTTGGAACCAGGGTGGTAGCTTGTGAGACGGGGTCAATTTTTTTTTTTTTTTGAAGAATGGTTATATCATTTATTTATTTATTTATGGCTGCATTGGGTCTTCGTTGCTGCGCGCAGGCTTCTCATTGCAGTGGCTTCTCTTGTTGCAGAGCACGGGCTCTAGGCATGCAGACTTCAGTAGTTGTGGTATGCAGGCTCAGTAGCTGTGGCTTGCAGGTTCTAGAGTGCAGGCTCAGTAGCTGTGGCGCACGGGCTTAGCTGCTCCGCAGCACATGGGATCTTCCCGGACCAGGGCTCCTGTCCCCTGCATTGGCAGGCAGATTCTTAACCACTGCCCTACCAGGGAAGTCCCTGAGAAGGGGTCAAATTTTTGAAGGTAGAACCAAGAGAGAGCAAATGGCAGAGGTAGGACTAGAACCAGGTTCCTGAGGCTTAAGTTTTCTTTTTGATGCACCATGTTGCTGAATTATTTGGTAAAGTTAAAGAGAGTATCCCCAAGAAATAATCTGATTTCTGAGTCACGATTAAGGATTAGAGTTGTAATTTTTAGTATACAGCTGAGGCACAGCTCACAATCACTCTGCCAAGAAAACTTTTGTAATTGGAAGTGTCTACATTTGTCATGTTGACCCATCAGAGGAAGGGAATTTTAATTACTTGAGCTTTGTGAGTTGCTGCATTGATCCTCGATTTAAAATATGAGTCTGAAATTGCACTACAGTTGTTAAAAAGACAGGCAAGTAGGTTCATCGAGTTAAACCTGCATTAGAAATGAACATCTGTCCATGTTCATCACCAGCAGAGCATACGTCCTGCCTAAGCTTATTTGAAAACATGGTTCACTAAAAGTGACACATTTCCCAGATATCAAGCTTTGTACACTGTGCATCATTATTACTCAGTGCAGAAGTTAGATGCCCAACACATTGCTTTGTGTGTAAACATAATAATATTTACATCCAGCATAATTCAAGAAATTTCATCTAACGCATCAAGTTCAAACACCCAGCCTGGGCTCAGTGAGCAGTGCTGGGAAGCATGGATACAGGAACTTGAAGTTCACAAGTGCCTGAAGGGGCACATGAGCTCATGACTGATGGCTCACAATCCTTCCTTCCCAGCTTCACGTCACCAGCCTGCAAGTTCTGATCTGTGTTTTCATGAAATGTAAATATCTACTCAGTACATTTGTTTCACAAGTATTCTAAATTTTATTAGGAAAAAAACGTTAACACATAAAATTAGAGAGAATAATACAACGAATGCTGTTCTAACCATCAGCTAGATCAAACAACACTTGACCATATCCGCTCTATATGTGTATGTATGTATCCAATTATATTGCTTAGCCATTTTAAAGCATATTGTTTTATCCCTAAATAAATACCTCAGATGCACCTGCAGAAAATAAGGATACTCTCCTTCGTAACCATGACTATTATCATAACTAAGAAAACGGATACTAGTTCTCTCACAGCATCTAATACACAACCTATATTAAAATTTCTATAATTGTCCATCAATCTTTTTTTCAAACGGAATCAAGTTCACGGTTTATATTTGACTAAACTCTTAGTCTTTTAATCTAGAACAGGAGCCCTTTATTCTTTTCTGTTACTGACTTGTGTTTAAGACATCACCTTACTTATGTCATATCTGGATTTGTCTGATTGCTTCTTCATGATAACATTTAACTTTTTTCTCTATTCCTTGTGTTTCCTACAAACCAGATGATACAGCTAAACCAAATCATAAGCATTGGAATCAGTGGACTCAGTGAAACAGACTACCCTCCCCTGTGTGGGTGGGCATCCTCCCATCCATCCACGACGTGAACAGAACAAAAGGTGGAGGAAGGAAGGAGGAATTTGCTCTTTTTTCCTGCCTCACTGCTCAGCTGTAACATCTCGTCTCATCTGCTCTGGCCTGGCTTCCCTGGTTCTCAGGCCTTCACACTCAGACTGAATCACATCACCAGCTTTCCTGGGCCTCCATAATCCATAAGCTTGCGGACAGCAGACCTGAGGGCCTCTCAGCCTCCATGATCACATGAGCCAATCCCTCATAATGAATCTCCATAGATAGATAGGTAGATAGATAGATAGATAGATAGATAGATAGATAAATAGAATGGATAGGCAGAGAGATAGATAGATTGGGGAGATAGAAGAGATAGGAGAGAGAGAATTAGATAGATAGATAGAGATAGAAGAGACAGTCAATAGATAGATGATAGATAGATAGAAAGACAGATAGATAGATGATAGATAGATATAGAGATAGATATACATAGATAGATAGCCTTTTGGTTCTGTTTCTCTGGAGAACGCTCACTAAGACATAGACTAACAACCTCCCTAAGTGTGCAAAAGAAACTCCATTAAATTCTTACAATCCAACCACTCATTTTCCATGACCTTACACGTCTTATTTTATCATCTTTTTCATCTCAAAATACTTTTATTACAATTTCATTACAGGCCAATGTTTACAGACTGATTTACACTGAATGCATTTCAGGTAAGCTGTTCCTTAACCACACATGGGAAAGCAGAATAACCACATGGATGGGCTGCCTCCAAATCCAGCTTTTGCCTATAGACTGAAACATCATTTGTGGAATTTAGACACTAATGACCTTTAATTCCAAAGAGCCTGGATATCCTTGATCTTATCTTCTTGAAATTTGACTTTTATTATCACATTTGCAACCGTCTTACTGGGGTCAGCAGCACTGTCACTAAGCACAAAAACTAAATATGAACATTTTTATGCCTAGAACAGAGGCTCACATGGTAGGTGATTAAATATTTACTGTAAGGAAGTAGATTTTAAAATATACATGCTTTATTTATTTTTAAGTTTTATTTTTACAAGAAACAAAGAAAATAAAAATGAAACAGCTAAAGAAATTATATATAAAGAAATTACATATAAGGAAACTATAGGAATAGCCTCTATCCCCTACTGTTGGCTGGTTCAAAAGCTCACAAGGGCCTTATGTTATAACATATCGGGTAAGTCCTCCCCCTCGGACCTCTGATAGCCTCCGGCAGTGTCGTAAAATATTCAGTATCACGTGAAATCTCTTGTCAACTTTCAAAGCTGTGAACTCCTTTATGTCAGCTTCCACTACAAAATAATGGCCTGAAAATAAAGATATTAATGCTAATTTTTATTAGGACAACTTTCAAGATGAGTCTTTAATGTATTACATTATGACTATGAATGGCATTAATCACTTTTTCTTATCATTATCCAAGCACAGTGAGAACTGGTATTCTTGCTAAAATAGTAATTATTCTTTAAACTGAAGTTGCATAATGTTTACTGTAGCATTTCAGAAATGTAGCCCTGCTTATTATATCACTGGCTATCTGCTGGTATCTTTTGAACAATTCACTTTTCAAGACGCGATATGGTAGTGGTTAAGAGAATGAAACCCACAGCAGCTTTATCACTTAACTGAATGACCTTGGGCAAGTAACTGAAGCCTTATTTGCCTACTCTGAAAAACAGTAATAATAATAGTACACAACTCATAAGGATGCTGTGAGGACTAAAGCCCTTAGTACACCATCTGGCACATAGTAAGCGCTATAGTATAAGCATGAACAACTGTCATCATTACTATTCTAATTCTGAAAATATTGGATATAATTCCATAATAGACTCTAATGCCGTATTTCTCAGCCTCGGCACTACAGACATTTTAGGCTGATAATTCATTTTGTCAGGGCTGTCTTGCGCATTATAGGGTACTTCAGCTGCATCTCTGGTTTCTGCTCATGAGATGCCAGCAGCACCTCCAACCCCAGCTATAACAACTAAAAATGTCTCCAGAGATGGCCAAATGTTCCCTGGTGGGAAAACTGCCCCTGATTGAGAACTACCTCTCTAGAGTTAGAAGTTTCTGGAATTAATCTTGTTTCTCATGTTTAGTTACATTCCAAACAGTTGACATGTACACATATATATACCCTCATTTTACCTTTGGTTTCCTTCGTTTCTTCATCAATAAATCTGTGATAGAGATTTCTGGCCACAGAACTCATAGACTTTTTTGGTTGATGTAAGATCTTATATTTACTAACTACTGCCTTGTTGATTTCTTTAATAACGTCATTAATTTGACAATAGGTTAAGCGTGATTTCATGTACCTGTAAAAAAGAAAATGATTAATTTTTCTAAAGAATCATCATACACAATTGTTTTCTTTGCAAAACATTTACATATGATGACTTTATACAGTAGCAAAGCTATTAGTACTCTATATAAAAAATTTTATACCAACTTCCAAATAAACCAGACACATCTCAACCGTTGAAAAATTAGAGACCACAATATATTAGTGCTTATCTTCCCTAGTTATGTCTGGATACATAAATTCCTATTCTCCACCTACAGAATTAACATTACAATTTAAAATAGGCTTTCAAACTCTGATTCAAATAGACTGATTAATTGCAAATAGAAGTTTATTTAAATATTTTTAAATGTTTGTGAGCAAGGGAAAGAAAAATTTAAATATTAATAAATTATATAACTCATACCACTCTAGTTTCCTGTAAAAATGGATCTGTTCAGAGAGAAAAAGAAAAAAGGAGGAGGAAGAGGGGGAAGAGGAGATGAAGGATGACAAATGTGACAACAAAGATGACCATGCTGATCGAGACGAAGAAGAACTGATGGTGCAGGGGCTGCAAAGGGACAAAAGGGCCCGGAAGTTAAGCTGCACAGTTGGCCGGCAGAGGAGAACTACAGGCAGCCTCGACGGACAGCTCACTATTCATTCTGAACTCAAATGCCCTTAAGCATTGTCTCTTTCACGCTAAAGCCCACTCTTCCAATCCAATCTCCCTCCTGCCCATCCTCCCAGTCATCAGGGTCTTAGAATATAAGAATAGGAGACCCTTGATTCTGAGTGGTCTGTACAGACCAAAAACAAAATTTTCATGATCTGCTTCAATTTTTCCCTTCAATAAATCATGGATTCATTATGTTAAACTCTGTCCTTTGCCGTTATTCAAAGGGGCAGTTTTCTAATCGAAACTTCCTTAAGATTAAATAATATATAAATATGTTTAAAGGAAAATGTTCATATTGACCAAAACCCATTCATTTTCATTATTCCCTTCCTTTCTAGATTCATTTTCACCACTCATTTTTCTAACCACAATTTCCACAGTTGATGCCACAGCTCAACACAATGCAATTCCTTTAAATCATGTGAACTATTTCCTAATTTCCTCAAAACAAGTGCCAATGTTTTCTACTTTAATTCCATCTCAGTATTAACTTTTTTGTTGTTGTTGTTTTTGTTTTTTGCGTTACGCGGGCCTCTCCCTGCTGTGGCCTCTCCCGTTGCGGAGCACAAGCTCCGGACGCGCAGGCTCAGCAGCCATGGCTCACGGGCCCAGCCGCTCCGTGGCATGTGGGATCTTCCTGGACCGGGGCACGAACCCTTGTCCCCTGCATCGGCAGGCGGACTCTCAACCACTGCACCGCCAGGGAAGCCCTGTATTAACTTTTTAAAGATAAATAAAGTCCTATGCTTGGAACACATTCTTCCTTATCCTAATCTTCTAACTTCTCTCATTCATTAAATAACTCCTTAGTTTAAAAATGAATACTCTAGGGCTTCCCTGGTAGCGCAGTGGTTGGGAGTCCGCCTGCCGATGCAGGGGACACCGGTTCGTGCCCCGGTCTGGGAGCATCTCACATGCCACGGAGCGGCTGGGCCCGTGAGCCATGGCCGCTGGGCCTGTGCGTCCGGAGCCTGTGCTCTGCAACGGGAGAGGCCACAGCAGTGAGAGGCCCGCGTACCGCAAAAAAAAAAAAAAAGAATACTCTACCATGACTATTCTAATATCCTTCTTTCAAGGAAGCATTTTCTGAAGACCCTTCTATTCCAATGTTCTCACAGCCATTTGTTCTTCCCTTGAGCTCAGCCGATGAGCAACAACAATAACGACAATTTAAAAAACCGAATAGCATCAAACAGAATTTTAGCGACAATAAAGCTGTCAATAAAGGAAAGGACCAAGTGACCAATCAAACAAACAAACAAAAAAACTAAAGAGAATTGTCAGCCTCATTCCTAGTCTCAGAACAGTGAAACTGCCAGATATTTTTCAAGTGGCTACTATGCATTTGAAAAGATGGTCAACATTCTATGTCATCAGGAAACTGAAAAGTAAAGCAATCAGGTACATTATACTTACTAGAATAGCTAATAGAAAAAAACGGACAAAACTAAATACAGGTGAGTATGGGGAACGACAGGAACTCTCATTCTGCTGGGAATGCAAAATGGTACAGCCACTATGGGAGACAGTTGGACAGCTTCTTACAAAGTTAAACAGTTTTACCATAGGATCCAGCCATCATACTCCTAGGTGTTGACCCAAGTGAGGTGAAAACATGTCCACACAAAAACCTGCACGTGAATGTTTACAGCAGCTTCAGTCATAATTGCCCCAAACTGGAAGTCACCAAAATGTTGTTCAACAGATGAATGAATAAACAAACTGTGCTACACCTACACGATGTAATATTAGTCAGTGATAAAAAGAAATGAGCTATCAGGCCATGAAAAGACATGAGGGGAACCTTAAATGCATATTACTAAGGCTACAGTGTATGACTCCAACTAGATGACACCCAGGAAAAGGGAAACTATAGAGACAGTAAAAAGATCAGTGGCTGCCAGGGGCTCAGCGGGGAGAGATGAAAGGGTGGCATACAGGGTATTTTTAGGGCAGTGAAACTATTCTTATCATGGTGGACACATGACATGACGCATTTGTCAAAATCCATAGACTGTACAACACAAAGAGTGAACCCCAATATAAACTACAGACTTTAGTTAATATCTAGTTAATCGTATCTAGACTGGTTTATCAATGATAACAAATGTACCACACTAATGCAAGATGTTAGTAATAGGGGAAACTGTTTTCAGGTATGAGAACAATGTACTATCTGCTCAATTTTTCTATAAACCTAAAACTGTTCTAACAAATAAAGTCTATTAATTAAAAAACAAACAACAAAATCCAGATGGACAACTCTCAGACAAGTAAAATAATCATGCCCTTTGCCCCAGGGATTCTCCTCCTAGGGACACTATGTCAAGGAAATAAGGAATTATAAAATAGACTTGTCCAAAAGAAACTTCATTACACCATTCTTCATAACAATGCAATCAACCCAAATACTTAATAACTTTTATACTTAATAACTATTATACAACTATTAAAATCCAAGTTTTCCATGATAGTTAATGATGGAAAAATGCTCATGATAAAAAAAAAGTAAGTAAACTATATTCACAGAATAACTACATTGTTGTAATGACAATCAGAAACAACTTGTTATGTAGGTGAAGTTAAAATATAGAAGGAAATACTCTCTCTTGTCTGAGTGGTGGAATTATAGATGAGTTATCTTCTAACAACAAACATTTTCTAACAATGTGCATTATTTGTATAAGAAAGTAACAAGGAATGTAATAATATAAAGCCAGAAGTTAAGTAAAGCCCTGGAATTATGAGAGTTTAAAAACACGGATTTCCATAATTGGTTCCCCATGTCATCTGTGAAGAGCAAAGGAGCCCTCTCTCAGGGGAGGCATCTTGTCTTATTCACCCTGTATTCTTTTCCTCAGCACAGACTCAAACAAGTGTGTGGCATAAGTTAATGGACAAATGGAAACCGAACAAACACAGCACTCTCTGTTCTAATTCTCAAACCTATACAACACACTCACTTTCCTTAAAATTGCAGCAAAACTGAAGCTACTTCTGAAATGTAACTGGATAAATCTGTATCATAAAATGACCCTGAGAGGACTCAACAACAAATTGATCCATCTCTAGATCTCTCTATGAAAAGGTTTTACAACTAAACAAAAAACATAGGTTTTTTTTTGTTTGTTTGTTTTTTTTGCGGTACGCGGGCCTCTCACTGTTGTGGCCTCTCCCATTGTGGAGCACAGGCTCCGGACGCGCAGGCTCAGTGGCCATGGCTCACGGGCCCAGCCGCTCTGCGGCATGTGGGATCTTCCCGGACCAGGGCACGAACCCGTGTCCCCTGCATCGGCAGGCGGACTCTCAACCACTGCGCCACCAGGGAATCCCAAAAAACATAGTTTTAAACATCTTCAACAAAAGATTTCCTGCATTTTCACAGTACAATGTAAAACTATTTTAGAAAAGATCGATGTTCGAACACAGCATGTTACAATTAATATAATCAAGCCTTATACTTATCAACATGTATGTTGATTATTAAAGAGTTGAATTTATCTTAAATACTTACGCAGGAATGCCATTAAACTCATCAGAAGTTACAAATGGCATTTCTTTAACATGTTTTTGTTCTTTGGAGGGCTTCTTTGTGGGTGCAGCTTCTTCAACTTTGACGGGTTCTTCACGGTCAAGATCTGATCCATTAACACTACAGAATAGAGATGCACAGATGTACAGGTAATCGTCAGAATTCTGCAGCATACCAGAAAGCTTTGCAACTGAAAATGATCAGTATCAAACACATGATTCATCTTGTTATAAGTTTATAGCCAACCTTTTTTTCTATCCCTACCCCTAATGCTCATGAAGATCTGAATAGTGAGAATGTTAAAAAAGCAAGTCCCTAAATCTTCAGTAATATAATTGTTGTTTACACATTCAAAACATGGTGTAAGTAGAACATGCGCCAAACATCTTCATCAGTTACCCCACTGGTTCCTCAAAGTCAATATGCGTAAATTTGAATTTAACTTCTAAATGGCTTTTCTTCCTGACTTCCCTATTTCTGGACATGGAAACATCAATCACCTTATATTTCTATCTTTCTAATTTATCCCATTGGTTGCTAGTACAGTAAGTCCCCTACATACAGATGAGTTCCGTTTCAAGAGTGCGTTCCTAAGTCCAATTTGTTCCTAAGTCCAACAAGTTGGCCTAGGTACCCAACTAACACAATCAGCTATATAGTACTGTGCTGTAATAGGTTTATATACTTTTCACACAGATAATACCTAAAAAACACACACACAAAATAAAGAAAACATTTTTAATCTTACAGTACAGTGCCTTGAAAAGTACAGTCGTGCAGTACAACAGCTGACGCTTCTTAGCAGTACCAGCTATATCACTGCTGCTTTTACTCTTGTTTCTGGATATCCCGGGCTTGAAATAAAGATACTGTACTACTGTACTCTGTACAATACTGTACAGCAAAGTACACAAAAGCACAACCACTTGTAGAGGATGCATGCATGTGACAATGCACACATGTGGCAATGTACGCCAGACACATGAACTAACATGACTGGACATGCGAAAGCATGTTCACATCTTTGAAAGTTTGCAGCTTGAAGGTTCGTAAGTAAGGACTGACTATATCAATCCTGCCTGCTACAGACTCATTTTAGTTGCCAGCAATGAGCATGGGTCACCCTTGGCTCAGTCCTGCCCAATTTCTGGAGTCAATGAGAAGCCTAATATAGCTCCTACCCACAAGCAAATAGAGTCTACAAATAGGCTGTATCTTTAGGTTGTTTAACTGCCAAGGAAGGAATGGAGCCCTGTTGCCAGCAGCAAGTCAAGCGATAAATGGAGATGGAATACAGGAAAGAGAAGATCCAACCCAGGAGCAAGGGAAGGGAATTCCAGGAAAGACAGGGAAGTGAGATCCCAAGATGACAGCTGAGTACCAGACACAGAGAGCAACCAGGCCTGACTGAGGTGGTGTGATGAGGATACGGCCACGTGGTGGGTTGTCAAGAAGAAGATGCCCGATGTTATGGTAGCACGATCCTTACATGAATCCCAACCTGAGACTCCACGGTAAGCCTGGCTGATTCTTACCTGTACTTGCTTATCTTTAGGCCCTGCTGTGTGTATCAACTGAAAATAACCATTTCTACCTATAGAAAGGTTCTGCTGTGGCCTGGCCCCAAAAGCTGACGCTAGGCCATAGTGAGTTTAGAAGAAAATTCCTCCTATTCCTCGGGCCATAGTCCTGCTGGGGAGCCAATGTCCAGCCCAACAACCCTGGCAGATATCCTATGATGACCTCTGTTCCTAGCATTTATTCATGACCTTGCCCACTAATTTTCTCTTCTTGGAGTGAAATTCCAAGGTACCCTGACATACAAGGGACTCTGTTGAGCTTATCTGTTCCTGGAGACCTTCAACTATCAGCAGCGACATGGCTCTTTTCCTACACAGCAAGGTTCGTGCCTTCCTTTCAGTTTTCAAACTTAAGCAGTATGTTGTTTGTGGAAACACATACACAAAACTGTGATTATCATAAACTCCAGGATGATTACCTCTTTGATAGAGGGAGGGTCTGCAATAGAAGAAGTGCTGTAGGTACTGGAGTGTCCTATTTCTTAATCTGACTGGTGGATACGCTGATGTTTATCATGCTTCTTTAATTTACACTAATTACTTTAATTTATACTAATTACTTTAATTACTTTTCTGTATATATGATACATTCGAAAGTTAAGAAGTTACGTTAGCCATGGAATGTTTTTACATACTTGGAGTCCCCTTTTAGAAATACAATTTTGTAAATCAACTATACTTCAATAAAGTTAAAGAAAAAAAGAAATACAGTTTTGGGCAGAGGACTGGAGAGATGGGAGTGGAGAAATACTGGAAAGACAAAACACAGGAGCTCCCCAATCATGAAGACAAAAGATGACGGAAGATCTCGTGGAGCCAGGCAATCAGAGGGAGGGCAGGGACAGACAAAACCCCGCAGAGGCCGAATGGACGGCTGGGGCTACGAGACAGAGACAGGTTGAAGATGCCGAGTTCCTGTCTAGGTGATGGGTGGGGAACAAGAAGACAGTGTAGTCTTAGACACGCAAAGCTGGAGGAGAGAACAGCTCATTCATGAGATTCCCAGCAAGCGATTAAAACAGAACTAGATGCCATGTCAAGGCCAGAGTTGGACATCTGAGAGCATTAATAATGGTGTTAAGTTTAAGCGTGAGTAAAACAGAGCTTTAGGACACACTTGTAATTTAAAAGAGGGCAGAGAAAAAGGAGGCAGCCTAGTCGAAGCTGTAGGATGACAACTAAGAAAGCACAGTGGCAGTGCAAATAACAGAATTTCAAAACGATGGGCAGCAAAATAAAATGTGAGAAGGATCAGGGCAGAAGAGGTATTTTTTACCTCTTTGTGACCTTCGAGCAATCATTTTCATAAGTATGGTAGTAATGAACAGCCAAAGGCTAGGTTTTAGGGGTTTCAGGAAAAGGGCAGGCACAAACATACACTGGCAGTGAACAGACAGAGGTAGGACAGTACTTTGAGGGTAAAAATAGAGCTAAGTTTTTGTTCCTTGAGCTGTTTTTAAGATGGGAAGCTCATTAAGTTTAGTTTTACCCTAAGGCAGTGGTTCTCAAAGGTCAGGGGAAATTCTGCCCCGCCGAAGACATATGGCAATGTCTGGCAACATTTTTCATTGTCACAACTGGGTGGAGGGGTGGAGGTGGGAGGGGATAGAGGAGGCTACTGATATTTAGTTGCAAGAGGGCAGGGATGCTACTAAACATGCTATTTTCACAAAAAAGAATTATCTGACCTAAAATGCCAATAGAGCCAAGGTTGACAAACTCTGCTCTAAAGGAAAGAAATGAGAAAAAGTAGAAAAAGACAGTCTAGAGGAGACTTACCCTTGGGAAAGAGGGGGGACATTTTTCCCAGAGACTGTGGGATAAGAAAACTGGTAAAGATGGGGGAAACACTATTTCTTGTATAAGTATCAAAACAAAACAAAAAAACCCCTGGATAATCACTAACAAAATTGCAAGTATATAGAAAAGCAAAAAGATTTGAAGTGTTTGTTTTAATAGTTTGATAAAACCAGATAGTAAAAATAATTATAAACATACTTACAAGTTCTGGGTTACTGTTACTTGAGGCAAATGGGGAGGAATGTTTTCTTTGAGATGTTCCACATCTTTATAATCTTCTTCAAGACATTCAAAGAGTTCCTAAAATAAAAAAAGAAAAAGCTCACAAATAAGCATCTGTCCTGCCTGTGTGTGTTTTAACATGTTAGATAGAACATGAAAGGGGCTTCCCTGGTGGTCCAGTGGTAAAGACTCTGCACTCCCAATGCAGGGGGCCCAGATTCAATCCCTGGTCAGGGAACTAGATCCCGCATGCCGCAACTAAGAGCCCGCATGCCGCAACAAAGATCCCGCATGCGGCAACGAAGATCCTGCATGCTGCAACTAAGACCCAGCGCAGCCAAATTAATTAATTAATTAATTAATTTAAAAAAGAGCATGAAAGACTACGTACCACAATCACAATGATTCTGAGTATTCAAAACGCAGAGTGGTGAAAAAGCACTGAATACAGCAATATTTAAAAAGCGCCCTTTCGTTCTCGAGCTGATTTTGGATGGCGATATATTATTTTTCTCTACTGGATTTTTTCAAAGGACAATTGTTAGAATAACATTACAACAGGCAGGGTTGACATTCACGTCTTTCTAAAATACTTTAACCTTGGGAAGCAACTGAAAAGTATATGAAAGATTTATGTTTCTCATTCTGGTAAAGTGCTTTTGTTGACTTAGCAAACGTTCCCCAGCACCGGAGTGAGAATGCATTCCCAGAACGCAACGATGAGATACTGCTTGGAATGGCTTTCATATATTCCAGCTTAATGAAAATTCCTACTTGATCATAACCACTTTCATTTTGTGTTGTCTTTATTTAACTTTCTCTAGAACTTGAGGTTATGAACTCATGCAAATTTAATAAGTAAAATACTCTGTACCTTCGGATTCCCATCATCTGATTTTCAATCATAATGTAAACAAAAATTCCAAATAGTCTTTAATCCTGAGTTGAACATTCTCAAAACCCACACCTAACCCTGGGCATTCTTGGGCAGGGTAGAAGTGAAACCATTATTGGTTTCTGTTTTGAATTTGTATAACATCTTTCTTTTAAAGAGATGAATGATGTTCAGAGATACTAATTTCATTTCAACTGATAGTAGGATAGGCACAATCATGCCCAGTCCCAGAGCTGAAAAATCTTTACAGACATTGAAGATTATAAGGCTTAAAAAGGACCAGAGAGGCCACCTTGACCATATCAATGGCTCTAAGAGCATGAGGTAATTATGGTACAGATTGAATAGTTTCCCATCCCATCAGAAAGTACACTATCACTTTGATTAGGTGAAGGCTTATTTAGAATAAAATGTGTATGTGAATGAGGCTCAAGTTTTTCTTTGCTTGAGAATCCTTATACTATATTCTAGAGAAACAGAGAAACGCAGAATAGAAGGGACCCAAGAAATAGTTCAGTATGACCCATTACTTTTCAAGTGAGGACACTGAAACCCCAAGAGGAAAAATGACCTTCTCAGGGTGGCAGAAGGTGCTTCGGGGAGCCAGGGTGAGAATCCACATCTCCAAACCCCAGGGCAGGCATTCCTCCTACACCACACTCCCAGGAGATCATTTATTTAAATTAAACCTACCAAGAATTATTTAGGAGAGACTTCTCTGGTGGCACAGTGGTTGAGAATCTGCCTGCCAATGCAGGGGACATGGGTTCAATTTCTGGTCTGGGAAGATCCCACATGCCACGGAGCAACTAAGCCCATGCGCTATAACTACTGAGCCCACGCGTCGCAACTACTGAAGTCCGCATGCTCTAGGACCTGCGTGCCGCAACTAATGAGCACTCATGCTGCAACTACTGAAGCCCGCACGCCTAGAGCCCGTGCTCCACAACAAGAGAAGCCACCGCAATGAGAAGCCTGCGCACTGTAAGGAAGAGTAGCCCCCGCTTGCCGCAACTAGACAAAGCCCACGCACCACAACAAAGACCGAACACAGCCAAAAAAAAAAGAAAAAAATTATTTAGGACATATTCCTTTTTAGTAAATAGACTGGCTACCAGCATGGAGGAAGAAACACATCTGGAACTCTGGAGTCCTTTATACTGGGAAAATAAAATGCAAACGGCACTCTTTACCATTAATAATAACTTACAAAGCTAAGAACATTATAAACTTAAAGAATCCTTAAGAATTCCCTGGTGATTAGGGAGTCTGTATCTATTGCCTTTTTATTTTGTTTTTTTCACTAGAAAACCATTACCTTGAGTGAACTGTTGGTTTGTTCTTGATACTGAATTTCCAATTCCAATTTATTTAGAAGTTCATTTACTACAATGATCTCATCTCCTATTTTATTTAATATAGTCTTCAAGGTAGGTTCTTGCCCTATTAATAAACAAAGATAAAATGGAAAATAAAATGTATAGAAAAGCAAAAAACATACATGTATCCAACTGAACTCTTGGGACAGAGCTCTACCTTAAAGAGACACTGAGGGTTGAGAAAGAACTATTGTTTCAGCCCCTAGGAACTGTCTCTACGGAGAATCTTAAGAACTCATTTCTAAGTAATATGAAAAAAAAGGAAGGGAGAGATAATTACACTGTATCCCCTGAATCTTTTGCTTCTGGAGAACTGTTCCACTAATAAAACACCTAGAAATGCTAGATAAAATACACACCCCTTTACATGCATAATCGAGCTCTTATGAGAAAAAGGTAAATCACCAAGGGCTTCCACATGAAGAGCGAACCACAGACCAGGCAGTACGTGTCAGCTGATGCTGCAGCAGCCCTAATGGTGGTGGGGTGGGGGACGAGGTACAGAGGAATGCTGGAGAGAGGAGGCTGTCACTCTCAGCAACCTAATATATTTGGTTTTAATGGGGATAAGAGCCAAGGCTTTGGGACTTCAAAGCACAGGATGCTGAAAGTGAGAATCCCTAATGAGGCCAGGATCCCTCTTCATGGGCTATATCTTCAGTGAATGTGTAAACCTGAAAAATTCTAATCACTGGCCAGGAAGATAAGCTTATGTTTGGACTGGCCTGCAAGAATGGGTGGGAGGCGGCGGAGAGTAGCCTGCTCTCAAATTCCCAACCCCACCTCCTAATCCCTCTCTCTAGCTTCCTAGATACAACGATGAGAAAACCAGAGTCCTCTCCGCCCTAGAAATAAGAGAAGTAGTAAACAAAAGAATTCTTAAGGGCAGATCAAAAGCACAAAAAGGAAAACTATCCTCACAATCAAATCTTTCCATCTTCACTTCTAGCAACCAAATCATGAAATACACATAACTGAAAACATCCTGTGACCACATCTATAGATTACGGATGCCGTAGAGTGAAATGGCTAAAGCCTCCAGGCCTGAAGTCAGAGACACCAGTACCTGCCCTCAGAGGGTTACTGGGAAGTAGGAAATACATATAAGATGGGTGAGCACTGTGCTTGGAACCTAGTAAAGCACTCAGTAAAGGCAAACTATTATTAATCGACGTAATCTAATAAAGCAATGCAAATTGCATTTGACAGTAGGTTCATAACAGCTAAAAGAAATTAACAAGTAAATTAGAGTATTGATGTCTCTGCTGAGATTAATCGCAGGGGTAAAACAACTAGCTGGATATACTGGTATCTCAAATAACTTCGTCACCTAAATTTTAGGGCCTTGTTTGCTGATTTGTAGTAAAATAAATTCACTACTTTTGATAGTAGTGATCTAGTAAATTACAGCAGCCAAAGTGGCAAACAAATTACTAGGCTTTCCTAAATAGGCCATGGAACCAAACAGACAAATTGTTCTCTCCACGTACAAATGATGGTTACCCAGTGTGTAGTTATCTAACAGGTCAGACTGCTTCATCCAGGCTTCGTGCTTTGATGGGGTCATTTGAATTCAAGGTTTGATCGTTAACAGATCACTAAATTATATTTTTCCAATAGTAATCATGCCCTAAGAAAGAGAATCTAAAGAAGACTACTTATTAAAAACCTAAATGTCCTTTTTCAGATTATTCAATAAAAGTGGCATAGACGTAGACAAGTACTACACTGGGAATCGGGACACAAAACCTGTAGTTCCAACTGACTACCCATGAGCTGGGGGACCGGGGCAAGTCACCTGACTTCTGAGCCTCAGTTTCCTCATGTGCGAGACCAGGGAGTTTGAGAAGATGAACCCACAGTCCCTTCAGCTTTAACTTTCTACAGAATATGTCAGCCACCAACTGTAAAATGGATGAGGCTCTTTATCAGTGGTACCCAACAAGAGACGGAGAATATCAAAGTCTCAGAAGGACATGTATAATTTGAAGGGACATTCCAACAGTATAATTTCATATTTGAATTTTTTAAAATTATCAATCCATAATACAAACTACAATAAAAGTTCAACAGGATCTTCCCAGCAGATGGAATTCCACCTATCAATAAATCTTTAGTTTTCCTAGATACGGCTCGGAAGTACATCATTTTTGTAAACAATATTTTTCCAGACTTCACAAGGATCTCCTACTTCTCTGCACTTCCATTGCATCATCCACTTTCAGCACTTCAAAATATCTTGGAAGATGGTTACAATTTACAAGTTTCTGGATGTTTAAAAAATTAACTTCATTTTCAATTAGTTGTTTCCTAGTGATGTATATTGATCAGCTTCCTCCAAAGCAGTCTGTAAGATGGGTTATGGGCTACTTCTATCTCTGTGGATCTTTTCCACTTCTGGTTTTTTCCTTGTCTTTTCGTATCTCTACTTAGCTCTAGAACTAGGAACATTAAATAACCTTCAAATCTTACTATTCTGCCTTGTGTGTCTCAGAAAAACATAAGTAAATAAATATAATTAATAGCTAGTTCATTGTTCAATGTAACTTACATTTTAGTATCCTCTGCAATATTCAAAATACTGAGGGCAGACTGTTTTAAGAATCACCATTCAAAACTTAAAATTACCTTTCTAAGATACATTCACTTAACCAGGCATAAGATATCAAAGTGGGACAATAATCATAATGCATTGTGTATGTACAAAGTCCGTGGAATCTGTTTTACTTACCACAATTTCTTAATGACAGAGTTTTTTTAATATTGCCAATCTTTTCATTAATATGAGAGCATAATTGTTCCAAATCCGAGGAGGCCATCCTTTAAGCCTCTGAAGAAAAAGATATACATTTATAAAAAAAGGGAAGCCAGACAAATTTACATTCACTTTCAAAATCCAAGAATGGTAAATACCCAGTAAGTCACATCTCCCTGAAAAGAAAGTACAAAAACTCAAGAGAAATATCTTTCAATTCTACAAAATTCAGTTTCTGTCCAAAGTCCAGCACTGACTTGTCTTACAGCTTTCTGTAGTTAATGCATCCCAAACCAGGGTACAGGGGATAAGCCTGTGTCATTTCCTTATAGATTTAAGGGGACAAATGCCTTTACTTACACATAAAGACAACATTGGCATTTTCTTTGAAAACTTAAAGACCCAAGAATTTTAAGGAAAAACACAGTAAGTTCAAAGAAACGGGTCCAGATAAGCATTTCTCCCATGCTGTTGGGTTTGGGGCTTTACTATTTGGGGTCGGTAAGGAGGTGGAGGGAAGGGAGGAAAGAAATCAGGTACACTCCGAGGGTTTATGAGGTCTAGAGCATCCTCCCCAGCTAACCGGGCGAAGCAAGGTCAAGCCCTCCCTTCCGCCCTACGCGGCACCGCCCCGAGCCCCCCACCACGCCCAAGCAATGCCTTCCGCCCGCTTCCGAAGGCGGGATCCTCAACACCAGACTCCAACCTTATGCGGATCCAGGAGCAAAGGGCCCACTCAGTGCGGTCGCGAGGCGAGAAGACCCCTCCAGTCTCCACCGGAAGCCCAGGATGGCGAGACCCGGCTCCGGGAGCGAAATTCAAACTGCCCGCCGGGTCTTGGTACCGCGCAAGCGCACATCAGCGCTCGCGGAACACTGCTTAGAGGCCTCCTGCGTTTCCAGGTTTACCCAGGGCCGCAGCTGAGCGGGGCCAGGGGCGGGGCAGTGGTGCGGGGCCGGGCCGGGGAAAAGGCGGGGCTGGGTTGGCTCGGGCGCGAAAGGCTGCCGCGACAAATGCCCCTCCTACTCCGTGCCGTAACGGGTGATTTCAGTCGGTCACCCAATCCTGACCGTCCAGCCGCCAGGGCCAAGCGCTCTGGGGATCAAATCGTGAGCTTAAACTGGGTCTCCAAGTTGGCTACACATTAGAATCACCAGGGCAGCTTTTACAAATTCCAGTGTCTAAGCCGTACCTCAAATCAGTGAATTCAGACACTCTGTAAGTGTTGATTTGTTTGAATTAGAATCCAAGCAATATTTACACATTGTTATTTGGTTGATACATTTCTTAAATCTCTTTTAATTGCAACAGGCCTACTTATTTAGAGCTAAATTCTTTCAGCAGGAACGAAGCCTTTCATTGTAGGACTAAATGTAAGGCTTAAAATGTCAACATTCTATGAAAAATAACATAATAACAGAAATTCACCCTGCAGCATCAAGGACAAACATTATCAGATTACTTCCCATGAGAAAATAAACAAGAAGAAGAGAGCATAAAGGCACTGAATACAAGACGAGAGGGGGGAAATGTGGAAAAAATACAGAAATGAGCAGTTGGATCACTGCCTACTTCTTATTTCCTTCTGGGACTGGTTTACTTGGCAGGACTTCTTCAGCTGCAATGACAGAAACTCTATCCAAACTGACTTAAGCAAGGAAAAAGACTTTATATGGCGTATAAAACTGTAAAGTGTGTGTGTGTGTGTGTTCAGTTACAGCTGAACCCAGGTACTCAAGAATACTATTAGGAAGCCATCCCCATCTCTCAGTTATGCGTTCCTCCCTGTTGGTTCCCTTCTCAGGTGGCCTTTTCCCTATGGTGACCTCTGGTACCTCCAGACTTATACCTCAATGGTCAGCAGTTCTTGCTTTCCTAAGAGATCTAGCAAAAGCCCCAGGATGGAATCTCAACAGCCTGACTTGGGTCATCTGCCCACCCTGAATCAATCAGTCTAATTTGGAGGGGTGAAATGGTCTGATTCGCTAGGTAGCCTGGAGCTGGAAGCCAGGACAGCCCTACCCAAAACACAAAGTCTGAGAGTAGGACACAGGTAGTTTCTCAGGAAAATCTAGCTGCTTTTATGAGACAAAGGGGACAGGGAGAAGTAAAAACAAAACAAAAACCTGTCTTCTTCAGGGTTATGACTCATTCAAGGTGAAGGAGACAACTTGCCTCACAGAAATTATGTTATGGGGAATTAAAATTTATTGGTATCCCATCTCTTTCCACAGAGAAGCTATGTTCCATTGTCATCCACAAATTACAAGTAGGAAAGAGAGCTATTCTGCATTGGAATGATTGTATTGCTGATATAATTCCTTGGAAAAATTCCAGAACCATTGCTACAATTCACTATTCACTTCCATAGTGTTCTGAGAAGGATTTTACTTATGATACTGATATTGTCAAGTTCTGAATCCTTTATATATTCATCCATTCTCATCTCCATTTCTTTCATTATGTCAAGAAGATTTATTTTTCATTCTTTTTCAAGCTGAGATGGTTGGTTGAGAGAAAGTTATTTGTGTTTGGAATCTCAATAATTTATTTCTTCCAGGATAGCAATGTCCTGACCTGCACCTATCTTCCCTTTCCTGTTGAAGTACCTCTGGACAGTCATATGACGAGAGGGAAAAAAATGAAAAGAGCAAGATGTAAGAAATTGCTGGACTGTTCCTTGCAAGAAATATGAGCAAAAGTAATGTGAATTCTAGTCTTCAGAGAAAAATAGTAATAACAATAACATCAATTAACCTTTATTGGGTACTTATTCTAATTCAGGCATTTTACATAAATTATCCTGTTTAACCTTTGTAATAAATTTATGAATACTTAAATTATGATCTGCACTTTACAGATGAGGAAACTGAGGCTTATAATTAAGTAACTTAATTATAAGCCCAAGTCAATAAATGGCAAAGTGGATCCCTGACCTCAGAACTGTCCTCTTTACCATGATGCTCTGCTGCCTCCCCAGGAGAAAGGGGTCATTTGCTCCCGTGTTTTGTGTTTCTGAACCTATAGACTTCCATCATCATTTAATTCCCTCATGACATATCACAACATGAGCAATTTTAGATTACCTATAAATTTGAAGTTTTTGATACCCAATTGACTTTGACAGAAAAGACTTTATTTATACTTTTTGTACTTCTCTTTATCTTTCTCTTGCAGCTAAATGCCGAGCTTAACCTCTGGATGTCCCTAAACTGTCACTGTAGACTAGAGATCAAAGATCTCGTTAAGCAACAGGCCTCTGCATTTCTAGGCAACTTGGGAAATATTTATTCCTCTGGTTTTGACCGATGACTAGTGACCAGTGGGTCCAATAAGTTTTGGGACAGGTTCATAGCTCTCTAGCGCTGATGGGTCTTCCTTTCTGAGATGCCTCACTGATCACACAGGATAAGTCTGACCTTTTAAGGAGTTATAACACCCAGACAGATTATGTTTTTACATTTACCTATTAAAATACTCTCCTTTAGCTTGTTTTATTTATTTATTTCTGCCCTGCGTGGCTTGCAGGATCCTAGTTCCCCAACCAAGGATTGAACCCAGGCCACGGCAACGAAAGCACCAAGTCCAAACCTCTGGACCACCAGGGAATTCCCTGTTGCCTTGTTTTTAAAAGCCATTTTCTAGATGAAAAAATTAAAATCCAAAGCATGTACTTGTAATACAGATCCCACAGGGACTATTTCTCAATTCTCATTAGCTGTCATAGCAGCTGAGGTCATCCCAGAAAATCAAAACTTGTCACTTTTACAATGTTTCATACCCTAAAATGATTTATAGGGGAGTTTTTTTAAACCAGAGAGGAGAGGAAACAGAAAAAAAGCTTACCCTTTCCCCCAGTGGTCTTTCTTAACTTTATTGAGTCTTTATCTTATGTATAATTTTTTAGTTTTATAGTCAAGCCACAATTTCTGTGCCAGAAGGCTGCTCTTAACAAAGGCCCAGAGGCATGTAATGTGATTAGAGGCAGGAAAGGAAAGTCCCCAGCAAGAAAACTTCCCTCTCTCTCTCATCTAAAAATTGCACCCAATAGTAAGACAGAGGAAGATGCAAAACAAAACCATCAGGAGACCTTTTCATAGTCCCAGCTCAGTCATTAACTGGCTCTGTGAACTTGAGAAATGAACCACTTCTGAGATCACATCCGGCTCAAAGCATCAGACATTTTTTTCTTCAAAAAAAGTTTCTCTCTTTCTGTAACTTGCTTTTTAAATATAAATATGACTAGGTAAGGATAATAGACTTTTAAGTTAGAAAAGAGAACTAAGATTGTCCCATGGATTTTCCTTTCCTTACTTATTAACAAATGTACCTCAAATAAGTTTTTTTTTAAAAAAAAAACCCTTTCCAAAGAACCACTAATAACTGTCGACAAAGAAAGAGAGATAATGTAAGGTAATAAACATTTAAAACTGAGGTCAAGGAGGGAAACAAGATTCTGGAGCAGAGAGAAGAAGCGAGCATGTCCTGGCTTCTAATGACACCACCACCCCGGAAATCATATTGGAGAACCTACATATCTGAGAATTGAAGGAAATCTGAAGATTACCACCTGAGGGATAGCCTTTCTTTTTTCCGTCTTCTCGGCCATGTCTCTCTCTCTAACTGAGTCTAGTTTCCCATTGGAAAATGATCCAAAGTTTGAGCTATTCCTCAAAGCAATGGACTATTACTTGAAATTGTGAAAAGCAGAACATTTGTTTAGGGTGTCTAACAATGAAAGAAAAAAGGGAGAAAGGAAGGCAAGGAAGGAAGAAACCATGCAAAGAAAATAAAGAAAATGACCTACAGGAATACATATTTAAAGGAATGGAAGAAATTTTATATCCATATGAATTGTATATATATTAATTAATTAAAACTAAGATCTCATAGAAAAGAGAATAAACAGAAACAAAAGAAAAAGATGTAAGGAAAGCATTAGACTTAAAAATATAAATTGAGGGTCCAAACAACACCATTACAGAACTAGTATACTGAAGTACAAATAGCAAGAAATAGAAAAGACACCATTGAAAATTAAGTTAAAAGAGAAATTTAAGATGATTACAGTACATGCAGTTGAAAAAGAAAAGAAAGTAAAGTACATACAGAGAAGCCCACAGAAACAGAAGATAGAAATGATCCAACATGAGGATAACTGGTGTCCGAAATGTAAAGTTCACCAAAAATGGGCCAGAAGAATCCAAAAGATGTAATAAAGGTGATTACCTAGGGGGGGAAAACATTGAGCCTCTAGATTGCATTCCAGGAAAATTTACTAAGAGATACTCTACAACTAGAAATATTCAAGTTAAGTTATTCAACTTTAAAGATAAAGAGTTCTTTAAGCATTAAGGTAAAAAGCAAATTGGCTACAAGAAGGGAAAATATCAGGGTGCCTCAGATAACTGCACTTAACTTTTTATTTTGAAAAATTTCAAACATACATAAAAATCGAAACAGTTGAGCAACAAACACTCATATATCCTTCACTTAAATTCTTCAACTGTTAATATTTTGCCATATTGTGATATATATGTACTTCAGAAATATTATTGTATATTGCAAAATCTAGGGAAACCACTTGTATTTGGCCGTACTGCTCAGCTTGTGGGATCTTAGTTCTCCAACCAGGGATTGAATCTGCACCATGGCAGCGAAAGCACCAAGTCCTAACCATTGGACCACCAGGGAATTCCCCAAAATTTTTTAAAAGAAGAATAATTGTTTACTAATAAAGAATGCTCAACTAAAACCAGAGAAGTTAGGAAAATAAGCCTCTGGTGACAAATAGAAAATAGTTACAAACATTGTTAGTATTAATCCAAATATACCAATAATCACTTTAAATGTGAATGGGTCTAATTACACCAATTAAAAGATAGAGATTGTCAGACTGGATTTAGAATAAAAAACACACACACACAGGATGCAACTATATGTTGTCTATAAGAAACCCACTTTATATATAAAGAATCTAATAGATTAAAAGTAAAGAGAGAGGTAAAGATATACCATGATAACACTAATCAAAAGAAAACTGAAATAGCTATATTAATTTTGGACAAAGTAGACTTCAGACCAAGAAAAATTATCAGAGATAAACAGAGACACTACATAATAATAGAGGGGTCATTCTCCAAAAAGACATACAATCCTAAACACGTATGCACCTAACAACAGCATCAAAATACATGAGGCAAAAACTGATAGAAACAAAAGGTAAAATAGACAAGTCCACTTTCACAGTTGGAGACTCCAAAACCCTCTGTCAAATAACCAATAGATCAAGCAGGCAGAAAACATTAAGGATATGGTTTAACTGAACAACACTATCAATTTGATCTAATTAGCATTTATAGAATACTCCATCTAACGGCAGAATAAACATCATTTTCAAGCTTGAATGGACCATTCACCAAGAGAGACCACATTCTGGGCCATAAAATATACCTTAACTAATTTAAAAGAATAGAAATAATACATAGTATGTTTTCAGACAACAATGGAATTAAATTGGAAATCAATAGTAAAAAGATAGCTGGAAACTCCTCAAATATTTTGAAATTAAACAACAAACTTCTCAGCAACACATGGGTGAAAAAAGGAGTCTCAGGTGAAATTATAAAATACGTGAGGGTTTCACTCCTGGGATGGCAATGTGGGGAGCCCCTAGGACCTGCTCCCCAGCAGAACAAACATAACTAGTGTAGACTGTGAAGGGAATAAAAGCCATTTAAAATGTCTGGAAGTTGTCTGAAGGGCATACAGAAAATTAAGAAATATTTATTCATAAAGGCTTCTAAAACTTAGTTAAGACCAGTGAAAGTCTGTGGGCCTTGAGCCACCACCTCCTTCCTGTCTTTCCAGCTCCAGCTCAGCTTGATGGAAGCTCTACTCCAGGCAGTTGTGGCCAAGAAGACAGTGGGGATCGCTCTCCCCTCGGGTTTCTATCAGGGAACACAGTATCTCACCAGCAGGGCAAGCCACCAGTATTGCTCATTCCCTCCAACTCTGAGTTGAAAAGGCTGAATTTCTGGTGAGAGCGACCAAAAAGTCGGGGGATCCCCTTCCTCTACGCAGCCCCTCCCTACGAAGAGGCTCCACCCCAGGCTTGGCAGGCTGAGACTACTAGGGCCCCAATGGCCCTTCCTCCAGCTCATTCACGGGGCAGAGGTTCCATGCTGGGAGGGGCCAGCCGCGAAGACCCCACCCAGCGCCCAGAGTAGTGGTTTGAGATTTTGCCCTTTGTGTAACATTTTAATTTTCACTTTTGCCTTTTGATGAACTCTTTAAATCTTTATATGTAAGCATCTGTCATTTTAATGAAAAAGTAAACCAGTATGGGCTTTCTTTAAACGGGGTGGGGGGGGTGGTTGGACTGGAAGCAAATATGTCAAGTAGGCTAGCAGTGGTTATAGCCACTGTTACTGCTGTGATAGGATTTTTGTCCCTGCATTTTCAATACACATAAATAAAGGACGCACGGTCTTAGCTTGAGCTTCTTTAACAAAATTTATAGTCTCGGTGTCTTAAACAACAGACATTTACTTCTCACAGTTCCGGAGGCTGGGAAGTCCAAGATCAAGGTGCCAGCTGATTCGCTTCCTGATGAGAGCCCACTTCCTGGCTTGTAGACAACCACCTTCTCTCTGTGTCCTCCAGTGGCAGGAGTGGTTGGGTTGGGGTAGGGCGGGGATGGGAAGAGAGGAAGAGAGAGAGAGAGAGAGAGAGAGAGAGAGAGAGAGAGAGACATCTCGTCCTCTTCTTATAAAGGCCACCAATCCTATCAAATTAAGCTCCCCAGCCTCATGATTTCATTTAACCTTAATTGACTCCTAAAAGTCATATCTCCAAATAGTCACAATGTTGGGTTAGGGCTTCAATATATGAATTTTCAGGGGACACAATTCAGTCCATAGCAAGGTTGGCAGTCTCCAACTGAGACTGGGAGGCTAATCTTTTATATCTCTGGCTTCTAGAGTCTAGCATTTAAAAAATTTTTTTAATTATTTTTTTTTTTCAGCTGCGGCATGTGGGATCTTGGTTCCCAGACCAGGGATCGAACCCGCGCCTCTTGCAGTGGAAGCGCAGTCTTAACCACTGGACCGCCAGGGAAATCCCTAGATTCTAGCATTTTAATGTGACAGAATGTGTATGTGTAATAGTAGGATAAGATGAGAGGATCAGCTGCCTATTTAGAGGAAGGGACAAGGACACAAATAAAAGATATTACTTAATAATTTTTCAATAATAAGAAAATCCATCCTCTTTCTCATTCACATATTCTAGAGAATGGTTGCTGCATACAGGGGTATAAAATGTCCAATGCAAACACTAGCAATGTATGAATAATCCCTTGAATCCTGGTAGGCTGTGGGTGACCTGACCTCAAGAGAGACTCAGAGCTGCCTGGAAATTGGAGCATTGGTTTCTATCAGTACTTAAAAGGAAGAAGAGAGAAATATTAATAAAGCACATTTGTAGTACACAATTTCTCCAGTTTTTCACAATTAGAGGTTGTGTTTTAGCACTTTTTTGGGCATACGCTTAGTTCACACAGAGGAGGAGAATAACCACATTGTATCATTCAATACCTTGGCAAGAATCAGACTGAAAACTCAAACGGGATAATTGGAGAAGAATTTAGTTAAAAGCTACCCACAGGGCTTCCCTGGTGGCGCAGTGGTTGAGAGTCCGCCTGCCGATGCAGGAGACACGGGTTCGTGCCCCGGTCCGGGAGGATCCCACATGCTGCGGAAGGGCTGAGCCCGTGAGCCATGGCCGTTGAGCCTGCGCGTCCGGAGCCTGTGCTCCGCAACGGGAGAGGCCACAACAGTGAGAGGCCCGCGTACTGCAAAAGAGATTACAGAAGGTAACAAGTGATGGCGAGGTTCCCTGGCATTCACAAACTCAAGGACCAGTTATTATCTCTAAGCACGAATACTAACGGTCACATGAGCCTGGGGAGACAGTTCTATGGAGGTGCCACCAGGCAGGAGCTGTGGCCTCTGGTTAGGTTCAGAGCACACCTGTCAGGAACGTAGCAGGAAGGAAGCTGGGAGAATAAGTACCTGCCTCTACTGTCCTCCCACCTGTGGATATTCCCAGTCCCATTGGCTACATCCATCCTGAAGTCAGAAAGCAAAGGAAACTCTTGAAGTAGTCTGTATAGGTCAGGCCCCCTGGTCCAGGGCTGGATGGAAGGCCATGGAGAGTGGTTACTGAGGGGCAAGCGGAAGGCAGTCAGGACATAGTTAGATTACGGCATTCATATATTGACATACTTTGTGAATTTGGTAAAATATTTCTTAGAACAGGCATCAATATTTATATATAAATATTTGAAATTGGGTACTGTAATGTTACATAACTGTATCTTTTAATTGATAGACACTTTTCCCAAAGCACTTAAAGGATATTATTATATTGATATTTACAAAGTGTGCAGTTGTCCGATTCTTGAGATAGAGAAGAGTAAATCTTGCCACATTTTCCAGAATCAATCAATTGTGGAAATGGCTGCCGATCAGATCTCTAATAACAGGGCACAGGAAAGCCAGAAAAGACTGTTTGGGTATCATTTATATCAGTGTGTTCATTTTGCTGAATATGTTCTAATTTCCTGGAACTAAGATGTTTTTCTTGCTTACCTTCTGAAAGTTCTTCTCCTTAAGAAAAACGTAGCAATGAAAAGGAAAACTCAGTTCATTTTATTAACTGTCATTTTGATGTCCAAGTCTGTATGATGAGGTAATTGCCATGTTTTGGAAAACTTCTGTCTGCGTGGATGCAACCAAACATACTGAAGTACCTTCTGTATAACAGGTACATTTACAAATCTTGTGTAAGCCTTATTTAAATCTAAATTAATAATAACTCATGCATTTCAAAGGTGCTTATAATAAATTGCAAGATTTTCAATCTTTGCCTCAAAGATTTATCAGAAATCATCAGAGCACTCTTAGGATTTACTATATCCCCCAAACCTCCAGATAAACTTCCTGGATAATCTAGAAAATGGTCAAATTACACCAGGAATCTCTCACTCAGGAGAGAGAGAGGTCACTCAGGAGTCTGAACTGCAGATGAGGCCTCCTGGCCGCACTCACGGCAAGCAGCACAATCATGCCAGCCCACGTGTGCCTGCGCCACGCCAGTGCCTGGAGCAGCAAAGCTCGGCCCTCCAGAGCTTAGGAGTTGTGCATTCATCAGTGGGGTGGCTCTACTCTCCTTCACCACATCCCAATGAAGCTGCTCCCAGGACCTTCACTAGCCCAGACTTTCCCCTCTGCCTTTTCCCTTGTACCCAGCATGGGTCCTTATCATGTCTTTAACCTCAATGCCTGGACCCAGCTGTTCACCTCCCTTCTCCCCTCCACACAATGCATTTCTGCACTATCCACCCCATTGTTTGTCTGGGTCCAGATCTCCCCATCATCCATTATGCTCCATGAGTCTTGCCCAGCTGTTGTCCTGCCCCTTCCACTCTACCCTGACTCACTGCCATCCATGGCACCTTTGGATGTGGCAACAGCATTCTTCTTCGAATCTTTTGACTCACACTTGTTATTGTTTACAAAAGTCGAATCAGAGCTGTGATTCAGCTGACAGGAGGGCAGCCAAATAGAGGAGGCAAGGACAGGATGGTCAGGAGTGAGCACAGTGATCATGGTGGGTCTCAAGGCTCCCTTTCTGAAATGCTGAAATTGATGCACAAGTCCACCCTTGGGCCCTGCCTGCCTCCTCAGCTTCATCTCCCAGTACCTCTTGTTTGTAAGGATACACCCGTGCCCCTGTGCATGAGCCCTGCCAAGACACCCGCAGACCCTGCCAGCCCATCCGTGTTATTTGACCCCTCTGTGTCTTTGCTCATGATGTTCTTGGCTATTTCCCTCTTTATTTTCTACCTCAAGCATTTCCATTCATTTTTCAAAATTCAGCAGATAAATCCGCTTCTATCCGAAGCCTTCCTGAACCCCTTCATTTGGGTTAGGTTTCCTTGCAAATTTCCTCCAACAATTCTGATTCAACTGATCTACGGGTAGGGTTCATGATGAGAATTTTTAAAAAATTCCTCAGATAATTTTAATGTGCTTCAGGGTTAAACACTATTGAGAGAGAGCAAAAGGAAGAGGGGAAGAACCAAGGAGCTGAGGATTTGCAGGTACCAACCTGAGGCTAACTGGTCTCCTTCTGAAATGTAACATTGGGAGGTATTATGGGTTGAATTGTGTACCCCACCCCTCAAATTCATATGTTGAAGTCCTAACCCCACTACCTCAGAATGTGACCTACTTGGAGATAGGGTCTTTCAGAGGTAACCAAGTTAACTGAGGTCATTAAGTGGGCACTAATCCAATATGACTGATTTCTTTATTAAAAGGGGGAGATTTGGACACAGATCCCTTGAAAGGGAAGATGAAGTGAAGAGACACAGGTAGAAGATGGCCAGCCACAAGCCAAGGAGAGAAGCATGGAAGGAATCCTTTCCTCACAGACCTCAGAAGGAAGCAAACCTGCCAACACTTTGATTTTAGACTTCCAGCCTCCAGAACTGCGAGACAACAGATCTCTGTTGTTTAAGCCGCCCAGCCTGGCACTTTGTTATGGCAGTTCTAGCAAACCAACACAGGGCGTAACTGTAAGAAACTGCTACAGCCATGCCCTGGATTTACTGATTAGCTACAACTAAGCCTGGGTTCTTCCTGATGATGGAGCTATGTATCATTTCAAAAGACCCTGAACTCCAGAGGATAGGTTGTTGTGTCCAATATATTCAGTTTAAGAATTGAGTGAGAATGTTCATTTAATGTTTATGTAGTAATGTAGAGTTAAGCTTTGAGTGGAAAACTGTATTCCCAGATGATGCAAAAAAGATGAGATATTATCACGAAACAGAATACTTTATCTGTGTTTGGTACCACTAAGGCTTCAACCAAATCAAAGCTTTACCTAGAACACAGTATATTTGTTGTCTTCTTCAAACTTGATAAAACAGACTTTGGCTTTACCGGAATGCTGGTTGGAAGGCTCCCTTGCCACATGGTCACTAGATGTCAGGGCACACCATTCTTTTGAGGGCATCAGCAAAACATAATGCAAACTTAGGGAGTCTTGGTCACAGATGGGCAGTCAACATGCTCTAAAAGTTTATGAAATTAAACTTCACTATCTTCCTTTTTAGCACTCGCTTTTTCTACTATAAGAGGAGCACATGTTTTTAATTGAAAATTTGAAAAACACAGAAGAGTATAAAGAATAAAATGAAAACTCTCATTACTCCACCTGTCAGAAACAAACGTAGGTCCACGTGCTTACTCCTAGGATAAAATGCGTAAATGTGGACCATTTCCAGCATTCTCTGTAAACACCCTCTGCTCATGGTTTCCTCTTCTCTCACTTATTATGACTTTTACCCAAACCTAACCATAATCCCAGCTCTGATCCAACCTTACCTAAACCATAATCTCCCTTTTAAATGTAAAATGGCTATTTTTTGAAATTTGTTGGCACTGTGGGTGAAAGGATACAGTCACCATTCATAGTACTCACCATGGATACCAAATCTTGTGACAACAGCAGCAGTAGGTACCAAACGAGGAAAAAAAAATTTTAATTTTAAAACAGTCATTTTAAAATACAGGTGAAACACTGACACCTGAGGAGATGTCACAGAGAAATTCAACTTTGGTGAAATGTTTGTTCAAATCTATTGCCTGTGTTTTAAGATTGGGTTGTTTAGCTTTTCTTACTTTTGAGTTTTGAAAGTTCCCTATACATTTTAGATAGATGTCTTTTGTTGGATATGTGTTTTTAAAATATATTCTCCCAGCCCTTCTTGTGTTTTCATCCTCTGAACAATGTCATTCACAGAGCAAAAGTTTTGAGTTTTGATGAAGTTCAGTTTCTCTACATTTTTATTTAATGGATCTTAATTTGATGTCATGTCTAAGTACTCTTTGCATAACTCCAGGTCATAAAGATTTTCTCCTATGTTTCCTTCTAGATGTTTTATAGTTTCATGTTTTACATTTAGTTGTATGGTACATTTTCAGTAACTTTTTGCATAAGATGTGAGGTTTGGGCTGAGGTTCTTCTTTTTTTGCATGTGGATGTCCAACTGTTCCAACATCATTTGTTGAAAAATACTATCTTTTCTCCATTGAATTGCCTTTGCATCTTTGCAAACAATCAATTGGCTGTATTTGAGTGAGTCTATTTCTGGACTTTCTATTCTGTTGCATTGATGTATATGTCTATCCCTTCACTAATGCCATCCTGTCTGAATTACTATAGTGTCATGTCTTAAAATGAAGTCGTGTGAACCCACCAAATTTCTTCTTTTAAAAATTGTTTTGGGGTTTCCCTGGTGGCGCAGTGGTCTGCCAATGCAGGGGACACTGGTTTAAGCCCTGGTCCGGGAGGATCCCACATGCAGCAGAGCTGCTGGGCCCAAGCGCCACAGCTCCTGAGCCCGCGTGCTACAACTACTTAAGCCTGAGCACCTACAGCCCGTGCTCTGCAGCGAGGGAGGCCACCGCAGTGAGAAGCCCGCACACCACGCAGCAACGAAGACCCAATGCAACCAAAAATAAATAAATTAAAAAAAATTGTTTTGGCTATTCTAGTTCCTTTATTTCCATAAAATTTTTAAATAAATTTGTGTATATATACACCAAGAATTCTGCTGATACTTTGACTGGAATTGTGTTAAATCTGTTGCTCAACTTGGGAATGACTGACATATTAAATATATTGAATTATCTAACCCATGTATCTGACATGTTTCTCCATTTAATTACATCTTCTTTTATTTTTCTCATTAGCACTTTGTAGATTTCAGCATACAGATACAGCACATATTTTGTTAGATTTATACTATGTGTTTCATTATTTTGGAGTTATTTAAATGGTATTATTTAAATTTTTTTGCTTTCAAGTTGGTATGATGTTCATATGGTCACACGATTAATTTTGTCTGTTGACCCTTTATCTTGTAGTGTTACTAAACTACTTATAAGTTATGGAAGCCTTTTTTTAAAGTTATTTTTGGATTTTCTACATAGAAAATCATGTTGTTTGAGAATAAGGGAAGTTTTATTTCTTTCTTTCCAATCTGTATGCCTTTTACTTCTTTTTATTTTCTCATTTTACTGATAGGCTGTAAGTATGATGTGTAACAGGAATGGTAAGAGCAGATGTTGAGCAAGTGACACCTGTTGGCTAGCAGCAACAATCCCAGGGTGTCAACCCTTCATGGTTTGCAAATGTCAGGATAGCAGAGAAAGACCTGACTCTCATAGGCGCCAGATGGAACAATGCTTTCCTCACGTAGAGAAGAGACAGAGCAAGATCAGCTTCAATAGTAAGTGTCTGTCCCTCATGGCCAGCAGGGCTTGCCCAGCAGCTGACACAAGGAAATGGTCTGCATGCACCCCTCTTGTGCTGCAGGTAAAGGAATCCATTACCTCCCCTCCAAGAACAGATATAGCAATGGGGTTGGCCAGGTGCTATAGGACACACACCCATAAGCAGAACAAAGATGTACGCATTAAGCCTGGAACAGGGAAAGATATTCTCAAGCAAAGAGATATGCCTAGCTTGGGCTGTGAGGGCTCTTTATCTCTTTGCTAGGAAATGTTCCAGGTCAAAGGCCTCTCTTATACAACTGTGCAAGGGGCAAGAAGCTGCACGTGACTGCGTTTCCCAACAGCAGACATCCTTGCGCTGTTCCCATTCTTAAGGAAAAAGCATTCAGTCTTTCACTATTTAAGTGTGGTGTTAGCTATAGATTTTTTTTTTATGGATGCACTTTATCAGGTTAAAAAGTTGATCCTGTACCTTGTACCTTGCAACTTTGCTTAATTTGTTTATTATATCTCATAGTTTATTTTTTGTGAATTTTTGGTATTTTATATATATAACATTATATCATCAAAGAATAGAGATGGTTTTACTTCTTCCTTTCTAATCTGGATTTTTTTTTCTTGCCTAATAACTCTGAAATTCCAGTAGAATGTTGAAAACAGTGGTGAGAGTGGCCATTTCTTGTCTTCTTCTTGATCTTAGGTGGAAAGGTTTCAGTCTTTCGTCATTTACTATGATACTAGCTGTGGATTTTTTTCAAAGCTATGCCCTTTATCATGTTGAGGAAGTTTCCTTCTATTCCTAGTTTTCTGGGTGTTTTTACCATGAAAAAGTGTTAGTTGTTTGTTTTTTTTTTTGTGGTACGCGGGCCTCTCACTGTTGTGGCCTCTCCCGTTGCGGAGCACGGGCTTCGGACGCACAGGCTCAGCGGCCATGGCTCACGGGCCCAGCCGCTCCGTGGCATGTGGGATCTTCCCAGACCGGGGCACGAACCCGCGTCCCCTGCATCGGCAGGCGGACTCTCAACCACTGTGCCACCAGGGAAGCCCAAAAAGTGTTAGATTTTGTCAAATGTTTTTCTTCATCAATTGAGATGACCATTTTTTCCTCTTCATTCTATTAATGTGGCATATTACATTGGTTGGTTTTCTTTTGTTGAACCACCCTTGCATCTCTGGAGTAAGTCCCACTAGATCATGGTGTATCATTCTTTTAATATGCTGTTTAATTTAGTTTGCTAGTATTTTGTTGAGGATTTTTTGCATCTATATTTTTAAGGGATATTGGTATGTAGTTTCCTTGTGATGTCTTTTCCTGTTATACTTTGGTATCAGGACTGCTGGCCTCATAAAATGAGTTATGAAGTTGCTATAGACTGAATGTGTCCCTCCTAATGTTCATATCTTGAAACTTAATCCCCAATGTAACAATATTTGGAGATGAAGCCTTTGGGAGGTGATTAGATCAAGAGGTGATGCCCGCACGAATGGGATTAGTGCTCTTAGGCTCCAGAGAGTGCCATTGCTCCTTCCACCATGTAAAGACACGGCGTGGTGACTGTCACCTATGAACAAGGAAGCAGGCTTTCACCAGACACAGAATCTCCTGGTGCCTTGATCTTGGACTTCTCAGTCTCCAGAACTGTAAGAAATAAATTTCTATTGTTTATAAGTCACCTAGTCTATGGTATTCTGTTGTAGCAGCACAAATAATTAAGACGGTGTTGCCTCTTCTATTTTTTGGAAGAGTTAGAGAACAATTAGTGTTAATTCTTCTTTTAAGTTTGGTAAAATTTACCAGTGAAATCGTGTGGTCCTGGACTTTTCTTTGTTGGGAGACTTTTAAAAAAGAATTTTCACACTTTCTCTGTGTGGTAAAATATGCATAACATAAAATTTACCATTTAAACCATTTTTAAATATAGAGTTCAGTGGCATTAAATACATTCACATTATTCTGTGACAATTACCACCACCATCTCCAGAGCTTTTTCATCTTCCCAAACTGAGACTCTGCATCCATGAAGCAATAACTCACCATTCCCCTCCTCCCCAGCAGCTGGCAACTACCTGGGAGATTTTTTAATTATTCATTCCATTTCTTTAATTATTATAGTTCTTTTTAGATTTTCTATTTCTTCTTGAGATATTTTGGTAATTTTTGTGTTTGTAGATATTTGTCTAGTTCATACAGATTATCTAATTTGTTGGTGTAAATTTGTTCATAGTATTTTCTGACAACCCTTTTTATTTCTGCAAGATTAGAGGTAAGGTCCCCACTTTCATTTCTGATTTAGTTATTTGTGTTTTCTCTCTCTCACAAACACACTCTCTACATAAATTTTGTTAATCTTTCCTCAGAACTAACTTTTATTTTTGTTGATTTTCTCTATTATTTTTCTATTCTATATTTCATTTATCTCCACTCTGCAAGCCAGAAGGGAGTGGCAGGACATATTTAAAGTGATGAAAGGGAAAAACCTACAATCAGGATTACTCTATCCAGCCAGGATCTAATTCAGATTCGACAGAGAAATTAAAACCTTTACAGACAAGTGAAAGCTAAGAGAATTCAGCACCACCAAACCAGCTTTACAACAAATGCTAAAGGAATTTATCTCGGCAGGAAACACAAGAGAAGGAAAAGACCTACAATAACAAACCCAAAACAATTAAGAAAATGGTAATAGGAACATACATATCGATAATTACCTTGAATGTAAATGGATTAAATGCCCCAACCAAAAGACATAGACTGGCTGAATGGATACAAAAACATGACCCATATATATGCTGTATACAGACTGAAAGTGAGGAGATGGATAAAGATATTCCATGCAAAAGGAAATCAAAAGAAAGCTGGAGTAGCAATTCTCATTATCAGACAAAATAGACTTTAAAATAAAGACTATTACAAGAGACAAAGAAGAACACTACATAATGATCAAGGTATCAATCCAAGAAGAAGATATAACAATTGTAAGTATTTATGGACCCAACATAGGAGCACCTCAATACATAAGGCAAATGTTAACAGCCATAAAATGGGAAATCGACAGTAACACAATCATAGTAGAGGACTTTAACACCCCACTTTCACCAATTGATGGATCATCCAAAATGAAAATAAAAAAGGAAACACAAACTTTAAATGATACATTAAACAAGATGGACTTACTTGATATTTACAGGACATTCCATCCAAAAACAACAGAATACACTTTCTTCTCAAGTGCTCATGGAACATTCTCCAGGATAGATCATATCTAGGGTCACAAATCAAGCCTTGGTAAATTTAAGAAAACTGAAATCATATCAAGTATCTTTTCTGACCACAATGCTAAAAGACTAGACATCAATTACAGGAAAAAAAACTGTAAAAAATACAAACACATGGAGGCTAAACAATACACTACTAAATAATCAAGAGATCACTGAAGAAATCAAAAAATACCTAGAAACAAATGATAATGAAAACACGACGACCCAACACCTATGGGATGCAGCAAAAACAGCTCTAAGAGGGAACTTTATAGCAATACAATCTTACCTCAAGAAACAAGAAACATCTCAAATAAACAACCTAACTTTACACCTAAACCAATTAGAGAAATAAGAAAAAAAAAAGGAAACCCAAAGGTAGCAGAAGGAAGGAAATCATAAAGATCAGATCAGAAATAAATGAAAAAGAAATGAAGGAAATGATAGCAAATATCAATAAAACTAAAAGCTGGTTCTTTGAGAAGATAAACAAAATTGATAAACTATTAGCCAGACTCAAAAAAAAGGGAGAAGACTCAAATCAATAGAATTAGAAATGAAAAAGGAGAAGTAACAACTGACACTGCAGAAATACAAAGGATCACGAGAGATTACTACAAGCAACTCTATGCCAATAAAATGGACAACCTGGAATAAATGGACAAATTCTTAGAAATGCACAACCTTCCAAGACTGAACCAGGAAGAAATACAAAATATAAACAAACCAATCACAAGCACTGAAATTGAGATGGTGATTAAAAATCTTCCAACAAACAAAAGCCCAGGACCAGATAGCTTCACAGGTGAATTCTATCAAACATTTAGAGAAGAGCTAACACCTATCCTTCTCAAACTCTTCCAAAATATAGCAGAGGGAGGAACACTCCCAAACTCATTCCACGAGGCCACCATCACCCTGATACCAAAACCAAAGATGTCACAAAGAAAGAAAACTACAGGCCAATATCACTGATGAACTTAGATGTAAAAATCCTCAACAAAATACTAGCAAACAGAATCCAACAGCATACTAAAAGGGTCATATAGCATGATCAAGTGGGGTTTATCCCAGGAATGCAAGGATTCTTCAATATACACAAATCAATCAATATGATACACCATATTAACAAATTAAAGGAGAAAAACCGTATGATCATCTCAATAGATGCAAAAAAAAGCTTTTCACAAAATTCAACACGCATTTATGATAAAAACCCTCCAGAAAGTAGGCAGAGAGGGAACTTACCTCAACATGATACAGGCCATATATGACAAACCCACAGTCAACATCGTTCTCAATGGTGAAAACTGAAACCGTTTCCTCTAAGATCAGGAACAAGACAAGGTTGTCCACTCTCACCACTATTATTCAACATAGTTTTGGAAGTTTTAGCCACAGCAATCAGAGAAGAAAAAGGAATCCAAATTGGAAAGAAGTAAAGCTGTCACTGTTTGCAGATGACATGATACTATACATAGAGAATCCTAAAGATGTCACCAGAAAACTACTAGAGCTGATCAATGAATGTGGTGAAGTAGCAGGATACAAAATTAATGCACAGAAATCTCTTGCTTTCCTATACACTAATGATGAAAGATCCTAAAGAGAAATGAAGGAAGCACTCCCATTTATCATTGCAACAAAAAGAATAAAATACCTAGGAATAAACTTACCTAAGGAGACAAAAGACCTGTATGCAGAAAACTGTAAGACACTGATGAAAGAAATCAAAGATGATACAAAAAGATGGAGAGATATACCATGTTCCTGGATTGGAAGAATCAACATTGTGAAATGACTATACTACCCAAAGCAATCTACAGATTCAATGCAATCCCTAACAAACTACCAATGGCATTTTTCACAGAACTAGAACAAAAAATTTCACAACTTGTATGGAAACACAAAAGACCCTGAATAGCCAAAGCAACCTTGAGAAAGGAAAACGGAGCCGGAGGAATCAGGCTTCTGGACTTTAGACTATACTACAAAGCTACAGTAATCAAGACAGTATAGTACTGGCACAAAAACAGAAATATAGATCAATGGAACAGGATAGAAAGCCCAGAGATAAACCCACGCACATATGGTTACCTTATTTTTGATAAAGGAGGCAAGAATATACAATGGAGAAAAGACAGCCTCTTCAATAAGTGGTGCTGGGAAAACTGGACAGCTACATGTAAAAGAATGATATTAGAACACTTCCTAACACCATACACAAAAATAAACTCAAAATGGATTAAAGACCTAAATGTAAGGCCAGACACTATAAAACTCTTAGAGGAAAACATAGGCAGAAGACTGTATGGCATAAATCACAACAAGATCTTTTTTGAACCACCTCCTAGAGAAATGGAAATAAAAACAAATATAAACAAATGGGACCTAGTGAATCTTAAAAGCTTTTGCACAGCAAAGGAAAACATAAACAAGACCAAAAGACAACCCTCAGAATGGGAGAAAATATTTGCAAATGAAGCAATTGACAAAGGATTAATCTCCAAAATTTACAAGCAGCTCATGCAGCTCAATAGCAAAAAAAACAAACAACCTCCCCTTAAGGACCAATGTCCCCCTCTTTGTCCTGGACTTTGCCCATTAGATTCTGCCCTCTGTTTCCTATGTAATTAACCTCCTCCCCCTTGAATTTAAAAAACAAACAAACAAAAACAAAACAAACAAAAACCCAGCTCAGATCAATTAATCAGCCAATCAGTAAATCATTCTATACAACTAAATATCCCAGGCTTTAATCATTTTGCTTTTAGCATTGTTTTCCATGAACATTTTTCCCAGTGCATGTTTTAGACCCTCAATAAAGCCTCTTGGTGAATTTTCCAACAACACTACCTGCAGCTGGGGGAATATGTCCCACAGGGCAGTGCTATCCCTGTACATTCTATTGCTAAGCTATTTATCATCCAAAATGGAATGTCTGGATTATCTGGCCCATGATCTACTGTGCTGTTCTGTTCTTGACCAGCTCCTGGAGGTCCTGCCCTTTCATCTGGCCTGCCGCATAGATGTTCATGACGAATTTGGAATTGACAACAATACCCTCATCACACTCAGATTTGTTATTGATTAGAAAAACAGGGTCAGGGACTTCTCTGGTGGCACAGTGGTTAAGAATCTGCCTGCCAATGCAGGGGACATGGGTTCGAGCCCTTGTCCAAGAAGATCCCACATGCCGCAGAGCAACTAAGCCCCTGCGCCACAACTACTGAAGCCCGTGCGCCTAGAGACCCTGCTCCGTAACAAGAGAAGCCACTGCAATGAGAAGGCTGAGCACTGCAAGGAAGAGCAGCTCCTGCTCACCGCAACTGGAGAAAGCCCTCAGGCAGCAACGAAGACCCAATGCAGCCAAAACTAAATAAAATAAATAAAAAAATTTTTTAAGTGAAAAGAAAGAAAAACAGGGTCAGAATTGGAGTTCAGCTGACAGGAGGGGAACCAGATCAGGAATGTCTGATACACAATGGTCATGGGTGAGCACGGTGATTGTGGCAGGACTCACTTTTTTTTTCCCCCTGAAAAAAGTGCCTTCATGGCTCCCTATCATCTTCAAAGGAAAGCCCAGGTTCCTTGGTATGACATACCGGTTGCCCTGGCTCCTGCCTACCTCAGCAACCAGCCTCTCTAGCCAAGCAGTTAATCCCACCCGAACAGCTGTTTCTGGAGGTTGCCACTTCTGTGTGCCTCCAACCGCACCCTACCAGTACAAGCATGCTCTTTGACACCTCTGAGTTTCTGTTCATCACGTTCTTCTGTCCAGAATATCCTTCGGCCCACAAAATCTTTTTATCCTCTGTGAATAATTCGAATCATCTTTCAAAATTTAAGTCAATAATTACCTCTGCAGGGAATCTTCCTCGATCCGTTTAGACTAGGTCCTATTTTTCTGAAATTTGCGTTCCTTTATTATTGATGCGCTTTTAACAATTTAATGAAAGTGTTTGCTTTTATATCGTCTCTCCAACTACATCGTGAGTTTCTCATGGGAAAGGACTGTTATGGTAGTTACCATAATCGATTTCCTGAGCGTCTGCACCTTTCCATCAGAACCTGAGAGCAAGCGAGGAACGGAGCCTATGGGCGTGACCAATAGTGAGGTGAGAACTGCGCAGACTCAGCCATTCAAGGAAGTCAGGAGTCCTGGAGTCTTCGGTTCCCATGGAGACAGAGCCGCTTCCGGTCTCTTACTTGGAAAGTATCCCCTCTGAGCGCAGGGCGTTGATAGGCGTCCTGTAGCGGGAGGTGTAGGGCCCCACTCCCAATGGTTATCATGGTAAAACTCGGGGGTTGGCGGCAGTGTGCGAGACCCTTAGATTTCTCCGGCTTTCCCCATCCTTAGGCCCAACCTAGCGCACCCAACTGGGTCGCAGTCAGGGCTCCAGCTAAGAGGGGACTGTGCTCTGGTTCACTAGGGCGGTTTGGCAGGTGAGTTCACTACGTACCCTACCTAGTCAGACTCAACATATAAATTATATATCTGGAAAATCATAATTTGAGGTCTTGAATGTCCTTCAGTGTCCAAGATACATCGGGGAGGGGGGTCGGGGATGCTGTCCACTTGTGATAGGTTATGTCCCAAGAGACAGGGCTGAGAGGCAGGAGATCTGGGCTCTGAGCTGGCTGTTAACCAGCTTGAGATATGGAACTAGTTCTGCATCTCTTGGAGTGTGGTCTGTGGTATGTGATGGAGCTGTGGATTTCATGTCTATGTCCCTCAGCCTTCTATGACTGCTTTACGTGACCAGTTCTACCCTGAGAGACGCTTGGCGGAACTGACCCTGCAGACCTGGAAACTGGAGGAAGGACGGGCGCCTGGAAGGACTATGGTTGTGGAAGAGACCAAGGGAATGCTGCTTGCCATAGAATATTGATAATTTCTGCATAGCACTGTAGAATTGTTGGTATAAGCACCCAAATTCCTTTGTTTCTGCCTAACCAGTACAACACTCTAGTAACCCTTCCATTTGCATTTATGCAATTACAGACATACTGATTTAGCCCCACATTGATTCTGCAATGTGTACAGTATGATGGAAGACACAGGAGGTCACAATTATCCCATGCATTGCTGGTGGGAATGTAAAATGATGCAGCCACTTTGGAAAACAGCCTTGCAGTTCATCAGATGATTAAAGGTAGAGTTACCATATGATCCAGCAATTCCATTCCCAGGTATATACCCAAGAGTAATGAAAACATATGTCTATGTAAAAACTTGTACACAAATGTTCATAGCAGCACGGTTCATAACTGCTAAAGAAGTGGAAACAACCCAAATGTCCATCAACGAATGAGTGGTAAAATGTGGTAATCCAAATAATGGAATATTATTTGGCTATAAAAAGGAATGAAGTACTAATACATGCTACCACATGAATGAACCTTGAAATTTTGCTAAGAAACCAGTCACAAAAGTCTACATATTGTATGATTCCATTAATATGAAATGTCCAGTCTAAGCAAATCTATAGAAACAAAAAGTAAATTAGTGATTGCTTAGGGATGGAGAGGTTGAAGGGAAGTGGGGAATGTCTGTTAATGGGTACAGAGTTCCTTTTTTGAGGTGATGAAAATGTTCTAAATTGATTTTGGTAATCGTTGTACAACTGTGAATATACAAAAAAACATTGAATTGTACACTGTAAACAGGTAAATTTTATGACATGTGAATTATATCTTAATAAAGATGTTTTCCAAAAAACAGTGAGATAAATAAAATACATTGCTCATGAGACTGGTACAGCCACTCTGGAAAAGTTGGCAGTTTTAAAAAACTTACCAAATCACCCTACAATCCCAAGTAGGTATTTACTCAAGAAAAATGAAAATTTATGTTCACGTAAAAAATTGTATGCAAATATTTATAGCAAGTTTATTCATAACCACCAAAACCTGAAAACAACCTAAATGCCTTTCAGTAGATAGATAAAATATGGTACATTCATACAAAGAATACTAACACAATTAAAAAGAAGGAACTATTGATACATGCAACAACTTGGATGGATTTCAAAAGTATTAATCCAAGTGAAAGAGGCCCATGTAAAAAGTTTCTTTTATATGACATTTTGGTAAAGATGAAATTATAAACAGTATAATTATTAACATGTTGCAACAAAGGAGTTCCAAACACCCTAAAAGGAAGGGTCTGGCCCAAAGATTCTTCCTGATGGATTGAAGAAGTTGCTTGTACAATGCTGAGATTAAAAACAGTTACCTTATCAAGGAAGAGTTGTAACTAATCTTAAAATACTATAATGGTAGAAAAAAAGTCAGTGACTTCCCTCCTCTCCTGTTTTTGTCAGATCAAAGGAAAATATTTATGAAATGAAAACAGTAACCTTTGTATTTGCCATTCTTCTTTGTAGTATTACAAATGATTTTTCAAAAAATCCTTTATTTAATGAGCAAATATAAGCACATATATTGTAAATTCATAAAGATTACATAATACATTTAAGAACAAACAATACAATGTTTTATAGCTACATTTGTTTTTTGAAATGCAAACAAAAACACTATCTATATTAAGATAAAACAGTAAAAACTGTTCCAAACTATTTCAAAGAAATTACAAGAATTTTTTTTTTGGTTCTTTGTTTTGTTTTCACACAATTCCCTGTTATGATTGAGATCAAAAGAATGTTGGGACAATTACACTTCTTAAAACAGCGCAAAGCAGAGACATAACATGGTAGCCTACCATAAACATTCTGAAACTTGCAAACATTTGTTTTATCTTCCTAAATCATCAAGAGAAGAAAAGGGTCAGTCGGGGACACAGGAGGGAAACAAAGTCATATCACAATACTAGAAAAAGAAGACAATTTGGCAAGTGGTGATAGTAACTTTTAATTCAGTTGTGGTGTGAAAGGTGGTGCCTGGGAGAGAATAACAATTATCACACAGCGGCCTCCAGCAGATCTCCCACTGCTGATGAGATTCCTCTTTCTATCCTAGTACTCATGGCCCACAGAAGGTAGGGAGGATGGAGGCTGACAAACGCAGTCAGATACCCAAGGAAGCAGCCTCACGTCCCCTGTCCAGGTGACACCTATCCCTGATGGGCTGCAAACTCCAGCCAGCCAGTGATGCAGGTTTTCTGACTTCTGCTTCTCCTTGTGTCACGGTCCCCAGGGACCCGTGATGCACTTCCTGGCTTACTGAGGTCAACCCAGTTCCCAAGCCACATGCTCTTCATGCCGCCTGTCGCCGGATCTGAACTGGTTGGGCCAGGGCTCTGTGATCTGGCTCTCCCTAGGCAGCGGCAGAGGGGTGAGTCCTTGAGGGGGATGAGAGTGGCACTGTCTTGTGACTTTGTTAAATTAACATTTGTTAAGTGAGGCACAGGGTGCAGGTTGGTGACAACAGGACCACAAGAATCATTAGAGAAGTTTATTACTCACAGGTCCTGGAGAAAGTACACTTCATCTCTACAGCAGCTGTCAGGTCAAGGCAGAGTGCAAGAAGGCAGGACACGGGGGCACATGCCCTTGCTAGGGTCCCTGGGTGGAGTGCTTTGGACTTCCCAGGCTAGGGTCCGATAGGTCAATTCAAACCAGAATTTTGGTAAGCCGCAGGAGTTCTATCTAAGGGGTGCATAAGGCATACAGGCGCTGGGAAGCGGGGGAGACTGTTGATCAAAAGAGCTGTTGGGGAAGGCATACCAGGAACTTCTGTTTGCCTGTGACTCTGTGGCTGCCACGGAGGGTGTGCGCTTGCATGAGGGGGCTAGTGTCAGTTTAAGGTCCCTGCAAACCACTTGGCCAAACAAAATGGATGAGGAGGCAGCAATACCCAGGAGTAGTAGCTCAGTTAAACTCTCCGTTATGTCGACATGGGTTTCTCCCTAAGAGTGAAGGGCGCCCGGCGGCCGGCTGCAGACCCGGCCAGGAAGACGCCCGGCCTCCACCCGGTCCCCGGGGCTCGGCTGAGAGCTACCCTGCCGGTGGGTAGTGTCTGGAAGAGTCTCCCCAGGAGAGTGCCGGGCTCGGGCACAGCCCGGGCCTCCTGTCGCTGAGCCGAGGCCCCTGCAGCTCCAGGTACGCGCTGATCGCCGGGGGATGCAGGATTTCCAATATGAAGACCCATTCTCCCAGGAGCGGTTTCAGACGTTGGACAAACCTGCAGAGGGCGGACGGACCTCACGCGGGACTCGACTTCCGGGGCTCCTTGGCGGGTTGTGGAGCTCTTGGAGCGCCCGAGGTCTCCGGTTGGGGCCCCTCCCGCCGATGCCAAAGCCGAGGCACCCGCAGGCAGCGGAGGGGACCCGGCGGGGGGCGGAGCCGCGGCTGCTGTGGGAGGCGGGGAAGGGATGCTACCACGACCTTCGCTCTCCTCCGCCTGATCCGGGAGGGGTACTCCTACCCGCCCACCCCCATTTTAAGCCAGTACAATAAACAACAAAATAACACAAATCTTCCCGATGTGCTAAGAAAGCCCGAACTGTGCACTCCTGGTACCAGGTGCGATCTAACCAAACCTTTATACCTATTATAAGATACAATTAGTTGTATAAATTGGAGTTGTATTTAGACCTTCGACTTTGCCAAGGGGAAAGACGTACTAGAACATGGTTTGCCTTCCGGGCAGAACCCCGAAAATATCCAGAGAGGTGGAGGAGAGAATCTCGAAGCCTCGAGCCAAGAGCAAGTACCTGGTCTCGGCGTTCTAGGTTCCCATGGTCACGCTGCCCATTTCCGGCCAGACGCAGACACAGCGCCACACACCGTCCTCTTGGAGTTGGTAGCCCGGGGCAACCAGGACGCCGAACTTTGAAGCACTCCTCACTGGTCGCTGCAATTTCTGACATCCTGCCAGTGTGGCGGCGGCTGACGTACCAGGGGCTCTGAAAATGTAAAGATAACGTTTTGGCTTTCTGGGGCACAGGGGGGTGAAAGGCCTGACACTCCCTACTTGGCAACCCTGGCAATTGAGGAGTTGGGGGGCAGGGAGCTGGACATGGGAAGGGAAAGGGGAAAGAAGGGAGTTAATGACCTGGGCCCTAGACCCTAGAAAGTTGTCCAGCTGCCTCCAATTCCTGGGCCTAGACTAGCCCAGCTGGACCTGCAGTCAGGGCTCACGTTAAGGGGAAAGAATGACATCCCATGTTTCTAGATGGAAAAACTTAATATTGTTACTATGATAGTACTGCCCCAAATTGATCTACAGATTCAACACAACCCCTATTAAAATCCCAGCTCACTTCTTTGAAAAATTAAACAAGCTGATCATAAAATTTGTATGGAAATTTAAGGAACTCAGAATAGCCAAAACAATATTTTAAAAGAATAGCAAGTTGGCGGACTCACACTTCCTGCTTTCAAAACTGTCAGAGGCAAATAATCAATAAACAATCTACAATAGTGAGACCATCACTTCAAATAAAACAGTTGATGGCATTTGTTGCCAATGATAAAATTAGAGCTTTCATAAGCATGATCATTGTCAACAATACCCACAACTGCTCACATTCGGACAACATAGCCAACTGGTAAAGGAAGCACCAGATCTGAGTCCTCACCCACACCTTGCTCTTATTTGCCACGGTTAAATTCCAGTAGCCCAGTTTCCCAGGGGTAAGCATGGAAAGTAAAAGAAGAGTGAGTTAGTAATGTGGTTTGGGTCTCTTAGAGCCAGCTTGGGTCTTTTATTCCCCTATCCAACCATGAGGCTGAGCATTCTATCAAATTGGAGGCGTGCTTCCTAGAATTTCCACATTACTGCCTATCTTATTGTGTGCTTTACTGGAAACTGAGTTTTGATTGCCCACTTATATAGTTTTTCTTTTTAGAGTCCATTACACTCAAATCAACAATGTAGATTTTCAGATTAAAATAAATCGAAAAAGGAAAGCAAATTAAACCCATAGTGATCAGAAGGAAGGATAATAAAGATTAAAGTGTAAGTTAATAAAGATGCAAAATCAAAGAGCTAGGTCTTTGAAAAGATTTGTTGTTTTTTTTTTTTCACCACACGGCTTGTGGGATCTTAGTTCCCCAACCAGGGATTGCACCCAGGCCCTTGGCAGTGAGAGCATGGGGTCCTAACCACTGGACTGCCAGGGAATTCCCATGAACAGATTTCTTTAATGACAAATTAGCTAGAATGACCAAGAGAAAAGTGATTCAAATTACTAAAATCAGAAGCGAAATAGCAATGTTACGGAAGTAAATGATTATTTTAAAAAATAGTATAAATCATTGCCAATAAATTAGATAATTCAGTTGAAATGGACAAATTCCTAGAAAGACACAAACTACCAAAAATACTATAACAGAAATAGGAAATCTGAGTAGACCTATAACAAGCAAAGAGACTTAGTAATTTTTAAAACTTCTCACAAAGAATAGCCCAGCCCACATGACTCCACTGGTGAATTCTACCAAATGTTTAAGGATTAAGTAATGTCAATTCTTCACAAACTCTTCAAAAAAAAATACAAGAGGAGGTAACAGTGGGTTGTATCCCAGGAATGCAAGCATGGCTTAACATAAAAAATTAATCTTTATAAATCAATACTTATAGAATATTAATCTTCTCAATAGACACAGACAAGCATTTGACAAAATTCACCAGCCCTTCATGATTCAAAAACAAAACACTCAACACATTAGGAATAGTAGGGAACTTCCTCAACCTGATAAAAGGCATCTACAAAAAACCCCACGGCTAACATCATACTTAATAGGAAAATACTGAATACTTTCCCTCAAGACTGGCAACAAAACAAAGATGTTTACTTTATGTCTCTATAGATTTGCCTATTCTGGACATTTCATATAAATGGAATCATACAATATGTGACCATTTGTGTTTGCTTCTTTTATTTAGCAATGTTTTCATGGTTCATGCATGTCGTATTGATAGCATGGTGTATGAGTACTTCATTCTTTTATGTAATGGTATAATATTACATTGTAGAGCTATAATACATTTTGTTTGTCTATTCATCAGTTGATGGACATTTCGATTGTTCCCACTTTTTGGTTATTTGTTGCTGTGAACATTCATCTACAAGTTTTTGTATGGACGTACTTTTTTTTTTTTTTTTTTTTTTTTTTTTTTTTGCGGTACGCAGGCCTCTCACTGTTGTGGTCTCTCCCGTTGCGGAGCACAGGCTCAGGACGCGCAGGCTCAGAGGCCATGGCCCACGGGCCCAGCCGCTCCGCGGCATGTGGGATCCTCCCGGACTGGGACGCGAATCTGCGTCCCCTGCATCGGCAGGCGGACTCTCAACCACTGCGCCACCAGGGAAGCCCTGGATGTACATTTTTAATTATCTTGGATAATTAATTATCTTGGATGAGTGGAATTGCCAGATCAAATGGTAGTTCTACGTTGAACTTTTGAAGGAATTGCCAAAATCTTTTCCAAAGCAGCTGCACCATATGACACTCCCACCAATGTATGAAGGTTCCAATTAATTCTGGAGCCAAATGGTATGGCTAGAGTTGGCTGATTAGACTGGAATCTCACTGTAAGCTGAAAAGTGTCAGGAGTGGTGGGTCATCCTTGGTATCCCTAAAAGCAGGTCAAGAGTTCTATGTAGTCAATCCATCAGGAGCAGATGGGGCCAAAGTCTTTTTCTTTGTGCCCATCCCAGATGGTGGATGCACTGCAGTGTCTGGTGGTGATCTGAGCAGTGCAGTTTGATCAGCAGCTTGATTACAGTCAATCTCATCAGAGAATAATCCCTTACTGTGAGCATCTACATGAGTGACCAGAAGGTCTGATTAGCAGCTGCAGTTTGTTCATGGCCCCAGAGAAGAGTGTCTTACTCTGCCAGTCTGTACTCTTAACTGGCAGACCAAACAGCCCAAGAATCAGTAAACAAAGCAAAACAAAACGGGTTCCTGAAGGGAAATACTGGTTGCAACTATGAAAATGCCTTTTGAGTTCTTCCCATGGAGCACAGTGACGACATCTGCTTTTGATTCTACATAGCTGACAGCTTTAACAGCAGCTGTAGCATAGTTGCCAGGTTTTCATGCAAAAGTGAGACTTCCTTTTCTTTTCTTTTCTTTTTTTGCGGTACGCAGGCCTCTCGCTATTTTGGCCTCTCCCGTTGCGGAGCACAGGCTCCGGACGCGCAGGTTCAGCGGCCATGGCTCACGGGCCCAGCCGCTCCGCGGCACGCGGGAGCCTCCCGGACCGGGACACGAGCCCGTGTTCCCTGCATCGGCAGGCGGGCTCTCAACCACTGCGCCACCAGGGAAGCCCAAAAGTGAGACTTTCTTGACACTGAGACTTTGCTTTGCCAAACAACAGGTTATCATCTATTAAGAGAAAGCTTTGGAATCGGGATAGAAGCACTTGTGCTATACCCTGACCTTGCACTGGTGCCAACGGCAGGGGAATTTGTCCCATAATACTTCTCTACCTTTAGCTCTACCCCAAAGGGGAGAATGTTTCCTGGAAGTTTATGAGCATTTATAGTTAAAGCATAGAACACATCAATGTTATTATATATTTGGCAGAGGAAGCTATAGCAACAGTAGATTAATTGCCCCAGGGCCCTCACCTATATGGTAACTTTAATTTTTCCCCCTTTCACTGTAAGTTTTGCCCGATTCTGTCAGGAGGTCATGTTACATTGTGGCTGAGAGCCTGAGGATTGCTGGCGGATGGTGGCGGCCAGGCTGTAGAGGCTGGCTGGAGCAACTGCGGAGCCTTTTTCATGCTTTGGCTCCTTGCCCACTGGATGCGTCCTCCACCCCTGTGTATCTCCCAGTGTCTGGAGAGCACCTGGGTTCCGAGGCTTGCTCTTTCTTCCTCCTCACATGCCACAGCTTAGTCCTGCAGGCCTTGGTACAATCAGCTACCCCTGTGCCTCAACCACCACCCACCCCCATCCACCATGGTAGGATGATGACTTGGGCACCTGTATCCAACAAATCCAACTCAGTAAACATTTGAGTCCTTCCTCTACCCGGAATTCCCCAGTTTACTTGACATTTTTCCTTTTAAAGCAGCTAAGGTCAGAGTAAAGCAGAGATCAGGGAGGGAGAGAGTAGCTCAGCACCAGTAAGCAAGGCTGTGCATATACTTGCAGCTTCTTGCAGCTGCCCGCTCATGCTAAGCATACAAACTCATAACATTTTTAGTCTACCCAAAGCTCTATATCCTCATTGCAGACATTATTTATGTTCAGTTTTTCAATCCCCTAATTCACTACCCATAGCCTACACTGCCTTTTGACCTAGGCAGCAGGGTCTGCTCTCCCATTATCCTGATGACATTGCTTTCTTCTCTTGCACTGGAGGTGAGTGAACAACCACCAAAGCACCAGTCAGGTGACTTCTTTCAATCCTACTTCTTGCTGCCCAGTCTGTAAACATTCATTAACAGGTTGGACAATGGGGGACACTTAATCCCCCATCACCCACCACTTAGGCAAGAGCATTTGTGACTGGATCCCAGGGAGTCTTAGTGTTCACTGCCCCAAACTGTCAAGTGGACAAGCGTTCCTTAAGCACCAGTGTGGTGGTTAATGAGGTTACATGAATCACTACTATAGCTGTTCAGTTGCTTACCATGCTTCCATAGACTCAGTATGTTAGGACACAACAAGCCCAAATACATTCAGACAGTTCATTGCAGTTAGCAAAAGCACAATCATCATGATATCAATTTCCTGCATCCCTAGTCCCATGGAAAACACTAAAACAGAGGAGCCATAGAATGGGTAATTAGAATGGTGGTCATTCTTTCACTGAAGAGTCAGCTCTAAACTTAAGCCGAGGGCTTCTATAACCTGCAGCCATATCCAAAGAGGAGGTGAAATGAAGTCTTGAAGTCAACTGCAACTGAGAAGGTGGATGAAAAATGGTATTTTGGCTATTTCTGTTAAGGCTGCTTGTCTCCCTTGGTTGGGGGGAATGCAGGGCATTCTACCAAGACTCATTTACACTGCAGTTAAGCTTTGCTTACTTGGCCTGTATGGAGATGTAGAAGGTAAACAGGGTGCCGTGGTATAACTATCCCTCCAAGAGACTTCAAACCTTAAACCAATCTTGCATTCCTGGGATCATTCATGGCATAAATACAGTTGCTCATGGTGTGTTATCATTTTTATAAATTGCTGGATTCAATTCTCTTATATTTTGTTAATGACTTTTTCACCTATGTAGTAAAGAATTTAACCTTGTCCAGAGAGAGGTCTGCCCTTTGCCCTCCTTGGCTTAAGGTGGTAATAGCTAACTAAGCCTGTCAATGCTGTTCCTCACAGGAGTCTCTTTGTTTGCCTGCGGACCTTTAGTCACTCGACAGTCAATGTGATTTAGGGTTGTGGCTGGCCATAAGTCTAACAGTGTGATTTAGGGGGAGGACTTTGGGTCACATGGTATCAGCTTGACCTCCTGAGGGGCTAAAAACTGAGATCAGGCACACGGGCAGTCAACAGTGCCTATGTAATGGAACCCCAGTAAAGATTCTGGACACCAAGGCTCAGGTGAGCTTCCCTGGTAGACAGTTCTCCATGCATATTGTCATACATCGTCCCTGGAAGCAGCTAACCCTGTCCATGCTTCCTCATGGAGAGGATAACTGGAAGCTCTGCATTTGGAGCCCTCCCGGACTCTGTCCTATGACTGATTTGAATCTGTATCTTCTTCCTGTGGTAACAGTGGATATAACAACTTTCAGTGAGTTCTGTAAGTCCTTCTAGCAAATTAGTTGGGGACCCCCAGACTTGCAATTGGTGTCAGAAGTAATCATGGTCTTGGAGGCCCTTAAACTCTGCCATGATGTGAGAAGTAAAGATGGTCTCTTGGAGGCTGTTCCTCAAATTTTGCAGCATCTATATTCATGGGGTATATTGGTCTATCATTTTCTTTTCTTGTAATGTCTTTGTCTAGTTTGGTATTAGGGAAATGACTCCTAAAAGGAATTGGGGAGTATTCCTTCCTACTCTATTTTCTGAACGACTTTATTTAGGATTGCTCTATTTTTCCTCCTTAAATATTTGACAGAATTTACTAGTGAAGTAATCTGGACTTGGAGTTTCCTTTGTGGGATGGTTTTTAATCAGAAACTCAAATAATTTTGTATCTATATGGCTACTCAAAGTTTCTATTTCCTCATGTGTTATTTTGGTAAATTGTCTTACTAAAGACAGGAATTTGTCCATTTTATCTAAGCAGTCAAATATATTACATTAAGTCAGTATAAATGTGTGAATAATATTCTCTAGTCAATATCTGTAGGATCTGTACTGATGGCTCTTTTGCATTCATGATTTGGGTAATTTATGTTTTGTCACTGTTTTTTCTTAATTAAATAAATCATATTTAATCTAATAAATTATATTTCAAAAATATAGTAATTGACTATAAAATTAGTTAACTCAGTGTAATTAATTACATAATAAAATTTTAGTTTAATGAATTAAGGTGAATTTGAATTAAAATTTAAATATGTAAAATTAAATGAACTATATTAAACCATATAAAATAAAATGTAATATACTAAATTAAACCAAAATTAAATTGAAATTAAAAATACACAAGACATTGAATTTAATACATTAAATTAATATTAAATTGTTTTAAACCAAATTAAATTTAATAAATCCAAATTCAGTTATGTTAAATTAAATTTAATTTGAGTAATTAAATTTCAGTTAAACTTGAACTATATTGCCTTAAACTTATTTTCCTACATCAAACTGTAATAAAATTGAATTATATAAAATTCATTAATTGATGGTAATAAATTTATCTAAGTACCTTACCAACACATATTCAACTATACTAAAGTTAATTTAATACATTAAATGAAAAACTAAATTAAAAATTAAATTATATTAAGTAAAATAAGTTACAATCCAATTAAGATTAATTCTACATTAATAAATAAAAATGAGACAAGTCTTATGCTGGATCTGAAGGTCTCTGTTTAGCAGATTAAAAACCCCTTTGGGGAGGAGGTCACAGAACCCATGTTGTAGCCTCTGTGTCTTGGTGTCTGTGACAGTGTGGAAGAGACCATGAGTAAAAATGTTTAGGAAAGGTGAAAATAAAATCAAGTCTAAACCACGAATAGCAAAAAAGTTGCTACTATGTCCAGAGCCAAGAAAGCCAGAAAAACTCTCAGCCAAGGGTGAAAATTTTCATTTTCCCCAGACCCTTCTCCTCAACCTGAAAGAAAGTCATTTTGCCTTTGAACGTGGACATGTGGACATTTATAATGACCACAACTTCCGTATCCAGTGTGTGTGTGGAGGGGGGCAGGTGTACTGACGTTTTGTACCCCACTTGATTTTCATGGTTGCCCAGGTTAGAGCATTACCCTGAAGAGATGTCTAGCTCTCTGATCTGTACAGATTTTTGATTATACATAACATAATTTTTTAAAAGAATTTAAAAATTAACTTTATAGGAGAGAATACTAAATACATATGAAACAAGAGAACCAAAGGGGACATCACCAGGAATTGAGGAAATCTATGCTCCGGTAGTGGTGGGTGTCAGCTAGGCAACAGTAGGGATGAAATGGGGTTAAACCAAAGTGTGCTTTGTTTTGCAGAAACTAGCCATTAATTTGCAGAAAGCTGCAGACACCAGATGTTCCAAAAAGGTTACAGTGCATTCCAGTCAACAAGATACCACAGTGAGAAAAAGTAACCAAGCACCTACTTACTTGCAGTTTTGGGCAACCTAGAGTAACCTTTGCCTCATTATCATGATCATGCCTTCCCCAGGCTTAAAACTCCCCAGGGACACAGTGATTTTTTTTTTTTTGGCCATACCGTGTGGCATGTGGGATCCTATTTCCCCCACCAGGGATCGAACCCATGGCCCCTGCATTTGAAGCGCAGAGTCTTATCAGCAGGCAAGTCCCTTTTTTTTTTTTTTGACACAGTGCTTTGAGAGCTATCTCCCTGTCTCCTACTTGTCGCTAGTAATAAACAAGTAATAAATGCTTCTGCTTTAATTGAAAGTTCTTGGTGTGTTCATTGGCTAAGCACCCCAAGTGACAGACCCATTGTGTGTGGTCAGAGGAAGACTTGGTGAAGCTGGTGGTCCCTGATTTCAAAGTCTACTTTGGTCCAGCCATTCTCACCAGAGATGGTCAGGTCACCATCATTTATGGCCATCGATTGTTGCTCTGGACTAGTTCTGATGGATGAATGCTGCTGTAGAGGCCCAGAGGCTGAATCATCTTGCGAGGCCTGGCTAAGGAACTGCTGGGAGGAGTGTGACAGCTGGAAAGAGTGGTGGGAGGTAGCAACACAGATATCAATAAACAATCTATATTAAAGAATATAAGAGAGTTTTATTTGCTCCAAGATGAGGACTGGCCCAGGAGTGCAGCCTCCACCGAGGAAGAAAACACTCCAGAGAAGCATGGTATTCAGCAGTTTTTTTGGGTTTTTTTGCGGTACGCGGGCCTCTCCCGTTGCGGAGCACAGGCTCCGGACGCGCAGGCTCAGCGGCCTTGGCTCACGGGCCCAGCCGCTCTGCGGCATGTGGGATCCTCCCAGACCGGGACACGAGCCCGTGTCCCCTGCATCGGCAGGCGGACTCTCAACCACTGCGGTACCAGGGAAGCCCATTTCAGCAGTTTTATACCATGTCAGAACAAAGAACATATATCAGACATGACAGAGCTACATTCCTTCAAGGTTTCCACGGAGATGTATAGTTACAAATTATCAGATACACAGTGAGCATGACCTTGGCATCTGGGACGGGAACTTTATCTTCCAAGGAATACTAGCATCGGTGTCACAGGAAGGGAAGCATTTCTCCCTATTGTCAGAGTGGGCATGCTTTACTGTAATGGTTAAAACAAATGTACAACATATATTTGACAGACCGTAGGTCAGGCTTTTCCAGTTTACATAAAGTTCAGGCCACATCAGGTATAAGCCTGACTGGCTTCCCCAGCCCCCAATATACAAAGATTTCTTCAGTCAGAGGTAATGTGGGAGGCATATGACAAAGGGACTGCTTTCCTTCCCAGCGTAAGGCACACAGTATGCCGGCGCCGATCAGTACCTGCAGAAGGGAAAAATGATTTTACGGTGATATGAGAGCGACTTAATCCAGGTAGTGTTCCTAAAGCGGGCCCCTTTCCCTGTGAACATCTAGGCAGTACCAGCTGCTGGCGCCGGAATCGACCGCCAAGATGGCGGCGCCCTCTCGGAAGCCGATTAGCACGCTGCCATGTGTTGCCAGTGAACGTACGGACTACGCCATCTTACGGAATCAGACTCCAAGATGGAGGTGTCCAGAAATACAGGCGTGGCCATGTTTCCTGAGAATGTATGGACTCGCCGCCGTACGGTCTCAGTAGTCAAGATGGCGGCGCCTGAGAGACTGTCGGAGCTCTAGGCGGGCGACCGACTTGTTTGTCGCGGAGCCGACGCACTGGGCCTGCGCAGTAGTGCCTGGGAGGCGCGACGAAAACCGGAAGTACTGGTGGGCGCTTTTGCAACGGCCGGGGACGACGCTGAGGGACTGTGTAGGCTCGCGGGTCGCTGGCGGGGTTCGAGAAGGGGTGCGCTGGGAGCGGAGAGATGGTGAGTACGGGGTCCCAGGAGGGAGTCGGCGGTAGAGGTCAGTGGGGCTGGAAATGGTAGTGTCCATCGGCAGACGCATGGGGGTTTGTGGCGAACCATAACGGGAGTCAGTGGGCAGAATGGGGCGGGGGACTGTCGAGCCTTAGAATGATGGGGGTCTGCTGGTCAGGTTTTTTTACTCGTGTGTGAACCGTCTGAGAGTTATGTGATGAGCCATTATACGGGTCCGTAATGGAAGTTTAGTGGTAGTTTCTTGGGGGTCCGAATGGGGGGTTCTTTGTGCGGAGTGATGAGGGGTTTGCGAAGTGTTGTATTGGGCAGTCTGGAGTGAGCCGTGATGAGTCTGTATCGGGGGATCTAGGGGGGCGGGGTTGTCTGTGAGGTTAGTAACGGAGGAACTGAGGGGAACCGTGCTGTCTTGAGACCCGGTGATGGGGGTCTGTGAGATGCCATGACGAGGACAAAATGTGGTGAGTGGTGCGGTGTCTGTAACGGGCAGCAGCTGGCTCAGTGGGTGAATAGAGTGATGGGGTGTCAGTGGGGTATGCGATTGGAAGTTCAGAGGCAGAGTGATGGGGGTTTATAAGCAGGCTAAGGGGGTGTCAGCGGTGAGTGGGGGGGTGGTCTGTGGGGACTGTGGTGGGGAGATTTATGAGGAGCCATGGTGGGAAGGCTATTGGCAGACTGTTGAGGTCTGTGGTGAGCCGTGATGGAGCTGTACTGGAGGGATGAGGCATCATGATGGGGGTTCTCTAAGGAGCCATGTTGGGGGCTCCCACAGGAGGCGGACGCTTCAGACCCAGAGCCTCCAGATGCCGGGGAGGACAGCAAGTCAGAGAACGGGGAAAACGCGCCCATCTACTGCATCTGCCGCAAACCAGACATCAACTGCTTCATGATGTGAGCCGCGGAGCGGTGGGCGGGATGGACACCTGGCCGGGCGGGGAGAGGCCGATGGGTCTGGCCCCTCACATCTCCCTCACTCGCCCCATCCTCCGCAGCGGCTGTGACAACTGCAATGAGTGGTTTCATGGGGACTGCATCCGGATCACTGAGAAGATGGCCAAGGCCATCCGGGAGTGGTACTGCCGGGAGTGCCGAGGTGAGGGGCCGGAGTGGACAGGGCAGGCAGCTGGGGCTGCCAGGGAGGAGAAGGAGAAGCCTTAATGGGAGGGTGGTTCACGGGGAGTAGTGATCTGCGTCTGTGGGCAGAGTGATTGTTGGTCAGTGCTAAGCCGGAATGGAGGCTCCATCGTGAGCTGTGGTAGAAAGCTCCACCGGCAGGGACAGCTCTGCCCTGGAGTAGGGAGACAGAGCAGGCGGGTGGGACCGAAGAGGAGAGAAGAGGAAGAAAGAGTTCTGGTGCCATCCACATCCCCCGGTGCCAACCCACGCTGGCTCCACCCTCTGCCCCTCAGAGAAGGACCCCAAGCTGGAGATCCGCTATCGGCACAAGAAGTCACGGGAGCGGGACAGCACTGAGCGAGACGGCAGTGAGCCCCGGGATGAGGGTGGAGGGCGCAAGAGACCTGCCCCGGATCTGGACCTGCAGCGCCGGGCGGGGTCAGGGACAGGGGTTGGGGCCATGCTTGCTCGGGGCTCTGCTTCGCCCCACAAATCCTCTCCACAGCCCCTGGTGGCCACACCCAGCCAGGTGAGTGGCCGCGATGGCTGGGTTAGGGGAGGTGATCCCATCTCAGGCCCTGCTCAGTTCCTGAGCCGTGTTGCGGGCACCTCTTGCTAGCATCACCAGCAGCAGCAGCAGATCAAACGGTCAGCCCGTATGTGTGGTGAGTGTGAGGCCTGCCGGCGCACCGAGGACTGTGGCCACTGTGACTTCTGCCGAGACATGAAGAAGTTTGGGGGCCCCAACAAGATCCGGCAGAAGTGCCGGCTGCGTCAGTGCCAGCTTCGGGCCCGGGTGAGCATGGGCAGAGCTGGGCAGGGTCAGGTGGGGGGCTAGGATGTCTGGGAAGAGCTGATTGAGGCTAGGATGGGTGGGCCGGGTGAGGTGGGGCCTAATCGCATATGGACAGGTGGGGAGAGACCTGGCTGGTTTAGACTAGTGGGTCGTGACCAGATGTGCTGGGCTAGCAGGGGAGTCCGCAACCCCAGATGCGCGGGGTAGGGCCAGGCGTTCCTAGGTGGTCAGACGTGTCAGCGCAGCTGGAGCAGGGCCGAGCATGTCCTGGCGATGGGGGGCGGGGGGCGCTGGTGTGTCTAGGGAGGCGAGGCGGGGCTTGTTGGTGGAGTCAGGCACTTGTGGGAAGGGCTAGGGCAGGGCTCCCTCCATCCACCTGGGGCTGACCTGGGCCTTCCTCCTGCCGGCACAGGAATCGTACAAGTACTTCCCTTCCTCGGTGAGTCCAGCCCCCCAGGGCGGGCGGGGCCTGCGGGCAGGGCGGTCAGGGCCAGTCCTGAGATTCTGCCCTGCAGCTCTCGCCGGTGATGCCCTCAGAGTCCCTGCCAAGGCCTCGCCGGCCACTGCCCACCCAGCAGCAGCCACAGCCGTCGCAGAAGCTGGGGCGCATCCGCGAGGACGAGGGGGCAGTGGCAGCAGCAGCAGTCAAGGAGCTGCCCGAGGCTACGGCTACACCTGAGCCACTCTCGGACGAGGACCTCCCACTGGACCCTGACCTGTACCAGGACTTCTGTGCAGGGGCCTTTGATGACCATGGCCTGGTGAGCAGACAGAGCATCCCATGTGGAAGGGTAGTGGTTACAGAAGCAGAGAGTGTCCGTGATGAGGAGAGAGGAGGCAGAGGGTATGGAATACTGACGTGGGGACCGAGCAGGTGGTAGGGAAGTCACGAGTGGAGCAGGCGAATCAGCGTGTGCCTCACTTGCAGCCCTGGATGAGTGACACGGAGGAGTCCCCGTTCCTGGACCCTGCGCTGCGGAAGAGGGCGGTGAAAGTGAAGCACGTGAAGCGTCGGGAGAAGAAGTCTGAGAAGAAGGTGACCGAGAGGGTGCAGTGGGTGTGGGGAGGGAGGGCGAAGGTCAGGGGCTGAAGGGCTGGGGTGCAGGGGGAAACAGGGGTGCGGGGCTGACTTCAGCTGCGCCCTGCCCTGGCCCATCTTGTCCCACAGAAGGAAGAAAGATACAAGCGGCATCGGCAGAAGCAGAAGCACAAGGACAAATGGAAGCACCCGGAGCGCGCTGACGCCAAGGACCCTGCGTTGCTGCCGCAGTGCCTGGGCCCTGGCTGTGTGCGCGCTGCCCAGCCCGGCTCCAAGTATTGCTCAGATGACTGCGGCATGAAGCTGGCAGCCAAGTGAGTCATTGCTGGAGGGTTCAGGGGAGTCAGGGAGTACAGGGTGGGGCATGGCCAGAGCCCCCTGTGTGTCTGCCAGTCAGTCACCATTCAGTCACCCAGCACCCACCGGGCCATCCACCTGCTCCCGCATCCGTCTGTCTGTCCGCCCAGCCATCTGCCCTTCAGTCACCTGGTTCCTTACCTTTCACCACTGAGTCACCCATCTGCTCTGCGCCCTTGGATCACACTGCTCACCTTACTGCTTTGCCTCCTTCTCTGCTCACCCAATTCACTGCCTCCCTGCAGCCGCATCTACGAGATCCTCCCCCAGCGCATCCAGCAGTGGCAGCAGAGCCCCTGCATTGCTGAGGAGCACGGCAAGAAGCTGCTCGAACGCATCCGCCGGGAGCAGCAGAGCGCCCGCACCCGCCTTCAGGAAATGGAGCGCCGATTCCACGAGCTCGAGGCCATTATCCTGCGGGCCAAACAGCAGGCTGTGCGCGAGGACGAGGAGGTGAGCGGGCACGGATGCAGCAGCGGCGCAGGGCCCAGTACCTGCTCCCGCCTGGCCTCATCGTCTCCTCCACCCCGTGCAGAGCAATGAGGGTGACAGCGATGACACGGACCTGCAGATCTTCTGTGTCTCCTGCGGGCACCCCATCAACCCACGTGTTGCCTTGCGCCACATGGAGCGCTGTTACGCCAAGGTCAGGGTGTCGGCCTGAGGGGGTGGACGGTGTGGGGACATCCCTGGGTCCCTGGGGGCGGGGGTGCCGTCTCGCAAGGGCATGCGGCGCACATCCACAGTCCCTCCGTTTGTGCTCACTCCTCCAGTACGAAAGCCAGACGTCCTTTGGGTCCATGTACCCGACCCGCATCGAGGGGTGAGTGTGGGCACTGCGGGAGTTAGCGGGGCCGGGCCTGGGTGCCACCCTCTGCTTCCTCTGCTACCTTGTCTGCTACCTTCTCTGCTCCACACCCGCAGGGCCACACGACTCTTCTGCGACGTCTACAATCCTCAGAGCAAGACATACTGCAAGCGGCTCCAGGTGCTGTGCCCCGAGCACTCACGGGACCCCAAAGTAAGCTTTCCCCTCAGCTTTCCCCATTCTGTCCCCCTCCCTTCCCCCCGGGCCACACTTCCTTCCTCCCTCTCCCGCTTCCCTTCTTCCTGCCGGCCCACTTCCACAGCCCCCACTTGCCCTGCCTCCTCGCCCTCCGTGCCTCTCCTTTCCCTGTTGCATCCCCTCCTACTCCCCCCACCTCGCCTTTCCTTCCCACCCCCCGGCCCCCACTCCTGTCCTCCTCCCGGCCTCGCCGCTCCGCACTCACGCCCACCCCGGTCTCCCCGCAGGTGCCAGCTGACGAGGTATGCGGGTGCCCCCTTGTACGTGACGTCTTTGAGCTCACGGGTGAGTTCTGCCGCCTGCCCAAGCGCCAGTGTAACCGCCACTACTGCTGGGAGAAGCTGCGGCGTGCCGAGGTGGACCTGGAGCGCGTGCGCGTGGTAGGTCTCAGCGGCGGATGCGGGGGGGACGGGGGGTGGCTCGGGGATCCCCTTGTCACGGCTCCCCCTGCTCCCCCGGCAGTGGTACAAGCTGGACGAGCTGTTTGAGCAAGAGCGCAACGTCCGCACTGCCATGACCAACCGGGCAGGCTTACTGGCCCTGATGCTGCACCAAACCATCCAGCACGACCCACTCACGACCGACCTGCGCTCCAGTGCCGACCGCTGAGCCCCAGCGGTCCAGACGCCCTCCTGCCCTGTGGCGCGGGCGGGAGCGGCCCCGGAGCCCCCATTTGTCTGGTCTGCCGTTCATGTTCCTCCCACGGTCCCTGAGTTTCTGCCTGTGCCCGTGCACCGTTTGACCGCCTGTTTGCCCTTACCACAGGGCCTCAGAACTTTCTCACGTCCTTGTCTGTTCTTTTGTCTCTCTGTTCTCTGTGCCTGGGAGGGCTTGCGGAGTCTCCGCACCTTTGCCTCCCCCACTCTGGTTTTGTTAATAAAATTTTGATGAACCAAGAAAGCTAACTATGGACGGTCTCCAAATTTTTTTTCCATTGCAACTGCTTTCCTGCGCCCCTAGAGTAGAGTGGCACACCTGTACTCTGGAGAGGCTGCAGTACAGGTGTAGGCTGCACATATCCAGTCGGCGCCCACTCTGTGCTCTGCAGGCTCCGCCTTGGTCTGTGGGGATATGAGGTGCTGAGGGAGAGTCCAGGGACCTACACTGTCAGCCTGTCTTCTCATTGTGTGACAGTGGGTATACAGTCAGTGCTCAGTCTGTGTATGGCTGATTCATCATTCCTGTGTGAGCAGGAATTTTCTTATTTACTCTTATTGATGGTCTCCAGACCAGAGTTGTATGAAATGACGGACACAAGGCCCTCCTCTTTCCCCAGAAACCCCTCTCTCGGGACGAGTGTACAGCAGGAGCTCACTGGGTTTCTGTCGGGCGCACCAGCCTGTCCTCTCGTTGTCAGGTGCAGTGAGCCGCACAACGCTACCTTTCCAGCCTGGACCCGCCCTCACGGGCCTCCTGTTTGCCTGCAGAGCAGCACCGGCCCTCCCCTCGTGGAAGAAGCTCCGGCCATTGCCAGGCATGACATGTCCCTAGGTGCTCTAGTGACTCCAGCCGGGAAGAGAGAACGGGACACAATAGCCCTGGGGGAGATCTGATGTTTTAAGGCAGGATAAGAAAATTTAAGCATAACATATTGGGCCCTCCCCAATGGGCAATGTGCATCTGCATTATACATTAACCAGACGTCCTCTGTAGTGGAATAACTGAGGACATGGAAAGGAGACATGACCCATGAGCCCTCCCCCCAACAAACTGGGGGCTGGCGAATAAGCCAGAACTACAAACAGTCCTGATTGCTTTGAGCCCCCCCGGCAAACCAGGGGCATATGAATAAGCCAGAGCTGTGAACAGTCCTGAATGCTTTGAGCCCCCCCGCGGCAAACCGGGGGCCTACGAAGAAGCACTGAGTGCTTTGGGCACTGATCCATGAGATGTCCTCAGTCTAATCAGAGTGGTGGGAACGCAAGGAAATGTCCTTGTGCTACTTCAGTGTAATCAAAATAATGGTGGGAACTTTGCGCTGCTTTTGCGCTCAAGGGCGAAGCACGGCAGGTTCTCAAGAAAGCCAATTATTGCTTGTATAATTAATAAAAACATAGGTTGCTGCTTTGGCACTTCTGAAATGTTAAAAAAACAAGTCGTAAAGTGTAAACCTAGATAATGCTTTAATAAAAGCTACCACAACAGGACAGACGGCGCTGTTTTGCCTGAGCGAGCGGCAGCCCTCTACTGCTGTGCTTCGGCACAATTCATCTCGTGTGATGAGCTTACTTTCGGCCCTGTCATAAGATAAACTACAACATTTGGCGCCCGAACAGGGACCTGAAGGTAAGTAATCGCGTGATCGCGGGACCGAAGGGGAAATTGGTCCGCTAGAGTAAGCAAAACCTTCGGCAACAGTAGAGTAACTGTAATGGGGAATTCCCATTCAGTAGAATTTCAATACATTAAACTCCTAAAACAGTTATTATGGAGTTCAGGAGTGAAAGTGAAACCAGAATCTTTTGATGAATTGTTTGCGCTGGTACGTAAACGTTGTTACTGGTTTCAATCTACTGGTCATAACCAGTTAAATTTAAAAGTTTGGAAACAGGTTATGCGAGCCTTAAGAAGAGCTTATCAGCATGGAGACCCTATATCTGTCCGTGTTTGGTCTCTTTGTAAATTAATTTCCCTTGCCCTGGAACCATTACAATCTGAGACGGAAAATGAAAATGGGGCGCACCCTCAGCGTCCGAATTCTGCTCCCGATCTTTCTGCTGCTTTTCGTACTCTGTTTCGTGAGTCTCCTATAGAGGACCTTCCTCCGCCTCCTCCTCCCCTTGTGTCTAAGGCAGGAGAGGATTTTTCAGATTCCAGTATGAAGGGGCTTTTTCTGACGATGATAAAGGTTAGGAGCAGACTAACAAACAAAATGAGATGACACTTTCTCAACAGAATGAGATTTCTGATATACTTTCAAAGTTAAAAAAATTTGATGGTTAAATTGGAAAAAAATAAAAATAATGCTAGCACTCCGTCATATCAAGAGCCATGTCCTACTATTCCTTCGGCTCCTCCTTTAGAATTAGCAGCTTATCCTGTTGGAGCCTCTCGTCAGTTTCACTTTCCTCTAAAACCTAAATCTAATAGACTATTGTTGGAAGAAGAGATGAATACGGAAGAAAAGCAATATTCTGAATCATTTTTTGCTTTCCCTATTGTTAGACAAGCTATGCCTGCTAATGATCAATTTCCGAATGGATATATGAACGTTAAATATAACCCTCATAATGTAAAAATTTAAAAAATGCTAAAAGAAGCCATTAATGCATATGGGATGCATTCTAATTATGTTCAAGGTCTTTTGTTTAGGTATGCTTCCAAAAATATATTAATTCCTCAGGATTAAAAGGCGCTTGCCAAGACTACTACTTGGTGGAAAGAAGACAGCACCTCCATTGACCTGGGGGCAAATAAAAAAGTTTGCAGACACTGCCAAAAATCTTGTCATTTCACAGGGTAAACCCCTCACTAGCGCCAATCTTTTTGTAGCCATGTTGGCAATGTTGTCTGCAAAAGTAATAAACATATCAGCCAATGAGGTAAATTGTACTAACCATACTTATTGGACTTATATTCCTAACCCTCCTCTTAATATAGGGGTTACCTAGTGGGATGCCCCAATTCTTGTATATGTAAATGAGTCTGGATGGTTGCCTGGTCCTTTTGATGATAGAGGCCCTTTGAAGCCGGAAGAAGAAGGAAGGATAATAGAAAATTACACGGTGGGTGTTAATGGACCTCCTATTTGTATGGGAAAGGGAGATCATTGCCTTAAAATGAATTATCAGACGTGGTTAAGTGTTGTCAAAAATAAAAGCAGATATCATGGGTTATATCTTTTGAGTGCTTATAGTTTTGAAAGTTCTAATTCCACTCTTAATGAGAATGTTTCCGCACCTTATTTGCCTCCATGCCAGGTGCCTCTTGTGGATCGATTATCGGATTGGGTCCATTGGACTCCATGCCGAGGAGATATGGCTCGGGTTCTTGTTAATACTTCTTGGGGAAGCGTCATTGATTGGAGCCCTTTTGGCTCCACCCAAGGAAAAAACGGTCTGAAAAATTTATACTGGCATAGAAAGGATAACACTATTTATAGCAATACTATTAATGATACCATAGTATGGCATGCAGGAGGGTTTTCTCCTCCTGGTCCTCATTTAAATGGATATCCTATCCAAAAGGATTTAGGGAAGCTTATGACAGCTTTGAAAAAGATTAGTGCCTGGGTAGGACATATGGTTAACAAATCTGGAAATCATAGTTTGACTTTTCATAAAAATGTTACTCGATATACTCGTAGTTGTGTGAAATTACCTTATACATTGTTAAAGGGACCAGCTGTATGGAATGAGACTCAAGGTATTATAATATGTAAAAATTGCTCTCTGTATACCTGCATTAACTCTAGTATATCTTTTTTTTTTTGCGGTATGCAGGCGTCTCACTGTTGTGGCCTCTCCCCTTGCGGAGCAACAGGCTCCGGATGCGCAGGCTCAGCGGCCATGGCTCACGGGCCCAGCCGCTCCACAGCATGTGGGATCCTCCCGGACCGGGGCGCGAACCCGTGTCCCCTGCATCGGCAGGCGGACTCTCAACCACTGTGCCACCAGGGAAGCCCTCTAGTATATCTTTTAACATATCTACCGAAAGTTTGTATACCTTACGAGCTCGGACAGGTCTTTGGCTTCCTGTCAATCTTGGAAGGAAATGGCAAAAATCTCTTCCTATGACTGTTTTACAATATTTAACTGATACATTAAAAAAAAGTAAAAGATTTATAGAAATGTTGATTGCAGCTGTCATGGGTATTATAGCCATAACAGCTTCTACTACAGGATTGCTAATGCTCATTATAATAATAATCATATGTTTAATTATAGTCCGACGACGATTGAAAGTCACCCGCCATACAACATCGCAACAAGCTGCCGTGTTCTCCTTGATGCTGCAAAAATTACAAAACAAAAAGGGGGAAATGTAGTGGAATAACTGAGGACATGGAAAGGAGACATGACCCATGAGCCCCCCCCCCCGCAACAAACTGGGGGCTGACGAATAAGCCAGAACTACAAACAGTCCTGATTGCTTTGAGCCCCCCCGGCAAACCAGGGGCATGTGAATAAGCTAGAGCTGTGAACAGTCCTGAATGCTTTGAGCCCCCCCGCGGCAAACCGGGGGCCTACGAAGAAGCACTGAGTGCTTTGGGCACTGATCCATGAGATGTCCTCAGTCTAATCAGAGTGGTGGGAACGCAAGGAAATGTCCTTGTGCTACTTCAGTGTAATCAAAATAATGGTGGGAACTTTGTGCTGCTTTTGCGCTCAAGGACGAAGCACGGCAGGTTCTCAAGAAAGCCAATTATTGCTTGTATAATTAATAAAAACATAGGTTGCTGCTTTGGCACTTCTGAAATGTTAAAAAAACAAGTCGTAAAGTGTAAACCTAGATAATGCTTTAATAAAAGCTACCACAACAGGACAGACGGCGCTGTTTTGCCTGAGCGAGCGGCAGCCCTCTACTGCTGTGCTTCGGCACAATTCATCTCGTGTGATGAGCTTACTTTCGGCCCTGTCATAAGATAAACTACAACACTCCTCAAAGGCAGGAATGTCTGCTCAACCATAAAGATCAATTTTTTCCTTCTCGATGCCAGCAATGTAACTCCTTAGACAATAACATTCTTAATTCTTTCCTAATTTTGTAAGGGGTCATGGTGACCTGGTGCTGCTTACTATGTGCAGATCTGGACTATGTATCTTTGGTGAACTTTATGTACGATGTCAGTGTGTCATTTTGATGTACGACCCTTTGTCTCAAAAATGTATATAACTTCTAACAGGCGGAATAGTCCTCAGAGTTTTCTGAACAACTTCTGTGGTTCTAATCCTCAGGTTGGCTCAAATAAAATTCTCTATTTCTCCTTTAGATTGACTGTTGATTAATTTTTCATCGACATAGGTCTTATTCTGTTCAGTACCTCTAGTTGAAGTGGGTATTGTTGAATATTAGGCAGAGGCTTGGAGTTGTCAACAGTCATTTAAATAGGAGTGGCTGACACAGAGGTATATAGTGACAGGGAAACATTTTATAGGCTATACATGTTATCAATCATATTGACTTGTTGCACAAACACTGTACGTGTACTTTTAGCAGTAGGATTTAAGCAAGCAGTGATACACGCCATGCGTAGCTTGATAGCTAGGAAAAGGATAATAATACATACAGTGAAAATAATAATCATCTGTAAAACAGAGCAAAAAAAATTACCTAATCCTGAGGAGAGCCAACTAAACGGATCGTTAAAAGGGTCTTTTTTTTCTTTTAATGTCATAACCATTTTGCCTCTTAAAAATTTTATCTAGGAGCATCTCTACTTCTGCACAGGTACTGATGTAAGTGCAACAAGTAGTGTGAGCAATAGCACAACTCCTTGTTTAGCTAGTAGAAAATCAAAGGTAGGGAATTCCCTGGCGGTCCAGTAGTCAGGACTTCATGCTTCCACTGCAGGGGACACGGGTTCGATCCCCAGTCAGGGAACTAAGATCCTGCAAGCGGTGAGGCCAAACAAACAAAAAAAAGATTAGAAAAAAGAAAAGGATATCGAAGGTAACTATTATCCAATACTACTTAGGTTAAGGAATTGAGGGATGTCTCTTGTGCTGCAATGCTTTTTGTAGTCTCTTCGGCTATTTGACCAACGGGTGGCTGATAGATTTCTGACCATATCTCTCTTTACATATACTCCTTCACTAGGAATCAAGATTCTCAAAAGACTTTGCTACCAGGTATCTTAATAACATTGATCTCTTCTGTAATGGAGAGAGAAAGGAGTTTTATCTGTCTCTTTTATATAGACAATGGGATAACATAACATCCCAGTAAGCATAAACCTTCTGCTTGTCAGCTCTTAAGATATTTATGTGCCCAGTTTTGGGAAGGTGGGTCAATTCCAATGCCGTATATGAAAACAAAACCTGAAGATGCAAGTGATCCCAAAGTTGCAAGTCCAACAATCGGTTAAATGGCCCCCAGTAGCTATACTCTGTGACAACTTTACTAAAGAATTTTCTTTCCATCCTAAACACTGGGTCAAAAGTATAGCCAGAAGAGAAACAATAACTCTCAATGTTGACAGAGAGACAGACAGTTGGTAAACAGTACAACTGAACCAGTAGGATGGGTCTTAAAGAGCTGGTCTGGACTCTTGGGTTAGCTGTCTGCTACTGTTGTCGATTTCTTCTCATCCCAGCTTGGTGAAGCTTGTCTTAGTTGAAGTCAGGTGTCAGAAACAGGGGTCACGGTCCATTTAGGAGCAGAAGCCTTTTTAAAAAATGAGAGATAGGAACCTAGGAGTTTACTCCTTTGAGCTTTGCAGCACAGGGGTTAGTACTAATACCTGATATGGCCCTTTTCAACACAGCTGCAAAGCATCTTGTATTTATGCCTTTTCCAATGGACAAAATCTCCAGGTTGCAGTCCATGATCCATAAGGTCTTCATCTCCTGGGAGCTCGCGGTGAAAGGAATGTTGCCAGCTTTTCATTTTCTTTAAGTGCCTTAACGAGTCCCTGACGATAATGCAACATATCACGCCCTTATGCAATGTTGGTTCATACATGCCTTCATCTGGGCACATAGGTCATCCAGCGGTTATTTCAAAAGGACACAGTTGCTGCTTACCAAAAGGAGTGGACCTAAGGTTGAGAAGCACCAATGGGAGAGCTTCTGGCCATGAAAGATGAAAAGCCCCTGAGAGTTTTGTCAGTTGGGTTTTGATAGTGTTGTTAGTTCTTTCTAACAGTCCTGAAGATTGGAGGGGGGTGATAAGTGCATTAAAGATGCTGCATTATTGGCTAAACGTCATAAATAGATTTAATTATTTGTCTGGCAAAGTGAGTCCCTGGTCACTATGTAACTCAGAAGGAATTCCCCAAACAGGAATTATTATTTCCAATGGTGATTTACCTACTGTTATACCCCTTGCTCTCCTGCAGGGAAAAGCTTCAACCCAGTGTGAAAACATACAGATCATCACCAAGATTATTTATATCCTCGAGGTGGTGGCATTTGGACAAAGTCCAATTGCCATACCTCAAAGGGTCCCTTAGGAAGAAGAACGTGGCCTTGTGCCCCATGAAGTGGTTTTCTGGGATTATATTTAAGACACAGAGTACAGCGAGTACATACTTTAAGAGCCACCATGGGAGAATGTTTCCAAAACTATAGTTTCCCCCGTGAAACCATGTTTCAGGTGCCTAATGAGTTAAAGAATATACGTGCTGGAGTAACAGCCATTGTGCTCTAAGAGACACTATAGGTTTTTAAAATCAGGTCCAAAGCATATTTGTGTGATGGGCTCAAAAATTCCCCCTTTTTGTAGCCACATCTGTTTATCTTCTTTAGTGGCGATTTCTTGAGCCTGTGGAAGGAAATCTTTTACTGGGTTAGCAGGGTTCACAGAGAGCAGTGGAAGTTCTCAAAGCTGAACAGGATGAATTTTTAAAGTTGTCTGTTTTTCTGCAGCATCAGCAAGCTGATTTCCTTTAGCTTCCTTAATGTCAGATTTGGGATGCCCCAGTGTTTTAATACTTGCCAACTGTTTCGGTAGTGGTATAGAACTACAACCTGCAGTTAAGGACTCTGCAACCTGTTTCCATTTTTCATAGGCTGCCTGAGTTAAGATGGATTTTAAGGTGTTTATGGCCTCTTTTCCTTTTGGCATCCACTCAACCAGATCAAGCTGGTCAGACATAAGTAATGCATATAAAGGTTGAGAAATAAGTGGAAAATTAGGTACCCAATTGCTACAACATTCAGTCAGACCCAGAAATCCCCTCAATTGTTTCTTTTTTTGGAGAAGTGAGAAAGCTAAAATCTCTTTAATTCTTTTAGAGTTGATTAATAGTCCTTCCTTAGATATAAAGCGGCCCAAATGTTTTACAACAGGTCAGCAAATTGGAGTTTATCTTTAGGCAACTTGTGTCCCTTAGAAGCTAGTTGTTGTAACAGATGGATGGTGTCTTTTTGAGAATCCAATTCGTTTCTAGAACATAAAAGCAGGGGCTTCCCAGGTGGCACAGTGGTTAAGAATCCGCCTGCCAATGCAGGGGACACCGGTTCAAGCCCTGGTCTGGGAAGATTCCCACATGCCGCGGAGCAACTAAGCCCGTGTGCCACAACTACTGAAGTACATGCACCTAGAGCCCGTGCTCAGCCACAAGAGAAGCCACCGCAATGAGAAGCCTGCACACCACAAAGAAGAGCAGCCCCCGCTCGCCGCAACTAGAGAAAGCCCGCGCTTAGCAACGAAGACCCAACGCAGCCAAAAATAAATAAATAAAATGAATAAATTTATTTTTAAAAAAAGAACATGAAAGCAAATCATCTACACATTGAATTAAAGTGGAGCCACCAGGAAAGTCTACATCAGCTAAATCAGCTTTAAGCACTTCAGAAAAGTAAGTGGAGTTCTCACTATAGCCCTGTGGCATGGCAGTCCAGGTATATTGATGATTTTCCCATGTGAAGGCAAAAACGTACTGACTGTCCTTCTTTACTAGGATACTAAGGAAGGCATAAATCAATTACTGAAAAATAGCAGCTATCGGCTGGAATAACTGAGAGCAGAGTGTGTGGATTTGGGACCACAGGACAACGGGAATCACAATGTTATTTATAGTTTTCAGATCTTGAACAAATCTCCAACCTTTCCCATTTGCCTTTCTCACTGGTAAGATATGTGTGTGAGACAAGGACTGGTACAAGGAATTATACGTCCCTTCTTAAGAAAGTCCTGAATAACAGGGTTTATTCCATTGAATGTCTCTGGTTTAAGCGATATTGTCAAATATTAGGTAGAGGCTTGGAGTTGTCAACAGTCCCCTTAACAGGAGTAGCCAATTTAATTTTTTCAATATCTGAAGAAGAAGATGACCATAATTCTTTAGGCACTGGCAATAACAGGTCATTCATTTCTTCTTGGTCTGTTTGAACCACTGATTTTTATAACCATCTATTTTTCAGTAACTAGATTTTGCTCAGCATTAAAATTTCTAAACCTAGAAGCGTTTCACCTTTTTGTGAAAAGGCAATATGAGCATTGCTGGCTTCTGAAAGGTCTCTTCCTATCAGATGCATTGGGGCACATTTTACTAGGAGAAACACGTTTCCCTGTGATAGTTCCTAACTGAAAGGTTAGCGACTCTGATTTTAAAATTTGCAAAGGTAAATTAGAAACCCCTACTATTTGAATTGACCTTATACTCCAAGGGAGAGGGCAATGAATAAGGGTAGGGTAAAGACCAGAGATTGTAGCCCCAGTATCTACAATGGCCTTTGAAGTTTCCCCTCTGATTGTTGTCTCAATTTCCCCTAAGGTATTGGTGAAGAGCTGGGGGAAGTACCCTCTCATAATTGTCAAGCACCCCTATTTCTTTTTGTTTTGCCATGTTCCAAATTCCATTTAAATGTCTGGCACTCTCATTTGAAGAGACCATGGCTTTTGCACTGAAAACAAGTGCGGGCATTTCGTTTTGGGCCAGGGTTAGAAGAAAAGTGTTTTAATAGGGCCTCTAGGTTGCTGTAGTTGTACATTCATGACTTTAGTGATTCTTTCTTCTTCTTTGGAAGGTTTTAGAGAGATTCTCTGCAATAGTGACAATCATGTTAGAATGTATTATGGCCCATTCCAATTCATGTCTTTTAATTAGCTTTGCTATTTTTTCATCTAATCCCTCTTAAAGATTGAATTTAGAATTGGATCATTTTGATGATTTTGAAAACTTTCAGGGGCCATTCCAGGATGCTATTTGAAGGTTTTCTCAAACCTCTCAAAGGAAAAAAAAGTTTCTCTGCACTTTTGCTTGCATTAGTGGATCATTGCCCACTCTATTTTCTCAGGAAAAATTTTGGGGATGGCTTGGTACAAGTTACGAGCAAGTTCTCGACACCTGTGAACATCTGCATGCTCATGCTTATGAAAATCTTCCATACGTGTCTTCCATTCTCCCTTTTGTAGCCATACTTGGCTTTACTTTTGGATACCAGCAATTGCTCAAGCTATTACAAATCTAAGTATCCTGGCTCATGTATCCTTACAGAATGAATTCTCTTAAAAACCCTAAAGGATCTTGTAAAGGGCCTGGAAAATCCTTAGTTAAATTTTTAAGTTCAGCTCTAGTCCAGGGAGTATATATTAGTTCAGGCTCACCTCTTCCAGTAGGTTTCTCTTTAAAGGGACCTGCAATGATTTTAGGGCTCTCATTTATTCCCTGGGGTCCAGTTAATTTTTCCTTTGGAGGTGGAGGAGGAGGTAGAACAGACAAGTTGAGATATGGACGTTCAGAAAGGAGAAGGTATAAAGTTCAGAAAGGAGGGGAAGGAGGAGGAGAAAGGGATAGGGTAGTTTCTGAGCTTTTCTCCAATTTAGCAACAGTTTCTAATAATTTTCAGTTAGTTTCCTGTAAAGGTGTCATTGTATCATTACCATGCTTCAAAGCTTCTAAGTACCAATTGAAATATGCTTCCCATCCTGTCTATGTAATTTTTTTGTTTGTTTGTTTTTGCGGTACGCCGGCATCTCACTGCTGTGGCCTCTCCCGTTGCGGAGCACAGGCTCCAGACGCGCAGGCTCAGCGGCCATGGCTCACGGGCCCAGCTGCTCCGCGGCATGTGGGATCTTCCCGGACCGGGGCACGAACCCGTGTCCCCTGCATCGGCAGGCGGACTCTCAACCACTGCGCCACCAGGGAAGCCCAGTGTCTATGTAATTTTATAGCCAGCATTTTCCAATTTTGCACGCAAGTAAACTAATTTTGGTAAGTCGAATGTTCCCCGTTTTGGCCATTTAAGTGTTAAGTTAGAGCCTCCCATTTTACCAAGTTCTTGCAAGTATCAGCTCCATACATACTGTACATGAAGCCAGCCGAAGTTCCAGTGGGTGGCTATCCATCTGGGAACTGGTAGGCTTTAGAAGCACGATTTCCCATTTTCCTTTTGTTTAATTTGTATTATGAGGTCACAATTTCTAAGGGCGCTGCAGGGTCAGAAGTGTGCTGCTTGTGAGCTTAGCTCCTCAAGGTGTCACCCTTGAGTCGGTTCAGATCTTCTGTGTCTCCGTTTCTCCTGTAAGCTGTCTAAAGCCACCATGGGGGCTTGGAGCACCGTAAATTACCAAAAGTGTTAAAAGGGCGTTTCCTATGGGACTGCTACTCATTATAAGGATTAATCCTCAGACACTTCCTCTAGGTTCTCAGTCACCAGAGAAGGCCTGGTGGCTGGAAGGAGCAAATGTCTGTTTTCTTCAGAGATGAATAGGTTCAGTCTCTTGTTCTGCTGTCAAACAGTTTGTTCACACCATTTATACACAATCTTTCCAACTTGAGCCAAATTTAAAAAGGCCAGCCAACCCAGTTCACTCCAGAGTTCCTTCTTGGCTTTCCCCTTCTAGGAACCTCCATCTAGCCCATTACCTAGGAAATTCCCCCTCCGTCCCTTTTACCTGGAAATGTACCGGTACCCTGTTAAGACTATAAATCCTAAAATTTTAACAGATTGGATAAAATTCAGGATCATCATGCAAAGCAATGAGGTCCAGATATCAGGAGAACTCACCAAAACAACTGAGGAATACCAAAAAGCCGGTGGGGCTCAAAAGGCCAGTGCTGGTACTGAGCGCTGGTTTAGAGTAGACTCCAGGTGTCCTCTGGTGGGTGTCTCTGATATCCTGCTAACTACGCCTAGCAAATATCAACAAAAAAGTAATCAATATCGATCTAAAGTAGAAATAGAGAATTTTATTTGAGCCAACCTGAGGATTATAACCCAGGAGACAGTCTTTCAGAAAACACTGAGGATTGTTCCACCTGTTAGAAGTCGAAGGCACAATTATATACATTTTAAGACAAAGGATCATACATTAAAATGACACACTGATGTTTTATATAAGGTTCACCAAAGATACATACAGCAGATCTACACATACAAGGCAAGCAGTCACCATGACCCCTAACAGGATTAGGAAAGGAAAAATTAATCTTCTCTGTAGGTACACTGCTGGTGTCAGAAGAAGGAAAAAATGATCTTTGCAATTGAGCAGACATTCTTGCCTTTGAGGAACGCTGGTTAATGTATAATACAGATGCACATTGCCCATTAGGGAGGGCCCAACATGGACAGGGAGTATGCTACACTTAAATTTTCTTGTCCTACCTCAAAACATAAATTTTATTCCATCACCTGTTATTCAGGAATTTCTTTTTAAAAGGCTTATAGTTCCCTGTACTAGTCCTTGTAACATGCCTATCCTGCCAGTAAGAAAGCTGAATGGAAAAGACTGGAAATTTGTCCAAGATCTGAGAGCAATAAATAATATTGTAATTCCTCGACATCTTTTGGTCCCAAATCCACACACCTTATTCTCAGTCATTCCAACTAAAAGCTGTTATTTTTCAGTGATAGACTTATGCAGTGTCTTCTTTAGCAACCCAGTAGAGAAGGACAATCATACCTTTTTGCCTTCACATGGGAAAATCATCAGTACACCTGGATAGCCATGCCACAGGGCTATAGTGAGAACCCCACTTACTTTTCTCAAATACTTAAAGCTGATTTAGCTGATGTAGACATTCCTGATGGTTCTACTTTAATTCAACATATAGATGATTTGATTTTATGTTCTAAAATTGAACTGGATTCTCAAAAAGATACCATCCATCTGTTACGTCAACTAGCTTCTAAGGGACACAAGTTGCCTAAAGATAAACTCCAATTTTGCTTACCTATTGTAAAACATATGGGCTACTTAATATCTCAAGAAGGACTATTGATTGACACCAAAAGAATTAAAGGGGGCTTCCCTGGTGGCGCAGTGGTTGAGAGTCCACCTGCTGATGCAGGGGACACGGGTTTGTGCCCCAGTCCGGGAAGATCCCACATGCCGCGGAGCGGCTAGGCCCGTGAGCCATGGCCACTGAGCCTGCATGTCCGGAGCCTGTGCTCTGCAATGGGAGAGGCCACAACAGTGAGAGGCCCGTGTACCACAAAAAATAATTAAATAAATAAAAAATAATAAATAAATAAATATATATACGTAAATTTATTTATTTTTAGCTGCATTGGGTCTTCGTTGCTGCACATGGGCTTCCCCTAGCTGCAGCAAGCGGGGGCTACTCTTTGTTGCGGTGTATGGGCTTCTCATTGTGGTGGCTTCTCTTGTTGCAGAGCATGGCTCTAGGCACACGGGCTTCAGTAGTTGTGGCATGTAGGCTCAGTAGTTGTGGCTCGCAGGCTCTAAAGCTCAGGCTCAGTAGTTGTGGCGCATGGGCTTAGTTGCTCCACAGCATGTGGAATCTTCCTGGACCAGAGCTCGAACCAGTATCCCTTGCATCAGCAGGCAGATTCCTAACCACTGCGCCACCAGGGAGGTCCCTAACAAATGTCTTGAAGAGAAAAAGACAAGTTGTACCAGCAACTCCCTTATGTCAAATACCATATAGATGGCTCTTGGAAAGCTTGCAAGAGCAGTGACCATGTTTAATACCATGTTAGCAAAATTTCCAATTGATGAGGCTATCAATGAGAGCTCTCTTGGAAGGATCACTTGCACTCTCTCAGGTTCTGTCTTCATATGTGGTATTGGAATTGACCCACCTTCCCAAGAATGGACACATAAATATCTTAATAGCTGGCAGATAGGAAGTTTATACTTATTGGGATGTTATGTTACCCCATTGTCTATATAAAAGAGACAGATGGACCTCCTTTCTCTCTCCATTACAGAATCAAGAGATCCATGTTATTAGGATACCAAGATACCTGGTAGCAAAGTCTTTTGAGAATCTTGATTCCTAGTGCAAGAGTACATGTAAAGAGAGATATGGTCAGAAATCTATCAGCCACCATTGGTCAAATCATTGGTCAAATACCTGGAGTGACTGCAAAATGCATTGCAGCACAACAGACATCCCTCAATTCCTTACCCCAAGTAGTATTGGATAACTAGAATCACCTTTGATTTTCTACTGGCTAGTCAAGGAGTTGTTTGTGCTATTGCTCACACTACTTGTTGAACTTATATCAATACCTCTGCAGAAGTAGAAATGCTCCTGGATAAAATTTCCAAAAGGCAAAATTGTTGTAAGATTGAAAAAAAAACCCTTAAAAAATCTGTTTTGGTCACTCCTTACAGGACTAGGTAATTTTTAATTTTTTTTCCTCTGTTTTACAGATGATTATTATTTTCATTGTACGTATGATTATTCTTTTCATAGCTATCAAGTTACTCATGGCATGTATCATTGCTCACTTAAAGTCTATTGCTAAAAGTACACGTACAATGTTTGTGCAACAAGTCAATATGATTGATAACATGTATAGCCTATAAAATGTTTCCCTGTTAGCATATATCTCTGTGCTGTTCACTACATTCAATTAACTAATTTCTCCTTTAGTTTGCTTAATTCTGAAGTTTTTATGATGAGGAAATCGGTGTTGCCAAACCAAATGGATCTTGACATTTTAACTGCTTGGCAAGGAAGAATGTGTGCTATCATCCAGACTGAATGTTGTGTTTTCATGCCAGATCTGTCCTCTAGTATAACTCATCTAATGAATCACATTAAAAATTAAATCTCTGCATTAGGGAATCCCCTTCCTAGTCTAGGTTACATCTTGGGTAAATGGTTCAGCTCTGGGGGTTCATGGTTTAAATCTCTGCTTATGACTTTATTATTGTTGTTGGCTATATTGATTGTGTTCTGTATCATTTATAGAGTAATAATCTATTGTGCTTTTTGCTGCATATACAAACCTGCAAGTAAAATAATGATGTCTATAAGACTTGAAACCATTGATCATATGTATAGTTCTATATAAAATACTGGACAGGCACAATGCACGTAGGAGGAAGATAGGACAATAATTGGCATGAGTTCTATTGAACAGCATGAGATTAGCTATGAGTCCTTGTCTGGTACTTTACTGACACATAAACCCCTGAAAGATAGAAGAAACTGGTCTAGTGGGACCTGGTATTGCAGGACCGGATAGATCCAGGGCAGGTAAGACACCACCCTGGTGTCGAGGGACCAAGCATTTCATAACCTAATACTTTCTATCGAAAGATTAATGATCAAAAGTGGGAAACGATGGAATAAAATTTATGTTTTGAGGCAGGACAAGAAAATTTAAGAGTAACATACTCCCTGCCTATATTGGTCCCTCCCTAATGGGCAATGTGCATCTGCATTATATATTAACCAGACCTCCTGAAAGGCAAGAATGTCTGCTCAACCATAAAGATCATTTTTTCCTTCTTCTCATGCCAGAAATGTAACTCCTTAGAAGATTAATCTTTCTTTTCCTAATCCTGTAAGGGGTCATGATGACTTACCAATCTGGGAGCATTTGCAGCTGCACTCTGTGCTGCTAAAAGGAGTACAGGGGCATTTAGTGGGGCCAAAGTTAAAGACAGAATCTGAATACTAAATGAGAAACACATCCACATAACAGGAACTGGTGTTTTCCCTCCCCCTGGGGTTCTCGTGACCGTCATTCCTCATGGATCATTAACCATCTGTGTCAGCAAACAGACAAACAAACAAACAAACTAAACAACATTCTTTCACTTTTCATATAAGATGAAGGCAAGGGTAAAAGTTGAACAGGGAACTCATCTGGCTTGGGCACATTCCTTGTGAGTAGGCTAAAGCTCAGTCACACGGAAAGGGGAAGGGATAAGACTGCAGGCCTAAGATGGAGCTGAGAAAAATGGAATCTGTGTGGTTCAGCTACACATTTCACCCCCAACATCTACATGGCCCACACAATCTTATCTGCCATTCTTCCTTGAATACCCTAGGGCCAGATATTGGGAGGTAACCTGCCTGCCTAACCCACAACAGCAATATACACAACAGCAAGCACCAAGAATCCCTGCTGGACAAGGAAGGATGCCTAACAGGGCCATACCCCATATGTCAGGTAAGGAGGTCAACCAATGGAAGAAGTTGTCTGCAAAATAAATATTCCCTACATGGTTAATAGCCTTTTTCATACGAGACAATAAATCAGTGATGTTAGATTCATAAGAGGGGCTGTAAGTGCAGCATTGTTGTTGAATTAGGACATGTTTCCCCTTGTGCCTCTGTCAACATGTCCAGAGTCGTATGGTTTTGTAAAACTACTTTCCTCATTTGTGCAGTTTCCTGATTTAGTAGAAAAATGCTTTATCTAGAATTATTTAATACAGAAGCAGTGAACTTGGCTAGGGCTTGTATTTCTAATTCAGCATGAATGCCTACATATTGAGGGAGAAAGATAGAGACCAGCCATTCCCAACAGGAGAGACTATGGTTCCACCTAGTTTTGAGAGCCAGCAAGTTTGAGAGTGTCTGGCAATGAGGAATAGATCTTTCTTGACAAAGAGGGAAAAGCAAGGGTATAGTGGCCAGTCCACCCATATGGGAGATAAGGCCAAAGATTGGTGCCACGTATCCAGATGCACCTTTGGGTGATAAGAAAGCCCCTGCCTTAAGAATCTTATTTTCTTGACCTGTCCATTCAGTTTGTAAAACCAGGTGGACAAAAGAACAAGAGGTTGGTGGTAGCCACTTGATACGTTTATGCCTGGCGAACCACGTGTGATTTTGTCCCTCTTTACAAAAAGGAGCAGTATGTCCCAGTTGACTGTGTATAGCACATAACCTCCCAAGATCATCTCAGACATGATAGGCAGTGTCAAGTTTAGAGGAGTTGGGTTCAAGAACAAGCCAAGGAGAAAATACTTTTTACTATCATTACAGTCAAAGGGGGAAATGTGAGCCATGGTGACATCTAGTGCCCCCAACAGGAGTTTACCTGCCATGCCCACCCATTGTCCCCATGCCATGAGGTTGAAAGGCAGAATGACCCATGCATTCCTTCAGTGCTAGACATTGGCAGCAATCTGTATATGCAACAGTCAGAGCAGTTATGGACTTCAGCATAGGTGGTGGCCCAGGACAGAAACACATTGTTGGAGGTAGGTGGCATGAATCCCAGAAGGAAAAGGCTAAGGATGATAAGCGTTTGAAAGGTGCCAAGAAAGGCAAATGCTCATTCAGAAACAACACCATAGAAGTTTGGTCTCCATGTACCAGGATCACCCCAGGCTTTGGCACTTTTCCCAGAGGACAACACCAGACATTTTTTCCCTTTATGTTGGAAGTGGACAGGGAGATATTATATGTGGGACTTCTGGTAGAGCCCATAAGAGGAGCCCTACTTCAGTCCCCCATCTAATTTCAAGGAGGAGATCACCTTGTTTATGGGTGGGCCTTCTCTTAGAAAGGTTGGGGAAATACTATACCAGGGGCTACCCCTTTCCACAAAGATATAAGGATGCCAAGCCACCTGGGAGGGGGATACCATTTAAGTCTCCAAGGTGGGAGGTCCTGTGACACTCTTAGGACAATATCCGTATCCTGCTAGATGGGTCGCAGTCCTCCTTCCAAGACTTGTACTTTTAAGGCCCCAGCTCATAGAGCAGGTGCAGTCAGTGTCTCATAAATAGGTGTTTAGCCTGCTGTGGGTTGCAGTGTTTAATAGCTGGATGGCCTCTAACAGTCGTAAAGACCATCCTCTTAAAGACCTGTCCGGAGAAGTCTTCTTCAATGTCTCTTTCAGTAACCCATTAACTCTTTCTACCCACCTTGCTGCTGCTGGGTTATAAAGCAGATGGAAGGTTCATAAAATCTCACAGGCTTCTGCCTATTCTTGTACATCATGTCCAGTGAAATGGGTCTTTTGGTTGCTATCTATGTGAGTGGGGTCTCTTATACACTTTCCAACTTGGTCAAACCCCTTGATCTGTCCATTCAGTTTGTAAAACCAGGTGGACAAAGAACAAGAGGATGGTGGTAGCCACACCATATGTTTATGTCTGGCCAACCAGGTATGATTTTTGTCCCTCTTTACAAAAAGGAGCAGTATGTCCCAGTTGATTATGTTTAGCACATAACCATCCCAGATTTGCTCTTTTACTAGCAAAGGATTGCATCAGACCAGAGGTGGTAATGTGTGTTTGTGTCTCTCTGATAAGGGTAGTAGGTCGATATAGTGCACTTTCCATCCGGTCACTGGGTCAGAGGCTCATTCACTGTGACCAGGGGTATGTCTCAGAGGTTATTGCTGCAGGTTTCAGTGGGGGCAGTCCCAATCCCATTTTTGTCCCTTTTTAACTAGAGAGTATAGAGGTTGTATTATTAGTGCCAGATGAGGTATGAACAGATGCCAATAACCTAGTAAGCCCCCCCTCCAAAGATTGTAATTCCTTGACCAACTGTGGAGTGGGCAAGGCTCGGATTTTATCAATAACTTCAGCCAGCATAACTTTTGTCTTACCCAACCAGACAATTCTGAAGAACTTTACTGATTGCTCAGGTCCCTGGATCTTGTCAGCGTTTATTTCCCATCCTTGGTTTTGGTTTGTGTAAATGTGTCTGTAAAGGGGCAGCAGCTTAGGAGAGGAGAGATAACTCATCACAGGTTAACATAATGTCATCAGTATAAGATAATTCCAACTCAGAGTGGGGCTTTTGCCAGATTTCCAGGTCCTGGGAGACCACACCATGACAAATGGTGGGACTATGTAAATGACACTGAGGCAAGACCTGAAAGGTCCATTGCCTCCTGTCCCAGGTGAAGGCAAATTGATCTTGAGGGCTAGCATCCAAAGGAATTCTGAAAAATGCATTAGACCGGTCAAGCATACAATAAAACATTTTCATCACAGAGATATTCCAAAATAGTAGCTTTATTGGGAACTGCCATATGGGTGGGAGGGACCACCTTATTTAATTGACTATCATCAACAGTCATCCTCCAAGTCCTGTTGGGCTTCTTTAGCAGCCACACTGGGCTATTATAATTGCTATGGGAGTGTCTGATAACTCTCACCCTTTCTAGTTCTTTAACAGTAGCAGTAATCTCTTCATAGCCCCTAGGCAGCCTATACTGTTTGACATTAACAATACAGTGGGGTGTGGGTAAACGGACATGCATGGCCTACCAACATTGGTGTCACCATTCTGGTGTGAAGGTGACACTCTCCAGTGGTGGTGGTCAAATCTAGGTCTTGTAAAACATCAACACCTAGGATATATTCTGGTACCAGGGAAATGTATACGTGGAACAGTCAGGTTGGCAAACAGACAATTTGGAAATATAATCTGATTTGTCTTACTTGAATAGTTTGACCCCCATGTCTGTCTGTAGCCCATATTTCTCCCTGAAATTTAGAGGGTTTGCCATACAGCAATGTACACTCAGCTCTAGTATCTACCAATGCTAAGACTGTTTATGTGGGACCAATAAACTGTCAATTCTACATGAAGCCTCCAGTCACTCCCACACTGCATGCACTACAGGGAAACGTTGGCCCTGCACCTAGTTCCTCAGTGAGAGGGCAATCCACCCCTGGCATTCTACTTTTAGCAGGGGACACTGAGATGCATTGCCACATGTTTATTGTCAGTAGAAAGAGGAGTAATTTGTTTGTCTTCTGCTAGGGACTTCCACAAAGATGACAGGACTGAATTAGGTTTTCTGTTCTTTGGTTTTGCTGTTGTTGCTGTTGTTGTCATTGTTTTATCACTGTTTTCCTTTGGAGTCCCTGATAACATTAAATCCTGCCAAAGTTGTTTATGTGATACCTGGGTTGGTCCTTTCCCTGCTTATTCTCCACCCTTTGTTTGTTTCTCTTTTATCTCTTTATTTTTTTCTACTTTTCTATTTCCTCCATGGAGGACTCTTTCTGTTTCACTGAGATCTGCTATAATGGCAGCTACCAGAGCTACCACTTTACTGAATATAGTTGCCAGAACTGATACTAAGGTGTCATACCAATCTCCAGGAGCAGACTGTAAGATGCAGCCCTTCATACCTGAGATAAATTATTCTTCATCTGGCCCCATAAAGTTGTCTGGATATATAGCATGTCTCATTCCCAGTTCTCTAATGCTGTCTTGTAGTTCTTCCATGGAGTTCCAGTGTAATGGAGGAGATGGGACATCTCCTTTGTTAGGCCAGGGCAGCTTTACCCCAGCCCTAATCCAAGTAACCAAGTCAGCCACCATCCTCTGTTCCCTCCCATTCCAGCAGCATATAACCTTTGTCTCAGGACTGGCTGTGCTGTCACCAAATCCAGTTTAGACATCTCCAGGCCATTTAGCATGATACTATCTGTTCCTCTGTCCCACAGGCAGAGTAACCATGCAGTTACTCCTTTCCTGGTCTTTTGTATGAACCTGGCTGTCAACTCAACTACTTCTGCAGAAGAATACTCCCTCATAGTTATATTTTGGCTAGTTGGTATCACTTCTTGTTCATCTTTGGGCTCACGGGTTGCCTGAGTCTTTGTTTGAATGAGGGGGCAAGTCTTTAGGTCATCTTCCCCTTCAACAACTATATTTCCCTTCTCAGAGAAATCATTACACCATAGATCCCATCGTTTGGGATTCCAATTTTCCTGTGAGATAATGGTCCTCACCCTGTTGGATGGTGCCACCCTTGCATTTTTGCCACTTTGCATACCATGACCTCTAGGTGTTCCTCTTGTTGTTGTACCTTTTTGGCTAGTAGGTCTGAATTAGAGAAACAAACACTCTTAGATCCTTTTCTAATGCCAGGGCCTCTTTAGTTTTCCCCTAGTTCCTGCCTGAGTCGGAGTTCTTTTTCTGCACTCAGTCACAGGGCCCAAAGCAGCAGCCACACTACTGTGGCTATAACATGTTCAATTTCCTACCTTAGCTTCTCTTTACCTACTGCTTTGGTTAGAATCTCCAGTAACCCTTATAGCGTTTTGGGGGTGTCCCTGTACTCACACACTAGTCTGAAGCGTTCCAAAAACTTGGCTAAGTCTACCCACATGGAAGAGGCTGGCCATCCTGGGATTTCCCCCACTGACAACAGGCTGTCTCCCAACATGGTCCTCTTACCCATGCCTATTTCATTTTTGGTCTCCTGGCTGGCTCGCCAATTCTTTGAAGACAGGGTTATTGAATAAATCCCCTGAACTGAGAAGAAACTTTGAGACTGAAAAACAAAGCAGGCAACTCCATAAAGTACAATTATGAAGTTTATTGTGGGTAGGTTACATACAGGTAGGATCGGGCAGATTTCAATCCGGAATCATTCACAGCTGCACTATACACCTCCAAATGTGGTACAGGATTATTTAAAGGGGCCAAAGCTAAGGATAGAATCTGACTACTGTTACCAAGCCAGATTCATTTGCCTGTATGCAGCAAGCCAAACGCTGAGATGCCAAGCTTTGTAGTAGAGAAAAGCTTTACTCACAAGGCAGCCAAACAAGGAGATTAATCTCAAATCCACCTCCCAAAGATAGGTTTTAGGAATATTTATGGGATAAAGAGACAGGATGGTCTGAGGCATGGGGAAAAGTGATTGGAAATAAGAAAAGCGAGGTAATCAGTGATCTGTGCAAGTGTAGTCAAGCTTCATGGTTCTTCATAGGACACATGTTCAAAAACTGGCAGTGTTAGCATGTTCTGAGGGTGGAGTTTTGGGCCTTCTGATGTTAAAAGGTCATCATGCAGGTCCAGTTAGATTGTCAGTAGTCTCAACCGGTCTGAATCGGGCAAGAACTAGCTCCAAGTTCCTGAAAAACAACTTAAGCAACCATTACTACAGTGACCCATATGTCAGGGATGTTATATATAAGGAAGCTAGTGGGAGTTTAGTTTAAAATCAACTAAAAGCAAACTAAAAGCAAGTGATGCAGGTTAAATTTGGTGGGCCTACTCAGGTTAGCCCTCCGTTTCACTACTAAGGGAGAAGCACGTCCATGCCAACGGGAACCAGGGTTTTTTCTCTTCCCGGGGGTCTCAGGACTATTATTCCTCACAAATCATTAACCATCTGCGTCAGCAAAAGGCATTCTTCGAATTTTCATATCAGATGAAGGCAAGGGTAAAAGCTGATAGAGAACTTCTCTGGCGCTCGTGCATTCCTTCTGAGTAGGCTAAAGCTCCTTCACAGAGAAAGGGGAGGAGGGTAGGACTGTGGGCCTATGATGGAACTGAAAAAATGGAGTCAGTGTGGTTCAGCCATACAGCACCTTTGGCTAACTTAATGTAAAGTGTCAGTGCCAGGCTTCCCTGGTGGTGCAGTGGTTGAGAGTCCGCCTGCCAATGCAGGGGACATGGGTTTGTGCCCCGGTCCGGGAAGATCCCACATGCCGCGGAGTGGCTGGGCCCGTGAGCCATGGCCGCTGAGCCTGCGCATCTGGAGCCTGTGCTCCGCAATGGGAGAAGCCACAATAGTGAGAGGCCCGCGTATCGCAAAAAAAAAAAAAAAAAAAAAGTCAGTGCCATTTTGATGTTTGATCCTTTGTCTCAAAGATGTACATAACTGTGCCTTCCATTTCTAACAGATGGAACAGTCCTCAGAGTTTTCCAAAACACTGTCTTTCAGATTATAATCCTCAAGTTGGCTCAAATAAAATTTTCTATTTCTTCTTTAGATCGACTATTGATTAATTTTTCCTTGACAGGAGGAACGGTAGAGCACAGGCGCGACCAAGGTAACAGGCGCGAGAGGAGTGTTCTGGCACGACCCCAGCATTCTCCCCTCCTCCCTCCCAGTTACTCCTTGTGGAGATCGCCAACCAAACAGAGACCAGGAACCCCAATCCCCCTCCTCCCCTTAGGTTGGGACTGGAGAGCGCAGGCGAGAAGGAGATGGACGGAGGGGCGCGAAGCGAGGTGCGCAGGCGCTGCAAGTCTCCGATGAGGCGCCGGCCTGAGTGGGACGTCGGCGCGCAAGCGCAGCAGGTCCCTTTAAAAGGAGCACGCTCCTCCACCGGACTCAGCACGCAGGCGTGGAGTCCTCCCCGCTAAGGGTTCGCGCAGGCGGGGTATTAGCGCGCAGGCGTCCCGCCAGGGGGCGGAGCCCGAGGGTTGGGCGGCGGATATCCGGTTCCTGGAGCAACGAACGGCGGCGGCGGCGACGACGGCGACGGCGACGGCGACAGCTACAGCTTCTGAGGAAGCGGTTGCGGAGGAGGAAGAAGAGGAGCTGGGCAAGGCGAGAGCCACAGGCGGGACCCTCGCCATGGGTCAGCGGACCTAGAGCGGTGGAAGGTACCGGCCGGGAGCCGAGCTGGTGAGACAGTCGTGGGGGTGGAAATGGAGACCGCTCAGGCGGAGAATGGGGAAGAATTGAGGCTCAGAACGCTGACGGAGAGCAGTGAAGGGCCCTCAGGCCGATGAGTGGGAGGAATGGCGGCGTCGGAATATTGAAGGGGAGTAATGGGGGAATTTAGGGGAAGGACGGGGAGGAATGGGCTCAGAAGACTGACAGGTGGAAGTGTCGGGGTCTTGGACGAGGACGGAGAGGAATAGGGGAGGATCCGAACGCTGAGGGCAGATATCGGGGCCTCTCAGGTTAAGGAGAGAGAAATGGGGGTCCAGAACGCTCAAGGGGAGAAATGAGGGGCTCTCAGGCTGATGACGGGGAGAAATGCGTTGGAATGCTGAAAGGGAGGCACGAGGGTCTCATATGGAGGACGATGAAAAATAGGGGGTCAGAGCGCTGACAGTTAGGGATGGCATGATCCTGGCCCAAGAGGAGAGGAATGGGGTGGGGGGGGGGTTCAAACGCGGAAGGGATGTCTAAAGCTGATGGGAGGATGAGGACGCTGAAGGGAACTTTTTAGCTGCAGAAGAGGGGAATAGGGAGGTTTGGGGGCTTGGGAAGAAATTGTGGCTTAGAGCACCGACAGAGGGAAAATAAGGTGGGCGAGGTTGTCAACGATATGGAGGAGCTGGGGGCTCTGTGGCAGAGGACACAGAGGAAGTCGAGGCAATAATACTGAGGTAGCAGGATAAGAGGACAGCAGACAGGGAAGGAATGGGAGAGTTAAAAGACTGAAAGAGAGAGATTAGTAACTCCTGGGTCAAGGAAGGGAATGAATGGGAGGTTAGGATACTGAGGGAGAGTTTGGGACCTGGGTCTGGGGACGAGTCGTATGGGGGCCTCTTGCGCTGAGGATGGGAGGACTGAGGTCTCTCAAGCTGAGACTGGGGGGGGGGGAATTGGGGATTAGGACGCTGAGAGTGAGGAATGCATTGAGGATGGAGACCCTTAGGTTGAGGATGGGGCTACCCGGTCAAGAAGTGGGGGGAATGACAAGCTCCTGGGCCCAGGACAGGGAAGAATGGAGTGGGGATGGGGGTTTTTCTCTTCCTTACATTGGCCAGTTGCTTATGGCAGGTCCTAGATCTTAAACAAGCATTAATAGATCCGTGGGTTTGTGCGGCCTGGGGCACAACATGTTCCTCCCTAGAGCCTCAGTTTCTCCCACTGCCCCCTCCATGTTGCAGGCCGCTGCTCCTTCTTGTGGCCCCATGGCTGAGGACTGGCTGGACTGCCCGGCCCTGGGCCCTGGCTGGAAGCGCCGTGAGGTCTTTCGCAAGTCAGGTGCCACCTGTGGACGCTCAGACACCTATTACCAGAGGTACTGGGTGGGTTGTGGACAGAGTCAGGGGTTAGGGCTGAGCCTGGTTAGGCAGGGTGAAATCAGGGGGTGGGGTTAAATTATGCATATACAGTTGGTCCTTATTATTTGCAGATTCCATATTTGCAAATTTGCTTACTAAAATTTGTTTGTACCCCCAAAGTCATACTCACTGTGCTTTCATGGTCATTTGTGGATATGCACAGAGCAGCGAAAAATAAGTCGCCTGATGCATGTGTTCCCAGCCGAGGTTGCACGAGGCTTTCTTATTTTAGCTCTTGTACTGTAAACAAGTATCCTTTTTGAGGTCTATTTAGTGTTCTGTTTTTTGCATTTTTGTACTTTTTAATGGTGATTTTGCTGTTTGTAGTTGCCCCCAAGTGTAGTGTTGAAGTGCTGTCCAGTGTTCTAAGTGCAAGAAGTCGGGGACGTGCAATATGCAGAAAATACATATTAAATAAGTTTTGTTCAGGCATGAGTTGCAGTGCTGTTGGCTGTGAGTTCAATGTTAATAAATCAAAAAGGCAGTATATCTAGAAAAAGAAGAGGAAATTTGCCAATTAGTACATGAGGCTGCTCCAGAAAGTGCTAAAGTAACATCTATAGTATCTGATGAAGCTAAGGAAAAGGTGTTAAAGTGGCTGAATTCGCGGAACCATGAGATGATGATTAAAGTGTAGTGGACAGCGTTGTGAGGCTGAAAGCAAAGGACATTGACAGTCATGTTACCCAGGGTTATGAAAATGTTAAGCCTGTCTCAACTAGTGCTGGCTGGCTCACACGTTTCAGAAGGTGATACATCATGAAATGTGTTAAATTTGCAAGTGAGGCAGGTTCTGCAGATAAGAGACTATGGAAGAATTTAAAAAACACCTGATAAGTGTTATACAGGAAAAGGGTTATGTAGAAGAGTAGGTTTTTAGTGCTGATGAGACTGGCTTGTTTTACATCGACAAAGGAACCTATATAACACAGATGGCTTCCAAAGCTCCTGGCTTTAAATCATTCAAAGACCATGCAGTTAATTATTTGTAAGAGGACTGTATTAAGCAGGGTGTCTTTAAACAGAAACACACGTAAAACAAGGTTACATACTGATCAGCTGACAAAATGTGACCAGAGGCTACAGGAACCTAACCTGTAGTTCCATTAGGAGCAGTGGTTCTGTACTCACTAATTCAGTGTTCAAGGTGACTTTATAGAACAGATTACTGTGAATAATGAGAATTGACTGTAAATACATGAAAATACATTTTTATAAACCAGTTACATTTAAAGATTTAAGGTCTTTTAGAATATGTTAGTGATACGGTTATTAAATTTCTTAAACTTTTTTTGTATGTAAGTTGTTGTTTCCTTGGAGGAATATAGTAAAATTGTACCTACAATTACACTTATTTATATGTTTATAAATAAACATATGGTGTTTTTTAAATGTTTATATGTTTATTTATATTAGTTGTACGTTTATCCACATATTTACAATTTTTATAAAACTTTCAAAATTTATAAATATAAGTGCAATGATCAAGAACTGAAAAGGCCAGAGATTTTACCCTAATTAAGGCAAGATAGCAAGTGAATGTGTCGCGGTTCTGTGGATGCTAGTAGGAGATATGAGGCTTCTGGTTCAGAGATGAAAGACAGTTTATTACTCACAGCATTAGCAGTATCCAGTATGTCATCGTTATTGTGCCAGTTCACCAAATGCCAGTTCCCACAGGGTGACATGAAGAGAGTAATTAATTAGCACCTACACACGCACTGGGTTGTGTTGTAGGAGAGGAACCTTGAGCTTAAGGAATCCAGTCTTTTATAATGTTAGGACAGTAAGGATGCCTTCCCTTTGCTCTGGAAGGACACCCTATCTCTTATCTTCCAAGGCTGATGCTGTACACATATCCTTGAAAAGATAGTTCATAACAAAGGATAGTCAATGCTGCTCTTGAAAGACATGTAGAAATGTGAGAGACCTGTGGAATATTGTCTCCCAACATCAGTTACTTATACTTTGTTTTGTATGTAGTTGCATTTATTTGTTTACATATGTATTTGTATGTATATCTATATGTACACTTACTTATATGTGTACAGTTGACCCTTGAACAATGTAGGGATTAGGGGTGCCAATCCCCTGTGCAGTCGAAAATCCACATATAACTTTTGATTCCTTAAAAGGTTAACTACTGGGGACTTCCCTGGTGGTCCAGTGGTTAAGTTAAGACTGTGCACTTCCACTGCAGGGGCATGGGTTCAATCCCTGGTGGGGGAACTAAGATCCTGAGTGCCATGTGGCGCGGCAAAAAAAAAAACACAAAAAAATTAACTACTAATAGCCTACCGTTGACTGGAAGCCTTACCGATAACATAAATAGTTAACACGTATTTTGTATGTTGTATATATTATATACTGTATTCTTACAGTAAAATAAGCTAGAGAAGAGATTAAGAAAATCATAAGGGAGTTCCCTGGTGGCCTAGTGGTTAGGATTCTGGGCTTCCACTGCTGTGGCCCGGGTTCAATCCCTGGTCGGGGAACTGAGATCCTGCAAGCCGTGTGGTGCAGCCAAAAAAAAAGAAAATCATAAGGAAGAAAAAGTTTATTTACAGTACTGTACTGTATTTATCAATACCATAAGTTTACATCATCTGTTTACAAGATGAATTGCTTGTATGTCAGTACCTACATCAATATTGTCTTATATGATACAAAACATTGTAGATATTATACATATTACTAATACCAGACATCAAAAATGAAAAGATAATTGAAAAATTTATGTTTATTTACAGGTATAACAATTCATGCATTGATAACTAAGAAGGAGCAATACGATTGCTTTATGATAGGGTACTATAATTGATATGATTGCTTCATGGATTGCTTCATGGTAGCCTCACCTGTACACTAATGAATGAATTGTAAAATTTTTATGGCATACAGTATTATAATCATATTCATAATACAGTATTGGGAACATTTTTAAAAACCACTTACCTGTGACGATAGGCAGTTTCCCTGATTGCCAGAGAGAGAGGCATACCATATGGTAATGTAACTCTTTGAAAGCAAAGTTATAAAACAGTAAGAAAACTAACATGTTAAGTTTATATTAAATATCTCTCACCTTATGCCTGTGTAAGTATAGGCAATCCACTTCAAGTCTCGCACAGATGAATACTTGGGTGATGAAACGTCTCATACAGTTCTTGCCGTACAGTTGTTAGGTTTTCACACAAAGATACCCACGCACAAACATGATAGGTAAGTATTAACTGTACAGCCTGATGATTATTTACTGTTCGTTAAGTGGAAGTGGATCATCATAAAGGTCTTCATCTTTGTTGTCTTCACGTTGATTAGGCTGAGGAGGAAGAGAAAGAGGAGGGGTTTGGTCTTGCTGAGGAGGGCGGCAGAGGCAGAAGGAGAGGAGGTGGAAGGGAACTCAGGAGGGCCAGAACACTCGGTGTAACTTTACAGAAGTACATGGTAATTTCTGTTTGACCTTTTTGCTTTTTCACTTTTCCAAAAATGTTTCTACACAGTACCAATCTTTCTTCCACTGTTTGCTTTAGTTTGTGTCCATATCATAGAATGGTCCGTGTTGTAAAATAAGTCAAAGTATTCTTGAATATCGGAACCCTTCTGCTAGATTGTCTAATGTCAGTTTTTTTCTGGCACTCCTTTTTCTTCGTCTTCTTCCTCATCATCCGGCACTGGTTCGGCAGCTTTCATCTCCATCAAGTCGTCTTGTGTTAATTCCTCTGGTGTGGTGTCTGATAGCTCTTGAATCCAAGATCCATGTCTTGAAACCCTTCATCCCCTCCCCCCTTTTTGCCGTATCCACAATCTCTTTCATGATATCCTTGATTGACTTGGTCGTAAATTCTGGGAATTCATGCACAACATCTGGACACAGTTTTCTCCAGCAGCAGTTATTGTTTTGGGCTTGGTGACTTTCACAGCCTTTTCTATAACGATGGCATCTTCAGTGGTGTAATTTTTCCAGACTTTCATGATGTTCTGTCTATGAAGGCTCTCTTCCATAGTGTTGACAGTCTTTTCTGTAGAGTACTGTGTGTAATGAGCCTTAAAGGTCCTTATGACCCCCTGATCTAGAGGCTGAATTAGAGACATTGTGTTTGGGGGCAGGTGGACCACTTCGACACCTTTGGTGTTGAATTCATGGGGTTCTGGGTGGGCAGGGGTGTGGTCCAATATCAAAAGAACTTTAAAGGCTGTCCCTTACTGGCAGGGTACTTCCTGACTTCAGGGACAGAGCATCAATGGAACCAATAAAAAAAAGGGTTCTCGCTGTCTAGGTCTTCTTGTACAACCAAAAGACTGGCAGCTGGGGTCTGTCTTTTCCCTTCAGGGCTCTAGGGTTAGCAACTTTATAGATAAGGGCAGTACTGATCATAAACCTGACTGCATTTGCACAAAGCAGTAGGGTTAGCCTGTCCCTTCCAGCTTTAAATCGTGTTGCTCACTTCTCTTTCTTACTAATATATGTCGTTTCTGGCATTTTTTTTGCAGAATAGGGCACTTTGATCTTCATTAAAAACTTGTTCAGGCAGGTATCCTTTCTCCTCAATGATTTTCTTAATGGCGTCTGGGAACTTGTCTGCTGCCCCTTGGTTGGCAGAACCTGCTTCTCCTGTTATCTTGACACTTTCAAAGCCAAACCTCTTTCTACAATTATCAGACCATCCTTTGCTGGCATTAGATTCTCTGGCTTTAGAGACTTCACCTTCCTTTTGCTTTAAGCTGTCATTACAGTGACTTCATTTTTTCTTGAATTATATTGGAATTTATAGGTATGCCTTTCTTATAGCAATCCTGCATCCACATAAGAGCTGCATTTTCAGTGTGAGATAAAAAGGTGTTTTGCAAAAAATACAAGGTTTTCGAGCTGCTGGTGTAGCTGCAGCGATAGAGTCATGAATTTCCTTTTTTTTTTTTTTTTTTTTTTACAATAGTCCTTACAACTGGATTCATTAATCTTGAATTGGAGGGCAACCACCTGCAGATCTCAGTCTATGGTACATGTCAAGCAATTCTGCTTTTTCTTGTAATGTCATGACTTTTTTCTGCTTCTTGGGAGCACTTCCAGCATCACTAGTTACACTTTGTTATGGGTCCCATGATGTTATTCAGGGTTTACGGTATTGCGCTAAACGCGATGAAAATGACATGAGAACCACTGCAAGGGGTCACTTTCTACTGTGATGTGCAGTTTACTGGAGAAACAGTCTGCTCACTCGGAGATGATTAGCCTTCCATGGCATTTTAAGCAGATACTCACAACGCTTGAGCTCACTGCAGTAGCAACAGGAGGTGGCTGTTAGATGATTATAGTAGTACAATATGTACTATAGTTAATTTTATGCAGTTATGGTATAATACTGCATCTTTATGTTTGTTTACATTTCTCTTGACTGCGAATGGTACCACATACAGTCTTTAAGTGTGTGATAAATAAGTTTTGATGTTTAAACTTTTATAATAGATTTATGTATATTTTACGGTGGTAAAAGATGAAATAGACTAGTACTACATATATTTTATGCATTCATGACACACCTAACTTTTTCTTAATTTTTTCAATATTTCTAGGCTACGTGGTTCATTGAGTTTTTTTAAATAGTCACAAATCTCCAAAAAATTTTCCAGTATATTTCTTGAAAAAAATCTATGTATAAGTGGACCTGCACAGTTTAAACCTGTGTTGTTCAAGGGCCAGCTATATTTAAAACATTTGTTTGTGTCTTATGTAAGTTTTCTTTGTCTATGTATTTAGTATATAATGCTAACACAGTTACATTATTCAATGTATTTGTGCTCCTATTTGTGTTTATTTTCACTTACATAGAATACCACTAGTAGTACACATTATAAATACATGCACATCTGTTTACATTTATATTACTTATTACTGTTTGTATACTTGCTGGTATTTCTACACCTTTTATCTTCCTGCTGTTCAGGATTATTTGGGATAGTTACTTGGTCGGGGCTCGTAGGCTGATCCCAGGCTGCCTCCTGTATCCCACCAGCTCTGCAGGCCTATTCACCAGCCCAGTGGGAGGGTTGTGGGGGTGGAGTGGCAGTGGTTCCACCTAGGTACCAACCCGTCCTGGCCCACCCCCAGCCCCACAGGAGACAGGATCCGAAGCAAAGTTGAGCTGACCCGATACCTGGGCCCTGCGTGCGATCTCACCCTCTTTGACTTCAAACAAGGCATCCTGTGCTATCCAGCCCCCAAGGTACTGTACAGTGTGGGATACCCAGGCAGGAGTGGCTGAGCCACCTAACACCCACCCGCTGACTTACATCTTCCTGCCCTTGCTCTTATCTCCAGGCCCATTCCTTGGCCATCCCCAGCAGGAAGCGGAAGAAGCCTTCGAAGCCAGCCAAGGCTCAGAAACGTCAGGTTGGACCTTCGAAGAGCGAAGTCAGGAAGGAGGCCCCAAGGGATGAGACCAAGGCTGATGCTGGCACAGTCCCAGCCTCACTTCCTGCGCCTGGGTGAGTGTCAGCCTCAAGTGAGCCAGGTCCACGAGGGCTGTGGTTGGGGGTGCACTCGGCCCCACGCCCATGTTTCCCGTCCCAGGTGCTGTGAGAACTGTGGAATCAGCTTTTCAGGGGATGGAACCCGACGGCAGCGGCTCAAGACTCTGTGCAAGGACTGCCGAGGTGAGTGGCCCCTGGGGCACTGGGAGGTAGAGCCGGAGCAGGCTTGGCGTCAGGCTAGGACACAGGTGTCTGGCTGGAGATTGAATGGTAGATGTCAGGATGGAGGCAGTCATGAGGTCAGGTATCTGATGCTCCCTTTACATTTCTCTTCTACTCTCTTCCTCCCTGCAGCACAGAGAATTGCTTTCAACCGGGAGCAGAGGATGTTTAAGGTAAGCACGACCTGCTTCCTCCTCACAAGTGTGCGGTGGGAGCAGGATGTGATAGGGGCTGATGAGAGTTCGAAGGAACAGTGATGGATCCATAGGGTGTCAGAGTCATTTTGTAGGGAGCTAGCTACAGTCAGCTGACAGTAATGGGAGTTAATCAGTAGACACAGTGACGAGGTTCACAGGGGAACAGTAGACATTGTTATGGCCTCAATGATGGTGGCTAATCAGTAGTCATCAGACAGTGAGTGATGAGACAAATGGGGGACGAGCAGACATGATGATGGGGGCCAGTGTTGGGTCAGTAGACACACGAGGGGCAGTGCTCCTGGAGCCACTTTGCCTGGACCTGTGACCTTGCCCCGCCCATTCCTGGCAGCGTGTGGGCTGCGGGGAGTGTGCGGCCTGCCAGGTAACAGAAGACTGTGGGGCCTGCTCCACCTGCCTTCTGCAGTTGCCCCATGATGTGGCCTCGGGGCTGTTCTGCAAGTGTGAGCGAAGACGGTGCCTCCGGATTGTGGAAAGGGTGAGTCGGGCAGGTGGGGTGGGCCCGAGGCTCACCTGCACTCCTGACCCTCATAGCCCTGGCCCCATGCGTCACACCTCCGGCCCCCCACAGAGCCGAGGGTGTGGAGTGTGCCGGGGCTGTCAGACCCGAGAGGACTGTGGCCGTTGTCGAGTCTGCCTTCGCCCTCCCCGCCCTGGTCTCAGGCGCCAGTGGAGGTGCGTCCAGCGGCGTTGCCTGCGGGTGAGTCAGGCTGGAGGGGCCGGCGCTGGTGGGCCGGCGGCAGAGCTCACTGTACTGTTAAAGCTGCCGCTGCTTCCTCCCATCCTGGCCTTGCCCACCTCATGTCGTCTTTTCTCCTCCGTCCCATGCTCACCTCCTCGGCCCCGCCTGCCCCTGTCTGCCAGCACCTTGCACACCGCCTCCGCCGCCACCATCAGCGATGTCAACGACGCCCTCCCCTAGCTGTGGCTCCCCCTGCTGTGAGTGCCCCGGCCCACCCTCTGCCTGCCTGTCCCACATGCATGCTTTCTGCACACCTCGGGGGAAGCAGGTGGTCCTGTGTCTACCTGGTACCACCAAGCCTAAACTGTCCTTCTGGCTTTCTCTCAGGGTAAACACGGCCGCCGCAGGGGAGGCTGCGACTCCAAGGTGGCTCCCCGGCGGCGCCCCCCCCGAACCCAGCCACTGCCTGCACTTCCGCCCTCGCAGCCTCCAGAGTCTCCAGAGCTGGTGAGGCCCTGGTGGGCAGGGGGAAGGCACAACCGTAACCTCACCCACTACCTGCCCTGACCCCACCCCATTTGCCTCTGCAGCACCCCAGAGCCCTGGCCCCCTCGCCACCTGCTGAATTCATCTATTACTGTGTAGACGAGGACGAGCTAGTGAGTGGCCTCACCCTACCTGGACAAGCCTAGACTCTCCCAGGGCACTTGGTTAACCCCAAAGAAGCAGATGCTGCCATGGGCCTAATAAGGGAATAGTAAGGCACAGTGATGGGTGCTAGTGTGGGATGAGCAGACAGTGGGGTAGGCACTAATATGGGATCAACAGGTGAATTGACAGTACCTAATGTCGGATGAACCAGCACTCTAGTGGGACTAATAGAGGAACATGGTGACTGAAGTTCACGCAGGATGAGCAGATGTTGCAGGTGCAGTGATGGGAGCTAAAAGAGTGTCAGCAAAATCCTGCTGGAGATGGGGGTCAAAGACATTGTCTTGGTAGCTAGTGGGGGACTAGCAGATAGAATGATGATACCGTGCTGGAGCAGCCACAGTCCTCGTGGTATCAAGGGCCATCCGGTACAGTGATACTGCCTGGTGCTCGACTAGCAGACACTGAGGTGTGACTAGTGGGGAGTCAGGCTAAGACCAGTGTCCAGCCAGTTCCCTCCAGTGGGGCTAGTGGAGGAGTAACAGGAGCAGCATTGTAACTGTCCTAGTGACAGCGTCCCCCGTCCCTCTGCTCCCCAGCAGCCTTACACGAACCGTCGGCAGAACCGCAAGTGTGGGGCCTGTGCGGCCTGCCTGCGGCGGATGGACTGTGGCCACTGCGACTTCTGCTGTGATAAGCCCAAATTCGGGGGCAGCAACCAGAAGCGCCAGAAGTGTCGTTGGCGCCAGTGCCTGCAGTTTGCTATGGTGGGTGCAGCAGGATGGGTCAGGTGGGTGGGGCGATCAGTGCCAGGCCCCCCGGTGCCTGAGAGGGATGGGCCAGCCTGGTAGGTGGGTGGGGACCGGCCAGATGGGTCCTGCAGCTTCGGAGCGGTGGGTGGGGCAAGGGGTTCCGCCAGCAATTAGCTGACGTTGTGCTGAGATAAATGAAGAATCTGGGTGGCACTGGCATTGCCAACAGGAGACTAGCAGGCTCAGTGACGAGGGGCTCATACCTGAGGAGACTCTGTGCTGGGATTAACGGGGGCGGGGGAAGCGGAGTCACAGGCACATTGATCGGGGCAGGGTAGTGTGGTTGGCCATCGTACCCAGCGGCCATAACACCCCATCTCTCCTCACAGAAGCGGCTGCTGCCAAGTGTCTGGGCAGGTTCCGAGGATGGCGCCGGGCCACCCGCACCTTACCCGCGTCGAAAGAGGCCTGGCTCTGCTCGAAGGCCCCGTCTGGGTCAGACCCCGAAGCCTCCCTTGGCCACGCCCATGGCCCAGCCAGACCGTGCCCAGACTCCAGTGAAGCAGGAAGCAGGCAGTGGCTTTGTGCTGCCCCCGCCTGGCACCGACCTCGTGTTCTTACGGGAGGGTGCAAGCAGTCCCGTGCAGGTGCCTGGCCCAGCTCCAGCCTCCACAGCGGCTCTGTTACAGGTGAGGGTCCCACCTTATCCTGCCCTTCCCGACCCCACCCAGCCTCGTGTGGGGAAGCTGGGACCAAGTCTGCTGCCATCCTCCTTCACGCAGGAGGCCCAGTGCCCTGGCCTGAGTTGGGTCGTGGCCTTACCCCAGGTGAAGCAAGAGAAGGCGGATGCCCAGGAAGACTGGACACCGGGCACAGCCATCCTGACTTCTCCTGTATTGCTGCCTGGCTGCCCCAGCAAGGTGGGGGTCAGTGATGGGTGGTCTGTGAGCAGAGTGATGGTGAGCCATGATGGTGGTTCTTTGAGCAAAGTAATAGTGTGCTGATGACAGCCTCTCACAGAATCATCCCGCCTGTCTGACAGATGCCCCACCCTCCCCAGGCAACTAGTTTTGCCTGGTTTGCTGCCCAGCTAACAGAAGAATGGAAATCTGTGAGGAATGGGAAAGGTTTGTAGGCAGAGAGATGGTTTTTCTGTGCTCAGGTGTGACAGAAGTGGGATTGTCAGCACAGTGACATGTTGGCTGATAGAGACACTTTCCTTAGGCCAGCCCTACCCTTCTGACAACTGCCCGTTTTCCACCTCCCCCAGGCAGTAGACCCAGGCCTGCCACCTGTGAAGCAAGAGCCACCTGACCCTGAGGAGGACAAGGAGGAGGAGAACAAGGATGACCCCACCGCTGACTTGGCCCCAGAGGAGGAGGCAGGAGGGGCTGGCACGCCCGTGGTCAGTGCTGGGGGACACCTCACTCTCCTGACCCTGCTTTAGCCCCACCAGCCATGTTGACCCTGGTGTTAATTCTTCCCCAGATCACGGAGATTTTCAGCCTGGGTGGAACCCGCCTCCGGGACACAGCAGTCTGGTTGCCAAGGTGTGCCCTCCACAGGGAGGGGTGGGGATGGGATTGGGTGGGGTGCCTGTCAGATGTGGGCCCTGAGTCTTAAAAGTACACTCAGCGTTTTGGCATGGTGTTGTGGGAGGTAAAGGCCCCACACCACTGCTCTTGTCACAGTCAGTGACGGGGTTTGTACAGGACCTTAGAGATTTCTCCTGAGGTCCAGGTCAGGGCTGTTCTTGAGGAGGGTTACGGGAGGTGATGGGGGGAGAGGATTTGGTGACCTGTGATGAGATTTGAAAGAAAAAGAAAAGGAAAGCCTTGTCCCCATATCCCTAAGAAAATCCACAGAGGTCAGGCTTAATATATAAATTCTTATTCAGAGAATTATCACTCGGGGTCTTGAAGGCCTGTGGAGTCTCCAAAAGATGAATGGGTGGGCTGGGCAGTGGTGGGTGGGCAGGAGACCTGGGTCCTAAGATGGCTTTGTGATCTGGATCTACATACAACTGGAGTATCCTCTGTGGAAGGGATTAGGCTGTGTTTCTTCAGCTTTTCCAGAGCCCGTTGAGGTCATTTACTGTTTTAGCTGCTGCACAGGACTGTCCCCGCAGGCGTGGCAGTAGAAGGCAGGATAGGTGCCTGTAAGGACTGGGACGGTGGGAGGAGGACAGGGGGATGCTGCCTCCTGCAGAACTGCTGACAGCCCTGAACAGAGCCCCAGACACAGGCAACATAAACCTGTTGGCCTAAACTCCTGGATTCCTTTGTTCCTGCAAACTAGTGTCTGCAGGCCAGAGACTTCTCCACCTGCACCTGGGCAAGTACTGAGGTACTGATTGCGGCCCTTCTGGGTACACTGCAGTGTGGCATACAGTGGTGAATCAATGACCCTGGAAGGCTTATCCTTCAGAAGATACAGGATTTCTGCCATCAGGGAGCTTATAATCCAACTGGGGAGACTTATTTCCCCTATGCATGAAGTCATTACATATTACCGGAGAAGGTAATGATGTGCTTGATGTGCTACATTGTCTGTAATGGAAGATTTTAGAAGAGAGAAGGGAAAATTAAGGGGAAATGGAAGAGTAGGGAATGGTTTGTGATGCTCCATTTTGCACATAGGGAACCTCATTCAACATACAGACCTGCTCCCTCTTCTCTAGGTCCAAGGACCTTAAAAAACCTGGAGCTAGAAAGCAGTAGACTGGAGGCTTCTGCAGACTGTAGGACTCAAGGTGATATTTACAGACCGACTTTATGAGAGACAACACTGATCTGCTCAGAGGCTGGACCATAGATGGATTGCCAGGGCTTGTGTGGGAGTCAGTAGGAACTGGGAAAACCTACCACCAAACCAGAGGAGCAGGCCTGTTCAGTACTTTGAGCTTATAGAGGAAGTAAGCAGAAAAGGAAGGAAAAGAGTAGAAAGTTGGTGCACCTGCTCCAACCGGTGCAAATCCCAAGAGCCTGAGAAGTGTGGATATTAAGGATGGGGGAGTTGGGATGGGATGTAATTAAAGCCACCTTCAGCCTAAACAAGCCATCATCATAAATAATTTTAAATACATTTGGATGAGACCTGGCCGTGACTCTAAACATTTCCTCAGGGAGACAGCAGTTGGGAATGTAATGTGAATAAATGAGGAAAGGAACTGCTATTTGGTGAGTTCCTCCCATGGACCTAGTTTAGTCCTCAGAAACATCTTTCTAGAAAGGCATTGGTTTTGCCCATTTTTGCAGACAGGAAAACTGAGATGCAGAGAAACTACATAACTTGTCCAGTGTCGAACAGCTAATATTGATAGAGCCTAGAATCAGACCCAGGTTGTAAAAGCCTTGTCCTAAGTTAAGCCACTAAACTGTTAACTATAACCTATATCTAATAGTGTGTAATAATGTTATATTAACGCAAGTTTCCAGTGACCTTGAAAACAAGGTGGATTACTCTAAGCTTTATAACAAATCCCTTAACACTGCTGCCCTTAGGGTGGTTTAGGGAGCACCAAGCCATTGTGGATGGTGCCACCTTATCAGAGCACCCGCAACTCCTGAGACTGGGTTCTTCCCAGGCCTTGGGTGCTGCATAGGATCCCTCAAACCCAAAGGGCATCTTTCCCCATTGGCGCTGCTTGTTACCGTCACTCCCCGTCCTCAGCCAAAGCAGCCTTCAGAAGTAAAGCTCCTGGCCTGGCTCATCATTCCTCACAACTCGAATCCCCTGTCCCTTGGTGACCTTTGTGCTTGGTTTCTGCTCTCAGCCCCTATCTACTAGGAGTCCGAGTTCCTGCTTCACGTCCTGCCTAAGGGCCAGTCTTGGCTCAGCCCTGCCTCACTTTCCAACTCTGCATAAAGTGCCAAGAAAATTAGACCTGTGATTCATTACTTAGTTAGCTTTACAGTGGCAGGACTGAGTGCATGCCTCCCTCCTTAAATTTTGTAGCCTATGTGCTTTGCTTGCCTTACTCTAGTCCCAGCTCTGCAGCTTTAGATAATTCAGATGTAGATTAATCTTTTCTCTAGTTTAACTCATTATATAGCCCTCTGCCACCCTCCTCTTCTCCTTCCGTTGCCTCACCCTGCCTACTTCAGCCAGAGGCAAGACTGGATAATTTTATTGATACTGTTTTGCTCCCCCCCAACAAGGATCCAACCACTCAACCCTAGCATTCTAGTGGTATTTTGACAGTGATGTCCTAAGTGAAATTTATTTGAATAGCATTCTGATTCATGAGATAAGAGTTTGGTTATTGTGTGTATGAGGATACAGTCAGAAAAGCAGCACCACTAATATAAAGATTTTATGTGTATATGTACATATAAATATGTATATTAAAAGATTTATTGTAGGGATTTGACCTTATGCAGTTGTGGGAGCTGGTTGAACAGTCTCTGTAAGGCTGTTGTTTTTACATCTAATGCTGGAGCTTGAAGTCTGCAGGGCAGGCAATCGGGAAGGGAAGATGGATGTAAAGAGTGGGAGACCGAGGAGACACTGGCGCCCACGAGCACGAGCTGCAAACCACGCGGATGGCCCGGAACCCATGTCAGCCTCTCACCACCTCCAACTTCGATGATGTGGGTTTCCTGCAGAAGAAGCTGGTGCCCTTCATCACAGAGTTAAATATGCATCTGGGCCAGGAATTAGAGAAGCTGAAGGAAGATCCTGGGGAAGGTGGAGCAGCTGCAGGCCTGGCTGCAGGCCTGACTGCTGCCCCATACCAACGAGGTGAGCCAGCAGATAAATGACATGTGTGAACTGCAACAGTGCCTGGTGCCCGTGCACCAACCTTCCGAGTGTGCTGCTGCTTCACTTCTGCCCTCCAGATATCACGCAAAATGTCTCTTGTGGCCCATCCTAACCGGAAGCGTACGGGGAAGGGAGTACTGGGAAACGTAGCCTAGTCAAGGTGACACGTTACAAAGCCACCCTGCCATGAATCAGCTCCCAAGGGTCTCACTACTCACCTGAGGATAAAGGATAACGTGATAAAGCTGCGTTGCTGAAAATGCAAAGCTGAAGACCATGGATTTCATGGTGACCCCAGCAAGTACAGAAATTCTGTCAAGCCCACCCAGAAAAAACTTGCTGGTCTCGGCTATTTTTGTGTCATTCGAGTATTGAGAACCTGGCCCATGGTAGGCACTGTACTTAATACTGGGATTCAGGAATGAAAAAGATATAGTCCATGCAGTTTTATTAAATACATCAATATGTATTTACAAATGGTGAATGGATTTCCAACTTTATCGTGGAATTTAATGGTGAAAACACAGAATTCAGGAAACTGTTGGGAGGACAGCCCTTGCGTGAACCTTGTTGGGGCACAATAGGCATTGGAAATAATATAAATAGTTTCTATCTCTATGCTGTTCTATTTTAAAATTATTTTTAAATGATTTTTATTGTCCCGTTTACTGATTTATACACTTAGTGTTTCTTTTGGAGACTCTTAATGGTGCTTAAGTGTTGATTGACTGCCTCTGAGAAAGTGGTATAGTGGGTGGCAAGAGCAAGGTCAGGTTCTGTCCGTGGACCTTGGGTGAATCACTTCTCTTAGGCTTCCCAGGAGGTTGAGACTTGGTTGAAAGCCTCGTCTCACCGGGCTTGGCGCCTGGCCCAGCCCCTCCACCCACTGAATAGGCCCGCCAGGGGGCTCCGGCGCCCGGACCGCGGTCCTCCCACCGGGGCTCGGGAGACGCTGCCCCTCACCCGCCTGCCTGGGCGGCCCTGGGGCGTGGGCGTGGCCTCCGCTGGGTCCAGGCTTCTGTTCCCAAGCCGAGCCGTCACGGTGGGAAGCCGAATCCCCTCTTCACAAAGTGGCTCAACAGGTAAAACCGAAGCGGAATTAAATTACGGGACACGCCCAGGGTGAGGGCGCGGCAAGACGAGCTCAGGACCAACGCTGGGATGTGCAGGGCAGCCGGGTATTGCCAAGGGTCCATTTCCCCTGTCTCGCTGAAAACTCCAGGCTGTAGACCTCGGAGGTTACTTACCGACGGGCGCCCAAGGATCTCAGTGGCTTTTACCAAAACCCGCTCCTAGGCCGAGGGCGTTTTCGTCGCTTCTCTTGCCCAAGGGTGTGGTGTCAGGGTGCTTCTACCCAGACCAGCCGGCGGGCCAGGCACCCGAATCGAAGATCAAGGAACTGGCCCTCAGGACCGTGTCCAGGGAACGGAGACAACCATCTAATTTCTTTCTTTTTTGTTTGTTTCAGGCTACGTAAACTCTTAGCAGTAAATGAAAATGAGTATTTTTCCGAACTGCAGTTGAAGGAAGAAGCTTTATAGGACATAAAAGACAAAATGAGAGAATTATTAAAAGAAAGTTTGAAAGAGAAGAGAGACACTGTTTTGTGGCTGAAAGCCTGAACCAGCAATTCAGGAAATGGAGTCCAAACCTAGAAACATTACTGCCTACAAAATCCGAAGTGGGCGCGTTACAAATGATTAAGCAATGCTAATTTACCGTAAATTGCGGTCTTAAGATGGGATGCACAGTACTAGTTGTACTTTGGTTATTACACGTCAGTGACCGACTAGGTGCTGATTTTTTTTTTGTGTTGTAGTGATGGTTCTATGTTCACCCCCACTATAGAAAGAGTACCAAAGTGTTATTTGGCTTTTAGGTATTAACTACCACCTTGCTCTTGACCAGAAGTACAGCTGTGGTCTCCACCTGTGCTGAGGGCCCCTTCTAGGTTTCCTGACCTGTGTTGTTTTCCTGCCTGGGATCCGGAATCTCAGAGCCCGATCACCTGCAATTCTAATCCACATCCTACCCCTGGCCCTAGTTTTTATTGTGCCCAGCCAGGTCGTGTCACTGCCGTACCAGCCCATCTGATTGCCCCCCATCCTAGGGTACCTCAAGTCTAAGCCCCGGTTTCCTGATTTTATTAACAAATTTGTCATTACTGGTTGAGTTGGCTGACAAAACAGGCTCTCTCAGCTTTAATTGTTTAGTTGTAAAATGAGGATAATACCCGCTGTTCCATCAATCTTGTAAGATATTTGTGAGGCTCAGAGGTTTTATGTGTGAAAATAACTTGTAAATTCCTGTAAAGAACTACGCGAATAAGGTTGTCTTGTGATGATTTATGTCATGAAGATTAACTTAGAGATGGCCTCAAATTTTAGCCTACCAACAAAATGCCCACTAACCTTTCTCATGCTTTTAGACCGATTACAAGATATAAATAGAAAAGTCAATTGGAATGTAGTTAGATCTTCGACTAAACTTCGGGTTAAGGAGGCTCTTCTTCTGCTATTTGATGAACCCTGGAAGAAGGGAGTGAGGTCGGCGGGAGGCCTGGCGGAGGGCGGGGAGAGGACTGCGCAGACTCAGCTTTTCCACTCCCAGAGGAAGTCGTGAGTGCTGGAGTCTATGGTCACCATGGTGACGGGACCAACTTCCGCCCCCCTCACCTGCCCTGATCCCCGCGAGGCGCACCATGGCAACCGGACCTCTGCGTCGCGGAATCTGGTCCCTCAGGTCGCTGTGGTTGGGGAACCGCGGCGGGCGTCGCCCCGAACCCGAGGGGACTCGAAAATGTACAGCCAGCGATTTGGCATCGTACAGCGGGAGGTTAAGGGCCCCACTCCCAAAGTGGTGATCGTGGTAAGCACGGGATGTGTGTGCGGGACCCTACTGCTTTCTGCGTCTCCCCCAACTCAGCGCAGCCCACCCTGGCCCCCAGCAGGGGCTCTCTCGAGGGAAGCAGGTGCTTGATGCAGCAGCTTGCATTTTGAAAGAGGGAAGGATAAGGTCTCTTGCCTAGCTCTTGTACTCCGTCCCTCCCTACCCCCAACCCCCCGCGTCATATAATATTTACTTTCTGTATTTGGAGAAACACCACTTTAGATCTTGAGAGTTTTCAGTCTTCCAAGACTGCTGAAAGAGGTCGTCCCTTTGCAATGCGGAGGGTGTGTCAAGGAAACGGTGCTGGGTCAGGCGGCAGGAAATCTGGGGTCTGGGCTGGCAGTGATGCAGCTGTACGGTCTTGGGCTAGTTCTACACGCCTAGGAAAATCGTGTGTTGAAGGAGTATTGGGCTGTGAGGGGTTGTGAGTGGTTATAGAGCCCTTTCTCTGCTGACTCAACCATAACAGAAGCGTCCCTGCAGGCCTGGGAATAGGAGGTTGGTTGCCTTTAAGGCAGGGGAGGTGGTAGGAGCCCAGGGGAATGCTGCGTGCTGCAGATCCTGCTCAGAACCCCAGACACTTGGTCCATGCACCTTTGTTTCTACACACTGGTTTCTATAGGCTAGAAAACCACGTGTAGGCAGGCAATTATAGAGGTATTACTTGAGCCCCTGCTGTGTGCACAGCTCTGTGGAAAATACAGGGGTGAATACAGTGACCCTGGGAGGTTTACCCTTCTTTAGAAGTCTGATCCCTGCCTTCACGTTGCTTATCATCTAACTGCAGAAACAACTTGCTCATGCACAAAACCATCAAAGGTTAACACAGTATGTAATGATGTGCTATACTGTCTGTGTTGGAACATTGTGGAAGAAATATCAGGGATAATGAAGGGTGCAGTTTTATTATGGTCCATAGTGCGCATAGCAGTTCTCAATGCCCCCTCTTTTTTAGGTCCAGGGACTGTAGGATCTGGGTTTGGAAATCAGTAGAGTGGAGTCTTTTACAGTCTGTACGGTTCAAGGTGATCATTATAGACAGACTTTATGAGGGACAGAAATTGATGTACTTTGGGTTCTGTACGCGAACACTGAGCTCAGGGGCTGGGCCATTGGTCAGGTGATATTACTTGTGTTGGGAACCAATAAGGATTTCTGTTCCACCAAATTACCACCAAACCGGAGAAGGAGGCCTATTGAATACTTTAAGCTTATAGAAGAATAAAGAGGAAAAGGAAGAGGTCAGAGCTGGTGTATCTCAGATGTCAGAGTGTGATAAGAAGTGTGGATGTTAGAGGTTGCAGAGTTGTGGTGGGAGAAGAATTAAAGCCACCAGAGATGAGACTTGGATGCTAAACAATTCCTCCAGGAGAAGTTGGTGAAAGATGAAATGTCTGAAGTAATGGAGAAGCAAAAGGAGCGGCTATTTGGTGAGTGCCTCCTAGGAACCCAGTTATTTACTTCTTGAAATAGTTTTTTAGGAGGACATTTATTTTGCTCATTTTGACAGGTGAGAAAACTGAGACTTAAAAAGATTAAGTAACTTGCTCAAGATCACACAATTAGTAATCAGTAGAGGCCAGGATCAAACCTAGGCTGTAAGACATCATTCTTTAAGACATTAAACTGTAAACTGTAATAGTAGAAACTAATTTGAGATGTTGCAGTAACAAAAGCCTTCAGTGACCTTGAAAGTACAGAGTAGTTATTAAACCCTTTGTTCTGAATTTAGCATGGTTTAAGAGTTGCAGTGTCCATTATGGTGGCCACTAGCCACAAATGGCTTTTGAGCACTTGAACTATGCGTAGAGTCACATGTTGAAATGATAATATTTTGGATATATTGGTTAAATAAAAATATATTATTAAAATTAATTTCCCCTGTTTCTTTTTACTTTTTAAAATACAGCTACTAGAAAATGTTATTAAATTAAATATCTAGTTTATATTATATTTCTGTTAAACAGGACAGGTTTTGATTACATAATGCTAAGACTCTGCATGGATTGGCACCACCTCGTTGTTAGAGAACTCCAGATCATACCTGTTCATCCAGAGATAAGGTCCTTCCTGATCACAAAGTCCTACACAGGATGCCCAAGCCTTAAAGTGCTTCCTAATCCCCAGCTACTGCTCAGGCTGTTTCTCACCACCCTCCACCCCCATCCCCCTCTTCAGTCAAAATGTACCTCAGAACCTGGTTCTTGCCCTGACAATTTGACAATTGATTCCTTATGACCTTGGTGCTTGGTTCCTGTTCTCAGCCCATTTGTCTACTGGGAGCGTGAGTTCCTATGTATATCCTGCCCAGGGTGCAGTCTTGACCCAGCTCTGCTTTGTTGTCACTGAATCCACGTTCATAAAATGTTTTATGTATTAGAGAACAGTAGTTTGTTAACTAAATCTAGGCTCTAAATAATTTGGATATGAATTAGCTACTTCCCATGATGTAACCCTCAACATCATCCTTTGTCTCCAGCCTACCTCAGTTTTGTATTATCTTGTTCAACTAATCTAGGTGTGTGTGTGTATATATATATATATATATACCCTGAGCCCTGAATCTTTTCATGAAGCTATCTTTAAATGTTTATTTTCTTTCCCTAGGAGATTCCCTTACCAAGTCCCAATTCTAAGTGTAAATGATCAGATTGACTCTGCCACATGAGTTAAAAGTTTTGTTACTGGGCTTCCCTGGTGGCGCAGTGGGAGAGTCTGCCTGCCGATGCAGGGGACACGGGTTTGTGCCCCGGTCCGGGAAGATCCCACATGCCGCGGAGCAGCTGGGCCCGTGAGCCATGGCCACTGAGCCTGCGTGTCCGGAGCCTGTGCTCCGCAGCGGGAGAGGCCACAACAGTGAGAGGCCCGCGTACCGCAAAAAAAAAAAGTTTTGTTACTGTGAATCAGCACACCAGAGTCTCACTACTCACCTAAGGATGATTTGATAAAACTGGCTGAAAATACAAAGCTCAAGACCATGGATTTCATGGTGGCCCAGGAGGAGCAGGAATCACATCAAGCCCACCCATAAACATTGTTTCATTCATTCATCTTTCCCATTCATATTGAGAACCTGATGCTGGTAGGCATGTTCATTGCTAGGAATACAGAAATGAAAAAGATATAGTCCATATGATTTTATTAAATGTGTCAATATGTATTCACAATGATGTATGCATTTCCAACTTTCTGGTGGAAGTTTGTATAAAATGAACATATTTACAGAAATTCAATTTACCCCAAAATGTCAGGAGCACAGCTCTTACATTAAACTTCTGGGCACAATAGAAATAGGAAAAAAGTTCTACCACTAGGGGTTTTTTTTTTCCCCCTTTTCTTTTCCTTCTTTCCCTCCCTCCCTTTCTATCTTCCTTGCTTCCCTCTTAGTAAAGGGTTTTTCATTGTCACAACTTGTTATATATTGATATATCCTTATACTTAGATAGTAGTCTCTTAATTGAAAGAATTTTTATGTTGGTAACTATGTTGTCCACCCCTGAGAAACAATGTGGGGTAGTTGGTGGCAAGATCAAGGTCAGGAATTAGAAGACCTCTAATTCTTGTTCTATCCAGGCCTGCCCTAACTATTTAAAGCACTTTGAGCAAATAACTTATCTATTGTTAAGTTATAACTTATCTAGATAATCCAGAGATTATCTAGTCAATTATCTATTGACAAGATAATCTCTGGAGCCCTGTTCAAATTTTTAACTTTATAATTCCATGAACTTTTACTCAAATGGCATTTGAGAAATATTTGAGACTGATTTGATGACATCTTAGGTATAGGTTCAAAGAATCAAACAAGTTACATCTTAGGCACCTAAGTTTTTTGCAGTTGTAGCAGGATGTATTAGTTTTATATACCAAGTTTTGATTAATATGAGTATTGGTGGAGGTCATGATTAATTGAAAATATGCAATTGATTTTGGGTCTATCATAAGTGATAGTTGCTATTTGTTTTCAGAGAGCCAAGCCTCCCAAAGGCCAAGGGGCTGAACATCATCTGGAAAGAATCCGACGCAGCCATCAGAAGCATCATGCTATTTTGGCTTCCATTAAGTCAAACGAGCGGGATCGCTTGAAAGTTGAGTGGGACCAGCACAATGACCGCAAGTTTGTGGACAGTCTTGTGAAAGCAAGAGTCAAGGATGCCATGCAAGGGTTTATCATCAATACTGAAGAAAGACGAAATAAGTAAGGCTCGTAAACCAGCTGATCCAGACTCTGAAACATTCCTAAAACCACAGTTTGAGATTGATCAATCAAAAATCAAGTGAATTTTTACAGTAAGGATCATGGCTGAGCTATGCATATTCCTACCAAACCAATAGCTATTGCTTGTTTCTGTTTTCACTTGTGATAACCTATGTTTGATAGAAAGCAAAAGAACATATTGTTTCAGATTTCTTTATTTTTAATTAAAATCTGCTCATTTTGCTTTTTTGTTGAAGATATACATTACATGTCTCATCTGTATGTGATCAAATAAAACATGGCATAGATTAGTATCTTTATTGCTTTAAATGGCAACTAGTCTTATTTTATGGAATACTGTAACAATCTTTCCTTCTTACAAAATTTATGACTGAACGTGTACTTCTGAAATCAGATTTAACAAAATAAAAATCAGTTAGTGAAATGTGGCATGATAGTTTTAATTTCCTTTTCTCTTGTCATTTTGTTTTGTGAACTTAGGTTACGTGAACTTTTAGCATCAGAAGAAAATGAATATTTTATTGAAATGCAATTGAAAGAAGAAACAATTGAGGAGAAAAAAGATAGAATGAGAGATAAAATCAGATTATTAAGAGAGAAGAAAGAAAAAGAGAGACAGGATTTTGTGGCTGAAAAGCTAGACCAGCAATTCAGGTAATGATATCAGAAAAACACACACACAGAATCTGAAGTTGGTATATTAAAAATTATTTAGGAAAGCTAACTACAGTAAAGTGTAGCCTTAAGAGGGTATACACAGTAGTTGTACCTTTAAGTCTTGTTAATTATATATACATCATCGCATAATGCAGATACTGAGGAGTTTTGTTTGTTTTGTGGTGAGAATGCATAAGATTCACTCTCTTAGCATATTTCAAATATATAATACAGTATTATTGCCTGTAGTCACCATACTGTATATTAGATCCCCAAAACTTATTCATTCATCTTATAACTGAAAATTTATATCCTTTGACCAATATGTTCAGATTTCTCCCACCTCATAACCCCTGAGAACCAGCATTCTACTCTCTGTTTCTATATATTCAACTTTTTTTTCTTAGATTCCACATTTAGTGAGATCATACAGTACTTGTCTTTCTCTGTCTGGCTTATTTCACTTAGTATTATATCCTCCAGGTTCATCCATGTTGTCTCAAATGGCAGAATTTTCTTTTTTATGCTGAATAATATTCCATTTCATACTTTCTTTATCCATTCATACATCAATGGACACTTAGTTTGTTTCCATATGGTAGTTCTGGTTTTAATTTTTTGAGGGATCTCCATACTGTTTTTCAGAACGGTGATACCAATTTATATTCCCACCAACAGTGTACAAAGGTGTCGTTTTCTCTACATCCTTGCCGACACTTGTCACCTCTTGTCTTTTTTATAATAGCCATCTGAACAGGTGTGAGGTGATATCTCATTGTGGTTCTGATTTGCATTTTTCTGGTGATTAGTGATGTTTTCACATACTTGTTGGCTATTTGTATGTCTTCTTGGAAAAATTTCTATTCAGGACTTTTGCTCATTTTTTTAGTCAGATTATTTGGTTGTTTTTTTTTTTTTTTGCTATTGAGTTAAATGAGTTTCTTATGTATTTTAGATATTAACCCTTTAACAGATATATGGTTTGAAAATATTCTCTTCCATTCTGTAGTTTGCCTTTTTATTTTGTTGATTGTTTCCATTGCTGTGCAGAAGCTTTTTAATTGGATATAGTCCTACTGGTTTATTTTTCATTTTGTTGCCTTTGCTTTTAGTGTCATATCCGAAAAATCATTGTCAAGACCAATGTCAAGGAGCTTTTTCTCTATGTTTTCTTCTATGGGTTTTACAGTTTCAGGTCTTATGTTTAAATTTTTAATCCATTTTGACTTAGTTTTTTTTTTTTTTTTTTTTTGTGGTATGCGAGCCTCTCACTGTTGTGGCCTCTCCCGTTGCAGAGCACAGGCTCCAGACGCGCAGGCTCAGCAGCCATGGCTCACGGGCCTAGCCGCTCTGCGGCATGTGGGATCTTCCTGGACCGGGGCACAAACCCGTGTCCCCTGCATCGGCAGGCGGACTCTCAACCACTGTGCCACCAGGGAAGCCCTTGAGTTAATTTTTTTGAATGGTGTATATAGGGATGCAATTTCATTCTTTTGCATGTAGATATCCAGTTTTACCAAGACTGTTTATTGAAGAGACTATCCTTTCCTCATTGTGTGTTCTTGGTCTCCTTGTAAAAGATTGGTTGACCATATATGCCTGGATTTATTTCTGGGCCCTCTATTCTGTTCCACTGGTTTATGCAACTGTATTTATGCAGCTACCATACTGTTTTGATTATGATAGCTTTGTAATATAGATGGAAATCAAGTATGTGATGCTTCCAGCTTTGTTCTTCTTTCTCAAGATTGCTTTGGCTATTCATGGTCTTTTCTAATTCAGTTGGAATTTTGGGATTTTTCTTTTTCTGTTTCTGTGAAAATGCCATTCGAATTTGGATAAGGATTGCATTGAACCGGTAGATCACTTTGCGTAGTATGGACATTTTTTTAAATTAATTAATTAATTTTATTTTGTTTATTTATTTTTGGCTGTGTTGGGTCTTTGTTGCTGCGTGCGGGCTTTCTCTAGTTGCGGCAAGCGGGGGCTACTCTTCATTGTGGTGCGCAGGCTTCTCATTGTGGTGGCTTCTCTTGTTGCGGAGCACAGGCTCTAAGGTGGACGGGCTTCAGTAATTGTGGCTCACGGGCTTAATTGCTCCGCGGCATGTGGGATCTTCCCAGACCAGGGCTCGAACCCGTGTCTCCTGCATTGGCAGGTGGATTCTTTTTTTTTTTTTTACACACACACACACCCCTGAAACACTTATCTTTTTTTTTTTATTTTTTTATTTTTATTTATTTTTTTTAACATCTTTATTGGAGTATAATTGCCTTACAATGGTATGTAGTTTCAGCTTCACAACAAAATGAATCAGTTATATATATACATATATTCCCATATCTCTTCCCGCTTGCGTCTCCCTCCCTCCCACCCTCCCTATCCCACCCCTCCAGGCGGTCACAAAGCACCGAGCTGATCTCCCTGTGCTATGCGGCTGCTTCCCACTAGCTAACTACCTTACTTTTGGTAGTGTATATATGTCCATGCCTCTTTATCGCTTTGTCACCGTTTACCCTTCCCCCTCCCCATAGCCTCAAGTCCATTCTCTAGTAAGTCTGTGTCTTTATTCCTGTTTCACCCCTAGGTTTTTCATGACATTTTTTTTTTTTTAAATTCCATATATATGTGTTAGCATACGGTATTTGTCTCTCTCTTTCTGACTTACTTCACTCTGTATGACAGACTCTAGGTCTATTGGCAGGTGGATTCTTAACCACTGCACCACCAGGGAAGCCCCAGTATGGACATGTTAAAAATATTAATTCTTCCAACCCAAGGGCAAAGGATATCTTTCCATTTATTTGAGTCTTCAATTTCTTTCATCAGTGTCTCATAATTTTCAGTGTACAGATCTTTAACCTCCTTGGTTAAATTTATTCTTTCGTATTTTATTGCTTTTGAAGCTGTTGCAAAAGGGATTGTTTTCTTAATTTCTCTTTCAGATCGTTCATTATTAGTGTAAAAAATGCAACTGATTTTGTTTATTGATTTCAAATCCTATAGCTTTACTGAATTCATTGATTAGTTCTAACAGTTTTTGATGGAGTCTTTAGGGTTTTCTATATGCAAGATCATGTCATCTGCGAACAGATAATTTTACTTCTTCCTTTTCATTTTGGATGTCTTTCATTTCTTTTTCTTGCCTAATTGCTCTGATTAGGATTTCCAGTACTATGTTGAATACAAGTGGCAAGAGTGGGCACCCTTGTCTTATCCCTGATTTTAGAGGAAAAGCCTTCAGTTTTCTACTCTTGAGCATGATGTTAGCTGTGCACTTGTTATATATGGCCTTTATTGTGTTGAGCTACATTCCTTCTATAAGTAATTTGTTGAGAGTTTTTTTTTTATCATGAATTTGTCAAACCTTTTTCTGTATTAAGATGATCATATAATTTTTATCCTTCATTCTGTTAATGTGGTATATCACATTTATTGATTTGCATATGTTGAACCATCCTTGCATCCCAAGGATAAATTCCACTTGATCATGGTATCTGCTTCTTTTAATGTGCTGTTAAATTTGCCATGCTAGTATTATATTGAGGATTTTTGCATCTGTGTTATTCAGGGATATTGGAAGTGTTTTCTCTTCTTCAATTTTTTTGGAGGATTTGAGAAAGATGGGTATTAATTCTTCTTTAAATATGTGGTAGAACTCACCAGTGAAAGCATCTGGTCCTGGACTTTTCTTTATTGGTAGATTTTTTTTTTTTTGCAGTACACGGGCCTCTCACCGCTGTGGCCTCCCCCGCCGCGGAGCACAGGCTCCAGACGTGCAGGCTCAGCGGCCATGGCTCACAGGCCCAGCTGCTCCACAGCAAGTGGGATCCTTCTGGACCGGGGCACGAACCTGCGTCCGCCACATCGGCAGGCGGACTCCCAGCCACTGCGCCACCAGGGAAGCCCTATTGGTAGATTTTTGATTACTGGTTCAATCTCCTTACTCATTATTGGTCTTTTCAGATTTTCTATTTTGTCATGATTCAGCCTTGGTAGTTTATATGTGTCTAGGAATTTATCCATTTTTTAGATTATCTAATTTGTTTGCATATAATTGTTCATAATAGTCTCTCATGATCCCTTGTATTACTGCAGTGTCAGTTGTAATGTTTCCTCTTTCATTTCTGATTTTATTTATTCAAATCTTCTCTCTTTTTTCCTTAGCTAGTCCAGCTAAAGATTGTCAATTTTGTTTATCTTTTCAAAAAACTAGCTTTAGTTTCATTGATATGTTTTATCATTTTTCTAGTCTCTACTTCATTTATTTCTGCCCTGATCTTTGTTATTTTCTTCCTTCTGCTTACTTTGGGCTTAGTTTGTTCTTTTTATAGTTCCTTGAGGTTTAAAGTCAGGTTGTTTATTTGAGATCTTTCTTTTCTCTTAATATAGGTGTTTATTGCTATAAACTTCCCTCTTAAAGCTGCTTTTGTTGCATCCCATAAGTTTGGGTATGTTGTATTTCTGTTTTCATTTAAGATATTTTTTGATTTCCCTTTTCATTTCTTCTTTGACCCATTGGTTATTCAGGAGTGTGAGTTTAATTTCCACATATTTGTTAATTTTCCAGCTTTCTTCTGGTGTTTGGTTTCTAGTTTTATGCCACTGTGGTCAGAAAAGATACTTATATGATTTTAATCTTTTTAAATCTGTTAAGACTTCTTTGTGACCTAGCATGTGATCTATCCTGGAGAATGTTCCATGTGTACCTGAGAAGAATGTGTATTCTGCTGCTATTAGATGGAATGTTGTGTGTATGTCTGTTAGGTGCATTTGATCTAAAGTATGGTTCAATCCAGTGCTTCCTTACTGATTTTCTGTCTGGATGATCTATGCACTGTTGAAAGTGGAGTATTGAAGTTCCCTACTATTACTGCACTGCTGTCTGTTTCTACTTTGATATCTGTTAATATTTGCTTAACATATTTGAGTGCTCTCATGTTGGGTGCATATATAGCTGACCCCTTGAACAACACAGATATGAACTCTGCAGGTCCACTTAAATGTGGTTTTTTCAATAAATGCAGTACTACATGATCTGGGATTAGTTGAATTCGCAGATGTGGAACCAGGGATGTGGAGGGCTGACTACAGGACTTGAGCATCTGTGGGTTTTGGTATCTGTAGCAGGTCCTCAAACAAATCCCCTGCAGATACCAAGGGATGAATCTATATTTATAATTGTTATATCCTCTTGATGAATTGCTCCTTTTATCATTATATAATGACTTTCTTTCTCTCTTATTACAGCTTTTGAGTTAAAGTGTATTTTATCTAACATAAGTGTAGCTACCTCTGCTCTCTTTTGGTTTCTACTTGCATGAAATATCTTTTTCCATCCCTTCACTTTAAAGATATGTGTATCCTTAAAGCCGAAGCAAGTCTCTTGTAAGCAGCATATTGTTGGATATTGTTTTTTATACATTCAGACACGCTGACTAGATGATTTCAAATTACCTGTCTTTGAGTTCTTAGATTTTTTTCCTTTGTTTTGTTTGTTCACGCCTGATGTTGATGCTGTCTCTTGGGTTTTTCATTTCATTCATTGTATTCTTCAGCTCCGGAATTTCTGTTTGGTTCTTTTTGATGATTTCTATCTCTGTTGAATTTCTCATTTTGTTCCTGTGTTGTTTTCCTGATTTTGTTGCATTGTCTATCTGTGTTCTCTGGTAGTTTACCAACCTTCCTTAAAACAATTGTTTGGAATTCTTCATCAGGTAATTTGTAGAGCTTTATTTCTTTAGGATTGGTTATTAGAAAATCATCGTGTTCCTTTGTTGGTGTCTGTTTCCTTGATTTTTTGTAAGCTTCGAAGCCTTGTGTTGCTGTCTTTGCATTTAAAGAAGTATTTACCCCCTCCAGTTTTTACTAGCTGGCCTCAGGAAAGAAATACCATCACCAATCAGCCCAGCGAGGGATTCTGAGACCTTTCTCAGACCTTTTCTATGGATGCACCTGCTCTACACTTCTTGTTCTCTCGAGTGTATGTAAAGCATAGCCTCACATCCTGTCTTTGGCAGGATCTGGATTCTCCCTACTGGCTGCTAGAGGAGAAGATGCTGTAAGGGGCAAAGGGGACACTGGGAAGTGAATTTCAATGAACCATTAATATATTTTCCACTCTCTAGTAAATGTTTTTTGACACAGTAATAAAAATGAAGTTTCATAAGTGGTTTGTGCTCTTAAAATACGTATTAATTTGGTAACAATTTTTACAGATTTCATGGAGAGATCTTATATAACTAAGTATACAACTTCAAGTTGTATAACTTGCTAGTTAGATGAATTATTAGAATTTTTGAAGAAACAGTTATATCCTGCAACAATATACAGTAGCCCCCCTTATCCATCCCCAGTAAATGTCTGAAACTGGGGCGAGTACCAAATTCTGTATATACTATGTTTTTTCCAATACATACAGACCTATGATAAAATTTAATTTATAAATTAGGCACAGTCAGGGATTAACAACAATAATGAAATGGAACAGTTATAACAATATACTGTAATAAAATTCATGAATGTGGTCTATCTCTCTATCTCAAAATATCTTATTGTACTGTACTCACCCTTCTTCTCGTGATGATGTGAGATGATAAAATGTCTATGTGATAAGTAAGATGAAGTGAAGTGAATGATGTAGACGTTGTGATGTAGCATTAGGCTACTGGCCTTCTGACCACACGTCAGAAGCAGGATCACCTGCTTCGGGTGATCCTGGATCATTGATCAATGACGATGTTGATGGTTGATGTCAGGAGCAGAAAATGTTGACGGTTGGAGATCCCAAGTGGGTGCAAAATTTCATTACAGTACTTAGAACAGAGTGCAGTTGAAAAACTTATGAATTGTTTATTTCTGGAGTTTTCCATTTAATGTTTTCAGACCACAGTTGACTGTGGGTAATAGAAACTGTAGAAAATGAAATGGTGGATAAAGGAGACTATCATAATTCATTTGAAATCCAACTGTTTTCAGTGTTTTTAATGTAATACCACCAACTCTTTAATACAGAGCAGCAAATATAGTTTTAATTCATTATAACGGTGAAAGGGCAGTGTTAAATTTTGATCAAGGATGCTAAATCAGGCCCCATTACTGAAAATATAATTGAGGCTTTAATGTATACATAAAGTGAGATGAAATTTTTCCTCTTCCTCTCCTTTCCCTTCCTCTTCCTTTTAGTATTCCATTGTGTGAATATACCACAATTTATTCATCTTCCAGGTTATAGGCATTTCAGTCATTTCCAGTTTATTCTTATAAATAAAGCTGCAGTGGACATTCTTGTACATGTCTTCTGGTAGACAAGCACATTCATTTCTTTTAGGTATATTCAGTGGCATACCTAGAACATTTGACACTCTAGAACGGATCATTTTTATTGCTCCAGGTCTTCCAAACAGCAAAATTATTTTCAGTAATAATAATGAAATGAAATGAATAACAGTGACAAGATAACCAGTGATTTTAAATTTATTTATTTATTAATTTATTTTTTGCGGTACGCGGGCCTCTCACTGTTGTGGCCTCTCCTGTTGCGGAGCACAGGCTCCGGACACGCAGGCTCAGTGGCCATGGCTCATGGGCCTAGCTGCTCCGTGGCATGTGGGATCTTCCTAGACCGGGGCACGAACCCATGTCCGCTGCATCGGCAGGCGGACTCTCAACCACTGCACCACCAGGGAAGCCCAAAATTTTTTAAATTTTTAAATAATTATATATTCACAGAAATTGAAAAGATAGTACAAAAATGTCATGTATTCTTGCAGTCCCAGTTTCCTCCAATGGTTATATCTTATGTAACTATAACACAGTATCCTACAAGGAAATTGACATTGGTATAATGTATGTATATAATTCTGTGCCATTTTATCACATGTGTAGATCCATCTAATCCGCCACCACAATCAAGATACAAAACTGTTCCATCATCACAAAAGTCTCCCTTGTGCTCCCCTTTATAGTCACAACCACCACTGTCACCCCCATCATTCCTAACCTCAGGCAACTTCTAATCCCTTTTCCGTCTCCATAATTTCATCATTTCAAGAATTTTATATAAATGGAATCATACAATATGTGATCTTTCGAAATTGGCTCTTTTCAGTCAATGAATTGCCTTTGAGTTTCATCCAAATTGCTGCATGTATCAATAGTTTGTCCTTTTTATTGCTGAGTGGTATTCCATTGCATGGATGTACTTAAGTTTCTATAAATCATTCACTTATTGCAGTACATTTTGATTGTTTCTAGTTTTTAACTATTATAAATGAATCTGATATGAACATTTGTGTACAGATAGTTGTGTGAACATAAGTTTTCCTTTCTCTAGGATAATTGCCATATGCTGGGTCTTATATGTATGCTTAATTTTGTAAGAAACTGACAAATTGTTTTCCAGTGTGGCTGTACGATTTTATATTTCTACCAATAATGTGTAAAAGATTAAGTTTTTCCATATCTTTGCCAGCTTTTCATACTGTCACTAGTACAGCAGAGGTGTGTAATGATATCTCATTGCCACCTTTACTGGCATTTCCCTAATGAGTGGTGGTGTTGAACAACTTTTCATATGCTTATTTGCCATGTGTACATTCAATTTGGTGAAGTGTCTCTTCATATCTTTTCCCATTTTCTTATTGGATTAGCTGTTAAGTTTTGAAAAGTCTTTGTATATTCCAGATATGAGTCCTTTGTAGGATATGTGGTTTAGAAATAGTTTTTCCTAGTCTGTAGCTTGTTTTTTTTTCCCTCTTAGGGGTGTCTTTCACAGAGAAAAAGTTGGTACATCATGAAAAAAACTTTTTTAATCTCCTACCCCTGTATTGCCTTTCCCCCCTTCCCTCTCCCCACTGGTAACCACTAAGTTTGTTCTCTATATCTCTGAGTCTGCTTCTTTTTAGTTATAGTCATTAGTTTCTTGTATTTTTTTGGATTCCACATGTAAGTGATATCATATGGTATTTGTATTTCTCTGTTTGACTTATTTCACTTAGCATAATGCTCTCCAAGTCCATCCATGTTGCTGCAAATGGCAAAATTTCATTCTTTTTTATGGCTGAGTAGTATTCCATTGTATATATATGCCATATCTTCTTTATCCATTCATCTGTTAATGGACACTTAGGTTGCTTCCATATCTTGACAATTATAAATACTGCTACTATGAACATTGTGGTGTGTGTGTCTTTCTGAATTAGTGTTTGTTTTTTTATTTTTGGATATGTACCCAGGACTGGAATTGCTGGGTCATATGGTAGTTCTGTTTTTACTTTTTAGAGAAACCTTCATGCTGTTTTCCAAAGTGGCTGCACTAATTTACATTGCTACCAATAGTGCAACATCCTTGCCAACATTGTTATTTATGTTCTTTTTGATGATAGCCATTCTTTTTTTTTTAACATCTTTATTGGAGTATAATTGCTTTACAATGTTGTGTTAGTTTCTGCTTTATAAGAAACTGAATCAGCTATACGTATACATATATCCCTATATCCCCCCCTCTTGCATCTCCCTCCCACCCTCCCTATCCCACCCCTCTAGGTGGTCACAAAGCACTGAGCTAATCTCCTGTGCTATGCAGCTGCTTCCCACTAACTATCTATTTTACATTTGGTAGTGTATATATGTCCATGCCACTCTCTCATTTCGTCCCAGCTTACCCTTCCCCCTCCCCGTGTCCTCAACTCCATTCTCTACGTCTGCATCTTTATTCTTGTCCTGCCACTAGTTTCTTCGGAACCATTTTTTTTTTTAGATTCCATATATATGTGTTAGCATACGGTATTTGTCTTTCTCTTTCTGACTTACTTCACTCTGTATGACAGACTCTACGTCCATCCACCTCACTACAAATATCTCAATTTCGTTTCTTTTTATGGCTGAGTAATATGCCATTGTATATATGTGCCACATCTTCTTTATCCATTCATTTGATGATGGACACTTACATTGCTTCCATGTCCTGGCCATTGTAAACAGAGCTGCAATGAACATTTTGGTACATGACTCTTTTTGAATTATGGTTTTCTCAAGGTATACACCCAGTAGTGGGATTGCTGGGTCATATGGTAGTTCTATTCTTAGTTTTTTAAGGACCCTCCATACTGTTCTCCATAGTGGCTGTATCAATTTACATTCCCACCAACAGTGCAAGAGGGTTCCCTTTTCTCCACACCCTATCCAGCATTTATTGTTTGCAGATTTTTTGATGATGGCCATTCTGACCGGTGTGAGGTGATACCTCAATGTAGTTTTGATTTGCATTTCTCTAATGATTAGTGATGTTGAGCATTCTTTCATGTGTTTGTTGGCAATCTGTATATCTTCTTTGGAGAAATGTCTGTTTAGGTCTTCTGCCCATTTTTGGATTGGGTTGTTTGTTTTTTTGTTATTGAGCTGCATGAGCTGCTTGTAAATCTTGGAGATTAATCCTTTGTCAGTTGCTTCATTTGCAAATATTTTCTCCCATTCTGAGGGTTGTCTTTTGGTCTTGTTTATGTTTTCCTTTGCTGTGCAAAAGCTTTTATGTTTCATTAGGTCCCATTTGTTTATTTTTGTTTTTATTTACATTTCTCTAGGAGGTGGGTCAAAATGGATCTTGCTGTGATTTATGTCATAGAGTGTTCTGCCTATGTTTTCCTGTAAGAGTTTGACAGTGTCTGGCCTTACATTTAGGTCTTTAATCCATTTTGAGTTTATTTTTGTGTACAGTTTTAGGGAATGTTCTAATTTCATACTTTTACATGGACATGCCCAGTTTTGCCAGCACCACTTACTGAAGAGGCTGTCTTTTCTCCACTGTATATTCTTGCCTCCTTTATCAAAGATAAGGTGACCATATGTGTGTGGCTTTATCATTGGGTTTCTATCCTGTTCCATTGATCTATATTTCTTTTTTTGTGCCAGTACCATACTTTTGATTACTGTAGCTTTGTAGTATAGTCTGAAGTCAGGGAGCCTGATTCCTCCAGCTCCATTTTTCTTTACAAGATTGATTTGGCTATTCGGGGTCTTTTGAGTTTCCATACAAATTGTGAAATTTTTGTTCGAGCTCTGTGAAAAATGCCAGTGGTAGTTTGATAGGGATTGCATTGAATCTATAGATTGCTTTGGGTACTAGAGTCATTTGCACAATGTTGATTCTTCCAATCCAAGAACATGGTATATCTCTCCATCTATTTGTATCATCATTAATTTCTTTCATAATTGTCTTATAATTTTCTGCATACAGGTCTTTTGTCTCCTTAGGTAGGTTTATTCCTAGATATTTTATTCTTTTCGTTGCAATGATAAATGGGAGTGTTTTCTTAATTTCACTTTCAGATTTTTCATCATTAGTGTATAGGAATGCCAGAGATTTCTGTGCATTAATTTTGTATCTTGCTACTTTACCAAATTCATTGATTAGCTCTAGTAGTTTTCTGGTAGCATCTTTAGGATTCTCTATGTAGAGTATCATGTCACCTGCAAACAGCGACAGCTTTACTTCTTCTTTTCCGATTTGGATTCCTTTTATTTGTTTCTCTTCTCTGATTCCTGTGGCTAAAACTTCCAAAACTATATTGAATAATAGCGGTGAGAGTGGACAAACTTGTCTTGTTTCTGATCTTAGAGTAAATGGTTTCAGTTTTTCACCATTGAGAAGAATGTTGGCTGTGGGTTTGTCATACATGGCCTTTATTATGTTGAGGTAAGTTCCCTCTGTGCCGACTTTCTGGAGGGTTTTTATCATAAATGGGTGTTGAATTTTGTTGAAAGATTTTTCTGCATGTATTGAGATGATCATATGGTTTTTCTCCTTCAATTTGTTAATATGATTTATCATGTTGATTGATTTGCGTATATTGAAGAATCCTTGCATTCCTGGAATAAACCCCACTTGATCATGGTGTATGAGCCTTTTAATGTGCTGTTGGATTCTGTTTGCTAGTATTTTGTTGAGGATTTTTGCATCTATGTTCATCAGTGATATTGGTCTGTAATTTTCTTTTTTTGTAGTATCTTTGTCTGATTTTGGTATCAGGGTGATTGTGGCATCATAGAATGAGTTTGGGAGTGTTCCTTCCTCTGCATTTTTTTGGAAGAGTTTGAGAAGGATAGGTGTTAGCTCTTCTCTAAGTGTTGGATGGAATTTGCCTGTGAAGCCATCTAGTCCTCGGCTTTTGTTTTTTGGAAGATTTTTAATCACAGTTTCAATTTCAGCGCTTGTGTTGGTCTGTTTACATTTTCTATTTATTCCTGGTTCAGTTTCAGAAGGTTGTGCTTTTCTACGAATGTGTCCATTTCTTCCAGGTTGTCCATATTATCCGCATATGGTTGCTTGTAGTAATCTCTCATGATCCTTTGTATTTCTGCAGTGTCAGTTGTTACTTCTCCTTTTTTATTTCTAATTCTGTTGATTTGAGTCTTGTCCCTTTTTTTCTTGATGAGTCTGGCTAATATTTTATCAATTTTGTTTATCTTCTCAAAGGACCAGCTTTTAGTTTTATTGATCTTTGAGATCGTCTCCTTCTTTTCTATTTCATTTATTTCTGTTCTGATCTTTATGATTTCTTTCTTTTTGCTGACTTTGGGGTTTTATTGTTCTTCTTTCTCTAACTGCTTTAAGTGTAAAGTTACGTTGTTTATTTGAGGTGTTTCTTGTTTCTTAAGGTAGGATTGTATTGCTATAAACTTCCCTCTTAGAATTGATTTTGCTGCCTCCCCTAGGTTTTGGGTCATCGTGTTTTCATTGTCATTTGTTTCTAGGTATTTTTTGATTTCCTCTTTGATTTCTTCAGTGATCTCTTGGTTATTTAGTAGTGTATTGTTTAGCCTCCATGTGTTTTTAGTTTTTACAGATTTTTTTCTGTAATTGATATTTAGTCTCATAGCGTTGTGGTCAGAAATGATACTTTATACTATTTCAGTTTTTTAAAATTTACCAAGGGTTGATTTGTGACCCACAGTATGATCTATCCTGGAGAATGTTCCATGAGCACTTGAGAAGACAGTGTATTCTGTTGTTTTTGGCTGGAATGTCCTATAAAATATCAATTAAGTCCATCTGTTTAATGTATCATTTAAAGCTTGTGTTTCCTTGTTTATTTTCATTTTGGCTGATGTGTCCATTGGTGAAAGTGGGGTGTTAAAATCCCGTATTATGATTGTGTTACTGTCGATTTCCCCTTTTATGGTTGTTAACATTTGCCTTATGTATTGAGGTGCTCCTATGTTGGGTGCACAAATATTTACAATTGTTATATCTTCTTGGATTGATCCCTTAATTATTATGTAGTGTCCTTCTTTGTCTCTTGTAATAGTCTTTATTTTAATGTCTATTTTGTCTGATATGAGAATTGCTACTCCAGCTTTCTTTTGATTTCCTTTTGCATGGAATATCTTTATCCATCCCCTCACTTTCAGTCTGTATGTGTCGCTAGGTCTTAAGTGAGTCTCTGTAGAAAACCTATATATGGGTGTTCTTTGGTATCCATTCAGCCAGTCTGTGTCTTTTGATTGGAGCATTTAATCCATTTACATTTAAGTTAGTTATCGATATGTATGTTCCTGTTACCATTTTGTTAATTGTTTCGGGTTTGTTATTGTAGATCTTTTCCTTCTTTTGTGTTTCCTGCTTAGAGAAGTTCCTTTAGCATGTGTTATAAAGCTGGTTTGATGGTGCTGAATTCTCTTGGTGTTTGATTGTCTGTAAAGGTTTTAATTTCTCCGTCAAATCTGAATCATATTCTAGCTGCATAGAGTAATCTTGGTTGTAGGTTTTTCCCTTTCATCACTTTGAATATGTCCTGCCTGTGCCTTCTGGCTTGTAGAGTTTCTGCTGATAGATCAGTTGTTATCCTTATAGGGATTCCTTTGTATGTTATTTGTTGCTTTTCCCTTGCTCTTTTTAATGTTTTTTCTTTTTATTTAATTTTTGATAGTTTGATTAATATGTGTCTTGGCATGTTTCCCCCTGGAATTATCCTGTTAGGGACTCTCTGCGCTTCCTGGACTTGATTAACTATTTCCTTTCCCATATAGGGAAGTTTTCAACTATAATCTCTTCAAATATTTTCTCAGTCCCTTTCTTTTTCTCTTCTTCTTCTGGGACCCCTATAATTTGAATGTTGGGGCATTTAATGTTGTCCCAGAGGTCTCTGAGACTGTCCTCAGTTGTTTTCATTTTTTTTTTTTATTCTGCTCTGCGTTAGTTATTTCCACTATTTTTATCTTCCAGGTTACTTATCCGTTCTTCTGCCTCAATTATTCTGCTATTGATTCCTTCTAGAGAATTTTTAATTTCATTTATTGTGTTGTTCATCATTGTTTGTTTGATCTTTATTTCTTCTAGGTCCTTCTTAAACGTTTCTTGTATTTACTCCTTGTATTTCCAAGATTTTGGATAATCTTTATTATCATTACTCTGAATTCTTTTTCAGGTAGACTGCCCATTTTTCTCTTCATTTTTTTGGTCTGGTGGATTTTTACCTTGCTCCTTTATCTGCTGTGTGTTTCTCTGTCTTCTTATTTTGCTTGACTTACTGTGTTTTTGTGTCTCCTTTACATAGGCTGCAGGTTTGTTGTTCCTATTGTTTTTGTTGTCTGCCCTCAGTGGCTAAGGTTGGTTCAGTCGGTTGTGTAGGCTTCGTGGTGGAGGGGACTAGTGCCTGTGGTCTGGTGGATGAGCCTGGATCTTGTCTTTCTGGTGGGCAGGACTGCATCTGGTGGTGTGTTTTGGGTCGTCTGTGAACTTAGTATGATTTTAGGCAGCCTGTCTGCTAATGGGTGGGGTTGTGTTCCTGTCTTGCTAGTTGTTTGGCATAAGGTGTCTAGCTCTGTAGCTTGCTGGTCATTTGATGGAGCTGGGTCTTAGCATTGAGATGGAGATCTCTGGGAGAGCTTTTGCTGTTTGATATTACGTGAAGCCAGGAGGTCTCTGGTGGACCAATGTTCTGAACTTGGCTCTCCCACCTCAGAGGCACAGGCCTGACACCTGGCCAGAGCACCAAGACCCTGTGAACCACATGGCTGAGAAGAAAAGGGAGAAAAAGAAAGGAAGAAAGAAAGAAAGAAAGAAAGAAAGAAAGAAAATAAAGTTATTAAAATAATTTTTTTTTATTATTAAAAATTATAAAGTAATTTAAAAAAAGAAAGAAAGAAGAGAGCAACCAAACTAAAAAACAAATCCACCAATGATAAAAAGTGCTAAAAACTATACTAAAAGAAAAAAGGGACAGACGGAACCCTAGGACAAATGGTAAAAGCAAAGCTATGCAAACAAAAATCACAGATAGAAGCATACACATACACACTCACAAAAAGAGAAAGGGGAAATATATATGTGTATATATATATATATATATATATAGAAGGAAGCAAGCAACCAAATCAATAAACAAACCTACCAATAATAATAAACTCTAAATACTAAACTAAGGTAAACATAAAACCAGAAACGAATTACATGCAGGAAGCAAACTGCAAGTCTACAGTTTCTCCCAAAGTCCACTGCCTCAATTTTGGGATGGTTCGTTGTCTATTCAGGTATTCCACAGATGCAGGTACATCAAGTTGATTGTGGAGCTTTAATCCGCTGCTCCTGAGGCTGCTGGGAGAGATTTCCCTTTCTCTTCTTCATTCGCACAGCTCCTGGGGTTCAGCTTTGGATTTGGCCCCGCCTCTGTGTGTAGGTTGCCTGAGGGCGTCTGTTCTGCACCCAGACAGGACAGGGTTGAAGTAGCAGCTGATTCGGGGGCTCTGGCTCACTGAGGCCGGGGGGAGGGAGGGTTACGGAATGCGGGGCAAGCCTGCAGCGGCAGAGGCTGTCGTGACGTTGCAACAGCCTGAGGTGCACTGTGTGTTCTCCCGGGGAAGTTGTCCCTGGATCACGGGACCCTGGCTGTGGTGGGCTGCACAGGCTCCCAGGATGGGAGGTGTGGATAGTGACCTGTGCTTGCACACAGGTTTCTTGGTGGCTGCAGTAGCAGCCTTAGCAATTTATGCCCGTCTCTGGGGTCCACGCTGATAGCCACAGCTCGCGCCTGTCTCTGGAACTCGTTTAGGCAGTGCTCTGAATCCCCTCTCCTCATGCACCCCGAAACAATGGTCTCTTGCCTCTTAGGCAGTTCCAGACTTTTTCCCGGACTCCCTCTCGGCTAGCTGTGGCGCACTAGCCCCTTCAGGCAGTGTTCACGCAGCCAACCCCAGTCCTCTCACTGAGATCCGACCTCCGAAGCCCAAACCTCAGCTCCCAGCCTGCACCCACCCTGGCGAGTGAGCAGACAAGCCTCTCAGGGTGGTGGGTGCTGGTCGGCACTGATCTTCTGTGTGGGAATCTCTCCGCTTTGCCCTCTGCACCCCTGTTGCTGCACTCTCCTCCGTGGCTCTGAAGCTTCCCGCCTCTGCCACCTGTATCCACCAGTGAAGGGGCTTCCTAGTGTGTGGAAACTTTTCCCCCTTCACAGCTCCCTCCTAGAGGTGCAGGTCCTCTTCCTATTCTTTTGTCTGTTTTTTCTTCTTTCTTTTGCCCTACCCAGGTACGTGGGGAGTTTCTTGCCTTTGGGGGGGTCTGAGGTCTTCTGCCAGTGTTCAGTACGTGTTCTGTAGGAGTTGTTCCACATGTAGATGTATTTCTGATGTATTTGTGGGGAGGAAGGTGATCTCCACGTCTTAATCCTCTGCCAGCTTGAAGGTCTCCCCCGACGATAGCCATTCTGACAGGTGCAAGGTGATATCTCATTGTGGTTTTGTTTCTTTCATTTTTTTTGGCCATGCCTCGTGCATCATGGGATGTTAGTTCTCCAACCAGGGATTGAGCCTGGGCCCCCAGCAGTGAAAGCATGGAGTGCTAGCCACTGGACCACCAGGGAATCCCCTCATTGTGGTTTTGATTTGCATTTCCCTGATGATTAACCATGCTGAGCATCTTTTCATGTGCTTTTTGGCCATTTGCATATCCTCTTTGGAGAAATGTCTTCAGTTCTTCTGCCCATTTTTTAATCGGGTTTTTTTTTCTTTTCTTTTGATGTTGAGTTGTATGAACTGTTTATATATGTTGGATATTAACCCCTTATCAGTCATATCATTTGCAAATATTTTCTCCCATTCAGTAGGTTGTCTTTTCATTTTGTTGATTGTTTATTTTGCTATGCAAAAGCTTTTAAGTTTAATTAGGTCCCATTTGTTTATTTTTGCTTTTATTTCCCTTGTTTAAGGAGACAGATCCAAAAAAGTATTGCTATGGTTTATGTCAAAGAGTCTTCTGTCTATGTTTTCCTCTAGGAGTTTTATGGTATTTGGTCTTACATTTAGATCTTTAATCCATTTTGAGCTTACTTTTATATATGTTGTTAGAGAATGTTCTGATTTCATTATTCTACATGTAGCTGTCCAGTTTTCCCAACACTTATTGAAGGGACTATATTTTCTCCATTGTATATTCTTGCCTCCTTTATCATAGATTAATTTACCATAAGTTCATGTGTTTATTTCTGGACTCTCTAATTCTGTTCCATTGATCTGTGTGTCTGTTTTTGTGCCAGTACCATACAGTTGTGATTACTGTAGCTTTGTGGTATAGTCTGAAGAAAGGGAGCATGGTTTCTCCAGCTGTATTCTTCTTTCTCAAGATTGCTTTAGCTATTTGGGTCTTTTGTGTTTCCATACAGATTTTAAAATTATTTGTTCTATTTCTGTGAAAGATGCCATTGGTATTTTGATAGGGGTTGCATTGCATTTGTAGATTGCCTTGGGTGTGGTATGATCCTTTTTTAACAATATTAATTCTTCCAATCCAAGAACACAGTGTATCTTTCCATTTCATTTTGTCATCTTCAATTCCATTCATTAGAGTCTTTTAGTGTTCCAAGTACAGGTCTTTTACCTCCTTAGGTAGGTTTATTCCTAGGTATTTTATTCTTTTTGATGTGATGGTAAATGAGATTGTTTCCTTAATTTCTCTTTATGATAATTTGCTGTTAGTGTATAGAAATGCAGCATATTTCTGTATATTTATTTTGTATCCTGCAACTTTACCAAATTCACCAATGAGCTCTAGTAGTTTTCTGGTGGTGTCTGTAGGATTTTTCTATGTATAGTATCATGTCATCTGCAAACAGTTTTACTTCTTTGTTTCCAATTAGAATTCCTTTTATTTCTTTTTCTTCTCTGATTGCTGTGCCTAGGACTTCCAAACTGTTGAATAAAAGTGGTGAGAGTGGGCACTCTTGTCTTATTCCTGAGCTTAGTGGAAATGCTTTCAGTTTTTCACTGTTAAGTATGATGTTAGCTGTGGGTTTGTCATACATGGCCTTTATTATGTTGAGGTATGTTCCCTCTGTGCCCCAGACTTCTTTTTAAATGTCCTATATTTGTACACAGTGATTGGACCCCAGATTAAGGAAGGAATTTTTTGGCTTTTTAGTATTTTGTGGTGTTTTTATTAAATGAATATCCTAGGATGTGTGTGGTCAGAACACTTGATGATATAATGAAGTACCAAGGAACTCCAGGACCAGACTGCCAGGTCTTCAGTCCCTGCTCTACTACATATTGAATGTATGAAATTACGTAAGATATTTAACAGCTCTGTGCCTTCATTTCCTCATCTGTAAACTGGGGATAAAATAATAAGAATAATTAGCTTACAATAGTGTTTGTTGCAAGACTGGTTGTTATGAAGATCATAAGAGTTCAAATATGTAAAGTGCTTAGAACAGTGCCTGGCAAATAATAAGCACTTAATAACTGTTGCTAATGATATTACTACTCCTGGGTCTGTGGCTTGGAAAGATACTTAGGCTCCCTGAGTTTCTATTTCTTTCTTTCTTTTCTTTTATTACTATTTTTTATTTATTTATTTTTGGCTGCGTTGGGTCTTCGTTGCTGTGCGCAGGCTTTCTCTAGTTGTGGTGAGTGAGGGCTACTCTTCATTGCAGTGCATGTGCTTCTCATTGCGATGGCTTCTCTTGTGGCAGAGCATGGGCTCTATGTCCACGGGCTTCAGTAGTTATGGCACACGGGCTCAGTAGTTGTGGCTCAAGGCTCTAGAGTGCAGGCTCAATAGTTGTGGCACATAGGCTTAGTTGATCTGCAGCATGTAGGGTGTTCCCAGACCAGGGCTCGAACCTGTGTCCCCTGCATTGGCAGGCGGATTCTTAACCACTGCACCACCAGGGAAATCCGTCTTTTTAAAAAAATATTTATTTATTTATTTGGCTGCGCCAGGTCTTAGTTGTGGCATGTGGTATTTTCATTGCCACATGCAGGATCTTTAGTTGCAGCACGTGGGATCTTTTAGTTGCGGCATGCGGGATCTAGTTCCCTGACCAGGGATTGAACCCGGATCCCCTGCATTGGGAGTGTGGAGTCTTAACCCCTGGACCACCAGGGAAGTGCCAGGTTTCGATTTCTTTAACTTTAAAATGGGGATAATACTTGCTGCCCCATCTAAGTTACAAGGCACTTATGAGGATGAAATAAGATTTTATGTGTGAAAGTGCCATGTGAAGCACTGACAAAATGTTTTCGTCTTATTAATGATTATTATCATTAAAATAGATAGATATTCTATTTGATGTTTTTTAGCTCATCTATTTTAATTTTTGCATATAAATAATTTATATGATATAGTTACATATTAATAACCTCATATAATTTATAAACAATGTTGTGGGTGCTTAGAAGTTTTTTTACTGAAAGACATACATAATCAAAAAAGCTTGAAAACCTACTGATCTAAAGAAGTGTTTATGATACGAGCTCATTCATGCAGTGTTAACACATTATTGACTGGGGGATTTTTGCATAAACTAATGCCTGTGGCCAAAGATTTGTTTTGTAAGTGAATATTGAAACACCCACGTTTGAGTAAATATCAACAACTTTTTTTGCACTTAATGTATTTATTTGAAACTTTGTACATGTCTTACGAAAGCATTCTAATATTTCGTTAGAGTGTGATAGACCCTAGCAGGCACCTCTGTGTGGGGGAACAGAACATCTATTACAAATATACCATGTTTCACTGCACTTTCCCCTGGAAGAGCAGACTCTACACTTTCTGGTGACATTTTTTTTTTTTTAGTCCTGTGGATATTATTTCCTCTAGAATATGTTATTTTATTTTACTTGATAGTTGACAAGGTGGATCTTTGCGGGGGACTCTTTTAGAAACGCCACAAGAAGGACCAGGTGCGGGACTACCACTACATTCACCAGAATGATCAGTTACCCATTCTCTAACTATTGCTAACAAAAGTTGCTTGTAAGTCATTTTATTCTGTGCATTAAAGCTACAATTAATTTTAAACACATTGAATAAACCGCAATTACTCAAATAGAAACCCACTTTCTTATACCATTTTTGAGTTTTCCAGAGGATATTGAAGTTTTCCAGGCATTGATCAGATCGATCAACTCCTTCTATATTTATTATACTCTATTAGACAAGTGGGCTTAGTTATCTGATGGCCACTCCTCCTGTCTTCCTTTCCTGTAGATGCTATGGCGGTGTCATGAATAACTGTCACCATGCGGACTAACCTCTTGTCTTTCCATATAAGAAGAATCACTTCTCCCTTCCATAAGAATGTCATTTCTCCCCTCTGTAGATTTTTAGATTTATCCTTTAATTGGTTTGGTAGACCACAATTATCTCTTATAGTCCCACAAACTCTGGTTTTATTTTTCAACAGTATTTCAGATGTGGACACACTGTTGTAATAATTGTCTTGGTAAATATGGTGCCATGAACTAAGATAAGATTGTAGGACTGAAACCGTTTCTTGAAGTTTCTTTTCTTCACCCATGTAAATCTCAAGGTTGCATATATATCCGGTTTCACTTTTGCTAACCATCCTGACCGAAATTCCATATTTTGTAAGTTTTCCGGGATTATAGGTTTTGAATCTGAGTCGTCCTCTCCACTTTATCATTGCCTCATCAAGTGATAGCTCTTGTTTGAGTATATAGATCAATTGAAATTTTGGTAGAAAATAATCCAAAAGAGCTTTAACTTTTGAAATTCTGTCTGCAGGAAGTGGAATTTCCAAGTTATCGTTAAAGTGAAGAAATGTCATTATTTGTTCGAACCTTCTTCTGGTCATAATCTTTGGAAAAATAGGTTTCAAGTAAGGGATCAACCGACTATTCTTTCCAGTGTGACTTTCTTATTTGTCCCATCAAAATTTTTAATCCAAGAAACTTCTTCATGTCACTATTGGTTACATCAGTCCATTTTAAAGCCTTATCATACTTTTTATATGATTTTTCATTCTGTTGGTGATACAAGTTTGTTTGAGAAGTGACCAACTTGAAAACGTCATTACCAAAAATTAATTCTGTTATTTTGCTGATACTTTGCGGGTTATTACATTCAATCGTTATACCTGACACACCTCTAAAGTCTTCTAATTTTTGTTATGAAATGTTGTCCTCAGTCCACTCTTCTGTAGAAGCAAAGGAGCATTCTCCAGCACCGTGAGTTTCACTTTCACTTTCTGTATCAGAATCAATCACTAAGGTTTTTTGTCTTTTTGTTGGTCTAATATTCACATCATCTGAATCAGAACTGTATTCTGAAGAACTACCATCTTCTGAGACACTAGCATATATGTCACTCAGACAATCAGAGAAAGTATCTGCATAAAATTCACTGAAAAATTCTTCTTCACTCAAAATTTCGCAATGCGTTATTTTTGAAAATTTTATGATAATAAACTTGCATTTATAATATACACAGGGTTGGAACAAAAACCTAACTGAGCAAAATGTGAATGATAATGACAATCATAAGTTGTGATCAATTTTAAGCTCTAACAACTTCGCATGGTGATGTTAATTGTATCACTCTCTAAAACCATATTGATACGTCTCTGGTCGATAATGTTCGGGTAACAAAAGACATATTAATACATCTCTGGTCAATAATGTGTTAATTCTGGCATTCTTGGCAGCATGCATCATCAACTGCCTTAAGAATGTCTTTGTACTCTTAGATTTCATATTAAGGAAGGAATTACCTTAAGAAAGTCATTAGCAATAAACAGAAAGAGCTACAGAAACAATGTTCATTGCAACATTGTAATAAAAGTTAGACATAACCTATATGTTCATCAAATAGGGGAATGTTTAAGTAAACTGTGATATATTTATAGGCTGTAGCCTCTGTTATGCAGCTTAGTAAACTATAATAAAGTTCTAAGGTTAGGAATTGTTTTAAAGAATATTTCATGAGGAAGCATTCCCAATATAATGGTAGGTGGAAAAATTAACATACAAGGAGATATAGATATGCAGAATAACTCCAGTTCTAGTAAAAATGCACATACATAAGACTGGAAAGAAATATATTAACATGCTAATAGTGATGATCTCCTGATAGTAGGATTACGTGTTATTTTTAGTGTCTTCATACTTTTCTATATTTTCTAGTTTTTCTGCAATGAACATGTATTAGTTTTATACTTAGGAAGACAGAGTTGATTTTAAATAAAAATTTAAAAATATAAGCCATACTTACTATCCTTAGGCTTTAGATTTCCATTAATTGAATACCTTTGTTAGAGTATGAATCATAGGATTGGGAAGGACTTTAATAAGTTATCATGGCCAATTCTGAGAATTTCAGTGATGAATTTCAGACAGCTGAATTCGTTTTTTTAAATGTTAAAATGTATTTTGGGGGTTTCATTTTGTGTGAAATTGACCACTCTTGCAATAAGAGCTTAGACCTCATCTTTTCTTTCAGTCTTAACAACTTGAATTTCTTTAAAAGTTCTTTATTGAGCCTATTCTCCAAACTTTAGCTTCTTGGTGTAGAATTTGATTTAGAAACCAGGAAGACTTGATGTTTATAAAAAACATTGCCTTCCATCACAGGTTCTCAAACTTGGCTATATGTCAGAACCATCTGAGGAGCTTTTAAAAAGTACAGATGTGTTAAACATTCTGATTTAACAAGTCTGGTCTGGGAGGGGGTAGGGAGGAAGAGGAGAGTAGGGTTTTGAAAATATTCCTAAATAATTTCACAGCTCTTAAATTAAAAATGGGCTCAGTCAAGAACATTTGAAGAAATTTAAATTACTGAGGCTGAAAGAAAGGATGAGGTCCAAACACTTACTGAGATAGCATTTCTTCTTGAATGGTGACACAAGCCTGGTTGTAAAAAGGCAACAAGAGGGCTGTTTTCTCAACTCTAGCAGAAACCCCTTCAGTGGATGTGTGCCCTGCCAGGAATCTAGATGCAATGGGGAAACATCACCATGATATGCTAACTCTATCCTTGGGTCTTTTCTTGGATGTACGTGCAGGGTCTCTTTCTACCAAAGCCTTAATCTACTTGTAATGTTGCAGGGACTCATCCCTCTTCTATTTCCTCTATAGTAATAATAGTAGTTGCCATTTACTGAGTTCCTGTTACCTACTAGGTATTTATGTCCATCTAGCTCTGATTCTTACCAGAACCTTGAAAGTCAGTTCTTTCACAGATATAGAAACAGGCTCAGATAGATCGAGTTTTTGATCTAAGGTCACATAGGAAATATCAAAACCAGATTTCAAAGCCTGTTCTGCTTGACTCCAGTGCCTGTGCTTTGTCTGTGGCATCATGGTGCCTGCCTCCTTGCTGCTCCCTCATGTGTTTCCAGTGTTCAGATGGCCTACATCCAGGTCTTTAACTTTCTTACTTCAGTGTCTGACTGTGCAGATTTGTGCCTACAGAGACCAATGTCTTATGAAAGGCTGGGTTTCTTTTTAAAATTGTCCTTTCAGGGAACGCTGTGAGGAGCTCCGTGTTGAGTTGTCCTGTATCCATCAGAAGGCAGTGAGCAAGGATCGGAAAGCACAGATAGCATTTAATGAGGAGCTGAAAAGGCAGAAGCTGGTGGAAGAGCAGATGTTCTCAAAGCTCTGGGAGGAAGACCGACTGGCCAAAGAGAAGCGAGAAGCCAAAGAGGCGAGGAGACAAAGAGAGCTGGTGGAGAACACACGGCTGGGGCTGAATGCCCAGATCACCAGCATCCAGGCGCAAAGGCAGGCAGCGCGGCGGCTGAAGGAGGAGGAGGCGCGCCTTGTGGTGGGTCTTTTGAAATGCTTGTGATAGGACGATGAACTCAGTGGCTAGAATACAGTTTGCCGGCCTGCTACTGTAGTTTGCCTGATGGCCAAGGCTCATTCACAGAGCAACAGACCATGGTCAGAGCCTTGGATTTCAAGGCCCAGCTGACAGTGCCATCTCATTGTATAGGGCAAGTTACTTCACTACTGTGATTCAGTTTCCTCATCTACAAAATGAGGCAAAGGACACTTGTCTTTGTTGTGAGGATGAAATGGGATAATCATCGGCAGTGCCAATGAAGCCTAGTGGCAATTTGGCAACATCCCCCCATTCTTTGATATGGATAATTGATAGTTTCCAAATCCTATATAAAGTGCTTATACAACAGCTACAGTGACCCCCCAGACCACCAGCATCAATAATTTTGTTCCTACAAGATCACTGCCCCTAGTATATACAAATTAGAGTTGTCAATGGAAATGTGTGCAAGCACTCAAAAAGGTAGCAATTTTATACGTATATAAAGCTTTAATCTGATACTTTAATCTGATACTTTAATACCACTGAATTTAGGAAGATGGTAGTATTTTCTTGGAGAATCCCAAGTATTGAAATTTGAAACCATAAGAAACATCAAAGGTAAGGTACATGCAGAGCCCAGAAATCTTCTCTGGGTTTAAGATTGTTTTATTTTGAAGAGTTTAGTAGATCTCTAAGAAAATCAAAATAGTGGCCCCCAAATGGCCTTATATATACCCCCTCCTCTGGTGTAAGATACTTAGTGAGCCAGTTTTACTCACAACACTTCTGACACCAAATGTGTGGTTTTTTTTCTCACATCAGACAATACTCTGATGCTCTGCAGACACTGATTAGGTGTCCTACAATTTGATTCAGTTCTGATACTATATGGAGTTAGTGTCAGACTCCGTAAGTTGAAGGGCTTAGTCCCACAAGACTGCCCTCACTTCAGATACCCATCACAAGTAGTGGGTCCCTAGGTTACCCACACTTCTGTCCAGCTTGGCTACAAAGTCCAAAGTTCTCATGACTCCCCCTCAATTTCAGTAATTCACTAAAACAGCTCATAGAACTTAGGAAAGTGCTTTATTTACCATTACCAGCTTATTGTAAGGTATACAACTCAGAGATGGTCAAATGGAAGAGATGCATAGGGGAAGGTATGTGGGGTGGTACACAGAGCTTCCATGCCCCCACCACCTTGATGCGTTCAATCCAGAAGCTCTCTGGACCTCATCATTTGGGAGTTTATGGAGGGTTCATCACATGGGCATGATTGATTAATTCAATCACCATTGGTGATTGAACTCAATCTCTGGCCCCTCTTCCCTCCCTGGAGGTCAAGGGGTGGAGCTAAAGTTCCAACCCTGTGATCACATAGTTTGGTCTTTCTAGTTATCATCTCCCATCCTGAAGCTATCTAGGGGGTCCAGCCACTGGTCATCTCATTAGGCTACAAAAGATAATCTTATCACTTTGGAGATTTCAAGGGTGTTAGGAGCTATGTGCCAGGAACCAGGGGCAAAGACAAAATATTTATTTTTTATAGCACACCTAGCTATCTCTATTTCTACCTTACTTTAAAAAAAATTTTTTTTGGAAATAACTTTAACAAGGAGTTGCCAAAAATATTAGAGTTTCTGTGTACCTTTACATGACAAAATATTATATATAGAGACTTATAAAGACTTATACTCGTATAATACTTTCAACTAAAGTTACTCCCTTATTTAACTAAACTAAAAAACCCTCCTTTGGATTTCACCAGCTTTTACATGCACTCTTTGGAGGAAGGGGTATAGTTCTATGAAATTTTACCATATGTAACCACTACATTTATGTAATCACTACTGAATCAGGATATAGAATTGTTCCATCATTCAAAGAAACTCCTTCCAGCTACTCCTTTACTGTTATAACCTCTGTCAAAGAAAATTCAATTAACAATCAAGTTAAGAAGGAAAAGAGAATTTTATTCAAGCCAAACTAAGGATTATATAATACAAGAGACAGACTCTCAGAAGCTCTAAGAATTGTTCAACCTGTTAGTAGTTGAAGGCACAGTCATATACATTTTCAAGACAAAGGATCATACATCACAATGACACACTGACATTTTACATAAGGTCACCAAAGATACAGTCTGGGTAAGCACACACAAAGCAAGCAGTAAGTCACCGTGACCCCTTACAGAGTTGGGAAAGAATATTAATCTTCTATAAAGTTCTATTGCTGGCGTCAGAAGAAAGAAAAAAGAATTGATCTTTGCCGTGAAGTAGGCATTCCCATCTTTGAGGAGGTCTGGTTAATGTATAATGAAGATGCACATTGCACTGTAAAGGGGGAGGGAGGAGGCCCAAACAGAGAGAGAAAGAATTTTATGTTTACATTTTCATCCTACCTTAAAATATAAATTTTATTTCATCACCACCCTCAACCCTAACCCCTGGCAGCCACTGATGGGTTCTTTATCTCTATTATTTTGTAATTTCAAGAATGTTTTTCCACCCTTTTTAATGTTATAATTATAACATTTGTTATAATTATAACAGTAATGTCATATTAAATAATAATATGCACATTTTCAAATGCACAGAAGTGGAGAGTACAATGATCATACTCATGTACTGATCTCCCAGTTTCAGCAGCTGTTGCATTTTGACATGTTGATTTCCTATATTCTACCCGCTTCTGTTTTTGTTTTAAAATATGTCCCAGGGACTTCCCTGGTGGTCCAGTGGTAAAGAATCCACCTTACAATGCAGGGGACGCAGGTTCAATCCCTGGTCAGGGAACTAAGATCCTACATGCTGCAGGGCAACTAAGCCCATGTGCCACAACTACTGAGCTTGCGTGCCTCATCTAGAGCCTGCGTGCCCCAAACTACAGAGCCCACGTGCTCTGGAACCCAAGCACCACAACTAGAGAAGAGAAAACCCACACGCCACAACTAGAGAGAAGCCCGCATACCACAACAAAGAGCCCACACGCTGCAATGAAAGATCCCGCGTGCCTCAGCAAAGATCCTGTGGGCCACAACTAAGACCCGACGCAGCCAAAAATATATGTGTGTGTGTGTGTGTGTGTGTGTGTGTGTATCCCAGACATGTCATTTCTCCCTTAAATACATCTCTAGTATGCATCTCAACAACATGATTAAGGATATTTTCTTATACAATGCCAATATCAAACCTAAAAAAATTAATAATAATTCATTGCTATCATCTAAAATCAGCATCAAATTTCCATCACTGTCTAAGTTATTCGACATATAAATCAGGATCCAAACGTTGTTGTCCTCTTATAAGTCTCCTTTAGAATGAGTCACTGTTTATTATTCAAATCTGGTCACATTTGAGATTGAAAGGGGTGCATTTAATTCAGTACATAAGCGCAACAGTGTAAAATCAGAACTATCCTGGGGAAACCAAGACATAGTAAACTGCTTTCAGGTCTCTTAGTTTTGAGCAGTTCTCCCCCCATACCATCTTTACCTGCTTCATAGTCTGATTTGGCTGATTGCTGCCTCCTGGTATAGTCAACCTTACTTTTTAAAAAGCGTGGCCTGGAACTTCCCTGGTGGTCCAGTGGCTAAGACTCCACACTCCCACTGCAGGGGCCCCAGGTTTGATCCCAGGTCGGGGAACTAGATCCCACATGCCACAAGTAAAAGTTTACATGCCGCAACTGAAGATCCTGCATGCCGCAACTGAAGATCCTGCATGCCGCAACTAAGACCCAGTGCAGCCAAATAAATAAATGAATGAAAAATAAATAAATAAATAAAAAGTGTGGCCTGCTATCCCACTGGCTTTCATGTTTGATATCCATCGTTTTTCCTTAAATATTGCAGCGCATTTTTACTTTTATTGTCTCATTTGACCCTCACAATTCAGTGTGGAATTACTCTCATGACATTAATGGAAAAGTCTAGCATATAACTTCCCTCTCACAAGCCAGAAATCGTGGCAATCATGGCTGTTGTGAGTCTCAGTTAGATCAAGTCAATTGGGGATTGTATCCCTCCTCACTATAAATGTGTCATCTCCTGTCCCTGCTGGGCAAGGACTTATCCCTCCAGGAGAGTGCAAATGCCTTTGACAGGAGGATGAATGCCTCAGTTTATACCAAACTCACAGCACCCAACAGCAGTGGTACCCCAGTTAAAACTGATTAGTCAGGCAGTTAAGCTAGCCAGGAGGGTCAGATAGATAAGAAAATGAGAGGAATGGGGGAGAGCTTTTAAAGAACAAAATGCTTAATTTACTTTTGTATTTAGCTGATGGGGACATCTCCATTTCTGGACTCTTATTGCTGGTTAATAATGTATCCAAATCTAGATGTGCAGATGTGCATAGAAGACTAAAGTCTGGAAGGTCAATACACCAAAACGTTGAGAATGGTAGCGGGTGAATGGGTATTAAGAATAAAAGTGATTTATCCTTATACTTTTCTGCATTTTGAACTCCACAACTATTTATTACTTTATAATCACACACAGACAGCAATTTCACAAAGCCGTATTGCTGATTCAGCAATGAAAAGGCAAGTTTTATTTCTTATAGTACCTTTTCACCCAGGAGTATTGTGTTTCCAAGAAACCGTTTATTCTCACCTCTTAAATGAAATGCATTAACTTCTTTGTTTTGTCCAACTGTACTGATACAGTATCTTCACTATTGTTCTGCCATAGGAAAATGACAAAGCACAGGTGAAACTTGAGAATGAACAGGATAGGCTAAAGAAACAGAAGACAAAACAGGAAATAAGGGCTGCTTTGCAAAAAGCCCTCCAAGAGAAGATGGAGCATATTCAGCAGGAATACAGAGAAGATCAGGACTTGAACATGAAGCTCATGCAAAGCGCCCTTCAAAACTTACAGGAAGAGGCTGATAAAAAGAAGCAAAAAAGAGTAAGACATTTATTCAGTGCCTACTGTGTGCTGGATGAGGTTCCTTGTTGAGCTCTCAGTCTTACGGGAGCCAGCCATGTGTAGAATAAAGCATAACTGCTACTGTAAGTGTGGTCCACGAACCAACAGCATTAGCATCATCTGGGAGGATGTTAGAAACAGAAATTCATAGGCTTCAGACTCAGAATCTCCAAATTCAGATCTTGGCCGGGACAAGAAACCTGTTTTAACAAGTTCTCCCAGGTGATTCTGATGCTCACTAAAATTTGAGAACACCTACTCTATAACATGGTGTTAGTACTGTGATAGCAGGATGGGATCGCAGGAAGTGGAGTGACTAAGTATGTCCAGAAGTTGGGGAAGACATCACTGAGAAAGTGGTGTTCAAGTTGTACTTTGAAGGATATGTAGTTTTGACAGGCAAAGAGAGTAGAGAAAATCATTCCAGTGTTTATTTAGCTGTTTCTTTAAAATTTGTATTGAACTCTTTAGGGTGTCGTTCTTTTCCTAAAGGTACTATGATTTGTTTTGTTTTGATAGACTATTTTTTAGAGCAGTTTTAGGTTCACAGCAAAATTGGGCAAAAAGTACAGAAACTTCCCATATACCCCCTGCCCCAACACATGCATAGCCTTCCCTATTCTCAACATCCTCCACCAGAGGGTACATTTGTTACAATCGATGAACCTACATTGACACATTATCACCCAAAGTCCATAGTTTACATTAGGGTCCATTCTTTGGTGGTGTAGATCTATAGGTTTGGACAAACATATGATGACATTTATCCACCATGAGAGTATTATACAGAGTGATTTCACTAGGCTAAAAATACTCTGTGCTCCACCTGTTCATCCCTTCCTCCACCCCAAACCCCTGGAAACCACTGATATTTTTACTGTCTCCATAGTTTTGCCTTTTCCAGAATGTCATATCATTGGAATCATATAGTATGTAGCCTTTTCAGATTGGCTTCTTTCACTAACTAATATGCATTTAATTTCCCTCCATATCTTTTCATGGCTTGATAGCTCATTTACTTTTAGCACTGCATCCATTCCATTGTGTGGATGTACCACAGTATATTTATCCAGTCACCTTCTGAAGGACATCCTTGGTTGCTTCCAGGTTTTGGTGATTATGAATAAAGTTATTGTGTACATTCTTAGGCAGATTTTTGTGTGAACATAACCTTTGGGTAAATATCAGCATAACCTTTGGGTAAATATCATTTGGGTAAATATCAAGAAGCGTTATTGCTGGATCATATGGTAAGAGTATGTGTAGTTTTGTAAGAACAGCCAAATTGTCTTCCAAAGTGTCTATACCATTTTGCATTCCCACCAGCAGTGAATGAGAGTTCCTATTGCTCAGCATCCTTGTCAGTATTTCGTGTTATCAGTGTTCTGGACTTGAGCCATTCTATTAGGTGCGTAGTGACATATCATTGTTGTTTAATTTTAATTTCCCTAATGTCATGTGATATAGAGCATTAAGGATTCTGAACCCAATTCCAATATGTAGAGTGGTATCCAAGCAATGCTCGGGACACGAGCTGGGTGTCCTACAATTCTGTTCAATTCTGACACTATCTACCCAGAGATAGCATCGGATTCCACAGGGAAAGGGCTCAGTTCTATAAGACTTCCCTCTACTTCAGTTACCAGTCACAAGCCCAGATGGTTACCTGTGCTTCTGACCAACTGGCTACAAACTGGAAGTTCCAATGATTTCCCCCTCAAACTCAGGATGCCAATTGCAAATCCAAGTTGTTACTTGACAGACTGGCTGTAAATCAGAGGTTCCCATGACCCCTTCCTTGAGTTCGATTGATTGGCTAGAGCAGCTCACAGAACTCAGGAAACCAGTTTGCTCACTAGCTTACCAATTTATTACAGAGTATATTAAAGGATACAAATAAATAGCCAGATGAAGAGACATATAGGATGAGGTCCTGAACAAAGGAGCTGCTGTCCTCATGGAGTTTGGGGCCTGGCATGGTGGAAGTGTTCTGGTTCCCCAATTCTGAACCCTCTCCTTTGGGGTTTTTATGTAGGCTTCATTACATAGATATGATTGGTTAAGTCATTGGCTATCAGTGATTGATTTCACCCTCCAAACCTTCTCCCCTCCCCAGAGGTCAGGGAACTGGGACTGAAAGTTCCAACCCTCTAATCACATGGTTGGTTCTCCTGGCAACCAGAGGTGTGGTCCAAAAGTCACCTCATTAACAGAACAGAAGACAACTTTGTTGCTCTCATCACTTAGGAAATTCTAAGGGTTTTAGGAGTTCTGTGCCAGAAATGGGGATGAAGACCAAATATATATTTCTTATTATAAATCATAATATCACAAGCATCTTTTTATATGTTTGCCATCTGTATATTTTTGATGAGGTGCCTGTTAAGATATTTGGCTCATTTTTTGAGTTGTTTGTTTTCTTCTTGTTGAGTTTTAAGAGTTCTTTGTATATTTTATCGCGAAAGCACCTTTCCTACCGTCTTGTTGTAGCTTCTTCTTTGTCTTTGGACGTAGAATATCTCTTCTGGTAGGTCCCAGTCTTTTTTTGTTAATGGTTGTTCAGCAGTTAGTTGTGATTTTTGTGTTTTCATGAGAGGAGGGGAGCTCAAGTCCTTCTGTTCCACCATCTTGTCTCCAATGCTCTCTGTATATTTTAGATAACAGTCCGTTATCAGATAAGTTTTTAGCAAATATTTTCTCCCAGTCTGTGACTTGTCTTTCATTCTCTTGATCAGAGCTTTCATAGAGCAAAATTTTTAATTTTAATGAAGTCTAGCTTATCTATTCTTTCTTTCATGGATTATGCCTTTGCTATTGTATCTAAAAGCTTATCACCAAACCCAAGGTCACCTAGATTTTCTCCTTTGTTATCTTCTAGGAGTTTTTTTTTTTTTTCTTTTACAACTTCTATGAGTTTTATATTTTATGTTTAGATCTTTGGTGCATTTTGAGTTAATTTTTGTAAAGGTGTAAGGTCTGTTTCTAGATTCTATTTTTTTTTTTTTTGGCATGTAGATGTCCAGTTGTTCTAGCACAATTTGTTGAAGAGATTCTCTTAACTCCATTGTATAGCCTTTGCTTCCTAGTCAAAGATCAGTTGACTATATTTATATGAGTCTATTTTGGGGCTCTGTGTTCTTTTCTATTGATCTATTGATCTATTCTTTCACCAATTCCATACCGTCTTGATTACTATAGTAAGTCTTAAAGTTGGGCAGGGTCAGTCGTCTGACTTTGATCTTGTCCTTAAATACTGAGTTGGCCAATTTGGGTCTTTAGCCTCTTCATATAAATTTTAGAATCAGTTTGTTGATTTCCACAAAATAATTTGCTGGGATTTTTTTTTTAAATTACATTGAATCTATAGATCAAGAATGGAAGAACTGGCATTTTGACAATATTGAGTATTCCTATTCATGAACATGGACTATCTCTCTATTTAGTTCTTTGATTTTTCTCATCAGTTTTGTGCTTTTCCTCATATAGATCTGGTACATATTTTGTTAGATTTGTACCTATGTATTTCATTTTTGGGGTGCTAATGTAAATGGTATTGTGTTTTTAATTTCAAATTCTACTTCATTCTTGGTATATAGGAAGTCAGTTGACTTTTGTATGTTAACCTTGTATCCTGTAACCTTCCTTTAATTGCTTATTAGCTCCAGGAGTTTTTTATAGGTTCCTTCAGATTTTCTACATAGACAACCAAGTTATCTGTGAAAAAAGACCAGCTTTATTTTGTTCTTCCCAATCAATATACCTTTCATTTCCTATTCTTGTTTTATTGTTTCAGCTAGGACTTTCAGTATAATGTGAAAAAGAGTGCTGAGAGGGGGCATCCTTGCCTTGTACCTGATTTTAGTGGGAAAGCTTCTAGTTTTTCGTCATTAAGTATGATGTTAGTTGTAGGTTTTTTGTAGATATTCATTATCAAATTGAGGAATTCCCACCTTTATTCCTGGTTTACTGAGAGGTTTTTTTTTTTTTTATTTTAACATGAGTGGGTGTTGGATTCGGCCAAAACTTTTTTCTGCATTACTTGATATGATCATGTGGTTCTTCTTCTTTAGCCTGTTGATATGATGGATTACATTAATTGATTTTTGCATGGTGAACCAGCCTTGCTACCTAGGATAAACCAATCAGAGAAGAAAAGAAATAAATGGAATCCAATTCAGAAAAGGAGAAATAAAGCTGTCACTGTTTGCAGATGACATGATACTATACATAGAGAATCCTAAAGATGCTACCAGAAAACTACTAGAGCTAGTCAATGAATTTGGTAAAGTAGCAGGATACAAAATTAATGCACAGAAATCTCTGGCATTCCTATACACTAATGATGAAAAATCTGAAAGTGAAATTAAGAAAACACTCCCATTTACCACTGCAACAAAAAGAATAAAATATCTAGGAATAAACCTACCTAAGGAGACAAAAGACCTGTATGCAGAAAATTATAAGACACTGATGAAAGAAATTAAAGATGATACAAATAGATGGAGAGATATACCATGTTCTTGGATTGGAAGAATCAACATGGTGAAAATTACTCTACTATCCAAAGCAATCTACAGATTCAATGCAATCCCTATCAAACTACCACTGGCATTTTTCACAGAACTAGAACAAAAAATTTCACAATTTGTATGGAAACACAACAGACCCCAAATAGCCAAAGCAATCTTGAGAATGAAACATGGAGCTGGAGGAATCACGCTCCTTGACTTCAGACTACACTACAAAGCTACAGTAATCAAGACAGTATGGTACTGGCGCAAAAACAGAAATATAGATCAATGGAACTGGATAGAAAGCCCAGAGATAAACCCACGCACATATGGACACCTTATCTTTGATAAAGGAGGCAAGAATATAGAGTGGAGAAAAGACAGCCTCTTCAATAAGTGGTGCTGGGAAAACTGGACAGGTAAATGTAAAAGTATGAAATTAGAACAGTCCCTAACACCATACACAAAAATAAACTCAAAGTGGATTAAAGACCTAAATGTAAGGCCAGACACTATCAAACTCTTAAAGGAAAACATAGGCAGAACACTCTGTGACATAAATCACAGCAAGATCCTTTTTGACCCACCTCCTAGAGAAATGGAAATAGAAGCAAAAATAAACAAATGGGACCTAATGAAACTTAAAAGCTTTTGCACAGCAAAGGAAACCATAAACAAGATGAAAAGACAACCCTCAGAATGGGAGAAAATATTTGCAAATGAAGCAACTGACAAAGGATTAATCTCCAAAATTTACAAGCAGCTCATGCAGCTTAATAACAAAATAACAAACAACCCAATCCAAAAATGGGCAGGAGACCTAAATAGACATTTCCCCAAAGAAAGAATGCTCAGCATCACTAATCATTAGAGAAATGCAAGTCAAAACCACAATGAGATATCATCTAGCACTGGTCAGAATGGCCATCACCAAAAAATCTAGAAACAATAAATGCTGGAGAGGGTGTGGAGAAAAGGGAACACTTTTGCACTGTTTGTGGGAATGTAAATTGATGCAGCCACTATGGAGAACAGTATGGAGATTCCATAAAAAACTATAAATAGAACTACCATACGACCCAGGCATCCCACTTCTGGGCATATACCCTGAGAAAACCATAATTCAAAAAGAGTCATGTACCAAAATGTTCATTGCAGCTCTGTTTACAATAGCCAGGACATGGAAGCAAACTAACTGTCCATCAACAGATGAATGGATAAAGATGTGGCACATATATACAATGGCATATTACTCAGCCATAAAAGGAAATGAAATTGAGTTATTTGTTGTGAGTTGGATGGACCTAGAGTCTGTCATACAGAGCGAAGTAAGTCAGAAAGAGAAAAACAAATACCGTTTGCTTACACATATATATGGAATCTAAGAAAGAAAAAAAAAAGATCATGAAGAACCTAGGGGTAAGACGGGAAAAAAGACACAGACCTACTAGAGAATGGACTTGAGGATATGGGGAGGGGGAAGGGTAATCTGTGATCAAGTGAGAGAGTGGCATGGACATATATACACTACCAAATGTAAAATAGATAGCTAGTGGGAAGCAGCCACATAGCACAGGGAGATCAGCTCCGTGGTTTGTGACCACCTAGAAGGGTGGGATAGGGAGGGTGGGAGGTAGGGAGACACAAGAGGGAAGAGATATGGGAACATATGTCTATGTATAACTGATTCACTTTGTTATAAAGCAGAAACTAACCATTGTAAAGCAATTATACTCCAATAAAGATGTTAAAAAAAAAAGATCAGCTGTTATCCTTATGGGGGTTCCCTTGTGTGTTATTTGTTGTTTTTCCCTTGCTGCTTTTAATTGTTTTTCTTTGTATTTAATTTTTGATAGTTTAATTAATATGTGTCTTGGTGTGTTTCTCCTCGGATTTATTCTTTATGGGACTCTCTTTGCTTCCTGGAGTTGATTAACTATTTCCTTTCCCATATTAAGGAAGTTTTCAACTATAATCTCTTCAAATATTCTCTCAGTCCCTTTCTTTTTCTCTTCCTCTTCTGGGACCCCTATAATTTGAATGTTGGTGCATTTAATGTTGTCCCAGAGGTCTCTGAGACTGTCTTCAATTCTTTTCATTCTTTTTTCTTTATTCTGTTCTGCAGTAGTTATTTCCAGTATTTTATCTTCTAGGTCACTTATCCGTTCTTCTGCCTCAGTTATTGTGCTATTGATCCCTTCTAGAGTATTTTTAATTTCATTTATTGTGTTGTTCATCACTGTTTGTTTGCTCTTTAGCTCTTCTAGTTCCTTGTTAAATGTTTCTTGTATTTTCTCAATTCTGTTTCCACGATTTTGGATCATCTTTACTATCATTATTCTGAATTCTTTTTCTGGTAGACTGCCTGTTTCCTCTTCACTTGTTAGGTCTGGTGGTTTTTTTCCTAGCTCCTTCATCTGCTGTGTGTTTCTCTGTCTTCTCATTTTGCTTAACTTACTGTGTTTCAGGACTTGTTTTCGCAGACTGTAGTTCCCGTTGTTTTTGGTGTCTGTCCGCAGTGGCTAAGGTTGGTTCAGTGTGTTGTGTAGGTGGAGGGGACTCGTGCCTGTGTTCTGGTGGATGAGGCTGGATCTTGTCTTTCAGGTCCACGTCTGGTGGTGTGTTTTGGGGTGTCTGTGGCCTTATTATGATTTTAGTCAGCTTCTCTGCTAATGGATGGGGTTGTGTTCCTGTCTTGCTAGTTGTTTGGCATAGGGTGTCCAGCACTGTAGCTTGCTGGTTGTTGAGTAGAACTGGGTCTTGGTGTTGAGATGGAGATCTCTGGGAGATTTTCACCATTTGATATTATGTGGAGCTGGGAGGTCTCTTGTGGACCAGTGTCCTGAAGTTGGCCCTCCCACCTCAGAGGCCCAGCACTGACTCCTGGCTGCAGCACCAAGAGCCTGTCATCCACACGGCTCAGAATAAAAGGCAGGAAAAAAAAAAGAATGAAAGAAAGAAGAAGATAAAATAAAATAAAGTTATTAAAATAAAAATAATTATATTAAGAAAAAAAATTTTTTAAGTAAAAAACAGACAGAACCCTAGGACAAATGGTAAAAGCAAAGCTATAGAGACAAAGTCACACACAGAAGCATGCACATGCACACTCACAAAAAGAGAAAAAGGGGAAAAAATATATGTATCGTTGCTCCCAAAGTCCACCTCCTCAATTTGGGATGACTTGTTGTCTCTTCAGGTATTCCACAGATGCAGGGTACATCAAGCTGATTGTGGAGAATTAATCCGCTGCTTCTGAGGCTGCTGAGATTTCCCTTTCTCTTCTTTTTTCGCACAGCTCCTGGGGTTCAGCTTTGGATTTGGCCCCGCCTCTGCGTGTAGGTTGCCTGAGGGCGTCTGTTCTTCGCTCAGACAGGACGGGGTTAAAGGAGCCGCTGATCCGGGGGCTCTGGCTCACTCAGGCCGGGAGGAGGGAGGGGTACGGAGGTGGGGCGAGCCTGCGGCGGCAGAGGCCTGCGTGACGTTGCACCAGCCTGAGGCGCGCTGTGCGCTCTCCCGGGGAAGTTGTCCCTGGATCACGGGACCCTGGCAGTGAGGGGCTGCACAGGCTCCCGGGAGGGGGTGTGTGGATAGTGACCTGTGCTCGCACACAGGTTTCTTGGTGGCAGCAGCCACAGCCTTAGCATCTCATGCCCGTCTCTGGTGTCTGTGCTGTTAACCGTGGCTCACGCCCATCTCTGGAGCTCCCTTAAGCAGCTCTCTTAATCCCCTCTCCTCGCACACCAGGAAACAGAGGCAAGAAAAAGTCTCTTGCCTCTTCGGGAGCTCCAGGCTTTTTCCCGGACTCCCTCCCGGCTAGCTGTGGCGCACTAGCACCCTTCAGGCTGTGTTCACGCCGGCAACCCCAATCCTCTCCCTGGGATCCGACCTCTGAAGCCGGAGCCTCAGCTCCCAGCCCCCGCCCGCCCCGGCGGGTGAGCAGACAAGCCTCTCGGGCTGGTGAGTGCTGGTTGGCACCGGTCCTCTGTGCGGGGATCTCAACGCTTTGCCCTCCACACCCCTGTTGCTGCGCTCTCCTCCATGGCTCCGAAGCTTCCCCCCTTCGCCCCCCGCAGTCTTTCCCCGTGAAGGGGCTTCTAGTGTGTGGAAACCTTTCCTCCTTCACAGCTCCCTCCCACTGGTGCAGGTCCCGTCCCTATTCTTTTGTCTCTGTTTATTCTTTTTTCTTTTGCCCTACCCAGGTATGTGGGGAGTTTCTTGCCTTTTGGGAGGTCTGAGGTCCTCTGCCAGCGTTCAGTAGGTGTTCTGTAGGAGTTGTTCCACATGTAGATGTGTTTCTGATGTTTTTGTGGGGAGGAAGGTGATCTCCGTGTCTCACTCTTCCGCCATCTTGCAGCTCCTCCATAGATTATTGATTTTAGATCTTTTTCTTTACTTATATTTATGTGTGTGCATATATGAATATACATGTGTGTATATTTATATATATATTCTAGAGGAAGTACATGGCATGCCTTCAGGGACCACAGATAGTAGTCAAAGCAGAGTGCAGACAGAGAGAGGCAGGACCTGAGGCACATGCCTTTGTTAGGATCCATGGGTGGAATACTTTGTGGTTCCCAGGCTAAGGCTGGATTGGTCAACTCAAAACAAAAGTGTGGGGTTTCAGTAAGCCCCACAGGGGTCTTATCTAAGAGGTATATAAGGGGAAGATGTTGGGAGGTGGGGCACTGTTGATCACAGGGGCTCTTGGGGAAGTCATATTAGGAACTTACATTAGCTTGTGACTCTGTGGACTGCTATCTAGAGCATGCACTTGCATGAGGGCTCGTGTCAATTTGAGATCCCTGCAGGATACTTAGCCAAACAATATGTATTCAGAGGCAGCGATGCAGTAGAGTAGCTTAGCTAAACTCTTTTTTTTTTTTTTTGTGGTACGCGGGCCTCTCACTGTTGTGGCCTCTTCCACTGCGGAGCACAGGCTCCGGACGCACAGGCTCAGCGGCCATGACTCATGGGCCCAGCCACTCTGTGGCATGTGGGATCTTCCTGGACCGGGGCACGAACCCGTGTCCCCTTCATCGGCAGACAGACTCTCAACCACTGTGCCACCAGGGAAGCCCTTAGTTAAACTCTTGACAGTCTATCCTGTGATTCCTTGTCATCAGGAATAACAATCACTTGTGTAGTGGGTAAGTTAAAGGACATAGGTATTGTTTTCTTTCTTTAAAAAAAATTTTTTTTTTGACCATGCCGCATGGCATGTGGGATCCTAGTTCCCATACCAGGGAGCAAGCCTGCACCCCCTGTATTGGAAGCATGGCGTCCCAACAACTGGACCACCAGGGAAGTCCCAGTATTGTTTTCTGAAGCCACCTTAAGGCACATTTAACCAAGGCAATAATGATGAAGCCTATGATAAATAGACTTGCTACTGTTTGGAATCCAGGTCTTAACCATTGCCCTCAGGTGGATGTCGAGAGCCATGAGAACAAATCAGGGACCTCGGAATGTGGGAATTTGTTGAAATACTTTAGTGATATTAAGCATGACCTGTATCTCTTGACATCTGGAGGTTGGCCTGTAACAGTGTTACAATAATAGGGATCATCTCCATGGATAGCTTGCAGAGTGGGCAGAGTCAAGTAGACCTGCTCCAGCCCCTTGAGTCAGATCCACAACAGACTATGAATGAGGTGTTATTCATCATTAAGAGGCGATGAGTATACAGGGTGAGGTCCAGCCTTTGTGTCTGAGTATAGTTGGTAGCCCTCAGAAAGTACTGCAGTTACTTTGATGCCTACCCACAGGGTGCCATGTGTAGGGTCTAGATTAGGGTTTGGTCCAGCCTAAATGAGGCTCGAGGTGTTTTGGAGGGAATTAGTACAAGGGTCTGATAACCAGGAAGAGCTATAGGATACGTAGGGACATGGGGCTGTACATCTCGCCCTGAGTGCTCACAGACCCAACATCTTTTTACTTGAAAGTCCTGAGCTGCCACCTTGCAGGTTTGTATGAATATATTTGTCATGTAGGATCTAGGGTTGTGGTGTGGGGCAGGGTCGTGGCATGCAGCAGGAAGGAGTTGTGGATGAGATGTAGAGAGGTGTGGAGGTAGCTTTTTGGGTATGGAGGATGTGCTGGCAGTGGTGGTGGTGCTGGGAATAATGAGGGGAGTAGGCCTGTTGTGGATACATCAGGTAGAAAGCAAAAGCTGTAATCTAGTACACTGAGCAGGGAACACAGCACAGAGAATTCCCTGACCATGGGGTCTAGGCAGGTCAGTCAGGCTAGAGGTGCCTCATTGTGGCTCATATAGTTTAGAATACATTGTTTGGCTTGCCATAAAGGTGAAATGATGTCTAATGCTGCCAGGCAGTCAGCAGGGGACTTACAGATTTTCAAGGGTTTTTATAGAGGCAAGGGTCGTGAGGCAAGCAGTTAGCTATTTCAGGAAAGTAGTACTCTGTAGAGTCTTCTGGATTGATCCACTGGAGGCATTTTTGCATCTTGGCCTTGAGGTTAACAGTCACTGTCACCGAACTGCACTTGGGTCGGCTCGCCCAACACGTGCAGCAAAGCCAATCTACTGACACGGGATTGTGGTGAAGGAAAGTACAGTGTTTATTTGTAGGGCACCAATCAAGGATAACAGGTGGCTCATGCTCAAAAGACCTAAATTCCCTGATGGCTTTCAAGGATGAGTTTTTAAAGACAAAGTGAGGGAGAGGGTCATGGGTAACATGATCAGCTCGTACACAGTTTTCTGACTGGTGGGTGGTGAGGCAACAGGATAATGTTTCGGGAACCTAAATCATCAGTCTTCTGGCTCCCCACAGTTGGGGGTCTCTCCTATAGTCGGGGTCAGGATCTGGTGGGGTGCTGGTGTCTATAAAAACAATTCAAGAGTGTGTATCAGATTGCTATCTGGATCCCTCAGGGAGGAACCACAGTCCTCTGACTCTGTTTTGTGGCTGACTTATTGTTTAAGTTACTATTACTTTTCTTGCTTGACTGCTTTTTCTTTGTTTCTGCATTACCCCGATTCTCTAATTATTAACTTATTGAGCCTGGTCTTTAAAACTCAAGAGGACGAGGAAACCAAAGCTTTTCCTACAAAAAAGAAGCAGGGGACACAGAGAGCTCTGTGACCGGGAAGGTCCCATAGGGTCCTGCTTGGTTTCAGCAGCCTTGAGGTTAACAGTCACCACAGTCATCACCCCCTGGTGTGGAGGGGATCTGGGAGACAAAAGTCCCAACGTCCAATGAGGTTGGGGCACGTTGTCTCCCTCTTTGTTCTATTGGGTTGTTGTGTTGTCACCTGAGGTGCAGTTATGTCCAGCAGTGAGCCCTTGGTCTGGGGCTATGTTCTCTGCGGAGCTAGTGTGCTTCGGGGTGGCAGAGGCTAGCTTGCACTAGCCTTACACTAGCCTCTTCCCAGGTGGAGAGTCATGAAGGGTAGGAATGGCTGGTTGGTGTTAAGTTCTGAGTATAAATGCTAGAGGCCTGACTCAGGACGAAACTACAAGTATGCGCTCTACTACTAGTTGAGCAGATTCAGTGAACTCCACGGGGTCATCAGGGGCATACCTTGCAAAGGAACACTTGGTGTCCATGACCAAGCTTTGTGGGGACTCTAACCACAATGTGTATAGATTCTGGGCACAATGGTAGGCTAGTCCTAGGGACATTTTGTGGATGGCAGCTTTGTAATCCAGAGATCAGCCCATTAAAACTATACATTAGAGCATGAACTTGCCAGCCAGAGGAGTCTGATTTGGTTACATTGAGATGGCCATTCTGCCTGGGATATAATTTGAGGCATGGTATGAAAGGGAGTGACTCACTTAAGCATCGCTTCTACTGGCACCATTTAATGTAGAGGGAGGTGAACTCTGGGTCAGAATCCATGCCTGCTGGCAAACTGGCAGAAACTCTTCTAACAGGGCCTGCCAGCACCTGGTGCTCTGCTATCCAGTTGTGCCCCTGGCTGGTTTTGTTCCAGCATATCTCCTGAGACATGGTTAGGCCTGAGGGGTCTACTGGTAATCCTATTATCCATGCTGTACACAGTAAGAGTAATAGGCACATCTAAGATCATTTACATTTGACTGACTTGCAGAGGCCTCCTTTGGGGCCAGCAATCTGGATACTGACCAAAGGTGGGGTATAGTTGCTTTGGAGCATGAACTCATTTACCTCTTCATCTAAGGTTAGGTAGGGACCCAGCCCACATCTGCTGATAGAGGCTGCTAGATCCCAGGATCCTTTTTGGATTTCATTTCCTAATGTGGTTGACAACCACTAGGTTGAGGGCCACTTTTCCTCTCTCTGAGATCCACACAGTTCAGCTAGTGGGTCCTGGAGCTATAATTTCAATCTCCAGCAAAATTTGTGATGAATTTGTTTTAATTAACCAGCCTTTATAACCCAAATAATGAGTCGTAGCTGGTGGCCCTAGATTCGTGACTGATACTGAGTCATCTTCTGGGTCAATAAAATCTGTATAATCATGATTCTAAGGAATTTGGTAGGGATTTGTCCTCTCAGGCTTTCAATTATAAGAGGATCATATTGCACAATCTGCCCTTGACTGGGTTGCCAGCGTGTGGAAGACAGAGAGACTATGGAATAATCAGAATGGTAAGGGGAGTATTCACCTGGTGAGTGGATGTGAGTGGCATCCTCTCTAATGTCAAAGGATTGGAGGTTCCCTTTTAGTACTAACAGGGGAGTCTTTGGAGGAGACTGGTAGTACGTGTGGTGGTGTTTAGAGACATGAAGCTGGGAATTAAGTAGTATTAGAGCCTGGGGCCAAATTTCTGTCCATTTGGGGGACAACACAGTGTATAAGAGCTTGAGGAGTATATCTATGTGTAGGCCATTGTGTCTTTCTGTAAGTCCAGCTGCTTGAGGCTGGTAAGCTAAGTAGAATTCCACAAGATTCCGTATTCTAGAGCCCATGACGGAACAACTTGGGAGGTGAAATGGGTACCTTGATCTGAATCTACTCTTGGTGGGGCAAAGGGGATGAGCACATACTTGATTAAGAAGGAGGTCACATAATGGGAAGCAGCCAGCAGACATCCAGTGAAGGTATGGATGATGGTGTTTGCATACCTATTAGATTTCATGGAGGGCAACAGCAGCCTGATAAACTCCGTATGCCATCTGAAGTAGAGTCTGTCGCTTGGGGCATGTGTCCCCACCAAGCATCTTCCCAGAGTTTTGTTCGGGAGCAAAGGAAGCAATTATCTACCACCACTTTGGCTAGAGCTGGAGTAAAGGGCATACACCTGTATGCCCAATCAGTAAGTGCTGTCACTCCCCTATGGCCTGATATAATATGGGCCCACTCTGCTAGTGGGTATGGCACTGAGGAATAGTTGTGTCCAGGGTCGCTTTTGGTACTCCAGGAGGGGGCTCATACATGTAATTTAGATGAGTCTGTAATGTTACTATATGCTTCTGGTGTTTGCTGTGTGTGTGTGTGTGTGTGTGTGTGCAGAGACGAGTGACCCTAATCGGCATGTGTGAGTTGGCTATTTCTTTCCAAATGGAGGCACCCCAGATGGGCTTTCCCTGAATCATGAAATTATCCTTTTGCCATTGTCCAGACTAGACTGTGAATCCATTGGCTACCTCCCAGGAGTGAGGGAAAAATATGTGCCCTTATGATCTGTCTGATCTTTTATGATCTGTCATAGATCAAGGTACACTGCCTCTAACTCTGCCAGTTGGACCGAGTCAAGAAAGCTGTCCTATACTAGGGATGTGCCATGGCCTATGTGTACAATGGTGGTGCTGCCAATGGTGAAGAATACCAACTCCCTTTCCATGTCAGATTTTGTTTGCAAGGAAGGGCCTCCCCAAACTACTAGATGGGCTGGCATGAGGGTGCCACTAGTTGCACCTCAATGTCAGTGAGCAAGGGGCTGGGCATGGGGAAACCACTTTCCTGTAATTTGGAAAGACCCTTGATATCAGATTTAGCCCTTTTCTGAAGGTGCTATTTCCATTTTAACGGTGAGGACTCAGTGGCCGTGCCGAGCCTCTGCCAGGTTGAACCCCTCACAAAGTGGAGGAACATGGCCTTGTAATTTGGGGGGGACTCCCTGTAAGAAGAATTATCTGGATTTGGGGCCAATTAGGGCCTCTTCAGGATTGGAGGTGAAATCTAGGTCATCTGGGTTGCTCTGTTCAAAGAAGTGATAGATCCATTGACCCATACCAGTCTTACAGAGAGGGAGTCAGGCCTCATCTAGTGTTTTCCATTGGCTTTGAACCTTTGTGGTAATAACCGCAGTAGAAGGGTGATCTCAGTGCCAAGCGTTAAAAATCCAAGTAAACAGGGGAAGGGATTCTCTTTCTATACCTTTAGGGCTAGTGCCTTTGGGTTTGGACTCTCCCTGGTCATTGGAAGCCTCAATTATGGTGTTTCCCTTTTCCCACATGGAAGGCTAGAGGTTGCCCAGAGTTGGGTATTTCCCTTCCCCCAGGTCAGTGAGGCTCTGATAAAACCCCAGCAGGTTAGGCTCTGGTTAAATACTTTCTCCTGAGGCCAAACCTTATTAAGAAGAATAGAATGCTCTGGTGTATTTCAGAATGGTTCATTTTCCCCTCCCCTTGCCATAAGCATGAGGGGATTTTTCTCTGATATTTACTGTAGAACCTGAGGTAAGGTTTTGTGAGTTTACAGGAGGTAAAACTCACAAAAGTGTGGGGTCCCCCTGGATGATTGGGTCCCCTTAGAGTTTTTAACTCAGAGCAGTCCACACTGAGCCTCCAGCCAATCTCATTGTGTTTTCAATTTGCATTTCCATAATAGCTAATGATGTTGACCAATTTTTTTTTTTTTTTTTTTTTTTTTTTTTGCGGTACGCGGGCCTCTCCCTGTTGTGGCCTCTCCCGTTGCAGAGCACAGGCTCCAGACGTGCAGGCTCAGCGGCCATGGCTCACGGGCCCAGCCGCTCCGCGGCATGTGGGATCTTCCCAGACCGGGGCACGAACCCATGTCCCCTGCATCAGCAGGCGGACTCTCAACCACTGCGCCACCAGGGAAGCCCTGACCAACTTTTAATGTGCTTATTTGCCATCTGTATATCCTCTTCAACCAAATGTCTTCTGATATCTTTTGCCCATTTTCTGATTGGATTGCTTATTTGATTTTTCTCTTTCTTTCTTTCTCTTTCTTTCTTTCTTACTATTTTTGCTATTGAGCTTTTTCTTCTCAATTGGATATTTTTTTATTAATTTCTTAACAGCTCCATTAAGGTATCATTCATAAAACATACAATTCACCCATTTAAAGTGTACATTTCAATGGATTTTAGTGCAACCATCACCACAGTTGATTTTAGAACATTTTTATTATCCCACTTTCCCTCTTCCCCTCCCTCCACCCCCAATCCTAAGCAACTACTAATAGTCTGTCTCTATTGATTCCCTATTCTGGACTTTCATATGAATGAAATCATATATTATGGGATCTTCTGACTGGCTTCTTTCACTCAGCATAATGTTTTCAAGGCTTATCCATGTTGTAACCTGTATGAGTAGTTTATGCCTTTATACGGCTGAATAGTATGTCAGTGTATGGATATACCACATTTTGTTCATACATTTGTCAGTTGATGGGCATTTGAGTTGTTTCTACTTTTTTGGTATTATGAATAATGCTAATGTGAACATTCATATGTGAATTTTTGTTTGGACATATATTTTTGTTTCTCTTGGGCATATACCTAGGAGTAGAATTACTGACTCTATGTTTAAGCTTGTGAGTGATCACCAAATTGTTTTTCAAAGTGGCTTCACTGTTCTACATTCTCACATACTTAGGAGGGTTCTGATTTTTCCACATGCTTGTTAACATTTGTTATTGTCTGTCTTTTTTATTTTAACCATCCTAGTTTGTCTAAAGTAGTATGTCACTGTGGTTTTCATTTGCATTTCCCTAATGAGTAATAACGTTGAGCCTCTTTTTCTGTGCATATTGGCCATTTATATATCTTCCTTGGAGTAATCTATCTAAAGGCTACTGAAGTCTTAAGAAGTACATTCAAGTTATTTGCCCAGTTTTTAACTGGCTTGTCTTTTTATTATTGAGTTGTAGGAGCTCTTTTTATGTTCTAGACACAAATCCCTTATCACATAAGTGATCTGTAAATATTTTTCTCATTCTGTGGGTTGCCTTTTCACTCTTGATGGAGTCCCTTGAAGTACAAGAGTTTTAAATTTTGATGAAGTAAAATTTATCTATATTTTCTGTTGTTGCTTGTGCTTTTTGGTGTCATATCTAAAACACTCTTATTACCCCAAGGTCATGAAGATGTCCTGTTTTCTTCTTAAAGTTTTATAGTTTTAGCTCTTACATTTAGGCCTTTGATCCATTTTTTTTAAAGATTTTTTTGATGTGGAGCATTTTTAAAGTCTTTATTGAATTTGTTACAATATTATTTCTGTTTTATGTTTTGGTTTTTTGGCCGCGAGGCATGTGGGATCTTAGCTCCCTGACCAGGGATTGAACCCACACCCCCTGCATGGGAAGGTGAAGTCTTAACCACTGGACTGCCAGAGAAGTACCTGCCTTTGATCCATTTTGAGTTAACTTTTGTATATGGTATGAGGTAGAGGCCTAACTTCATTCTTTTGCATGTGGATATCCAGTTGTCCCAGCACCATTTGTTGAAGAGACTATTTTTCCTCTATTGAATTGTCTTGGCACTATGTCAAAAATCAATTGACAGTAAATGTGAGGGTTTATTTTGGACTCTCGGTTCTATTCCATTAATCTATATATCCATTACTAGGCCAATATTATGTCTTGATCACTATAGATTTGTAGTAAGTTTGAAATCAGGAAATGTGAATTTTCCAACTTTGTTCTTCATTTTCAAATTGTTTTGGCTATTCCAGCTCCCTTGAATTTCCATTTGAATTTAGGATCAGCTTGTCAATTTCTGCAAAGAAACCAACTGGGATTTTGATAGGGATTATTTTGAATTTATAGACCAATTTGGGGATAATTGCCATTTTAACAATATTGTCTTCTGATCCATGAACATCGGATATCTTTCCATTTATTTAGGTCTTCTTTAATTTTTTTCAGTAATGCTTCTTAGTTTTCAGAGTATAAGGTTTGCACTTCTTTTGTTAAATTATTCCCCAAAGTATGAAACTATGTATACAAGCCATTCTGAGGGTGCAGCTACACCGTCAGATCTTGCTAGTTCTACCTCAAATCTGTGATATTCTCAAAAGAGATCACAGATTGGATCGAACAGCACAAATATAATACCATGAAAGACAGAAGGCAACTGAAATTACCTGTGTTATAAAGCCTAGTTCACAGCCTTAGCTGCACAGTCAAATCACCTGGGGAACTTAAAAGCTATCCATTAGATAGGAATCTCGAGGGGTGAGACTTAGCACTTTTTAAAGCTCCCCAGGTGATTTCAAAGTGTAACTAAGATTGACATTTGCTGTTGTAAATTATCAACTAACTCATCTTCTAGTCAAAGACAGTGCTGTAATAATAGTAGCGACTTATTTTATCAGGTTGATATTTCATCTACCTAAATTAAAATAAAGTTGTATTGAAAATTATTTGGGAACTTCTTTGAGAAAGTATTTGAATTACTATTTGAACTGTTCAAAAATGTGTTATAAAACATTTCAAACAGTTGCAAAGAATAGTACAATGAACCCCCATGCATCAATTTCCTAACTTCAACAACCATCAACCAATAGCTATTCTTGTTTCATCTGTCCCTCCCACCCATTTTCCACTGTCACCCGAATTTTTTTTTAAATAAATTTATTTATTTATTTTTGGCTACATTGGGTCTTCGTTGCTGCACGTGGGCTTTCTCTAGTTGCAGCAAGCGGGGGCTACTCTTTGTTGTGGCGTGCGAGTTTCTCATTGCAGTGGCTTCTCTTGTTGCGGAGCACAGGCTCGAGGCGTGTGGGCTTCAGTAGTTGTGGCATGTGGGCTCAGTAGTTGTGGCTTGCGGGCTCTAGAGCACAGGCTCCATATCTGTGGCGCATGGGCTTAGTTGCTCCGCGGCATGTGGGATCTTCCCGGACCAGGGATCGAACCCTTGTCCCCTGCATTGGCAGGCGGATTCTTAACCACTACACCACCAGGGAAGCCCCACCCCGAACATTTTTAAGTAAACCCTAGAAATAATATTTTACAATATCTGTAAATGTTTCAGTATGTAATTCTGAAATATTGGAATTGTAGCTCTAAAAGATTATTTTAAAACTTATCCTCTATATCATTATTGCACCTAAAAGTTTTAACAACATGAGGTAATTTTTATGTTATGTAGGAAGATATGATAAGAGAACAGAAGATATATCATCAGTACTTGGCACAGCGGCGTGAGGAAGAAAAAGCTCAGGAGAAAGAACTGGACAGAATGTTTGAGAAAGAGAAGGAAAAGAAGATTGCTGAGAAGGACAAGGAGCTGAGACTTAAAAAGGAGGCAAGAAAACAACTTTTGAATGAGGTCATGTGTACAAGAAAACTGCAAGTTCAAGAAAAGTGTAAGGAAATTAATTATAATTATATTATATTTGGGCCTTAATTCAATTTAAGTAGCAACCAAAATATTTATTAAATAAGTATTATGTGTGAAATACTATGAAGAATGTAAAAAGGATTAAGGCAAGATCGCTGCTTTGTAGGGACCTTACCTAATTGAATATTTGAATATCTTTCTGCAGTTGTCTCCATACATCCATATTTGCATGCCTTTGCTTGTGTAGTTTTCTCTCCCTATGATACTTTTGATCTTGAGAAATCCTGGACATCCTTCAAGGCCAGCTCAAATATCTCATTCCTTGAGAGGCCCTCTGTGTTCCTCTATTCATAATAAATCTTCTTTCTGGGGTTCTCACCATTGCTTGTTCACATCTCTTAGCATACCACTGAATTCCCTCAGCTTCAGTGCTTGGTCACAGAAGGAAATATTTGTTGAGAGGATTTCTATACCCAGATGTAAACATTTACTAGTAGGGTACTATGGACTTCACACTAGCTGTCTTTGCAAGAGAAAGCTCATCTTGGTTCCACTGATTAATTCTCCACTCCAGGAATTATAATGGCAGTTGAAAATTGTTAAGCCAGTATTAGATGGAGTTTTAAGAAATGAGAAGAAAGCTTCTATGATAAAATGATTTCTGTATTGTCCCATGATAAATATTTTAGAATATATTGAGAAAACTTGGAAAATTTAAGTATTTGGAACCATTTATAAACAAGGAAATAAAATCAACCATAATGCACCACCCAGGAATAGCTACTGTTCACAACTTCCTGTATTTCCTTCGAGTATTTTTTATTATATATGTCATTTCCCCTCACCAATGAGGATCTTGTTGTATATATTTTTTTACAGCCTGCATTTCCCACTTATCATTAATATTTTTCCAGGTTATTTTTCTTCAGTTGTAAGATTTGTAATGCTGCCTAGAAATCCATTATAAAAATGGACCATAATTTATTTTACCTAAACACAGCTAATGGACCTTCAGCTTGTTTTGAATCTTTTTCCTCCTGTGTTAGCATTGGAGGTTACTGTCTCTGTACATAGGTTTTTTGGCTCATATATGATTAAGATAAATTCCTGTAAATGGATTTGGGACCAAAGATATGTACATTTTAGATGTATATTGCCTGGTTTTATTTATTCTTTTGTGAACTCTTTTCTGTCATTTTTTTACCTACTGGGTTGTTTAAGTTTTCCTTATTTAATTTATGAGAGACTTACATACTGTTTTTCCAATACTTATTTTGTAATAAATAAAGTCCCCTATTAATATAAATGGCAATAGAACTGTTTGTCCTCAAGAAGAGAAAGGTGAGAAGTGTTCAAACAGTGGTAATCTGGTATGAAAAAGGCTGATCATAGATTTCAATGACAAATGATTAAGAGAAAATCTCTGTAGATTGCAGCACTTATGAATCTAAACCCTATTCTTTCCTTAAAGGAGATGACTACTTCTACCTTATTAAGCTAAGATCCAGCCCAGTGATTCTAAGCTCTGCCTTTCTAAAGACAATATGGCATTGATGCCCCGAAAGATGTCAGCAAGTCTTTTCTGAAAAAGTCATTCAGCGGGCTTCCCTGGTGGCGCAGTGGTTGAGTGTCCGCCTGCCAATGCAGGGGAGGGGGGTTCATGCCCCGGTCTGGGAAGATCCCACATGCCGCGGAGCGGCTGGTCCCGTGAGCCGTGGCCCGCTGAGCCTGGGCGTCCGGAGCCTGTGCTCCGCAACGCGAGAGGCCACAGCAGTGAGAGGCCCGCGTACCGCAAAAAAAAAAAAAAGTCATTCAGCAAAAATTACTTTTGTCTTTCTTAGTGCAACGAAAAGCAAAAGAACAGGAAGAACGTGCTATGAAACAGGAATGCATAAATGAAGGTCTTAAAGAGCTTAACCGTGAAGAGAGGGAGGATTTTACAAGGTATGATTTTGTTTTCTTTATTATTACTAACTAACCAAAAATAGGAGATTTTTAGCATAGAAGACAATGTGCCATAATTCATGTATTATTGATGTTATTTTACATCAGTCTTAACGTTTGTCCTAAAAGCTCAATTCAGTTTATAAAATTTCATATAAAAATAAGCAACAACCATTTTGGTAAAATTAAATTCTGTACATTGTGTAATTCTGATTATACACATTAGGTATTAAACTAGATAAACATCTTAAAAAATAAAACAAATTAGAAACATTTTTTATAAAGTAGGCACCAACCCTAAATCATAATGAAATAAGTTTTTTCCCCCATGAAATAAACCCGGAAATACAGCATGACCTAATTAGTTAGATTAACAGAAATGGCTTATGGGGTTATGATTCCATGCAAATGTCCCAGGAAGATTTTTTGTAGCCTCGCTGATCTGGAAAACTGAAGTGCTCTGGGTGCTTTGAGATGTACCACTTCCCTCCTTGGGCAAGTGTCCCTCTGATCACCATAATCAGGCTCAGGTAGAGAAAATTGGCTGATGCCTCCTTGCAGCCTTTCACAGATCATAGCAGTCCCTTCCCACTGATGACTATGACACCCAATTCAGGTGACCAGTGTGGTGGAGAAAGAGGACCTGGCTCCTCTAATTGCTGGTCACCCTCCCTGTACCTAGGGCCTGTTCCCCGGCTCACCCATATTTGGTGCATAGAAATAAGCTCTCTTCTTTATAGGAAGAGTATGGTTTATATACCTGAGCCTATTATTACTTTGGGGGCACTACCAACAATATCTGGCCGACCCTACTGACTTCCTCTACTTGTTCTGCTCTGGAGGTCCTTCCTTCTCACTTTTGAAAAGTCTGTTGTTGGAGATGTGAAGGGAATTTAATGAATAACAACTCTCTTCCCTGCCCAACTTTTATTTTTTTCTTATTTTAACATCTTTATTGGAGTATAATTGCTTTCCAATGGTGTGTTACTTTCTGCTATATCATAAAGTGAATCCGCTCTACATATACATATATCCCCATGTCCCCTCCCTCTTGCGTCTCCCCCCCACCCTCCGTATCCCACCCCTCTAGGTGCTCACAGAGCACCTAGCTGATCTCCCTGTGCTATGCGGCTGCTTCCCACTACCTGTTTTACATTTCGTAGTGTATATATGTCCATGCCACTCTCTCACTTCATCCCAGCTTACCCTTCCCCCTCCCCGTGTCCTCAAGTCCATTCTCTACGTCTGCATGTTTATTCCTGTCCTGCCCCTAGGTTCTACTTCACTCTGTATGACAGACTCTGGGTCCATCCACGTCACTACAAATAACTCAATTTCGTTTCTTTTTATGGCTGAGTAATATTCCATTGTATACATGTGCCACAACTTCTTTATCCATTCATCTGTCGATGGACACTTAGGTTGCTTCCATGTCCTGGCTATTGCAAATAGTGCTGCAATGAACATTGTGGTACATGAGTCTATTTTCTCTTTTTTCAGTTTTGCTTCAGAATGTATTTATTTAGGTTTATAAAATATTAAATATATTTATAATATATGTAAATATATATTTTTTAATCTGAAATTCAAATTTAACCCAGTGTCCTGTTTTTTTTTTTTAACACCTTTATTGGAGTATAATCGCTTTACAATGGTGTGTTAGTTTCTGCTGTATAACAAAGTGAACCAGCTATATATAAACACACATCCCCATATCTCCTCCCTCTTGCGTCTCCCCCCCACCCTCCCTATCCCACCCCTCTAGGTGGTCACATAGCACGGAGCTGATCTCCCTGTGCTATGCGGCTGCTTCCCACTAGCTATCTATTTTACATTTGCTAGTGTATATATGTCCAGTCCACTCTCTCACTTCATCCCAGCCTACCCTTCCCCCTCTCTGTGTCCTCAAGTCCATTCTCTACGTCTGTGTCTTTATTCCTGTCCTGCCCCTAGGTTCTTCAGAACCCCCCCTTCCCCCCCCTTTTTTTTTTTAGATTCCATATCTTGTGTTAGCATATGGTATTTGTTTTTTTTTTTACATCTTTATTGGAGTATAATTGATTTACAATGGTGTGTTAGTTTCTGCTTTATAACAAAGTGAATCAGTTATACATATGCATATGTTCCCATATATCTTCGCTCTTGCATCTCCCTCCCTCCCACCCTCCCTACCCCACCCCTCCAGGCACTCACAAAGCACCGAGCTGATCTCCCTGTGCTATGCGGCTGCTTCCCACTAGCTATCTACCTTACATTTGGTAGTGTATATATGTCCATGCCTATTTCTCGCTTTGTCACAGCTTACCCTTCCACCTCCCCATATCCCAAGTCCATTCTCTAGTAGGTCTGTGTCTTTATTCCTGTGTTACCCCTAGGTTCTTCATGACATTTTTTTTTCTTAGATTCCATATATATGTGTTAGCATATGGTATTTGTCTTTCTCTTTCTGACTTACTTCACTCTGTATGACAGACTCTATGTCCATACACCTCACTACAAATAACTCAATTTCTTTTCTTTTTATGGCTGAGTAATATTCCATTGTATATATGTGCCACATCTTCTTTATCCATTCATCTGTCGATGGACACTGAGGTTGCGTCCATGTCCTGGCTATTGTAAATAGAGCTGCAGTGAACATTTTGGTACATGACTCTTTTTGAATTATGGTTTTCTCAGGGTATATGCCCAGTAGTAGGATTGCTGGATCGTATGGTAGTTCTATTTTTAGTTTTTTAAGGAGCCTCCATACTGTTCTCCATAGTGGCTGTATCAATTTACATTCCCACCAACAGTGCAAGAGGGTTCCCTTTTCTCCACACCTTCTGCAGCATTTATTGTTTGTAGATATTTTGATGATGGCCATTCTGACTGGTGTGAGGTGATACCTCATTGTAGTTTTGGTTTGCATGTCTCTAATAATTAGTGATGTTGAGCATCCTTTCATGTGTTTGTTGGCAATCTGTATATCTTCTTTGGAGAAAGGTCTATTTAGGTCTTCTGCCCATTTTTGGATTGGGTTGTTTGTTTCTTTGATATTGAGTTGCATGAGCTGCTTGTAAATTTTAGAGGTTAATCTTTTGTCAGTTACTTCATTTGCAAATATTTTCTCCCATTGTGAGGGCTGTCCTTTCGTCTTGTTTATGTTTTCGTTTGCTGTGCAAAAGCTTTTAAGTTTCATTAGGTCCCATTTGTTTATTTTTGTTTCTATTTCCATTTCTCTAGGAGGTGGGTCAAAAGGATCTTGCTGTGATTTATGTCATAGAGTGTTCTGCCTATATTTTCCTCTAAGAGTTTGACAGTGTCTGGCCTTACATTTAGGTCTTTAATCCATTTTGAGTTTATTTTTGTGAATAGTGTTAGGGAGTGTTCTAATTTCATTCTTTTATATGTAGCTGTCTAGATTTCCCAGCACCACTTCTTGAAGAGGCTGTCTTTTCTCCACTGTATATTCTTGCCTCCTTTACCAAAAATAAGGTGACCATATGTGCATGTGTTTATCTCTGGGCTTTCCATCCTGTTCCATTGATCTATATTTCTGTTTTTTTGCCAGTACCATATTGTCTTGATTACTGTAGCTTTGTAGTATAGTCTGAAGTCAGGGAGCCTGATTCCTGCAGCTCCATTTTTCTTTACAAGATTGCTTTGGCTATTTGGGGTCTTTTATGTTTCCATACAAATTGTGAAATATTTTGTTCTAGTGCTGTGAAAATGTCAGTGGTACTTTAATAGGGATTGCATTGAATCTGTATATTGCTTTGGGTAGTAGAGTCATTTGCACAATATTGTTTCTTCCAATCCAAGAACATGGTATATCTCTCCACCTGTTTGTATCATCTTTAATTTCTTTCATCAGTGTCTTATAGTTTTCTGTATACAGGTCTTTTGTCTCCTTAGGTAGGTTTATTCCTAGATATTTTATTCTTTTGTTGCAGTGGTAAATGGGAGTGTTTCCTTAATTTCTCTTTCTGCTTTTTCATCACTAGTGTATAGGATTGCAAGAGATTTCTGTGCATTAATTTTGTATCCTGCTGCTTTACCAAATTCATTGATTAGCGCTAGTAGTTTTCTGGTAGCATCTTTAGGATTCTCTATGTATAGTATCATGTCATCTGCAAACAGTGACAGCTTTACTTCTTTTCCGATTTGGATTCCTTTTATTTCTTTTTCTTCTCTGATTGCTGTAGCTAAAACTTCCAAAACAATGTTGAATAATAGTGGTGAGAGTGGGCAAACTTGTCTTGTTCCTGATCTTGGAGGAAATGCTTTCAGTTTTTCACCATTGAGAACTGTGTTGGCTGTGGGTTTGTCATATATGACCTTTATTATGTTGAGGTAAGTTCCCTCTATGCCTAGTTTCTGGAGGGTTTTTATCATAAATGGATGTTGGATTTTGTCAAAAGTTTATTCTGCATCTATTGAGAGGATCATATGAATTTTCTCCTTCAGTTTGTTAATATGGTGTATCACATTGATTGATTTGCGTATATTGAAGAATCCTTGCATTCCTGGGATAAGCCCCACTTGATCATGATGTATGATCCTTTTAATGTGCTGTTGGATTCTGTTTACTAGTATTTTATTGAGGATTTTTGCATCTATGTTCATCAGTGATATTGGCCTGTAGTTTTCTTTCTTTGTGACATCTTTGTCTGGTTTTGGTATCAGGGTGATGGTGGCCCTTAGAATAAGTATGGGAGTGTTCCTCCCTCTGCTATATTTGGAAGAGTTTGAGAAGGATAAGTGTTAGCTCTTCTCTAAATGTTTGATAGAATTTGCCTGTGAAGCCATCTGGTACTGGACTTTTGTTTGTTGGAAGATTTTTAATCACAGTTTCAATTTCAGTTCTTGTGATTGGTCTGTTTAGATTTTCTATTTCCTCCTGGTTCAGTCTCAGAAGGTTGTGCTTTTCTACGAATGTGTCCATTTCTTCCAGATTGTCCATTTTATTGGCATAGAGTTGCTTGTAGTAATCTCTCATGATCCTTTGTATTTCTGCAGTGTCAGTTGTTACTTCTCCTTTTTCGTTTCCAATTCTGTTGATTTGAGTCTTCTCCCTTTTTATCTTGATGAGTCTGGCTAATGGTTATCAATTTTCTTTATCTTCTCAAAGAACCAGCTTTTAGTTTTATTGATCTTTGCTATCGTTTCCTTCGTTTCTTTTTCATTTATTTCTGATCTGACGTTTATGATTTCTTTCCTTCTGCTACCTTTGGGTTTTTTTGTTCTTTTTTCTCTGATTGTTTTAGGTGTAAGTTTACGTTGTTTATTTGAGATGTTTCTTGTTTCTTGAGGTAGGATTGTATTACTCTAAACTTCCCTCTTAGAACTGCTTTTGCTGCATCCCATAGGTTTTGGGTCATCGTGTTTTCATTGTCATTTGTCTCTAGGTATTTTTTGATTACCTCTTTGATTTCTTCAGTGATCTCTTGGTTATTAAGTAGCGTATTCTTTGGTCTCCATGTGTTTGTATCTTTTACAGATTTTTTCCTGTAATTGATATCTAGTCTCATAGTGTGTGGTCAGAAAAGATTCTTGACAAGATTTCAAGTTTTTTAATTTACCAAAGCTGATTTGTGTCCCAAGATATGATCTGTCCTAGAGAATGTTCCATGAGCACTTGAGAAGAAAGTGTATTCTGTTGTTTTTGGATGGAGTGTCGTATAAATATCAATTAAGTCCATCTTGTTTAATGTATCATTTCATGCTTGTGTTTCCTTATTTATTTTCATTTTGGGTGATCTGTCCTTTAGTGAAAGTGGGGTGTTAAAGTCACCTACTTTGCTTGTGTTACTGTTGATTTCCCCTTTTATGGCTGTTAGTATTTGCCTTATGTATTGAGGTGCTCCTATGTTGGGTACATAAATACTTAAAATTGTTATTATCTTCTTCTTGGTTTGATCCCTTAATCATTATGTAGTGTCCTTCTTTGTCTCTTGTAATAGTCTTTATTGTAAAGTCTATATTTTCTGATAATAAGACTTGCTAATCCAGCTTTCTTTTGATTTTCATTTTCATGGAATATCTTTTTCCATCCCCTCACTTTCAGTCTGTATGTGTCCCTAGGTCTGAAGTGGGTCTCTTGTAGACAGCATATATATGGGTCTTGTTTCTGTCTCCATTCAGCCAATCTATGTCTTTTGGTTGGAGCATTTAATCCATTTACATTTTAGGTAGTTATTGATATGTATGTTCCTATTACCATTTTGTTAATTGTTTTGGGTTTGTTATTATAGGTCTTTTCCTTCTCTTGTGTTTTCTGCCTAGGGAAGTTCCTTTAGCATTTGTTGTAAAGCTGGTTTGGTGGTGCTGAATTCTCTTAGGTTTTTCTTGTCTGTAAAGGTTTTATTTTCTCTGTCGAATCTGGATGAGATCCTTGCTGTGTAGAGTAATCTTGGTTGTAGGTTTTTCCCTTTCATCACTTTAAATATGTCCTGCCACTCCCTCTGGCTTGCAGAGTTTCTGCTGAAAGATCAGGTGTTAACCTTATGGGGATTCCCTTGTATGTTATTTGTTACTTTTCCCTTGCTGCTTTTAATATTTTTTCTTTGTATTTAATTTTTGATAGTTTGATTAATATGTGTCTTGGCATGTTTCTCCTTGGAATTATTCTCTATCGGACTCTTTGTGCTTCCTGGACTTGATTGGCTATTTCCTTTCCCATGTTAGGGTAGTTTTCAACTATAATCTCTTCAAATATTCTCTCAGTCCCTTTCTTTTTGTCTTCTTCTTCTGGGACCCCTATAATTCAAATGTTGGTGCATTTAATGTTGTCCCAGAGATCTCTGAGACTGTCCTCAATTCTTTTCATTCTTTTTTCTTTATTCTGTTCTGCAGTAGTTATTTCCAGTATTTTATCTTCCAGGTCACTTATCCGTTCTTCTGCTATTGATTCCTTCTAGAGAATTTTTAATTTCATTTATTGTGTTGTTCATCATTGTTTGTTTGGTCTTTAGTTCTTCTAGGTCCTTCTTAAATGTTTCTTGTATTTTCTCCTTCTATTTCCAAGATTTTGGATCATCTTTATTATCATTACTCTGAATTCTTTTTCAGGTAGACTGCCTATTTTCTGTTCATTGTTTTGGTCAGGTGGGTTTTTTCCTTGCTCCTTCATCTGCTGTGTATTTCTCTGTCTTCTCATTTTGCTTAACTTACTGTGTTTGGGGTCTCCTTTTCACAGGCTGCAGGTTCGTAGTTCCCATTGTTTTTGGTGTCTGTCCGCAGTGGCTAAGGTTGGTTCAGTGGGTTGTAGGCCTCCTGGTGGAGGGGTTGGTGCCTGTGTTCTGGTTGATGAGCCTGCATCTTGTCTTTCTGGTGGGCAGGACTGCATCCGATGGTGTGTTTTGGGGTGTTTGTAACCTTATTATGATTTTAGGCAGCCTCTCTACTAATGGGTGGGGTTGTATTCCTGTCTTGCTAGTTGTTTGGCATTGGGTGTCCAGCCCTTGAGGTTGCTGGTCATTGAGTGGAGCTGGGTCTTAGCGTTGAGACGGAGATCTCTGGGAGAGCTCTCGCCAATTGATATTACGTGGGGCCAGGAGGTCTCTGCTGGACCAATGTCCTGAACTTGGCTCTCCCACCTCAGAGGTTCAGGCCGAACACCTGGCAGGAGCACCAAGACCCTGTTAGCCACACAGCAGCTGTGCAAACTTGGGCAGCCTATTTTATTTTCCTTGCCTCAGTTTCTCCATCTCCAAACTTCTGGACCTCCACACTCCAGAGGCCCTCCTTTCAACGTGCTGCCTCTCCCCTTCTGTGCAGGTCCTAAGCCCCTGCCCAACTTCTGAATCAACTGAGAAATAAGAAAAGTAGTGTGAGCAGAAGGTATTACAGTTACCTACTGGTGTATAACAACACACCCCCAAATTTGTGGTTTAAAGTGAGTTATGATTATGTCTCATGATTCTGTGGTTGACAAGGCTCAGCTGGGTGGTTCTTGCTTGGGGTCTCTCATGTGGTTCAAGTCAGATGCTGGCTGGGGCTACATTCATGAGAAGGCTCAGCTGGAATGCACACCTAAGATACCTATTCATATAGCTTGTAGCATGTACTGACTGTGCCTGGGGATCTCATCTGGTATTACCAGCCGGAACACCTACACATGGCCTCTCCATGTGGCTTGGGGTTCTTACAGTGTGGTAGCTGGTTTTGAGAGGGATAGTTCCAACAGCAAGCATTCCAAGAGACAGGAAGAGCAAGCTGCCAGGCCAATTAAGGACTACATCTAGGACTGCTATAGCATCATTTCTGTCATATTCTGTTGGCCATAAAAAGCAGCCAGTGGCGCAGTGGTTGGGAGTCCGCCTGCCGATGCAGGGGACACGGGTTCGTGCCCTGGTCCGGGAGGATCCCACATGCCGTGGAGCGGCTGGACCCGTGAGCCATGGCCGCTGAGCCTGTGCGTCCGGAGCCTGTGCTCCGTAACGGGAGGCCACGGCAGTGAGAGGCCCACGTACCGCAAAAAAAAAAAAAAAAGCAGCCATGGGGCCCATCTAGATTCAGTGGGATGGAGAAATAAGCTCCACCTCTTGATAGGGGAGTAGAGGTCCACATTGCAGAAGAGCATATGAGAGGGGGCGATATCACTGTGGCAGTCTTTGGAAAATGGAGTCTGCCACACAGAGGCGTATGCATGCTGTAATCTCTATTTCTGATAAAGTCTTATATTAATAATGTGGCTTATAGATTGTAAAATGGTAAAACTGCTATGGAAAACAATATGAAGTTTCCTCAAAAAATTAAAAATAGAAATACCATATGATCCAGTAATCCCACTTCTGGGTATAAATCCAAAATAAATGAAAGCAGGACCTTAAAGAGATGTTTGTATACTTGTGTTCATAGCAGCACTATTCACACTAGCCAAGGTGGAAATAACCCAAATATCCATTAACAGGTGAATGGATAAACAAAGTGTGGTATGTACATACAGTTGAATATTATTCAGCTTTAAAACGGAAGGAAATCCTGTCAGATACTACAGCATGGATGAACCTTGAGGACGTGCTAAGTAAAATAAACCAGTCACAAAAAGACAGATGCTGTATGATCTCACTTACTTGAGGTACCTAGAATAGTCAGATTCATAAAGACAGCAAGTAGAATGGTGGTTACCGAGGGCTGGTGGGAGGGGACAAAAAAGAGTTGTTGTTTAATGGATATAGAGTTTCAGATTTGCAAGACGAAAAGTTCTGGAGATCTGCTTCACAACAATGTGAATATACTTAACACTACTGAACTGTACACTTAAAAATGGTTAAGATGGTAAATTTTACATTATGTGTTTTTTACCACAGTAAAAAAAATCACTATAAATTTTAAAATGTGGCTTATATATTTTTAACTGTGGCTTATATATGGAGGAAATCATCTAGTTAATACTGAACAGAATGAGTCAAACTTACCCACCCGGTCACCAGCAACCCACCCAGTCACCAGCAGTGCCAGACCACTGCAGGCCTCCCCTGCAGGGAGAATATGCCCCCTTTGATACAGAAAGCGGACAAGAAATAGGCAGAACAACTTGTTCCATTTTACCTTCTTCCTTGGAGGGGAGTGAGAGGGGATGGAGAGAGGCCAAGGGCTCTCTCCACATAGCAGTCAATATTTTGAATGAAGAGACATTCCCTCGCTAAAATCAATTTGTTCTAAGGTTGTCTTAATTATTATTGGGTAATAAACACATTATTAAATTTTTCATCTATTTCTTCCCCACTCACCCTGATTTTAATGGGAATTTTAATTTGACTTTAAAAATTATATTTTAAGTGTAATGGTCTACATAAATCCAAATACTTACTTTGACAGTTTTATACTTTGACATTTCTGATACATTAGACGCTCCAGTTTAGCCCAGGAGTACAGGAAGCAACTTCAGATGCAAATGTGCTCCCAACAGCAGGCCCGTGAAGCGGAGAAGGAGGAGGAACGCCGAGAGTTTGAAGCAGGGATGACAGCAGAGAAGAATTTCCAGGACAAGATCCAGGAGATCCTGTCCACCCATCAAGTGCTGCCCCAAAATATTCATCCGATGCGGAGAGCATGCCCTAATAAACTTCCACCATAGTTTCATAAACATCAACCTAGTTTTTCTCAATCTTTTACTATTTTAAACTTTAGCATGCCTGTATATCCCTTTTAACTCATGGATAAACTGTTCTTTTATACTGAGTTTGCATAATTATATGCCACGAAAGTTTCTTCTTACAGATTAAACTGTTCCTTTTTGAGATTTCATAGACTGACAAATCTGAATGATCTACTTCCTATCACATAGTTATTTTCCTTATTTATCTCCATGCCTCCCTTTCTTGTTCACTTATTAATAGCTTCACTTTCTTCCATCCATCTGCCAATATGCCCATTTCCTCTTGCCTCCTTTCTCTTCTCTCTCACAGACATAATTCACAATATTAGCAGGGCATTTTTGCAGAAAGAGCTGGGACTATCAGCCACTTTCATTAACCTGCTTATTCAGTCATTAAACAAATGTTTACTGAGTGCCTTTCATGTGCCAGCACCATTCTGGATCCTGAGACTTCAGCAAGAACAAAGCAAGCCCCTTGCTCTCACGGAGATCACATCCTAGTGGAGGAAACCAGGTAGGTGTTAAGTGCTATAGGCAAGAAGTGGCAGGAGTGCTATTTTATTTTATATGTGATAGAATAGATCTCCTGGAGCAGCTGATATTTGAATGAACCAGCCATGTGGCTGTCTGGGGGGAAGACATCCCAGGCAGAAGAAAGAGCCAGTGCAAGGGCCTTGGGGCAGAAGTCTGCTTAGTGCATATGAGGCTTTGCGTTTGTGCTGGAGTAGAGTGAGGAGAGAGTGGTAGAAGACTAATTGGAAAGGTAGTGGGGGCCAGATGATGTAAGGCCTTGGAACCAGGGTAAAGACTGGCTTTTACTTCTATAGGAAGCTGTTATAGGGTTTTGAGCAGAGGAGCAACGTGATACGATGTAAGAGGGTTGCTGGCTACCATGTAGAGAATAGACTTCAAGGAGACAAGAAACAAGGATTCAGTTAAGAAGTGATCACAATATCCCAGGTTAGGGGTGATGGTAGTGTGGTAGCCAGCCTCCAAGATGACCCCTAATAATTCTCGATGTAGAGAATGTACACACAGAAGTATGTGTTTATGCCCTCGTATAGTCCCCTTCCACCCTGAATCTTGGGCACTATGTAAAATGTGTGCATATACTGGTTAAAAAAGAAAGGTAGAAAGAAATCGACATGTTCATATTCCTAAAGTTCAGTATTATAATTATTTCTACTTCTTTGAAAAGTTCCCTCCAAGGCTTTTTTTATATGGATACTCATTTTTACATTGTAAATACTCTGCCATGTTTCTTCACCTATCACATTTACAAATGGCTACATAATAGTCTACTGTTTTTCCTATAATTTATTAAACATTAGACTTTGAGTTTATTTCAAATTTGTCACTATTACAAATTTTTCTATACAACATTCATTTGAATTGTTTCCTTAGAGTCATGCGGTTCCCTGGAGTGGGATTTTTGGGTCAAAGGGGATAAACATTTATATACTTTTGCTTTCAAGCACCACATTTGCAAAAGAAGTTTTTAGAGTTGCAGACTCTTTAGGGAAATATTTTCAGGGCCAGTTGGTATTCTCCCTGAAGGTTTAAAATGTATTTAAGCAAATTGTTTGCTAGAATCTCTGAGAGGTTTTTTCTTTAACCTTTCTACCCATTCATCCACTCTTAACCTCAGCTCTGGGAATCTAGCTCCTCCTTTGGATCCTTTCGAGCCTCCCTGTGGCCAACATTAATCTCTAATCCAAAAGTGGGAGTGGGAGTCTTGGCCACAAAAAAAAGTCTATCATTGAAGTTTTGTTGAAAATCAACTGACCGTTAATATAAGGATTCATTTCCAGACATGCTACTCTGTTCCATTAATTTGTCTGTCCTTACACCACCACAAAACTGTAGTGATGATCACCGTAGCCTTCAATAAGGCTTGAAATTGGTAGTGTAAGGCATCCAATGTTGTTCTCTTTTTTTCCCGCCCAAAATTGTTTTGTCTATTCTAGTTTCTTTAAATTTCCATATAATCGTTAGGATCATCTTGTCAATTTCTACAAAGATGCCTACTGAGATTTTGATAGAGATTGCATTGTATCTATAGATCAATTTGGGGAGAACTGCCATCTTAACAATAATGAGTTTTCCAACCCATGAAGATCTATCTCCCCATCCACTGAGGTCATGTTTAAATTTTTAAGCAATGTTTTATGGTTTTCAGTGTGCAGGACTTGTGCTTCTTTTGTTCAACTTATTCCTAAGTGTTTCTCTTCAATGCTATTACAAACAGAATTGTTTTCTCAAATTCATTTTTGGATTTTTCATTGTTAATGTATAGCAACGTGGCTGATTTTTGTATATTGAACTCGTATCCTGTGACCTTGCTAAACTCATTTATTAGTTCTTGTAGGGTTTTTTTGTTTTTTCTTTTTTGAGATTGTGTAGGATTTCCTACATTCAGGATCATGTCATTTGCAAATAAAGACAGTTTATTTCTTTCCAATTTGGATGCCTGTTGTTTCTTTTTCTTTCTTTAACTGCACTGGTTAGTGCAATATCAAGTATGATATTGAATAGAATTAGAAAGCATAGACATTCTTGACTTGTCCCCAGTTTTAAGGGAAAACGCTCATTCTTTAACCATTAAGTATGATGTTATCTGTAGGTTTCTCATAGATGCCCTTTCCCACGGTGAGGATGTTCCCTTCTCTTCCTGTTTTATTGAGAGTCTGTATATAAAGAGGTGTTGGCGCTTATCAAATGCTTCTTCTGTGCCTGTTGAGTTGAACATGTGATTTTTGTTCTTTTGTTCTATTAATATGGTGTATTACATTAATTTCTTTTCAGATATTAACTAACCTTGCATATCTGGGATAAATGCCGCTTGGTCATGGTTTATGGTTTATTTTTTTTATTAAGTTGCTGCATTTCATTTGCTAATTTTTTTTTTTTTTGTCACTGTGTTGATCTTGGTCTGTTGTGTATCTTCCATCTAGGTCTCTTGTGATGTTGTCTGGGTCTGGTATCAAGATATTATCGGCCATATAAAATGAGTTGGAGAGTATTCCCTCTTCCTTTATTTTCTGAAAGATTTGTGAAGGATTGCTATTATTTCTTCCTCAAATGTTTAATAGAATTCACCAGGGATGCCACCTGGGCTTTCTCTGTGGAAAGATGATTTTTTATTGCTAATTTAGTATTTTTACTGACTTAGGTCTAATCAGATGTTCTGTTTCTTCTTGAGTCAGTTTTGGTAATTTGTGTTTTTCTACAAATTTGTCCACTTCATCTAAGTTGTCTAATTTAAACACATAAAGTAGTTCATAAAATGTCTATAATTATTTTAACTTCTAAAGGGTCTGTAGTAATGTGCCCCTTTCATTCTACTTGGAATTTGGGGTTATTTTGCTACTCTGTGACCAGAAAATAACTGGAAAGTATGACCTCTCCATCCAGTGTCTTTCCCTGCCCCCAACCCAGAATAACTCTCTACCAGAGAGCGTTGCACTTTGATGATTGAAGCAATGTTTAAAAACAAAAGTAAAAATCACTTATTGTTGAATTATGCTGTTTATCTTTTTCTTATTTTTATGTAAAGGAAACTAGCCTTTCATCATATAGATGCAAACTTTTTTTTCTAGTTTTTCTGCCCTTTTGATGGCAGAGCAAGGGTCTGGATTCCTGACATTTTATTATCTGGTAGGGCTGATTTCACCACTTTGGTCTCCTTTTACAGTTTTTTTTTCAGAGCTATCATATCATTTTTTTTTCCCAGATCAATACTAGTATCATTTGATTATCCCAGTAATATTTTCATTCAGATTGCATTGGGTTTATAAATTAGCTCAGGGATGCTGTCACCTTTACAATGTTGCATTTATTCAAGAAAATCCACTAAACCTTGGTGAGAATGGTGGGAGTCTGTGGCATTTTGGCCTGGAGCTGCTTCCAGATCCCCCTCAGCTGCATGGACCAGTGGTTCTATCAGGGCAGAGTAGGTTGTAAGGACCTACCTGCAGCCTCACTGCCAGAGGGGGTTGACTTGATTGACAGCAAATTTGGAATAATCCATGCTTGGTACATTGTCAAAACAAGAGCAATCTTGGTGGCAATAAATCAGGGAATGCCAACATCACAGCTGGCTTGAGACTGTGATACTGGTTGGAGCAAGCAACAGACAGACCAGCCAGAAATTTCACAGAAATATCTGGGGAACATGACAGCTATTATGGGCTTTGATAAGCTCCCACATATTCTTGGTGATATGGAAACTGCTTAGACAAAAATCTACATGCATGCTTATGAGAAACCTAGCAGGCCCTCATAGTCTACTGATCCTTGGCCATACATGAGGCCTTGCACATACAAAAAGTAAAAGCTGGGGCGGATTTGCTAATGGCCTAAACTTTGAATGTGTTCCCCACCCCCTCACACATATCCATCAGCAGAAGGTGGAAGCCTTACTAGCTCAATCACTCACTGACCACCCAGGGCAACCCCTGGGAAGCCATGCTTAAAACTAAAAAGAGGAATTTAAGAAAATGAGCAGAGACATCAATGTTATTTTTCCAGGTGGTATAAAGGGTCACATGAAGTCAAGTATGTGTAAATGACTTGATTTACCATAAAATGTTATACATACATGAGCATTATTATCGAGTCCATTCACCTAGTGCAGGGAAATCGATACGAAAAAGATAACCCAGTAGAAAAATGTACGAAAGACTTGTGCAGACACTTTGCAAAGGAGGATAGGAAGATGGCCAATGAACAGAGGAAGAGATGCTCAAAATTATTACTCATCATGGCAATGAAATTAAAACTACTGTGTGTCAGGAAGGGGGATATTTCCCCCTTTATCCATCTTGAGTTCTTGTGACTGGACTAATAATAAAATTGACACAAGACAGATTAACAGAAGAAAAACACAAATTTTAATTCATGCACACAGAAGTCTCATAGAAATGGAACCTAAGAAGTGGCCAAAGCAGGCAGCTTTCATATCTTTTAGATAAAAACAATACATTTGTGAGAAATTGACAGGAAATTTGTGAAGAATCTAACTAAACAGAGTTTGGGATTGGGGTAGTAAATTCAAGAAGTAACAAGTTTTGTTTGTACAGGCTTCTTGGCCTGAACGCTCTATCTCTGGTGATAGGGTGTCCTTTTACCTCCAGATGCCAGGAGTACACCTGTTGTCGAACCCAAGTTCATGTGCCTGAGGCACAGTGAGGCCAAACAAACCGAAATGTTGGAGTTTGGAGCAGAGGTAGGTTTATCGCCCAGGCCATGCAAGGAGAAGGGAGGGGATGGCTCATGCTGAAAAGACCCACACTCCCTGATGGGCTTCAGGGAAGCATTTTTAAAGGCAAGGTGAGGGAAGGGAGTTGCGGGCTGTGTGACTTGCCTCACGCACAATTCTCTGATGGTGAGGTAACAGGGCCATGTCACAAGGGTTAACATTGTCAATCCTCAGACTCCCGTAGCTCTGGGGACAACATGCTCATGGTCATCAAGTAGTTAACTTCTTCCATTTGGTGGGGGTTTTAGCATCTATAAAATGACAGTTCTCCTGGCCCAACTGCTGTTTTTGTCACTATGTGTTCACATTCTTTCAATCATTAATTCTTGAGCCAGGCTTTTGTGACTCAGGGGAGGCCTGGGAGACAACGGCTTTTCTACAAAGAAGAGGCAGGCAGAGGATATGGGGGCAGGAGTCTGTCCCAGGAAAGCCCCATAGGGTCCTGCTCACTTACACACCTTTCACATGAGAGATTTATTTCCTACTTGCAGGGGGACAGAGAGGTGGGTTCGATCTCCAGGGCCAGGGGTGCAGTGGCTTGAAGCAGAATCTTAGTTCCCTGACTGGGAATTGAACCCAGCCCACAGTGATAAGAGCGTGGGATCCTAACCACTAGACCACGAGGGCCAGCAGGCTTGAAGCAGGACCTCTCTCCTTGACTTCTTTGAAGAAAGAATTCAGTAAAGAGACAGAGGCAGTGAAGCGGGTTAAGTGTTTATTAGAGGCGAAGTACATGTGGAAGAACACACAGGCGGGCTTGGAGTGAGTCATGCGCTTTTGGGGTGGCTTAAATTGCTTATGTTGGGGCAGTTTTCTGGGTTCCCTCTGGCCAATCATCTTGCTCCATGCCCATATTTGGTCTGACTCAGGGTCCTCTCTGATGTCCGTGCATATCTTTTAGCCAAGATGGATTCCAGTGCAAGGGTTTCTAGGAGGTTGGCAGGACATATTATGGGCTGGCATCCCTTCCCTTCCCTGACTCGTGAGGATCTTTTCTGCGTATATGTGGTCTGGGAGGTCTCCTTGACCCAAGAAAAATGTGGTCTCCTTATCTTTTACTCAATCAGAGTTCTGCTTCTGCTGTTATCTTCATCTTGAAGTGTCAACAGCAGACAAGTTCCAGCGGCTCAGCCTGGGGCCCAGCTATCTCCTGCCTCAGGTCAAAATGTCCCTCTTGCATCAGTCATTTCTTAACTAACTTTAACTCAGAACAATCAATATACCGTTAAGTCATATGTTGGGATGGCCTGCCTTGGGCCTTAACACATGCAATAACTCTACACACTCACCAAAGTGGGTAAAATGAAAAATACAGGCAAGCATCAGTGAGAACGTGGAGCAACTGGAACTCTCATACCCTGATGGTAAGAATATAAATGTAAATAATCACTCTGGGCTGCTAAAGCTGAAAATATATGCACACTGTGATCCGGAAATTCCACTCCTAGGTATTTACCCAACAGAAATGCACACGTATATGCAGAAAATGACGTACGTGAGATTGTTCACAGAGGCACTATTTGAAAAAGACCTAAATTAGAACTAGTCCAAATGCCCATCCAGATGAGAACGGAAAATCTCAATTCTGTACACAATGTATATAAACGAACTTTGCTACCTGCAACAGTAGGGATGAGCCTTATAGCCAGAATGATGAGCAAAAGAAGTCAGACACAGAAGAACACGTGCTATGTGGCTCCACTTATGAAAAGCTCAAAAGCAGGCAAAACTAATTTTGGGTGTTAGAAGTTAGGTCATTACCCTTTTGGAGAGAATGAGTGGAAGGGGGACTTGGTATTAGTGTTCTGTTTCTTGATTTGTGTGGTGGTTATTCAGTGTATTCATCTTGAGAAAATTCTTCAAGCTGTACATTTAAGATTTATGTACTTTTCTGTATGTGTGTTATACTTTCATTAAGAGTGAAAAAAAAAACCAAACTTCACAAAATAGCTACCATTGGTGATTGTGCTGGTTTCTGGAGGTTTCCAGACTAAATCTAATGTTTGGAGACTACTATCATGTGTCTTACCATTTATTCTCCAGGTAAACACCTCTAATTTGTCCATCTACTCCAGACCCTTCATCATCAGTTTGCCCTCTAGTGGTCTCACCTCATTTTTCTAGGTTTGTATTGAAACAGGATGCTCAGAATTAGATAAAAGCAGTCCAGAAGAGGTCTGCAGAGCAGAATACAATGGGACCATCACCTCCTTCAATCCGTGCATTATACTTCATTTAATGTAGCCCACAGGTGAATGTCCACCCTCTAACCACAGTTGAAAAACTGTAGGCGTTAATTGTCTTGTCCCTGGCAGGCCCTACCTGCCTGTTATAAACAAGATAGTGAGAAGCCATGTTTAATACTTCAGAGGACAAAGTATTTTCACTAACTTTATCACCTTCTATTTGCATATAAGTTACCAGAGTGCTAACTACTGGTGACTCAACTTAGTTATTAATGAAGACCTGGCAAAGCTGCTATCTGGCAACACTTTGTTAACAGTTAATTTGAATTACTTTATACATTTATAAACAGCACTTCATTTCCTGAGTCATTCTGACTTTTTCCTTTTTCAGGTTGACCTTGCCCTCTATCTTTCAGTTCTAATTAAAAAGATTAAATAATGACAACTAAACTTTACATAGGGCTTACCGAATACTAGCTACTACCCTACTGCTCTTTACATGTGTTTACTCATTTAATCCTCATGACATCTTTTTGAGGGAAGTACTATTATTTTCAGACCCATTTTACAGCTGAGGAAACTGAGACATGGCAGGTTAAGAAAACTTGCCAAGGCTACATGGTTAGAATAAATATTTGGTCTTTGTTCCCAGTTCCTGGCACAGAGCCCCTAAAGTCCTTGGGATTTCCTGAGTGATAGGAATGCCTTTTGTTCTCCGCAAAGAGCCCCTTTTGATCACACCTGAGTTTATGCTAATAAGGTGACTTAGGATGCGGCCCCTAGAAGCCTCAGGTTAGGGCTGGTCACCCGAAAGACCAAGTGATTAGAGAATTGGAACTTTTAGCCCCACCCAGAAAGGAGAAAGGCTCCAGAGAAAGGGGAGGCTAGAGACTGAGCTGCAAAACAGTTGTTTGATGTTCGGAGAGCTCTGGCTGGTGAAAAGACGGAGGAGCTCGGAGGGGGGCGCACTCAGAGAGGGTGTGGAAGTTCCCCCTCCCCCATACCTTGCCCTGTGTATCTCTTCTATTTGGCTGTTCCTGAGTTGTTTCCTTTCTAATAAACCAGTAAATGTAAGTAAAGAGTGTTCCTGAGTGCTGTGAGCAGTTCTAGCAAATTACTGAACCTGAAGAAGGGGTCGTAGGATCTCCTGATTTATAGCCAGTTGGTCAGAAGTACAGGTGGCCCAAGACTTGTGGCTGGCCTCTGAACTGGGGGAGCAGTCTTGTGGAACAGAGCTTTTAATCTGTGGGGTCTGTGCTAACTCCAGGTCGTTAGTGTCAGAACGGAATTGAATGGTTGAATGTTGGTGTCTGGAGAATCACAGAATTGGTGGCTGGTGTTGGAAAAACCCAGTCAGTGAGTGATGGTGCTGGCATTTGAAGCCCGTCTCGTTGCAGAGCCCATGGCTTTCAGGCTCTCTGCTTTACTGCCTCCCCACAACAGGCAAAACTCAATGAATTTCAGACTTTTAAAGATTAAAAACCCACCACAAATACTTTAATTAGTTTACTTTGCAAATGAAGAGCCAGAAGTCCAAAGAAATCTCCTATCTATCTCTTGGTTCAGTACTTTTTCCATTATATAACATCATGATTTCTTACCAAAATCCAGTTTGTTATCAAAGCACCCTTAGTCACCAGTATGCCCTTTCTACAGGCTTGCAGTTCAGGCAATATATAGCATGAGACTATTTTCACTCCATTTCCATCACTTTGTGGTCTCTATCCAAACCTTTATGTTTGCTAACATAGCATTTTGGTGCAAGTCCATCAAGTACATTTATGCATACACATTCCATAAATTACACAAGGGCATGAATATTTTTCCTTCTATAAACCATTCTTCTGATATTTTGATTACCTTATATAAACTGGGCAAACAGCTTCTCAGAATATAGATGAGAGTTGCATTTAATAAAAAGAATAGTTTCCTATATAGAGAAGCCCCCAAGGTAACTGGAAAGGGTATTTTATCACACCTAGTACAGGTCACAGTAAAAGATGTGATTCTGTTTTTGTCTCCTGTGAAGCTGTTGGCTGGATCTTGGGCTCTGAGAGCCAAAATTCCTCCAGATGTCAATTCTTTAGAGAATTCTTTAGAGAAACTTCAGAGAACTAAAGTTCTAAGATGTGTGTTTTGGATAGAAGCTGAGGGTTATTAGCTTAGTGCTTCCAAGTATTGTGATGTGGGACTTTTATCTGAAATGACTTTGTAGATATGGTTCTGGGAAAACTGATAAAACAAGACAATTTCATGCTAAGTCTTTGCCCGAATGTGCCATTAATCAGCTGTGTGACCTTGGCAGGACTTTCTGGGCTACAATTCTCTTGTCTAAAAACTGAGGGGCTTCTTGAGCTAGAACGGACCTGAGAGGGTGTCTAGTCCAAATCCTTCACCTTATAGATGAGAAAGTGTCTGGGGTTTCATGGCCTCGCAAGCAGAACCCATTAGGAGGACTTGGATGCAATTAGGTTCTTTGGTAGGTGACCCAGGAAGCAGAAGAATGGGGTGGGCAGAGTAGCAGGGGAGGAACTAGTAGAAGAACGTGTTACAGGGTGGTTATCACAGTAGGCAACTGGGTCTTAGTCCACTCAGGAGCCTTCTGAAGAAATGTGTAGGCCTCACAGGTATCTACTGCTCAAGGTGGAGGCTGGGGCCTTTATCACTCCCACCCCCTTTAGTTGAGGGGTGCCCCTACCGGCATTAACTTCCCCACCATAGATGGTAGGCTAAAGAGGCTGTGAGAAAGCCCTGGGACAATAAAGCAGAATGATGCAGGGCCTGCACCTGAGGCAGACCCTGGTGCCCTGGACAGAACCATGGCTGGAATCTGAGAGGCAGAGGGAAACAAAGCCAGAGAAGTGATGACTTATGATTTGACCTGCAGCACACAGCTAAAACTATGTTTTTTTAGGAGGGTTTTTTTTTTTGCATATTTTCGTGGTGTGTGTATGTTTTCTTTCCAATTAGGCACTGTTGCTTAAAGCAGGTACTAAGTGTTAGACAACTCTGATGAATCCAAGCTTTCAGCAAAAGTTCTGCCCAGAGCAACCCCTCACAGAATATTTCCTCATTTGTTCTGGGGGAAAAGAGGAAGGCTAAGTGGCCAGAGTGAAAGGGTGACCATAGAGCCTTCCTTCTGATTCTTCAGCACCCAGACCTAAGAGAGCCAAGCAAAGCTAAAATGGGATAAGACCAGAGGGACAGCCCTGAAATGACCAGCAGCCAGCGGAGATGACAGGAGGCAGAGAACTGTGACGGTGAAGAGGCCAAGCCAGACCTGAAGCGGTGGGTGCTGGGCCAGAAGATGAGTCATCGGAGGTAGTAAGACTCGGACATTTCTACAGCTCCCAGCTCCGGACAGGAAATGGCTTTAGCTTCCGGAAGCACAGACATTGACATGGAGCAGGCAAAGGCGGGTAAGGTGTTTGTGCTCTCTCTCCCCTCTGGGGGAGCTAGAATTCAGACTCCCATCTTGACCATGCACCCAAGGCTGGTGACCATGGCTCTCATCTGCTTATTTTTTAAAATTAAATTTATTTATTTATTTTTGGCTGCGTTGGGTCTTTGCTGCTGCACGGGTTTTCTCTCGTTGCAGCGAGCAGGGGCTACTCTTCGTTGCGGTGCGTGGGCTTCTCGTTGCGGTGGCTTCTCTTGTTGCAGAGCACAGGCTCTAGGCACACGGGCTTCAGTAGTTGTGGCATGCGGGCTCAGTAGTTATGGCTCGTGGGCTCTAGAGCGCAGGCTCAGTAGTCATGGCACATGGGCTTAGCTGCTCCGTGGCGTGTGGGACCTTCCCGGACCAGGGCTCGCACCCGGGTCCCCTGCGTTGGCAGGCGGATTCTTAACCACTGCGCCACCAGGGAAATCCCCTCTCGTCTGCTTTTGCTGTGCCACTAGATGCTTTCAGGGGAGAGACTCCTCAGAGCTGGGAGCAGGTTAGCCAGGGTGATGTGGAGAGAGTGGGGTTGAGGGAAAGGCGTCTTGCCCCTTTGTGTCTTCTGGACACTGAGTAAAGGGCGCTCCTTTGGTGGCAGATTTCCCTCTGCCTCCCTGCAGGACTTCAGTGGGTTTGGGGCTGATCAAGGACCACAAGGCGGCCATAGCACACACAGCTTCTGTTGGGTGGTGTTTGGACAGGGTTGCTGGAGAGGTTACTCCTCACAGCACAAGACCATCCAGAGGCCTGCAGAAATCAAGGGCCAGCGTCCGGAAGGGCAGGAGGACAAGGGACCTCCCAGTGGGGAGAGGGACCGGGCAGGGGCTTACATGTCTAGGTAATGCTGCGCAACAGCGTGGTGGGGATTCTCTGGGTGCAAGAACTCCCAGGGCGCCCTAACGTTTGGGGTCTTATTACTGCAAGGTCCTATCTCATCGACAGGTAATAGCTGTTGGGTGAGGTTTCATGGGGTTTGCAAAGCAGGCAGTCTCTAAATGGCTAAACATTTGTGTGTCTGGGCTGTTTTTTAAATAATTGTATGTGTAAAAAATTTAAGTTTGGCACTGACAGGCTTTTGAACTAACAGGTCTCTGCCTGCAGTGAAGAAGTACATAACCTAGGGGCTAATACGCAGAGGCCACGGTTGGCTGTTTTATATAACATTCTCTGAGCATCAGGAACCCAGCTATGCAGAACTGAGAGTTACCGTTCCCCCAAACAGACACCCTCCCTCCTCCTCACACGTAGGCACTTTTCCCCACTGCTCTGCCTGGACTCAGAGGGTCCACATGCCCCTTGGAATTCCAACCTTTCCTTCACCGTGAGCTCAACTCAGACAGCAGCTGTTGTGTAGTCCCCCCAGACTCCCTGGCGGTTCACCTCCCTGTTGTTCTCTATTTCTCTTTTCTATCACAGGGTGCAGTTTAGCTGTGATAGGCCTGTGTCCACTACTAGACTATGAGCTGTTTGAGGGAAAGAGCCAGGTATGAACTGAACTGTGTCTCCCTAAATTCATATGTTGAAGCCTTAACCCCCAGTGTGACTGTATTTGGAGATAGGGCCTTTAGGGAGGTAATTAGGTTTAATGAGGTCATAAGGGTGGAGCCCTAATCGGATAGGGCTGGTGCACTTATAAGAAGAGGAAGAGACACAGGGATTGCCCTCTCGTTGTGCACAAAGAAGCAGCCATGTGGGGACACAGCAAGAAAGTGACCATCTTCAAGCCAGGAAGGGAGTCCTCATCAGAAAACAACATGTTGGCACCTTGATCTTAGACTTCCAGCCTCCAGAGCTGTGAGGAAACAAATGTCTGCTGTTTAAGCCACCCAGCCTGTGGTATTTTGTTATGGCAGCCTGAGAAGACTAATACAGAGCCCTATCTTTTTCCCCTGAAAATCTCTCACAGCACTTAGAACAGTGGCACATGGAAACCCCTTAGCAAATGTTTACTGAATTGAACTGTAGTCCTCAAATGAATGAGACATTCATGGTGCTCGTGGTGCCCTGGGTCTGGAATCTCTGACAAACCCAGTGGTCAACCCTTCTCCTTGCACACTGTAGGAGAGAGACGAGCCCGCCAGTCTCCTCTGCAACGGAAATATCCACAAAGCTCTGAGACCAGAAAGTCTGATGCTAAGCCTCATTTAGCAGCAAAATCTGAGCTGAACAAGTATGAAACTACTTAAGATTGTCCCACTAGGGTTTACTACAGAACCATGAATGATTTTGACTACTGAGCACCACCCCAGCTCTGGCTAAATGCATTATAAGAGCTATGGCTTAGGCATCTACTACACTTCTAAAATCTAAAAGCTTCAGAATTCCAAAACATATTTGGCCCCAGACTTTGGAATAAAGGATTGCGGACCTGTGCTGTATAAAGGGGTTAATACCAAGCCCACAAGTGTCAACTTGAGGAAGACCATGGGAGGCACTGCTTATCTGGTGTGTAAGTAAACTGTAATCACTATTTGAACAGAACGAGAAATAACTAACCTAAACTGGGGAGTTGCCTGATTGGAATTAAAACGTTGTTGATATGCATGCTATGGATGCCGGCATTGTTTTTGAGCAGTTTATTCCATCAGCCTACAGAATGTGCTGAGTACAGTTTTTAAAGATGCACAATGTTACCTAGGAAAATAGCAGCCGTGTAGTTTAAATTCCAATTGGCTTTTTATAAATTGTGTTTAACAACTGGAGAAATCAATAAGAATGAAATTATAAGAACACTCACAACTCTTCATTATGACTATCAGCGTTGCTACTACAAATAATATGAATAAAAAATTAATCTGCTGAATTTACAAAGTCAAGCATGTTTTTAGCAGAGCATCTCAAAGTGTTTAGTATCTAGACTCTACAAAGCCTACAATATGAGACTGACACTGTTTCTTCCCTTGAGGAATTTATAGTCTTGTTGAAGGTCAAGACCCAGACACAAGAAATAATTGTGAACGTTACGAAGCAACATATAACCCAGTGCTGCATTAAATATAATCAAGTATGTGGAGCAGATTTACTGCTAAGCCTTCTTAAAGGCTCCAGAATGCCTGTGCAGCTTGGGCTGATGCGAGGCCCCTGGTTGGAAGACAGGCTTAGAAAGTGTGTCTTGAAACTGCATTTGAATAGCAGTGCACTGCCTCTGCTTAGATTTTATGGGGTTTTTAAAAAAATTAATGTTTAGGGCTTCCCTGGTGGCGCAGTGGTTGAGAGTCCGCCTGCCGGTGCAGGGGACACGGGTTCGTGCTCTGGTCTGGGAAGATCCCACATGCCGTGGAGCGGCTGGGCCCGTGAGCCATGGCTGCTGAGCCTGCGCATCCGGAGCCTGTGCTCTGCAATGGGAGAGGCCACAAGAGTGAGAGGCCCACGTACGCAAAAAAAAAAAAAAAAAAAAAATTAATTTTTATTGGAGTATGGTTGCTTTACAATGTTGTGTTAGCCTCCACTGCACAACAAAATGAATCAGCCATACACATACAGATATCCCCTCCCTTTTGGACTTACCTTGCATTTATGTTTTTTTTAAAAATAAATTTATTTATGGCTGCGTTGGGTCTTCACTGCTGTGCGTGGGCTTTCTCTAGTTGCGGTGAGTGGGGGCTACTCTTTCATTGCAGTGTGAGGGCTTCTCATTGCGGTGGCTTCTCTTGCTGCGGAGCACAGGCTCTAGGTGCACGGGCTCAGTAGTTGTGCCTCGTGGGCTCTACAGCGCAGGCTCAGTAGTTGTGGCACACGGGCTTAGTTGCTCTGTGGCATGTGGGATCTTCCCGGACCAGGGCTCGAACCCGTGTCCCCTGCATTGGCAGGTGGAATCTTAACCACTGCGCCACCAGGGAAGCCCCCCATTTATGTTTAATTGGAGGATCTTGGAGGAGCTTTTGGCGAGTTGGAGGAGGGTGGTACCAGCTAAGTCATGCTTCAGAGCCACATCACTGCTGCTCTGGGTTTTTGGCAAAGCGAAAGGTGAACTATGGCTGGGGCAATCAAGGAGGCTTCCAGGAAAAGTTAGCACTTGAGCTGGACTTATAGGTCGTGTGGACTATAGATGACCTGGAGAAGGAAGAGGATCTTTGGAGAGGAGTCTGTTGGGGACAGGTCATAGTGAGAAGTACACTCGACTCAACTGGAGAATCTGTCTTGGGGGCAGGAGGTCAGAGAGTTCTGAGGCAGACCAAAAAGTCCTATTTTCCAAATGAGAAAAAGGAAAATCTGCTAAACGTCACCAGATTCCAATAGAAATGCATTGCCTTAGAATTTCAGTAACTGCACAACCGGCTTAGGCGCGCTTCATGAGCGGACACCTCACCTCCTTTCCCACTAGGGGCACAGTCTTGGCGGTACGGATAACACCGTGTGACGGAATCGTTTGGAATGTTGACCTCAGCAAGAAGAAGGTGCATCAGTACGTGACAGGCAGTGGGTGCCTGACAAGCATGGGCAGCTTTGAGAGTTGGGGCCTGGGTGTTTGACTGACTTCCAAAACCGTTTGAAAGGTCAGAGCTGAGGGCAGCAGGGGCCGCCCTCACCCTGACTGCTGGGGAATTAAGTGAGATGCTACAGGAAAGGGTTAGTGCTCAACAGACGGCAAGTGCTATAACTCAACATCAGAAATAGTGCAGACCCAACACGTATCCTATCCTTCCAGTGAAATGATGTAACTTCCCAGAAGCTCTCTGTTTCTATTCCAAGTTGAGGTACTTCTGGTCTGCAAGAGCAACCTGGCTTTCTCGAGAATCTAGCATCTTTCTAACACATTATTATTACTTAACAGTAACCGTTCGTACGTGTTTGCTGTTTTACAAGTATGTCCAGTTTTACTTGTCCTCACCATAGCCACAGGCATTTGACAGGGACTTTTTTTCTTTTTTTTGTAACTGAGATATAACATTCATACAGTAAACTTTGTGAAGCACATGGTGTGGTGAATGTTTACACGTTTGCTCCTGTATAACCAGTAGGTCAAGATATGGAACATTTCCAGAATCCTGGAGGTTCTCATGCCCCTTCCCAGTCAAGACCCCTCAGAAATAACCACTATTCTGATTTCTATCATCACCCATTAGTTCTGCCTGCTCTTGGACTTCATGTAAATGGAATCTGCTATCTTCCACTCGACATAACGTGTATGTGATTCCTCCGTGCTCTGCACACATACCAATAGTTCATTCTTTGTCCTTGCTGGGCACTATTACATTGTCTGAATGTACCACAATTCATTTATCCATTTTCTCGTGGGCAGACATAATTAAACAAAGTTTACAAGTGAAGAAATTCAGGGCCAGAGTGACTTAGTCCCTTAGACCCTAAGGTCAGGCGGCGGGAAGGTCGGGATTAGAACTGGAGCTGTCTGTCTCCAAATCCAGGGCTCTTTCTAACGTTCCACTTTGGAGCAGCCGTATTTTCTAGAACTTTTTTTTAAGGTTTCAGAATTTTGAACTACTTAGTTCAAACTGCTGAACTAAGGAGTTCAATCAAAAGATAAAAGCAAACAATAAAATCCCCATTTTGTTGGGAATACCATGTGAAAATGTAGGTAGGTACTCAGGATGAACACCGTGCCTGTGGCAGGCTTCGAAGAAATGCTTAATGGTCCTGATTCACATGGAAGAAGTCCTGGAGTGATGGATTCAGTCCTTCAACTCTCTGTGTTTATAGTTACAGTCTGAGTGAGACAGGAGGAGAAGTACCACTGTTTCCTTACAGAACACTCTGCACATGGTTGGCTGGTCCAGGGTGTGTGTGTGTGTGTGTGTGTGTGTGTGTGTGTGTGTGTGTGTGTGTGTGTGTGTGTGAATCTAGCATGCTGCTAATCGTGAAATTCCAAAGCCCTGCTGTGCACATAGGCACACACCTCTCCCTGCATCCCTGCATTGTAAACCCAGACATATTGCTTTTCCCCTGCAGGCCCCGGGCTCCCAGGACCTGGCTGTGGCCACTCAAGCTCTTTTTTTCAAAGGGCGAACTGCAGAGTCTTGCTCCAGCCCTGGGAAGCTAGTGTCTGGCACCTGACAAGGGGAGAGAAGCTGGACGCAGCTCAGAGTGATTTGTGCGAAACTGGGATGGGGAAAATAGAGCCAGATAAGGATTTGGAGCAATTAGACAAAATAACAAATCTCTTCTTTGTAAATGCTGCAAATCAAATCCTAAGTCTAGGGCCAAGAACCTGTTTTCTGTTCAGCAAACAGGTTAGGAAGGGAACCACTCAGACTGAATGTGCTTTCTCCAAAATGGGTGCTAAATATGGGAGTCTGCACTGTCAGGAAGAAGAGAGTCTTTTCCATTTATTAGCAGAGAAATTACATTTCTTGCAAGAGGTGTCACCCAAGCCACCTCGGCTTACAACAGTAAAAAATTCAAAAATCAAGTTTTCTCTCTGGCAGTCGTGTGTCCACTTTCAGACCCCCTCCCCCCATGACATCATCTCTCCTCCCAGCCCAGCACCCGGTGGGCAGGGTCCCCCTCCATAACTGCCACCCCTGGACATGTCTGTCATGACTTTTTCTCCCACAAGGACACATAGCTACCTACCCTCCCCTCATCCACAACCAGCTCTCCTGTCTCTCTTTTCTGACCCCAGACTCAACTGTTCTCATGTGTGCAATGCTCTCCCCTCACCAGAGAACATTCTGGCAAAGTAACCTCTGAGATGGCTACCACCCAGGTTTGGACCGATATCTCCATGGACAAGCCTTAGAGCTTCATGCCAGCAGGAGACTCCTGCAGCTGGGCATTCAGGTGGTTTCCAGTCTTTTGTTATTTCACATCATGCTGCCATGAACGAACTTATGAGCATATCAGGAAAGTGTATCCCTAAAATGGAATTTCTATGTCAAAGGAGACGTGCATTACTATGTTTGACCATTATTGCCAAGCAGCCAGCAATTTTCCCATCCACACTACTGATTAACTTTAGAAGAGAAGGGGCTGATTGATGGGAAGATGTTATAAAAAGGAAGGATGAACCTGACCCTGTCATGTTTCTTCAACTTTAAAAGTATTAAAAATAATGTTTATTGAGGTATAGTTGATTTACGATGTTGTGTTTAATTTCTGCTGTATAGCCCAGTGATTCAGTTATACATATATATATATATATATATATATTCTTTTTCATATTCTTTTCCATTATGGTTTATCACAGGATATTGAATATAGTTCCCTGTGCTATACAGTAGGACCTTGTTGGTTATCCATCCTATATATACTAGTTTGCATCTGCTAATTCCAGCTTCCCAATCCTTCCCTCCCCCACCCTCTCCCCCTTGGCAACCACAAGTCTGTTCTCTAGGTCTGTGAGTCTTTTTCTGTTTCATAGTTATGTTCGTTTGTGTCATATTTTAGATTCCACATATAAGTGATATCATATCCCTAGGTCCATCCATGCTGCTGCAAATGGCATTATTTCATTCTTTTTCATGGCTGAGTAATATTCATTGTGTATATATGTACCACATCTTCTTTATCCATTCATCTGTCGATAGACGTTTAGGTTGTTTCCATGTCTTGGCTATTGTAAATAGTGCTGCTATGAACATAGGTGTGCATGCATCTTTTCAAATTAGAGTTTTGTCTGGGTTCTTCAAATTTTTGTGTATGTTTCAAGTCATACTTTTAATACCAGAATATTTGTTGACACATCTGAAAGGATCAAAAGACACAAAACTAGACAAGTCGGCGACAGTTACAACACAGCCATTGCTGCAGCCACACGATGTGTCAAGGTGTCTGTCAAAGCACGCAGGCCAGCCCATGCTGCGCGCGCTCTCCGGCGTGGGGCAGAGCGCTTGATTGCACCGTCCGCGCACTCAGCCTGCAACGTGCCAGCAAACGTGTTCGCTCATTTCTTACCTCTCAACCACAGCAAATGGCATCCTGTTCATGAAAGCGTGTCTCTTCAAACAAACATCAATTTTACATGATAATTGGAATTTGGTGACCCAACAGTGACAGTTCACGGTGCTGCCTCAGTGTGGCACGGGACACTGATTAAGAACCACTCACCCAAAAGCCAAGCAGGTCCCCCAGCGGGGAGCGGGGAGTATGGGAGGGTGCCAGCAGTGGGTCACAGGGATCTGACAGGTGAGGGACTCCCAGCATTGGGAATCTGGAAGTAAGATGTAGGCAAGTCCAGGCATCTAGGGGGAACTGCTGCAAATATTGGGACAAAGTCCTGAGACCTGAGCTTAAGGATGGGGTCACAGATCAAGGGAAGACTGTGGTGGGTGAGGCTGAGTCTCATCCCAGGAAAACCAAGATGTGATGTAGGGAATTCGGTAAAGATGAGGGCACTAGGACAAAACGAGGATTCGGTTCCTCTAACCAGAACGTGACAAGGCTTTGTTGCAAGGAAGCATCCCAATGGCTGGAACCGGGGTTGGACAATTTACTGACTTTGGGTTTCAAACTGGTGGCAGCTCCAGGGCCGAGCTTGCCTGCTGGTGGTAGCTGTGAGGAGTGGGGAGCTAGGAGCTGGACAGTTATTTCTCCGGCCACTTGTGGAATACGCTTTAAGACCAACTTAAGCAGGAGTGGCAAAACACTTGAGTCAAAAGACGACTCTGTACGTGAGAATTTTACAGCCTAATTTATGGAGTAACACATGTTGAAGGAGAAGGTAGACCGTCAACTTTTAGCTAGAGCATAAAGATGAAATCCTAAACGATATGCCTCCCCACACTGCAAAGCCGCCAAGGCTGGGGGTGCACATATTATGGGAGGTGCCGGCAGGTGGCTGCTGACAGATGGCCATGGAGAGAAGGAGCCCCCTCTCACGCGTGGGCTTGCACAGGACCAAAACACTGGCAGTGTGATCACTGCTCAGTCGGTGCTGTCACGAGCCTGGGTGCTCCTTGGGGGAGGGGCTTGCCTGTCACTTTTTTGTCTCAGTGATAGCAAATGCCTGGCCCTATAAATCCTTGTGGAATAAATGGTGAAGACAAGAAGGAAGCCATTGTCTCCAACCCCATGTCTTTGTCTTGATGGGACAGAACAGCCACTGGACGAGGACATCCTGAGATGTCACCTTTTATGGGATGAATTCTGTTCCCTTCAAAAAACGATACATTGAAGTCCTAATCCCCCCAGTACCAAAATGTGACTTTATTTGGAAATCGGTTCACTGCAAGTGTGATTAGATAAGATGGGTCACACTGGAGTATGTCGGCCTTTAATCCAATGTGACTGGTGTCCTTATAAAAAGAGGAAAGGACACAGAGGGACACAGACACACTAGGGAGAAGGCCATGTGAAGGCAGAGATTGGAGGGATACAGCTGCAAGCCCAGGATGCCGGGTTTTGCTGGGAAACCACCAGAAGGTGGAAGAGGCAAGGAAGGGTCCTCCCTTACAGGCTTCAGAGGGGTCATGGCCCTGCTGACACCTAGATTTGGGGCTTCTAGCCCCCAGAACTGTAAGGCAATACATTTCCATGGTTTTAAGTCACCCAATTCGTGGTTCTTTGTCATGGCAGCCATCCCTAGGGAACTAATACATCACCCAGACTACCTCTTCATGTTGGAAAGAACCAGAATTAAGTGAGGCTGCCCCTAGAAGAGAATAAAACAGCTTAACATTCGCACAAGGGGGGGGGAACAATAAACAAATAAATATGGAAAAATATAATATGCTATACTGTGATAATGGCATAGAGAAAAATAAAGGGGGGGGCGGGATATGGAATGACAAGGGGATGTGCAGGTTTAAATGAAACAGACAGGAAGACCTCATGGGAGAAGCCCTGAGGAGGTGAGGGGGTGAAAACCATGGAGACGGAAAAGGCACCCAAGGGGGACTGGCCTTGAGGTTTGCCAGGGCGGGCAGCTGGAGCAGAGCGGGAGGGAGCAGAGCCAAGGCCACTGCGAGGGGGACCCTGGCTGGTACCTTGAGTGAGACAGGAAGTTGTCAGAGGGTTGTGCACGGGCAGATCTAGGGGACAGAAGGAGAGATTTGTGCGTTAGGAAGCGTGCAGAGGCAAGCAGGAGGCCAGAAGGAGAAGGATGGGGTCACACCCCATGAGGGCTCTGGGTCCGGAAAGAATGTTGGTGATGACTGGGCAAGAGCCAGAAAGCAACACAATACTCAGAATCACAGGCATTAAAATGCAAACTTTCACATCTGATGACTTGTTCCTGCCTTTTCCTTTAGAGGTTTGTATTTTAATAGTAGGTGCCTAGAAACACAAATCACCGCCAGAAAAGGATGAATCATTTTCCCAGGACAGACCACAGGCCAAAGTATCTCTTAATAAGCTCAGAGGTGGTGGGAAAGAGATGTTTTCTGCAAAGCTGGAGAGTATACATGTAGCTAATTTGAATGGTGTGAAGTTTGAATATGAAAGGTGTTTTCTGCACTCTGACAGGAGTGCAACTTGTCTGTGCTCTGTAAACAGCTCTTGTTAAACTGGTAAAATTGGAAATAGCTAGAGGCTTCCTTTGAGTCTAATGTTCCATCTGGATTTGTCTCTGTGGGTCCTTTCAGCCACTGGACGCCCCCCCCCTCCCCAAGCCACAGAGGGCAGCTTGGCAGTCATAATAGAGGGAACCTCACCTGGGTGCCCGCTTTTTGTGTCCACCCTGACAAAAATGCTTCAGTCCCCAGGCAGAGGCTCAAAGCAACTAACATTTATTGAGCATCTACTATGCGAGGGACACTCTTCTGAAGTCTGGGAGTTCAGCAGTGAATAAGATGGACACAGTTTCTGCTTTTATGAAGCTTATATTAGTTGGGAGGAAAGGATAGACAGAAAATAATAAGAATATGAATAAGGCAGTTTCAGAGTGTGAAGTGATTAAACGAAACAGGAGGGTGCTATCATAGGCTGGGTGATGAGGGAAGCCTTTCAGATTCGGTGTTATTTGAGGTTAGAAAAATGAGAAGCAACAACATTTAAAATAGATAACCAACAAGGACCTACTGTATAGCACAGGGAACTCTGCTCAATATTCTGTAATAACCTAAATGGGAAAAGAATTTGAAAAAGAATAGATATATGTAAATGTATAACTGAATCACTTGGCTGTACACCTGAAACTAACACAACATTGTTAATCAACTATACTCCAATATAAAATAAAATTTTTTAAAAAAATGAATATAAAAAAGAAAAAGAAGAAACAGTAGATTTTCTATGCTACTATAAAAGTTTGCCCATTACATCCCAGTCTTATAATTCTATAATGTGATGAAAAAGTATTAAAATCAATGGAATATGGATGCCAAAAAAAAAGAAAGAAAGAAAAATGAGAAGCAACAGCCTTGATTGTTGGGGGACCAGGACTAGGGTGTGGTGAGTGAGGCACTAGCCTTGGGTGCAAAACATAAGGGGCACCAAAAACTCAGTAATCATGATAAATAATATTTGTAAAAATCAAAATTCATGCCAAAAATCCATGAGGAATGAAATTTCAAAATTTTAAATAAAGGTCTGACAGTGCTGGGCTGGCCAGGTTAGAGCCTGAGGCCAAAGGAAAAATGTGTGTCCCTATAGACATGTTTTAATGTATTTCTTTAACGGTTCATTTTTTTTCCAGAGGTAGATTTTGAAACTATTAGTGATAAGTTTGCTTCATTAAAGCCAGATTAAGTAAAAGAGTACATTCTGTTTAGGGGATTGTTATAGTAAAGGGTTAAGTCAGCAGGCTCGGGGTGCTCAAACCCTACACATTCCAAAGAAAGGACTGGTCCTTGATCAGCTCCTGGGAGATAACCTATAACAACTCATTTGGACATTGGTGTGCTGATTAGCCAAGACTTGGTTATTGATCCAGATATGAATAGCAGAAGAACCTGTAGGCTGTGTATGGGATGTGGCTTTTTCTGATATGCCAGCTGACCAAATCCTGCCATGTAAATTCTTGATAGCATATTACCTGGCTACCCCTAGAATTAAAATGCAAAATAAGTACATGTACTGAAGCATTTCAAAGTATATTGTCAATCCCAGGTACCAAATAGAATAGAAACATATACAGTGTATCCATGCAGTGGAGGAAGGCTTCATGGAGAAGGTGGGACAGGGGGTAAGACCAAAAGCAGAGGTTCAGTAGCTCTGCTTTAGAATGACCTGGGAGTGTAAAGACCTCAGCTGGAGATTCTGGGATGAGATACAGGAATCATCCCTTTGGAAGTGATTCCTAGGTGATTCTAGCGTGTAGCCAAGCCCAAGAATCATGGTCTTAAAGGATGGGTAGAATTTGGAAGCAGACAGCATATTCCAAGCAGTTTTTATTAATTTACAGGGTTGTGTAATTAATGCAAGCCCTGATATCTATCCTCAGCCCACCCTCTGGTTCTGATTCCCTCTCAATCTCAGAACAGGAGAAAGTCTCATCTGGAATCAGACAGAAACTTGAACCCCACAGTGAGATCTCGGTTTAACGGTTCAATTTTATTAACGGGCGAGAGGGGGTGAAGGGTATCCTTTGAAGGCAAATGGGTAGAGATTGTGAGTGAAATTCTCTGCTACTCAAGCAGGACTCGTGAACCCCTATCCACTTCCTAGTTCTTCCCAGAAATGTCCAGCTTCCCAGAGCAGCTCAGCCACCAATCAGCAGTGTGACTTTGGGCAGGTCTGTCTCCTCTGGGAGCCTCAGTTTTTTCATTTGTAAAATTAGATGGTTGGATATTGATCTCTTTAAGGCTCTTCCAGTTATGACTTTGGAAGATCAGAAAATTATGGAATATTGAAAATGAGAGAAAAAGCAAAAATAAAACTAGCCGTTGGGAAAAGTGTCCAGAAGAGGGCGCAAGATGCTAGGGCTAAACTATACATGTCCCTGGGAATCCTCCGGAAAGGGATCCTGCAGCTGCTTACTTGAGAGCAAGTGACAGTGAGATGAGCAGTGATTGGAGGACTAGAGTCTCAGGGTTACGTTAGGGGGGGGTTATAGCCTGTGGGCATGCAGCTGTTTACATTGTGTTTACTCAGAGCCACACCACCTCATTTTTCTCCTGTTTCCTGTCCATCCAAACTCCAGTAGATTGGTCACTCCATCCTGGAGGGGGGTGGGGGGGAGGGAGTGGGAGGGTCATTACAGTTATTTACTCAATAGCCCTTGGGTCTTGGAAGAGCTTCCATGACCAGAAGTTTTGGAGGTTCTGGGAAAGTGTAAACTCCACTCTTTTCTCTCCCACTTCCCCCAAGAAAAGAACCCAACCCTTTTGCGGCAGAGTCAGGATGCCCAGTAGGAAGCAAAGCCTTTCATTCCATTTAGGATTAAAGTCAAGCTTTAAATGAAACCCCCCTAATTCGGTCTCACTGAGCTGTAAAGCATTGCTATCAAATCTTCCCACGGAGCAAGCTTTGACAGGGGGGTTTTCTTTGCTTGAGGTTATCAATACAGCATTTGTGACAATAGCTCTAAACTTTGTTTGCTGTCGTGAGCCAGGTGTATGGAGGGCAGCCACAAGGGCACAGCCATTGACTCCCAGGGATGGTACAGCTCACCCCCACCCAGTGGCAGAATCTACAGCATCCTTGGCAGTGATAATCCAGCCTCTGCTTGAATTCCCCCAGGGACAGCAAGCTCACTTTTCCATGAGATGCCTCTCTTAGACAGTCTTTATTAGAAGTTGTTCTTCATGGTTTTGCAATATCTATCATCCAGACACTTCCTCCCTGTGGTCTGGCCTCCAGTAACCAGACCCAGCCTAATCCCTCTTTCACATGACAGATTTTCAAGTGTTTGAAAATAGTTTTGATGTCCGAATCTCTCACCAGCCCTCAGCGCCCAGAGTCTTTTCTTACCCAAATCAAACCAACCCAGTGGTCTTCAACCATCCTCATGTGTCACGGCTTCCACCCTCATCACCCCCCACCTGCATCCCACAGAGAAGTGGCCGGTGGGAAATCCAGGCTGGGGTCTATGTCACTGTCTCTCCCTGACAAACAGTGACAGAAGTCATGGCTTAAATCTGCACACAGGCTGAGTGCTAACTCAGAACAGGTGAAAAATAAGTCTGCTTTGCCCTAAGAGGGACTCGGAGATGATCATTGAATGAACTGCAAAGGTGAAAGTGTTCCACAGCGTCAGGTTCTTAACACTATTTTAAATCCTGAATTTCTAATAAAGATCTAATTTGGGAGGTCGCGGAAGCAGATGCCCTTCGCTCCATGGGCTTCAGACTTTCTTGTTCTCAAATTCTCTAAAGGAATTTTGAAAAACCATGTATGTCGTCACACATTTTTAGGTTAATAACTAACATTTTTAATAAGTTTAAATAGTTGGAAAATATATAATTTCTGGCATATCGTAAATATTGTCAGCTTAAAATAAAACTTATATCAAGTGAACCCAATGGACTCTAACTGCTATAACAATTTGATACCCTCCACTGCCCATTTAAAAACCACACAAATTCTTTAAATCATTCATTTTTTCCCTTGAGCCTGGAATTCTGTTCCACTTTCCCCACAGAATTTTATCCTACATTTTTTAATGCTAGAAACTCCTTTAATAACCACCAGATAATACTTATCTATAACAAAAATATGTATATAAATTAATATATTTTTAAAATTTGCAGTGGTCAAGTATTAAAATTATTCTGAAATGAATCATCACAAATGCTATTATTATACAATTTCAAAAATCTATTTGTATTTTTGTTATAGACATAAGTGTTATATATTTGCTTACATAAAAAAGTAGATGGTAAAGAAACTTTTGTTAGAACAGGGTCCCTTAATTCTTTGAATTCCTTCTGAGTTGCCAAAAATCACATGGTGATCCACCAAAAGGTTATCCTTTTTTTTTTTTTTTTTTTTTGCTGTATGCAGGCCTCTCACTGTTGTGGCCTCTCCCGCTGTGGAGCACAGGCTCCGGACGCGCAGGCTCAGCGGCCATGGCTCACGGGCCCAGCCGCTCCGCGGCATGTGGGATCTTTCCGGACCAGGGCACGAACCCGTGTCCCCTGCATCGGCAGGTGGACTCTCAACCACTGGACCACCAGGGAAGCGCAAAAGGTTATCTTTAATAAACTGTCAGGTGACAATGGCTTAGTTCCTTCTTCAATTTTGTGATAACAGAATTGGAAACCACCTAACCTGAACAGAATGTGTGGTGCCTTCATCAGAGTCACTGTCAACAAGGAAGTTTTCCAATTGTCCTTTGTTTGGTGCCCCGAAGGCTTTTGCTTCCCAAGGAAAGAACCACACTACTATTCAGGAGGATTGAGAAATGTGTTTTCTTCTGCAAAGTGGGAGAAGAAGTGAGAAGGGCCATTGGAGATGAGCCCCCGAACTCAGGCTTGTTTTCTGGCAAAGCCGTGTTTAGAGTTGCCACTAGATATGGACACTTAGCATCTGGAAATTGATTTTCTTAAAACAAACTATGGACTAACAACTCCTTGAAAAGTCTTGGCCTACACCAGTGGACCACAAACCCCAGTTTGAAGATGCTGCCTTAGCAGGTAAGAGCATTTGGGAAACCAACCTACCATGAAGGGCAGGAGAGCAATTGCTAGGTTGAAGTTGCTAGTGACTCAGTCATCACAGGACGCTTTTTGTATGTGATTTTATTAGTCATCTATTGCTGCATAACAAATTACCCCCAAACTTAGTGGCTTCAAACAACACACATTTATTATCTCACAGTTTAATTTAGACACAGCTTTTCTGGATCCTCTGCTTCTGGGTGTATCAGGTGGCTGCCCTCAAAGTGTCAGCTGGGGCTGTGGTTCTTCAAGTCGAGTCTGAAGACTTGACTAGTGCAGAATCTGCTTCCAAGCTCACTCACTTAGCTATTAGAAGAATTCAGTTTCTTGAGGGTCTGAGGCCACCCTTAGTTTCTTGCCACATGGGTCGCTCCATAGGGCAGCTCACAATATGTCAGCTTGCTTCATCAGAGCAAGCATATGAGAAGAGCCAGAGAAAATTCCAGCAAGACAAAAGTCACAGTCATATAACCTAATCATGGAAGTGATGTCCCATCATCACCTTTGCTATGTTTTATTGGCTATAAGCAAATCATTAGGTCCAGCCAACACACAATTTACCTACTATTTCTTGAGTTCTATTTTGTGCAAGGCATGGTGTTAGGACGTACAGAGGATACAAATATGGGTCAGGTGTGGTTCCTGCCTTCAAGGCTCTGAGAGCCTAGTGTTGAGGAGGAGCCAGGGATATTAGCACAGACATAACACAGGGTGCAGTGAGGGGAGCTTCTTAAGTGCAGATGAATGCTTTGGAAGTTCAGAGTTCTTCCTCATTTGTATATGATGGAACGCCCCATCAGGAAGGAGGAGGAAGGAGACCAAGGCACTCCCAATGGATGTCTTCTCTTTACTTTGAGACACCATGGAGCATAGAGCAGTGTTTCTTAAAGTATGGGCTCTATACCACCTGGGGTACTTATTAAACATGAGGACTCATGGTCCACATGTGGACCAACTGGAATAGCATCCCCTGGCCATCCCTTTCATCCTGATACCCATTAATGTTTGGGAACCACTGGCAAGTGCTTAGGCTCTAGAGTGGGATAGAGTTGGGTTGAATACTGGCTCTCTGACCTAGAACATCTCTCCCCCCACCCCCCAGCCTCACTTTGCTCATCTGTCAAACAGAGTTAATGTCCAAACCTCCTTTAAAGGGTTGCTCTGAGGCTCAGACAAGATCACAGAAGTAAAGCACTTGGCAAGTTTCCTGGCACAAAGTAAGTTTTCAAAATGTCTTTATTATTATTCAAAGGAGGGAAAGCCCATATCTGATTGTGGGGTTATAAATCCACAAAGCTCTGGCCAAGAGTAATATGCTCCTGAAGGATGTGATTCAGCTCAGTCAGCATGAATTCAGCTTTTAATTTGTGCCAGGTATGATGGAAGCCAGAAAGTTGGAACTGGGTTGGGGGTGGGAAGAAAGGATGGTAACACGAGTCGCAGGTTGGTCCCAGGGCCTAGCGGGATCGCTAACATTGCCTTTCTGGCAGGTGGAAAGGTGGGTCTAAAGGTTAGAATTGGATTTAGGAGTTAACATTGCAGTAAGAGGTGAGATAGGGGGGCATGGCTGAGAAGAAAGGTGAGATCTGGGAAATAGGCCACAGTTTTACTCAGGAACCAGGAAGAGAAAGCAGAAGGTGTGGTTAGCGAGGCTGGGAAAACAAGAGGAGATAAAATGAGAGGACAGGGGTGGACAGCAGTGTGGGGAGAGTCCGTTACCACCCCATGCTTCAGAGGGAGAAGGCAGTTTCAATAGGAGGGGGCTGAGAGGGAGCGGCTTAGGAAGGAATTAAAGCAGTGACTCTTAACCTTGACTGTCATTAGACCCACCTGAAAACTCTTAAAAAATCCCTTTGCCCAGGCAGCATCCCAGGCAAATTAAATCAGAATTTCTGGGAGTGGGAGCCAGGCATTTGTCTTTGTAAATGTGATTCCAATGTGCAGAAGGTGTTGAGAACCAGTGAATTTCGTGGGACTGGGCAGTAAAAGCTACCACTTCAACAATTAAGCTGGAAAGGAGAACAGAGGAAAAGTCAAGAGCCAGCTGAGAGAGAGAGTTGCTCGTGGAGAAATGGGACCATGATGAAGCACGGTGGTGAAGGCAAGGGGATCTGGAGCTGAGGTGCGGGTTGAGCCTTAGCGAGGAGTCTTTCTTAGTCTGAGAGGGAAGAATCCCCCAGGAGGTGTGAAGACACCCCGTGCTGAGCCCCACCTCCAGCCCTTCTGATTGAGTAGGTCTGCAGTGAGGCCCCATATTTTGTCTTTCTAAAAAGCTCCCACGTGTTGCTGATGGCCCTGGGGGCCACACTTCAAGAATTATCAGAATATAGGGAAGGAAACTACGCAGACAGATTTTTGAGGGAGAGAGACATGATGGAATTCTTTCTGCTCTTGCCAGTGATATGAAGAGCTCCCTTTGAGATCCAAGAAGAGTTGCCCAAGCTTTGGTCACTGCATTTGTCAACACTGGAAGCACAATCCTTTAGAGTTATGGAGGAACTTAAAAAAATCAGATAGGGGGGGTCCCACCCTTCACCGGTGAATTGGAGTTCCTCAGGGTGGGGGTCCCTTCCTTGGAACTGTTAAAGCTCCCCAGGTGATTCTCACTGAGCAGGCATGGTTGAGAGGGTGGCAGGTGGATTAAATGGGGATCCTACCTTCCAAGTGGGAAGGTCTTAAATGGGATGAGTCTAAGAATCACCTTCCCGGGAGTGGAGCTCCGGAACAACCGTAGAGATGGATGCTCTGACTGAGAACCGCTTTCAGAGGCCATCCCTCATTCAGGTACAAATGCCACCTCAAAAGACCGTGTCTCCTCCTACAGCTCCTGCTCTCCCTTTACTGACTCCTGCCACTTATTTTCCTTTTTGGCTGAAATTTCTACTTTTTGTTGGAAGTGGAAGAGGGAGTGAAGCTGCCAAGCGTCACTGGCAGAAGCGACAAAAGTAAATGAGATAGGGAGCGACCGAGGGATAGAGAGTGTGCGTGAGAGAGGGGAGAAAATGTGAGGTTTCCCAGAAAAGCAAACAATTCTCTGATGGGGGCGGCCAGGAGCCTAGCTGGAAGCTGTGGCTGAAACCCGCAAAGTGGAGAAGAATTACGACTCCCACGTTCTGATCAGGATTTCAGCGCAGGGAGCTGTTTGGCGGAGACAATCTTTAGTATATCCAAAACGCCTTAGTAACAGTCTACACATAACTGAATTTTAATAATGAAAATGTTAATGCCCACGTAAAACCCAGAGAAAAATGTAGGGAGCCTTTCGGCCGCAGGCATCTCTCCTTTTTATTCCTCTTCTCCCTTCTCTGGTGCTTCCTCCTCTTTTTCTCTGGTCTCCAATGGCTCCCCGCCCAGCCTCCCAGAGCGCAGTCTGCGCAGAGAGGGGGCGCCGCGCGGCAGGTGTCGGCAGCCGGCGCGCACCTGTCCCGCGAGCGCCCGGTGTCCAGCAGGGGGCGGACGGTGTCCGCTCCTCGCGCGGCCCCGCCCCTGGCCGGGAGGACCCCGCTTCGGCGCGGGGCGCGGGAGGCGCGGCCGGCCCGGCCCCCGCAGGGCTCAAAGGCGGCGGCGGCGGCGGCTCACCGGCAGCCGCCTAGGACGCGCACCCGCCCTCTTCCTCCCGCGCCGCCTCCCATACCTGAGCGGGGAGCGGCGCCGGGCGGCCTCTCCCCCGCCCGCCCGCCCGCCCCTCCTGCCGGGCCGCCGCTGCGCCGCCGCCGCCGCCGCCGCCGCGGGAGTAAAGGTCGCGCGGGCCGAGAGCGAGCCGGCCGCGGCGCCTCCAGGAAGCCGGCGGGGCAGGTCGGGAAAGAGAGAAAAGAACCGAGAAACTCTCGGGCAGCCCGGGAAGATGGCGCCAGACGGGCCGGCCGTGGACTGAGAGCCGCCGGGGCCGCGAGGAGCCGGGACCCGCCGCCCCCGGGACACGAGCGAGGGCCGCCCGCTGGCTACGGGGTCCGGGCTCGGCCCGGCCCGCGGGGGTCATGTCGGTCAGCGAGCTCTACAGCCAGGTGAGTGCGGGCCGCGCGGGGCCCGGGGTACGGGTGAGGGCTGCGGGGCGGGCGGCTCTCGGGGGGCGCCTTCTCCTGCGGCTCCGCGGGGCTGGGAGCGGCGGGGGACGCCTCTCACGCTCCCCCTCATCGCCGCCTCCGCGCCCCGAACTTCGGGTGGCGGAGAAAGTTTGGCTGTTCCGGGAGCGCCCCGCGGTGACCGCCCGCGGCTCCCGCCCCGGCCAGGACTGTCCCCCGCTCCCCGACGCTGTGCCGTCGCTGTCCTCGTCCCGGCTCCGTCCGGCTGAGGTCCCCGAACTGAGGGGGTGTCCCTGCCAGCTCGGAGCCTAGGGCGCGGGGACCGCCCCCCGCGGTGGTCGCCTGCTCGTGGACCCCACCTCGGTGCTCTGCAGCGTGAGCTCCCGAGGGCGACCCTCTCGAGTGCCAACGAGGGGGAACCCTGAACTTGGGGGTGGGGTATTCCTCAATTTGGAGGTGGGGAGAGAAGGGGACTCAACCTGCTGTGAGGGGCGCGGCGGCTCTTGGGTGGGTAAGCAGTGGGTTAAGGATGCTCGAGGGATCTGGAGAGAGCCCAGGGAAGCGCATTCTTACTTTGCCGCGGGTGGGCATTTTGAGGCGGCCCCTCTGGGTGGGCACTCGGTGGGCTTCAGTCATTGCGGGAGGGGGTCGGAGTAATGCTGACTCGGGGGTGGAGTGTGGATTTCCAGGATGTCCTCAAGGTCAGAATGGATGCGCAGGGCTCCTTCCTTAGAGTCGGGAACAGGTGCGGCCGCAGGACTCCCCGCTTCCGCAGCAGTTGCTGTGATTAAAGTTAGAGACCAGCCACCGCTTCCCGAAGCGCCCACAGCCGAGCTGCAGCCGCCCGGGCCCCCGCGAGTTTCAATTTGGCATTGAGGGGCGGTTGAGGGGGTGAGGGGCCTTTAAGCTACCCCTCCCCCCTTTAAAAAAAATAAGTTTTGGATGTCCGTACACCTCGTCCGCCGGTTTTTCTTCTCTGTGGCCGGGACACGTTTGACAGTGCTTAGTGCCCACCGATTCGTTTGCAGAGGGGTGCGCGGTGCGCTCGTGGGTTGTGGGTGTGTGATTCCCAGGACTTGGGCCCGGGCCAACAGGTCTGGGCGGGGGAGGAAGAGCTACTTCCGCATCCTCACCTGGCGACTGCTCAGAGCTGCCCCCGCGCGTGGGCGAGCCCTTCAGCTGGGTGGGCTGGCCACCCCTTTTCGTTTGAGGAATTTTCGAATCCCTTCTTCCTCCTGGAGGGGGACAGGGCCGAGGCGGGAAGACGCGAGGTGGCAGTGGAGGGTGTAACCTGGCTGGGGGCGGGGTCACCATAACCTGGTGCACCTGCTCCGCCCCCACCAGGTCCCCTGGCAGCGACCGCTGATGAAAGACAGCTTCTGAGAGGAAAGGATGTGAGATTCGAGCCAGGGGTGAAAACTGTGGCGTTTCTGGCTTTGGTAGAGCACCCTATCCCGTTTACCCGTGGGAGTCTTGGGAGGTGCCCTCGAAGTTGTTTCCCTGAAGCAGTTATCCGGAACCTCAACGGGAGGCTGGAAACCAGCGAGGCAGGGAAGCTTTGTCACACTGAAGTGCACAAAGTATACTGAGTGCACGCTCAGTATACCTGCAATATATCATCAAGTACCTTATCAGACAGTAACTAATTGCTGTATTATATGAAGCTAAAGGACGATTGAATAAACCCTTAAGTTTTGGATCCCTGTTTTTGAAAAACAAGAACACTGCGTTGCTTTTAAAGACAACTTTCAGGGAAAACGCTCAATTTGATTTTTAGTTAGAAATGAGTATACTGCATGTTAATTATTAGGAATGATGAGTTAGTGGGAGTCTGAGCTAAAGTTCCAGTGTACTTTTTCTTCTTTTAAAAAATTATTTATTTTGGTTGTGCTGGGTCTTTGTTGTGGCGTGTGGGCTCTTCATTGTGGTATGTGGGATCTTAGTTCCCTAACCAGGGATCGAACCTGGGCTCCCTGCATTGGGAGCACGGAGTCCTATCCACTGGACCACCAGGGAAGTCCCCCAGTGTACTTCTTCTTGACTTACGGATATAGGGACAAAAAGGGTTCATGAGGAAAAGGTCTTGGAAAGGCGCTCAAGGTGCTTAAGAAAAAAAGTAGCTTCGTTGGTGTGAGCGTTTGGCATACTTAGTCCAAAAAGAGTCTTAGAATTTCTCCCTAAGGCCCAGGAACTGTACCTCACTGTTAATGGGTTTCTAGTTCTTAATCATTTCTAGGTTTATGAATCTCAAATTGAGATTCTTCTGTGTCCCACGCAGTAGCTTCCAGCCAGATCGCATCTTGAGCAGCTGTTACTTTTTCTGGCAGAGTTGAACACACTTATGCTTTACTATGAGAAGCAGTTGTGTTCTTTCCTAACCACTATCACCCCACTTGCTAGGCTGGATTCTCATATGCACATGAATCGTAAATTATACAGAGAAATCGTGCCTGTGACTCAGATTCACTTTGTTTCTTGGGAGAGATGATTTGTTCATTTTAGTGTATTATCAAAATATCCAATGTTCCTTTTTATTTTTAACTTGCTAGTGGGCTTTTCTAATGTGATGAACACTGGATCCAGGCATGCGCTTTAATGTATTATGCATGATGGAAATAGTGATCTATTATGCCAACAGCATTTATGAGTGGGATGGAAATTTTAAAGCCCTTTATTGATTATACCTGTTGCTTTAGTGACATGGTAGGAACATATTGTTACTGGAATATGAGACACTTACTTAAGTATATAAATTAGCCTGTAAGTACTATAAGTAGTTTCAGGTAAGAATTTGGTATATTAGTCTATTCCCAGTTACTGAAGAAAAGACTTTCTTCTTTTCCTCCCTCCACGTTAACTGTTTTCTTGCTCTTCTCTTTGTCTATCTGTTCTCTCCAAATGGAGGCTTATATGCTATGTGGATTTCTTTTTGGAGTTGATTTTAGTCATTGGCAAAGGGCACTTCCCATAACAAAGGCACTCCTGTTTTTGGAAGACCCAACCCCTTGCCTTTGAGAAATTACTTTCTTTGTACTGAGGTTTTTCTCAGTGGGAAAAGAGAATCAGAGTCAATGCTTTGAGGGTGATGTCAAGGTGAGTCAGCCTCATCCACCCTTACAGAAACGTGGTGCTGATGATGGGCTCTCTTGTCACAGATGGCACGTATGTGACAAGTGTTAGTACTTTGCTTCCAACCCACAGGAGAAGACAATATTGTATAAATCAAATTAGCCCAGGTCCCAGGAAGATTCCCAAACATGTGCAAGCATGGTAAACATGATTTGATTATGACAAATGCAGAAAATAGTCTGGTTCTTAAAGTATAAAATACATAACCTCTCCTTCAGGCTGAATGATACAACTCTTCTCTACACAAGGGTTATTCTGGATGAAAAATTTAAACACTGCTCTCTCAAGTGATGAGGTTTTCAGGATGCTGCTTTGGTTCTAGCCAGCAGAGTGACCGGGAGATCACCAGGCTGAGACCAGCACCTTCAAATAATCCCTATCCTGGTTGGTTTTTAGTTGCTAGGTGGTGCTCTGAGCAGTGGATTTTTGAGTGCTGCTAGGAGGTGACTTTACTAGTGGACATGCCCTTTGTGTGTCAGTGATGGCTTTGAGCTCAGGGGCCTTTACGAAGGGCACTGTTTTGGGGCCAATTCCTTGGAAAGTGGAACTTGGGCTGGTGTTCTCTAACTGTCCCTTACCTGCGCATCAGGTAGTGCAGCCTTCTCCCAAGTTTCAGTCTGGAAGGCAGCAAGAGGCTCATGTTCCCCCTGTGCCCACTGGTAGAGACACGAGGACCTGGAGGCCAAGGGTAGCAGAGGCCGCTAGTACTCTTCCGCCTGCCCTGTGCTGTCCTCCAGCGCACTGCCCGGCGCTGGCTTACTCCCAGCAGTCAGCACCTGTGTCACTGTCAGAGGTTCCTGGAGCCTGAGAATTGATGTCCCCCAAGGGGACAGTCCTTTAACCAACGGGAGTATAACAGCTGTAGCTTCCAGTACCTCCACCTTGGGAACAGAACAGCTCTCTGGTGAGGCCCACGCAGTTTCCAGAGCTCCTGTGCCCCAGGCCTCTCCACTGGGGCTGCTTGGGAGAGCTTGCTTTTCAGCTGCTAGTTTCTTCCCATTTCCTTTCTGTTGACGTGCTCCTAATATTTCATTTCATTAGCTTCAGGATGACCACCCGTTAGAAGGCTGTCTGACAGCTCCAGGCCTGGTTGGAGTCTAAGTATATTATTGTGCTTATTTTGTTCAGCAGAGAGAGAGCCTTCTCTTGCTGTTGGAGGGCCTCTGAGTAGGAACTAAATCGACATTTTAAATTCTGGCATGTGTGTGTATGTGTTTTGATACCGTCATTTTCTGTGGTACAAGTTAGCTATAAACTATACTGCTTATAATATATAAGTCCACATACTGCCCTCCCTAAGTGATAGAGTATTTGTCACTATCCAGACAGGATTGTCAGGGTAAACCTGGATGGGTTTGAAATACTGGTTGACCTCTGTTTTGTAATTCAGTAGCTTCCCAAAAACCACATTAAAAAGCAGCCCATTTTGAAGTGAGCATAGCATGTGTGCCCTGGTGTACTTGTATACACAAGCACATTTTGCATCGTCATTGGACAATAAAACCGAAATACACGAAGTTAACTAACAATCCAACATGACCCATGTGCCACGAGCAGAGAGCAGATACTCATAGTTACAGACATTCTATAGAGCCATCGGTCAGGTGGGCAGTGGGACATGAGTGGGCCTGGAAGAATGAATAGGCTTTGAATACACATGGCGACTGAGAAGGGCACTGTTAGTAGGAGATGGTAGAGTGAGTTTAAGCATGGACAGCCATGAGTAGTAACTACAGTAGTATTTTAAAACTCTTATGAAAATCTTAGCCTTACAGAAAAGTTGCAAAAATAGCAGAGTTCCTGTTATATATTTCCAGATTCCCGTGATGTTAACACCTCATAAGTAAGGTGTGGTCATTGAAACCAGGAGATGAACATTTATACAACACTATTAACTTGTCCTCAAGCCTGATGGGAATTTCACCAGGTTTTCCACTACTGACCTTCCCTGGGCCAGGAGTGCATGTAGCATTCCACATTGCGTTTAGCATCACAGCTGCCTCGTCTCCTCTGATTGGTGACAGTTCCTCAGTTTCAATTTCTCCTTTTGACCTTGGCAATTGGAGAGTATTGGTCAGTTATTTTGTAGAATGAACCTCAGTTTGGGTTTGTCTGATGCTTTCCCGCGCTTAGATGGAGGTTATGAATTTGTGGCACAGAAGCGATGTGCCTCAGTGCAGCATCTCAGGAGATTGGTGATATCAGTGTCTCATTACTGATGGTGTCACTTTGATCCCTTGGTTAAGGTGGTGTCTGTCAGTTTCCTTTTCTTGAAGACTGGTATTTAGAAACTAAGATCTGGGTGCTAGGTGTGCTTATTATTGTTTATTAAATAGTCATTTAGGGATTACTGAGCCTAGAACTCAAGTGTTTGATTATGCAGCCAAGGGAAGAAGAGTCATGTATGACCTTGAAGTTTCCAGCTTGAGGATGGACAGAAATAAAGAAGTCGAGATGGGGCGAGGATAATGCTTGATTGTGACACGTTTAGTTGGGGGTGACAATGGTTTGTCTAAGTGGAAATATTTACATCTGAGGATGTATGAACGAGCTTAGAGGAGAAATGGGTTCTGGGGTTCTTGCAAATAAAAGATGCCCGGGTATTTGCTTTCCTCTAAGAAATGCAATTGTCTTACAGCATGATTTTAATAAAGATGAGATCATGACCTTGGCATGGGCAGTCTGGCCTCTTTGGTCATGATCTTGCTGTGGACCGTATGGGGGTAGTGCAGTTACACATTATCAACTCTATGACACTTCGGAGCAGATACTTTCTGAGCCTTGATAGCTTAATCTGAAAAATTGGCGTGGTAGCTGCATTATAAGGTTATTGGAGGATTATGTGATCTGACGTATGTGAAGTGCCTGCCTAGCGCAGTGTCTGGCGCACTGTATGCACCTGGCAACTGTTCATCAGCTTATTTCCCCCTTCAGTCGTGATGCTGGATGGTGGCCTTTTCTCCTAACCCTCTCCTGCCATCCTGCAGGGGTATTGGTCATAAGGGGACTTGGCGAGAGAGAAAGGGAAGAATTGCTACAAATACATAGCTACCTGAGCAATAGACAACCAAGGCATAGGGGAAAAGGTTCCTATCCCCACGGCCCCCTGGAGAAGGAGAAAGAGCAGTTTGAAAGAAGCTTGAAATTTAAGCTGTGCTTCCCAGTCTCCTATTAGAGCTTTAAAGGAAAATTAAAACAAATTTTCACCATGTTCTTTTATTACTTTTTTGTTAATACAAATGATTGTTGAAACCATTCATACAATGCAAGAAAGGCAAAGGCTCTGTAATCCCATTCGCAGACAGCTCCTCTTAACCACTGATGTGTACTAGACTAGCACCCAGTGTCCAGTAGGGTAACCACATGTGACTGTGAGCACTTGAGGTGAGGCTGCCCTAAACTGGGTGAGTACACGCCAGATTTCCAAGATTGAGTACAAAAAATGAATGTAAAATATCTCACCTATGCTTTTTTATGTTGATTAGATGTTCAAATAATATTTTGGATATAATGTGGCTACTAGAAAATTTAAAATTCCACATGTACTTTGCCTCATTTCTGTTGGGCAGTACTGCTTTAGACTTAGGCACGATGCAGGATATACTTATATGTATGGCATGATCCTATTTTTTATTTTAAATCTTAATCTACTATGGCTTTTTTCTCCCAGTAGCATATAAAGGCAGTTTTACCATTTTAATGGCTGCATAATTGGGCACTGTATGGTTGTGCTATAATGTTTTTAACCATTCCCATTTTGATGAACGTTTAATTGGTTCCAATTTTTTGATATTGTGAAAAATGTTGCAGAACGTTCTTGGAACCTTTCAGTATTTTTAGGATAAATTCCCCAAGGTGGAATTCCTGGCATGCACTTTTATGAGTCTTCATCGATAAGGCCAGTAGTCTCCAGAAAAGAACTGGTCTGTTTCTTCACCCCTCCCAGGCACTGGTCATTGTTTCCTCTTTTTAAACGGACACTGAACAGTTTATTTTTGTTTAAAGTTGACTTACATTGGAGGGTTGAGCACCTTTTCATATGCTTGGTGTGTTCATTTGTAGTTTTCTTTGTATTTCCTCTGTTAAGACATTATTTATAATTCTGTTTTTAATCATTAAATGATTATATTTTTAGACATAGGAAGTCGTGGAAACCAGAATGTTCAGGATAAAATATTACAAATACATATTTTAAATAAGGCACCTTGGCATGAGTTTCTCCCTTGCTTGTTTGGAGCTTACGCATCTGTCAGCCCTACAATTGGAAAAGCACTGGTTATGATAGGTACCATTTATCAACTGCTTTTGAGCCCAGTCCTTTCTAAGAGCTGTATGTTCACTCATTTAATAATAACACTATGATGTAGGCACCCCCATCATCCTCATTTACAAACGACGGACCTCTGCCTTACTTGTCCAAAGCCACACTCCTCGTCTGACCACTCTGCTGCCTTCCACGAGGTTCTGTCCCAGTGATGGTGGGTCTGGAACATCATTTGTGCATAAAAGAGGCCCTAACATGGAGCGTCCTTTCTACCAGCACTGCCCTGCCTGCCAGCAGCCGGGAGAAAGGAGAAAGGAAAGTCTCTGAGTACAGAAAAAGGGCAGATGGTCTGACCCATAGTTCTTCCCTCGGGGATCTGCTTTGCCTTCCACCACCACACGCAGCCCCTAGACAGCCTGGTGCTTCTTAAAACTGTCCCACATTTAGGCAGAACCCTTGTTTTTGGCTCTCCTTAGGCCACGTAAGCCCCGAAAGAGGGTCACATCTTCAAAAAGGGGTAAATATAACAATCAAAAGGTGTACATGAAACTCAAGCAGTGTAAAATTACTTGATTTTAAATCTAACCCTCCCTTCATCCCAGGGCACTGGTCTGCTTTCTAGCACTTTCCCTGTCTCCATCTCTTTCTGAAGCATCTTCTTTCCTATCCTGCTTGATGTCTGATGGGCGTTTCGTTCCCTTTCTGAGCTAAGATCAGGGAAGTAGGTCTGAGACTCCTGGAAGCTCTCTCCCATCTGCCCACCTAGCTGAAGGTTTTCACATTTATGGGTGTGCCCTGCTCACTGCCTATTGGCTGGACAGGTGTTTGGAAAATGAGCTCACCTTCACTCAGGATGTCAGCTTGACCATCAGAGACAAGGCCCCTTCCTCCCAGCATATGAGGGGAGAGCCTTACAGGAGGATACCCAGGACCCAGACCATTGCCTATTACAACTTTAGGTTCTTATCGGGGACTTTGTCAGAGCACTTTGGAAGCTCCTCCAAGCTGAGCATTTTAGGTTTGATATGAGGAGGAGGTCCTCAAGTTGTTTGGGTCCTGGTGTAGGTGAGCACTGGTATATCTTGCTAACTTGTTGTGGGAATGATCAAGCTTATGTATCTGAGCTCCAAGTTAATGGCATATAATGTTCCTCTTAAAGTTTATTCAAGGGCCTATGCATTATTACTCTCCTTTGAACAATTCTAATAGTGACATGGGCCCTGTGGGCTTTTCTGTCTTTTGCTGAAGTTTGGGGAAGAATGAAGAGGCCCATCAGGAAAGATACTTAATGATTTTCCTGTAGAGCTTTTGCCATTATAAAACTCAAACGTGTAGTGGCATGAAATCCTAAAAGGAATGAGAATACCTAGATGCCTTCTGCATGGAATTCAAAGACTCGGCTTATAATCTCTTCAGCACTAAGCAATTCAGGTCCCCTGGCTTAGAGACTCCACAAGAAAAAAGGTACCGGGCAGTAGGTTGTCAGTTCTACTGTATCGTGACCTGGCTACTGTGTATTTATGGGGTAGATGAAAAGGTAACATATTTGAATTGGTAAATTGTGCTGTATTCAACTATCTTTGTGTGCCCTGGCCTTTCAGTTTAGACTCTGGTTTAATTTCCTTTTGCTAACTGCCCACCCAGACCCCAGTGCAGTCCCACCAATGGTAAGATGCATGCTCAGAACCTATTACCTGACTTCATATGATGCCCAGCTTAGGTATCACTTAAGGTGTTTCAGAGAGGAATCCACACAGAATCGACACCATTTTTATGAATTTCTGAAATCACCAAAATGAACAGTATTGGTGAAGGATATACATGTGATAAAATGAGTAAAAACCAGGGAATGAGGGAAAAGGCAACTAGAATAGTAGGTATCCGGGGAGGGTGGGGCTGGCGGGGGAACGGAAGTGGGAACAGCACTGCTAGCGGGCTACGAGGTTTCCTGACGGGTTCACGGGTATTCATTTTATCACTGTGCTTCATCACTTACATATTAAAAAAAGGTGATTCTGCAGAAAATAGGGTGAGTTACAAAGCCAAAGTTTAAAAAACTTTGAGATTGTAGGTAGTTTTAGAATGTGTTTCACTGCGTGCAATCGACGGTTGGGTGTGTATATTTGCACAGCTGCTCTCGTTGAAGATGTAGGTTGAATCTTCTGCTCACATCCCTCACTTTTCCCAAGGTAGGGTTTTGCGTACTGTAGGGACTCAATAAATGCCCTTGAATTGGTTTAAAGACCACCTGTACTCCCTTCCTGTTTCCAGGCCATAGCCCTTCGAGGAAAGCCCTTTCTTCACCAAGGAACCACATGTACCGTCATGTTATCTGTCACTTTGGCTTAGGGTACCTGGTGGAAAGCCCATCTGTATCCCCTGGCACTTGCCTGAATCTGTGGGATGTGGAGCCCCTGTCAGGAGATAATTAAATGTTGTTTTTCTTCTTTTTTATTGTTGTGCGCAAAGGCTTGGCACAAGGTATGAACGTGGGTTAATAGCAAAGCAACATTTGTGGATATGAACGCTAATATAACTGCCTTGTTTTGGAACATCCTAATTTCACACAATTTTGATCACGTGTATTTTTTTGCTCTTACCTTCCTAAGGTTATCATTTACATTAAAAGCATAATAATTTTTTTCGCTTAGCTCAAGTTTTTATTAACAGTCTCATCAAGACTCATGGATACTTGCGTGATTAGGTGGGGGTGAATACGGACTCCATCCTTCCTGTGAGATCGAACAAAGCAGGCAGCAGTGAGTCAGGGAGGAAACATCGGATCGAGTTTGCTTCAGTCGTCTTCTCCCACAGGAACAATAATAATACTCATGGTTTTCATCTGAAGATTCATACCATCTTTTATGTTCATCACTTGGCCAACACCTGTAGAGAGCACTTTCTACCTGCAGTGATGCGTCACAGCCCATGCGTGAGGCAGAGAGGAAGAGCCCATCCCTGCAAAGTAGTCTCTGACCTTGAGTTCTTCCAGTCCAGTGGTTCATTTGTTGTATGAATAAGTATTAAGGAGGTATTTGTACATTAAAAGGAGATAAATTTCTCTGTCTTGTTTCATCAGATTGAATCAAATTCTTAATTTGCTTACACTTGCTAATGAGAGCTAATGTGTATTTGTGAAATAAAGAAAATGAATGTCTCCTTAGCCACAAACTAGTGTTTCTTTGCTATCAAGCTGCTTGCTTTTTTAATGGTCATTTTACTGTGTATACATGTGTGTAACTATGTAACAAGCTGGGTGCACCGAAATGGTAAGAATACCCTTAAAATGTGATTTTTTATGACTAACACGTCCGATCCTACCTGTGTGAATGCTGGTTCCTTCGGGATGTTCCCTTTGGCAGAGGTACAGGGATACTGGAGCTCATCAATACTTCTTCTGAAATTGGCTTCAGATCTGATGATGCATTCTTTTTCCTTTGTATGGTGGCAAAATCTGTGCCTGGAAGGTATGCTTTCTTTTCTGGAAACAGCCAAGAGTTATTCAGAGAACTAAGCTGGTTGAGTAAGGTAGGAATTCACTGACTTATATTTCTGTTACAGGCAAAGTGTGACTTGCAGGTACTGATGACAGTTGTGTGTGGCCTCTTACTAGCTGTCATCCTCAGGAGAAGTAGTCAGGCTTCAGATGCTCTCAGTGATCAATCAGTGTAGAGCCTCCCAGGCTGTTAGGAAAATACTCATTTGAATGTAGCAGTTCTGGTTTGTTTGGTTAAAAACTTAAAGGCTCACCACATTTTATAGTAACACTGCTTTATAGTCCCATTTAAATATATATGTATGTTAACTTATTACATGGCATATAGTTGCCTCAGCGTTATGACAAGTATAATAACATTAATGAATACTTACTGATTTAAGAATCAAATGGAAAGCCCATTCCACCTAATTTCCTAAAATGCTCTTTTGAAAGTAGATGGAAGGATGATCCTTTTAAAAAAAGTTTAAAAATTTTTGGCTGTGTTAGGTCTTTGTTGCTGCATGTGGGCTTTCTCTAGTTGCGGCGAGTGGGGACTGTTCTTCGTTGCAGCGTGTGGGCTTCTCATTGTGGTGGCTTCTCTTGTTGCGGAGCATGGGCTCTAGGCACGCAGGCTTCAGTAGTTGTGGCGCACGGGCTTAGTTGCTCCACGGCATGTGGGGTCTTCCCGGTCCAGGGCTCAAACCCGTGTCCCCTGCATTGGCAGGCAGATTCTTAACCACTGCGCCACCAGAGAAGTCCCGAAGGATGCTCTTTGTACCTTCGTACCCCTGCTATGCATCAGGCAGGATAAGAAAGGAAGGCAGAGCAGTATTATTTGCAATTGCCAAAAGGAGGAAGCAACCCAGTGTCCATCATGAATGGATGGAGAAACGAAGTGGGGTACATCCATACAAAGGAACATTATTCAGCCTTAGAAAGGAAGGACGTTGGTTCAGTCGGATCTGGGCACTGGCTGCAGTGACTCCTGTCTTTTCTGGCTCTCCTCGCTATGTCCCTTTCACTTCTAGAAATGCGGTCCCCAGTGTGGCTGTCTCTGGTGTCATCAAAGTGTTCAATGACTTGAAGGTGAGTAAGTCATCTTCACCAGAGGATGTGAAGAAGCGCAAGAAGGCAGTGCTCTTCTGCCTGAGCGAGGACACGAAGAACCTCAGCCTGGAGGAGGGTGAGGAGATGCTGGTAGGTGATGTGGGCCAGACTGCAGACGACCCCTATGCCATCCTTGTCAAGGTGCTGCCACACAAGGACTGCCATTACGCCCTCTGTGATGCAGCCTGTGAGACCAAGGAGAGCAAGGAGGAGGCCTGGGCCCCTGAGTCCGCACCCCTGAAGAGCAAAATGATCTATGCCAGCTCCAAGGATGCCATCGAGGAGAAGCTGACGGGGATCAAGCATGAATTAGAAGCAAACTGCTACGAGGAGGTCAAGGACCACTGCACCCTGGCAGAGAAGCTGGGGGCCAGCGTTTTCATCTCTCTGGAGGGCAAACCCCAGACCTGCCCATGGGGGTTGCAGGCTGCCCCCTTCCTGCCAGACCAGAGGGGCTGGGGGGGTCCCAGCAGGGGGCGGGCAATCCCTTCACTCCAGTTGCCAAACAGCCTCCCCACCTCCTGGACCATCCTCCTCCCTCCATCCCTGAAGGTTCTGGCCTTCCCAAACTGCTTTTTTTTTTTTTTGCGGTACGCGGGCCTCTCACTGTCATGACCTCTCCCGTTGCGGAGCACAGGCTCCGGACGCGCAGGCTCAGCGGCCATGGCTCATGGGCCCAGCCGCTCCGCGGCATGTGGGATCTTCCCGGACCGGGGCACGAACCCGTGTCCCCTGCATTGGCAGGCGGACTCTCAACCACTGCGCCACCAGGGAAGCCCCCAAACTGCTTTTGATCTTCTTGGGTTGAAGCAGATTAAGTTCAAACAGGGGTATGCCTGGGGGAAGGAGCACTGTATTTTTTAACACCCCAGTTCCCCATCTGTTCCTTCCCTTTCCCATGCTGCCAACTTCTAATAGCAGTAGTGACTCTGTCCTTGTGTGTTTAGTTCTGTATATAAATGCAGTGTTGTAGAGATGACCCCTCCCCGTGCCGCCTGGTTCCCCTTCCCTTTTTCCCCGGTCGTGGCCACTCATGGAAGCAGGACTAGTAAGGGACCTTCAATTAAAAACAAACAAAAAACAAAGGAAAGAAGGACATTCTGACACATGCTAAACATTGATGAACCTTGAGGACATTATGCTAAGTGAAATAAGCCAGTTATAACGTGACAGATACTGTGTAATTCCACTTACAAAGGTATCTGCAGGAGTCAAATTCATAGAGACAAAGCAGAATGGTGGTTGTGGGAGGGAGGGGAGAGTAGAGAGTTGTTTAAATGGATGCGGAATTTTCAGTTTTGCAAGATGAGAAGTTTTGGAGATGCCTGGTGGTGATAGCTGCACAACAATGTGAATGTGCTTAATGCCACCGAACTGTACATTTAAAAATGGTGATGATAGTAAACTATGTGTATTATACCACAATTACAAAAACTCTGGAGAGAAAAGGGCAGGGAAAATACGGTGGTCAAGAGTATAACCTTTAGACTCGATAGACCTGGGTTTTGAGTATTGGTGTCCTGTCTGTGTCACCCTCGTACCACACCACCTCCCCCCCCCCCCCGCCCACCCTGCCCTGGCATTTACCAGCTGTGTGACCTTAGACAGTTGCTCAACTTCTAGGCTTCATTTATCTGTAAAACAGGGGTAAGAAGCTAGTACAGCCCTCAGAGGCTTGTTGATGAGATAAAATGAGAACACGTGAACTGTATTAGTTGGTGCTAATCCTGTTGCTAGGAGAAGGTCTTGTCCTTGGGAAGCCGCAGTCCAGTGCAGGACAGTGTGGGGTGAGAGCCTGAAGGGCTGGGAAGGTTGCTGTGGGTGCTGATTCACTGGTTCCAACTCCTGCATGTGGGGCGGCCCGCCTTGGATTGGGTCCTCTCATTTAGCAGAGCACCAGCATTGGTGGAGAAGCTCTAGGGCTGTGCACATGCTTTTCCTCTTTCAGGTGTGGGGAAGGAAAGAACAAAAGGAGTCTTAAAGTCCTGGCTTTGTGACCACCTATCATCTCAAATCTTCAACCCTAGCACTCCAGACCTAACTGTTCTATAGCTTAAAATTGTGGATGCCCCCGATTGTACCGGGAGGAGCATCCCACCTTGACACCACTAACAGGATGCCTGTATCTGTCTTTTGCGCTTCCTGGCACTTGGCGGATGTCTATATCTGTCTATTGCTCTTCCTGGCACTTGGCGTTCTAGGCTATTTTGGTTGCAAGGGCACTTCAAGATGTAGGCTCTACTCTAAGGATGCTGTCTTAGGAACCAGGCTTAGCTGATCTGAGCAGCCTGGCCTAAGAGATCAGCACAGTATTAGGATACCAGAAAGATGCTCACCCTTTCTGAGACTTTAGGGACCAGGTTATCCTGTCAGCAGCAGGGATGCGTTTCCTTCCATGCCAGTGCCATTAATGTGACTCAGTTACTCTTGGCTCTGCCCTTTTCCCAGTCTTCTTACCACCGCCTTGGATTAAACACCCCTTCCTGAATCTCCAGTTCCAGTTTAGATTGGCTGTACTATCTGCTGTTATTCCCGTGTCACTAATGGCAAAAGCTTTAAAGCTTTTGTAGAAAGCAGACTCTTGATTGGCTGTTCCTAGGCAGGTACACCTGGTCCAAGGAGCTTCTGAAGATGGATCATCACTGAGAACCATGTGTCTCCCTCAGAAGAGGCTGTGGATGTTACAGGCACTAGAGCTATGGTTTTCCCACTTACAGGTGCATCGGAATGACCCAGAGAACTAGCAAAAATGTAGGTGCTGCTTCTCATCCCCGTAGAGTAGGATTTGGGGGATTGAGCCTGGGATTGGTTTTGTGTTTTGCTAGGTCATGGCTATTTGTGGTACTTGGATCCTTCTGCTTGAGTTTCTAATCTGGTTTTTGACTATTGTCAATCCCTGCCTTGGTTTCTGGTGGTGGTTTCCACATCTGACCTGCTATTAGACCCTAAAAACAACACTGGGATATGGGCTTTCACATCTATTAACATAGATGTTAAAACAGCTATTACAATAGTCCAATAATAGACTTTTTTCTTCCTTTTTGGGTTTTGTGTGTCTCCTCTGCTAAAAGTATTCTACATCTTCTTTTTCTCCAAGTGCTTCCTCTACTTCCTCCCTCCTCCCTTGCCTCACATTCCTTAACCTTCTGTAATGTATCCTTAATAAAAGCTCTAGGGATTGCCCACTGCATTAATATCCCTGAAATCTGACCGGCAGTATTAAAACCACTGCCAGGCTGCTAGGGTTACACAACACTCAGCCATGTAGAGAGCCCGTACTGAATGGGGCAGACGCTAAGGGTATCAGCATGAACTGTGCTCAAGTCGCAATGTGAACCATCGCAGAAATCAGAAACTGCCTTAAATGCTGGCCGCAGAATAATGTGTCCAGGGCTATAAATAATTCCAGCAGCCCTGGAACTGTAGCCTATATCTAAAGCGATGTAGCTAAGTGCCAGCCAAATAACTAGTTAGGCTATAATTGTTTTCCACTTTATCTCACTCAGTAAGTCAACTTTGGCTTAATGCTGGAATTTGAAATCTCGCCTTAACGTTTCTTGTGCTTTGCCAGGGGGGGTCAGTGGTTGCAGTTTCCTGATGAGCTATGTTCATGCATCTCCGGTTTTTCCTGTGAATTTACAGGGCACCTTAAGAAATTATAATTCTTCAGTTATTCGCTGTGGTAAACAATGGTTAGAATTTGAGTTCATGGCACTGAGATGGGAAGTTTGATCGTTTTCAGTCATACACGTTCTGGTTTAACAGCGTTACACAAGTGGGAAGTAGCACTGATGCTACTCTGTGCCAGTCTGGGCTGTGAACTCTGAGTCTGAAGCTTTATTTTGTGGAGATGTCCATTTTCAGCTCATCATGATGGCCAGAATTGCCCTCACCCACAGCTGAAATGTCTTCCATTCTTGGTCTCAATTGGTTGGGCAGTGTTATGAAACCGATACAAGTATTTGAGACTCTTCTTGATGTCAGGCACAGCGCTGGATGTAAGAGGCGCATGGTCCTCATTAACTTACAATTATATTCCATGTAATAAGCACCATCCAGGAGTAGTGAATGAAGGAAGTGTCTTACCAAGAGGACAAGGGTGGTAGGACGTGACCCCCGTGTAGTAGGAAGTTGTTGAGGTTCTTGGGCTGTCATGGCAGCTCTTAAGACAGTGGTTTAGGAGGAAGTCTCACCTCTTCCCTCCTGTCAGTCCCTCAACGGGCCCTTCTGTCTCCTGCCTCTTAGCGTGGGGAAGGGCATATCCTCCCTCTGCCCCAGAACCACACTTCATTGGGTAGTGATGAAGCTCAGAATCGCATCACCCAGGGACTTCCAGCCTCCAGAGCTGTTCCTTCTCTGAGCTCTGTCTTCTCAGAGCTCACGGAATGGGGGCCCCATTTGTCTACTTGGAAGACTGCTTTTCCTCCCTCCAGCCTCAGGGGCTCAAGTCTGCAGGTAGAACAGCTGGTTGGATGTAGGGGACATCCAACCAGCTGACTGGATAGGAAAGGATAGGGCTGAAGTTTGGTTTGTGTAGCCTTTTAAGATGGAGAAAACATCAAATAGTGATGTCAAAGAATGCTTCCCATAAATTACCATGCTATTTGAGGAGGAAGGTGAAGATGAGAGTATATAAAATCCAAACAAAATGTTTATAAGCTGTTATAAGGGTATGTTTATTGTACTCTTCTTTTTAGAGCATAAAGATACAGTGTTACCCGAAGTATGGAAGAGTATTTGCATGAATCTTTTCAGAGCTGCCTCTAACACTGAGCTGAACCTCTGCAGCTTATTCCTGAGAACAAAGTTAATTTAGCATCAACTTGTATCCATAAAACTTGGATTATCTTGATTTATGTAACTGTTTTAGTTTTACTCTTTTCCCATTGTTTTAAGTGGGTATCATATGAAGTTTTCTCAAAGCTTGGTGTTCATCATCTCCCTTATAAAATAGTACTTTTAATCTTAACAAATAAGTGTTAACTATGGTTTGTCTGGTGCTGGTGCACTAACTTGACTTAAGGTGATTCAAACATAACCAGAAATACAGGCAAGAAACATGTGCCAATAACTTTTTCACCTGGGATGATAAACGATGATCATAAGAGTGCACAATTGTCTTCTAGGCAAAGAACTGTAGTTTCTTAAATTGTTGCAGGCTTTAGAAAAGGCTATGGATTTTACGTACTGTAGTGAGATTGCTATCACATTAACCTCTTTACAACCTCTTTCTTATCAAGACGATGATTAACAATGGTGAGTGTTCAAAATGGAAGTTTTGCAAAGTTCCGTGTGAACTTTGTGTGAACTGTGCCGGTGGTGGCTCCTGGTTGGCCATCATGAAGTATCAGCCTGGATTGAGGACGAGGTGTGGAGGGGAGGATGAATTTGAAGATGTGAGAAAACAGATGTCCTTTGAAGAGGACTGAGTAATGGTGGCGCAATCCTAGAGCTTGGGTAAATCTGGCTCATGGATACACCGAAATATCAGGTATTCAGCATGTGTGTGGGCAAAGGCAAACAATTGCCAAGAAACCAACCAACTGGAAAACAAAAAAAAAATCAGTTGCGTGAGTCATCACCCTGCTTAGTGAGGATGTGCATTGGGGCGAGGGTGAGATGGAAGGAGGGAATCTGTTTCCTGAGGCAGCTCAGAGCCTCTCGAAGTGAGAGGTTCTGAAGCGAAGTCAGCCTCTTGAAGCATCTCACTGTGATGGACAGTGTGAGAGATTTTCAAAGGTGATTTTGCTACTGCATGATTTTTGCTTTATTATTGACTTTAGAATCAAGCTTCCTCACCGCCCCCAAGATGTGACTCCCCTACGTTCTGATGTTGATGACATATTTTTAAGGGATCTCTAAAAACAGAGCTAGAGGTAGCTGCCTAGAAGAGAAAAGTGCATGGAAACTATGGCACATGAAGAACGGCTGGGGGGCCCCAGGCATAGAGGCCAGAAAAAAGGAGATATAATCCTGGAATGTATAGGGCTGTCATGTGGAATTCATGTGTTTCCTCTCTGAGTTCATCTGAGGGTCATAGTGATCATCAATGGGTATGTGCAGGGAGGTGAGTTGAGCTCGGGGTCCAGAAGCACACGGCCCCCAGTAGTGGAATGGGCTGCCTTGTGTGGAAGTGAGGGCTTCATCTCTGCAGGTATCTTAGCAGGTTGGGCACCATCCAGCAAAGGATGCCACGGGGGGTGCCTTAGAATGGGAATTTGACCCATACGCACTTAACTTCTTGCCCACCTTGAAAGGTGGCTAGCAATGGCTGCTTCTTGGGAAGGAAAAATATAAAACTAAGGTGAGAAGGAATAATTACAAATGAACAGTAAAAGGAAGGAAGGAGTAAACCACATGCGATTCTACTCATCTATAAAAGGAAACCTAAAGAAATTTGTTTTCTGATTTTTGTTTCTCTTAGAGAAATAAGTTTCCAACTCACTTGAATTTATTCTAAGAAGGAGAATTACAAAGCTTTAATTGATTCAGTACAAAATAGTTTAAAATGTGCTTTAGTTCCATGTTTTGGTGGTGGTGATTCACTGGTGGGAGGTAGAAACGCAGTGTAAGAGGACCACCTGTTACCTTTCTTTTAGGAAGAAGCTGTGTGTAGGTTGCAGGTTTGGATGCATACAGGAAGGCGGTGAGGAAGGCGGTGAGAATGAATGAAGGAGATCAGACGAAGGGCGATCAAGGTGGAGGGGTAGTGTGAAAGTCGAGGTAGGTGGGCACAGCGTGGGCTCTGCCATGGACTGGGCTGGTGCTTTGTGGACCCCTTTGCAGAGAATATTGCTCTGGTCAGTCCTAGAAGAAAGGCAGCTTGTAGCAAAGCGGGGTCAAATCCCCTGAGAGGCTGGCTGGGACCTGATTTGCCTTTTTCAGATGTCAGTTTCTTGTAATGCTCTGGAAGCTGCTGATTTAGCTCCTCCTAGTGACAGATCAGAGACGTGCTGCTGTGGCGTGTCTGGCGTGGCTGGCTGCCTTCTGACTCCTCCGGCCGTCACTCTGCTCGCCACTTGACAGGAGCCCTGGCATGGGGCATGTTCTTCTAGGAAAAGGGCCTGCTGTCTGAGGTCAGATGTCTTCTGGTGTCGCAGCGTGTCTGCATCAGGCAGATCACTAGCACCCTGTGTGAGGCATTTGTATGAGCAACTGAAAGAGAAATATCTACGGTGAGAGGCACAGAGGCCAGCGTGGTGTGATGGAGAGAGCACGGGACTCTCCGCTTGGAGTGATGTCTTACGTGACACTAACTTCCGCTAAATAGTGGCACGTCGATGACCTGCCTGAGTGACACAGTGTCACGTACCTCTCTGGACCTCGGTTTCCTCACTTGCTGCATGAAGGGGGTAGGACCAGATCTCTTGCGCTTCTTCCCTCTCTAAGATTCTGTGAAAGTGTCAATCTCTGAGTCCCAATCTGTACGTTTAAAAAATAACGATGCTGCCTCTTCCAGATTTCTTTCCTGACCCACTCAGAGAGGGAAATTGTTCAACCTGGAAGTATGAATTTCCAAAAGTGACTGTCTCAGAATGACAGACCCTTAGGAGCAGAGTTGTTTGTTGCTATTCCTTGTTCTCCCCATGCTCTCCTGTGTTCCAATAGGTGGCATGATCCAATTAATCCTCCAGGCTTTAATCCTTAGGCCCCAGATCCAGGCATCTTCCCCTCAATACCCAGTCTGTCTGCAGGTCCTGTTGACTCAACTTCCAAACAGAGCCTGGAGCCTCACTTTTCAGCCCCTCACTACCGACCTGTGCAGCCCCCAGGTCTCTGGCCTGGGTAGTGGCAACAGTCTCCTAACTGGCTCCCCTGCTTTTTCCTCTCCTTCCAGTCTGTTCTCCACACAGTAGTCAGGTCATTTTTGTAAAATGTCACTTGGATTCTGTCACTCCTTTGCTCGAAACCATCCAGCTGTTTCTCTTTGCGTTTGGAAGAGAATCCAACCCCCTGCTAGGCCTGCCTACAGGACACTATCCATGATCTGGTTCCTGCTTGTCCTGACGCATTAGTGTTCCGTCTTCCTCACTGGCTGGTTCCATCCCTGCTGGCCTCCTCCTTGTTTGTTCACTGAACACTGCAGACTTCTTGCCACCTCAGTGCCTTTGCCCTGGTCCTTCTCCATTGATGTTCTCTCCCAGGTCTCTGCGCTGGTGGCTTCTCATCACGCACCTGCTCACCTGCTGAGTCGGGTCCTCAGACTCCTTCTCTGTCACCCACTCAATCCATTACCCTGTTTTATTTTTCTCTTTGTGCTTTTCAGTACCTGGCTCTTTTGTTGGCTTGTCTTCCTTACCTAGATTCTGGTCCATGAGAGCAGCAGCTGCTCGCTCATTGCTGAATCACCAGGGCCTAGAACATGTGTAGCACGTAGAATGTGCTTGAGAAACATTTTTTAAACAAATAAAATGACATTACATTAAAGATGGGCTTTATAAAGTAATGCTGCAATTGGCCAACTCCCCTAACCTGTGTTACAGATTTTTCAGGATTATAATGAGGGAGATGGACCCTATGACTGAGTAGGAGAGTCCTGCTTGGGTACTGAGCCTGGCCAAAGCTCACTGTGCTAGGACCCCCTGTATAGGAATATATTGGGAATTCCAGTTCCCTAGGCCTGGGTATCAGTGTGCTTTCTCTTCTGGGCCAGTCTCTTTGCCTTCATTCATTCATTCCCTCACACTAACATGTTGGGATGTCCTAGTGCAGTTTTGCTTTAATGAACACAGGCCCCCAGTGGTCGTTACAATGAAGGTCTTTGCTGACTGAACAGATTTGAGCAGCCATCCTGGTTAGATCCCCTTTAGAACCCACGTGTATTTTTTGGTAAATAGGCACAAGGAGGAGGATCTATTGCTGCGTTTCCAAATCTAGTTTTGGATTTGGTTGTTAGATGAGGAGCCTCTTCTGGTTCTTCCCCTGTAATCTTCTCTCTCAGGTTTGCTTCGAAGGTGAAGCGTGTGGGTCTGTGCTCGGCACTCGCTGCACGGTAACCGTTTGTGACGGCTGGTTACCCATGTAGGATCATCCACACCCGTGTTGTGACTTACTGACAGAAGTTTGGTCTTAACACAACCCCTCCCCCACGCAGCCATGTGCCTTGGGCTGAAAAAACACTAGAACCCACGAGAATTCTAGACTTCTTGTCATGAGAGATAGAAGCGTCTTTCTGTTTAAGCTGGTTTGAAGCCTCTCGTAGCCAGAGCATCATGACTGATGTACTGTCAGTTGATCATTGCCTCGTATGGTCCACTCTTTCCCACTGGCAGGATCAATCCACTCAGCACCTTCTGAACATACCTTGAGCTTTTCTGCGTCCGTGCTGTATCTACCTGGAATATGCTTTCCCTCTCTAAGTTCATTCTTCCAAGACCAAGTTCAAACTTTAGCTTTTTGCATAAACCCTGCCTACTTCAGCCTAACGAACTTCTATTCTCTGTAATCTGAAGCAGTTACTGTAAGCGCTGTGCATCCGTAAGCGCTGTGCATCCGTAAGCGCTGTGCATCCGTAAGCGCTCTCCATCCGTAAGCGCTCTCCATCCGTAAGCGCTCTCCATCCGTAAGCGCTCTCCATCCGTAAGCGCTCTCCATCCGTAAGCGCTCTCCATCCGTAAGCGCTCTCCATCCGTAAGCGCTGTCCATCCGTAAGCGCTGTCCATCCGTAAGCGCTGTCCATCCGTAAGCGCTCTCCATCCGTAAGCGCTCTCCATCCGTAAGCGCTCTCCATCCGTAAGCGCTCTCCATCCGTAAGCGCTCTCCATCCGTAAGCGCTCTCCATCCGTAAGCGCTCTCCATCCGTAAGCGCTCTCCATCCGTAAGCGCTGTCCATCCGTTACTTGGTCTTGGCACTTGCTCATATCTTCCTCTTATGTCTCTGCTCCTGTCATTGGTCTGCACTGTTGTTTGTTTCTTGGGTGGCTGCTTAACTTTTTACGTATTTGCCTCATCTCCTTAACTTATCCAGGAGGACAGAGACCACGCCGAGGGCCTGACACCGTGTTATACCTAACAGGCACTTGGTACTTGCTCATTTGAAGAGCAGGGCTGCATGGAGATGAGCAGCCAAGCATTTGAGATTCTGGTATTTCTGTAGAGTTTTGAAGGGCCTGGAACATTCTAACGGAGGGGGGACTGGCTGCCAGGAGAGTCTTAGGGAGGCAGGTGCGGTCTACTAGGGGTGCAGTATTTTTGTACCTCTTCACTTAAGAAACAGGAGTAAGAAGAGGATGATGGAGTGCTGAATTTCCTGCACACTCTTCCGTTAGGTAAAATGTATGCGTTTCTTCCTGCTTACTCTTTTCTGACCTCATGTTCTAGACTTTTATAATATAATCTTTTTTTCAAACATCTTTATTGGTGTATAGTTGCTTTACAGTGTTAGTTTCTGCTGCATAACAAAGTGAATCAGTTATACATATACATATCCCCATATCCCCTCCCTCTTGCGCCTCCCTCCCGCTCAAGCCTTTTGTAGTATAATCTTAAAGTAAGACAGGAAATATTAAAAACTGACAGTGCTGTTAATGACATACTGTGTGGTTTAGGTGAAAGAACACTGGATTGGCAGTCAGGGCTCAGAATTCTTGTTACATTTATGCCATTTCCTTGCTGTGAGGACTTGGGCCAGTGGCTTCATCTCCCTCAACTTTGTCTTCTTACGTGTTAAATGGAGGCAATTGGGTTTTCCTCACACTACTGTTGAGAGCAAGAATGAAATTAAAATCGTGGTATGAAGGGAACTTTAAAGAGTAAGGAAGGAGTACTAGACCAGTAGGAGGCATTATGATGAGAAAAGTGAGTTGTGATTAGAAAAATGTAATACAAATGGATGGCTAGGAAGTAAAGTTGAATTATAAATGAAATAGGTGTCTACAGAGGTCCCCAGTTTATTGACAGGTTAGATTCTGAAGGTTACTTTAAGTACAGTGTCAGTCTGTTCAGGCTGCTATGACAGAGTACCATAGGCAGGGTGGCTTATAAAAAACAGAAACTTATTTCTTTCAGTCCTGGAGGCTAGAAGTCCAGGATCGGGGTACCAGCATGCTCAGGTCCTGTTGAGGGCCCCCTTCCAGGTTGCAGATGGCTGTCTTCTCCTTTTATCCTCACATGGCAGAAAGGAGGTGAGAAAACTCTGTGAGGTGTCTCTTCTAAGGTACTAATCTCATTCATAAGGCTCCATCCTCATGACTTAATTACCTCCCAAAGACCCTACTTCCTTGTACCATCACTTGGGAGGGTTAGGATTTCAACATACGAATTTGGAGGGGATGTAAATATTCAGCCCGTATCATTCAGCATTTAGGATCTTTCTCACAGAGACAGTGCTCTAAGTGGTGATCCAGTTGAAAAGCAAGCACTGAAAGCCTGTTTAACTCATCCTGTATCCAAAGCAGGTGCTGCTGTGGTACACAGATTGTACACAGAGCTGTTTCTCTGAGAAAATGCCTTTGAAGACGTCTCCTGTCCCTCTTTCATTGCCTGTCCGTCAGAGTCCTGCCTCTAACCTCACTCTTCCTTGTGCTGAGCGTGGGAACTCACTGGACTTTATTTAAAAAAATTTTTTTTAAACTTTTTATTTTATATTGTAGTATAATTGATTAATAATGTTGTGTTAGTTTCAAGTGTACAGGAAAGTGATTCAGTTATATGTATATCTCTTCTTTTTCAAATTCTTTTCCCATTTAGGTTGTTACATAATATCGAGCAGAGTTCCCTGTGCTATACAGTAGGTCCTTGTTAGTTATTTACCTTAAATATAGTAGTGTGTACATGTCAATCCCAAATTCCCTAACTATCCCTCACCCCCCATCCTTCCCCTGGTGACCATAAGCTCGTTCTCCAAGTCTGTGAGTCTGCTTCTGTTTTGTAAATAAGTTCATTTGTATCATTTTTTTTTAGATTCCGCATATAAGCCATATCATACCATATTTCTCTTTCTCTGACTTGCTTCACTTAGTATGATAATCTCTAGGTCCATCCGTGTTGCTGCAGATGGCATTATTTCATTCTTTTTAATGGCTGGGTAATATTCCATTATATATGTACCACATCTTCTTTATCCATTCCTTTGTCGATGGAAACTCACAGGACTTTAGGTGGAGATGGACCTGCTGTTGATTCTGGCCAGGCTTTCCTTAGTGCCCGTGGCTGCCCAAAACACACAGCTTCTCTGCTGCCTTGTCCCTGGAGCAAATCACTGCTTTTCTGTTATTTTTTGGTAGGTTTTTCAATTAGTGATAGTGGGAAAATAGGAATGGAGTAGTAGTCCTCTGCCTATTCAATATGTTAGTTATGACTGCTTTGGTTGTGAGTGACAGAAAACCCTGCTATCGTGACTTGAACCATCATGGGGTTTATTTTCCACCGTGTATAACAAGAAGTGTTGATGTGGGTAGCCCAGGGCTGATGTGGCAGTTCTGCCTGTTTTACTCTTCTGCTCTCTTTACTTATCTTGAGACTTCACCCTCATGTCAGCATGCCTGCATTCCAGGCAGAAAGAAGGTGGAAGGGTGACAAGCAAAAGGTGCCTTTTTCTGTTTAAAAAAAAAATTATATATATATATATAATATTGATATATATAAAACTTCATTTTGAAACCATTTCAAACTTACAGAAAAGTTACGAGAATAATCCAAGGAATTCCTGTATGCCTTGGGTTTCAAGTTTCACCAGGTGACCCAGTAATGTCTTCTATAGTAAAGTAAAGGGTTCAATCCAGGATTACTTGTTATACCTGCTGCTCGTCACTCTATCAGTGGTTACCTTCAGTCTAGAATGTTTGCTCAGTCTTACCTTGGCTTCATGTCACTGTTAGAAAGGCCCTCCATTTGGGGTAGGTATTTTGGGCCAGATACTGTGATGACCACTGCAGCCTCTTGGGTGGCACATTTTGTCTGATTTGTCCTGTTTCTGGTGGTGGTAACTTTGATCACTTCTTGAAGAGTGTGTCGGTTGGGTTTCTCCTCCGTGAAGTTACTTTTTTCTCCCTTTTGTAATAAATATTTTGTGAGAAATACTTTGAGATGATACAAATTTCTTTTTCTCACCTCATTTTCATCTACTAATCTTATCATCTCAATGTCTCTTAAATTTATTTTTAATATTGTGGTTACCACGTAATGACTTGTTATTACCCTCATTCCTTCTCCATTTACTTGTTGGCTTCTGTTGTAAGGAAGCGCTTTCTCTTCTCCCCATACATATCCATGTATTCACTTACCTGTATGTGCTTGTGAGCATGTATTTTGTTCAGTGGGTTATAATACGTGATGGTCATTCATTTTGGTGTTTAGATTGTCCCAGATGAGGTCCATGAGTGCTTCTTTAAACTGACCTCTGTGTCCTCTTGACACGTTCTTATCACTTTTCACCACAACACGTTCCAGACTCATTCTGTGTGTCTCTGCCCAAGCCCAGAATCAGCCATTTCTCTAAGGAGGTCTGGTTCTTTCAGTGGAGAGTGGCACTTAGAAACCAGTTTCTGGGCACTGAGTGGTTGCTCAGGAGTGTTGCTGCCCCAGGTCCTTTAAGGGGGACAGAGCTAGGAAATGATTGTGTATACACCCACAATCCCATACGCACATATACACTTAGTTTTTTTTAAAAAAATTAATTTATTAATTTTTGGCTGTGTTGGGTCTTTGTTGCTGCGTGCGGGCTTTCTCTAGTTGTGGCGAGCGGGGGCTACTCTTCATTGCGGTGCGCTGGCTTCTCAGTGCGGTGGCTTCTCTTGTTGTGGAGCACGGGCTCTAGGTGCACGGGCTTTAGTAATTGTGGCACGTGGGCTCAGTAGTTGTGGCTCACGGGCTCTAGAGCGCAGGGTCAGTAGTTGTGGCTCACGGGCTCTAGAGCGCAGGCTCAGTAGTTGTGGCTCACGGGCTCTAGAGCGCAGGGTCAGTAGTTGTGGCACACGGGGTTAGTTGCTCTGCGGCATGTGGGATCTTCCCGGATCAGGGCTTGAGCCCGTGTCCCCTGCATTGGCAGGCGGATTCTTAACCACTGCACCACCAGGGAAGTCCCAAGGGTTTTAACATAAATAGAAGTCCACACCAATACCTTCAAATCCAGACCAGCCTTGCTTTCCATATTTGTACTCCCTTTCTCTGGGGACTTTGCTTCCAGAGTCTCAACCCTGGGCCGAGCCTGGCTGGAGGACCCCCCACTCACTTGTATCTGGGCTCTGACTTCAGATCTCTGCTTGGGCCTCACCCCTTCCCTCTAGGCTACCTGCTCGTTTAGGCCTCCTGGCTTAACAAAAAATCTTTACTTTGAGATGACTGTAGATTCACATGCAGTTGTAACGGATAATGCAGAGTGATCCTCTGTAGCTTTTAGTCAGTTTCCCCCAATGGCAGTGTCTTGCAGAACTATAGTACAATGTCACAACCAGTATTTTGTCATCGATACAGTCAAGATACAGGACGTTTCGATCACCACAGGGATCCCCTCCTATTTTTTTTTTTTTTTACAGCCACACCCGTCTCCACCTGCCCCCACCCCCTTTTTAACCTCTGACAACAACTAATCGGCTCTCCGTTTATAATTTTGTCAGAATATTACGTGTGGAATCATACAGTGTGTAACCTTTTGGAATTGGCTTTTTCTCTCAGCATAATTCTCTGGAGATTTATTTATGCTGAGTGTATTGATAATTCATTCCCTTTTTATTACTGAGTATTATTCCATGGTAAGAATGTACCACAGTTGAACTGTTCACCCACTGAAGGGTATCTGGGTTGTTTCCAGCTAATGGCTATCACAATAAAGCTGCTATAAATACTGGTGTACAGGTTTTTGTGTGTGTGAAGGTAGGTTTCCATTTCTGAGAAATGCCCAGAAGTATGGTTGCTGGGTTCCACAGTTGTGCATGTCGAGCTTTTAAGGAACTGCCAGACGGTGTGAATGAGCCCGTTTCTCCACATTGTCAGTATTTCAGGTTATTTTTTTAAAATAAACTTTTATTTTAGAACCATTTTAGATTTACAGAAAAATTGTGATACTAGAGTTCACTTGTACCCTATCCCTGGTTTCCTCTGTTAACATCTTATGTTAGTATGCTACATTTGTTACCATTAATAAACCAATGTTAAAACATTGAAGTCTATACTTTATTCATATTCCCTTAGTTTTTACCTAGTGTCCAGGCTGGTCCTGGTGTAGCTGAGGAGCAGGGGGGTGGGGAAGCCCCAGCTTATTGCAGAGACTGCTGGGGAAGGGGAATTGGGGGAGGGGCCCCTAACGGGGGCAGCTGGCCCTTCCAACCTGAGAGACAAAGGAGATGTAGGGATATTCATGGAAGAGACAGACTGTCTTCTAAAATGCCAGGTGTCAGGAGTGTCCTTCTTTCCCGAGTCTTCTGGAGCTGCAGGCCTCTAAAAGGACCTCAGTAAATCACCTTGTCACCAGATTTCCCACTCTACTTCCTTAGCTGTTGAACAGGTTTGACGTGTAAGGATGAAGGCTCTTGGTGTGTTCTGGAAGTTTGAGGAGAGGAAGGCAAATGGAGAGGTCCTGCCTTCCATGCTTTTAGAGATAGTAATGAAACCAAGAGGATCATTCTTAGCTGGGCTGGTGCCTTAGGGGGTTAGCACTTTAATGAACAATTTATCAATGCAGTGCTGAATAATTTAGAATTAACAAAAAGCCAGCCAAGGCCCCATGTGGTCCTTCATATAAGTACAATCTAAATACCATAGAACCTTGCTTTATGTGAAATTTTACAACTTTCGCTAATGGTTTATTTCTGAATTATTAGTTTAACCTAGACTGTAAGCCCCCAGGGCAGCAGTGGCCTTTATACATAGGTTTTTTTTTACAAATGATGAAGTGGTTTTGCCTCACAAATGGGGCCAGATGGCAGATGGGCTTGGCTTTATTTATTTTGGAGACTTGAACATTCAAGTTATATATATTGCTTTAAAAAATCGAAAGGAGCCCTAGGCGTAGGAGATTGTCTCTTGATTATGGGTCATTGCCTGTCTCAGCTGGGGAAGCAGGGGGAAAGAGGGCTTCTTGGAGGGCATTGGATCTCCAATGAAATCTTAAAGAGCCAGTAGGATTTGGGCCAGAGGACAACAGAGGAAAATGACCTTTCATGGGGTAATCCAATTCTGATTTGTATAGCTATTTGCCTCCAAAGACTTATTTCTCATGTGCTATAGATCAAGCCTCTAGAGGCTGGGACAGTTGACAATCTCTAGATTAAAGAGGGAGGTTGAATAGTATGGAACAGAATGTGGAACTGAGGCAGGATGAATGAAACGGATGCCAGGGGTCCTTACACCCATCGCATCAGTAGCTCAAGGCTTCTTGTTTCAGAGGTCAGTACTACAAAGTCTCATACCTTAAAAAAAAAAAAATCGTCCTCAGTATTTGGAGACATGTGATACAAACACACTGCAGGAGGGCACAGTAGTGGCCTTCGAACTTTCAAATTGTGAGTGCATACAGGGCAGCGAAAGCAGAGGGAACTTTGTGCAATACACAGAAAGAATTTTCCTAAGAAAATATAGTAAATTCTTTGGGCTTTGTTCAAACGTACCCGCTGGGGCGTGCTTGCCAGGGTAGCAGTCACTAAAAATGTGCTTAGGGGATTTAGTTAACTTGTGTAGGTCTTTAATATCCTTTCCAGGGAGTTCTTCCTTTCAAACTTTCTTGGCTTCTTTTCTATTCACTTAAAAGATTGGAACCATTGATTTAGTGTATGCATTCAAGATTGGCAGTTCTTTCCAAATGAAATAAAACTTGAGATCCAAGACTGTGATCTTCAAAAAGTGAAATGTTGCATACTTGTACTTGGTTTTGCTAAAGATGGGAATGCAGTAGGTTACACCTGGGGGGAAAGCTCCAGTGTCCCCCTTTAGCCATACATTGTGTCCCTATCAGTGGTGTTTTCATGAGACATTTAACTCAATCTAATCTCCTGTTGAGGAACGTTATGCAATCAAAATCCTGAACTAATAAGAGGTTTCTCTTGGTAGGGGTGGGAAGTGGGAGTAAGGAGGGAAATTCTACTTCATATTTTATGTACAAAGCAGTTCAAATTTTATTTATTTGCAATGAGCTTGTAATTCTTAACTTGGTACACTCTAATCTATTAGAACTTTAACTTCTGTTTAAACATCAGGTTAAAAAAATTTAACAGATGTGCTTATACCTGTCTTTTCTGTGGCTTAACTGAAAACTAAGCATGGCCATTTCATAAAATAATTTGGGCTTCTGTGACCAACATTGCCCATTAGGTGAACCCACCTGGGGGATCACTCATAAAATGTGTGGCCAGTAAGTCCTGGGGCCAGTGTGTATTCTGGGGGAGATACGAATGGCATGCTACCTGATACCTGGCAAAAGGTAATGACTCCTCTGGTAGCTGATAAGAGGACAGCGACAAGTTGTGGTCAGAGTTTAACCATCACTTTGGGAGAAAATGTTTGCTTGTGGATGAACCATCCAAACCTTGGGGTGCAGGAGAGCCATGTGCCAGCCTTGCAGCTTGAGGGAACCGTCCACCGCCTTCCATCAGCTGTCTCCTTACTCTGAGTGGGCAGACCCCTGGGAGAAGGAGAATCTGGCTGGCGCTGATTTTCCAGTTATGTTAAATGTTGATCAGTGGCATTCTGGTAGATGTGTGTCTCCTGAGTTGGTTACCAGTTAGCCTCCCTGGTGTGTAAACCTGCAGCCATCCCCTCTGGGGGTCCCCGTGCAAGGTGAGGGTCATGCCTGGCACACCAGAGATACTTCAGAACTCTGCCAGATGCCTGATGAGCCGCAGCCTGCTCCCGCCCCGCTACCCGCCCAATAGAAGGGTTGGGGGGACCTCCAGGGAGCAAAATACAGCTTGTGATACAACAGCGCTGAGTTGACACCTGGTCTTAACGTTTCTTAACCCGCTTTGGCTCCAACCGGAAGGTACATTTTGTATTTGTCCCTCTTGATAGAAACTAAATTAAAAAAAAAAGAAACTAAATTTTAAAAAATCATCACAATTTGAAAATCTTGTTAATTTTATTAAACAGACCTAATTCCACAGGGAGCATTGAGTTACAGACATTCTGTATAATGTACATAGATACCTTATCGAGGGGACCTTTCCCTTAAATGAAAGTCCTGTTAAATGGGGCAGGGAGTGCTCAGTCGTCAATTAAGCTACCTGTCTTCCTCAGGGGATACACCAGTTGCAGGTGGGATGTGTTGGCAGCCATGCCACTAGTGCCACTGGCCCGGCTAGGGCGTTACTGCTTGAAGAGATTACCACCCATAATAAGGTGCAGACCTTAGAAGGCACATTTGAGGTCTGAATAGAGGGTGAAAGTGAGACCTAAGTAACTAACTCATAAAGATCACTAGAATACAAGTAGTAATGCAAAAGGCACCCTGCTTAGGAATGGTGAGTCCCCTGACAGCCAGCTTCTGTGGTCCAAGTCCTGCATGAGGATCTATTGGCCTTTTCATCTAAAACCTAAAAGCATCACTAAAAACCATCTTGTGGTTTCAGGCAGAAGAGAGACACTTAGTTTCCTTGAATGTTTCTTTGCCTGGAATGTTACACCTGAAATAGTGTGAACTATTTTGTGATGCTGTTTGTGTTAAAAATAGTAGGTTCTGTTCCTGCCCACATGGCTATCATATGAAGTTTATAGAATTCAGCTCTGGAAGGGACGTTAGAGGCCATCTGATCTGTGTTTTGGGATCTCAGAGCGCATCTGAGTTTGCATCACGCTCATGTCTCCTCTCTCCTCTTGTCCCTGATATAAGCAGAGTAGCCACCTAGAGTCTAGGCCAGCTCCGTGGGTTACTTGTTCTTCCTGCTGCGGCCTGAACAGTCCTGGTTTGTGAGAGGTGCCTGGTCTCTGCTGAATGGAGTGCTTTTTAGAAGGAGATGCTGACCAGACCTGGGACTCTGTTTTTTTGTTAGGAAAGGTGCTCACAATCCTATCAGAAATGCAGTGCAGAGAGTTTCCCAAGGTATCAGGCACCTCGGCTGCGGGTGGGGGACTAAAGATAATGAAATAAGATAGGAGGGGAAACTAAGATCATGTGCCCCAGGAGAGTCATCTAGACGTGCTGCCAGGGCATCGCCTCCTCCCTTGATGTGATGGGTTGAGAAAGTAGAATGGCCTTGCAAATGAAGTGTGCAGAGCTGGGCCGACGTTGGACAATGCTGGGGAGGGAAAAACCAGAACACGCATGGGGCCCCTGCTTGCCAACCTCCTGGTAGAGTGGCGGGCACACAGGGGAAAGACATCTCTCTGAGTGAGTGGGGGCCAACCTCGTTAACCCCTCTTATGCGTGACTTTTCCTCTTTTTGGAGAGTAAACAGGTGGGATGGGGAGAAAGGAGTAAATATAAGCAGGCTTGGCTGGGCCTCTCATTCACTGGAGGTCTCACTACATGAGGTCTTAGATTATCTTGGGTCTTGGAAAGCTGACACCCTTGGTAGCAATCTGTTTCAGAGGATCTGCTGATTGCACTGCGTTCCACGCACTGTGTTCCATGAAGTCATTTTTGTTATTACTTACAGTTGCGTGAACACTGACCAAAAAAATCATTGAAATGTAAAATGTGGTTGCCTTGAGCAGTTTGTAAAAGGGGATCTCTGCCAAGGGCCCTTTGCTTTGCCTGTGAATGTTGCTGTACCCGGAAATGTGAGGGGGAGAAGCTGCCCTGGTGGAGTGGGATCAGCTGTGAGAGGTTTGCACAGCCAGGAGACGCGTCTTCCAGTCACCTGAGTGGTGCGCTGCTGACCTCTGGGTTGCAGACGATGCTGCCTCTGAAAGGCTGGCACAGTGCAGGGTCCATGGACCCTCTGTGGTCTGATCTGATGTCCTCCAGCATCAGCCCATGAAGGGGATGTACTTCAGGGGTTGATGTGATGTGGTTGAGGCCTTCTAGAATATGCCACAGATTGCCTGACGGTCTGGGGTTTGCCTTGTCTCATGGGTTCCTCGGGGCTGCGGCTGAGCAGTGTTGGCAGTCGTAACTAAATTTGCTCTTTACAGGCAAGGCGTCCTCTGTGGAAAGGCTGTCCTCACTAGGAGATTGCGTGGGCTTTCCAGATTGTTTAACAGCATATTAGACATTCTTCTGCTGTCCTTAACCTGCAGCGTCAAAATTGGGCACAGGGATTCCTACCCTGAGTGGTGGTGACATTCAGCAATATGCTAGCGTTTGGCAGGAACTGGCTTGGCATGGGGCGGTGAGGGGTGGTTCCGAAGGTTGTTTTACTCTTGCAGTTGCTGTCGAAGAATGTTAAGTGCAGAAGTGTTAGAACCTGATTCAAAGAGAGTTTGGGCCAGGCAGAACAGTTTCAGAAAGGGCCCTTGCCTGCAAGATGGAAACACAGAATTTGAGAATGTGTGAAGCCTCCTTGCCAGGGGCGACCTCTCGGGAAGCACTGCAGCTGGAAAGGTGGCCATCTGCCTGGCCTGCAGGCTACCTTGTATGTGGTCATTTCCATAAACCAAAAAAAAAAAAAAAAAAAAGAAGATGCCAAACCAGTTTAGCAAAAATCTGGTGGCCCTGCCCTTGGCTAGTTTCCTCAGCCTCCCAGCTTCCTCAAGTGGGCATCTTCTAATTCTGAACAGAACAAAACAACATAACACTTCATGTTCTGTTTTTCCTTTAGAAACTTTCACCTCCGCCTCTGGTTTGGCAGCTGGGAGGGGGCTCCCATCCCCAGAGCTGTGTCTGACAGTGTTCAGGACCCCGGAGTTCTTGGCCTTTGCGTCCTGGTTGCCCCATGGCGGGGACTCTGTCCAGAGCTTGATTGTCCCCATGGATGCTTTCTGGGGTCACTGATGTCTCTACGTCAGGGGCTGAGGGAAGCTGAGGCGTCAGGGCTGCACAGGTGTTCCACAGTCTGATTTTTTGAGGGAGAGGTGGGATATGATAAGAGCAGTGACTCTTGGGCTCCTGGAAACCAGGCCTTATTACCATCCCCTTCCTCTAAATCCCTTCCGTGTCTGTGGTCTAGTCACACAATTGAGTGTGTGGGCGTGTGCTCTTTGCGGGGGTGAGAGGAAAGAGGGTTCTTCGTTTAATGTGAGATCATCTTTTTTCTCAGCCAGATTGGGAGTTCCACAAGGGGGCAACTGTGACCTTAGTGCTTTGTGCCGGACCCCCAGATGGTGAGTCCTGTACTATAAGAGGGACACGGACAAAGTGAAGCATATTTTGAGCAGAAAGGCCAGGGTGGTGAGGGGGGCAGGAAACCAAACCATGTGAGAAATGGTTGAAATGTTTCAGGGCTTCTTCTAGAGAATGAGTTCAGAATGGGCTGCTGTTGGTAGTTGGGTGTGGGCACTGGGTGTGAACACTGTCTCCACATGTTCTGAGCTTAGCATGGGACTGAGAGTGCAGTGGGGAGGGACGGGGAGAGTTGATGTAATTGAGGATTTACTCTGTGCCAGCCTTGAAGATGTCATTTCCTCTCGCTGAGGTCACAGCTGTGACTAGTGGGTGAAAGTCTCAGGGAGAGAGATTCCAGCCCAGTCTAAGACATGACTCTCAGAAGACTGGAATTGTCTACCGAGCCGCTCCCTTGGGAGTGCTCACACGGGAGCTGGCTGGCCTTCCGTGGGGAGTGCACCCGCTCCATGGCTTGTCCACAGGATGTGTTCAGTTAGGACCATTCTTTCCTGAGATAGTCCTTACTTTTGGGGGATTAAAATGTCTATCCTTTTGGAGGATGTTGCCGATGGTCTCTGAAGTTAAGTAAATATCAACTGGTCCATAGATTCTCCTTTAGAGATTATGGCTGCCTCCTAAGCCCTGTGTGTAAGACCCCTTTCAACACTGAGGTCCTATGGCTGTGGCCTCTGTAAAGGTAACTCTTAGAGAGCCTGGTGTAAATGGCTGCTAAACGTTAAAAAAAAGAGCTGTTCGTATAAAATAGAATTGCCAGGAGAGCAGTTATCCTGGATTGAGCCCGAGTTAGGGATGTAGGTGCACACCTGGCAGACCCTACTGTTGCTTCTGCTTCTGTCTTTACATTGGATATTCTTTTTCTTTTCTTGGCATACCTCATTTTATTGTACTTCATAACTTCATAGTGTTACATTTGTTTTGTGTTTTTTTTGAATTTTTGAATTTTATTTTTTTATACAGCAGGTTCTTATTAGTCATCCATTTTATACATATGAGTGTATACATGTCAAACCCAATCTCCCAATTCATCACACCACCACCACCCCTCCCCTGCCACTTTCCCCCCTTGGTGTCCACACGTTTGTTCTCTGCATCTGTGTCTCAATTTCTGCCCTGCAAACCGGTTCATCTGTACCATTTTTCTAGGTTCCACATATATGCGTTAATATACGGAATTTGTTTTTCTTTTTCTGACTTACTTCACTCTGTATGACAGTCTCTAGATCCACGCACGTCTCTACAAATGACCCAATTTCGTTCCTTTTTATGGCTGAGTAAGATTTCATTGTATATATGTACCACATCTTCTTTATCCATTCATCTGTCGACGGGCATTTAGGTTGCTTCCGTGACCTGGCTATTGTAAATACTGCTGCAGTGAACATTGGGGTGCATGTGTCTTTTTGAATTATGGTTTTCTCTGGGTATATGCCCAGTATCATATTGGCTTCTTTCACATAGCAATATGTATTTAAGCTTCCTCCATGTCTTTTCAAGACTTAAGAGCTCATTTCTTTCTGGTGTTAATATTCCACTGTCTGGAATTTATCCACTCACTCTCTTAAGGATATCTTGGTTGCTCCCAAGCTTTGGTAATTATGAATAAAGCTGCTACGCACATTCATGTGCAGGTTTTCATGTGGACATAAGTTTTCCACTCATTTAGGTAAATACCAAGGAGCACGGCTGCTGAATCCTATGGCAAGAGTATGTTTAGGTTTTGTAAAAAACAGCCAAATACTTAACGTCATTTTCATCTACCGAACAAGTACATAAAATTCACTGTTTTGCAACGTTAAGGCCCACATCTCACAGTAAAGGTTATGCCTTTAGCTTTACTTACCTAGGTATAAAGTGCCCCAATACATTCTAGGAAAGAGTTTCCACACTGCGTCTCAGTATACAGCATTTCCATTTTGATGACAGAGCCAAAGGCTAGGAGTCTACCTTGACGTCTCTTCCCATCACCTCTCCCGTCCCAGCCACTGCCAAGTTCCATCACTTGTACTCAAGTCCAAGTCAGTGCTGTCTTTCACCTAAGCCACAACGACCCCCTTGTAACTGATCTCTCCACCTCAACTCCTGCCCCCCAACCACTCGCCACAGTGTAGCCAGAATGAGTAATTAAATCTATATTGAATCGTGCCACGCCCCTCTTTAAAAACGAACAATTGATTCCCTTTGATTATAGGATAAGATCCAAATTTCTTACCTCACCAAAAGGCCCTAAGTGACCCTATTTAGGCCTATTTCCCTATCTTCATATCAAGCCCCCTCTACTGTTATTTACAGCATTCCTGCCCCTTTGACCTTTCCTACAGTTCTTTCAACATTACAAGCTCTTCCCTACCTTGGGCCTCTGCACTAGCTTTTCCCTCTGCTTGAAACAGACTTTTCTCCCTGACTCCAGCTGAGCTCCTTTCCCTCAGGAGCTTCTTCGCATCTCTTGCTTTCTAAATGAGGCCACCCTCTCAAGTCTGAAATAGGTACTCCTGTTGTTCTTGCGTCATCCTCTTCTGTTTCACTTATACCACCCATCAAATTGATCATCTCACATTTATCTGTGTACCGACTTAGTGTTTGCCCCGCCCACTAGACCAAAAGCTATGAGGGCAGAAGCCATGTCTGTTTTGTTTACAAGTGCATACCCGGTGCCTGGTACAGGGTAAGCACTTAAATGATGGTTGAGTTAAAGAACTGATTGAACAAATATGGAGCTTGGTTTTTTGGTTTTTTAATTCTCAATCAGAATTCACTAAAACTCTACAGAAAAACTTCAGAGATTTTACTCTGTATAACAAAAGAAGTTCCCACAGCTAAATGCTGGTATTCTCATAGGTGGAAATAAAGGGTAGCAGAAGCATATCTAATGTGGAAGGGTGCACACAAAGCCATTTCCCTGAGAACATTAGTTCTAGGTACCAGGGACCAGGAAGGAAGGGACCAGAAAGTAGTGAGTTCAAAGTCATCAATAAGCGAGTTATATTAGTTTGATACGATAAGGTCTTCTTGGACCCATGTGTCTAACGCAGAAACAGTCTCTGGCATATCAGATACACAGGTATTTATGGCACAAAAAAGGTAGGAAAAAGAAAGATCACTGAGTCTCCCATTGGCTCACACGTGGATACTGCCAGGAACCTCTAGACCCTCAAGCAAATTTGCCCTTTCCTACACCAACACCTCAGCTGGGCAGGTGAGCCTCTACTCCCTGCTCTTATATATTTAGACTTTCCACCTCCTTTTCTATCTTCTTGGCAAAGCCATTTCTGACCCTTAGGAACCAGAATTACGCCTTTCCCTTGTGTGAAGTTCTTACTACATGTACTGTTCATGCAGTTTACAATTTAATCATCAATTACCTTTGTAAATGGACAGACTCCTATAATAGGGAATGTACCTGGGGAGACCCCTCAATATCACCTGGTCCAAAGTCCTCATTTTGAAGGGAAAATCCCAAGGCGCATGGAGGTGACAGATTTAGCCAAGGTCAGAGTCCAGGGTTGAGAGCACTAAAATGGGAATGTCAGTTGCCCAGCTCCCAATCTAAGGCTGCCTGGTCACTGTCTCCCCAAGGAGTCAGCATGCTCTGAGGAAGGAGCTGTGTTATCAACCTCTTGGCGTGTGGAGAAACTTGCTGAATATCGATGCCTAGGCTAAGAATGATAATGTGTATGGATCACCACGAAGCTCAGATTACACGTAAACGTGCACCACGGTGTCTGCTCTTATCCTCACCATTACTCGGCATTTCCAGAGAAGAGCTGGCTGCACAAAGCACTGTCATTCTACAGCTCCTCTCATGCGTGAAGACTAACAACCACAAGAGACAAAGAGAAAGTTTAAACTCATTACCCTGGGTAGACTCTCAAGGAAGTAAGATGGGTTTGTCTAGAGCTGTCATTCACTTCTGAAACTAAACAGACCCTAGTTGAGATACAGTCAGCCTCAGAGTTAGGTGAACCAAACCCACAGCTAAGCACAGGCAGAGCTCCTCTGACCTTCGGAAAGACCTAAGAAATCAGGCACAAGTTTTGTTGCGATATAAATTCCTCCCTCCCTGTGTTGTCAAAAAAAAAAAAGAAAAAAAGATGCCTTCCTCCACTTTCTGACTCGGATATGTAATGATTTCAGTCCTTGCAGAAAACTTTTCATACATTCCAACCAGCTGGCATTTTCAAAGTGCTTCCACATGCTTATTCTCCTCCTTGACCCCCATAACCATTTTCCAAGGCTGGGCCTAAACTTGGAACCCAGGAAACCTCAAGCAGAGAGAGGTTAAGTGCCATCCAAAGTCACCCAGCTCAACAGCAGCAGAGCCCAGGCTTCCAGCTCCCGGTTGCTCTCAGAGTGCAGCGCGTGGTCACATCATCTGGCTTCTCACAGAAGGAATGAAATTGGGTCATCTGTAGAGATGTGGATGGACCTAGAGACTGTCATACTGAGTGAAGTGAGTCAGAAAGAGAAAGACAAATATCGTATATTAACGCATACATGTGGAATCTCGAAAAATGGTACAGATGAACCGGTTTGCAGGGCAGAAATAGAGACACAGATGTAGAGAACAAATGTATGGACACCAAGGGGGGAAAACCGCGGTGGGGTGGGGATGGTGGTGTGCTGAATTGGGAGATTGGGATTGACATGTATACACTGATGTGTATAAAATTGATGACTAATAAGAACCTGCTGTATTAAAAAAACAACAACAAAAAGCCAATATGAAAAGGCTTCATGTTGTGTGATTCCAACTATAAGCCATTCTGGAAATGCAAAATTCTGGAGACAGTGAAAATATCAGTGGTTGCAAGAGGTTAGTAGGAAGGGAAGGATGGTTAGGGCAGTGAAACTACTCTGTATGATACTGTCATGGTGGATACATGTCATTATACATTTGTCAAAACCCGTGAAACATAAAACACTGAGAGTGAAACCTAAACTCTGGCCTTTGAGTGATGTTAACAGCTGATGAGCCTGCACTGACACGTGATGTACCACTCTTGAGAGGGTGTCGATCATGGGGAGGCTGTGCGTGTGTGGAGGCAGGAGGCACATGGGAGCTCGCTGTACTTTCTGCTCAATTTTGTTGTGAATCTAGAGCTGCTCTAAAATTGAAGTCTACTTAAGGCGGCAGAAGGCATAGGAGATTGTGGTGCTTGTGTACTGATGGTAGATGTCTCCTAAAAGTTGATTTTAAATACGAAATATATCTTCTTTTAATCCATGTTAAATAGTTCTGGAAGCCCAGTGGACTGGCTCTGGGTAGTTGAGTGCTGGTTTATTTGGCTTTGAATTGGAACAGTCTGAAGGCTCTGTTGAGGCTGTGGTCCCAGAAAGGCATGGGACCTCACTGGAACCTCTCTCTTTGTGCATGACCACAGCAGGTGCCATTTTATTCATTTATTTCCTCTTCTAGTTTCTGCTCTTGGCCTGTTAGTATGAAAGGACTTGAAGTTAACTTTTAAAAACACATTAGGGACTTCCCTGGTGGCGCAGTGGTTGGGAATCCACCTGGCAATGCAGGGGACACGGGTTTGAGCCCTGGTCCGAGAAGATCCCACGTGCTGCAGAGCAACTAAACCCATGTGCCACAACTACTGAGCCTGCGCTCTGGAGCCCGCAAGCCACAACTACTGAAGCCTGCGCGCCTACAGCCCGTGCTCTGCAACAAGAGAAGCCACCACAATGAGAAGCCTGCGCACCGCAACGAAGAGTAGCCGCCGCTCGCGCAACTAGAGAAAGCCCACGCACAGCAACGTAGACCCAACGTAGCCCAAAACAAAACAAAACAAAACAAACCCACCATTTAAACTTACCTCGAAGTCATCTCTGACACTGCGATCCTTCCTATTTCATAAAGCATTTTTAGATCTATTTGTCTCGGTTTCTGAGATTCCGTTTAGTGCTCAGAAATTCTACCTCTCATAAACTAGTCAGAGAGGAGGTCACTTTTCTGATTGGTAAAAAGACAGTTGCCAAGTCTTATGTAAACACACTTAGCTTTTTCCTCTTCCGTTTTGCACCTGCTCTGATAGGAGAAATAGGATGAAACAACTTACTGCGTGTATTGGGAGAGCCAGGCAAAGCAACTTAATGACTCTTCTCTGAATAATTTGGGAGCATCAGGACTCTTTCATTAGAATGTAAATAAACTGCTGGAAGGTGGTTAGAAGCAATGGTGAGTGTACAAACATTAGGAAGATTTTAACTCAAAATATTGAGGGTGAGATGAAAAAACTTTTACTTAAGGATTACCAAGATACATAGCTGGTTGAATACAGGCACTTGTAGTCCATTTAAATCTTGCCCTAATATGGGTCGTATTTTAAAAGATGATGGTAAGAATACTGGTTAAAGTTATTTTAAGCTCTACTAATGAAGAGCTTTGTTTTAGTTAAAGGCTAAATATATTTAGTTAAATTTATACCAGAAGAGATAATTCTTCACTCACTGTGCATACATGAAATGAAGTCTAGCTGTTTGTGCTACATGATTGCTTCTTACCTGGAGTGATTGCAGCTACTGTTTATGGAGTGTCTCCTCATGTCAGAGACATATACATTGACACATATAAATTTGGAAAAGTGTTTTTTCCTAACTTTTATTTTTTACATTAGTCTGTGAGTTAAAACCACTAGAAGAAGAGCTGCAATTAGGATTAAGGTCTGTCTGCTCTACAGCAGACCTTTCCAGTCTGTTCTGCTACCTCTTTACTGTGCTACAAGCAAAGTACTTGGAAGACAGACTTGTGAGTGCTGGCCTTATAAGCCTAAGTGTACAACTTAATAGCTAGTGTCAGGCAGGGTTGTAGCAGAACCACCTTGGACAGGTGAGAATTTACTCATTCATTCCAGGGCCTCAAACAGCCCTTGCTGTGACTAATTCCAGTCACTCCTACCTCACTGTGGCCTGTCCCAGTTAGAAGTGCTTATTAAACAAGCTAATGGATTATTAATCTGTGCTTTTGCTTGTTAAGCAGTTTGAACTAAATGCCCTCATGGTACTTCCAGATAATAGGTAACAGATGTGAACTCAAACTGATGTTTGTAGACTAGACACAAGGCACCGAGATGGTTGAGGACTCTTCCCAAGGTCTTTGAGCCCCACCTTGACTTTACCACCTGAACTCTGCCTGCTTCTCCCCAACATGCTGGCGGGCTCGGAGTTACCGTTACTAATCAAGGAAGGCATGGTGGAGCGTTAACGGTTCAAAGTTTAAGAACCAAGGGGGCCAAATTTAGCAAACAGAAAGGGGATTCTTGCCCTCAGTGTCATGTGGTCGTGGATTGTCAGACGTTTCTTGTTGACTTTTTGGGTAAGCTTTAAAATTTTTCACACAATCAATATAATTTGGTAAAAATACAAACAACATAGGGATCTCTGGAATAAGAAGTGAAGCCCACGTGCCCATATCCCTCCTTTCTCAGAGGCAACCTCTGTAATTCTCCAGGCACGCACACCTACACACACACACACACACATACACGTGTGGAGGTTCTGCATAAATAAGGCAGGCTTTGTGAGGCGACCGCACACCCATGGGGCCCTGGCCCTGAAGGGACCCTCGTGTTCACAGAGCCTAGGGAAGCTGACTGCCCTTGTCGGGGTTCAGCCAGGTCCTTGGCCTCACGGGCATCTTGCTGTACCAGCTGATCATGTGCTTCCTGACGGTGGGAAGGTACGGATGGTGGTGGAGATGTGTTCCAAGGCTGCAGGAGTTGGGAGGCAAGGATAGTGTGGTCTTGTACACAGACTTTGCTCAAATCCCCACTCACAGGCTGACGTGGTTTTATTTTTTATGTTTTTGCGGTACGCGGGCCTCTCACTGTTGTGGCCTCTCCCGTTGCGGAGCACAGGCTCCGGACGCGCAGGCTCAGCGGCCATGGCTCACGGACCCAGCCGCTCCGCGGCATGTGGGATCTTCCCGGACCGGGGCACGAACCCACATCCCCTGCATCGGCAGGTGGACTCTCAACCACTGCGCCACCAGGGAAGCCCTTGTTTTATTTTTATAAGAAAAACAAAGTATTTTTCCCAGGTTGCTGCTATGCTTATCGGTTGCCAGAATATATTCCATCCTTTAGGAGTTTCTAATATTCTATGTCCTGCGTTATTATTAAGATAACATTTCTCATTGCACATGGGGTCCCTCCTAGCTTGAGAGTCACTATTTTGAAGTGAACACTTGGGGCATTATATTTTGGTGCCTTACGTAAGACATCCTTAGTTTTAATCTCCCAGACAATGAACATGACCATACTCTTTTTACTGAAATTAGAGTGTATAAAATGCAAATGTGCCATGTTATCCTTTTGGGTAAGCTGGAATGTTAGGTGATGAATTTGCGCCATAGGACGTCGATATTCTTGTGGAAGACCTAATCAGAAACTCACAATTACTTTATAGCCCTGACGATGAGACGACTACTTCAAATCTGCATTACCATGCTACTGGTAATAATTTTAGTTTGAGTTCCTGCACTTTTATAAGGGAAATAAACTCTAGTTGCTGCTTGCCTCAGAGTGGAATCCAGAATTCACCAATGTATGAACAAAGGGCATGAGTAACTTTCCAGTGTGACGTTATTTTTGTTTTTTAGTTTTGCAGAATATGTGTTTTTGATGAACACCAACTAATATACATAGATTTGACACCCACTCTATGTAGGTTTTAAGAACCCCAGTATCAGAACTTAGGAAATGATTATTTTAGCTTTTCTGAGTCGTAAATTCAAGGTATAAATCACAGTAAAACATTTTAGGCAGGTTTCTTTGGTCATTTGGGCCTGTGGGTGGTGGTGTACAGGGATCACCTGTTCTCATGTGGTTCTTACCTCGGAAAACTTGTGGTGTCAAGACCTGTGGGCAGTCAGTCTTGTGGTGATCGGGGTAACGGATAATGCTTTAAGCTCCTTTCTGGTCTCAGTGCTTAAGGTTTTAGTCAAATCTTAAATAAAAATCACTAAAAAGCTGTCCTTTGGAATCATGCTGAAAGCAGCGGCACCTCATTTGCTAGACTATTACCTGTCATCTTTCATCTCTCTCAATATAGGAGGGATGTCTTTAGTTTCTTAACCCAGACTCATCATTCCTGAATGTTCCGTACAGGTTCCAGTGAGGGAGTACTTTCTCTGTGGGTCAAGCCCTGGGACACCCAGGGAAGCCTCTGAGATTCTGTGAAGCAGCTTATGCTGTATGACTAGGCAGGTGGCTTTAATTAATTGCCTGCCATCTCAGCAGGAAATAAGGGGGCGCTCAACCAGGACACGGGGTCAGCAGGCTGTGCTTTCCACAAGGTCCTGAAAATTGAAGTGCTGTATAATGTGTTGGTCTTCAGCTGAAGAACTGTGGTCTGGAGAGGACTTCCTCGTTATGATGACTCAGCTCTCCTGTGTACATAATTCTTCGTTCCAATTACCGCTCTCAGCATGCCTCCAGCTTTCTTAGATCAGAGGCCAAGGAGGATTTGAACTGGGTGGGTGTTCCCCTGGGACACGGGCTCTCTGGGGGGGGGGCGGGGGTCGGTTTGGTGCATCCCTGGAGCTGGAAGGTAGGCCAGGAGTTGGTGGGATTCAGAGTGGACCCTTCCCCAAAGAAGCTTAGCAGATCCCCCAACAATGCCAGGTGACCAGGTCAGAGAGCTGATCTCCCTCACATCCCTTGAAAATTATATACTCCAGTGGTCCAAAACAGAGATCTCTGATACAGTCCAGTCCTAGCTCTGCCCAGGCTTTTTAACAAATCAGGGTTTCAGAAGGGAAACTAACACATATTAACTCTTACTAGGATCAAGTGTTTTTCCTGTGACACTGAAAATTTTCTTTCATTGGACTTCGCATATGTGTATAATTGTGGCAGGGAAAAAATAATGAACTAAATCAGCAAATACAATATTATAGTTCAAAAAAGGAAAACAGTAATGAATTAACATTTTCAAGTCATATTAATGCCTTTTTTTACAAAAAGGAAGAGCAACACATTAAGAAACACTTGCAAATGAGTGGACCTATGAGGTTCAGAGTATGATTGCACGTGGAATGATGGCATTGAGGTCACTCGAGCTAGATCTGACAGCGAAGCCCACCAGTATCCAGGAAGGCCTGATGATAGAATTCTAGGATTAGATCTTGAATCGTGATCCTTGGGATTTAGACTCTTCACGAGCGAGCTGAGACCCAGAATGACTGACACCTCTGGGTGAAGTAGGGGAAGAACTGGTGGTGTCCGGTCCACTGTTTACGGGAAGAATTCACGGTGGGTATAGTGTGATGGAAATTCCTTATCCTTGGAATGTCAGACTGGCATGCCAACCCAGTCTGACGTCTTGGCATGTTTCTTTATTGGAGCTGTTTTCACTGTGTGTGGAGGTATGGTGGGTGGGAGGGAGGTGTGTGTGTGGGGTTAGGAAGAACAGTAAAGCAAAAGCAAAACGGAACCCTGGAATAAAAAGGAAGCCAAGATGTCTCTGAATCAGATCCAAGGAAAGACTGGAAGCTTGTTTTAGGAGACAGCATCCAAGGCAGGCATCCAGGGGGTCACAGGCAGGCTCCTGAAAGCTGAACTTGACATTTTAACTTTAAAACCTGGTGCACGTGCTTTCTAATGACTGTGAGCCTTTTAGGGGCACAGTGTATTCATATATGGAGGGCACCTGAAAGCAGAGGTGGGCAGGGGGCTGTAGAGTCGTAGTAGTATAGCTTTATCTCTGGTTATGGGCTGTGGCATTTTTCACACCCATCAGTGCTGGTAACCGTTTCCACCCCTTGTCTACCCCACAGGATCCTAGGATTTGGCAGCATAGTTTTCGAGCTCCTTAGGAGCAGATCCCTAAGTATTTCGTGTTTATGTGTCAGTGTGCCAGATAGGCGAGAGAGATGAGGGATGGAGCAGGGCCTTTTCTAAAGAAGTTTCTGATCCTGTGGGGGAGATTAAACCCACAAATATGGGACTGTGTGCCAAGTGCTGTGACAGAGGCCTGCATAGGGCTCTGATGAAAGGTATCTCAATGAATCGAGTCAGGGAAGACTTCCTGGAGGAGGAGACACTTGATCAGAGACTTAGAGGACATGGTAACTAGGCAGAAAAGGGAAGAGTGTTCTGGGCAGTGGGAAGAGCATGTACAGAAATAAGAAAGCAATGTGCACTCAGGGAAGTGGCAATGGTCCAAAATGTCTGGGGTCTCAGGGCTGGGGGCCAAGAAGTGGTAACCAGTGAGGTGGGTGAGGTCGTTGGCACTGGGGTCAGGAAAGGTCTTGTGTGCTACCTAAGATGTCTGGATTTTACCTGAAGCAATGGGGAGCCCTAAATGGAACTTAGAGTCAATTTCGTCACTAGGATGTAGGGTCCATGCGCATGGGGACCATGTCTGTTTGGTTGACAGCTGTATCCTCAGGGCCGTGAATGGTGCCTGACACACAGGAGTTGCTCAGTGAACGTCATGAGCTTCGTATAGTAAACAGACCATGTGCCGTGTGGGGGGTTGGAGGCATTGGCAAGGGTGCTCATCAGGAAGTCACTGGAGTAGTTCAGGTGACTCAGGAGGGAGCAGTAGTGGTGATTAGAGGAGAAACCTGCTTTGAGAGCGGTTCCAGGAAGACTTGCAGACTCACTGGGTGGGGCTGGTACAGGGAAAGAATCAAGGATGACTCCCAGGATTCTGACTTGGACACTTAAAGAAGGGAACCCAGTGTGGGGAAGAAGAGGGGCGGGGGAGGATGGTGAGTTGTTCGGGGCAGGTTGGGTCGAGAAGTCTGTGGAACAGCTGGTGGTCCTGACCTCCAAGCCTTTAGACATCCAGTTCTACAGCACAAGAAGGCATTCCAGGCTCGAAATGGGGATTTAGGGTTTCATCAGGGATGAGGTAGGATGGAAACTGTGTCTGTAAGCTGTCACTTCCCTGAGTGTGTAGACGGAGATAAGATGGCGGCCCCCAGTGGAACCCTGTGAAATGCTGATGGAGGGAGGACAAGTAAGTGCGGGGGGCCGAGGGAGGGGAGCAGATCACGCTCTTGTGGAAAAACAAAAGCACGGAATCATATGAAGTAAAAAGTCTGCCCCTTCCCTTTCCCACCTTATACCCTCCCCAGAAGTAGCTACAGAAGACATTTTGTCCTATATCCTTCCAGCTGTTTTCTGTGCCTAAACAAGCCTAAATATGTGTGCTTTTTATTTTTATCCAGATGGATTTGACTTTTATAACATCCCCTTCAGTTCTAAGAATCTATGAGTCATGCAGAAAAACATTTAGAGAGATCCCATAAAAATACAGGTTGAGTCTCATGGCTGAGTTAATTCAGATTTAACAGCCCTTGGTGAAAGTACAGAATTGTAAGTGTTATCCAAAACAGCAACATCTAGATGACTTGGTGGTGTTTGTGCTTCTTCACTGAACACATGTGGACGCAGGGTGGGGAGCGTAGCCCTGCACTCCGCTTCACCGCCTGGCTCCTTCCTACCTGCTGTTTGTGTTGTGGTGCACGGTTCACTGAGGTTGCCAGGCGAGCCCGGGCTCCTGGCTGCACTGAACTGAAGCGGGTTCACGCAGGAGGTCTCCAGAGGCAGCGAGGTCACCCGAGGGCAGGCCCCAGGTTTGCTTGTCTCTAGCCACCTGTATCCCCTATAAGAAAAGGGCTTTCCAGAGGAGTCCTTCTTCTTGGCCAATAAGACTATGCCATTCACGGGCCGTGTGACCTTGCGCAGTTGACTTCATCTGTCTGGGCTTTGGTTTTTCCATATCTAAAATGAGAAGCTTGGACCAAGATCTCTAAGATTGTGTCTGGCACAAATATTTCAAGACAGCTGGCCCATCTACCTGCTATAGGTTAGACCGAGTGAAGGTTGAGCATGAAAGTATATTGAAAAAAGACCGCATACCATGTAATTTGCCCTCAATAAATCATTATTTGAGCTACTGTCTTACATCACCTTTTCTACCTTCTAGGGAAGTGGTATGGTAATTTGTATACCGGGAACCGCTGCTCCTTTAATTTAAAAAGCAAAGAAAAAGTTAAAAAAAAATGTAAAAAGCCATGCAGGAAGTGTTTTGAAGCGTGTCGGTTTTTGGTAAATGGTTTCTTCCATCAATGTCACAGGCACCAGTGAAGGCCAATGGTGTAACAAGTCTGAAGGTTTAATTAGAACGGCTTTTGAGTTTTTAAAACACCACCATAGTGGAAAACCATTCATTTTTTCCCCCCTGATATGCCTTAGTATCCTTCAAATGACATTTTTTCTTTGTTTGCAGAAATCTTTTTTGCTGGGACTGCCACTGTTAAGTTAAATTCCAACCTCTTATGACTTTGGTTAAGGCTGGTTGGATAATCTTTTTAGGGATTTTGTTGTTGTTAGAATACAGTTTTTAAACAAATGGAAAAATACACTTTTTACGACAAATGAAATACATTTCGAAAGCTCTTTCCATCAACATTTTTAATTTAAATACCTCACTTTTGGGGATGATCCTAGGGGATTGCTGCTCTCAAAACCTTTAAAGACACCTGAAAGTAGGTCACTTTGTAGTCATTCTAAGATTTGCATCCTGGCGGGAGCTTCAACTTCCCTCTGTGCTGAGAAAGACGTGAAAATTCCGCAGAAACTTTCTCCTGCGGGAGGTCCTTAATTGCGACCTCTCCTGGAGTTCCCTATTTTAAGGTAACTAATAGATCTGTTGAAAGTAAGTATCAAGCCCTGATGTGTCCTCGACACTGAGGGATTTGAGGGCCTGTGGGTTTGGGTCCTGCTGCCGGAATCTTTACTGGCACTTGGACTCAACCAGCCCGTGCATGTTGTCCTCTGAAGGCCTGGTGGATGTGTGTGGGGTGTGTTTGGATGACCCGTGTGCATCTCTTAGGTCCTTTCTAGGTGTGGCAAAGAGCTGTAAGAATGTATAATCCACGTGCCTCTTCTTGTGGACCCTTGTTGGTTATCTAACCTAGTGTTTCACTGGGTTGGGATACCAGCATCTCCCTTCGTCCTAGGCCGTGCTTGTGTGTCACTGAGGAATCCATTGCTCTTCCCCTCAGTTCTCTTGAGTGGTGTTTCCAGGTTTATTTGCTACCGTTCTGCACGTATGTAGCTCATGCAGAGCATCTTCCAGAAACCTCTGCTATATTTTCCATTCAAGTCCCGTTTCTGGATGAGAGAGTGAAACGTGAATGAATGTCATAAAGGCCCACATTCCCATCACAGCTGTGCCTCTTGTCAGCTTCCGTTTGGGTGAGAGGGTGATAATATTGTCTGACTGGAGGATTGTTTCCTAAATGCCTACTGTGTGCTCAGCCCCAGGTCAGACTCCTGTGGGAGCAGCGGCAGGGCAGAAGGTGCTGAGCAGATCACCTGAGGGCTCTAGGCGCATGCGTAGCAAACAGTAGGCCAGGACTGCACACTGTCTTTCCTCTTTGCACATTATGTTTTGACTTTACCTTGTGTCCTTCCCATGGCACCTTTCAGAAAAGGCTCTTGCTGTTTGTGCTTTTAGATACCCTCCAAGGAGACCTTCAGGGATTTTCTGGACCTGGTGCTAACGTTTCAGAATTTTTTCATTCTTATTCCTAGCCTTCGTGTATCCAGATAAATACTGATGTAACTAGTCATGTAGAATCCTTACCCCCAAATGGCTCAACCGCTCCAGCTCCCCTTCCTGGGGCTGCTGTCAGCCAGGTACTGTAGAAGGCTGTGGTTCTGAGCCCGTGGAATGCTCACACTGCCACAAGTGGTTCTTGTCTCAGTAGCCGATGCTTCCTCCTGAATCCCACCTATGAGGCCACTCCTGCCCGCCAGAGTTAGGGAGAACACCTATCGTATTCTACACAACAGCTCTTCAGGTGTTTTCAAGACAGAAAACAACCTTCCCAAGGCCCCTCCAAGGTATAAACCTGTCCAGTCCCCTCCACTGTTACTCACGTAACAGACCTTCACTGCCCTCTCCTTCCTATGAGTACTCGCTAGTTTGCCAGTGATCTTCTTTATGTGTAGTTGGTTCTTAATGTGTAGTGCTCAGGGCTAGCTGCTTTTACCTTGATGGATTGGAACAAGCAACATAAAACTTAATAGAAACGTTAAGTCCTTCGTTTAGGTTACAGCAGTTCCATCATGCAGGTACTAAATTCCCCTCGGCTGGACTGAAGTCTGTGTGAAGAAGTGATGGGGTTTTAGTTTAGCTCATACTGAACTGAGTTGGTAAGTTATCAGGAGTTTCTGTGATTCATCTTTTTTTCATTCTTGAAAAGAGACACTTACCTAACGTATGTCTTCTGGCGCTTGTCTTCACTGTGATTTCTTACAACTAAAATGATGATGTTATTTCACATGGTAAATCGGTACACTTGGATTTGCAGATTAAGGCGAAGTTGAGGGTACCTTGTTGCTGACTGTGTTAGACTCAAGTTACCACTTAAGCTCTTGGTACAGCTCTAGCCATTGTGTTGACTTATGTTGGAATAGCCTTTTGGAGGCAAGGGACTGGTAACCTCCTGTGAGGAGGCCTTTGGACATCTGGCACTGACATTGCAAAGCAAGGTGGACATGTGAAACCAAAACATTTATTTCTGCAGCTGTTCCACCTTACCCTTTGAACTCAGTAGAAAACATCCCCTATTCCTTGGTTTTAGCACAAACCCCAAACAAATAACATAGACTCCCAAATTGCCACTCAGAACCCCTTCATCCTGTCAGAGACTTGGATGAAGACATTGCTTCTTTGGTTGGGAAATGGGTGTAGCAGAGTTTGGCTTGTTCACTAATATCTGGTCTTCCTCCCCTTCTGACCACCTGGTAGAATTGTACTTCCTCACCCAGGTGAACTTGGGCATGACTGTAGGGCTTGGTTTGGGCAAGAAAATGTGAATGGAAGTAACTTGTGACGTCTCAGGTGGCACACTTCGCCAGTCCCTTTTTGTCCCCTCTGCCATGGTAACCAGCGCTATGCCAGGTAGGTGCCCCATCGGCCTGAATTCCAGAAGGAGGCGGATGTAGATCAGAATCCCCAGCCAACCCACGATGAACACAGAGCAGGAGTGAGAAGCAGATGTTTGCTGTGCACCAGTGCGACTTTGGGTGGTGTGTGACCACAGCAGAGCCGAGTTTATTCTGACGGATGTGTTAGATGAGCTAGCAGGCTTCCAGGTTAGCTTCCCCACAGGTAGCTGGCAGACTACTCGGTGGAGTCCAGAGCAAACTAAGTCCTGTTGGTGCTGGAAGTAAAACGGATTTCCCACAGAGAAACTGTCATTTTAAAGAAGAAATGGTATGTGGAGTTCTTTTTCCTCCCTCCCATCTTTCCTCCCTTCCTTCCTTCCTTCTTTTTTTTTTTTTTTAGCTTCCAACTCATTGTCACTGCCTTGCTCTTTACCCCCTTTTAAAGAGAGGTGTGGTAGGGAACAGTGGCTGGCTTCAAATCTAGGAGGCTGACTGGTTTCTTCGCTCTGTGATAATGGGTCAGTATATCTGACTTTATGCCTGAAATGACAGTGGGCCATTTCCCCTCTGCATGTGAACAAATTTAACCTTGCCCACAAACAGGTCTGGCTTTTTTTTTTTTTTTTGTGGTCCGCAGGCCTCTCACTGTTGTGGCCTCTCCCGTTGCGGAGCACAGGCTCCGGACGCGCAGGCTCAGCAGCCATGGCTCACGGGCGCAGCCGCTCCGCGGCATGTGGGATCTTCCCAGACCGGGGCACGAACCTGTGTCCCCTGCATCAGCAGGCGGACTCTCAACCACTGCGCCACCAGGGAAGCCCAGGTCTGGCTTTTGTCATGGTCAAACAATGTGATTCAGGGGTAGGGGCTGGATATTCCAGAAAGACCAGTATGATTTTGGGTGGAAGCTGGCCACATCTTAGGATGGGGCGTGGCCATGCCAGAAAGATCAAGAACGATTTAGGGGGGGTACTTTGAGCCATGCCCAGCGTGGCTGGAGATCAGCCTCACAGGCAGTTGTCTGGGGAAGACACCCTGTTTTCCTTTACTTTCACACAACCACTACACACGCAGCACATTTGACACCAGATGTGTAGGTTTTTTCCCCACACTGACCAATTGTCAGACCCCAGCTGGGTGTCCAGCAATTAAATTCAAGTCTGACACTGTCTACCTGGAGTTGGCCTGAGATCCCACAGGTTAAGGGCTCAGTCCCACACGGCTGCCCCCACTTCAGACGCCAGTCTCAAGTGCTAGGTTGTGAGCTGTGCTTCTGACCAAACGGCTGTAAATCAGATTTCCCACGACTCCCTCGCTGGGTTTGATAGTTTGCTAGAAGAGCTCATGGAACTCAGGGAAACACATGTCCTGGTGTATCATAGAGGATATAGTAAAGGATACAGATGAACAGCCTGATGAAGCGATATATAGAGTGAGATCCAGGAGGGTCCCGAGTACAGGAGCTTCTGTCCTTGTGGAGTTGGGGTACTTCACCCTCCTGGCACATGGATGTGTCCATCAGCCCAGAAGCTCTTTGAACTCTGTGCTTTAGGGATTTTTATCAAGGTTTTGTCGTGTAGGCAAAGCTCAATTTCCAGCCCCCCCCCCTGGAGAATAGGAGTTGGCGCTGAAAGTTCCAAGCTTCCAATTATGGCTTGGTCTTTCTGCTCACCAGCCCCCATACAGGAGCCCACTAAGAGTTACCTCGTTAAAACAAAAGGTGGTCCTATCACTCAGGAAATTCTAAGGGATTTAGGAGGAGCTCTGTGTCAGGAACCAGGGCCAAAGACCGGATATTAGGAACTGGTGGCAGAAACCAATATATGTCTTTATTGTTTCGCAGCAGTCAATCATGCCTCCATGATGAGCCCCAGTAAAAACTCCGAACACCAGGGCTTGGGTGGCCTTCCCTGGTTGACAGCGTTCTGTGTATATTGTCACACGTCAGTGCCAGGAATGGAATGCAGTTGGTATTTCTCCGGCTCTGCCCCACATGTCTCTTCCTTCGGCTGATTTTGTCTGTATCTTTCCCTGTAATAAATCATAACAGTGAGGACAGCAGCTTTCAGTGACTCCTACTGAGTTCTTGAATCTGAGGATCTCTGAATTTGCAGTTGGTGTTGGAAGTGAGCTTGATCATGTGGACTGTGTGCCCTCCGACGGGAGAGTTGGCCCTAATCCTTGGCACTGTCCCCTTTGCTTCATGACTCTTCAGGAGTTCATTAGGTCCTATTTCTACCTCTCTGCTGACTGAAAGAATCGGTTTCCATTCCTTTGAAGGCTGTCTGCTGTTTCGATTGCAAATCTCAGAAAGGAAGGACTGAGAATTTTCTGTGGTCTTGGAGGATTTCCGTCCTATAGTGGGTGTGACAATAGGCACACTTACCACTCCAGTCCCTCTGACTGTGGAATGGCTTCATATGGGAAATAATTTGCCTCTATGTTGCCTAACAGACCCAATGACTGGATAACTCTTGTCAATTAAAAATTAGTTCCTGTGCATGAGGCATCACTTCAGTTTTCTACTCTGTTCATCCCCTTAGCCCTGTGTTTGGAAAGCGTTCCTACCTTTTTGTTTTAAAAAGAAGATAAATGTGTTGCTTTCCTTGGGCATCTTGCAAATAGTAAGCAGTCACTCATTTTCCCAAAATGGTAACTAATAAAGATAGCCTAGAGAAAGCAGAATAAAGTCATTTTAAATCTTCAATCTAGAACCAAATGTGAAATTTTGGGGTCTCTTAACAGTTATAGTGAACCTAAGTGTCACACATAGCAAATAGTAGGAGTGTAAAATTATACATCCAATAATCTAAGTTGATGCCATTTTCTTTGTAGTTCAGCTCATTGGTTTTTTACTCTTTTTCCCTAGGGTGGTTTTAACTGTAAAAAAAAAACTGGAACTTTCTGAATGATCCTTCTCAGCAGAAAAGAATTGACTCCCATCAACTACGATATATGTTTAATTTATTAAATTGATTCTTATTTATTAAATCTGTATAATACATTTCTGTAGATTTGTTTATGTATGTAGTTTCAGGAGCTGTGAAGAGAGTGGGTCAAGTCACTGGCGGGCTGGGAGCAGTGGAGGTGAAAGGGAGCAGTGTCAGGTCAAGTTGTGCTGGAATCACCTTGGCTTTGCCTTGGAGCTGTTGGGCTGCATCTTCTCAGGAAAGAGTGAAGACACTGCATAGATGGGACTAGCATGGATCCTCACTTAAATCCAAGGCCCTTGTTACTTGCGTCTTGCCAGTGGTATGGTTTCCGGAATGCTGGGACCACTGTTCTTAAGGAACTTCTGTCACTCACCTGCAATCTTTTCCATTGACAGTCTGTAACTTGGCTGCATTTAGATCACGACAGTGAAGAAAGCCAATTCTAAAAATGCCAGGTTAAGCTGGAAATCATAGTTTGATGTTCATGGGTCATTTCTGGGGAACTGGGGGAAAGAGTCTTGATCTGCTAGGGCCCAAACCAAGGGATTTTTTTTTTCTGGCCCCATATGAGCCCCCTTTATACAATGGCTGAGTCATCTTCATGCACTGTGTGAAGCTGGGAGAGGGTCCTGGCTACAACCCTGTGGATCCCTCTATACACCGAACATCCTTGGAACTAGCCTTGTCTCCAAGCAGAAGAATCAGAGGACAGGAACAGGGATTTTGAGAACAGGCTTTCCAAAGGCCCATGGACCTAAATATTTCCTGTACTCTGGTCCGCCCAAAATGCTGCTGAGAGTTCCTCAAATTAGCTAAGCATTTTTACATTATTATAAATAAGTTATTTGGGAAGGGTAACCAGGAATTTATAAGCATGCATTAACTTAGCTTGTTTATTGGTTGAGAACAGGGTCCTAGCAAAATGGAAATAAAAGGCACTTGTTGAGGGTGAGAGAGCTGTGGATCCACCCTGGGCTGGCCATTGTCATGGGCCTGGTGGCACAAGGCCCCTCACTTCTCAGAACTGATATCCCAGGTCTTTGAATGTTCATCTTTCCGAGGGGGAATGGCTGGGCTTTGGTATTTAAACAAATTAGAACAAATACAGGGAAACTTTTCCTCTGAACCATCAGGAAATAGAGTAATAGTTTCTTCATTTTATGGGCAACTAAGAGTTTACTGAGGCATCAAAGTGCTTCATAAACTTTATTTTGGGAGGATTTATCAAATAGAGTTTACTGAGCATAATTTCACCTTATTTTCTTGATGATTCAGGATTTGTCCAAAAAACCCAATGTTTCAGTGTGGTTTAGATGAGAGTCCTTCAGGGTCTAATGAGGGCAGGCTGGGCCTTTTATCCTTCTTCTAAATGGAACCAGAATAATTTAGCATTCTATTCCTGTGCTGTTCTTTAATTTAGTCTTCTCCTGAACTGCCCACTCCTCTGCAGTCTCTGGTCCTGCTCCCAGCAGCCCGACTCCCATTTGCTGCCTCTCCTGTCCCCACTGGGTTTACTTTACGTGTTCCCTTTCTCTCCATAGCTTCTTGCCATGAACAGTTCGTTTCCTGGGTGAGAAAGATGGCAGGAAAGAGTGCTGAATCCTGACATCTCTGTTGTGGCAATAAATGACAGTTATTCAGCTCATTATGGAAAATATTCCTTCTAACACTGATGTAGTACTAAGTTACATGTAGAAACATACATGTGTACTTTGGACACACGTCTCCAGAGGCAATTTATTAATAGACAAGTGGACAGAGCTGCACTAGACCTTGGAGACAATCTATCCAACTTCCTCATTTCCAGCTGAGAGAACAGGTGGAGTTTGGAAGAACAGGACCTTGTCTATGCTGTTTTACTTTTTGTGTGACCTTTGGTAGATGTCATTCTGTTATGCCAAGGAGGCTCTGAAGGTCCGTCCTATTTCCCAGTCATCTTTGGGTCTCCTAGGGCCTTGCACAGTGCTGGCATACAGCATGCTGAGGAATGTTTATTGAAAATGTGAGTGTGGATTTCCCCTTTTGGTGGATAAGACTGAGGACCCTCCAGAGGCCCTGGGAGTGCAATGGTATGTATGTCTTCAAAATCTTTGACTGGTAGATAAACTGCCTTGTGGCCACTGTTCTTTTTGTAATTACTTGAAACTTGTTTTCCCTTGAATTAGCTCATTCCAAAATATCGGAGCCTCTATTATAAAGAGCATCCTACAAGAGGCTGTGAGGGATACAAAGGTAAGAATTAGCCTTCCTCCCGGCTCCTCACCACCCCCTCAGAGTGTTTTATCTTTCTGGGCAGATAAACTGTTGATACCTATTGCTGTAATACATGAATGCCTACAACAGGGCCTCTGAATGTTTTGGCAATTGAAGATGGAGAGATCGTTGTGGACTTGGGTAGTTTGGGGATGGTTCATGGAGCTAATTAAACATCTATGTGCCAGGCACTGTACCAGAGGCCTTAAACCTTTATCTCCTTTGATCTTTGCTCTAGTCCTCCAAGGTAGGAAGTTTTCTTCTCATTTACATTTGAGAGAACTGAAACAGGAGGATATTAGTTTCCCAAAGAGCCATAAGTGGCAGGGTTGGAATTTGTCTCAGACTCTAAGGCCTGTGTTCCTTCCGTTCTCTGCCCTACCTATTCTGGGTGCACTCAGAACTGCACTGCACACACACACACACACACACACACGCACACGCACACACACACACACACACGTGCACATGCATACACACTGGCCTTCTGGAGGTCAGTTTTGAGCTCAGCCTTGGAGTATGATTTAGATTTGAATAGGTTGAGAAGAATGAGCAAGGGCCTTCCCAGAGTGGGGTTGGGGGGAATGTCATCTCACAGGCTTTCTGTTTGTCACCTGATGTTTAATTGTATCCCACCTGGAAATTACAATCGCAACCCCGTTTGATTCTTTCTTATTAATTTGCATGGATATAAAAAACAAAAAAATATAAATTAGTTGATGCAGTCCTTTCAGAGTCTGAAGGCAGATAGGTAGTAATATAGGTGTAAGGCCTTCTTAGCCCCTAAATGGTGTATTCCAGTTGAAATGGTTTCTCTAGTTAAATGGCAAGAACACAGGAGGGTTTCTCCATGGACATGCTGTGTGACCTTGGGAGCACCACCTGACTTATCAGTTTCGTTCTCTATGAAGCCCCTGAATCAGCTGACCTTGTAAGGTCACAGATGAGAGGCTATGTAATGCTGTGGAAGAACTTTCAGTGTGGGCTCTGAAGATCTGCTTTCAACTGTGACTCGATTCCTAGGATGATAATGAGCATTATCTAGCTTATGGGGTTTTTGTATGGATGAAAAATGATGACATGAAAAGCACTTAAATGTAAATGCTGGCATACTGTAAAACTCTTAGTCCCGTTACAAACACCCACTGGAGGCCTGCTATGTGTCCTTAGCACCTAGCGCTGTGCAGCATTTCCTCCCAAGTCCATGGACAAGGTATCCAAGTTATTTCATAGCAGTTTCTAATAGGATCTAGACATTTCAGAGCCTGCTTTTAAAATAGGCTAATGGTGTGTAAGGAATCCAAGTTATTTTTAACATCCCCGCTTTATGTTTAAGAAATAAACAGAAAATTATCCAACTCAGCAATTCAAAACGTATTCTCTCTACTATCTGAGAATGCTTGAGCCAAACTGAATTTTTAACACTGTCAAGCCCAGGGAGGTGGCTTTGGGGCAGCCGGGAATCCCTGCCCCTTTACCTAGTGGGTTCTAGTCTGCCGAGAGAAAGGTGTGTGTGTGTACAAGTGGGAGTGAAGTAAGCTTTAAGTGGGGCTTTGACTCCGGCAGAGACAGACATGATCAGCTCTTGGTATTGTTGAGTTATCCCTTCTCCCGTTGTCATTACACAGTTGCTGTCTTTTAGTTTCTCCTATACTTTGTGTTCTGGCCCCACTTGTCAACTAGTGTGCCTTGAACAACCTCAAGCAGGCTTCCTTGAAGGGAGGAGGAAAGTGAAATTCAAAGGAAAGGTGGCTGTTTTGTTCTCGCCAAGGGGTAGAGGGAATGAGAAGAGGGAGATGGGTTCAGGAATATAAGGCAGACGACAAACATGAGGGCAGAATTTTCCTGGAAACTTGGTCATGAGGACCGTTGTTCCCCTGTGTTTTTCTGGGTTGGTGTATAGATCTAAAGAGGAAAAGGGGAGGGTGTTGTCTTCTTGGAGGAAGGCATACTTTATAATCAGGCAGAACGATTCAAAGCAGCCTTTATAGTAGCTTCTAAGAACTTAATTCCAGAGCTCAGGGTCTGTGTCTAAATGATCTATCGCATGCAAAGAGAGCTCTGGAGTAAGCTGCTGGAGGCATTGACTGACTCTAGGCATTAAGGGAGATATTAAGGTGGCTGAGGCATAGTCTTTCCTTGCAAAAAGTGTACAGTCTACGTGGGAAACAGAATTCAGGAGGAGAACATATGAGGGGCTTCTTGAGGAACTTCCGGGGCACTGTTCCCCTTAGCAGGAAGCTGGGTTGTCTCCACCTTGACTTCTGCAGCCCATGCAGCAGCCCCAGGCAGGCGAGAGGAGGACCATGGAAACCCTGGGACAGCAACCCCGAGGCTGCTACTTTTATTTGTTCCCAAATCACTGTTTTTACTTATTTTTGCTTATATTTCTTGTCTCCTAAGCCCAAACCCTCTTTAAAGTGTAAACAACAAAAAGGTGTGTTAGGTAATCTATTGACATAGTTCAAGATTCCAGCAACTAAGAGGAATGTGGTGATACGTTTCTCTCCACCTTTATCCCCAGTCAGGCATTTCCTTTCTCTGAAGGTGACGGATGGGATCTGGGATCTCATTTCTTGGGGATTATACACACACACACACACACACACACACACACACACACATATGTATGTATGTATATCCTTATCTATATATAAAATATAGTATAATGTCTACTTTATATTTTATATGTAGATAAAATATGTCTCTTATCTATATAGATATCAATTTGTTTGCAATTACATGTATATAATCTCTCTACCCCTACCCTTTAAAAATATTTATTTCTCCCATGTTCCCCACAGCTTTATTGAGATGTAATTGACATTTAACATTGTATGAGATTGAAGTGTACAATGTGGTGATTTGATACACGTGCTGAGAAATGATTACTACAGTAGGGTGAGTTAACACTTCCATCACCTCACATAATTACCATCTTTCTGTGGTGAGAGCATTTAGGATCTACTCTTACCAACTTTCAAGTATACACTACAGTGTTGTTAACTATAGTCACCACGTTGTCTGTACATTAGATCCCCAGAACTTATTCATCTTATGACTGGAAGTTTGTACCCTTTGATCAACATCTCCCCATTTCCCCTACTCCCCAGCCCCTGGCAACCACCATTCTACTGTTTCTAGGAGTTTGGTATTTTTAGATTCCACATATGGTGATATCATATAGTATTTGTCTTTGTCTGAGCCTTCAGGATCCATCCATTTTGTCAAAAATGGCAGGATTTCCTTCTTTTTCATGGCTAAGTAATATTACATTGTAATAATAAACACACACTACATGATCTTTATCCATGCATCCCTTGGTGGATACTTAGGTTCTTTCCATGTCTTGGCTATTGTGAATAATGGTCAATGAACATGGGAGTGGAGATAATCTGTTCAAAATCCTGTTTTCATTTCCTTTGAATATATACCAGAAGTGGGATTGCTGGGTCATAAGATAGTTCTATTTTTAATCTTCTGAGGAACCTCCATACTATTTTCCATAGTGGCTATACCAGTTTACATTCCCCCCCAACAGTGCACAAGGATTTCTTTTTCTCCACATCCTTGCCAACACCTATCTCTTGTCTTTTTTATAATAGCTATGCTAACAGGTATGAGGTGATATCTCATTGTGGTTTTGACTTGTATTTCCCTGATGATTAGTTCCTTTTCATGTACTTGTTAGCCATCTGTATGTCATCTTTGGAAACATGTCTATTCAGGTTCTCCACATATTTCTAAATTGGATTATTATTTTTTTTGCTATTAAGTTGTATGTTTTCCTCATATAGTTTGGATATTAACCCCTTATTTGATAAATGGGTGGCAAATATTTTCTCCCATTCCATAGGTTTCTTTTTCATTTTGTTTCTTATGCAGAAATTTTTTAGTTTGACACAGTACCACTTATTTTTGTTTTTGTTGCTTGTGCTTTTGGTACATATCCAGAAAATAATGTTGCTAAGACCAATGTCGAGAAGCTTCTTCCCCATGTTTTCTTCTAGGAGTTTTATGGTTTCAGGTCTTATGTTTAGGTCTTTAATACATTTTAAGTTAATTTTTATGAGTGGGTTATGATAGGGGTCCAGTTTCATTCATTTGTTATCAGTTTTCCTACCACCATTTATTGAAGAGACTATCCTTTTCCCATTGAGTAGTTTTGGCTCCCTTGTCAAATATTAGTTGACTGTATATGTGAGGGTTTATTTCTGGGCTCTTTATTCTGTGGGCTCTTTATTCTGTTCCATTGGTATATGTATCTATTTTTATGCCAGTACCAAACTATTTTGATTACTGTAGCTTTGTAATATACTTTGACATCAAGTATGTCATGCCCCCCAGCTTTGTTCTTCCTTTTCAAGATTGCTTTGGCTATTCAGTATCTTTTGTGGTTCCATCTAAATTTTAGGATTGTTGTTTCTGTGAAAAATGCCATTGGGATTTTGATAGGGGTTGCAGTTAATCTGTAGATTGCTTTAGGTAGTTAAGGAATTTTAACATTTTAACAATATTTTTCCAATCCAAGGACACAGGATATCTTTCCATTTATTCTTTGTCTTCAGTTTCTTTCATCAGTGTCTTAGTGTTCAGTGTACAGAACTTTCACCTTCTTGGTCAAATTTATTCCCAAGTATTGTTTCTGATGGTATTGCAAATGGGGCTGTTAATTTCTCTTTCAGATAGTCCATTGTTAGTGTTAGTCTAACATTGTTAGTCATTGTTAGAAACAATTGATTTCTGTTTCCTGATTTTGTATCCTCCAAGTTTACTGAATTAGTTTATTAGTTCTAACAGTTTCTGGTGGAGTTTCTAGGGTTTTCTATATATAAGATCATGACATCTGCAAACTCAGACAATTTAACTTCTTCCTTTACAATTTCAATAACTTTTTTTTTTTTTTCTGGCTAGGATTTACAGAACTATGTTGAATAGGAGTGGTGAGAGTGGGCACCCTTGTCTTATTCCTAATCTTAGAGAGGAAAAGATTCCAAGTTTTCACCATTGAGTACGAGGTTAGCTATGCATTTGCCAATATATGGCCTTCATTATGTTGAGGTGTGTTCCCTTTATACTCAGTCAGTTAAGAGTTTTCATCATGAAAGGTTGTATTTTTGTCAAGTGCTTTTTCTGCATCTATTGATTTTTTTTTTTTTTTTTTTGGTGGTACACGGGCCTCTCGCTGTTGTGGCCTCTCCCGTTGCGGAGCACAGGCTCCAGATACACAGGCTCAGCGGCCATGACTCACGGGCCTAGCCGCTCCGTGGCATGTGGTATCTTTGCGGACCGGGGCACAAACCCGTGTCCCCTGCATCGGCAGGTGGACTCTCAACCACTGCGCCACCAGGGAAGCCCTGAGAGGTTTTTTGATTACTACTTTAAGCTCCTTAGTTAGTGGTCTGTTCAAAATTCCTATTTCTTCATGATTCAGTGTTGGTAATTTATATGTTTCTAGGAATTTATTCTAGGTTATCCAGTTTGTTGGTGTGTAATAAAAATCCTTTGTATTTCCATGGCATCAGTTGTAATGTCTCCTTTCGTTTCTAATTTCTTCTTCTCTTTTTTTCTTAGTCTAGTTAAAGGTTTGCCAATTTTGTTTATCTTTTTAAAAAAGCTGCTCTTAGTTTCACTGATTTTTTTCTATTTCATTTTATTTCTCTCTCATCTTTTCTTCTGCTAACTCTGGGCTTAGTTGTTCCTTTTCTAGTTCCTTGGGGTATAGGTTTAGGTTGTTCTTTTGAGAGCTTTCTTTTTTCTTAATGTAGCTGTTTATTGCTATAAACTTCCTTCTTAGAATGGCTTTTGCTTCAGCTCATTAGATTTGGTATTTTCCTATTTTCATTTGTTTCAAGACATTGTTTGATTTTCCTTTTGATATCTTCTTTCATCCATTGGTTGTTCAGGAGTGTGTTGTTTATTTTCTACATGTTTGTTAATTTTCCCATTTTCCTACTTTTATTTCTAGTTATATACCATTGTGTTTGAAAAATACACTTGGTATGATTTCAGTCTTCTTAAGTTTGCTAAGACTTGTTTTGTGGCAAGCATATGATCTGTCCTGGAGAATTTTCCATTTTTTCTTGAGAAGAATATGTATTCTGCTGCTGTTGGAATATTCCCTCTATGTCTGTTAGGTCCATTTGGTTTAAAGTATAATTCAAGTCCAACATTTCCTTACAGATTTTCTGTCCTGATGATCTATACATTATTGAACATAGGTGTTAAAGTTTCTTATTGTCTCTTTCTTCCTTCACATCTGTTAGTATTTAATATATTTAGGTGCTCTGATGTTCAGTGCATATATGTTTATGATATATCTTTTTGATGAATTGATCCTTTTATCATTATGTAATGACCAGCTCTATCTCCTGTTACAGCTTTTGAGTTAGTCTGTTTTGTCTGATATAAGTATAGCTACCCCTGTTCTTTTGGTTTCCACTTGCAGGAATATCTTTTTCCATCCCGTCACTTTGAGTGTATGTGTGTGCATAAAGCTAAGTGAGTCTCTTATAGGCAGCATATATTTAGATCTTTTAAATCCATCCAGGCACTCAGTGCCTTTATATTGGAGAATTTAATCCATTTACATTTAGAGTAATATTGATAAGGATTTGCTAATGCTGTTTTGTTTTTTTTGGGTTTTTTTGGTCGCTTTTTAATTCCTTTGTTCCTTTCTTGCTGCCTTCCTTTTTGAATTGATGATTTTTCATAGTTGGTATGCTTTGATTCCCTTCTCTTTACCTTTTTGTGAATCTACTGTAGGTTTTTGCTTTGTGGTTATCGTGAGGCTTATATAAACATCTTATTGATATAACAGTCTACTTTGTGTTGATAACTTAACTTCGACTGCATACAAAGACCCTACCCTTTTACTCTGTTTGTTTTAATGTCACAGTTTACCTCTTTATGTTGTGTGTAACGAACATCATTAGCAAATGCAGCTATCGTTATTATTATTATTATTTTTTTGGCTGCGTTGGGTCTTTGTTGCTGCACGTGGGCTTTTTCTAGTTGCAGCGAGTGGGGGCTACTCTTCATTGTGGTGCGTGGGTTTCTCATTGCGGTGGCTTCTCTTGTTGTGGAGCATGGGCTCTAGGCACGCAGGCTTCAGTAGTTGTGGCACATGGGCTTAGTTGCTCCGTGGCATGTGGGATCTTCCCAGACCAGGGCTCGAACCTGTGTCCTCTTGTATTGGCAGGCAGATTCTTAACCACCACCAGGGAAGTCCTGCTATTGTTATTTTTAATACTTCTGTTCTTTTAGTAGAGTTAAGTGGTCAACACAGTACCTAATTACTGTATTAGAGTATTCTGAATTTGACTATACTTACCTTTACCAGTGTGTGGTATAGTTTCATATGTTTTTATGTTACTAATCAGTGTCTTTTCATTTCTGCTTGAATAACTCCTTTCAGCATTTCTTGTAAGGCAGGTCTAGTGATGAACTCTCTGTTTCTCTTTGTCTGGGAACATCTTTATCTTTCCTTCACTTCTGAGGGAAAGCTTGCCAGGTAAAGTGTTTTTGGTTGGCAGTTTCTCTTTTGAGCACTTTGTAGTATCTCACTCTTTCCTGGCCTTTAAGGTTTCTGCTGAGAAATCTTCTGATACCCTTTTGGGAATTCCCTTGTAAGTTATAAGCTTCTTTTCTCTGGCTATTTTTTTTTTTAAGAAGATGTTGGGGGTAGGAGTTTATTAATTAATTAATTAATTTTTGCTGTGTTGGGTCTTCGTTTCTGTGCGAGGGCTTTCTCTAGTTGTGGCAAGCGGGGGCCACTCTTGATCGCGGTGCGCGGGCCTCTCACTATCGCGGCCTCTCTTGTTGCGGAGCACAGGCTCCAGACGTGCAGGCTCAGTAGTGGCTCACGGGCCTAGTTGCTCCGTGGCATGTGGGATCCTCCCAGACCAGGGCTTGAACCCGTGTCCCCTGCATTAGCAGGCAAATTCTCAACCACTGCACCACCAGGGAAGCCCCTCTGGCTAGTTTTAAGATTCTCTCTTTGTCTTTGATTTTTTTTTTTTTTTGTCTTTGATTTTTGACATTTTTATTATAATATGTCTTGGAGAAGATCTTTTTGAGTTGAATTTGTTTGGGAATGTATGTGGTTCACGAACTTGGGTGGCCAGATCTCTTTCCAGATTTGGGGAAGTTCTCAGCCACTTTTTCCTTTAAATTAGCTTTCTGCCTCCTCTCCCTCTCTTCTCCTGGGACTCCAGTATTTCCCAGGATGCTTCTCTGATGACATCCAATAGTTCACATAAGCTTTCTTCACTCTTCTTCATTTTTATTTCTTCTCCTCTGATTGGATAATTTCCAAGGTCTTTTCTTCTCCTTTTACAGATTATTTATTTTTTTTGCTTGATCCATTCAGCTGTTTATGCTCTAAATTGCATTTATCATTTCATCTGTTCTGCAGTTCCAGAATTTGTTTGGTTCTTCTTTATGTTTTCTATCTTTGTTAAACTTCTCATTTTCATGTCCTGTTTTCCTAATATCATTGAATTGTCTTTCTTGTATCTTGTTGTCTTGTAGCTCATTGAGCTTCCTTGAAATAGCTATTTTGAATTCTTTATCAGGTAAACTGCAGATTCATGTCTTTGGGGTTGGTTACTGGAAGGTTATTGTGATCCTTTGGTGTTATGTTTCCTTGATTTTTCATGTTCCTTGAGGTCTTAAGTTGCTGTCTTCACATTTGAGGTGGTAGTTACCTCCTTCAGTCTTTTTTTTTTTTTTTGCAGTACGCGGGCCTCTCACTGCTGTGGCCTCTTCCGTTGCGGAGCACAGGCTCCGGATGCACAGGCCCAGCAGCCATGGCTCACGGGCCCAGCCGCTCTGCAGCATGTGTGATCCTCCCAGACCGGGGCACAAACCCGTGTCCCCTGCATCGGCAGGCGGACTCTCAACCACTGCGCCACCAGGGAAGCCCCTTCCTTCAGTCTTTACTGACTTCTGGAGACAAACACCTTCTGTCAGCCCTGCTAGGGATTTGGGGGCTCTCAGAGCTCTGGAGACACGTGCTGCACATTTCTTCCTCCCTCTTGTGGCAGAATTCTTAAGCTTATACGCCTTCTTATATCCTGCAGTGTCCCAGGACAGGTGCTGACAGCCTCCTTTCTGCTTCCCAGGGGTGGTGCTAGGGCTCAGGTCTGTGGTCGGGCCCTGGCCTGCAGACTTGCTGGGTTTGAGTGGGCTCACTAGCCATCTACTAAAGCTTGCTTGCACTGCCGTCAGAAGTGTGCAAGGGGAGCTGACCACGGGGTTGGGGTGTGCATGGCTGGGGAGTTTGGAGTGCTGGGGCTGCCCGTGTGCCAGTTGGCGAGATCCATGGGCAAGGTGTCCCCAGCGGCTTGTGGGCAGGCTTCTCAGTGGAGTCTGCAGCCTGGTTAGTAGGATCTGTGTCCCTTTAACGCCCTCTGAGAGTCCTGTCTGCTGCTCTGCTAGTCTCTTCCTACCTCCTAGACTCAGTACTCTGAATGGGGCAGGAGAGAAATGAACCTCTTTGGAATGGTCCCACGCGGCGGGGGAAGCTGGATGCTCATGCACGTGCTCTCACCCCCCATCTCATGGGAGAAATCATTGCTGGGACTGTCTCTCTTGGCACTGAGCTGTGCTGCCTTGGGAGAGGGTGATGTGAGTAAAGTCACACCGGCCCTCTTACCTCTCCAAAGCGTCCAGATGGAGATTCTTGTTGCTGCTGTCCCAGCGGTGTGCTAGAACGCCTCCACTGGACTTTGGATTTCCTTGAATGCTCTCATCTGCATGGGATTCTGCAGTGTTCTCCAGCGGTGGCTAGAGCCAGTTCATGGGCCACTTCAGAGTCCACAGCTGGGACCGAGGTCTGTAGGCTTATTCCCTGACACTTGGGTGGGTGACGCCTCTCCCAGGTCCCTTGGCATATTGTGCTGGACCCCGCAGCTCCCACAAGGCATTTTTGTCTGTGGATGGATGGATGCCAGATTGTTGTTGGGATGGGGGAGGGGGTATAGGAGCAGAGGATATCTTATTCGTCTGTCTTGCCGATGTCACTCCTCTCCCTTCATCTTCAGTCCCCATCTTCTCTTGTATGTTTGGCAGCTAAAGACACTGTAATATACTTGCTTTTTTCCCCTTAACAATGTATCTTGAAGATTCCTGCGTTTTTGTTGTTTAAAAAAATTTTTTTATGGCTCCATGGCGGTGGATCTCAAACCTGATGTGGACAGACTCACCTGGAGAGCTAATAGTAAACGCAGGAACCTGGGCTCCTGGAGTCATGCAGGGCCTGGCTCTTTCCTGCTGACCACGTTCCCCAGGTAATTCTGAAAAGGCCAGAGGGGGAGAAGCACTGCTCTGTGCTGTGAAAAATCAGGCAGTTGCCAATTTCTGGAAACCCTGAAGGGGTATCGGAGCTGGACTTCAACACACCAGGGCAGTCGTGGGGAGGGATGGAGTGATTTATGTGTTTATGCAGCTACCCTTGGTTCTAGGTTCTGAGGAGCAGTGCAGGTGTACATTCCTTGGCAGTTTCTACAGTTGTTTGCACCTGCCTTCTGGGTTCCATTGCTGAGGTCCACAGCGTATGAACTTTGAGTCTCTTCTACGTCTCTTTCCACCTCTCCTTCCCTTTCCCTTTCTTTCAGCCTCCCTTTCTCAGTTGTGCCGGAGGGATGCCACTCTCCTTCCCCCACTGCCAAACACTCCTGGAACGCTTATTCCCAGGGCAGTGGTTGGTGGGAATTGTAATCCCCCGAATGGTTCTTTTGTGTGACTGTGGAAAGTAGAAATAGGAATAAATGATTATTTAAAAAGTAAGTGAAGCTTGGGAAATGTGATTAAATGCAGTGGTAGCAGGGGATTTACTGAAGCCGAGCATTTTTTTATATCCTTTTGAGTAACTATTCCAGGTTAACAGCTGGGTGTGATCAGAGCAGGTTGCTGTTCCTTGCACTGCTTTGTCCATCTCTGAGGGCCTCCTGCCTCGTGCAGACCTGGGGAGCCCTCTGGAGCGTGGGGCAGGCCTGGTGTGGGATGTGAGGGGGGGATGGTGCTTTTCAGTTACCACTGAGTGTTGGACAAGATCTTAGAAGTCATCTTGATCTTTGAAGTTTTAGTTTCACTAACGGGAACCTCCTCTCTAATACCTGATAAGCAAGTGTTTACATTTCTGAAAAGGCAAATGATGAAAATCGCAGACCATGGACTGGACTTCGCTCTCCCTTCCGGATTTCGTAATGGGTTATTATAGAGGATTCTGACACATAAGCTTGCCGTTGGTTCCTCACAGATACCTGGAGATGATGACTGGTGCTGTTGCAGGTTCTTTCAATACTTTGGACTAGAAATGACACTCTAACGTTAGTGTCACGCAGAGCAGTGAGTATTCTCCTGACCTCCTTTTTGATCTTGGTCTGTAGTATCTTCTTTGTGCTTAGTTTTACCTTTGTCCAATTGAGCAGAGCCCCCAAATAGAGAAAATAGAGAATAAAGGAAGAAGATTGGGCTTGTCTTGGGTTTGATGTGTCTTCTTATGCCTGGGATATCGTGGTGCATTTTGGAGTGCTTTTAAGGGGGCATGAATAAGGAATGACTTGAAACTCACTCCTCCTTGCTGAGGTTTTTGCTTTTTCAAGAAGAAAACAATTAAATCCTGGATTAATTCTGTCCTCAGCAGCATAGGCTGGTCTTGGAGAATCTTCTTCAAGGCTCGTTAAAAAATAACTATGACCGCGGGTCTCTATAAATTCATAGAAAACACCACCCTTAATTGATTTAGGTTAAGACTTTTAAATACATCTTGAGTGACTGGTTGCAATTGTGGGTATAACCACGGTGCTGTGAGAAAGATGTGAAGGAAGAAAATGTTAATGATTTTAAGGGATTAAAAGGTGTTTATAGAATTTACTTGTTTTAGCTGAGGTACTTAAAATTCCTGAGTTTTACACCCCCACTTAACTCCTTTTAAACATAAATTAATGCCTATTTCTTCTTGCTGTTTGCTGTATGACAGCTCTCATAATCTGTTACTGAGCAAATCTGAGCAGGCAGCCCTAGTCCCAAGAAGAGAGATGGTGAAGAAGGGGGAGATGTGGCAGAGATAAGCATCTTACTGGGTACAGTGACGTGAGCATTAATGCTCATTTTCTTCCCCAGCCTACAGCAGACTGCTATTAGCCAGGCTTGTTAGTCCTAGGAAGAGCATTATCAATTATTAGCATTATTAATTGACATTGAACCATTATGATGTGAATCATATCACAGAACCTGACATATATATTAATCTTATACTCAGTTCTTTCAACTGTGGAAGGAGGGGAGTTTCTGTTATTTCTATTTAACATCACAGAGAATTGAGGCCAGAGAGGTTTAGTAACTTGGATAAGGTCACACAGCTAGGAAGTAGCAGAAGCAGGATTTGAGCCTCGGATACATAGCCACTACATTCTTTTCCCCCACGCATATTCTGATGTTCACTGTTCTTACATTTCTGGAGGATTCTTGAAGGACAGCAGTGGACAGTCTTTCAAAGCAGAAAGTGGATGGTGGTTTCAGGGATAGTTTTCTGTCCTTGATTTTGTGGGATAATATCGAGTCCTTGATTTTGTTCTTAAAGTGGAGAGGAGGTATTGGCCTGCTAGGGGAGGGGAGAAAACAGGAAATGTGTTGTTTGCCAGTGCACACTGTGGACACAGAAGCCCCTTTCAATAAAGGATTTTGCAAATTATTATTTGTTGGGGAAAATGGTGCTGGTGGGGAAAACTGCAGGTACAGAAGCTAAAAATGTTGTCTTCACAAAAAGTTCAGGCACAGATCTGATTGTGGACTGTGGTTGGTTTGGTATTCAGCCTGCTGAATAATTAGAGTGATTCATAGTTCATGCAGAGAGTGTGTTTGGAAGTCCAGCATTGCTACAAATGATAGAGGGGAGGTGGTTTTCCCCTGCTGTTTTGAAACTTGTGAAATGTCACATTATCACCTCCTGTCATGGTGACAAATAGGTTTCTGCACTGATCTCAGTATCCAGCTAAATGCTTTGAAATTGCCTGTTGCTTCCATGGGTTTTGGAGCTACAAATGCTTTTAAAGCACTGCTCAGCCTACCTTTCTATCAAAGAACAGTAATAATTATGATGACGATTTAGCAGTCAAAGCACTGTGCTGAGTGCCATGGCAGTGTTTCAATGCTTAGGGCCAGTGTCAGAAAGGAGGCTTATTTGGTGGGCGTTTACAGGAGATGGCAGGTGGGCTGGGGGCTCAGCACCTTTTACTTTTCCATTGACACTGATTTTGCACGTGGTTTGAGACCATTTCCCATAGGGCTTTGGCTGCCGGTCTTACAGTCCTACTGACATATTCAAAGATTCATGGTGCAAGTTGTGCATGAATGGAGCGAAATGTCTCTTGTAGCTAAAGCCTGGGTGTGATAGGCAGGGAGTTGGAGGGTTGGAGCTTGAAAAATACTGCTTTTTCAACATTAATGTATTGTCATCAATTATGAGGACTCTCTCAGGTAATTTCTTTCCAGTAATAGTTAATAGAGCAAAACTTTTTTTTTTTTCCTCTGGCTGCATGTGTTTATGTGTATCTTGATTTCATGTCATTCCTTTATCAGTATACTCAGGTATTTTAGGGTGTTCTCTTGAGAGGGTGTGGGTGGGACAGTGTTAGGACCAGGAGCTAGAAATTGCTCTATCTCTGCACATGCCTGTGAGAGTCTTTCGCAGTCTGTGAACCTCACCTGGCATTGATGTATCCCTGGAGGAAAATAGTTCAAGCACTGCTCCAAAGAAGTAGTGTTCAGTCCTGTCTATCTCACTCTGCAGCTTAGTAATCGGTTGTAAATCGTCACATATGACAGTGGTGGGAGGAAGCAGGATGTGAGGGGAGGAGGAGGAAAGCAAGCATCGTTTGCTTTCTCCGCTAGGGTCGTCCATGAGGCTACAGGGTGGGAAGTAGGGAAAGGCAGAGGGAGCGGGTGGGAGGAGTCACTGGGGTTGAGGCCTCCAGAGTGAAGCACCAGGCCTTGCCCAGCACAGCATGGGGGTTATAAGGAAAAAGTGTTGGCCCCCAATCTTACAGTTTAGATGGACAGATCAGATGAACGTGTCAAGCAGCTGGTGATAAATTGATGCTAAGTTATTATTGAGCCGTGAATCAGAGTTGACCTGAAGGCACAGGGTCGAAGGCTCGCTGCTCCATCGACAGGCTGGGGGTTTAAAGGGTTTGGGTCTGATTATGTGGGGTGGGGTGTATGAGAGTAGTTTCACCTGCTTCCATGAAGCGGGAGAAGTGCCTCCTGGACATGTCTGGAGGCCGTTTGCACAAAAGTCTAGTAGTGGAGTGACAGAATTACCCATCAGCCCACTTGAATTTTCAGGAATTTGTGCTGAAAACGAGGACGGGTGATGGAAAACAGAAGACCTTAGAAGTACTATTTCAGGTGGGCTCTCACGTGGTGCTGTGTATCCATGGCATCTGTGCATGTGGTGAGCTCCACGGCAGGGCCCTGGGAGGTTAGGGGTCACAGAGGATGCTGTCTGAGAGGGATTCACTGAGGTTTCTTGAGCTGGCAGTAGCCCCTCAGCAACCCTCACTGAGGGCTGACCTGTAACTGACTTTCAGAAGCACTTTCCTCTTGTGGGAATTTATGTAGAACCATATGTATTGTTGACTCAACCAAAGATATTGTTGGTTCTGGAAAATTACTTATCACTGGGCATGTTCAGAGGAACCTAGAAAGAAACTTAAAAGATGAAAGTGAAGATTTCACACCATGACTTAGAATCTGTAATGTTGGAGCTAGGGAGAACCTTAAGTTATCTCACCCGATCTCCTCCTCTTACAAATGACAGCACTATAGCTGGAGGAGGTCAGATGACTTGCCCAGGGTCACAGAGAAGGTTAAAGGGCAGAGCTGAGACTACACTCAAGGCTCCCTGGTGGATCGGTGCTGTGGTCTTCCTCTTTATTGTGGGGTCCTGCATTCTTGTTTCTACTTTCGTCACTTGGAGTCAGGGGGCAATGAGAAAATGCTCAGGCTCCTCTGGGGACACTAAAGGGAGGAGGCCAGCACTGCATCACAGGGTGGCGGAGCAGGCAAACCAGATGAGCATGACTGGGTAGGCTGGGGCCAGTGGGAAGCTGGGAGAGGATGAGCCTGGGAATAATTGTGTGCGTTCCAACCAGTTTTTAATTGTGGTCTGGTGATTTCCTGTGGGGCAGTGTGGTAAGCAGGACACTATTCCCCAGGCTGAGTAGCTGGGTGTCTTTCAGAAAAGGACCTAACCGGCCAGTTAATATCAACACATTCATTGGTTGACCATACGGCCATTTAACAGTGACTTAAGGAATCGTTGTATCTTTTTAGGGGTTATTAAAAAGTAATCTTTGTTTTCGTATAATCTTAAGTAAGCTTTTTATAGAAATATATGCTTTTTCTGTCTACTCAGTGTGTGTGTCACAGGCAAGCGCAGGGGGCCTGACTTTTGCCTCTGATCCTTGGTGTTGGGGATAACACACTCCCAGCACGTCTGTTACCCAGGGGGGCACAGGCCAGTTCTTTCCCCAGTGTTGGATGTTTGGCAGTAGCATTTTAACCATCACCCAGAGTCTGCTAGTTGATGGGTGCATCTAGAGGGATGGTGCCTAAATCTCCTTATAACCCCCTGTAAAGCTTGGCCCTGAACCATTTCGCCTGATTTCTTCCTCTGCTGTGAAGATGAGAACTGGATTCCATTCAGTATGACCATGGTCTCTCCTCCTGTAGCCTGACTTTCACTTTAGTATCAGGACTCCCTTTCAGGTCTGAGTGTCAATGCCGTCCGTTCTGTGATTCAACGCAATGGATGATTAGTGCTGGCCAGCATAGCGCTTTGATGTTTGCAAAGTGCCATGACCTACATCATTTCATTTGATTCTCACAAAAAGCGCTGTGACCTGAGCAGAACATGCTTCTCATCCAGCACTTACAAGAACTGAAGGTTGGGGGAAGAGGTTTGCCCCACGCTGCACAGCTGGAACATGACAGGCCTGGGGCCCGAGCCCGGGGCTCCTGATTGCCGGGCAGAGTTCCTCCTGCCATGTAACCGTTCAGCTTGGGGTAGATGACACCTGGTGTTCCAAACAGAGAGGGAGGGCTGCGGAGTCTGCCAGCAGCAGATGGACTGGGGCAGAGGGACAGGGGGGGAGGAGCCTCTACTCAGGGTCCTAGGGCCCCAGGGCAGCTACAGTTAAGCCTCACAGAGATGAGTTCATTCAGGATTCCTGAAACGTTTGATATTAGCAAGCACATCCCAGTGACTTTATTCAACTAGTCTTTTGCAAACTTGAGCAGGTGAGAAATGTCCTGAGAGGGGTAGGTGGCATCCTGCATAGAGGGTTTTGTTGGTTCATCTGTACCACTCTTCGGGCCAGCTTAGAGTTTTTCTCCGGTAGGGCGGGAGGGGTGACACACTCTGTGTGCTTCCCTATGACAGGTAAGCCCTGTAAGTTGCTCGTGATTTTAAAAAATCCGCTGAGGGTGCTTTTTGTTTCCTGATTTGTGTCAGTGCCCATCAATTCAGGTGAGGTAGATACCTCTGGTTCTCATCTCCTTGTCTCCTTCTGAAGGAGCCTTTGCCAATGCCCAGTAAGACCTTCTGTAGCAGCCGTGAAAATGAACTGTGTATGTGCACTTACCAGGGTAACTTCCAGAAGCTACGGAGGTTGTCCAGACTCTCCTCTGGAAGCCTAAGGATGTTCTCAGGCCTGAGCCATCTCTGTTGACCATCATCCATCAAATTCTACGGCAACTGGGGAATCTTTCCCTCCTCCAGGAAGACTTAATTACAAGTGCAGGGGCCTTCTGCTGGCTAATCGTTAACCAGCAAAGCTCTTTGCTTTGTTGAATAAATTCTGGAAAAAGTCACAGGAGAGTTGTTTTGTTGTTGTCGTTGTTTAAGATGGGGCTGATGTATTTTTAATTGTACTTCCAGGATTAACCAGCATTTTAAATCAGATCACTGGGTAGCTGACCGCTGATTCCAGCCCAGCCTCTGGGCAGCCTGCCTGGCCCTCAGCCTTGCTGGGGTTGCATCTGCATTTCTGTTTTTGAGGAGCTGCTCTGGACATGCTGAGTGTTCAGGTGGTCTGGTGAGCTCTGTGCTGCTCATCTCCTGGGAGCTACCTGGGAGGGGTTTGCAGGAGGGTGGCAGGCAGGAGGGGGTCATTGAAAAAAAATTGGTTAGGTTTGGTTTCTGTTTTTCTGCTGAAAGAAGGGTATCGTGTTCATTTTAGAAAAATCAGAAAAGCCAGGAGACAAAATAAAGCCTCTCCTCTGACCTTCCTTGTTGGGCAGAGGTTCCTGTAGTATCAGCCCTGTTTTCTGCCCCTTAGAGATGGAAGGTAGAGAATATTAGGTTGTACTTCAGCACTTTCTAAAGAGCACAGATTTGGGAGACAGACTGTTGCATGGGTTTGAATCTCAGCTCCATTTATTACTAGTGACCCTGGGCAACTTACTTCACCTCTTCAAGCTCCGGTTTCCTCATCTGCGAAATGGAGATGATACCTTCTAGGGCTGCGAGAATTAAAGGAGTTACTATGTGGAAGGCACTAGGAAACAGGACCAGACACATGGTGAGCTCTTGGAGTGTAGCTGTTACTATTACAGCTCCAGTATTAACTTGCTCATGGATCATTTGTCTGCTCGCCCTCAAGTCGAATGGAGGATAACAGCACCAGTGATGTGAGCTTTCTGCTTTATCGGAGTTTGATATTTCCGGTTCCCTTTCATATTCAGGCATGGAGCGTTTATGGTCTCTTTGTTACAGTGGTTGTGCGTGACAGAGACTTAACATAGGCAGAATCTTGCCCATGATAGAGTTCCCTGGAGGGAAGGGGATGCCCTGAGTTTGTGGGGTGACTGCTGTTACGAGTTTGTGACTACGGGGTTTCAAGCATCAGTTGCAGGAATTGTTTGACTCGGTCCTTGCCTCCTCCAGAGTGTCCTGCTTTGGCTAAGCCTCCCATCCCCCAGTCCTCACTCAACAGCCTTCACCTCCACCCGCACAGGGCAAGACCTGGGTGTTTCCTTCAACATGGCTGAGTGTTCCCTGCCACGTGATCTCACCTGAGCTGAACATGACATCCCCGGCAGTAGTGGGGAGGCTAAGGCTGTGCGGCAGTGACTCATCCCTGAGATTTAGCAAGTTGTTTTTAGGCCTTGGGTGGAGGGGCCTAAAAACAACTTGCTATGGAGGCGATTCTCTGCAGGTTTTGTCAATAAAAAACCTGCTTTTCCAGTGGACTACAGGCTGATTTGGTGCTTTCATCAGACTTTACACCAGGGCAATTTCCACTGGTGCCTGCCCTCTCACGGGGCCACTTCCTGCCGTGATGTTCTTTCATTTTATCTTCACAGTCCTTCTCTGAGGTAAACAGCTTGGTTCTCCATTTCACAGATATGGAAATTGAGGTCCAGAGGGGCTGAGGGACTTAGGAAGTGTTAAGTGATCTCAGATTATTAGGTGCTGGCAGGTGGCCTTCTCTCTGGGGTGTTTGGCCTTTGTACCTGGGCAGGGAGTTGAACTGCTCCCAAGCTGATTAAGTCACAGGGAGTGTGAGAGTCTTCCTGCTTTGAAAGGAATAAGAGATTTCCTGTCAGCCTGCACCTACACACTGCCATCTCTCTCTCTCTCTCTCTCTCTCTCTCTGTCACTCACACACACACACACACACACACACACACACACACACACACATCTCCTCCTACCTGGACAAATATAGTGGCCACCTTGCTACAATCTTTGCTACTCTTATCTCTGTAAGATTCCTTTTCCTAAAGTTCAGCTTTTTGTGTGAATCCCAAGATAACAGCATCCTGTCTGTCTGCCTGCTTGGAGGTTCACATGCAGAATCCACCAGCTGTCCTCAGGTTACCTGGTCTACCTCACAATCCTCATTCCTCTGTTTGTCCCCTGTCCCCCTTCAAAGCTACTCTGTCATGTCCTTCCTTATTCATTTGTTCCCACCATCTTGCCTTTTTTCATTCTGTTTCTTAGACTTCTGGAAACTTTCTTCCCCCTTTCTCTTTGCCGAGCCAATGATAGTGTATTTAGTCTGGGTTCTCCAGAGAAACAGAATCACAGAATCAGTAGAGGGTGTGTGTGTGTGTGTGTGTGTGTGTGTGTGTGTGTGTGTGTGTGTGTGTGTGTAATAGGCTTATGTGATTAGGGAGGCTGAGTAGTCCCACGATCTGCTGGGTCCTGGAGACCCAGGAGAGCTGATGGGCAGTTCCAGTCTCAGTACAAAGGCCTGAGAACCAGCAGAGCCAACGGTGTATGTTCCAGTCCAAAAGCCAGCAGACTTGGGACCTGGGAAGAGCCGATGCTTCGATTGGAGTCTGAAGGCAAGGAAGAGCAGATGTCGCAGCGCATAGACCATCAGGCAGAAGAAATTCGCTCCCCTGGCCTTTTTGTTCTATTCAGGCCTTCAACTGCTTGGATGAAGCCCACCTACATTAGGGAGGGCAGTCTGCTCAGTCCACCAATTCAAATGGTAATCTCATCCACAAACACCCTCACAGACCACCAGAATAATGTTTGACCACCTATCTGGGCACTATGTGGCCTAGTCAAGTTGGCACATAAAATGAACTATCACATGTAGTGATCCCTGAGGCCTCATTTAAATCCCACTTGCTCCACAACATTTTTCCTGGCTATATGAGCTGATGCTCGACTCAGCCTAGCTGGATTCCTCTTACTCTTGTTGGCTCCACCAGAGCTCAGAATGAATGGCACCCACCCCTCCATATTTTTTTCTGAGTATCTCTTGCCTTCTCCACCATGTTTGAAGGACAGATACCTAAAGTTCTACCACTTTTGTCTCCCCTATGGGGTAGAGTGCTGGATCTATGCCAGTTGCTCAGTCAAATGCTTGTTTCCCAATGGATGAAATGAAGGATACCGAATTTGCCTCCTGGGATTACAGACCACCATGATGGGTTTGGAGAACTTGGAATCTTTCTTCCTACAGGCAACCAGAGAAGGGGTAGCCAGTGTTTGGTATACCATAGGTATCCAGATGTTGTTGAGATGCTTGAAATTTTTATAATGTGCTTTTGGATTGTTGTAGATTCCATGGCATGGTGGGGAAAACAGTAGACTCCAACCAGCTACATGATCTCAAGCAACTTGCACTTTGCCCCATTTCCCATCTGGAGATGGGTTGGTCTTGCCCTACCTGCCTCTTGCCCTACCTGCCTTGCCCTACCTGCCTCTTGGGTCTTGTGAGAATGGAATAAGGTAATAATGATGATGATGATAGCTAACTTTATTTTTATATATGACAAGCACTGTTCTTAAAAACACTTTTCACATGGAAACTCATTTAATTTCATAGCCCTATGAAGTGTATACGTTCCCATGTTTGAGACCAAGGTCTAGAAAGATTTAATAACTTGGTCAAGGTTACAAAGCTGGAGAGTGCCAGGGCTGGGATTATAACCAGGAAAGCTGGTTGCACAGCACTCTCTTACCCACTGTGGCATGCCTTAAGATTGTGTGGAAGGGCATCGGAAGGAAGCTTGAGAGCCCTGTGGCTGTTCTGAGACTCATTTGAGCAGGTCCTGGCAATGAGGAGTGTGTGACTGCTGTCTGCCGGGGAGTTGGCCAGGCCTGGTCCGCGTATGATTTGAGGGCAGGAATGTGTGCAGCAGCTCTCATCAAGGCCGTTGGTCACCAGAATGACATGTTGGATTCACTACAGATATTTCAGACAACTTGGGATTCTGCTGCTTCCCAGAGAGTCTCCGCTGCAGCTCCCCTGTGATTTGCCCTCTGAGTTCTGGTTTCACCTTTGTGGCCTGTGCCTCAGTTGTAATTAAACGACCACTGGTGTCTGTCTCCCCAGTGGACGGTAGGCTCTGTCAGGGCAGGAGGGGCGAGGCTGTAGTGTTTACTGCTGTGTCCCTAGTGGCTGGTGTGGCACGTGGACAGGGGGTCCCCATCTCGACGATGAACGTTACAGTAACGGGCCTACCTAATAGAGTTGTTTTAATCGTGGCAAGATACACGTGACAAAATTTACCATCTTAACCATATTTAATAATTTTTCATGGTAGGGTTTGGTGGCGTTAACTACATTCACATTGTGTGCAACCATGACCACCATCCGTCTCCAGAGCCTTTTCATCTCCCCAGACTGGAACTCTGCACCCCTTAAACACTAACTCTCTATTCCCATTTCCCCTCATCCCTGGAAGCCATCATTCTGCTTTTTCTCTCTAGGAATTTGCCTATTCTAGGTCCCTCATATGAGTGGGGTATACAATGTTTGTCCTTTAGTGTCTTGCTTATGTTACTTAGTGTAGTATCTTCAAGGTTCGTCCATGTGGTAGCATGTGTTAGAATTTCCGTTAAGTGTGGATAATTTTCCATTGTAGGTATTAGACTACTTGCTGTTTATCCATTCATCTGTCAGTGGACGTTTGGTTTGTTTTCACCTTTTGGCTATTGTGACTAATGCGGCTATAAACTTTGGTGTGCAAGTATCTGTTTGAAATCCTACTTTCTGTTGTTCTGGGTATCTACCTAGACGCTGAATAATCATAGGGTTGTTTAGAGGATTAAATAACCTAGTACTTGTAAAGCTCTTAGAACAGTTCCTGGCACATAGCAAGCGCTAAATATAAATATTTGCTCAATAAAAATCAAACTCTAGGTGTCCTCATTTATTTCGATGAATCCCTTAATTCAGTCAGTTTCTTTTCAGTTTAATATTTAGAAAGGTTTACAGCATTGTACCCTTGGAGAAAGGGGTAGAAGTAGTTTTATGACCCCCTCCAAGCCCACCCAGATGGCCAGGCGTCCCTGGTGCCTGTTCCTACAGGAAGGAGTTCAGAAGGGACATGCCTTTGTCGGGCCCCTGTAACCTCCGAGCCGTGGAGGCTGGGTTTCTGAATGCTCCTGTACTGTCTGCTCATCAGGTCCTTGATTTGAGCCTGTTTCCAGCGCTGCGGTCTCTTTGTTAACCTTTATCGTGTTGCCTCTGTCCTCTTTTAGTCTGGAGAAATTAAAGTAGGGCTTTTCCATTCTTACTTGGATGTCTGTAGTTTATCAAGAAGGATAGTATAACATTCTTGAAATAGGTTCACTTGAAGTTTATCTTAAAAAAGTAGCGTATACCATTCAAAATGATCAAGCAGCAGGAGGGATGTGCGAGAAGCAAACAGTGATATATGGAGTAAGTGATGGGAAGGACGCCATGGTAAAGGTTTGATACTCGGCTCATAGGTTTATGCATCTTCTGGATTGGAGATTTGCACAGGGCTTCCTTGTAGTTCATACATGTATCTTTCCTCCTGGTTTCAAAGCATTTTCTGGTTCTGTGGTATTCCTATCGTTCAAGAGAATTTTTTTTTTCCTCTTTAATGTTCACTTGAAAACAGAGGTGAGAAAAACATCCACGCTTTCCCTAAACCTTTTAATAAAACAGAAGAAAGAACATGGTGATGGCTTCCATAATGTAAATGCTACTGTGTCTTGAGGGCGTAGGATGGGGCCGCTCGGTGCTTGGGACAAGATATCCAGTCTCCCCTGTGGGCATGAGTGTTCAACTAAAGAAGCCACATTTTGATGAAAACATGTTTTAGCACTTGTGTCAGAAAACTTGTAAAGAATCTCACAGTTTTACTGTGAAGTCTGTAAAGCCTTGAGAATAAAATTGTGGTTGCTAGAACTTCTGTTATCGAAAACCAGTTTAAGTAGTCAGAGGGGATATCTAGTGTTGCAGAATACAAGGAAATCTCATGGTAATCACAGGTCATAATGTGGTTTTGCTGAATATTTAGATGGTAATTCAATTAAATTTACTAAGTAGAGCAAAAAGCGCAAGTAACATGCTATAGTGGAAGTGGTCTTATTTATATATACACAGTTCACGGGCCCGTTACTCAAATGACTGACTGAGCTTGAATGGGAAAAAAACCACATTATATTCTGTGCATGGCTTATGTCTGTGTGTTGTGTATAGGCACAAAAAAACCCTACTTAATGATACAAATGGTCCACAAGGTGATGAGATACATGAGGGCAGGTATCAGTATTGAGCCCAGTGCCTGGCACACAGCAGGCTTCCACTAGGTATTTGAGAAATGCCTGAACAAGCAGGGACACATTTACATCCTACTATTTGAAAGTAGAAATTTTTTTATCTTCTTATAGAGGCTTTAAAAAAATTTACTGAGGTGAAATTTACATAATATACCAGTGACCATTTTAAAGTATCCAATTCAGTGGCATTCAGTACATTCACAGTGTTGGGCAACTACCACCTCTGTCTGCTTGCAGAATGTTTCCGTCACTTGTGAAGGAGATCATGTACCCATTTCTCCCTTCCACTAGCCCTGGCAACCACAAATCTGCTTTCTGTTTCTATGGATTTGCTTATGCTGGATATTTCATATAAATGGAATCATATGATATATGACCTTTCATGTCTAGCCTCTTTCACAAAGCGTAGCATTTTCCAGGTCCCTTGCATTGTAGCACGTGTCAGAACTTCATTTCTTTTAATGGCTGAATAATAGTCCACTCTATGGATCTACCACATTTTGTTTATCTCTTCCTCACCTGATAGACATTTGGGTTGTTTCCCCCATTTAGGCCATTGTGCACACACAACGCTGCTGTGAACATTTGTGGAAGAGAATTTGAGTACGTGTTGTCAGTTCTCTTGGGTGTGTGCCTAGGAGTGGAATTGCTGGATCATGTGGTATTTCTGTGTTCAGGTTCTTCAGTCAACACAAAACCATTTTCCACAGCAGGTGCACCATTTTACTTTTGAGTCAGCAATATATGAGGATTCTTATTTCTCCACATCCTTGCCAACACTTGTTTATTTTCTATTTTTTAAAAAATTCTAGATATCATAGTGGATGCAAATTGGTATTTTATTGTGGAATTGACTTGCATTTTAGGGCTCTGTTTTTAAAATAAGCAACACGAGGAAGAACCATATTTTTACTTCTCTCAAGGCAGACTTCCTGCAGGGAGTGAATTGTGTGATCAGGAGACATGTGACTTGGTGATGAAAATTGCCATGCAGTGAATGCCTTCTCTGTACCAGTATTCTAGTGCTTTCTGCACACTGTTTAGTTCTCAAATCACTCTTTTTTTTAATGTAAGGAAGCAGAGGCCTAGAGAGGCTAACTTATGTGTCCTAGGTTGCACAGCTGCTAAGTAGCAGCTTTGAGGTTCAATTCAGGGCTGCCCATCTGACTCTAAAACCTCGCAAGAGCTCATGCTCTTTCCATGGGGAGTTTGAATCTTGGGAGCAGGGAAAAGAAACTAAAGATGGTGTCCATTTGAAATATTTTAATGAAAAGCAAAGTCTTTACAGTCTGTGATCAAAAAGGACTGATGTTGGTGCTTGTTTGGGGTCCTGGGAATCTGCGGTGTCTGATATATTCATGAGTTGCGGCCTCAGGTGCTGGTGTGTCCCTGGGCTGGAGGCTTCTGAAGAGAGTGCCTGCTTGTGTTTGTGGGGCTACAGGGTCTCTTTCTTGCCTCAGGGACTCTGTTAAGTAGAGACTTTGTAATTACATGGAATGATGAGCATAGGGCAAGTCCCAGCTACAGCCAGTTCTGAAGAACAACTTCCATTAGGTGATAGCTGGTTCTCAGTAAATGTTGGCTGAATTAAATTGAGTGCAAGTTCCTGAAAAAATAAATATCAGGGCTTCCCTGGTGGTGCAGTGGTTGAGAGTCCGCCTGCCGATGCAGGGGACACGGGTTCGTGTCCCGGTCCGGGAGGATCCCACATGCTGCGGAGCGGCTGGGCCCGTGAGCCATGGCCGCTGAGCCTGCACATCCGGAGCCTGTGCTCCGCAACGGGAGAGGCCACAACAGTGAGAGGCCCGCGTACCACAAAAAATAAATAAATACAAAAAGTAAATATCAGACTGAATCCTATTATAAATGCACAGGAACCTGATGATATTTAGAAAAAGAGTCCTCTGGTGAATCCTGTTGTACATAACCCTTTCGATGTATCTTTTAGGTAAATCTGATTTTCACATGTTGTTTGTTTAGTGTGAGATAGACCAGCTTTGGGAATTTATTTAAAAAGGTCATTGATACTGTAACTGAATTATCTTACTATATAGAGATAGTTCATGTATTCTAACAAGGTTTATTAAACCACTTTGGTGATTGACACTGGGGGTGAAAAAATAAGTGAGGCCTCAGGATGCTTATACATCTAGAAGGGAGGACGGAGATACAAACTGCAAACTACAGACCATGCAGGTACACTAGGGGTGCATACGGGGCACACACAGTGGGGGCTGACAGTGCCACTGGGAGAGTTCAGAGGGGGTTTCATGAAGGCACCTGCAGGGAAGGAAAGGGAAAGAACTCTCAGAACAGAAAGGCTTTGCAGAGTGGGGACCCAAACTAGGCCTAGAGGAATTTGAAAAGCCCCTGGGGAGAAGGGAAAGCATTTCAGGTATGGGGAGTGGTGTATGCAGAGGCCCAGAGAAGAGAACTTACAGCTAAATTGCCAGTGGGTTGCTGCACTGGCTGGCTTTTGAGCTGGAGGGCAGGTCAGAGGTGGACAGCAAGAGATCCTCAGTTGCTGAGTCTGGCCTAGAAGTTCCTAAAACTTGTAAAGCAGAGCGTGGGTAAGTGTCACCATCTGCTAGCTACTCAGGAAGTAGCAGTGCTCATAAACTATTCTTTTTTTTTTTAAATTATCTTTATTGGAGTATAATTGCTTTACAATGTTGTTAGTTTCTGCTGTATAACAAAGTGAATCAGCTATATGTATACATGTATCCCCGTATCCCCTCCCTCTTGCGTCTCCCTCCCACGTTCCCTATCCCACCCCTCTAGGTGGTCAAAAAGCACCGAGCTAATCTCCCGGTGCAATGCAGCTGCTTCCCACTAGCTATTTTACATTTGGTAGTATATATATGTCAATGCTACTCTCACTTCATCCCAGCTTACCTTCCCCCTACCCGTGTCCTCAAACCCACTCTCTACGTTAGTGTCTTTATTGCTGTCATGCCCCTAGGTTCATGAGAACCATTTTTCTTTCTTTTTTTTAGATTCCATATATATGTGTTAGCATACGGTATTTTTTTTTTCTCTTTCTGACTTACTTTACTCTGTATGGCAGACTCTAGGTCCATCCACCTCAATACAAATAACTCAATTTTGTTTATTTTTATGGCTGAGTAATATTGCATTGTATATACGTGCCGCATCTTCTTTATCCATTCATCTGTCGACGGACACTTATGTTGCTTCCATGTCCTGGCTATTGTAAATAGAGCGGCGATGAACATTGTGGTACATGACTCCTTTTGAATTACGGTTTTCTCAGGGTATATGCCCAGTAGTGGGATTGCTGGGTCATATGGTAGTTCTATTTTTAGTTTCTAAGGAACCTCCATACTGTTCTCCATAGTGGCTGTATCAATTTACATTCCCACCAGTGCAAGAGGGTTCCCTTTCATCCACACCCTTTCCAGCATTTATTGTTTGTAGATTTTTTGATGATGGCCATTCTGACTGGTGTGAGGTGATACCTCATGGTAGTTTTGATTTGCATTTCTCTAATGATTAGTGATGTTGAGTATCCTTTCATGTGTTTGTTGGCAATCTGTATATCTTCTTTGGAGAAATGTCTATTTAGGTCTTCTGCCCATATTTGGATCGGGTTGTTTGTTTTTTGATATTGAGCTGCATGAGCTGCTTGTATATTTTGGAGATTAATCCTTTGTCAGTTGCTTCGTTTGCAAATACTTTCTCCCATTCTGACGGTTGTCTTTTCATCTTGTTTATGGTTTCCTTTGCTGTGCAAAAGCTTTGCAGTTTCATTAGGTCCCATTTGTTTATTTTTGGTTTTATTACCATTTCTCTAGGAGGTGGGTCAAAAAGGATCTTGCTGTGATTTATGTCACAGAGTGTTCTGCCTATGTTTTCCTCTAAGAGTTTGATAGTGTCTGGCCTTACATTTAGGTCTTTAATCCACTTTGAGTTTATTTTTGTGTATGGTGTTAGGGACTGTTCTAATTTGATACTTTTACATTTACCTGTCTAGTTTTCCCAGCACCACTTATTGAAGAGGCTGTCTTTTCTCCACTCTATATTCTTGCCTCCTTTATCAAAGATAAGGTGTCCATATGTGCATGGGTTTATCTCTGGGCTTTCTACCCAGTTCCATTGATCTATATTTCTGTTTTTGCGCCAGTAGCATACTGTCTTGATTACTGTAGCTTTGTAGTATAGTCTGAAGTCAGGGAGCCTGATTCCTCCACCTCCATTTTTTGTTCTCAAGATTGCTTTGGCTATTCGGGGTCTTTTGTGTTTCCATACATATTGTGAAATTTTTTGTTCTAGTTCTGTGAAAAATGCCAGTGGTAGTTTGATAGGGATTGCATTGAATCTGTAGATTGCTTTGGGTAGAAGAGTCATTTTCACAATGTTGATTCTTCCAATCCAAGAACACGGTAAATCTCTCCACCTGTTTGTATTATCTTTAATTTCTTTCATCAATTTTTTCATCAAAAATTATAGTTTTCTGTATACAGGTCTTTTGCCTCCTTAGGGAGGTTTATTCCTAGGTATTTTAATCTTTTTGTTGCAGTGGTACATGGGAGTGTTTCCTTAATTTCTCTTTCAGATTTTTCATCATTAGTGTATAGGAATGCAAGAGATTTCTGTGCATTAATTTTGTATCCTGCTACTCTACCAAATTCATTAAGTGGCTCTAGTAGTTCTCTGGTAGCATCTTTAGGATTCACTATGTATACTATCGTGTCATTTGCAAACAGTGACAGTTTTACTTCTTGTTTTCCGATTTGGATTCCTTTTATTTCTTTTTCTTCTTTGATTGCTGTGGCTAAAACTTCCAAAACTATGTTGAATAATAGTGGTGAGAGTGGGCAGCCTTGTCTTGTTCCTGATCTTAGAGGAAATGCTTTCAGTTTTTCACCATTGAGAATGATGTTGGCCGTGGGTTTGTTATATATGGCCTTTATTATGTTGAGGTAAGTTCCCTCTGTGCCTACTTTCTGTAGGGTGTTTTATCATAAATGGGTGTTGAATTCTGTCGAAAGATTTTTCTGCATCTATTGAGATTATCATATGGTTTTTCTCCTTCAATTTGTTAATATGGTGTATCACATTGATTTGCAGATATTGAAGAATTCTTGCATTCCTGGGATAAACCCCACTTGATCATGGTATATGATCCTTTTAATGGGCTGTTGGATTCTGTTTGCTAGTATTTTGTTGAGGATTTTTGCACCTATGTTCATCAGTGATATTGGCCTGTAGTTTTCTTTTTTTGTGACACTGTTGTCTGGTTTTGGTATCAGGGTGGTGGTGGCCTCATAGCATGAGTTTGGGTGTGTTCCTCCGTCTGCTATATTTTGGAAGAGTTTGAGAAGGATATGTGTTAGCTCTTCCCTAAATGTTTGATAGAATTTGCCTGTGAAGCCATCTGGTCCTGGACTTTTGTTTGTTAGAAGATATTTAATCACAGTCTCAATTTCAGTGCTTGTGATTGGTCTGTTTATATTTTCTATTTCTTCCTGGTTCCGTCTTAGAAGGTTGTCCTTTTCTAAGAATTTGTCCATTTCTTCCAGGTTGTCCATTTTATTGGCCTATAGTTGCTTGTAGTAATCTCTCATGATCCTTTGTATTTCTGCAGTGTCAGTTGTTACTTCTCCTTTTTCATTTCTAATTCTGTTGATTTGAGTCTTCTCCCTTTTTTTCTTGATGAGTCTGGCTAATGGTTTATCAATTTTCTTTATCTTCTCAAAGAACCAGCTTTTAGTTTTATTGATCTTTGCTATCATTTCCTTCATTTCTTTTTCATTTATTTCTGATCTGATCTTTATGATTTCTTTCCTTCTGCTAACTTTGGGTTTTTTTTGTTCTTCTTTTTCTAAATGCTTTAGGTGTAAAGTTAGGTTGTTTATTTGATATGTTTCTTGTTTCTTGAGGTAGGATTGTATTGCTATAAACTTCCCTCTTAGAACTGCTTTTGCTGCATCCCATAAGTTTTGGTTTGTCGTGTTTTCATTGTCATTTGTTTCTAGGTATTTTTTGATTTCCTCCTTGATTTCTTCAGTGATCTCTTGGTTATTAAGTAGTGTAGTGTTTAGCCTCCATGTGTTTGTATTTTTTACAGTTTTTTTCCTGTAATTGATATCTTGTCTCATAGTGTTGTGGTTGGAAAAGATACTTGATCTGATTTCAGTTTTCTTAAATTTATCAAGGCTTGATTTCTGATCTAAGATATGAGCTATCCTGGAGAATGTTCCATGAACACTTGGGAAGAAAGTGTATTCTGTTGTTTTTGGATGGAATGTCCTATAAATATCAATTAAGTCCATCTTGTTTAATGTATCATTTAAAGTTTGAGTTTGCTTATTTATTTTCATTTTGGATGATCTGTCCATTGGTGAAAGTGGGGTGTTAAAGTCCCCTACTATGATGGTGTTAATGTCAATTTCCCCTTTTATGGCTGTTAGCATTTGCCTTATGTATTGAGGTGCTCCTATGTTGGGTGCATAAATATTTACAATTGTTATATCTTCTTCTTGGATTGATCCCTTGATCATTATATAGTGTCCTTCTTTGTCCCTTGTGATACTCTTTATTTTAAAGTCTATTTTGTCTGATATGAGGATTGCTACTCTAGCTTTCTTTTGATTTCCATTTGCATAGAATATCTTTTTCCATCCCCTCACTTTCAGTCTGTATGTGTCCCTAGGTCTGAAGTGGGTCTCTTGTAGGCAGCATATATATGGGTCTTGTTTTGGTATCCATTCAGCCATTCTATGTTATGTCTTTTCATTGGAGCATTTATTCCATTTCCATTTAAGATAGTTATAGATATGTATGTTCCAGTTACCATTTTCTTAATTGTTTTGAGTTTGTTATTGTAGGTCTTTTCCTTCTCTTGTGTTTTCTGCCTACAGGAGTTCCTTTAGCATTTGTTGTAAAGCTGGTTTGGTGGTGCTGAATTCTCTTAACTTTTGCTTGTCTGTAAAGGTTTTAATTTCTCCATTGAATCTGAATGAGATCTTTGCTGGACAGAGTAATCTTTGTTGTAGGGTTTTCCCTTTCATCACTTTAAATATGTCTTTCCACTCCCTTCTGGCTTGCAGAGTTTCTGCTGAAAGATCAGCTGTTAACCTTATGGGGATTCCCTTGTATGTTACTTGTTGTTTTTCCCTTGCTGCTTTTAATATTTTTTCTTTGTGTTTAATTTTTGATAGTTTGATTAATATGTGTCTTGTTGTGTTTCTCCTTGGATTTATCCTGTATAGGAGTCTCTGTGCTTCCTGGACTTGATTGTCTATTTCCTTTCCCATGTTAGGGAAGTTTTCAGTTATAACGTCTTCAAATGTTTTCTCAGACCCTTTCTTTTTCTCTTCTTCTTCTGGGACCCCTATAATTCGAATGTTGGTGCATTTAGTGTTGTCCCAGAGGTCTCTGAGACTGTCCTCAATTCTTTTCATTCTTTTTTCTTTAATCTGCTCTGTGGTAGTTATTTCCACTATTTTATCTTCCAGGTCACTTACCCGTTCTTCTGACTCAGTTATTCTGCTATTGATTCCTTATAGAGAATTTTAAATTTCATTTATTGTGTTGTTCATCATTGTTCGTTTGCTCCTTATTTCTTATAACTCCTTGTTAAACATTTCTTATATTTTCTCTATTCTATTTCCAAGATTTTTGATCATCTCTACTATCATTACTCTTTATTATTTTTCAGGTAGACTCCCTATTTCCTCTTCATTTGTTTGGTTTGGTGGGTTCTATCCTTGCTCCTTCATCTGCATATTTCTTTATCTTTTCCTTTTGGTTAACTTACTGTGTTTGGGGTCTCCTTTTCACAGGCTGCAAGTTCATAGTTCCCGTTGTTTTTGGTGCCTGCCCCCAGTGGATGAGGTTGGTTCAGTGGCTTGTGTAGGCTTCCTGGTGGAGGGGACTAGTGCCTGTGTTCTGGTGGGTGGGGCTGGATCTTGTCTTTCTGGTGGGCAGGGCCCCGTCCAGTGGTGTGTTTTGGGGTGTCTGTGAACTTAGTATGATTTTAGGCCACCTCTCTGCTAATGGGTGGGGTTGTGTTACTGCCTTGCTAGTTGTTTGGCATAGGGTGTCCAGCACTGGAGCTTGCTGGCCATTGGATGGAGCTGGGTCTTAGCCTTGGGACAGAGGTCTCTGGGAGGGCTCTCACCGATTGATATTACGTCGTTTCGGGAGGTCTCTGGTGGTCCAGTGTCCTGAACTCGGCTCTCCCACCTCAGAGGCTCAGGCCTGACACCGGGCTGGAGCTCCAAAACCCTATCAGCCACACAACTCAGAAGAAAAGGGAGAGTAAATGAAAGAAAATAAATAATAAATTTTAAAAATGAATAAAATAATATTATTAAAATAAATTTTTAAAGTATTATAATAAACAAATTTAAATTGTAATAATAATATTTTTTTAAAAAAGAGTAACCAAACCAATAAACAAGTCTTTCAATGATGACAAGTGCTAAAAACTATACTAAGATAAACGTAAAAATCAGAAAACAGCAAACTCCAACTCTACAGTTGCTCCCAAAGTCCACTGCCTCAATTTTGGGATGATTCGTTGTCTGTTCAGGTATTCCAGAGATGCAGCATTCATCGAGTTGATTGTGGGGATTTAATCCGCTGCTCCTGAGGCTGCTGGGAGAGATTTCCCTCTCTCTTCTTTGTTTGCACAGCTCCTGGGGTTCAGCTTTGGATTTATCACCACCTCTGCATGTAGGCTGCCCTCAGGCATCTGTTCCTCGCCCAGAGAGGACGGGGTTAAAGGAGCAGCTGACTACGGGGCTCTTGCTCAATCATGCCGGCTGGGGGGGGCGAGGGAGGGGTACGGTAGTTATAGTTGGAGTGCGGGACGAGCCTGCGGCGGCAGAGGCCAGCGTGATGTTGCAACAGCCTGAGGCGCGCCATGTATTCCCCTGGGGAAGTTGTCTCTGGATCCTAGGACCCTGGCAGTGGCAGGCTGCACAGGCTCCTGAGCGGGGAGGTGTGGATAGTGACCTGTGCTTGCACACAGGTTTCTTGGTGGCTGCAGCAGCAGCCGTAGCATTTCATGCTCATCTCTGGTGTCCGAGGTGATAGCCATGGCTCGCGCCCATCTCTGGATCTCACTTAGACGGTGTTCTGCCTTTTGTGGGCACACGCGGAAGGAATCCCGTCTCCTCGTGCACCCTGAAACAATGGTCTTTTGCCTCTTAGGCAGCTGCAGACTTTTTCCCGGATTCCCTCCCGGCTAGCTGCGGAGCACTAGCCCTCTTCAGGCTGTGTTCACGCAGCCAACCCCAGTCCTTTCCCTAAGATCCGACCTCCGAAGCCCGAGCCTCAGCTCCCAGCTTCCACCCATCCCGGTGGGTGAGCAGACAAGCCTCTCAGGCTGGTTGGTGTTGGTGGGCACCGACCCTCTGTGCGGGAATCTCTCCGCTTTGTCCTCTGCACCCCTGTTGCTGTGCTGTCCTCCATGGCTCCGAAGCTTCCCCCCCACCCAACCCCCGGTCTCTGCCATTGAAGGGGCTTCCTAGTGTGTGGAAACCTTTCTTCTTCACAGCTCCCTCCCCAAGGTGCAGGTCCCGTCCCTATTCTTTTTTTTTTTTGCGGTACACGGGCCTCTAACTGTGGTGGCCTCTCCTGTTGCGGAGCACAGGCTCCGGACGCGCAGGCTCAGCGGCCATGGCTTACGGGCCTAGACGCTCCGCAGCATGTGGGATCTTCCCGGACCGGGGCACGAACCCGTGTCCCCTGCATCGGCAGGCGGACTCTCAACCACTGCGCCACCAGGGAAGCCCTCGTCCCTATTCTTTTGTCTCTGTTTTTTTTTTTGCCCTACCCAGGCATGTGAGGAGTTTCTTGCCTTTTGGGAAGTCTGAGGTCTTCTGCCAGCATTCAGTAGGTGTTCTATAGGAGTTGTTCCACATGTAGATGTATTTCTGATGTATTTGTGGGGAGCAAGGTGATCTCCACGTCTTACTGCTCTGCCATCTTGAAGGTCCCCCCTCAGCTACTCTTGTGAAGGTGGGCCAACCTCAAGGTATTAGCTAGTAGGTGGACTCACCTGAAAGCAGAGGCAGCCCCTTACCCTGGCACAAATCATCCTCCAACCCCCAGCCAAGCAGGGATTATCTCTGTCTCACATGTGAAGAAATGAAGGCTCACATGTGAAGTGACCTCCTTAAGGCCAGGCGGCCTAATTAGAGGAGGGCCTGGGCTGGATCCGGGAGCAAATGACACTGGGTGAGGAGGGTGGTGGCTGGTGGACCAATGCTCCACTTTCCAGGAGTGCTTCCTTAGGACGTGACCCATTGGGACCTCACGAGGGTTCTGTGGGTCCCAGCAACAAACTCATGTTGCCCTGAGGAGTGAGGGGTCTCTCTCCTGCCCCCTGTCTTCTTCCGTTTCATCTTTTAGTGAGTCAGGGAAGGGTTTCAGGAAACAGACTCCAGAAACCTAGATAAGCTCTTGCTTCTTGGTGGAGGGAAGATTGTTTCCGGGTAGGAAGCTGTGTGACCTTTGGGCCATGGACTCTGTATGAGGCCTGCCTCAAGCAGACCCAGCCTTCAAACCTCCAGAAGAATGCTGACTGTGAAGGTCGGGAAGCTGACCAGTTTCGGACGTCCTGCGCTGTCTCCAGAAGGAAATTAGACGGCAAAGCAATGCTCGATGAGCCTTTGTTCCTTCTCTCCATCATCAAAGTAGAAGTGAATTGCTTAAATATTTAAGAAATTTAGCAAATGTATACACACGCACAATATTGTTTGTGGAGTACACAGTGGTGTTTCTCATTTATACCTTTTTGAAGTCCCTGTGTGCTAGAAGGTAGATATTTTAAGAATTATGTTTTTGGCGAACCCAACATTCATCTTCAGAGCTATGAGAATGATCTAGTCGATTAGCTCATTAAAAATATTTCTACCTATTGGGCTTCCCTGGTGGCGCAGTGGTTGGGAGTCCGCCTGCCGATGCAGGGGACACGGGTTCGTGCCCCGGTCTGAGAGGATCCCACATGCCGCGGAGCAACTGGGCCTGTGAGCCATGGCCGCTGAGCCTGCGCGTCCGGAGCCTGTGCTCCGCAACGGGAGAGGCCCCAACAGTGAGAGGCCTGCATACCGCAAAAAATACAAAACCAAAAACGAAAACAAACAAAAAATATTTCTACCTATTACAAGGTATACAAAGCAAACTAAAGATTTTTGCTTTCATTGGCAAGATCCTGTCTAGCTAATCCTGTTTTCTTTTAGAATTTTCTAAGAAGCCCTGGGAGAAGTAATTGAAAAAGATCAGAAGCGGAGCTCAGTGATGGGCCTGACTTAAGCAGGCTGATTGATATTGGTGGGTTTTTTTCCCTTCAATACCCCCTCCGTTAGGGGGGAAAGGAAGATGTGTATAAATGCTTTAGCTGGAGATCAAGAGGACTAATTCTTGCTGCTCGTTCACTCTGGGCCTTGGGGCAAGCCACTGCATCTCTGGGTCTTTCTCATCTTTAGAGTGAAGAGATTGTCCTTTCCGCCTGAGTTTCTCTGTGACCCTGTCACGGGAACTGGGCGGGCCATTGAGCAGAAAACTTCTGTAGCCCATGAGATTACTCTATCTGCAGCGACAGCAATCTGTGAATCCACATATAAAACGTTTAGGGAGATGGAATGCAGCTGTTGGTGTAATGAGTAAGGAGAGAAAATAGAATTTGTTGAGGATTAAAAAAACTTAAAGCTGAACGATGTGAAAGCCCATAGGGTAATTGCTGCTTGGCTGTATGTTCACAATTGGCATAAGTACGTCCCAAGGGCCTCTTGTATGTTGGAGAACAGCACTCCTCAAAGTGGTCCCCTCTGCAGAATCACCATCACCCGTGAGCTTCGTAGAATCCAGCTTCCTGGGCCCGCCTCAGACCTGTTGAACCAGTAAGTAGAGGGGATCCCAGAATCTGTTTCAACAAGCCTTCCAGGTGATTCTTCATGCTAAAGTGAGAGAAACACTGTTTTTGGAAATACAGCATTTGAGGAGCACTTAGGGGTCATATATACTTGTAGGGGTCATGCATACTTATAGATGAAGAAACAAGCCTAGGAAGGTCAGTGGCTTCCCAGGAAGGTCCATAGCTGACTCAGGCTTTGTCAGGGAGTTAATAGATGAGCTGCAGCCCAGGCCATTCCTCTTCCTAGTATGGTCTGTGACCAGCAACCTCAGTGGCACCTGGGAGTTTGTAGAAATGCACATGCATGGGTCCCAGGCCAGAACTATGGACCGGAATCTCTGGGGGTTAGTATGTTTTAGCAAGCCCTCCAGGAGACTCTGAAACCCTGTCACTCGTCTAGGCTCTCTGCTCTTAGTAGTTGAGTGCTTGTCACCAGAGAGACACTTTAAGTTGCTAACGGCTGTGATGACCCTGTCTCGAGACTGTGTTATTGGGATTCAGATGGAAACATGTGGTCCTACCTACATATTTGTTTTTCTGTAGCAGCAGCCTAGGATCTCCTGGTCTCAGGGTGACCACCTGTCCTGTTTTGCCTGAGACAGAGGGGATTTCCCCAGACATGCTAAACTGGGAAAGTCCCAGACAAACTGGGACAACTGGGCATCCTAGCTGGTCTCAGGGTTTAGGGGAAAAAAGTTGGTTGTCCTACGGAGTTGGAATCATTTGACAAACATTTTCTTGATTGCATTGAGCGTAGGAGGCTGAGGTGGTAATAAAAAGGCCATTTTCATTAAGCCTGTGGTAATGTATGGCTGTCATTGCTGAAGTCCATTATCCTCTTCTTTCTTTCGTCTCCACATGGAACCTGGCAGTGCAGGAGCACAGTTGTGGGGAGAAGATGGGACCGCCCAGCACTCGTTTTTTACTCCTTTTGTACAGTAAGTGGTTATCACATGGCGTGCCACGTGGTAGGGATATTATATAAGCCAGGGAGGGGCCTGTTCTGTGGGTTCAAGTCCAAGGCAGGGAGGGGTCTGAAAGAGGAAGGGATGTTCTTAGTAACAAAATCATTTCATTTGTCAGCTGAAGCTGGGAAGCGCTTGGGCATTTGCCAAGTGTAGCTTTTGTTTGTCTCCTGCTCTGCTGGGAGTGCCGGGGCCTACGGACAGAGCAAAATGGCCCTGTTTTCTTCATGCACTTACAGTTTTCTGGGCTTTTCAGAACGTTTAAGAAGCAAGCAGGTATTCTAATTCTCCCATTTTATAGGTTATAAGATTTGGTTCTAGAGAGGAAGAAAACCAGACTCCCAAGGAGAAAGGGGGTGATGGTATACGGTGTAGAGTTATATAGTCCAAAGTTTTTCAGGTTTTTTTTTTTTTTTTTTTTTTGCGGTATGCGGGCCTCTCACTGTTGTGGCCTCTCCCGTTGCGGAGCAACAGGCTGCGGATGCGCAGGCTCAGCGGCCATGGCTCACGGGCGCAGCCGCTCCGCGGCACGTGGGATCTTCCCAGACCGGGGCACGAACCCGTGTCCCCTGCATGGGCAGGCAGACTCTCAACCACTGCGCCACCAGGGAAGCCCAGTTTTTCAGGTTTTATTACTGATGTCCCTAGAGCTGTTTCTTGTCCTGGGCTCAGGGATCATGGAAGCTTGCTCCTGATCCATGAGTGGGGCTGGAAGTGCCGTCCCAGGCCTTTGGAGACTGGCTTTATGCAAAGGTGTTTTTTTTTAAAAATTTATTTATTTTTGGCTGCGTTGGGTCTTTTTCCTGCGCGTGAGCTTTCTCTAGTTGCGGTGAGCGGGTCTACTCTTCCTTGCGGTGCGCGGGCTTCTCATCGCGGTGGCTTCTCTTGTTTCAGAGCTTGGGCTCTAGGCACGTGGGCTTCAGTAGTTATGGCACACGGGCTCAGTAGTTGTGCCGCACGGGCTCTAGAGCGCAGGCTCAGTAGTTATGGCGCATGGGCTTAGTTGCTCCACGGCATGCGGGAACTTCCCAGACCAGGGCTCAAACCCATGTCCCCTGCATTGGCAGGCGGATTCTTAACTACTGCGCCACCAGGGAGAAGGCTGTTATGGGGACGTATCTCTCTACGTGTTACCGGGAGATTGCTTGTGAAAGAAAAATAGCCCCATCTTTCGTGGAGTGATACCAATTGTTGTATGTCCTGTAGCTGAGAACTTTGGTCTCTTAGGACCACAGGAATGTGGTATAATTATTCTTAGGATTCTGTCCTAGACTTTCAAGTTTTGTTAATTAAATTTGTTTGACCCATTCTCAATCATCTAGGAAAACATTATCGTGCTTATTAGAAATCACTATATTTTAATTCAATGTCTAAGTCCTGGAGACATGAGGAAGCTGGGCAGGGTCTGGGTGGGACATGGAAGGAGTTATGATGTTGCATTATTTCTTTTTCTTGTCATCTCTGATTAGTTGTAGCTGGAAACATTCCAAGCCTGTTTTTTTTTCCAGAGTAGACGGGGATCAGCTAATAGTTATCTTTAAAAAGGAAACAGCGCCCCTAAAACATTACATGCTGACTCACCCTTGTATACCCATGCAGAATCCTCACCAGAAAATCTGTTCACTGCTCCTAAAAATCCCCCAACATGTTACAGGAACAGATATCTGATAATGGTGATTTAAATATTGGAGTAGGTTATTTAGTAGTTCTAGAATGTTCTGTAAGATTTTGAAGCCAGACTGATGACTAGGCTTCAGCAGTAAACTGTCAGGTCTGTGAGGATAGGGACACTGTTTTTTTGCTATGGTCTTTCTAGAGCCTGGCACAGGGCATGGCCATGGTTGGTACTCAATACATATTTGATAAAATGGGAATCGAGGTTCTCTTTGAAAGAAAGAGGTTACATAACTGTCAGCGTCCCTTACGTAAGGCTAGTTGAGTCTAGCCTTAAGACTCAATTCCACAGACATCTTTTGAAGATTAGCCAAGGGCCCGCTCCTGTCTGCGTGTTGTGAGGAGTGAGGGGGAAAGGCCTGAGGCAGAGAGAGTAGACTGCAATGAGCAGTCTAGGCTGTCACCCCACCTCAGGGTCAGTGGAGAGCTGTTGTCACTCGTAGGACAGGTATGGTGGAGCAGAGGACAGAGGCGCAGGTGTGGAGTCAGGTGTAAATGACAGGTAAGTGCACACTGAGGTGTGGGGCCTGCAGTGGGCCTGCAAATCATGGAGTCCGAAGGGGTGCTGACAGTGACATCGGCTTTGTTCCCCTTCTGTACTGGTGAGGAAACTGAGGCTCAGAGCAGGAAAGCGACTTGTACAAGATCAAACAACCTGTTCGTGATAGAGTCCAGAGTAGAACCTGGGTCTTCTGGCTTTCAGTCCTTTTTTTCCCCCCGGTATCTGTGATTTTCAAATGCCCTGTGGAGCAACGAGGAGCCTCCTGGGTGAGGAAAGGGGGCAGGTAGCTAACCGTGTATATCTCCTCCTAAGGAAGGTTCTATTGATACTTATCCGTAGATCTCTGAAAGCACCGCATGGGCTTCACTGAGGAGGCGGCCACATGCTCCAGCTGTTGAAGTAGCGCCGACGTTGCTGGTCGCCCTGGCACCTCCCAGCCTTCATTATCATCACATTTTTGCTCCCAGATGTGGTGACACTGATCCCTCAAGAAGGATGAGCTCTCATTCCTGCTCTGGTCCTTCAGCTCTTTGCCAAGTTCCCTCTGGGGCAGTGTGAGCTGAGCCTTCTGAAGGAGTCAGCTGACACTTGAAGATGCTTGTCCAGCTTGGACAAATGTCTGAATTGGGAGTGGGTTATGTAACTTTATTACATAAACCTGATTCTCCCCCAGGCCTCAGTTACCCCTTAATTAGAAGCCAGCTGCCCTCAGAAACCTGGCTGCCCCTCTGGGCTCTTTGAGTATTGTTTGGGTACCTGTCACATGATGAGCCTTCCTAAGTGATATCTTGGTGACCTGGACGAGTTAGTGCAGCTTTGAAAGGTGCACTGAGAAGTATTAGGCAAGTCAGCGTTGCTGTGACGTTCCAGCACATGATTTTTCTGCTGATTCATTTTTATCATTATTTTCCAAAAACATCAGTATGATAGTTTGGAAATTTAATACATGATCCTTCACTAGGGATAGTTTGAGAAGGTCTAAATCATCTAAAGCCTTACCTTGAATTTAGTAATCATAATAGTTAACACACATAAATCATATGCTCAGTTAGGCTTTATGGTAATTGCTTTGAACTTTTTTTTTTTTTTTGCGGTACGCGGGCCTCTTACTGTTGTGGCCTCTCCCGTTGCAGAGCACAGGCTCCGGACGTGCAGGCTCAGTGGCCATGGCTCACGGGCCCAGCTGCTCTGCGGCATGTGGGATCTTCCCGGACCGGGGCACGAACCCGTGTCCCCTGCATCGGCAGGCGGACTCCCAACCACTGCGCCACCAGGGAAGCCCTGAACATGTTTTTTAATCCTTCTGATCTCCCTGTGAGGGTGGGACTCCAGGAGACGAGTATCCCTGGCTCACAAATGCAGAATATGGGCCCTGGGAGCCCATAGCCCACCCAGAATCAAACGGGTGGGAAAGGGCAGTGTGGGGCCTTGACATCAGGTCTGCTGCCTTCAGAGCGTGGCCTGCGCTGAGCCCCTGAGCTGGGCTGGGCTTGGGAAGGGCTCGCGTGCTGGTCCACAGGTTTGTTCCCAGGGCTGAGCTGTGGCCCTGCACTGCCCTGGACTTCATGGCGGAGGAGGGTCTGCATCTCCCACTCTTCTTTTGCCTTTCTCCTGCCTTGCTGGTTTGTGCTCCTGGAACAAGTGGCAATGAGAAGACTGTTTCTTGGACTAAATGACAGCAATTGCCACTCATTCTTACTGAACATATCTTTTTTTTTTTTTTTTTTTTTGGTCTTAATGTAATGCCTTCTGCTGAGGTTTTGGGGAAGACAGACCCGCCCCCTATAGAAATGGGTTCTGTAGGTGCAGGTGCCCATCTATAAGAGATGGCAGTTGGCACTTTTGCCTTCCTCTTTTCTGATGCCAACTGTCGCTTCCTCTCTGTCAGTATGTGGGACAGCAGGCCTGCTTGCGGAGAGTGATTGGAGGGTGGGCAAAGGCCTCGTAGGAGTCCAGTAGCTGAAGGCTTGGCCCCATGTGAGACATGGACTTCCTTTCTCTTTCTTCCTTTGGGAAGCTGTGACTTGACTTCTGTGCATTCTCCAAATTTTATGTAGCATAAATTCAGTATTAGAATAGCATGCTTTAAAAAAGCCAAATTCTACCACCTTTTCCTTATACCTGTGCCTCAGTTTATTCATCTGTAAAATGGTGATAATTGCCACTGCTTGCTTCATAGGGCCAAATGAAGTAACAGCCTGGTGTGCTGGGTGTTTTAAAGAGAGGAGGCAAAGACCACGAAATCAAGCTCAAGTGGCAGATAGATTTTAATGCTATAAATGGGGCTGTGAGATGGAAGTTTAATCTTTTGCAATCTGATCTCATTTGTTCAGTCTCGGGACTTAGCTTGGGAAATCGATAAAATGAGTTAATTGTGTGTTCTCTTTTTTCCATTGGTGTAGCAGCTCTTTAGGCTTTGGACAAAAGCTAAACTCCCATGTACTTAAAGAAAAATAGCATTTGAGATGCCTGGGAGATAAGAACTGGCTCTCAGCCAGGACGATAATGAAAGCCAGGCAGGAAGGTGGGGAGGAGGGGCATTTAGAAGGCGCCCCCGATGAAGTCTGCCGTGATGAACCCCTGCACTGACCTCAGTCTTCATGGGCCTCGCAGCACCTACCTCTGGGTAGTCGATGCATTTTGGGACATTCTTTAATGTACAGAAACAAATTGCAGTTTCCTATCTGAACCTGATAATTATGAGGCCACACTTGATGTTCAGACATAAAGAAAAGGAAATAGCAGCTCTCTGACTTGAATAATTAAACCACATCAGAGCAGCGAGCGTTCCGTAGCCCCGTGATGAGCTTTTTCTCTGAAGTTCATTTGTCCCTAATCTTTAGCACAAATGTAAAATATAGTTGTCTGCCTCCAAATCATGGTGAGCTTTGCAGTAAAGCTGGCAGAATTTGTTACAGCAGCAGCAGGGAGGCATCCATGACTCTTGGGAGAGGTCAGGCTTCTGTTGTTATGTCGGAGCAGTGCTTGCAATGGCTTTAGAATGGTAAGCTTCCTGAGGGCAGGAGCTTTTGTCTGTTCTGTCCACTGTTCTATGCCCAGTGCTTAGAGCAATGCTGGCCACAGCGGTGCTGAGCAGATATTTTTTGGAGCGAGTGCATGGGAGCTTTAGAAAGTGCGTCCTTACATTCAGCAGTGTTGGTAGTGGGGGCAGGGGGCTAGAGGCACCGCTGAAACAATCTCTTTGGGAAACAACTATTAAATCCTGGTGATGGGAAAGGGCTCCAATGTACATTATTCATAAGCAGCCACTCAGCTTCCATGTAACCTTAATTAAATGAAATGATTTGAAAGTGTAATATTGGTAGTAATATGCTTGGGTGTTTGAGATTGGGTGATTGCTGTTGCATTAATAAATGTCTTACTGAAATAAATGACCCAGTCTGTTTTAATACAACAACATTGTTGTAGCGCAAGTAGAAAGCCACTCAGTTGGGCGTTACACTGTTGCAAATTGGTTCATTTTCATAAGTGTCTTGACAATGGGGATTTGATTATTGTCATTAGTCATTGTTATTTGTTGTCTTGGATCAAACAGTTGAGCTTCTGCCTGCCAGTTTAGAAACATCCAGTTCATTGGGGAGTTTATCTCTCTGATGGAAGTATGTATACGGGGTATTTGGGACTGGAAGGGCCTGATATCTGCTTGGGGCAGACAGAAAAGGGTTTTCACAGGGAATAACTCTGTCAAGTATCACACACAGTGGGTGGTCAAAGGAAGACACTGCTGCCGGTGCTCAGCTGGTTAAGGTGCCATGGTGTCTTCCAGCCTGGGTGCATGGGTGTCCCCTACTGTGTGTCTGCCAGTGGAGTCCAGTTTGGTGGGTACAGGTGGATGGGTGACTCAGTAGGAGTCCTGTCTTTGCCTCTTGGTGAGACATCTCAGTGTCGATGCTATACTTACTGTGATGGGTCAGTACCGTCATTGTCGTGTACAAAGGACTCCGTGTTTATCCTATCGCGGTGTTTCTCAGTGAGGTTCTTGGAGCACCCGTAATAGAGTCACTTAGGTTGTGTGAAATGTGGACTCGTAGAACCATCCCTGATCCTCTGGAGAAGCACTTTGGTCCTCTTTATTTTGCTTTCCTCCATGGAAAAGCCTTAGTGGGCTTTTGGGCCTTGCTACCTCATTTCCATCTTGTCTCCTCTCTGTTGTCACTTCCTTGGAAAGTCCGTCTCTGACTACTCTGTCTGAAATAGCACGCTTGGTTCCCCCATTTGGGTTGTTTCCAAGCCCCTTACCATGCTTTACTTCTCTCTGTAGCAGCTATCTGTGTATCTGATTTCGTCTCTCTCGTCTACTAGAATGTGAGTTCTCTGAGTGCAGGGATCCTGTCTTTTCCTCCTCTCATACCCCATTGCCTAGGGCCTGCCTGGCAAATAGTCGGTGCTCCATAAATGCATTGCATGAAGGTCTCCAGATGACTCTTGTGTGTGCTCAAGTTGCCTTATAGGAAGAGGGGAGATGAGTTGGTAAGAGATTGTTCTTCAGTAGGTTAAAGAAACGGTGGAGGGCTTCCCTGGTGGCGCAGTGGTTGGGAGTCCACCTGCCGATGCAGGGGACACAGGTTCGTGGCCCGGTCTGGGAGGATCCCACTGCCGCAGAGCGACTGGGCCTGTGAGCCATGGCTGCTGGGCCTGCGTGTCTGGAGCCTGTGCTCCGCAACGGGAGAGGCCACGACAGTGAGAGGCCCGCGTACCGCAAAAAAAAAAAAAAAAAAAGAAATGGTGGAAAAGGCTAGAAACTCAAGTCCTAATGTTAATAAGCTTGCACTTTTACCTTAATGAGATAACTTTACCATTGTGAACCGCAGAGAATTTAAGGACCTTAGTAACTACTGGTGGTAATTGCAAAACTTTCTGCAGACATATGGCAATAGATGAAACAGTAATGGCCATTATAGATCTTAGTTATGACTGACCCCTTAAGGAAGATAGGGTTTTAGCAGATTCCTGCTTCTTTTGAGTTCGTCTCAACTAATTTAACCCAGAGAACATGAATTTGAGGGAAAGATGCAACCTGTCTTGAGAGCTCACACCAGAGCTTGCAAAGAGGACAAAACCCAGAAGGATCTGTTCTCCTGTCTACTAATTTAAATTATAGTCTTGAAGTCAGGTGCATCTCTGTTTCAATCTATGACTGATCAGTGCCCTTTGCGGGGTAGGGACTTGGTGGGTTTTATGAATAGAATTTGCTTCTGTAAAATAATCAGTTTAAATCCTTTTATTTGACAACTCGAGCAAGAAACTCTCCTGATTGTAAATGATGGTCGTGATGCCTTTAGCGCTGGCCTCACTGCGTCCCTTTGAGTTGGTAGTGGTTAAACTGAGGTGCCAACAATACTGTGAATAGAAGGCACGGCCTCGGTTCCCACACTAGTAATCTTGGAGCTGATCTAATCTGAGTATTCTTTCTTTCTTCTTTTTGCCATTTCCTTACTTAATAGGATCTCCACCAAAGAATGAAAATCTTAACAGAGCTGGTGCAGAGGCAATATGTGACATAATCCTGAAAAGAAATCTCAGTATTGTAGAAACCTCATTATTGTGAGCATTTATTTAAGAGTAGCTCTCGTATCTGCTGCTATTCTGTTAGTAGTGCACTATGATTGTAGGATCTTTTTCTGATGTATTTGTGTAGAGTAAGGCATTCTCTAATCTGAATCCAGAGGTGTTTGGCTTTGTGTTTTCTCCCTTTACCATATTTTAAACTGTATATACGTGTGTGTGTATATATATATGTGTGTGTGTGTGTATGTGTATATAATTTTGTTGTTGACATTTTCAAGGTCTTCCAGGTGGTTAATATTGCTAATAAACCCATCCTCACCAATCTGTGCTACAAACATCTTTGGAAATTCTTTACTAATGGAGTAAAGGTTTGGTTCCTTAACTTCCACCTTCAGTAGATCCTATAAAGGGTCTGCATTTACAGAGGGACTGGCTGTTTTGAGTGACACATGTTTAGGGATTTTAAAAAAAGAGCACATTTGGGCTTCCCTGGTGGCACAGTGGTTGAGAGTCAGCCTGCCGATGCAGGGGACATGGGTTCGTGCCCCAGTCCGCGAAGATCCCATGTGCCGCGGAGCGGCTGGGCCCGTGAGCCATGGCCGCTGAGCCTGCGCGTCCGGAGCCTGTGCTCCGCAACGAGAGAGACCACAACAGTGAGATGCCCGCGTACCGCAAAAAAAAAAAAAAAAAAACAAAGAAAAAAACAGCACATTTGACTGACTCAGGAGGAAAGGCAAGGGTGGATTCAGAGCCTTGCTTTGGAGTCCTACAGATCCAGGGTCAAATCCTGGCTCTGGTAATTTTTAGTATGCTTGGCAGGGTGTTTAATCTTGCCAATTAATTACCCCACTTTCTTAGGTAAACTGAGAGTAAGTACTATTTTATTCGTTCAAATACCAACAGCTGGGGATACCTAGAGCAAATGGTGGGCGATGGCTCCAGCCCACATGGCGCTTACGTCAAAGTGAGGCAGGCAAACAAGATAAGTGTTTAGTTCCTAGACACCGTTAGGTGCTGGGGTGGGGTCGGGGTGGGGAATGAAGCCGAGAAGAGAAGCATGCGGCGGGAGGAGTGATGGTGCGATTTGAGGCTGTGCTGAGAAGTTCCCCTTTGGGCGAAGACTTGAAGCAGGTGAGGGAGCGAGCAGTGTGGGTATCTGGAAGAAGAACATTCCAGACAGAGTAACAGCAAGAGCCCAGGCCCGAGGTGCAGTGGGCCTGGGAGTTTTGAGGAACAGCAAGGAAGCCTGTGGCTGGAGCTGAGTTGGGAGAGTAGGATGTGAGCTCAGAGAGGGGGCACAGACAGGCCAGATCGTGTGGGGTTTTGGAGACCATTGCAAGGCTTTGGACTTTTACTCCAAGATGAGGAGTAAGTGGAAGATTTTGAGCAGGACAGTGACACTATCTGTCCTCATTTTCACATGACTTTAAGGTTCTTTTGAGAATTTGCATTTGTGTATGAAGGGCACCTGGCATGCAGTAGGCATCCTGTAAGACGATTCACTGGAATGCTGCTGTTAGTAGGATAAGGACGAAAGCCTTGTTCTTGTCCACTAAGCCCTGCCACCTTTGAAAAAGTCACTATTGGTGGACCTGGTGTGGGTGAGGTTGGCAAGCTGCTGATCTGGAGAGCATGTTGTACAGGACTTAACTCTTCTGGCGGCGTTTTTCAAGATTTGTGGCTGCTTCTCTCCCTACTCGGGTGCCCAGCATTCACGGTTCTTCCCTCTGGTCCTGTAACACTTTCTGCTTTAATAGGAAGGTATGTGGTCTGTTGTTTAGACTCTGGTCTTGATTGAGTTGTCATGTGCCTGTGTATTGACTTTGGAAACTTCCTCATCGTGGTTTTTAGAGCAGTGGAAGCTGTGTATGGGAGAGGTAAGTGTAGGCAGGGTTTCTAGGGCCTTAACTAGTGCCAGTGACCAGTTAGCCCTGGCCCATGTAGCTAATCTCAGAGTCATCAACCCAGTGACTTTATTCTTCTTGGAGCCTTGGTCAGAGAGAATCAAGTTCTAGCACGTGGGACCCTTCAAAGCCAGGTGCACTGTATTGTGTGAAAGGAAAGAAAAGCGTACCTCTTCTCTTACGGGAATAGCCCAGCTCTGTGCTGGAAGCAACACACGGAGCCTCATGTTAGACTTGAATAATTCAGAACTGGTTAGGGTGAAGGTTATTTATCAATTTCTGTCTGTATACCTGGTATCATTAGCAGTGGAGTTACTACTTACTCTTATTGATTCAGATTTATTAGCAAATAGCAAGACTTTATTTTTAGGACCCGATTTGTGGGCCACTAAGGAGGCACCGTGGATTGCTGAGGATTTGTGTTTGTAGGAGGCCCACCTGCATGACTCCCCATTTCCTGGCTTTTTAGAATCATCCGTGAAGCCTGCTTGGAGAAGGGGTCATGTTCCTGCCTGGGATACTCAGATATTTTCATTACAGTCATGTTGAAGTCGTGTGGAGTCAGTTGATTCAGTGTTGATGTTAAAACATAGGAGAGATACCCTTCAATATTTAACATAGATCAACACGTTGTGGTGTATTCATACAATGGACCAGCACACAACAGCTAAAACAAACTTGAGCTACACACAGTGACGTGAGTGGATCCCACTTTACGCAGAGCCAAAGAAGCAAGACACAAAGCAATACAAACTCTGTGCAGTTCAGCTATAGACAAAGCTCAGCTCTGTCATTCAGAGATTCTTATATAAGGGGGAATTATTTGAAAAGAGGTTAGTGGTTCACCTTTAGAGGAAGGGGCACTAGTGTTCTTGGCTGGGGCTGTAGCTACACAGATACTTCCTAATAGTTATTCTCTACGTGTGTGTATGCTGTGTGAGCTCTAGCATACACAGCTTTAAAGTACGTGAAAACCTGGAGAGAATGCTGGAATCCCGAGGCTGGTTGCTGGCACTAAAAAGCTGTGTGACCAGAGCCAGTCTCTGAACTGCTTTGTGTTTCAGTTTTGTATCTGTAAGTTGAGGGGGTGGAATTGAATTTGGGGTCTTGTCCAATTTTAGCATCGAAACTCTTTCTCAAACCCAATCTTAAGTGAAGCTCAAGATGAAAGAAGGTCGTGGCCTGATGGGTTGTCTGAGCCCCCATACCTCTGGTCTTGGGTGGTTCTTGGAGCCCTGGGAGTAACCCTAGAGTTTGAGGAAACCCTGGACCCAGTGATCTCCAAGGTAACCTCCAGCTGTGAAAAGTACATGATTCAGAATCAGGGCAGCCTTGGTTCCCATAATGGGTTAGTTCCCACTGCTGGGCTGTTTAGGGTGGGATGTTCTCCTCCCTTTGAATCCTCCCTCAGTGAAGGCAGCAGAGTGAGGCTTGGTCAGCGAGCATTTCTCCAGGGCTTGCTGAATGGGGTGGGGGAGATGGAGGGTTACAGGACCACACCTCACCCAGAAGAAGTTGAGGAGACAGACTTGTCTGACAGCAGACCTTGAGCTCGTACTGTGAACTAGGTCTTGAGGATGCGGCAGTGAATAAGCTGCTCTGCCTTCTCAGCCTCGCGTTTAGTGGGGGATGCAGACGTGTTGCCTGACAACATGGGGTCATGGGGCCTGTGAAAGGAGCGGTGCGGAGGAGGAGGGATGTATACCTCAGGCTTGGGAATTGGACCGTTTCTCAGGGGAAGTGAAACCCAGACTGCAGTACCTGCAGGTGGGAGTAGTCAGACAATGGGAGGAAGGGGTGGGAGAGCGTTCCAGGCAGAGGGAGGGCCTAGGAGAGAAAGCATGGTGCAGTCAGGGAAGCGAAACTAGTGTTATTTCCAAGGTGGAAATGGTTAGAGACCTTGTAGATGCACGAGAAGTCGATCCTGAGAGCCGTGGAGAGATGGTTGAAGAGTTCTGAGCAACGGAGGGAAATGATGAGATTTATATTTTGAAACATCACTTTGGCTGCACTAAGGAGGATGGATTGATGTGGGGGCCAAGGGTCCACTGCTTAACCCTAGTGAGAAAAGGGGCCGCCTGAGTGGGGGTATTGGTGTGGCGGGGGAAGAGAAACGGTGAACAGATTCAGGAGAATCGGGGGTCTGCTTGCATTAACAAGGCAGAGGGGTAGTCAGTAGAGTGTTGAGGCTTTTTACCTGGGCTCCTGGGAGGATGGCACCCCTCTCTGAGACAGGGAGCAGAAGCAAGGGGGGCTTGGGGCTCCAGAGTGGGAGGAGATGAGCTCAGTTTTGAATAGGATGAAGTCGGAGAGTCTGTAAGAAACAGCTGGGGAGGGTGACTAGGGTGGACTACATAAAAATGGGCCAGCTCATGAGAATCTTTGAGAGTTAGCCTAGAGCTCTGTTGTCCTGCCAGAGTCCCCAGGAGGAGCTGGCCTGGGAGGGCCGGGGTGGCACTTAAGGAAGTGACTCGGTGGCTTTGTCCTTAATTGATGTGTTTTCTCATGTTTCTGGGATTCTGTGTGGCTGGTCCAGAGCTCAAGGTTAAGGAGACCTTGCTCAACTGTTTTGGTTGATGGAAAGTAATGGTTTGAGACTCCAGGTTGTAATGACATCCTGGCTCCAACATTCTTTCGATCTTCACAACTGAGAGTCCCTCCAGATCCCACCAGATCCCACCATCCATCCTGGCTGCCCGCCCGGCTCTGACACGCCCTGGGACCAGCAGCTGTTTCTCTGCTTCTTACCATGCAGTGCACCTCTCATTTATGCCCAAGTGGTAGTGACTGGCCTTGGTCTTGTTTCGTCATCCAGCCTCATCCTGGTCTGAATTCCTGCTTTTTTTTTCACACCTCAGTCTGTAGGGAAACAGTTCTTTTCCTAAACCTCAGAAGACAAGTCTTTGCTTCCTGCTACCAGCTATCCCTGTGTACGCCCTCTTCTTGAGTCCTCCTGGTATGTGGTCCTCAGAATGCTGCATTCGAGCCTCTCCAGCCGAGCCTCAGCCTGCCCAAGGTGCTGCTTCTCTGGCCTTTTGTGGTTCTGGGATTGCCAGTGTTTACTGTGCATTCTGGCAGGGCTCTTGTCCATCTGCTTCCAGTTAGAAGATCAATAAGGGTAGATGCTACTTTTGGAGTCCACATCTGTCTGTGCACTCTCTGGCTCAAAGAGTTGACCCCCAGGGCCCCGCAGAGGCCCGGCCTGCTGATAACATGGCAGCCTGTCACCACATTGGCTTGATTTTCACCTCTTACCATCTGTGTCATCAAATAGCTCCATCTCCACATTAGGTGTGGGATTCAAAAGCCGTGTGTCACCTGGGTTGCCCTCTTTCCTCTTCTCTTTCCAGATCTTATTTGTCTGATACGTTCACCCTCTGTTCTTCCTTCCGCAGGCACTAGGTGCTCAGGTGCTGCTTGGTTTCTACAGTCGTATGCTCCTAAGAGTATGCCACTACCATGGAGAGTTTCGAATAGATCTCATAGATCAGGGGCCTTTGAGTCTCTTGGAGGTGCTCCTGCCTGGTGCTTGTGACTCCAGCGTAGAAGCCTGATGTGGTGAGAAATCCTTCTGTTGGCTCTCCTTCCTGGAGTGTGGTGGCTGCTACTGCCCACCTCTGTTCTTGATCCGTTTGCCTGAGCGTGGTCCCCTGAGGAGTAGGGGGAGTGACCTTCAGCCTCTGTTCAGAAGCTGCAAACTACTTGTGTATCCTTAACATTTTTTCTGGTTGTAACCTGGTTTCCATTGGAGTATGCGCTTGTGAGGCCAGGTAAAAAGGTCAAAACTGTAGTGTTATAGAAGTAAGTTCAGTGTCAAGGAGTGTGAATTATTATCTTTAAACTTGGGGAAAGGCTGTGAAAGATTTGTGTTTACTTAACTGAAGCTTAAGAGAGCGTGGTCTGTAACTGATTGTTATTAATGATATTATTAGTGAGGAACTTGTTTCATTGTTGTAGGAAACGCAAGAATGCCTTTTTTCCTGATTCCCACCCTATTTGAGCATTATTCTTCATCCAAGGAGAGATAAGAACCGTCACAAAGATGAAGAATTTAATTATAATTTTTCATGGTGCCAACCTAAACTAAGTCAAATTAAAAAAAACAAAACTGGTACTTTTTACTAAGGAGGAGATTCTTACTACATAACATGTAAACCATATTCCAGAATGATGCTTCCTGGTTGCTCTACCCATTTGGAACTCCATGCTCTGGTGGCAAATTATTAGTGAGGACCCACCAGATTTCAAAGGGCCATCTGGTTATAATGTTAGAAAGAGTTGTTAGGAGTTTGACTGGAATCTTTATAAAAAACCAAAAGGATTGAGATTTAAGGATTTTGAATAAGAGTAAGATTGTGAGATGCTGACAGTAACTTCCAGGGAGGGTTGAGCTAGAGAGTCTTTGTCTCCCCAGCCTCTGTGGTTTGGGCTGATAGAATATCCACACCAAAAACTAGTTAGAGATGGTGGCTTCAGGAATGGCTAGTCAGCACTCTGTTATGCTCAGATTCAGGACTGTTGGTAAGTTGTTGAGGTCATGATGTTGCCAAAATGCCAAGATGGCTCTGAGTCTGCAAAGCAGGCCACGTGGTCTGCTAACCAAAGGATGCTTACAGGAAGCCCAAGGTGAACCTGCAGTCCTGAGCACAGGCAGACAAGGAGGGGTGGGGCAGGAGAGAAAGGAGAGAGGGCAGAGTTTGTTTCAAGAGTGTAATAACTCCACCTGCTGATAACATCCAATCCTTTGGATTAACTACTCTTCTCCTTTGCGAGAGGAATGAGTTTGGGGTGAAGTAAGACGAAAGACTGCCTCCTCACTGCTCCCTGGAGAGGGCAGAAAAGACTCTTATGGGCTGATGCAGAAAATGGGGAGAGGAAAGAAAGGCCTTTGAGAAATTCTGGGCTGGCATGGGGCCATGCAATTCTTTTGCCTTGGTGATTTGGGGAAAAGCTCAAACTATAGTGTGCATGCAAAACACCTGGGGATATTTTAAAATGGAGATTCTCATTCTTTGGGTCTGGGTTGGAGATTCTGCATTTTTAAGAAGCTCCCAGGTGTTGCTGCTGCTGCTTCTGGTGTGTGAACCATACTTGGAATAGCCGGCTTCTGATCCATTCCTCTGGGCCATGCTGGACTGGGTTACTGCTATGACAGCCTTTGCCCTGTATCAAGGTCACTTACTAATTGCAGACTCTCCCTCTGGCTTAGTATTCCTAATATGCGGCCATCTCTACATCTCTAGCTTCTCAGTGGGTCTGTGCAACGCTGGACCATTGGGAAGGTTTGTTACCTGGCTCTTCTTCATCTGGGTTACATTCCTTCTGTGAATTCTCTCTGAACGTTCTGCCTTTCTTTCCCCATGTTAAAAGTGGGGGAGTGGTTTTTTAAGTTACTTTTTTTTTTTTTTTTTTTTTTTTTTTTTTGCGGTACGCGGGCCTCTCACTGCTGTGGCCTCTCCCGTTGCGGAGCACAGGCTCCGGACGCGCAGGCTCAGCGGCCATGGCTCACGGGCCCAGCCGCTCCGCGGCATGTGGGATCTTCCCGGACCGGGGCACGAACCCATGTCCCCTACATCAGCAGGCGGACTCTCAACCACTGCGCCACCGGGGAAGCCCTAAGTTACTTTTTAAAGAAAAGAAAACTGTAGTGTGTGGCAGTCAAGATTGCCTTAGGACTTAAAGTGAAGATTGCATGCTACAGAGATGATATGGTCAGGGACTCAAGGATGCCTGACTACTGCCTCGTAAGCACCTGTACTCTTCCCTGGGACCCTCTTAAGGAACAATTGCCAAATACTAAACAAAGTTCCACTAGATTTTGATTGGCCCCAAGCCCAGTGCCTTCCAAAGCAGAGTTCTGGGTTGGAGCATTGCAGTGTTTTGGGTGGTGGAAATGGCCTCAGCTCACCTGAGCCACATCCGTGTCTAGGGGTCTTACCATGCTCTGGTTGTGTCCCCTGCAAAGCAAAGACAGGAGAGAGAGAGCAGAGAGGGCCTGACATTGAGGAGCCTTTATCTCCGGTTCAGTTTTGCTGATCCCTGGACCTGGAGGAGAGAAGGTGAAGAGAAGGGAGAAGCACCGTGTGTCACCTTAGGCTGCCAGTGACCATGTCCTAGTAGTAGTCAATGTCCTGGATCTAACCAGTTGGTATTATGTGCTTTGGGGGAAGAGTGAGGAACTAGGTGGAGAGGGTGGTAGGCACCTTTCATACTATGCAGGCCTTTTCCTATTGGGACATAATTTAAGGATAGCTCTGTGTACGGCAGCTGAAGTTTTCTTGTCAGTGGGCATACTGCTGCACAGTAGTTAACGCTTCAGAGATGCTCAGTGAAGCTGGGATTCCCGTGTGTGAAAAGGCATTCTCTCGAGCCCTCACATGAGCGGCATCATGCGTCACTGTCTTCAGTGTGGCAGCTCAGGAGAAAACAAGATCTTGATTTAGCAGAAGCATGTGTCACATAAAACACTGTGCTTTAACTATGACAAAGTGAAACTGAATTAGTCATTTAAGAGTTTACTCTAGGGAATATCCAAACATGTGCTAATGTACAAGAGAAAACTTGTTCCTTCCTTGCTGTCATTGGACCACACCTGCGTGTGGTTTTATGTTCTTCCTTAAGTTCCCAGCCAGGGCTTTGCTAAAACATCTGGGCCGTGAATCTTGGCTCTGAGTTTGGGTTATGGGTATTGGGTTATGGGTGGTGAATCCCTGAAGGTGGGCTCAGGACACTGAGGGCCTCTGTGGACTATGGAGCTCTGGCCCTATGTCCAGTGTCTTCAACCAGCCCAGGGAGCTCATGGCAGGCACATGGGGCCCTTTGAATACTTGTCAGTATTTAGTTAACCCTTTTGGTAGAGGATAACATTAAAGTGTCCAATGTTGGAGGCCCATTAGCATCAGTGAACCAAGTTGGGTTTGCAGGGGAAAAATAACTGCAAGATATCTTGTATTCCTCAGCTAACCGTTCTGCGGATGCACATAGGGGCAATTGCTGAAAGGATGTGCAGCTCCGACCCGCCACTTAAAAGCAGCTCAAAGCTCAGCCAAAAACGTCTGTAGGGGGCTTCCCTGGTGGCACAGTGGTTGAGAGTCCACCTGCCAATGCAGGGGACACGGGTTTGTGCCCCGGTCTAGGGAGATCCCACATGCCGCGGAGTGGCTGGGCCTGTGAGCCATGGCCTCTGAGCCTGCGCGTCCGGAGCCTGTGCTCCGCAACGGGAGAGGCCACAACAGTGAGAGGCCTGCGTACCGCAAAAAAAAAAAAAAAAAAAAAAAAAGTCACCCGTGGTTGAGACCTTCTCACTTAGGGTAAGGTCGTTGTGTTCTGGGATGAACCCTTGGAGGTGAGAGTCCCAAGAGTCACCTGCATTTTACTCACCTAAGAGGCAAGGCTGCTGGCTCTGTATCTAAGCCAGGACTTCGGAAGTGGAAGGAAACTCAGACACCTTGTCAAGCTGCTGTTCTCTCATGTCTCCCTTGGCCTCTGCTGTGTGTATCACTGTTGCTGGACAACCAGTCCTGAAGCATGGTCTTCACATGTCACTGATCTGTTCTGGAGCCTCTGACAGCCTCTAGTGCTGAGAAGCCTCCCAAATCTGCCTTACCCGACCTGTCCAAACCCATTTCCCACTATTGCCTGACATGCATTTTGTTTCAGGTAGGTTTTCTTTTTCCTCCCCATATTTCAATTGTTTTTCTTCTGACCATTAGATACAAAAGATAAGGACATAGAAAATGTCTTAAGTTGGAAATGTGCAACTTCAAACTTCATTAAGGAACTCCAGATTTAGGCATGCTGGAATGTGTATTGCATCCATGGTTAGAGAAGGTGGATTAAATGCAAACAAAATGGAAAAGTTGTGTTTCAAGCCTAAGCAGTTACTAAGGGTCACTCTGCTCTTAGAGTTGTGCTTGGATCATTCATCTAGAGGTCACTGCTATCTATTCTTCACATTCATTCAGCGGAGGATAAAGGTGTATAATACTGACGGTCAGTTGGGTGCTGAGGGAGGTACTTAGGGGGCAGATGGCCTTGGTGTCCTCGGGGTTTTTCGTCTTTAGTTGCAGGGCCTGTGTGGGTCGGGTTCCATGTTCTGACCTGCTCCCCTCTGGTGAAGATCTCTTCCCTGAGCCATTCCTCAGTTGACTTCTGTTGGTGCCTGAGTTACCCGTGCTGCAGGAGCAGGTAGTTGAGAGTTACTGCACTGATCATCCAGGAGAGCTTACTACCTTGTCTGCCTTACGTTACCGCGGTCTTCATTGGTTTACTCCTGTTTCTAAGTGTTTGGCCCTTTCCATCTATTTAAATCGCACCACCTCTGGCAGCCTTTTCCAGTTGATCCAACCCCACCCCGTAGCACTTCCAGTCTGTACCCACGCTGTCGGAGGCTTAACTGTTTTTCAAAATTGAGTTGTAGTTTATAAGCTGCTTGAAGTGAGGGATGGTTTTTCCCCTTTATCTGTGTTTTCTTTATGATAATAGCTAGCTTGGTACTTGGTACATATTTTAATATTGATTTCGATGGGGTCTTCGGGACATGTGATATGAATGTTATACTTAATTGGAATCCAGAGAATGTGGCAACTAGGTTTGGAACCTGTTCTCCAGAGCAACAATTGCTACTTGACACCTTGGCCCTTAAACAGTTTGAGCAGTAATGAAAGAAACAACGGATTTTAAGCAGTGTAGTGTCTCTACAACTCTGAATATTGACTATTAAAGTATAGCTCTAGGTAAACACACAAAATGACTTGCTCGATGGAGAATGTTAGCTATAATAAGCAAATTACATCGTGGAGGAAGTGTCCATTAATTTTGCAGGGAATCGTTTACTCTGATCTGGACAGGTGGTCTCTTGCCTGGACTTCAGTGGGGCTGGTCAGTCTTGTCCTTTCCTGGCTCACACCTCTAGCCTCTCAGGCAAAAACTGTATGTAGTTTCCCCTTTGTTGAGGATTGAGTATCAGTTTCGGTGGCTGCTGACTTTCCTTTGCCAATCCCAGGTTGTGCTGTCTTCAGTTTCATGTTTCTTTCACTGCCCCATCTCAGTTTCACTTGAATCTCAGTTTCACCAGGGCCTGTGATCTACTGCCCTGGTTTCTTTGTTGGCATTGAGTCCTTTGGCACCTGCGGCTGCTTCATGAGCTGTCAGGGGTTTGCCTCTAGACATTTCAAGGCTTGGGACTTGTGTTGGAGTTTTACTCTCCCTCCCTGACCACTGGCTTGTGTCATTTGATGATGCCTAATTTGGAACCTAAAACTTTTTGCCTGTTATATCTTCAAATCCATCATGCTTATTGCCTGGAAAATAAGCCCTATATTCTGCTGCTATAAAGTGATGAATGATTTTTAACAAATATATCAGAATTTACATGTTACAAGTTTTATAGCTGAGTGAAGTCATTTTAGGACTACTGCTCAGGAAGTTTTGGAAGTTCTAATTGCGTTCAAGCCATCTTATAATTTACACATGGACCAAACACATTTCATCAGTACAACTAAATAAGTCTTTACTGAGCACTTTCGATGAGCCAGGTAGCGCAGTAGGTCTGAGAATCAAAAGAATGGTTCTGGCTGCTTTGGTGGAGCCTACAGTCTGGTTGATATAAGTGTATGGGCAGCCCTGGGACAAGCGGGATGCATTGGCATGTGATGAGGGAGGCGACATGGATTCAGGAGGTTCATCTGTGTGGAATGGGTGTGGGAGGAAAGTCAGAGAAGGCTGAAGTCATGAAGAATGGGGAGGATTTCAGGAGGATAAGATAAGGGAGGGAGGGGCATTCCAGGAAGAGGGAACCATACCAACAACCAGAAAGTCCAGGGCTTGCTCGGGAAATGGGATAATTCCATCGGACTGGCTGACTGCATGTGCAGTGACAGTTCCTCATCACACCGGCCCCCGGCCCCCGTGGGTGGGTGCCAGGTGAGGCGTCAGGGTCTGGGCTGGCTCAGCAGGGGTCTCCCAGGGCATCTGAGAGCAGATGTTGGTCAGAGATGGGGGGTATATTGTGGCCAAGCTGAGGAGCCAGCATAGAATCCAGTGTTGGGCCCCTGGGCGAGTGGGAAGTTAGAGACTGAGGAGAGGAGGTGGGAACAGGACAGGAAGTAGGAATGCAAGGCAGGGTGCGGGTGTGTGTGTGTCAATTTTTAGGGATATTCAGTGTGAACGAGGCCAGAGGCAAAGGACTTACACTCATATAGAAGTGGGGATGATGCTGGGGAAGTGGGCATCTCATAAAGGTCAGACTGAACAAAGGAGAGAGTGGAGACAGTGGCCAGAGAGCACCAAGGGCCTTGAATAACAGCCTGAAAGAGGCTCTGAGAACCATTGATCCTTCTCAAACAAGGAGTGAAAGGCCAGACCTGTGTTTTAGGAAGGGGGATCTCCTAGCTATTGGTAGGATGGGTTGGAGAGGAGAGAGACTGAAGGCAAGGAGACCATAGCACTTGGCAGCCTAAGTTTAAAGGCAAAGAACGCCTGAACCAAGATGATTCAAATGGGGAAAGGGAAAGGGTTGGTGTGGGAAGCAGGTGGGCAAGGGTTTGGTGACGGCTTAGGTGCTGGGTGACCATATGTCCTTGTTTGCACCAGAGATGCACGGTTTATGCCTGTTGACCTGGCATAGATGAATCATATGAAGCTGCCTTTCTGTAGGTCAGAAATGATCCTAGGTGGCCATTTCATATGCATCAACCTAATATTAAAAGGGCTTCCTTTCACTCTTAGAAGTGTCCCAGTTTGGGTAGTAAATTACTTGGTCATCTTAGTTAGAGGTCGGGAGATGAGGCAGAAGAAAGTTTTTTCCAAGGTTCTGAGCTTGGTGACCAGGAGAGTAGCCAGAAGTAATTAGAATTGGGAGGTGGGTGTTACTGTCCTATCTTGTTTCCTAAATTTGGGACTGACTCACACCTTACTTGCAAGTAATTCCATTCTCAGTAAAGATGGAACACACTTTGACCCCTGAGGATATGTGAAAACCAACAGCCCGTGAAGGTGGTTCATGTAGGAACCGTAACAGCCATTGTTCGGGCTCTTGGAAAACTACTTTGAGTGACGTGACTCACATCTGGATGAGTAAGTTCTGGTGGGTGTGTTTGCACACGAGGCCCCCTGAACTGTGGACCCTCCTCACACGGGTGGTCAGAGTAAGCGATTGGTCAGCCTAGGCCCTGGGGTTCATGCCTCTGTTCAGGGTTTATAGGCTCTGTTTCCCCAAGGCCAGCCAGCCTCGCAGATGCTGGTCCTTATTCACAACGAGGTCTGGGCATGAGTGTGTCCATGGCTTGGTGCAGACCCACCACCTGTATGAGGATGGAGCCCCTCTCACTCATGGAGCCCAGTGCACTTGCCTCCTTCATCATGGAAGCCAGTACCAAGTGTTGGGTGGAGAATCAGAAATGGCACTGTGATAAAGCTGCTTTTAGCCTTTTTACTCTCAAGATCTTGCTTCACCCCCTTTATTTCATGGGTTAACTACAGGCCCTGGTGTGCTGAGGAGGAAAATACAAGTATGGGGTGGGCCAAAAGGTTGGCTCGTTTTTTTCTGTAAGATGGCTCTAGTAGCACTCAGTTGTCTTTAACTTCATTTGGAACAATTTTGTTAGATTGTATGTGACAGTTGTCACATTAGCATGCATTTAAAAAAATACATCAAAATTGGTGAATTTTTGTGTAGCCATTTTAATATTGAAGGTAGAAGAAAACAACATTTTTGGCATATTATGCTTTATTATTTCAAGAAAGGTAAAAACGCAACTGAAATGCAAAAGATTTGTGCAGTGTGTGGAGAAGGTTATGTGACTGATCGAATATGTCAAAAGTGGTTTGTGAAGTTTCATGCTGGAGATTTCTCTCTGGACGACGCTCCACAGTTGGGTAGACCAGTTGAAGTTGATAGCAATCAAATCGAGACATTAATTGAGAACAATCAACGTTATACCACGCGGGAAATAGCCAGCATACTCAAAATATCCCAGTCAAGCTTTGAAAATCATTTGCCTCAGCTTGGTTATGTTCACCGCTTTGATGTTTGGGTTCCACTTAAGTTAAGCGAAAAAAACCTTCTTGACCGTATTTCTGCATGCGATTCTTTACTTAAACGTTCCATTTTTAAAACAAATTGTGATGGGCGATGAAAAGTGGATACTGTACAATAATGTGGAACGTAAGTGATCATGGGGCAAGCGAAAGGAACCACCACCAACCACAGCAAAGGCCGGTCTTCATCCAAAGAAGGTGGTGATGTGTATATGGTGGGATTGGAAGGGAATCCTCTGTTATGAGCTCCTTCCGGAAAACCAAAGGATTAATTCCAACAAGCACTGCTTCCAGTGAGACCAACTGAAAGCAGCACTCGACAAAAAATGTCCAGAATTAGTCAACAGAAAACACATAATCTTCCATCAGGATAACATAAGACCGGATGTTTCTTTGATGACCGGGCAAAAACTGTTACAGCTTGGCTGGGAAGTTCGGATTCATCCGCCGTATTCACCAGACATTGCACCTGTGGATTTCCATTTATTTAGGTCTCTACAAAATTCTCTTAATGGAAAAAATTTCAATTCCCTGGAAGACTGTAACAGGCACCTGGAACAGTTCTTTGCTCAAAAAGATAAACAGTTTTGGAAAGATGGAATTATGAAGTTGCTTGAAAAATGGCAGAGGCTAGTGGAACAAAAGGGTGGATACATTGTTGAATAAAGTTCTTGTTGAAAATGAAAAATGTGTCTTTTATTTTTACTAAAAAACTGCAGGCACTTTTGGCCAACCCATAATTACTCCTGCTTCTGTTTCACAGGTGGAATTACTGGCCATGCTATGGCATCATCCTCCAAAGGATAAATGGCTTTGTCAGGCAGACCATGATAGTAGAAGATAGTTTAGTGGGAGCACAGTTTTTGAAATGGGTACACTCCAGAGGGTCCTGCTGTGAGAAGTGTTGTATACAAAGTGTTTAAAACTGACAGGTTTACCCTGGGAGGGGGAAGGGTAAGCTGGGACGAAGTGAGAGAGTGGCATGGGCATATATACACTACCAAATGTAAAGTGGCTAGTGGGAACCAGCCACATAGCACAGGGAGATCAGCTCGGTGCTTTGTGGCCACCTAGAAGGGTGGGATAGGGAGGGTGGGAGGGAGGGAGACACAAGAGGGAGGAGATATGGAGATGTATGTATATGTTTAGCTGATTCACTTTGTTATAAAGCAGAAACTAACACACCATTGTAAAGCAATTATACTCCAATAAAGATGTTAAAGAAAAAAACCTGACAGGTTTTTTATTACTGGACAGGTCCACAGACAACAGGTCCTAGCTTCAGTTTTTGGTAGCCTAATAGTTATAGAAGAGTCAGTACCCCATCATGGGCGTTGTGTGTTACATACCAGGTGTGTGGATGAAGAGCTCTAAGAACACCAGAGTACTCAGTCTGTGTTAAATCTTTGATGAAGACAACACTGATCTGCATAGAGGTTTTTTTTTTTTTTTTTTGATAAATGTTCCCATGGGACCGTGGTATAGGTTGAGGGTTAGCTCTGTAGTTTTCTCCTAGATGGCTTCTCCCTTCCCTTCAGAATGAACTACCCTTTTCTCTTTATTTCATTATGAAATCTTCAGTGTTTTCATTGAATTCTTTTTGACTACAAAAGAACTCGAGTATTATAGAAAATTAGGAAGATGCAGGAAACAATAGAGAGAATCAGGGTCATTCCTAATCTTACCACTCTTCCCCTTAACACGTTTCCTCCTTCCTTCTTCTAATCCCACCTGCTTGGAGATAAACTGTTAGGTTTTGTTGTAAACTTTCCAGACTAGCCTTTTGCATGCACAAACCATGTATCCAGAGATCCCTGTTTTTTGTTTGTTTGTTTTTTTAACAAAATAAGCATCATACTGTATACATTTTGTGACTTTTTCATTTAATATACCTTGATTATCTTTCCAAATCGTACGTATTCGTCTACTACTCCATCTTAGTTACTACAGGATTCACATGGGTGACTGTACAACATGTTTCCACCCCATGGTTGATGGAAATTTAGGCCAATTCTCAATTTGTACAATTATAAACCATGGTGCAGTTAATATCCCTATTTATTGACTTCATCATCAGGCTAGTGTTTTTGTAGGAGAGAACTCCTAGACTTGACCTGACGAGGTCAAGTTGCCCTCCAGGTTTAATCCATTTTGCTGTTCTGTGTTCTGCGTGACTGTGCCTGTTTCCTTACCTCTTGGCATTACACGTCTTTTAATATTTTGCAAAAACTTTTAGGTTAAAAAATGGTATCCTTCTGTTTAATGGTCATTCCTTGAATCATGAGTGAGGTTGAGCATCTTTTCGTATGTGGATTGGCTCTTTGAATTTCTTTGAATTGTCTATCGATAGGTTGTTAATATTTTGTTCCTGATTTATAGGAGCTTTGAGAATAAGGTATTAAACCTTCCTTTGTACATTTGAGATTTTTTTTTAATATTCACTTATTTATTTGGCTGCGGCAGGGCTTAGTTGGAGCATGCGGGATCTACTTCCCTGACCAGGGATCGAACCCGGGCCCCCTGCAGTGGGAGCACGGAGTCTTAACCACTGGACCACCAGGGAAGTCCCTTGTGAATGTTTCTTATCTGTCATTTGTTTTTAAATTTGTTTATGGAGAGTCTTTAAAAAGAATGGTGTCAAATCTGTCTGTCTTTTTCCTTTATGGATTTTGAATTTTATGTCATGCTTATTTAGGCTTTGAAATTCTTCAAGTATTTTTGGAGCCCAACAGTCTTGATATTTATTCAGTGATGCAGTAAGTTAACTAATATTAGAGTATCTACTTGATGTGTTCTGTTCCTACTTATTAAAACATCATTTCTTCCCCTCATTAATTTCACTTTGAGCTCCTGTATGTCAGAGGCGTTCATTCATTACAGCGGTTTTTTAGGAAATTGAATATCCCCCTTTTGGAAAATCTGAGCGTTATGGTCCAGCTAAGCATTTGACCAACCTCTTCCAGGAACCTCTTGGTTTCCATGGCACCTTTATAACCCTTTCATAAGGATCTTTGAGCAGACAGGGTGCTTTTTCGTTAAAAACTGACTCAGCCAAAGTCGTGGGTTTCAGACACATCCTGCTTTCCTGAGGTTTGTTAGAACAAGTGCCCAGAGGCAGGAGCTCCCCACGCTAATCTCCCTTCCCCTTTAAGATGTGTGACCTTGGGTTTGTCACTTAACCTTTCTAGAGTCCTCTACTCATTTTTCAAATGCAGGACTCAGTCATCCCTTTTAATGCCTCTCCCGTCACTGTTTCTTGGTTTCATGATTCTTTTGAATTTCAGCTTAGGGCTGTGTCTCTGCTACTGTGGTTTTCTTGTCTGTCATTTCCCTCTTCTGATCTTTTCTTTCCATCTTTTGAGCGTCTTATTTGAAATCCCTTTAGTCAGGCAGTTATTCATTTGGATTCTTCTCTTTGTTTCTGCAGGCCCTTAGATGTGTCTGCCTCATTTCCTGGGCTCTGTCTTTGCAGCTGAAATTAGAAACCTGAAGAAGCATAGCAGATGCTAGAATCTTATGAAGTAACAGGCCCAAAATAGCCCAAGTCCACTGGTAGAGGGCTTGGCTATAATTCCAGTGACAGCTCCTGATGGGGCTGACCTGACCAGATCCCCTGTTTCTCCTAGACTTTTGAGGATGGCCTCAGTACATCCTCACCCCCTTGGCCAAACCCTTGACTTCTGTAGTCCCATTTCCCCCATTTTTTCCTTTTAGTGTGTTAGTATTAAAGGGTTTGGGAAAATTTCAGTACAAACCTGTGTGTAAATGGGAGTTCAAATCTACAGAAACTGCAAGCAGTCACTGAACAGAAGTTGGGGTTGGGGTTACTCAGCTGTGGTAACAGGGTGCGGTGATAAGTCAGGTGGCCCTTGGGCATGTGGCTCATTTGATAAACAACTGGCTGCCCGTGTACCCTGAGAGCCTCCTGCACAAGGAGAGAAGCAGCCTGGATGATGGAAAGAAGGCAAAATAGGAACCAGATTTGAACCCTCCCAGTTTGGGGGCTACCAGTTGCTTTTTGTTTTAGGTACATCCCTTAACTTCTGAACCTACCCATTTCATGGGGTGGTTGTAAGGATTAAGGGATAAGATTCGTGTATGCTGACTACTAGGAAGTGCTATCTATAAATGGTAATGATAGCTTTTTAGTACTTGTGGTGGTGACGGAATTACCAAGAATACAAGGATGGGTATGAAAATAAGTTGAATATGAGTAAAATCTGTAAATGTACTGGGAGACTTTATCTATAAAGTGCTAAAGAACTTGGGAGGCGAGAGCTTCTATCAACCTGTGGGTAGGAGGGGAACGCACAACATTTATATACTAAATACTCATTGATCAATCAGAGCTGCTGTAAGATGGGCTGCCAGATATTTAACAATTCCTTTTTAAACCTCCAGTGCATTTGAATGATAGGATAGGACTTTGTCGAGTTTTCTTTGTCCAAGTGGTGAGTGACTGCAGTGTACCCACATGCACAGGTGGAGCCCTTACTAAGAATTCCCTTATCCTGGTGGCACAGAGATACCCAAGAACACCTGCTGATATGTGATTTGAATGCACTTCCTCATAGAAACATGTTTTCTATATTTTGGGTATATCGGCTGTGTGAGATGTCCTGGGAACTTATCACTTCTAGGATGGTTTCTATGGAAAAAGTGAATTCTGAGTTCCAGACTTAGAACTTAGAATACAGCTTGTTTGAATATTGATAAAGAAAACTCTCACTTAATGCTACAGGAGGATGTGGGACCATGTTATAAGTGAAGTGGCGATACAATGAGGTTCTTCCTAAATGGATCGAAGAGGTAGTAGCCCCGCTGTGTTGCACTGTAACACGGGCCAGGTCAGTTGTAGGAAGACTTTGGTACCTAAGAGGCTAGGAAACTATTCTGCTTTGATTTTAAACATTACATTTTGAAATCTTGGTTTAAGAAAATTGCCTTAAAAGAAGGATAAAAATGGAAGGGGCAGCATCAGTACCAGGAACAGCAACCCACCCGTGGTGGGGTGGTGGTGATTTCCTGGCTTCCTGTAAATGCTGGCTGTAGAGCTTATGAATTTTGGTTGTTGAATTCTAGATTGATGTGGAGACAAACCCAATAAGGGATGTTAGGTAACATCCCACAGCTGTTGTTTCCTGGATTCCCTGTCCATTTGGGCTATTGTAATAGAACACCATAGATTAAGCGGCTTTTAAACAACAGGAATGTATTTCTCCTTGTGGAGGCTGTGAGTCCATGATCAAGGCACTGGCAGATTCAGTGTCTGGTCAGGGGTGCTTCCTGTTTCATGGATAGCCATCTTCTCTGTGTCCTCAGATGTTGGAAGGGGAGAACTCTGGGCTCTTCAGCCCCTTATAAGGGCACTGATCCTGTTCATGGGGGCTCCACCCTCATGACCCAGTCACCTCCCAAAGACCCCACCTCCAAACACCATCACATTGGGGATTAGGTTTCAACATAATGAATTCTGGAAAGACACAAACATTCAGTCTATATCACCCTGTCAGCAAGCAATGGGTTCGTTCTCGTGGGCAGACCTGAAGTCTGTCTTCCATGAACACCCTTTGTTAGTTTCCTTCAGAGGAGAAACTTTGGTTTGCTTTTTATATTTCTAACACTTGAATAAGGGTTCCTATAACTTGAGCTTTTGATAAACTTTAAAAAATAGTACTTAAAAAGGAAACTGGTATGCCTTCTGGAAGATTGCTTTTGCTAGTGTAATGGACAGGAATAATAAAGATTAGCCAGGAATAATGGACATTTTAGAGAGACTTTTTCTCCCAAATGATATTACCAAGAAAGGGAGCAATAGAAATCAATCAACAAGAATCTGTCAGGCACTAGCATATGCCTCTACTGGATTGAGGATTTTGGAAGAACCAAAGATGTATAATACACAGTGCTTCTTCAAAAGTTTATCATGTAGATAAGGTAGATATGCAAAACAATGACTGGAAAAGACAGTATGAAATGAATTACTTTGCTACAAATCATTTTTGGAAGATGGGGGGATATAAATTATACATACGTGAATCCATGCATTTTAAATGGCAGTGTGCTCAAATGCATAATCCAGACAATTGGAGAAATTTAGTAATTTCTGAAGTACAGGCTCGAGCTGGTCTTTGAAGAGGGGCAGGACTAAAGGGTTATGCGAGAGGATATGTAAAACTGTAGATTAAAAAAATTCACTGTTCTATTTTATTCCTAATAAGCTAACCTGGTGTTACACAGAAAGGAACACAATTTTTGTTTTAAAGATTTTAGTCAGGGCTTCCCTGGTGGCGCAGTGGTTAAGAATCCGCCTGCCGATGCAGGGGACACGGGTTCGAGCCCTGGTCTGGGAAGATCCCACATGCCGCGGAGCACCTAAGCCCGTGTGCCGCAACTACTGAGCCTGCTCTCTAGAGCCCGTGAGCCACAACTACTGAGCCCACGTGCCACAACTACTGAAGCCCGTGTGCCTAGAGCCCGTGCTCCGCAACAAGAGAAGCCACTGCAATGAGAAGCCCGCGCACTGCAACAAAGAGTAGCCCCTGCTCGCCACAACTAGAGAAAGCCTGCACATAGCAACAAAGACCCAACACAGCCAAAAGTAAATAAATAAATATAAAAAAGATTTTAGTCACCTGAAAAGTATTTCGTCTATGTGTTTTCACCAGTGTGGCCACCTGTGTTTAAGCAGTGTCTGTGGTGGTGATGCGTGGACTCCACATCACTTATTTTTCTGACGTGTGTGGTAGCTGTTCCCTACGTATCTGCCAAGTGAAGTTTTCTGAGGCTCAGTTCTGATGTCACCTTTATCTGGTTCAGAAACTTTCAGTAGGTTCCTAAAGCTTGAATTCCTCTGCCCCTGGAAAGGTGTTCTGGGTTCCTCCACGGTCCGCTACAACCCTGACTTCCCAGCCTTTTCCTTCTGCCTTTCTCTGCACACCCAGTCCACAGCCAGCCTTACTGCAGGTGCCCCCTCACCCACACAGCTTGCTGTGTGTCCTACATGTGGGTCTCTTCCTGGTAGTCCCTGTCTCTGCGTGTTCAAATCTTGCATGCCCTTCAGAGCTTTGCTCAAATGTCAGTACTTCCATAAAGCCTTATCTTTCCAGCTAACAGAATCCCTGCCACCTCTGAGCCTGGTGGCATCCAGCCCACCCTGCTCTTGTGGCCCTTGGTATTTTCTCCTTTGTATTGTTGGTTACTGAGGAAGTTTTTCTCCTCTCCCCTGGAGAGAGGGCAGAGTGCCAGGCCCTTCTCATCTTGGTTTTTCTGCACCTAACATCAGCTGTGCTTTCCACACAAGAGGCCTTACCTCCTGAGAAAAGGTGCCTCATGAATCAGAACTGGCATCTCCAGTACTTACCCTGACTAGTAAACACCTGGGCCTCTTTGTTGCTATACTTACATATTCATTTGGTGGGTTTTGCTGATGTGTGTATAGATGGTGGATACATGCAGACAAGCATAATATGATTCTGTTAACATTCTGCTTTATAATGCAGTCTCTAAGATGTCTTTTTATCAAAGGGAGTTTCCCGGGGAAGCTGTGGGGTGTAAAGAGGCAATCGTTTGGAAACATCAGAATCCTACCCAGCTGTAGATTAAGGAAGCTCTCTCAGGATGTGGGGAGAAAGCTAAATGCTAAGATGTGTCCCTGCCCACAAGATTGTATGGTGTTGGGTAACGTCTCTGCCTGATTGTTGTATTGTTCACAGCTGTCACACACACAGACGTGCCAGCTGTGCTGTCATTGTGGATACCTTGCATGATCTGCTATAGAGGGCCACTATTCCCAGTCCGTCTAATTTGGGGATATTGGTAGAGCGATTTTGTGTTCGGTTATCTGTTGCTGCGTACAAGCCACCCCAATATTTAGTGGCATAAAAACAATAGTCTATTTTCATCTCATGTTTGTGTGGGTTGAGTCACATGAGTGCCCTCTCCAGCTCATCTGCTCTCGTGGCTTCATCTTCCACCTGTAAGCATAAGACTTCTAGGCTCATTTTTTTTTAATAGACTATTTCTAGGGTATGATTTATTTTTGTTTTCTAAATTTATTTTTGGCTGCTTTGGGTCTTTGTTGCTGCTCTCGGGCTTTCTCTAGTTGCGGCAAGTGGGGGCCGCTCTTCCTTGCAGCGCGCGGGCTTCTCGTTGCGGTGGCTTCTCTTGTTGCGTAGCACGGGCTCTAGGCACACGGGCTTCAGTAGTTGTGGCTCGTGGGCTCAGTAGTTGTGGCTCCCGGGCTCTAGGCACGTGGGCTTCAGTAGTTGTGGCGCATGGGCTTAGTTGCTCTGCGGCATGTAGGATCTTCCCAGACCAGGGCTCGAACCCGTGTCTCCCGCATTGGCAGGCGGATTCTTAACCACTACCCCACCAGGAAAGCCCTCTAGGCTAATTCTTGAGCCTTTGCTCCCTCCTTGAGCTCTAGACATAAATATCTAGCTGACTGCTGGCATAGTCCGCGGGATTCCTCCAACCTTTGCATTTCCACAAGGGAGCTCTTTATCTTTGACACAGATGTGAAAATTATGTTGTTTCTTTTTAAGTCTCCAGTGCCTGCCTAGTATATGGCACACACAGTAGACACTGGGTAATACTTGATGAGTTAGTGTGTGAACGAACACTTGTGTAGGCCCACCAATAGGAGAGTGGGTAGATAATGGTACACACGCAGTGGAATACTGAAATGAGTGAACCAGATCTACTTGTATCAACAAGGATAGATATCAGTGGTGAGTAGAAAAAATAAAATTATGGAGTATTTAGTATATGCTACCATTTATCTAAAATATCCAGCCCCCAATATTGTGCATTTCTGGCTACATATTTATGTGGTCCTGGTGTACTAACATGGATGTGAGGGCATCGCTCCACTGTCAAGATAATGGCTATCCTTTGGGGGTTAGAGTGGGGGCAATTGCAGGGGGAAGGAACCCTCAACAGTAACATTAAATTTGTTTTAAAAAATCCAAGGTGAGTAGGAATAGGCTATAACATGTTAACTGAGTTTTGGAGATATGGATGTCTGCTTTAACTCCTCTGTACTTTAAAAAAAAAATCTGCAATATATTAATTTTTTTTTTAAAGGAAAGACAGTGATATACCAGAGGTCAGCAGAAATCAATGTCGTGAGCCTCACTGAGAAGTTAAGCAGGGTCTTGATGAGGGTCACACTTCTGTGCCAGAGATTAGGACCCAGATGACGCGGCCCCGCCCAACTGATCTTTCCCCTCTCCCATGTCATCGCATTATATTCAGACCTAGAATGTTTGGTAGATATGATTGATCGTTTTCCATTCACGTGGATATTGACGGCCCGTTACCTGTGTTAGTCGAGCTCTGCGGTGGGCATAGGCTAGCCAGGGAACATTCAGGTTCTGGCTCGTTATGCCACTGTCCTGACATCTCTTTAAGGAGGATCTCTATTGCCATCCCTATAACACCAGTGGGTCTCACAGATGGTTTAATATATACTCACAGCAAAGGCACTATGTGTGATCCCAGAGGGCTGAGGAGAGATGGGCCAGCATTGGGAAGTGCAGGTCCACTTGACTTGGTGCCTCTGAGGTCTAGGAACCATGTCTTACTTGTCCATGCATCTGTCCTGGCACCTGCCACCTTGGTGCTTAAATATTTATTTGAATTAATGGATCCAGGAATGTTTTATTAATGTGGCATTGTTAATCAGGATGCAGATGAGACCTTCTCCCCGTATGCTGAGAGTAAAATATGATTTATCAGGTTTAGACAAGTAATAACAGAGCCTGGAAAGAGACCTTTCACCTGGAAGGAGTTTTCTGGGAGCAGCTGTTGGAGGTTCCTTTGTGGGTGATGTTGCAATTCTGATCTGAGACCCATGTGCTCGTGGTAGCGCCTGGCTGTTTTGCTCAACTTCCCCAGGGCTGGTGGCCACAGCCCCTTTCCTTGCACCCTTTCCTTGTGAATCAAGGCAGCTTGATTCACAGTGCTTCCCTCCTCTTCCGCACCCCCACTGTGATGTGAGGTGCTTCACCGTCAGCTCAGAAACAGCATCCCAAAGACTGCTGGCAAGTACAAAGGACCCCATTCCCGCAGAAAGGTAGCCGAAGCTTTCTGGAGACATTGCAGTTTATGGGGGGTGGGAATGGGTAAGATAATTGTATTCTCTCTCTTCCCCCTTCTCATGCCAACTCTGTTAACCGTTACGGTGCTCAGAGCTGAAATAGGAAATACAGCTTCTCAGAAAAGAACTTAGAACAAGGCAGATTTCTACTCCACTGTGAGTTGTTGCCCTTCCCTGTGGGCAGTAGCTCTGTCATGAACAGCCTGCCTGTGTTAAATGATCTTTGTGCACTTTTATGGCTGATTCCATCACCATATAACTTAAAGTTTTAACTAGTTTGATGACCTCAGTTTCATATTATGTGTAATTTCCAGAAGGCAATAATAAGTGAATGGCTGATGTCCTTAGGAAAAATAACTAGATAAAATATTCATTGTTTAGCCTTGGAATGGAGATGGGGCTGGTTATGAGCTAATCATTACTCTGGCTGTTAGAGATTTAGATTAGAGTTTGTGAAGTTCTAAAGAATATACGATGTGTGACTGCTTTTCCTGTTACGCTAATTAAACTAACATGCCAAGCTCACAAGTTCGTATGTTGGGAAAACTACCACCGACCACTCGTAATGAATTACTGGGACAGAATAAGCAGCAACGACTGAGAGAACTGATGTTACTCCTTACCGACAGCAGGTAACACGGGCATGTCACAATTATGAACGGGGAGGTGGGTGACAATGGACTGAAGCCCTGCCTTGGGGTTAGAAGACCTGGGTTCCAGTCCCGGCTCTGCGGTTTCAGGGGAAATGTGGGCAAAGTCACTTAAACTTGCTGAGGCCTCCCCCCTCCTCTGCCCCTGTACTTTGCCAGAGATGAAATAATACTCTACTTACTTCTCAGAGGAGTTGTGAGGTTCAAACTGAAGTTTCAAGTCCTCCAAACTATAATCCGGTTCTGTTGTCATTACCGTCATGGCAGGCATCAGGATTCTCTGGCAGCACAGTTGACCCCTTGAACAACAGAGGTTTGAACTGCGTGCGTCCACTTATACATGAGTGTTTTTCAATAGTAAATGCTACTGTACTACATGATCACAGCTGGTTGAATCTGATGATGCTGATACAGAGAGCTGACTATAACTTATATGTGGATTTTTGACTGAGCAGAGGGCCAGCGCCCCTAACCCCTGCCGTTGTTCAAGGGTCAGCTATATAGATTTTGTCACAAGTTTCCAGAAGGTAAGAGCATGAAGACGTGGGGAGTCGCCAGCAAGGCAAAGAACTGCTGTGTGAGTGATGAGTTCCCCAGCCCTGAGGGTATTTAAGCCTAAATTGGGTAACCGTCTTCTTGCCAGAGATTCAGAAGAAGGGGTTTGAAAGTTGAGTAGGCAGTTCCTTTCCAAGGTCCTCTCCCTCTTAGATTCCCTACGGACACATTTTTCTATTTACCAATCTTACGTGAGGCATAGAAAACATAATGGTTGCAAAGAGAACAATAAAGGTGGTTAAAGCAGAGTTTAGAAAAAAGAACAACTGAATATAACCCAGGAAGAGAAATCTAAGAGAGGACAAATATTCCACTCTCTCAGAATTGACACTTGATTCATCCTGGATGATGGATTAAAAGAAACACAGATCTGTTTTTTCTCCTTTCCATTTTACAGATGAGAAAATTTGAGGCTGAAGAGAAGGGTGTGTGCTGGTAAGCACTGGCTAACAGGTGCCAGGCATTGATCTTAAAAACACTACACGTTACTCATGGAATTCTCCCACCTACCCTACGGGAGGGACCCGATCATAAACTGATGCCCAGGGAGGTTATAAAATTGGCCCAAGTCACACTGCTACTCCGTGGCAGGCAGTCTGGCTCCAGAGTTTGTTTTACTGTGGCATTTCCATGGTGGTTGTTCAGGGAAGTTACAGTCGTATTCTGTAATTTGCTTTTAATTATAAATCTCCCTTGTGGTGTACTGGAGTGGTGTGCCTGAGGATGAATGAGTTTGAGATTCCTGACCTTGGGGATCAGTGTGGGGACTCCTACTAGGGGATGTACCTCCCTTCACTCCCAGTGGTATGTGGCCTTGGGGACCAGCCTTGTAACTGAGCGCACATCTTTGTAGAACAGCTGGCCAGATGTAGGAAAACCCTCTGAGGCTGTGAATGAAAGTGGAGTTGACGTCCCCAAACAAGGAATGAATTCTCTGCTTTGTCTTTGCTTCTCCAGTGCTCTGACATCCCATGTTGCATGCAACATGCTTGCCTAAACTGGCTGCTTCCTCAAATCTGAAAGTCTCTCTATTTTATTGGGGTGATGGCTTCAGGTTCTTAGCTAAAGTAAAATGAATCTCAGTGACTAATGGTCTCAGCTCTTAGGAGGCACGGAAGTTGGGGAGAGGGTATTGTGAGTGAAATATGTCTTAATCTTACAGTTAGTATTAGGCTAGACATTTCCTTGAGGTAGAAGGGACGGAATAAGTTGTGTGTGATGTTAGTATATTTCACCGATGTCTTTGCTTTAAACATAGTGAAGAGTGAGGCCCTTGATCGGAATTGGTTTGAGTTTTCAAGAATGCATTTTAAATGTAGATAGGCCCTAATAATATCAGTAGGTTAAAACATTTCTTTGACCAGGTGTTTGGAGTTTTAGGATGCAGTTTCCCACTGGGAATATTTTTGCGGGTGTCTGTGTTTCTAAGTCAGTCTGTTTGGTCCATACTACCCTTGAGCTATAATAGTCCCAGTGTGAGACTGAGTGAGGCCTGAGCCGTGGGGTCTGCTAACCATGGTGTATAGGGCGTGGTTCCTGATGTAGGGGTGACTGCGATGTCTGGTACTTTGCCTACCTCCTGTTGCAGTTGACCTTTTCAAACCTCCTCCAGCTCTAGGTGCATCTGTGGACCCAGAGCCCCATCATACTTGGGTCGCCTTGACAGTGGTGAAAAGACGTTTCCTTTGAGCAGCTGTTCTCAACTATTTTCCTCCAAATGGCAGTGAACTGATTTGTTATAAGGGTGTGAATCACCAAATACCATGTTCCTCTTAGAAGTGTATTTGTGTTTTCAGAAAATATTATTAAACCAAATGAATCACTGTTTGGTAAAATTCCAATAAACGTCAATAATTGGGTGATTTCGAAGTGAGAGACTGGCATGGACATACATACACTACCAAATGTAAAATAGATAGCTAGTGGGAAACAGCTACATAGCACAGGGAGATCTGCTCGGTGCTTTGTGACCACCTAGAGGGGCGGGATAGGGAGGGTGGGAGGGAGACGCAAGAGGGAGGAGATATGGGGATGTATGTATATGTATAGCTGATTCACTTTGTTGTACAGCAGAAACTAACACACCATTGTAAAGCAATTATACTCCAATAAAGATGTTAAAAAAAATAATTGGGTGATTTCAGTTCTGTAACCAAGAATTTGGGAAATGTGAAATAAGAGATAACAGGGCAAGAAGGGCCATTAGACTAGCCTTAAACCCTTCTTCCTTCCACAGTTGCTTCTATACAGTTGTGAATTTCTAGATTCCGGATTTTATTTTCTAACAAAGCTTACACAACAGAGGGGAAGATAAAGAAGCTTGCAAGTGTGAATCGTAATATTAGATGTTACTTGCACTGAAAAAAATTGCCCAGAAATAAGACTTTTTTCCCCATTCGGGTCTTTATATCCCAGGACATGTGATTTATGTACTTTGATCAAGAACAAACCTAAAACAAAAACCCCAAGCCAGCCCCAGAGCGTGGTAGCGCATTGTTTTGGAGAGAGCTATTTTATTTTATTACAGTGCGGGGATTGTACACCTTCACAATGGGGCTGTTTTCCTCTCGTGGTTTTTTCCCCTTTCCCACCACCTGTACAATAACTGGTGGATGAATCACCTGTGTGTAGAGTGTATGACTCAGTTGGCAGCATCCCGAGCCATCAGTTAGCTTTTGTTGGCTGTTATAAAGTTATTTAAAAATAGCAAGTGTTTGTTTTCCTAAGAGTTGAGGATATTCCCATTTGGGAGAATGGGCTGGAGGGTCCCTTAGGCTCTGGGAATAGGTCATCTCTGCCCAGCACTGCCATCCAATCCCCTGGTGAGTTTGGATTAGGATAATTTATCCCAAGGGCGGCTGGCCCAGTGGAGGGAACCGCTGGAGAGGCTGACCTAAATGCAGGCTTTGTCGGCCTGTTGAAAGGTGAAGTAGGAGGAAGGGGATGCTGGCGAAGCCACTTGAGAGCACAGAGTGGTGCTTTCTTGGAAGGCATGTTTGAGTGTCAAGTGACTCATAATTTTCTTCCAAGTTTAGCTTGCCACTGGTTGCGTGAAAATATTTTTCTTAGCTGCCGCCTCCTGATCATTTTTCGGTTTAATAATCAAATTCAGTGTTTTAAAGAAACACCAACTTGAAATGTAGGCCCTTGGACAGACTAGGATGGGCAGACAAGTGATTCATGATCAAAGACCCCTGAGATACCTTCTCCTGCTACATGGACACCTCATCACATTGACTTTGACCCTGTGCCTGTTGTGAAGTGTTCTCAACATGGGAACTTGGTTCATCCTAGTTTTGCACAGTGGTTTGTACTTGGCAGTGTTCCATAAGTGGTGCTGTTTAGCACAATTCCAGTGAGGATTTTGATCCCATTGTCTTATTCTAACACTAATACTTCAGGAGACTTCCACTGAAGGTGGGTGGCCTATAAGTGGCCTGACTCTTGGGGGAGGCTGTGGGGCACGCCATCATTAGCTTCCCCCCACATAACTTATGAAAATGTCCACTTTGGAGTAACATGTGCATTGAGAACTTTGAAAGGACAGGTGGAAGTTAGGAGAGGCTCTCTGGCAGCCTTGCTGGGATGAAGGTGGATGCTTTGATGGTTCCCTGAGAGGTGAGGGCATTAAGTCCTCTCCACTCCTTCACAGGTTTCCTCCTTGAGCCTAGATGCAGAGCCTGTGAGGAAGGGCAGTGTCTTGGACCTTTGGGGATGCTGTGACAGAATACTATAGACTGTGGGGTTGAGGCGGCGGCTTAAATAACACGTATTTAATTGTCACAGTTCTGGAGGCTGGGGGTCCCAGATCAAGGCACCAGCAGATTCTAGTGTCTAGTGAGGGACTGCTTTCTGGTTGACAGTCTTCTTGCTGAGACCTCACACGGTGGAAGGGCCGGGTGGTGCTCTGGGGTCTCTTCCAAGGGTACTAATCCCATTCATGAGGGCTCTACTCTCATGACCTAATAATCTCCCAAAGGCCCCACCTCCTGTACCATCGTATTGGCCTTAGGACTTGACGTGAATTTGGGGCAGGGGGCCAAGCATTCAGTCTATAGTAGGCAGTTAACTGTGGGTAGTCAGCCTGGTTGACCTTGTCACAGCACCAGACCACCGTAGTGTCAGGCTGTTCCCAGGGGCTTGCTGAGACACTGCACGGTACTGTCTGCCCTAGTGTAGACTCACCCAGGCAGGATCAAGGGCAGGCATGCCTTTGGAGACTCCCCAGCTGGCCCATTGCCCAGGGGTGAAGTAGCTAATGCTTTGCCCCAAACTTAGTCCGATTCCACCGATACCGAGATTCACATCTGTCCCACGCCTTCTCTTGATGCCCGCTCCCTTGAGGTCTGGCCTCTCCAGAGACCTGAGGGAACAGCAAATGGCTGTACAGACAAGGCGGCAGTCCTTCGTGTGATCATCCATTCGTGGTCTCCAGTGCCAGTGAGGCCGGCAGGTATTTGAAAGTGAATGAGTTTCTGTATCCCAGGGCTACAGAGAGGGCCACACCCAGAGGGGGGACGTTAGGAGGACTTTCACTAGGCAGAGCGTCTAGCTTTTAGGTGGAGGAAGGCAGTGCTTGGTCCAAGGGGATTCTGTTACCCCCACCTTCTCTTACCTGGGGGTATGTGGCAGCATCCTGCGGAGGAAAAGAAGCCACGGGCTAAGTGTGGCACCTTTTCCTAGAATGTGAATTTTAATGAAAGATTTTGGGGAAAACTGAAATCATATAGACATAAATGTGCCTTAGAACCAGAGTACGCTGGGTTGGGTCATTGGTACCCTTGCTTTTTTCATTTCCTTAGCGCAGAAGGCTATTAACATCCAAGTAAGTGGATCCCTGAACTAGCTTATTGTAATCTTGACCCATGTATATCAATTCCGAATGGAGAGGAGGCGGTGGCAGTTAGCTGGCACACCACTGCTAGGAATTAATATACTTTTCTTCTGATTTCCTTTTTATTCCTTTTCTCTTTTCTCCCCTCCTTCCACTTCTTTCCCTCCTTCTTTTTGCCTCCATCCTATTGAGGCAAGTCATACCTCTCTGATTCCTAGTGCCCTCACTCTCAGGGTGTTGGGAGGGAACACGGCATGTCCATTTGCTGCCTCCTCGAGTGCATAAGCTGGTAATTGGGCTTATCTTCCATTCAGTTCCCACAGCCAGAGGCGGGTCTTGACTTCACCCCGAGTGCTTTCCTTTAGGCAGTGGATGAGCTTGGCCACTGGGTGAAGCATCTTCGGCAATTAAAGAAAACATCCTGCCCGCCCTTCCTTCTGCTTGCCCTCACAGCTGTGGCTTTATTTGATATGATTTTTCAAATCATGAGCTCATCCAGGAGGCGTCAGTGGGAGGGTTAACAGAGGTTATCCTGGAGGTATCCTTGGATTCACAGTGCAGTTTGCAGATGGACTTGCTGAGCCAAAGTCCAGCCCTTCTGATCGTTCTGCAGCGTGGCCTGCCCTGGCCTGATGTACCTTTCCTGGTAGAGCCTCACTTTGCCACCGATATTTATCTTTAAAAACGGGGTGGTGGTGGCAGGAAAGAGCTGGGAGCCAGAAGTCATTGGCCCAGGTTTCTGGCTCCATGCTCGTTTTATGGAAGAAAGCTTGCCTCCTCAATCTGAATTGAGTGTCACAGCTTGTTTAGAGAGAACTAGGGCTTCCTGTCCTGTGTTCCTCACTCCCCTTTTGGCACTTGTCTCCTTGAATCCAAAAGCCTAGAGCACTTGGTCTGTCTTGGGGAACGACAGTGCAGTGTGTATGGCAAGGGAAGGCCCTCAGACATCCTGGGATCCAGGCTTGCTCTGCCTTTGCTGCATGGCCTTGGGCAGAGAGAGATGCACCTTCAGTGGGCTGCAGCCCCCAGCATTTACAGATACGAGGGGTATAGTGCTTCACTGGAAGAGTTATGAGGATTAAATGACAATGGGTAAAACATTACCTGGGGAGATGACTGACTCATGGTCGTGATCAGAAGAGTCGGTCCCTTTTCTTTGTGCAGCTGTGGAGAAGGGAGATGGTAGGCTGGTCCACGCCAGCAGTGGATCAGTGATACTGCTCCTCTGTATCAGCCTCCCTCACCCAGCTCTTCACCATCCAGGAGATGCTTAAAACTTGCATTCCTCAGTGTCCTGGCCTGTACCTGAGAGGCCTTCCTGCTTCTCTATCCTGTATTTTTCCTATCTCCCCAGACCCATGGACTCCAGAGCACCCTTTCCAGTCTGAACCGTAGCACTGGGGCAAGGTCAACGGGAGTGCTCCTATCTCTTCCAGAGTCAGAGCACCTGTAGTACACATGGTTTGTAGCTCAGGTTTGGTTCCTCTGCAAGTTTCTAAGCACCTGTCATATATCAGGCACAATTGGCACTGGAGATGTAAGCTCCAGGAGGTTAGAGAGCTATCTGTTTTGTTCACTGTTATGTTTATGAGCCTGACACAGGCAACAGATGAACAATATCATTTCAGATAAATACAATAAGGGGTATGGTAGAAAGTGCCTGTTTTTAAGTTAATTGTTCAGCAGAGTCTCTCTAGAAAGGTGATATTTAAGCTGAGAGTTATGACGAGGCAGAGCCATGTGGTGGAAGGGGCTGCAGGGTGGCAAATTCAAAGGCCCCGAGGAAAGTAAAGGGGGCTGGATTGTAGTATGCTGGGGATGGAAAGGGATGGGCCTGTGGAGAGGACATACAGGGTTTGACAGCCTCGATGAAGAACTCAGACTTTATTCTTAATGTGATGGAAGACTTTAAGCGGGGAGTGGCATCTCATGTACTTTGTCAAAGAAGCACTCTGCCTGCTGTTCAGCGAGTGATTGGTGAAGGTTGAGAGTAGAAGCGGAGGAGACCAGGTAAGAGGGGGCAGGCACAGTCCAGGAGAGAAGGGAAGGGGCGGGGTGAGATGGGAAGTGTCAGATCCAGGATATCTTTTGGAGGTGGAGCTAATGGACTTGCTGATGGGTTGGATGTGGATGTGAGGGAAAGAAAGGAAGCCGGGACGTCTTCTAGGCTTTTGGCTTAGCAATCAAGTGGACGGAGGCATCATTTTCTGAGATGGGAAACACTAGGAAAGAAGCAGGTGGTGGGCAGGGTAGGATTCTAGAGTTCAGTTTGGTCTTTTAAACGTTTAATGTACGTATTAGATACCAAAACAAAGACGTTAATAAGTTGGACATGTGGATCTAGATCTCAGTGGACTGTTACTTATATGAGGGTTACAGCCACAAGATCACATCAGGGGCTGCATGTGTTGTGTGTGTAAAGGGAGAGCCAAGTAAGAAGCCGGGGCCCTGCGTCATTTACAGGTGGGCGGAGGAGAGGAGTCAGTGAACTAAACAGTGAAGAGGCCAGGGAAGGAGAAAGACCAGGAATGTGGTCAGCAAAGCTAAGTTGTTTTGGAAACTGCCTTCTAAGAGCGCATTCACGAAGCGGGAGACTTCATTCTGAACGCACCTTGGTTTGATGTGGTTACTTGGCTTCCAGAGGTTCTTGGCTTTTATCTTGCCCGTTCCCTCTGGGTGCAGAGTATTGTCAAGTGATTAAATTGATATAAGTTATTCACTGGTCTATCTTTTAATGTTTTTCTTCTGCCATCTGGATACCCTCTACACAGTGCCGGGCTCAGTGGCGGGTGCCAGGAATAGCAGTGATGACAGTTAGCATTTGTATAACGCCTGGTAGCTGCAAATGTACTTTGGTACTCACCACCCAACTACTCATACACTCACTCTGGCTGCTTCTGGGGAAAGGATCAGGTGAGAATCCCTTGGCTAGGAATTAAGTCTCTACTATGACACGACTCTGACCTGCCGTTTGAACTTCCCTCCCATCACACCTGCCCACAAATCCCTGGCCTTGAACCCAGCCGATGGGCTTGCACTTTCTTGCCTGGACGGTCAGCCCTGTCCCACACCTGCTTCTGGTCATGCGGGTCAGGTTCTCTTCAGGGACTCCAGCAAGAGAGCGCTCCTGTTTCAGCATCTCTGAGGGCTGGTCCCACTCACTCGTTTAATTCTGTGTTGATTTTCCAGTAACTCTGCGTCTTGCCACTTACCTTTAATTGATGGTGAGTGTTGCCTTTTTTATGCTTTGTCTGCTTAACTGTGCTGTTAGCTCTCCAAGGGCAAAAACATGCCTTAGAAGACTTCCTTCCCATGGTGTGCCTGGCAGTGTCATCTTCTGCCCACATGAGGGGTTTAATATCTGGAGTTTTTCTCCTTTGACGCCCTTGTGCAGTCAGACAGGCGGTTCTTACAAATAAGGAAAATGAAGAGGAAGCGGGCCTTCCTTGGGAAGGACGTGGCTCGTCCCGGGTCACACAGCAGTTAGTGACAGGGCTGGAACCAGCATTCAGACTACCAACTCCCATTTCCAACCTTCTTTCAGACCCTCCTCCCTGAGCACCAGACCACTCACTGTCTACTGTTGGCACCTACGTAGGCTGTGCTGCTCTCCCACCAGCTTACAATGCTCCACAGACTTCGGACTGAATCCCTGAAGCTTGTAAGAGCCTTGCTGGACTGTGGCCTCTTTCCTCTTTCCACACAGGGCAGAGGCAAACGCTAAGCACTATTTAACCTTTTTTCTTTTATAATGGGTTTTGGTTATGTAAGCCACAAGCGTGTGGTTGCTGTATTTTCCCCCGGCAGTCGCAGCCTGCCTTTCCTTCGTAGCATCTGCTCCTGCAGGGCTGACATCAGTGTTTTCTGGAGCCCATGGAGAGGTTTTGAGGGGTTCCAAGGAGACCTTGAGGACTTCTAGTTACTTCTCTTTCCCTTCAGGCCAAGCCTTGTGGGGGTTGCTTATTCCTCGTTATGGAAGATGGATTGATAGCCTGTGTGATGCAGTGCATTCTGGAGGTCAAGTGTTGATTTGTCCCTTGTTAACAGACAGGGCAGGGGTCTGGGACTTACACACACATTGCATCAGAGCTTTCTGATCTGCAGGGGCCAGAAATTCCCACAGAACCAGTTCTGACAGATAAGACTTAAGAAGTTACAGGAGCTCCGGTCGTGCTAACTCTGCAGAGAGAATTGCAGCGTCGTCAGACCTCAGCACTGGAGTTCGAAGACAGAGCTGCTCTTCCACATGCCCAGATATTCTCAAGCTGGGTGACGGCCCTGAGCTGATAAGTTATTTAGATAGGACTATAGGTAGTGTTCCTGGCAGGAGAGAAGCTCTAATTTCTTGCTATGAGAATCAGCGTATAATCAGCAGAATATACAGTGCTAGGGTTCATCCATTCATCCAGCACGTACTGAAATAGTTTCCAGGCACTATCCTATGTGTATGGCATGGATGATAAATGCCATTTTATTCCTACGCCAGAGGGAAGGGAAACGTCTATACAAGTGAATGTAGTACAGTTAAAGGCTGTTATAGTGAAAACACAGAGAGGGACCACTTGGGTCAGCAGGAGCAAAAAGACTCAACAAGGAGGGTAAGATTTAAGCTGGACCTTAAAGGTGAATAGCAGTGGGGAAGGTGGAGGAGGGGAGGAAGACGTTTGAGGCAGAGGAAAAAACAGAGCAGGAAAACTCGCGAGGTATTTGGAAACACACGGTTAGTGAGGCTGGAGTGAGGGAAAGGTGCGGGGGGAGGGTCGGGGCGTGGCGGGAAGGGTTGTTTGGGCCAGATTGCGAACCGTCTGATTATGAACTTTATCCTGTAAACAGCATGGACATTTAAAGCATGGGGATGACTTCATGAGGGCGGTGGGTATATTTTTTAAGGATGATAACTGTAGAACAAACGTTCTCAACCTTGGCACTGTTGTTGTTTCAGGCTACATCACTTTCGTTGGGGGGTGCAGTCCTGGGCACTGTAGTAACATCCCTGGCCTCTACCTACTAGAAGCTAACAGCACCCTCTCCCCCCCACCCCAGAGGGACCACCAAAAATGTCTCAAGGCGTTGCCAGATGTCCCCTTGGGACAAGTTTACCCCCTAACCCCTCTTGAGAACTGCTGCTCCAGAAGCAAGCAGCCTAGAAAACCAGCTGGAGTTGGGAGACTGGAGTCAGGCAGACCAGTTACAAGTAGATTGTAGTATTTCACATAAAAGTCGAAGTCCTGAACTAAGGCAGCAGAGCAGGAATTGAGAGGACGTGCTGAATTCAAGGGAGCTGTCGACAGTGTCTCGCATGTTCTAGGTGCCTGAACAAATGGGGTTGAGCTAACAGGTCTTGACTGGGATTCCTTAATTAAGCTCTGAATATTGGGTATGGCTTGGAGGGGTGGAAGGAGCCCTGGCTGGAGAGTCAGCTCTGTTGCTGGGTCCGTTCTTTTTTAGGGGCCTGAGTTGGCCAAGTCCCTTAACAACCCTGGATCTCAGTGTCCTTCATCTGTAAAATGTGTCTGAGACCACCTGTGCCTCTATCTCGTGGAATTCTAAGACTTCACATTTGTGAAATCCCTTTGAAAACAGCAGTACACTTTCTAAATGAACAGTTGTTTTCTCTCTTTACATGCTTAGGAGCGAGGGCAGTGGGGATGAAGACACAAATGGAGAGGGAGGAGATCACGGATGCCTTGTCCAGCTGGGGGCTAGCGGAAATGAGGCTGGGCTTCGTTAAGCTCATGAAGCCCTTGAATGTGCGATGGGATGTTGGCATTTGGCAGGGAGACATTTGCTTGCATTTTGGTGATTAACATCTCAGCTGTGAATGGTGGAACTCTGTCATAACATGATGCAGCTCTTCATCCTTCTGTCAGCGGTAAAACAGACTCTAGAACTAAGCGTCAACCAAAATATGAAGGTGATGTGTTAAACACAGGCAGATGGTGGGTACAGCAGGGGAGGAAGGGCCAATAAGTGGTCTATTTTAAACATCTCATAATTATTTTTTACCAGGGAACTTTTCATGTTTCACTTGTTCCCTATTGGTTCCCAGGACACTTTTAACTCTAGAGAGCAGTGTGCTCTTGGGCTAGACACTGATTTTTCTGGGGGCCTTGTTTGCCTCCTTTGCTAAATAAGGAGAGAACTTTATTTACCTAAAAACAAAGCACTGAACTCCTGGGCCCCTACAGTCTCTGTGATCAGAGGGAGGCCCTTCTGTTGAACCACAAACCATGATCTTTCCCTGGATGTAATGGAGGCTGATTTTTACCATAGGCAGCCCTCTTACGGGAAAGCAGGAAGGTGATGGAACGATAAACGCAGCATAGTGTTTAGTGCTTTTTAGTTCAGCCTACTTATTGAGAAAACCAAGGCTTGGAGCTTTGAATGATTTGTCCAAGACAGTTCTGCTGTTTGGTTGCTGAGGGAGGTCCGTGCCCCTTCGTACCCTGCCACCAGACCGGCACGTCGTCCGCCACAGACACAAGTGCCTCTCACTGGACATTTCCAGCTCTGGGTTCTTGGCTGTCTTGGAAAGAGTAACTGTGACTCAGCCTGAGTCCAGAACCAGGGTGATTGCTTTTCTTTCCTTTTCTCTCCTTTTGGACATTTTCAGCTCATTTAAGGTGGGGACTGCTTGCATCAGTTACCTTTGTTGGAGTTTTGGTTGTTCTGTTTCTTATGTTTCCTCAGGCCCTCATCTGTGCTGTGCTGGGTCTCCAAGAAGGCCCTGGAACCAGGGACGTGGTCGGGGCCACTGGGAAAGGCTAGAGCTGTAGACCTGGGATGCATCCCTATTTTAACACCTATATGGTACTGGAAAGAATACGGTGTGACTCGGGCTTTGCCTGGAACCTGGATGATTGAACACCTTGCATGTGTACCTGTTTTAAGACCTGGGAAGTACACCTGTGAAAATAGAGTTTGCACACCTGTTTCAATACCAACCATTAATCCACTAATGCATTTGCCAAAAGCTTATTGGTTTTCTATTATGGAAGACATTTGTATCCAAATGAGAATTTTGTTGAAGAATGGGACTTGCTCATGTTGCCCCAGAGTTTCTAGGCAACTCTAGATTTAAAATGTTTGCAATTTTAAAATGTTGTACACATAACTTTTCTAGAACACACTTATGGTATACTTGGTAAGGCACAAAGTACTAGCAAGACTGGAGTACTTCTTTGTCACCTTCCCCTATGGGTCACTGTGTTATTAATAGTAGCAACGATAACGCAGACCCTCAACAACAGCCTTTCCAAGCAGCACCACTCACCTGATGGTATATATATTAACATCTTTAATGGAGTATAATTGCTTTACAATGGTGTGTTAGTTTCTGCTTTATAACAAAATGAGTCAGTTATACATATACATATGTTCCCATATCTCTTCCCTCTTGCATCTCCCTCCCTCCGACCCTACCTATCCCACCCCTCCAGGCGGTCACAAAGCACCAAGCTGATCTCCCTGTGCTATGCGGCTGCTTCCCACTAGCTATCTATTTTACGTTTGGTAGTGTATATATGCCCGTGCCACTCTCTCACTTTGTCACAGCTTACCCTTCCCCCTCCCCATATCCTCAAGTCCATTCTCTAGTAGGACTGTGTCTTTATTCCTGTCTTACCCCTAGGTTCTTCATGACATTTTTTTTTCTTAAATTCCATATATATGCGTTAGCATACGGTATTTGTCTTTCTCTTTCTGACTTACTTCACTCTGTATGACAGACTCTAGGTCTATCCACCTCATTACAAATAGCTCAATTTCGTTTCTTTTTATGGCTGAGTAATATTCCATTGTGTATATGTGCCACATCTTCTTTACCCATTCATCCGATGATGGACACTTAGGTTGTTTCCATCTCCTGGCTATTGTAAATAGAGCTGCAATGAACATTTTGGTACGTGACTCTCTTTGAATTGTGATTTTCTCAGGGTATATGCCCAGTAGTGGGATTGCTGGGCCATATGGTAGTTCTATTTTTGGTTTTTTAAGGAACCTCCATACTGTTCTCCATAGTGGCTCTACCAATTCACATTCCCACCAGCAGTGCAAGAGTGTTCTCTTTTCTCCACACCCTCTCCAGCATTTATTGTTTCTAGATTTTTTGATGATGGCCATTCTGACTGGTGTGAGAAGATATCTCATTGCAGTTTCGATTTGCATTTCTCTAATGATTAATAATGTTGAGCATTCTTTCATGTGTTTGTTGGCAATCTGTATATCTTCTTTGGAGAAATGTCTGTTTAGGTCTTCTGCCCCTTTTTGGATTGGGTTGTTGGTTTTTTTGTTATTGAGCCGCATGAGCTGTTTGTATATTTTGGAGATTAATCCTGTGTCAGTTGCTTCATTTGCAAATATTTTCTCCCATTCTGAGGGTTGTCTCTTGGTCTTGTTTATGGTTTCCTTTGCTGTGCAAAAGCTTTGCTGTTTCATTAGGTCCCATTTGTTTATTTTTGTTTTTATTTCCATTTCTCTAGGAGGTGGGTCAAAAAGGATCTTGCTGTGATTTATGTCATAGAGTGTTCTGCCTATGTTTTCCTCTAAGAGTTTGATAGTGTCTGGCGTTACATGTAGGTCTTTAATCCATTTTGAGTTTATTTTTGTGTATGGTGTTAGGGAGTGATCTAATCTCATACTTTTACATGTAGCTGTCCAGTTTACCCAGCACAACTTATTGAAGAGGCTGTCCTTTCTCCACTATACATTCCTGCCTCCTTTATCAAAGATAAGGTGACCATATGTGCGTGGGTTTATCTCTGGGCTTCTATCCAGTTCCATTGATCTATATTTCTGTTTTTGTGCCATTACCATACTGTGTTGATTACTGTAGCTTTGTAGTATAGTCTGAAGTCAGGGAGCCTGATTCCTCCAGCTCCATTTTTCGTTCTCAAGATTGCTTTGGCTGTTTGGGGTCTTTTGTGTTTCCATACAAATTGTGAAATTTTTTGTTCTAGTTCTGTGAAAAATGCCAGTGGTAGTTTGATAGGGATTGCATTGAATCTGTAGATTGCTTTGGGTAGTAGAGTCATTTTCACCATGTTGATGCTTCCAATCCAAAAACATGGTATATCTCTCCATCTATTTGTATCATCTTTAATTTCTTTCATCAGTGTCTTATAATTTTCTGCATACAGGTGTTTTGTCTCCTTAGGTAGGTTTATTCCTATATATTTTATTCTTTTTGTTGCAGTGGTAAATGGGAGTGTTTTCTTGATTTCAGTTTAGATTTTTCATCATTAGTGTATGGGAATGCCAGAGATTTCTGTGCATTAATTTTGTATCCTGCTACTTTACCAAATTCATTGATTAGCTCTAGTAGTTTTCTGGTAGCAACTTTAGGATTCTCTACGTATAGTATCATGTCATCTGTGAAGAGTGACAGGTTTACTTCTTTTCCGATTTGGATTCCTTTTATTTCTTTTTCTTCTCTGATTGCTGTGGCTAAAACTTCCAAAACTATGTTGAATAATAGTGGTGAGAGTGGGAAGCCTTGTCTTGTTCCTGATATTAGTGGAAATGGTTTCAGTTTTTCACCATTAAGGATGATGTTGGCTGTGGGTTTGTCATATATGGCCTTTATTCTGTTGAGGAAAGTTCCCTCTATGCCTACTTTCTGGAGGGTTTTTTATTATAAATCGGTGTTGAATTTTGTCGAAAGCTTTCTCTGCATCTATTGAGATGATCATATGGTTTTTCTCCTTCAGTTTGTTAATATGGTGTATCAGGTTGATTGATTTGTATATATTGAAGAATCCTTGCATTCCTGGAATAAAACTCACTTGATCATGGTGTGTGATCCTTTTAATGTGCTGTTGGATTCTGTTTGCTAGTATTTTGTTGAGGATTTTTGCATCTATGTTCATCAGTGATATTGGCCTGTAGTTTTCTTTCTTTGTGACATCTTTGTCTGGTTTTGGTATCAGGGTGATGGTGGCCTCGTAGAATGAGTTTGGGAGTGTTCCTCCTTCTGCTGTATTTTGGAAGAGTTTGAGGAGGATAGGTGTTAGCTCTTCTTTAAATGTCTGATGGAATTCGCCTGTGAAGCCATCTGGTCCTGGGCTTTTGTTGTTGGAAGATTTTTAATCACAGTTTCAATTTCACTGCTGTGATTTTTCTTTTCATATTTTCTATTTCTTCCTAGTTCAGTCTTGGCAGGTTGTTCATTTCTACGAATTTGTCCATTTCTTCCAGGTTGTCCATTTTATTGGCATAGAGTTGCTTGTAGTAATCTCTCATGATCTTTTGTATTTCTGCAGTGTCAGTTGTTACTTCTTCTTTTTCATTTCTAATTCTATTGATCTGAGTCTTCTCCCTTTTCTTCTTGATGAGTCTGGCTAATGGTTTATCAATTTTGTTTATCTTCTCAAAGAACCAGCTTTTAGTTTTATTGATCTTTGCTATCGTTTCCTTCATTTCTTTTTCATTTATTTCTGATCTGACGTTTATGATTTCTTCTGGTAACTTTGGGAATTTTTGTTGTTCTTTCTCTAATTGCTTTAGGTGCAAGTTTAGGTAGTTTATTTGGAATGTTTCCTGTTTCTTAAGGTAGGATTGTATTGCTATAAACTTCCCTCTTAGAACTGCTTTTGCTGCATCCCATAGGTTTTGGGTCGTCGTTTCTCCATTGTCATTTGTTTCTAGGTATTTTTTGATCTCCTCTTTGATTTCTTCAGTGATCACTTCGTTATTAAGTAGTGTATTGTTTAGCCTCCATGTGTTTGTTTTTTTTACAGATCTTTTCCTGTAATTGATATCTAGTCTCATAGTGTTGTGGTCGGAAAAGATACTTGATACGATTTCAATTTTCTTAAATTTACCAAGGCTAGATTTGTGGCCCAAGATATGATCTATCCTGGAGAATGTTTCATGAGCACTTGAGAAAAATGTGTATTCTGTTGTTTTTGGATGGAATTTCCTGTAAATATCAATTAAGTCCATCTGTTCAATATATCATTTAAAGCTTGTGTTTCCTTATTTATTTTCATTTTGGATGATCTGTCCTTTGGTGAAAGTGGGGTGTTAAAGTCCCCTACTATGATTGTGTTACTGTCAATTTCCCCTTTTATAGCTGTTAGTATTTGCCTTATGTATTGAGGCGCTCCTTTGTTGGGTGCATAAATATTTACAATTGTTACATCTTCTTCTTGGATGGATCCCTTGATCATTATGTAGTGTCCTTCTTTGTCTCTTGTAATAGTCTTCATTTTAAACTCTATTTTGTCTGATATGAGAATTGCTACTCCAGCTTTCTTCTGGTTTCCATTTGCATGGAATATCTTTTTCCAACCCCTCACTTTCAGTCTGTATGTGTCTCTAGGTCTGAAGTGGGTCTCTTGTAGACTGCATATATATGAGTCTTGTTTTTGTATCCATTCAGCCAGTCTGTGTCTTTTGGTAGGAGCATTTAATCCATTTACATTTAAGGTAATTATCGATATGTAATTCCTATTCCCATTTTCTTAATTGTTTTGGGTTTGTTATTGTAGGTCTTTTCCTTCTGTTGTGTTTCTTGCCTAGAGAAGTTCCTTTAGCATTTGTTGTGAAGCTCGTTTGGTGGTGCTGAACTCTTTCAGCTTTTGCTTGTCTGTAAAGGTTTTAATTTTACATGAACTCTGAATGAGATCCTTGCTGGGTAGAGTAATCTTGGTTGTAGGTTTTTCTTCTTTATCACTTTAAATATGTCCTACTGCTCCCTTTTGGCTTGCAGTTTCTGCTGAAAGATCAGCTGTTAACTTTATGGGGATTCCCTTGTGTGTTATTTGTTGTTTTTCCCTTGCTGCTTTTAATATGTTTTCTTTGTATTTTATTTTTGGTAATTTGATTAATATTTGTCTTGGAGTGTTTCTCCTTGGATTTATCCTGTATGGGACTCTCTGTGCTTCCTGGACTTTATTAACTATTTCCTTTTCCATATTAGGGAAGATTTCAACTATAATCTCTTCAAATATTTTCTCAGTCCCTTTCTCTTTCTCTTCTTCTGGAAGCCCTATAATTCGAATGTTGGTGCGTTTAATGTTGTCCCAGAGGTCTCTGAGACTGTCCTCAGTTCTTTTCATTCTTTTTTCTTTATTCTGCTCTGCAGTAGTTATTTCCACTATTTTATCTTCCAGGTCACTTATCCGTTCTTCTGCCTCAGTTATTCTGCTATTGATCCCTTCTAGAGTATTTTTAAATTCATTTACTGTGTTGTTCATTGTTGCTTGTTTCATCTTTAGTTCTTCTAGGTTCTTTTTAAATGTTTCTTGCATTTTCTCTATTCTATTTCCATGATTCTGGACCATCTTTACTACCATTATATCAGTTGTTTTTCAGGTAGACTGTCTATTTCCTCTTCATTTGTTAAGTCTGGTGGGTTTTTATCTTGCTCCTGCATCTGCTGTGTGTTTTTCTGTCTTTTCATTTTGCTTATTTTACTGTGTTTGGGGTCTGCTTTTCGCAGGCTGCAGGTTCGTAGCTCCCTTTGTTTTTGGTGTCTGTCCCCACTGGCTAAGGTTGGTTCATTGGGTTGTGTAGGTTTCCTGGTGGAGAGGACTAGTGCCTGTGTTCTGGTGGGTGAGGCTGGATCTTGTCTTTCTGGTGGGCAGGTGCACGTCTGGTGGTGTGTTTTGGGGTGTCTGTGGCCTTATTATGATTTTAGGCAGCGTCTCTGCTAGTGGGTGGGGTTGTGTTCCTGTCTTGCTAGTTGTTTGGCATAGGTTGTCCAGCACTGTAGCTTGCTGGTTGTTGAGTGGAGCTGGGTCTTGGCATTGAGATGGAGATCTCTGGGAGGTTTTCGCTGTTTGATATTACATGGAGCTGGGAGGTCTCTTGTGGACCAGTGTCCTGAAGTTGGCTCTCCCACTTCAGTGGCACAACCTTGACGCCTGGCTGGAGCACCAAGAGACCAGGCGGCAAACACAGAGGAGCTGAATACAGGCGAGAAAGCGCTTTAGGAGTCACATTTCCAGACGATCCAGGTGCTCCCACCATGCAGCTGCTCGGCGTGTCTGGATGGAGAGGGAGGGAATGTGAAGGAGGTGTTCTCTCCTCCAGTGTATAGACTGGTGTGAGGCTGTGTGTGTGTGTGTGTGTGTGTGTGTGTGTGTGTGTGTGTGTGTGCACGAGCGCACAGGAGTGTGTGTGTATGTGTGTGTGTGGGAGAGAGAGAGAGAGAGAGAGAGAGAGAGAGAGAGAGAGGGAAGGACAGAAATAACCTAGGGGAGGACGCGTGGTGCTCGCGGGCCAAGGTGCCTCACCTGATGGTATATTAATGCTGCTCAGGTGGGCTGAAGCAGCAGCAGGCAAAGGCTTCCACTTCTACATGCACAATTAGCCCTAACAATGAATTTCCCATGTACAGACTGAACAGGAAGTACCACTGGTCCCCTCACCATTGGTCCCCTCATTCATTTCATACCTTCTCCTCAAATGGTTTTTCATGATGATACCTATTTGGGGGCAGGGAGGAGTTTTAGATTGAGAAGATGACCCACATTCTCTCAGTTCATACTTGAGATGAACCTTTCCCACCCGTAATCCTTAAGAATAGAGCATATAAACGGGGCATTTCACACCAACCGCATCTGTCCTTCGCTCCCTTTTCTAAAACTCTCCTAAGTTTTCTCTGGTTAGTAACGTAGGGTCAGGTCAGCAATTCTTTCAAGCTGCAGACTCACTTTTCAGCTGGACCAGAGGTGACATTTCAGCATAAAACTACATCCGAACTGGTCCCTAAAATGCAATCCTTCGACATAGAGGAAATGAGTTAGCCATGATCATCATAGAGAATCTATGGCTATCCCACAGTAGATTTGTTTGATGTTAACAGTGGATAGAACTCTCCAAAGAATGATTCCGTTCCAAATAGGCAGGATGCATTGTTGATGGTGGCTGCTCAGTGATTCCTCTCAGAACCAGGGTGGAAAGTAGAGGCATCATTGTCAGGACTTTGGTTAATGATGACTTAAACAGCAGATACCCACTTAACTTCCTAGCTCTAAAGTCACAAGCAGTTTCATGGCTGCTACTCAGTATGCGTCTGTTGGTTCTGGAACAATTTCTCCCTCTCTCCTGCGGTCTCAGAAGTTTAGATGCTATTATTGAGCCTGTTTGCTGATACACCAGATTGAATATCCCCTCTTCATTCTTAGTGTCACACTTTTCCACTCAACTCTCTGAAACTGCAAATAAGCTCCACATGGCAAAACACAGTGGAAAAGATTGGGTGGCATGGTTGAGAATGAAATAGAATAATAAATGAATAAAGAAGATTCAAAAGCTGAATAAGCGTATCACTAAAAAAGAGAATGGTGGAAATGGCAGCTTAGCAGTATGGAATGAGGAAATACAGAGTGAATGAAGTAATAGGAACAGGGGTAGAATTTCAAGGATGGGTTATTTGGGGTGAGGGACAGGATAAATGGTGGTGTTGATTTTGTGTGCATCGTGTGTGCTCACGTGAGGACCAAGGGAAAGGCACGTTGGAAGATTTAACTACACTCTCATATGGAGGATTCTTTTTCCTTATGTATCAGTCTATAAGTACTGATCTTTTCTTTCTTCCAGTTTTATTGAGATATAGTTGACGTACAGCATTGTATAAGTTTGAGGTATATGGCATAATGCTTTGATTTACATACATCATGCGGTGATTATAAGTTTAGTGAACATCCGTCATCGCATAGATACAAAATTAAAGACACAGAAAAAATTAAAATTTTTTTCTTGTGCTGAAACTCTTAGGCTTTACTCTCTTAACAACTTTCATATATAACCTACAGCAGTGTTATATTACGTCGTACATTATATCCCTAGTACTTATTTATCTTATGACTGGACGTTTGTTCCTTTTGACTGCCTTCATCCAATTCCCCCTCCTCTCAACCCCCCTCCTTTGATAACCACAAATCTGATCTCTTTTTCTATGAGTTTGTTTTTGAAGTGTGATTGAACTACAACGTTATGTTAGTTCCTGTTACGTAACACAGTGATTCGATATTTCTATACATTTCAAAATGATCACCATGATAAGTGTAGTTACCATCTGTCACCATACACGCATATTACATAGTTATTGACTATATTCACCACACTGTGTATTTCATACCTGTGACTCATTTATTTTGTAACTGGAAGTTTGTATCTCTTAATCTCCCTCACCTATTTCTTTCCTCCCCCATCCCCTCCTCTCTGTTCTTTGTGTCTATAATGCTATATCTGTTTTGTTTGTTCATTTGCTTTGTTTTTTAGATTCCACATATAAGTGAAATCATACAGTATTGGTCTTTCTCTGACTTATTTCACTTAGCATAATATCCTTTGGGTCCATCCATCTTGTTGCAAATGGCAAGATTTCATTCCTTTTGTGGCCGAGTGATATTCCATTGTGTATATACGTGCCACATCTTCTTTATCTGTTCATTTGTTGACGGGCACTTAGGTTGCTTCCATATCTTGGCAAGTGTAAATAATGCTGCAGTGAACATAGGGGTGCACATATCTTTTTGAATTAGTGTTTTCATTGTCTTTGGATAGATACCCAGAAGTAGAATTGCTGGATCATGTGGTAATTCTATTTTTAATTTTTTGAGGAATCTCCATACTGTTTTCCACAGTGGCTGCACCAGTTTACATTCCCACCTGTACTGCACATGGGTTTCCTTTTCTCTACATCCTCGACAGCGTTTGTTATTTTGTTGATGGCCATTCTGACAGGTGTGAGTTGATATCTCCTTGTGGCTTTGATTCATATTTCCCTGATGATTAGTGATGTTGAGCATCGTTTTATGTGCGTGTTGGTCATCTCTATGTCTTCCTTGGGAAAATGATTATTCAGATCCTCTGCCCGTTTTTTAATTAGGTTGTTTTTTTGATGTTGAGTTGTATGAGTTCTTTGTATATTTTGGATATTAACCCTTTATCGGATATATTGTGTGCAAATATTTTCTCCTATTCAGTGGGTGGCCTTTTTGTTTTGTTGATAGTTTTCTTTGCTATGCAAAAGCTTTTTATTTTGATGTCACACCATGCACAAAAATAATTCAAAATGGCTTAAAAACATAAATTGAAGACCTGAAACCATAAAACTTTTAGAAGAAAACATAGGCAGTACATTCCTGGATGTTGGTCTCAGCAATATTTTTGGGGATATGTCTATTTAGGCAAGGGAAACAGAAGCAAAAATAAACAAATGGGACACCTCCTCATGTGTAAAACCCTTGCATTGGCCATGGATAATATGAAAAAAAATGTGGCTCCCCAGCACCTTCTGCCTCTTTCCCCAGCGTCATTTTGAGCCCTTTCCTCCTGTACTGTGTCCCACCCAGACTGGCCTTCTTTCGTCCTTCAGTGAGCACTCTTCCTTCCTGTTCCAGGCTTGTCACACAGATAACCTCTCAGCCTAGAACACTCCTTCCTCCTCAGTATGTCTAGCCAACTCCTTGGCCATCTAGGATTTAGCTTGAATCCTGCTCTTTCAACAAAGCCTTTCCTGATGATCCAGACTAGGTTAGGGCCCCCAGCTACATGCTGTGAATGTCTGTGCTGTCCAAGCAGTTCTGACCATTACAGTAGACTGATTGCATAATGTGGTCTGACATCCTTGAAGATAGGGACATGTCTTCTTTTTCCGTGTCCCAGCACCTTGCACAGTGCCTGTCATGTGGCAGGTGTTCAGTAAATACTGATGGATGAATGAATGGACTAGAGTCTGTGTTCTGGTCGGGGGGGCCTTGTAGCTTATGTGGGACATGTCCCAGTTGAAGAGTATTTACTGAATAGCCTCAAAGATGAAGTGTTTGAATACTGGTGACGGGAAGGCCAGAATGCTTTATCCTGGGTAAGGAAGGTTGGGAGCTGGCTTGAGTCCCAAATGCAAGTGTGTAAGGCATTTAAGTTCTAAGATAGATGATCTCTTAAAGACAAAGCAAGAGCAGAAGTTCTTTTCAGAAAAGAGTAGCGTCCCAGTGCTTTCTCAGTTATTTATTTTTGCTCAGTGAAGTTCTGTCTGCAGAAGCCAGCTTAGCCTGAAATGGCTTCAGTCAGTGCTGATTTTGGTTTCTTAGAGAGAGGTCTATTAATGGAACAGGGTTTAAATTAAAAAATGGAAGCAAACAAACTTAACTTTGCCTTGGTGAATATTTCTAGGACTGTGACTTGCTAATAAGCATTGTGGTGAGTGTAAACTACTAAGACTGTTTCTTTGGGAAAAACAATATAGTAGTCTTCGACTGTGGAGCTCAGGAGTATATACCTGCAGGAAGGAGGGAAACAGCTGCCCAGTGATGGCATCGTATATGGATTTGGAAAGTCGAGGTATTTCAAAGAGCTTAGGTGGAAATATGAAGGTGGTGTGCTCTGGAAAACTGTCTTAAATGACTTAAAGATCTGTAATAATATGATTATGGAGTATTTAATTTACATACTAATTTGCCCTGTACAGGGAGAGTCCACAGTCTAGGAGCGGTAGTCATGTTGCTGGAAGTGGAATTCCAGCAAAGCTTTAGCTTCTCGAGAAGATTCAGACATATATTTAGCTGCATGAAATGTACTAGCTTTGAGTAAATCTTTTCTAGCTTCTTTAGTAGCAGGTTAAATGGATTTAACATTGCAGGCTTACAAAACCGGCTTGCCATCAACATACCCTTTTTAAATAGAGAAACTTCAGTGGTCTTTCCAAAACTTCAAAAGTAACACATTGGTTTATGGCTGTTTCTAAGCCTCTGGTATCACTGTAGCTTCCGTCAACCACATGTGCTGCTGGTATAAACTGGATGGATAAAATGACTCGGCGATGCCCTCCGAATACCAAGCGCCTCCCATCTTGTCCATTTGTCACTTAAGGACATACTGCTTATTCTGTTAGCATCTGCAGGGCAGTAAACAGATAAATTGTTTCACCAGCCACATGGAGACTTGGGTCTGCATTGGCAGTTATAGAATGTGGATTAAGATGTAATTGTGACTGATGATGTAATCAGATATCAGAAAGCGTTGAATCTCTCCTCGGAAGACTGGGTTGAGATGACATAGTGCTATAAGCACATAAGATAGCAAATATATAAACTACGATGTGATGGTCGGTGCAGGGAATAGGTTGATGGACCTTCCTTTTGGTATATTTGACTTTCGTTTCATTTAAATGACAGGAAGTGTTGGGTTTTATTATAACGTTGCTGTTTAACTGTGCACTTTACATGTTATAGAATAAAGCTCCCTTCTCTGGTTTTGTTCTATCCTTTTTACCCCAAGGATGCTGAGTGGCTTTTTGCTATCCCAGTCTCTCTGCATTAAGTTAAAGTTCTTCCTGGCATTTGGACTAGCTTGGTTCTCTCGTTTAGGAAAGGACATGGAACAAGTTTGGAAGAGTTCTGGGTGGGGCCTCAGGAACCTACCTCATTGGCCCAGAATTGTACATGGATTTTCAGTTACTTCTTGGCTCTGGACAAACAGAATATTTACATATAATTCCCTCTGGCTGTAAGTTATAGGGAGCTTCCCAGTGCAGAGCATCTGGGGAAAAAGGAAGGTTATTACTGGTCCAGGAAGCCTTTAATGGGAATGAGTAAACAGGGAAACCAGGAGGCTGGCCTTGGTGCTGGGGGGAGGGGAGGAGGTAACTAACTCTGGAAGTTGGAGCTTCTGTGTTCCCATGACACTTTCTGTGCATGTGGTTCTGTTGGGATTATTTGGTTGTGTCTATGCTCTCCTACAGGGAGTTTTCCGTGTCTCTATCCCAGGGCCCAAGTTTCTGCCACAGTAACAATAACTCCTGTCACAGATGCTGTGCTAAATGTTTCATTTCATTTAATCCTAACAGCAACTGTAATACGGACGGTATTTCTCCACCCTACAGATGAGGAAACAGCCTGTGATGGGGGTTGAGGCTAGTACCTGATACCTGCACCTTAGCCTCCTACTCACGTGTCTCCCATAGTGGGAGCCCAGTCAGTGGGAAGGGAAGATGCCCAGCAACTTACTGCTGGAGATGTCCTTGACTTCGGCCCCCCAGATTTGGGGGACTAATCACCACCACTGGGTTCAGGATGCAGTTGGTATCTGGGTACATGAACATGATCTTCAGACTTCAATAGATATGCAGAGGATTGTGGGAGTTTCTGCTAGGATGTGGCCAAAGGCCTAGTCTTTGTCCTCTAGACTCTTCACATGCAAAAGAATGAAATGTGACCCACCTCCTGCTATAAGGGCAGCTGGGTAAGGTGTCTTCATAGTTCCTACAACGTGGCAGTACCCTGCCAGGCACCACACCACTGGGGAAACTGCTCTTGTGATGGTGCTGAAATGAAACTGTCAGCTTAGGGAAGTGTGTTGTCTTTCTTTTCCCTCCAAGGACTGTTGCTTTAGCAGGGGAAGCTTCGAAATGAACCCTTACCCCCACAGAGGATCACTTATGACATTTTGGAGAAGCGTTTAGGTGTCTTCCTAACCTCACTAAAGAACTGAGCTATGAATAGCCCCATTTTCAATAAGGGACACATGATTTTTGGCCTGGAAGGTTTTGTAGTCTCTTAGCACTATGGTTCTCAGCCTGCCGTCCTAGCACTTTGTAGCTGGACTTGGGCAAGGTTGGGCAAGCAGCTTGCTGTCCTTTTGCTGTGTGTGATCCTTCCTGCCTTGGGCGGCATCTGAGTTCCAGGTCTCACCTCCTTACCTTTTCACAGTTATGTTTTCCCTGGAAACCCACAGCCTGTCCACTTACTTGTAACAGTGCTGAGAAGCACTATTGTTTGTTGATGCTCCTCTCTCTGCTGGATCTCAGATTGGTCCTGTACGGAGAAATTTGGTGGCTTCTGTGCTCCTTGAGGGATGGAAGTTGACCAACTTGATCTTGAATCTTCTCCAAATGAGTTCTAGAAAAAAATTCATGCCGTGAGTAAATCTGTTGACTGGTTTCTCTGTTTTATCAAAAGGACTCCCCTCCCACCCCTAATCAGAGCCTCGCTTTCAATCATAGAGCAGAGATTTGAGTTCCTACTAACCATGACGTCATGTCAGTGCTGGGGTACAGCCGTGAATAAGGCCGACAGTGGGCCTGCTCTTTGTCGCCTAAACACAGGTAGGAATGGGCAGGCAGTTTATCCCGTGAGTCACCAGGTTAGGCTGTGGCGTCCCCTCTCATCCATTCCCGGGGGTCTGTGCCCAGACTGCCTTGCTTCAAGTCAGGACTACATTGTGACCAAAACTTCCGTCTGATTCTTAACTCCAAAACTACTTAGTGGCTTAACTTGGCATGTCATTGTCAATGGGTGTTTGCACTTTTTTCATGTGTGATTATAAGACACTTTAACTGTATAAAATACCTACTCAGTGGGACCTGGGCTGCTGTAAGAAAGTCAGTATTCCTCCATGGGTGGGGGGAGACAGTGGAGGACTTAGAGTCTGAGATCTTCTCTTCGATTCTGCCCTGAACTCGGCTCTTCACTGTGAACGTGGGCAAATTGTCCAGTATGTTTTACCCTCAAGTTTCTTCTTTGTGAAATATTAGTGATAACCCTGCTCATCTTATTTCAGTTTTAAAACTAGATGAAATGATTAAATTACTTATATGAGTGTAAGATTATGGAGGTGGCATTATTAATAACTCTGGAGTGAATGTTTCCAGTGTTCCTATTCTCTTTTCCCTAAAGTCCACTTCGGTTCTGAGACTCACTCTGAAACAGTGATTTTAACTCTGCTGACACATTCATCACTTGGAAAGCGTAAAATGAAAGTACAGTGCTTGGGGCCTACTCTCAGACTTAATTATTCAAGTGTGGGATATGAGCATTGGGTCTTTTTTTTTTTTTAAAGATCTGCAGAGAATTCTTACCTGCCAGCCAGCGTTGAGAGTCACTCCTCTCAGGGTTCTGAGGTTGAAGTAGTCTAGATCCAGTTACTGATTTTAAGGCAAAGCACGGCTACCTCTGTATGATGATTTGCAGGACATCTAAAGGATCCCAGTCACATGGAACACCTTGGGTTTGTTTCCCGTTCCCTGACCATCTGCGGGATCCCAGGAGGATCCTGCCTTCTAGACTGCACAGTGTCTAATATCATCACCACTGCCACTACTGCCTAATGCGTACAGTACCAATACTGCGGGATCTCATCTAATTCTTAGGACGCTTCATGAGGTTGGTCTAACTTTTGCCCAGATTGTTCAAATGAGGAAACCGAGGCTCAGACCCATTCATCACCTTACCCAGCCTAATGAGTGGTGGCTGGAATTCTTACCCAGGCTGTCTAGCTCTAGAGCCCGCACACTTAACCACAGCACTGCACTGCGTGATCATTAGTATAAATGGGCAAGTGCTGTACTCTTCTCAGTAGTACTTACACTTCAGCAGGGGCTTTCTGCAGATAGTGTTCTGCTCAGGATAAAGAATCCTCGGACTGGAATTTCATGTTCGACCACAGGCCAGTGGGGAGAGGCCTCCGGGCGCATGAGGGTCTGTGCTGCCCTGCAAATCAGTTACCAAGTCAAACCACAAGGACTGCTGTTTTTCAGACCTGCCTGCACATCGGACGCATCTGGGGAGCTTTAAAAAAACACTGCCTGGTTCCCACCCCCAGAGATTGATGTAATTGGCCTGAGGTGTTGCCTGGCTGGGGAAGCTTTAAAAGCTCCCCAGGTGGTTCTCCCCAGCGCCAGGGTTGAGCACTAGTGCCAGAGGCAGCCGCTCCCTCCAGCTGTCTGTCAGAGCTGCCTCTGTGCCTGCTGCAGAGATGGGAGAAATGAACTCCGGCTGGAGAATCGCTCTCAGTACTAATGCATTTCATTTCAGAGAGGCATCTGCCTCCTCCGGTTAATACACTGGGCGCTTTCCAAAAGAAAAGTCAGTTTTTATTTGACAATTAGGTCAGACATTATTTTATTTACTTTGATATGATGGGATTAAGTATTGTTAAAACAGCGCAGTGACAAATTGAGGAGTACTGTAATAGGATTCTGTGAGGGAGCTTGTCTTTCCTACAGTCTGCTGCCTCCAGGAAAGTTGGTAGAGGTCAGATTTGTTTGAAGGAATTCCCTGAAGGTGAGAAAAAATGAAGAGGCAACACAGAACCTTGGTTCTAGAACGTTTCTGTCTGGCTCATAGAAATGATGGCTTTCTGTTAAAAGAATATATTTTATCTTACTGCTTTTCCAGATATTAGAAGTGAGAGCCCATGTCAGGAGAGAGTGTGCAGGATGCTGTTTGCATCATCTGCAACCAAAACAGTTTCTGTTTTTTAAATTGAGGTGAAATTCACAGGACAAAAAATTAACTATTAAATGAACCGTTCAGCAGCATTGAGTGCACTCACAGTGTTGTGCAACCACCATGTCTATCTAGTTGCAAAACATTTTCATCATCGCAAAGGAAACCCTTCCCTTACAAATTCTTTCCATCTCCAGATTAGAGACCTAAATATAAGACCAGGCACTGTAAAACTCTTAGAGGAAAACATAGGAAGAACACTCTTTGACATAAATCACAGCAGGATATTTTTTGATCCACCTCCTAGAGTAATGGAAATAAAAACAAAAATAAAGAAATGGGACCTAATGAAACTTAAAAGCTTTTGCACAGCAAAGGAAACCATAAACAAGACAAAAAGACAACCCTCTGAATGGGAGAAAATATTTGCAAACGAATCAACGGACAAAGGATTAATCTCCAATATATATAAACAGCTCATGCAGCTCAATATTAAAAAAAAAAACCAGTCCAAAAATGGGCAGAAGACCTAAATAGACATTTTCCAAAGAAGACATACAGATGGCCAAGAAGCACATGAAAAGCTGTTCAACATCACTAATTATTAGAGAAATGCAAATCAAAACTGCAGTGAGGTATCACCTCACACCAGTTAGAATGGGCATCATCAGAAAATCTACAAACAACAAATGCTAGAGAGGGTGTGGAGAAAAGGGAACCCTCTTGCACTGTTGGTGGGAATGTAAACTGATACACCCACTATGGAGAGCAGTATGGAGGTTCCTTAAAGAACTAAAAATAGAATTACCATATGACCCAGCAATCCCACTACTGGGCATATACCTAGAGAAAACCATAATTCAAAAAGACATATGCACCCCAATGTTCATTGCAGCACTATTTACAATAGCCAGGTCATGGAAGCAACCTAAATGCCCATCGACAGACGAATGGATAAAGAAGTGGTGGTACATATATACAATGGAATATTACTCAGCCATAAAAAGAAATGAAATTGGGTCATTTGTAGAGACGTGGATGCATCTAGAGACTGTCATACAGAGTGAAGTAAGTCAGAAAGTGAAAAACATATCGTATGTTAACGCATATATGTGGAACCTAGAAAATGGTACAGGTGAACTGGTTTGCAGAGCAGAAATGGAGACACAGATGTAGAGAACAAACATATGGACTCCAAGGTGGGAAAGTGGTAGAGGGAGGTGGTGTGATGGATTGGGAGATTGGGATTGACATGTATACACTGATGTGTATAAAATAGATGACTAATAAGAAAAAATAAATAAATTTTAAAAAAACCACACAAATTCTTTCCGTCTCCACAGCTCAGATCACATCTGTCTTCCTCCCTCAAGTCTTTTTTGTTTAACTGAAGTATAGTTGATTTACAATATTGTGTTAGTTTCAGGTATCCAGCAAAGTGATATGGTTATATATATATACTTTTAAAATTCTTTTCCATTATAGTTTATTATAAGATATCGAATATAGTTCCCTGTGCTATACAGTAAACCCATGTTGTTTATCTATTTTATACATGGTAGTGTGCATCTGTAAATCCCATACTCCCAATTTATCCCTCCCTGCATTCCCCTTTGGTAACCGTAAGTTTATTTTCTGTTTGTGAGTCTGTTTCTGTTTTGTAGGTAAGCTCATTTGTACTGTTGTTTAGATTCCACGTGTATGTCTCCCTCAAGTCTTTGCTGGCTACTGTGTTCCTTATCTCTCCTTCCTCTCAGTTTGTGTGTCTGTTCTCTTGACTGTTTACTTTGTACTGATCATGCCCCACCTTGTACTCAGTTACAGGGGCAGTGGATCTTCCTTGGTCTGAGTGGAGGGGCTTGTTGGCTCAGTCAGCACATAAAGCAAAACTTGATTGTGGTTAAAATTGCCCTTGGGGGCTTCCCTGGTGGCGCAGTGGTTGAGAGTCTGCCTGCCGATACAGGGCACACGGGTTCGTGCCCCGGTCCGGGAAGATCCCACATGCCACGGAGCGGCTGGGCCCGTGAGCCATGGCCACTGAGGCTGCAGGTCCGGAGCCTGTGCTCCGCAACGGGAGAGGCCACAACAGTGAGAGGCCTGCGTACCGCAAAAAAAAAAAAAAAAAAATTGCCCTTGGAAGTCCTATAAATAGCTCAAGTGCAGCGTATGTGACATTGGGTGAACAGCCCTGCTCAGTAACTCATAGGCACCTTAAGCCGAGAATCTATGAAGTAGCGTAACGGTGGGGAGGCCTGCCTGCAGATATCACCCATCCCGTACCATCACAATACAGGGTCTACTTCATTCTTGTTGAACAATGAACTGCTGTAATCTCAATGCATGTCCACACGTGTCTTCATTGTGGGGATGGAGGGCACGTGACAGCATCTAGCACAGAGTGGGTACTCAGATGTTTACTGGATTTGAGTCTAAAGCTTGCTTGATCAGATCTGTAATGCACACTAGCCTTTAAGACATTGTAGGAGAATCTGGTCACCTGTTTCCTCTCTAAGTTGGCATTTACCATCATTGCCCTCCCTTCTCTTGCCTTGCCTGACCCCCCTGACTGATTAGCTGTTACTCTCCTTAGGAATTGGTCACACCTCCCCCTAGAGTATATTTTTTATATGAATTATCTATCCAAATAGACTGTATGTTCCTTAACGTGAGGGTACAGATCTTCATGTTTATACTTGGTTACATGGTGCTTGTCACAGTGTTTTATGTATACACCAGGTGCCCCATAAACACACCTTCTCTTTTCACTGATTCCTGTCTCAGTAAACATTTCCTGAGCATCTACTACATGCCAGGGATACAGAAATGCCCCATGGTGTATCTGAAAGACCTTGGAGTAGTAAGAGGAAACTGATGTGAAAGAAACGACTGCAAAAACCGTAAAGAAATTTGATCATAGAAGAGTTGATAGAAGAGTTGATCATCCAGAGTTGGGAAGGGCTACCTCTGTAGTGCACAGGGAAGGAAGGGTTCAGTGAGGAGATGGCGCTGGAACTTGGACTCTGCCCACATAGACAATGAGGAAAGGACATTCTAGGCTGAGGAAACAGCATGTTCAAAGGTAGAGGGCAGCAAACCTTTTCTGTAAAGGGCCAGAGGGTAAATATTTTAGGTTTTGGGGCCATAGGGCCTATGTTACAACTGTCACTGATATGTGGAAGCAGCCACAGACAATACGTAGGTAGAATGTGTCCTTGTGTTCCAATAAAACTTTACAGACACCAAAATTTGACACATATAGTTCTCATGTGTTAGCATATGATTATCATTCTTTTGATTTTTTTTTTCCCCAGCCGTTTAACCATTTAAAGACTGTTCTTCACTCATGGGCTGTATAGAAACAAGTGGCTCACCAGATTTGGTCCAGGGCTGTAGTCTGGCCTGTGCACAAAAACAGGGAAGAGTGAGATCATATTGCGGGAGCAGAACACCAGGTACTTAGGTGTGCCCACTCTGATGCCGTGGGTGTGAGATTCTGCATTTCTAACCAGCTCCCAGGTAGTGGTGAGGCTGAGGTCCTCACCTGGAGTAGCAAGGAACTAGAGTATCAGTAGGGTCCCCTTATGCCCCTGATGCTCTGATGCATTCTGTGGGTTCAGGAAAATATAGATGACAATTTTCTGCCTACCAGGTATTTTCAGTCTGCTTAGAGAGAAGAGATCTATGTAAGTAGAAGAGTAAATGGACCCTCCCAGAGTGAGAATTAAACAGCAGCAGAGCCAGGCAGCGAGGTTCCCCAGTGCTGGGTGCAGTGAACTGTCCGGTGAGAGGCATGTGGACAGCAGGGTTAAGGCCAGAGGAGCCGCCGTGTGAGCTGGGACTGGGCTCCTTGGCTTCCAGTACATCACGCAGCTTGACGATGTCCACACGTCACCACCTCCAGTCGCTTCCTGTTGGCATTTCCCCCTTCTCTGTTGTTTGTCACTCTGTTATCTTGAGCCTTTCCTGACACCACTTTACACTGAGTGGAGACTTGGCTTTGAATAGAGCTTCTTGGGTGTGCTGTCCTCCCTCTGACTGGAAGGGGAGTCCCAGCGGCCTAACTCAGGGACAGGAAGTGTAGCGAGGCTAAGAAAAGTCACTCACTTGAAGCTGGGGGACAGGAGCTTAAAAGTCCCCACAGCTGGATGGATGGTGGGCTCAAATGGTAGAGGACAAGGTAAGTTAGAACACCTGAAGGGAGAGAAATGTTGAAACGCTCAGTTTTCTCTGGAGATGCCTCTAAACATTCTTCATGTAATACTCGATAGCACTCAGATACTATAAAGCTATAGAGTATCTTCCTCTAAAGATATAGGAATACGTTGCTGTAGTGCAGGCTCAGAGGCAGAGAGACAATCCTGTGAACTTGATTCATTGGAAAACCAAAAGCAAATGACTTTGGCTTTGTACCCTGAGCTGGGGTATCAGTGATGCAAGTTGGTGGTGGTTTGCTTTCCCATTAACTGGTGTTCTGAATCTCTTGCCTCACGACTTTCACTCCTCGATCCTGAATTAGAGACAAGTGTAGCAGGGGCCGGGCCTTGCTTTTAAAAACGGCCAGTGATCACGTGGAGCAAAATGCTGTAAGAAAGCAGGACCAAAATCAGGTCGGCAACTGACCGGCCACAGGGCCTGTGCTTTGCTGTCCCTCCACGGGGGAGGTGGGTTGTGCTGATTCTGGCTGGCCTCTGATCTTAAGAACTATTAATTTCAGGAGTATTAATTTTGCTAAAAATATTCTGTGGCCATTTTATAGATATATATATGATTATACATAAATACAAAAATATAATTATATATAAAAATTTAAAAATATATATAATGGGAGGGGGGTATGTGCCCGTGTACACAGACAGCTTCTCAAGCAGATAGGCCCTGTGGAAATCGCATACCTATGAGACAAGTACTGAGAAAACGTGTCTGACAGAGGTAAGGGGCGTGGTGCCGAGAGGGACAGCCACTAGTAGATGCTGCCGTTTGGTGCAGACCCGTGGTTCTCCCCAGCTGCACGTTACACTCACCTGGGAGCTTTCATGTCACCTCAAGTGCTGCTTGGGTCTGAGGTGAACCCTGACCTGGTCTTTTCAAGGCTCCCAGGTGATTCTAATGTGCAGTCAGGGCGGAGAGCGCCCGAGTGACATTGCCAGTGCCTCCCGCTCACCAAGGGCTGCGTTCTTCCCTGCCAGGATTTGGCCAGCTTAATGACCTTGCGGACGCTTGATCCGGATGGGGGCTGGGGAAGGATGCATGAGATTTGTGGGTATGTTCGTGGCTTAAAGAATGCACAACTAAACTGAGATTGCTGACAACTCAGGAATATATTAACAGTTTCAATTTGCTGACCACTTTCACTTCTGCAGGAAAATGGCTTTGACCCTGAATGCAGAATATCAAAGCAGAGATTCCCAAGCTCTGAAGACTTGCTACATTGTCTTGTTGGGTTTTGCATGTGTTGTCTTAATCTTTGTTTGCAGCACACTAGACACTCCCTCTGACATTGCAATTTTGTACCACCTTTTGAGATAATGGTGTAAAACTCTGGATATAACCAAATCTAGGCTTGGCATTCCCCTGGTAGAATTTGAATTTCACTGATCTGTGACATTCTGTTAGGATCTAGAAGGAGTCCTCTGTAACCAATCTTGTGACTTGTCTCTTGTCATGGTATTGAATCGCCTTGTATCTTGAAATGAGAAGGGAGGGAAATGTGTGCGGATGACTTTAAAAGTTCTGAGGGCCCCTCATAGAGAGCATACCTGAAAGCTCCTCTTAGCATCTAAGTTTCTTCTCTTTTAATCTTTCAGTACACAAGGGTCTGGATCCCTGACCCCGATGAAGTGTGGCGCTCAGCTGAATTAACCAAGGACTACAAGGAGGGTGAGAAGAGCCTCCAGCTCCAACTGGAAGATGAAACTGTGAGTGCAGTGCTGGGGGTGGGAGTGCAGAGCTCTCCTGAGCAGGGTTGGATGCTACATTGTGGCTAGAGCGTGTCCTGCACGGTGGAGCTTCTGAGCCCCTGGCGTCCGTTTTGTTGCTGTTGATGGTGATGTATGTGAACGTTGAAACCGTGAAGCTGCTGAGTGGATGGCCCATTACAAACAAGTGCCCATTGGTGTTAGCAGCTGAGAGATGGCGGGTGACTGAGGCAAGAATCTTCTCGGTGGAGTGGGGGGCACAGGAGGCTTCCCTCCGTGGGGTTGAGGCTCAGTGGGAGGTGAGGGGGAGCCACTTAGCATAAGAGCCAGTGCCTGGTACAGTGGTTGGAGTACCGGCTCTGGACCCAGCCTGCCTGGGTTGGGGTCCTGGCTTGGCCTTGCTAGCTTTGTGCCCTTGAGCAAGTTAGCAATTTTTCTGTGCCTATTACTTCATCTGTGACATGGGGGTGATAGTCTGTCTAGGGAGCGCGTTAGAATAAAATGAGTTACTGTGTGGCATGTACTTAGAGTCGTGCCTGGCAGGTAAGCCCTCATTACATGTTATTTGCTCCAGTGAGAGGTTTTTTTTTTTTTTTTTGGGGCTGCGTTGGGTCTTTGTTGCTGCGTACGGGCTTTCTCTAGTTGCGGCAAGCGGGAGCTACTCTTCGTTGCAGCGCGTGGGCTGCTCATCACAGTGGCTTCTCTTGTTGCAGAGCATGGGCTCTAGGCGCGTGGGCTTCAGTAACTGTCGCGCATGGGCTTAGTTGCTCCGCGGCATGCGGGATCTTCCCGGACCAGGGCTCGAACCCGTGTCCCCTGCATTGGCAGGCAGATTCTTAACCACTGCGGCACCAGGGAAGCCCCGAGAGTTTTTTCGTTAGTTGATTTTCAGGTGGTTTTGCTCAAAAGGAAGACAAGGTAGTAACCAGGAAATTGTATTCCTTCTAGAAGATCTGATTCAGTTTCCCTTTTCATGAGCCTTTTGTCACTACCCTTCCCTGTGATTTGTGCATTTCATGAATATTTGAAGGCTTGCACTGTGCTGGTCATGGGGGTTTATGGGTGATCGGTTGTGGCCCTGCCATTTGTGGGAGCTCAGTGCTGGAGGGCTCAGTGAACGTGAACACAGAAATACGGGAAAGAGCCTAAGGAGGCTGCAGTAGGCGCGGAAGCAGTAGACTAGGTACAGGAGGAAAGTGAGGAGGGAGCTGAGGTGAGGGTGTCCGGGGAGGGGCTGTGGAAAGGAGCCAGCATTGAAGACTCAGGCCCGGGTGGGCGGAGGGGAGCGTCCAGGCAGGAGTTGTGCGCCAAAGCCCCGAGGCCTCAGTGTGTCCCCTTTGAGAGTGTGGAAGGAAGGGAGGCCAGTGCACCTGGAAGCCACTGCAGGAGGGGACAGATGGGACAGCCTGAGGCCGAGGATGCAGGTCGTGCATGCAGGGTTTACAGTAGGGGAGACTGCGAGATGGACAGGCTTTGAACCAAGTGGCCAAAAAAATCAAGATTTGGCTTTGGGATGGGTCAGGTTTGAGGGGCTGCAGAGCTGGCCTGGCCTGGAGTGATTATTGCCTCTCTCTGAACTGCAGGAGCACTGAAACTTTGTCCCCCATCACTTAGCCTTTGATCATTTACTGTCTTACTGTTTTTCCTTCTTCCGAGCTCTTTGGTCCTGTCTTTCTAGGTAGTAATGATCTGCTTGAGAAATGGATCTTGTCTTAATGCTTTGCTCACATGTACTTAACAGTGGGTGGAGATTAACACATTGATTAGTAGGAAGGTTGAATGTCTTCCCCCTCCTAACTTCTGTTTTGTATCAACTTTGAGCACATCCCTTGGTAAACCTGGGACAGTGAGTTGGTTAGTTTGTTAAAAGTTGTTTACACTAAGGTGTGCTCACCTCCCCTTCCCCTTCCTGGCCTGCAGACTTTGCCAGCCTCCTCTTGGTTTTGAGGTGAGAAACAAAATTCCCAACAGATGGAATCATGTTTACCATGTTGAATAACTTTCCACCCCATGCCCAAAACAAAATGAAATTAGTTCACCCACGTGAATGGTGTATCTTCCACTCCAGCAGATTTCATTTCAGTTGATCTTGTAAGTGGGTGGGTGTTTTTTTAAGAGTTGTATGGAGGGAGTGTCTGCTGTGTTGCTAAAACAGAGCAGATGCTTGCCTCCCCAGTGGAGAATGAGTTCTGCCCTGCGTGACTAATCCTGGCAGCTGCCCAGGACCCCTCCCCTGCTACATGGCCATCAGCTGTAATCAGAAGAGATGGCTGGGGCTGGAGGTTAGCAGTTCTGGAGAAATAATGGGCTCTGAGCATCGGACTCTGTCCAGGTCGCTCGTGGGCTGTGGTTTGTCCACTGCTGGCTCTGGGCTGTCATTAGGAGCGACTCAGCTGAGCTGTGGACCAGAGGCAGGAGAACAGAAGTTGGATGGCTGGACTCTGAATGTTTGAAGAAACTCCTCTGTAGCTAAAAGCATCTTTGATGTACCAGGTTGGCTGAAAAATCCACCCTGGAGTCTCTTTCCCCGCCCTCTGCTCCTCCCTCTGAAGTCCAATAGTGTGGGTTTAACTGTATCAGCAAAGGTTGAAAATAAACTAGTTCTCTTCTAAAACAGTAAAGTTCTTAACCTATGGCTTCTACCTTAGCAGTAAGTAACTTGTGTGCTCTGCTCTGTTCAAGGTGCTCAGGCCCCCCAGTGTTCCTCTAAAGATGTTTCTTTTCCCCTGTTGCTTGCTTGCTTCTTATTTATTTGTTTATTTATTTGGGTAAAATATACAGAACATAAAATTTACCGTGTCGACCGTTTTTAAGTGCACAGTTCAGTGGCATGAAATACTTACTCATTGTTGTGCAGCCATCACCACCGTCCATCTCCAGAGCTCTTTTCATCTTGCAAAACTGAAAGTCTGTACCCATTGAATACTAACTCCGTATTTCTCCCTCTGCCTGCAGCCCCTGGTAATCCCTGTTCACCTTTGTCTCTGAGTTGGATTCTTCTAGGTACCTCAGAGAAGTGGAATCATATAATACTTGTCCTTTTGTGTCTGGATTGTTTCAGCCCAATGTAAGATGTTTTCTGTTTAAGCCAGTGAGAAGATGGGAAACTTCTTGGGGGAAAAGCATCGTGTCTTCTCTTTTTCTCCCCACGGCTGTGAAGGGTGCAAGGTATCTGGGTGTGCCAACCCTTAGCACAGTACCCTGTTTAGACTGGGTAAAGCACCTCAGTGTATGCAGACCTTGGTGATAAATGCAGCTACCTAAATCTTTGCGTGCCGTGGAGCTCTGCCTGGCAGACCTTCTCTCAGTTGCCCCCACTTCCCTTACAAACTGCTCACCTCCTGCCCTCTACTGGCAGGGAAAACTCTCCCCGTTTCCATGGTTTTGCGTTTAAATTCTGTTTTTCCAAACAAGTTTGCATCCCATGTCCAGGGCGAGTACTCCCTGTGTGCAAGGCCCTGGCAGTGTTCATGAGTGAGAGAAGGATGGGGAGATGTGAGCTTTAAGAAGAGCAACGTGCTCTTTCTGTGTCTGTGCATATCCAAGCCTGCTAATGTTTCTGGGGCCAGGGCAAGAATGGGGATGTAGCCTATGTCTGTTTAAATATTAAAAGCATATTTTATCAGAATTATTTAGGTAAATCTGACATTTCTAATTCTTGAAAAAATAAAGCATTTAATATATTAAAAAGAAAGTACTTGAATCTCTACTATTCGGTCTCCATCTAGCTGCCAGTATAAAGAACTGCTACCTTGCGTTGGGCATGTCATGTCTGTACCTACATATAAACAAATTTAAGAGGAATGTGACTTGTTCAGTACTGCAGGGTGTTCCTCATGAGTCAGGTTGGCAGTGGTTGCAAATACTGTACTAATTTGTGAGCACCTCTGAAACCACAATTGGAGTGTGCAGAGAAGCAAGGCATTGGATATTCGACCCAACTGGGAACCCGTGTTTCATTATGTGAGAATTTTTTTTGCATTTGTGCTATCTGGAAGGAAGGATTAACAAGATAATTTGTCTTTCCTTTTATCTAAACGTCTTTGCTGCCCAATGCCTCCCCACGCTCCAAAGCAGTGTCTGTCTCTGACATTGGTGATGTTATAGCCCACCACCCTTCAAGGTGCCTGGACACATTTGTCTTATTTCAAGGACACAGGGCAAGAGGTATGCAGAAGCATTTCCCTGGGGCCTGATGGCGTTTGTCACAAGAGTGTATGTTGAGGGTTGCAGATCTCACTGTGTCAGCACTGAACGCAGATCCCAGGTGACAGAGGTACCATGTGTTCTTTAATAAGGTTATATTTTGCATTTGTGATGTTGGAGCCCTTTAAGATGCACGGTCCAGGGAAGGGCCCCTCTTGCTCAGGTCTAAGGATGGTACCAAACATATCAGGGTATTATAGCGAGGAAAGAGCAAACATGGTTCTTCAAGTCAAGAAGCGACAGACTCACAGAAGAGCTAGGACTGTTGTCCTTACACATTGGTGTACCCAGACCACATACCCTGAGAGTGCTCACAGAGCTCACATAAACCCCGTGCACAGAGCTGAGAGTATTTGGTGATACTTCTCTGGTACCAGCAAAGCCTCTTAGTGCACGTGACTTTGATTATTTCTTTTTTCTTCTTGTTTCACTGGGTTTCCATTCTTTTTTACTTTTGTATTGGTTTATGGATCATCTGATACTTTTTATCTTTATCTTTGTTTTGTTCTCAATTGCCCAGTAATACACCAATGAGACAGTATTACACTCTGTTGATTGGATGGCAAGGATAATATGGAAGGCAATATTTATATCGTACATATGCAAAAAAAGTTTCCTTAAAGTTATAAAATAACACATTGCATATAAATATCTATTGGTAGTATTGTTGCCAATACAATTAGTTATCTTGTCTACAGTGGTATTTTTTAAAATTAACATATTGTAAAATACACATAACATAAAATTTACCGTCTTCACCATTTTTAAGAGTACAGTTCAGTGGCATTAAGGACATTTACATTGTTGTGCAATCATCACTACCATCCATCTCCAGATGGATCTCTGTTACTTAGTTACTATCATTGACCTCTTCCCCTGCTGTATTCATGATCTTTTCCATCAGTTAGGATACTTTGCCTGGCTGCTTCTGCTTAGAGGTTGGTGAAACAGTGATATTTGCCCCCAAGGGACATTTGGCAATGTCTAGATACATTTTTGGTTGTCATGACTGAGGAGGGAGGTCTGCCATTGGCATCTAGTGATAGGTAGAGAGCAGGGATGTTGTTAAGAGGTCCCTCCCCCAAAGAAACAACTATCAGTCCTAAATGAAAACAGTGCCAAAGTTGAGAAACCCTGGTTTAAGCCTGTAGAGGAAATGGTCCTGGACTCGCCATTGCTGAAAGACACCATGTTAAAAGCTAAACTTTTATAACTCCATATTCTAACAGAATGTGTAAATTGTTTCCCTGAAATAAATTGAAATCAAAAGATTATTTTTGACTTCACATTTTTATACTGCTGTAATTTTGTTTATAATTTAAACTTCATAATTGCCTATTTTCATTTGTGCTTTTTTCCTTTAATTACTTGCATCACCATTCATTCATTAGAAACAGTTATTATTGAGCAATTATTATATGCCAGGGTCTGGTTATACAGCAGTGAAAATGGTACATCTGTACCTTTGTGGAGCTTTCAGTCTAACTTATAATGAATGTAATACATACACAAATATAGGCTTTAGAATATGAAAAGTTCAAGGCCAAGAATCTTTAGAAATCCATGAGAAACATGGTAAGGTGCCTGACTCTACCCCACTGCTCCCTCTGTCTTCACTCCCCAACCCCACACACTTTTTTGAAACCCCCTTGGGCAGCTACCTCGGAGTTTCTTGCTGACTTACTAAAGCAGGAACACTTACCATGGTAGAGGTGGCATGCAAACGTTCTACCATGGTTCTCAGCCCCCTTGCAGGTTATGTGGGACCCCATGATTACTTCCGTCCAGAGAGCTCTAGGTAGAATTCCTGTCTGTCACTTCCAGGCAGAAGCATAGAAGAGCCTATGGGAGTTTGCCATGCTCTCTTCTTCCTCTGCCTGGTGACGGTGGAGGCCACGTGTTAATGTCTGGTTGACCTTGTGGAGCAGAGCTTCCATCCCATCCAGCCTTGGGTACCTAGCATGAATGAGAAAAAACCTTTGTGGTCCTGAGCCTCTGAGATTTCAGGGTTAATTTGTTATTTCTTCATAACCTAACCCTTCCTAACTAAGAAGTTCACATGAGTCACAGAGTATTTTATTTTTCAAGTAATTGCATGCCTGTGCTTAGGCCTGGGCTAAGTGATATGAGGTGAAGAATAAGAAGGTTCTTTTTGTGTGTGTGTGCGGTACGCGGGCCTCTCACTGTTGTGGCCTCTCCCGTTGTGGAGCACGGGCTCCGGACGCACAGGCTCAGCGGCCATGGCTCACGGGCCCAGCCGCTCCGCGGCATGTGGGATCTTCCCGGACCGGGGCACGAACCCGTGTCCCCTACATCGGCAGGCGGACTCTCAACCACTGCGCCACCAGGGAAGCCCAAGAAGGTTCTTTTTAAGAAGCATGATCTTTTTGGAGACTGGAGAAGATGGAGCTGTAAGATTTAAACACAACTATCACAGAATAAGACACAGCAGAGCATTCATTAAGTGAATGTTTTTTGTATTCGTTTAGGACATAACGGAAACTGGGCTTTTAGTATGTGCTAAATGAACCTGGAGCCACACACTTGCTATTATAGTAAGTGTAAGTGGATTCAAGCTTTGAGGTCTCCTATTTTCCAGGAGGATAGCTCAGAAAGAGAACACAGAAGAGAACACACCCACATCCACTGACCTAAGATAAGTCCTTTAGACCAATAAAGTTGGAAGGGCCCTTAAAGATTGTTGGGACCAGTCCTCCCATCTTACAATTAGGGAAGCTGTTGTCTGTGGAAATGAAGTGATGGACTTAACACCTCAGAGCAGTTAAGTTTCAGTGGTTCTTAAGTTTGGCTGCGTGATGGAAACCCCTGAGGAGCTAAAAAATTTTTGCAAAGCTGTAGCACGGCCAGACTTCTTAAATCAGAGTTTGGGGATGGGACACAGCATAGTATCTTTTTGCAAGCTCCTCATGGGATTCCAAGGTGCAGGAAGGGTTGAGAGCCACTGCTTTAGCTGACAGCCAGGACTTGAATACAGGGTTTAACTCCTAGTCGGTCTCCATTTCTGTGAGCCATGTGGCACCTCAGGGTCAGTACCAACTGCTTGCCTCCTGTTAACTCTGTTTTTACCAGCTTATCTTTTCTCTAGATCTTCTTCTTCTATGGGTAGATAAAGAAAACTTGTTTCTCCTACTCTACCATATATGCTGATTAGTAGCTCCAAATCTTTGTGTTGGGATTTGTCATTTGAAGATGTTTTTATGATTATGTTCTCTTGCTGTGGTACCATGTAACATGGACGTGAGTTGAGGTGTGGGAGAGGTCATGAAAAGATCAGACATTTCATTCAACTGGTATTTTTAAGCACCTACTAAGCATTATAGAATCACAGATCTACTGAGTTTAGAGCAATCTAGACCAGCACTCTCCAAGAGAACACTGTGCAACAGTTGGATGTTCTCTATCTGTATTGTCCGGTATGGCAGTCACTAGCCACATGTGGCTATTGGGCCCTTGAAATGTGGCTAGCATGAGAAAGTGAAGTTTTAATCGTATTTAACTTTAATGAATTCAATTTAAATAACCATGTATTGGCAAGTGCAGGTCTAGACCAATCCTCTACCTTATGCCACCCTCTATATTCTCAAGTGTTGTCCAGTATCATTTGCTAGATAGATGGTGACCAATTGGAGACCCCCACCTGTTCCTGATTCCCAGCTCCTGGCCTTGGAGAGGAGAAGGTCCACTCCAGGTGTGTGACCGAGCATTAATTTTGTGAAGGGTGTTAACATTCAGCCTCCTCTTTACCTCCAAAGACCCAGTTATTATGTAGTGAAGTCTTTTGTGCAGAAAGTTCAATGTCTCTGATCGTGTCATAAACCCTTTAATTTCAAATAAAACCATATTAACCGTAAGTGCTCAACCCTAGCAGCGCTGTTAGAATCAAATACCTGTTAGAGAAAACAATGTGTTCTTAAGGCTCTCATTCCCTCCCTCCCTCGCCCTGGATATACACAGCCCCAGAAGTCTGTAGTTTTAGAATGCTGAGCTTGCAGCTCTCACTTCTTTGCTGCTGCTCTGGGCACTTTTATTCCTTATCAATTTTACTGTAACCAATACCATTGGCTTATTTTTGGACCATGTTTTCACAAAACTGCCTATGCCTTTCCCTCCACACGCTTGGGGGGAGAGTCTTTTGAGGGGAGATTCATCTGAGAAAATATGGAATGCCAGCATTTCTGCCTCAGGGTTTAAAGATACCAGGCTCAGGTCCCAGCTTTCTGATCTGAAAAATGAGGGGTAGTCTGGGGGAGCTCTGTGGCTCTGCACCTGGCTGTCTCTGTGCTGCTTACCAGGGAGGCAGGGTGAAGAGCCATGTGGGAGACCAGAGCAGACGCGCTCCTGCTGGGCAGAGGGACATCCGCATTGGGAAGTCTTTCAGAGGGCTCAGAGAGGAACGTCTGGTTAGAGTCCCAGTGACACCACCCACTCTGCTGGAGATGATGGGGGTGAGGGAGCAATTCTAGAGTTTAATGAAATAAAAATCAACTCTCAATCAGTCTCCATTTCCCACTTGTTTCCCACCTCTTGGAAATTTTATCTGCATCTTCATGGTAGTTGTTTGCTGGTCTCCTGTATGAAGTAAGTTTGATAAGAATAAAAGAGTTTTTTCACAGAAAGAAAAGAGCCTTGATTAATATTTTAAAAATCCCAACAACAGAAAACTGTACAAAAGAAAACCTCACTAACACAGGTAGCCGTTGATATTTTGTTGGGACGTTATTCCAGTCAGACTTTAATATACAGTTTTAAATAAATGGAATCCTATCATAGATTTCATACTGTAACATGCCTTTTGTTAGATGCAGCAGAATGCTGTGGGTAGCTGCCTGACCGTAAATATCGGGCTGTGTCGTGCTTTACTTCTGTATTTACAGCTTCGGGAGTTGATACATTTGCTCATTTGTAAGATTGTCTCCTGGGGCCAAGGAAGAATATATTTATGAAAAATTCTGACAAGGTGTTGCCACCTGCCCTCCAGAAAAGTTAAATCAGTCTGAACCCTTTTTGCCCACACCCATCCTGGGTGTCAGTTTTTATGTACTTTTGCTTAGCTGATGGATAGTGGTGCTAATAATCTTTTATTTGCGTCTCTTTTGTTAATGGTGAAGTTGAATAGTTTTTCACATATCGTCCATTTGTAGTTCTTGCTTTGTGACTTGTATTCCGTGCACAGTTTTCTGTGAGGGTATTGGTTTTCTTTTTGATTTCTTACAACTCTTTGGATGTTAAGAGTATTCTGTTAAATAATGCAGAATAACTGTTCCCTTCTCTCAATTTACTCTACATAGGGTGTGTTTTATGATGGTTTTAAAGTTTTAGGTTAGAGTCAAATTAATGAGTATTTCCCTACATTGTTCTGGCTTTTGTCTCACCCCTTAAAGGTACTTCCTTTCAAAGCTTTCACGAAGATTTGCCCACATTTTCTTATTGGTTTTATTTTTCTTTTTTCATTTAATTTCTATTTTCTTATTGGTTGGTTTTATTTTTCTTTTTTCATTTAATTTTTATTTTTTTCATCTAAAATTTATTTTAATATGAGGGAGAACAGAACATGGACTCAATTTTTTTTTCCTAAATGGCTGCAAGTTTACCTACCACTACTGAAAAATCCCTTTTAACATTAATTTGCTATTTTGATGTCATCATGAATAAATTACCCATACGTGCTTGCATTTATTTCTGGACCTGCTATTATGTTTCATTTATCTGTCTATTTTAAAACCATTACCACAGTACTTTAATTTAAACCAATGCCATAGTAGCTTTAATAATATACCTTAATATCTGGTAGTACAAGTCGCTCTAAATGTGGGACAGGAGAGAGCACTGAAAGACTTGTATAGAATAGTGATTCTTAAAATATGATCCATAGGGACTTCCCTGGTGGCGCAGTGGTTAAGAATCTGCCTGCCAATGCAGGAGACACGGGTTTGATCCCTGGTCCGGGAAGATCCCACATGCCGCGGAGCAACTAAGCCCGTGCGCCACAACTGCTGAGCCTGTGCTCTAGAGTCCACGAGCCACGACTACTGAGTCTGTGCCACAACTACTGACGCCCATGCGCCTAGAGCCCGTGCTCCACCACGAGAGAAGCCACCACAATGAGAAACCCGTGCATGGCAAGGAAGAGTAGCCCCCGCTCGCTGTAACTAGAGAAAGCCTGCATGCAGCAGTGAAGACGCAACACAGCCAGAAATAAATAATTAATTTAAAAAAACATGATCCATAGGCCACCAGTACAGAACTACGTGGGGATGTTTAACAACTGATGTTCCTGGTCCCTGCCCAAGAGCTCCTGAACATAAGTTGTGTTGAGGAAACTTACTTATTTATTTACTTACTTACCTAGCTAGCTAGCTAGCTAGCTGCGCCGGGTCTTACTTGTGGCATGTGGGATCTTTAGTTGCGGCATGTGAACTCTTAGCTGCGGCATGTGGGATCTAGTTCCCTGACCAGGGATCAAACCTGGGCCCCCTGTATTGGGAGTGCAGAGTCTTAGCCACTAGACCACCGGGGAAGTCCCAAGGAAACTCTTCTTACAAGCTCTCAGATGATTTTTAAGAACACCATAAGAAACTTAACACTCAGATACAACATGGTAAACAACAGTCAAGTTCCTTCTGTTTAACTATTAAAGAACACTACCTTTTTATTAATAACATCTTTTTTTTTCACACACACACACACACACACACACACACACACACTGTATTTTATTTTTACAAGAGATAAACTGACACCAAGCATTGTAAATAGATGACCACAACAAAAGCAACAATGATTGCAATTACCAAACACAAAACACACTCATACTATGTCATAATATTGACATTCAGTCCAGTAATCCTCCACTGCAACAGCTCCTTTACTTTGCAGTGAAGATTGATTTGTATATTTTTTACATCTGAGTTCTTGTGGGATTTTTTTTTTATTCAAACAGAAAGTCACAAAAATTATAATCATCCTCATCAGTTCACTCAGTTCCACGTAATTAATTATTTTTTTCATCGTGATCTTTGGTTAGCACTTTTATGAATTCATCAGTTTTCCATTAGAGTTCTAAAAATGCTTATTCATTCAGTTCAGCAGTATAGTCAGTTACCAGAAACGTGTACTTGTCAGATTCTTTTCCATGAATTCCTTGAAGATGAAACCCTTTTATAGGAACATATTTGCAAAAGCATCAGAGTACACCCAGAACTGTCTGTAAATGACAAAAGACTTAAAAATGACCATGGTTAAAGATTTGATGAAAGTTCATAATAATGCAATTGACAAGAAAATTTAGTTATTTCTGAGATATACATTTTAAAGTAATAACTAGAATTAGGACTTATAACATTATACCAGAACATATAAGATTTTTAGAAATTTCATGTAATGTCTGAAATATTTATATTAACATATTTCCATACAAATAACCCAAAGAAAGTTTAGTATTAGTTGTGTTTTTGTTGTTTGTTTGTTTATACTATAGGTTCTTATTAGTCATCAATTTTATACACATCAGTGTATACATGTCAATCCCAATCGCCCAATTCATCACACCACCATCCCCACCCCACCATGGTTTTCCCCCCTTGGTGTCCATATGTTTGTTCTCTACATCTGTGTCTCGACTTCTGCCCTGCAAACTGATTCATCTGTACCATTTTTCTAGGTTCCATATACATGCATTAATATACGATATTTGTTTTTCTCTTTCTGACTTCACTCTGTATGGCAGTCTCTAGATCCATCCACGTCTCAACAAATGACTCAATTTTGTTCCTTTTTATGACTGAGTAATATTCCATTGTATACATGTACCACAACTTATTTATCCATTCGTCTGTCGATGGGCATCTAGGTTGCTTCCATGACCTGGCTATTGTAAAGAGTGCTGCAATGAACATTGGGGTGCATGTGTCTTTTGGAATTATGGTTTTCTCTGGGTATATGCCTAGTAGTGGGATTACTGGATCATATGGTAATTCTATTTTTAGTTTTTGAAGGAACCTCCGTACTATTCTCCATAGTGGCTGTATCCATTTACATTCCCACCAACAGTGCAAGAGGGTTCCCTTTTCTCCACAACCTCTCTAGCATTTCTTGTTTGTAGATATTCTGAGGATGCCCATTCTAACTGGTGTGAGGTGATACCTCATTGCAGTTTTGATTTGCATTTCTCTAATAATTAGTGACGTTGAGCAGCTTTTCATGTGCTTCTTGGCCACCTGTATGTCTTCTTTGGAGAAATGTCTATTTAGGTCTTCTGCCCATTTTTGGATTGGGCTGTTTTTTTAATATTGCACTGCATGAGGTGTTTATATATATTGGAGATTAATCCTTTGTCCGTTGATTCGTTTGCAAATATTTTCTCCCATTCAGAGGGTTGTCTTTTTGTCTTGTTTATGGTTTCCTTTGCTGTGCAAAAGCTTTTAAGTTTGATTAGGTCCCATTTCTTTATTTTTGTTTTTATTTCCATTACTCTAGGAGGTGGATCAAAAAAGGTCTTGCTGTGATTATGTCAAAGAGTGTTCTTCCTATGTTTTCCTCTAAGAGTTTTATAGTGTCTGGTCTTATATTTAGGTATTGAATCCATTTTGAGTTTATTTTTGTGTATGGTGTTAGGGGGTGTTCTAATTTCATTCTTTTACATGTAGCTGTCCAGTTTTCCCAGCACCACTTATTGAAGAGTCTGTCTTTTCTCCATTGTATATCTTTGCCTCCTTTGTCATAGATTAGTTGACCATATAGGTGCGTGGATTTATCTCTGGGCTTTCTATCTTGTTCCATTGATCTGTGTTTCTGTTTTTCTGCCAGTACCATGTTGTCTTGACTACGGTAGCTTTTAGTATATTCTGAAGTCAGGGAGTCTGCTTACTCCAGCTCCGTTTTTTTCCCTCAAGACTGCTTCAGCTATGCGGGGTCTTTTCTGTCTCCATACAAATTTTAAGATGATTTGTTCTAGTTCCGTAAAAAATGCCATTGGTAATTTGACAGGGATTTCATTGAATCTGTACATTGCTTTGGGTAGTATAGTCATTTTCAGAATATTGATTCTTCCAATCCAAGAACATGGTATATCTCTCCATCTGTTGGTATCATCTTTAATTTCTTTCATCAGTGTCTTACAGTTTTCTGCATACAGGTCTTTTGTCTCCCTAGGTAGGTTTATTCCTAGATATTTTATTCTTTTTGTTGCAATGGTAAATGCGAGTGTTTCCATAATTTCTCTTTCAGATTTTTCATCATTAGTGTATAGGAATGCAAGAGATTTCTGTGCATTAATTTTGTATCCTGCAACTTTACCAAATTCATTGATTAGCTCTAGTAGTTTTCTGGTGGCATCTTTAGGATTCTCTATGTATAGTATCATGTGATCTGCAAGCAGTGACAGTTTTACTTCTTCTTTTCCAATTTGTATTCCTTTTATTTCTTTTTCTTCTCTGATTGCCATGGCTAGGGCTTCCAAAGCTATGTTGAATAATGGTGGTGAGAGTGGACATCCTTGTCTTGTTCCTGATCTTAGAGGAAATGCTTTCAGATTTTCACCATTGAGAATGATGTTTGCTGTGGGTTTGTTGTATATGGCCTTTATTATGTTGAGGTAGGTTCCCTCTGTGCCCACTTTCTGGAGAGTTTTTATCATAAATAGGTGTTGAATTTTGTCAAAAGCTTTTTCTGCATCTATTGAGATGAACATATGGTTTTTATTCTTCAATTTGTTAATATGGTGTATCACATTGATTGATTTGCATATATTGAAGAATCCTTGCATCTGTGGGATAAATCCCACTTGATCATGGTGTATGATCCTTTTAATGTATTGTTGGATTCTGTTTGCTAGTATTTTGTTGAGGATTTTTGCATCTATATTCATCAGTGATATTGGTCTGTAATTTCCTTTTTTTGTAGTATCTTTATCTGGTTTTGGTATTAGGGTGATGGTGACCTCATAGAATGAGTTTGGGAGTGCTCCTTCCTCTGCAATTGTTCGGAAGAGTTTGAGAAGGGTGGGTGTTAACTCTTCTCTAAATGTTTGATAGCATTCACCTGTGAAGCCATCTGATCCTGAACTTTTGTTCGTTGGAAGATTTTTATTTTATTTTATTTATTTATTTTTTTGTTTTTGTTTTTTTGCGGTATGCGGGCCTCTCACTGTTGTGGACTCTCCCGTTGCAGAGCACAGGCTCCGGACGCACAGGCTCAGCGGCCATGGCTCACGGGCCCAGCCGCTCCTTGGCATGTGGGATCTTCCCGGACCGGGGAATGAACTCGTGTCCCCTGCATCGGCAGGTGGACTCTCAACCACTGCGCCACCAGGGAAGCCCTTGTTGGAAGATTTTTAATCACAGTTTCAATTTCATTACTTGTGACTGGTCTGTTCATATTTTCTGTTTCTTCCTGGTTCAGTCCTGGAAGTTTACACCTATCTAAGAATTTGTCCATTTCTTCCAGGTTGTCCATTTTATTGGCCTAGAGTTGCTTGTAGTAGTCTCTTAGGGTGCTTTGTATTTCTGCGGTGTCTGTTGTAACTTCTCCTTTTTCATTTCTAATTTTATTGATTTGAGTCCTCTCTCTCTTTTTCTTGATGAGTCTGGCTAATGGTTTATCAATTTTGTTTTTCTTCTCGAAGAACTAACTTTTAGTTGTATTGATCTTTGCTATTGTTTTCTTTGTTTCTATTTCATTTATTTCTGCTCTGATCTTTATGATTTCTTTCCTTCTGCTAACTTTGGGTTCTGTTTGTTCTTCTTTCTCTAGTTTCTTTAGATTGTTTATTTGAGATTTTTCTTGTTTCTTGAGATAGGCTTGTATAGCTATAAACTTCCCTCTTAGAACTGCTTTTGCTGCATCTCATAGGTTTTGGATCGTCGTGTTTTCATTGTCATTTGCTTCTAGGTGTTTTTTGATTTCCTCTTTGATTTCTTCAGTGATCTGTGGGTTATTTAGTAACGTATTGTTCAGCCTCCATATGTTTGTGTTTTTTACGTTTTTTACCCCTTAATTCATTTCTAACCTCATAGTATTATGGTCAGAAAAGATGCTTGATATGATTTCAATTTTCTTAAATTTGCTGAGGCTTGATTTGTGACCCAAGATGTGATCTATCCTGGAGAATGTTCCATGTGCACTTGAGAAGAAAGTGTAATCTGCTGTTTTTGGATGGAAGGTCCTATAAATATCAATTAAATCTACCTGGTCTATTGTGTCATTTAAAGCTTCTGTTTCCTTATTTATTTTCATTCTAGATGATCTGTCCATTGGTTTAAGTGAGGTGTTGAAGTCCCCCACTATTATTGTGTTACTGTCAATTTCGTCTTTTATAGCTGTTATCAGTTGCCTTATGTATTGAGGTCCTCCTATGTTGGGTGCATATATATTTATAATTGTTATATCTTCTTCTTGGATTGATCCCTTGATCATTATGTAGTGTCCTTCCTTGTCTCTTGTAACATTCCTTATTTTAAAGTCTATTTCATCTGATATGAGTATGGCTACTCCAGCTTTCTTTTGATTTCCATTTGTATGGAGTATCTTTTTCCATCCCCTCACTTTCAGTCTGTATGTGTCTGTAGGTCTGAAGTGGGTCTCTTGTAGACAGCATATAGATGGGTCTTGTTTCTGTATCCATTCAGCAAGCCTGTGTGTTTTGGTTGGAGCATTTAATCCATTCACGTTTAAGGTAATTATCAATATGTATGTTCCTATTCCCATTTTCTTAATTGTTTTGGGTTTGTTTTTGTAGGTCCTTTTCTTCTCTTGTGTTTCCCACTTAGAGAAGTTTCCTTAGCATTTGTTGTAGAGCTGGTTTGGTGGTGCTGAATTCTCTCAGCTTTTGCTTGTCTGTAAAGCTTTTGATTTCTCCATCAAATCTGAATGAGATCCTTGCTGGATAGAGTAATCTTGGTTGTAGTTTCTTCCCTTTCATCACTTTAAGTATATCATATCACTCCCTTCTGGCTTGTGGAGTTTCTGCTGAGAAATCAACTGTTAACCTTATGGGAGTTTCCTTGTGTGTTATTTGTCGTTTTTCCCTTGCTGCTTTCAGTAATTTTTCTTTGTCTTTAATTTTTCTCAGTTTGATTACTGTGTGTCTCGGCGTGTTTCCCTTTGGGTTTATCCTGTATGGGACTCGCTGTGCTTCTTGGACTTGGGTGGCTATTTCCTTTCCCATGTTAGGGAAGTTTTCCACTATAATGTCCAAATATTTTCTCTGGTTCTTTCTCTGTCTCTTCTCCTTCTGGGACCCCTATAATGCGAATGTTGTTGCGTTTAATGTTGTCCCGGAGGTCTCTTAGGCTGTCTTCATTTCTTTTCATTCTTTTTTCTTTATTCTGTTCCGCGGCAGTGAATTCCACCATTCTGTCTTCCAGGTCACTTATCCATTCTTTTGCCTCAGGTATTCTGCTATTGATTCCTTCTAGTGTAGTTTTCATTTCAGTTATTGTACTGTTCATCTCTGTTTGTTTGTTCTTTAAATCTTCTAGGTCTTTGTTAAACATTTCTTGCATCTTCTCGATCTTTTCCTCCATTCTTTTTCGAAGTCCTGGATCATCTTCACTATCAGTATTCTTAATTCTTTTTCTGGAAGGTTGCCTATCACCACTTCATTTAGTTGTTTTTCTGGGGTTTTATCTTGTTCCTTCATCTGGTACATAGCCTTCTGCCTTTTGATCTTGTCTATCTTTCTGTGAATGTGGTTGTTTGTTCCACAGGCTGCAGGACTGTAGTTCTTCTTGCTTCTGCTGTCTGCCCTCTTGTGGATGAGGCTGTCTAAGAGGCTTGATGGGAGGGACTGGTGGTGGGTAGAGCTGACTGTTCTTAATTACATCTTTGTATTAATTACATGTGTACAGGTGTCAAGTTATATATCCTGTCACTAAACGTATTTTGAGTATTTATGTAGTCCAAGTGCTATGTATGCTGAGAGTACAAGGATAACACCTTGTATTTGAGATTTGACTTTACGATGTGTGGTCATAGGCCCTAATTACACACACACACACACACACACACACACACACACACCTCAAGCTCCTATTATACTCTAGGTTAAAGTAAAATTACTGCTCGCAGTTAGGTTGGGGAAAAATATGTGGACAACTTGAGTGGAATTATGGAGAGCAGTTTGCTAGTTGTAAGGTAATCCAAAAAAAAAAAAAAAGTGAGTGCGTTGGATGATGGGAGGGAGAGTAAAGAAACAGCAGCATCACATTGGGCAAACCAAAGAAGCTTTCCTGGTTGGGAGAAAGAACAGTACAGCAGCTAGAATTAAAGACTCAGTATTTTTGCATTGAGAAGCAGAAGAACACTTTATTAAATCTACTTGTGCTTCCTGAATTTCTCATGTCATTCAGTCTTTTACCTTGATACACTGGGATTATGTTATCAGCAAATTTTCTACCTGAGCTTGTCACTTATGGCAACACAGGTATTTTGTTCAACTCGCTTTGTTTAAAACGTGTTATTTATCTTCACTTACGATCACGTTAGGGTAGCCATCCTAGCCAACAAGACAGGACATTGAATACCGGCTAAATGCTTCATAACTGTGCCTTTTTGTGTTTGTCACTTGCCTTTCCTTAGATTCGGGAATACCCCATTGATGTCCAAAGCAACCAGCTTCCCTTCCTGCGGAATCCAGATATCCTGGTGGGAGAAAATGACCTAACTGCCCTTAGCTATCTACATGAGCCTGCAGTTTTGCATAACTTAAAGGTCCGTTTCCTGGAGTCCAACCATATCTACACTTACTGTGGTAAGTGGGGGTATCTATTGGCTGTGTGTGTTTGAAAGTGCTTACAATCTTTAGACTTTACCTGTTAAACTCCAGTGGTTAAGAATCCTACTTTCACTCTCATTATAAGTGCCTCTCACCTGAGACCCTTGAAATGTTTGCAGTCAGTGAATGTGGCTTAATTAGGCTGCCATACCTCTCTGTGGGAGGATTGGTGTTAATCACAGCTCAAGCAGGGAAGAATTGGGCCACACCTTGTGGCTTGATGGTCACGCACATTCCTGGAATCAGTAGGACAGCAGTCAATCCATCCCAATGTGCCAGCTCAGGCATTTGCTCTCACTGTGGAGCGCACTGATGCAAATGTACAGCTGGCTTGTTTTTGTTTTTTATTGACTTTTTATTTTATATTGGAGTATAGGTGATTAATAATGTGTTTTCAGGTGTACAGCAAAGTGATTTAGTTATACATATATGTGTATCTCTTCTTTTTCAAATTCTTTTCCCCTTTAGGTTGTTACATAGTATTGAGCAGAGTTCCTTGTTTGTTATCCATTTTAAATATAGCATTGTGTACGTGTCAATCCCAGACTCCCTATCTCTCCCCACCACGCTTCCTTCTGGTAACTGTGAGTTGATTCTCCAAGTCCGTGAGTCTGTTTCTGTTTTGTAAATAACTTCATTTGTACCCTTTTTTTTTAAGATTCTGTGTATAAGCGATATCATGATATTTGTCTTTCTCTGTCTGGCTTACTTCACTCAGTATGACAGTCTCTGTGTCCATCCATGTTGCTGCACATGGCATTATTTCATTCTTTTTATGGCTGAGTAATATTCCATTGTATATATGTACCACATCTTCTTTACCCATTCTTCTATCAATGGACATTTAGGTTGCTTCCATGTCTTGGCTATCATAAACAGTGCTGCAGTGAACTGGTGCATTGGGGTGCATATTTTTGTTTTCTGCTTGAGAAAGGGTTGCCTTTCTGTCTGACCCTCTCACTTGCCCACGTACAAACATGTGCATGATGAATATTTATTGAATTCATGATCAGAAACCATGACAAATGCTTTTTTTAAATTTACTTTTTAATTGAAATATAATTGATTTACAATGTTGTGTTAATTTCAATATCCTGGTTTATCCCAGGATACTGAATATAGTTCCCTGTGCTATGCAGTAGGACCTTGTTATTTATCCATTCTATATGTAGTAGTTTGCATCTACTAACCCCAAATTCCCATTCCATCCCTCCCCCACCCCACTCCCCCTTGGCAACCACAAGTCTGTTCTCTATGTCTGTGATTCTGTTTCTGTTTCCTAGTTAGGTTCATTTGTGCCATATTTTAGATTCCACATATAAGTGATATCATATGGTATTTGTCTTTCTGACTTCACTTAGTATGATAATCTCTGTTTGCATCTATGTTGCTGCAAATGGCATTATTTCGTTCTTTTTTATGGCTGAGTAGTATTCATATATATACACACACACATACATACACACACAAATACATAAACCCACAGACACACAGACACACCCCACATCATCTTTATCCATTCATCTGTTGATGGACATTTAGGTTGTTTCCATGTCTTGGCTATTGTAAATAGTGCTTCTATGAACATAGGGGTGCATGTATCTTTTTGACTTACAGTTTTGTCTGTATATATGCCCAGGAGTGGGGTTGCTGGATCATGTGGTAATTCTATTTTTAGTTTTCTGAGGAACCTGCATACTGTTCTCCATAGTGGCTGCACCAACTTACATTCCCACCAACAGTGTAGGAGGGTTCCCTTTTCTCCATACATCTCCAGCATTTGTTATTAGTAGACTTTTTAATGGTGGCCATTCTGACTGGTGTGAGGTGGTGCCTCACTGTAGTTTTGATTTGCATTTCTCTAATGATTAGTGATGTTGAGCAGCTTTTCATGTGCCTATTGGTCATCTGTATGTCTTCTTTGGTGAAATGCCTATTTAGGTCTTCTGCCCAGTTTTTGATTGGGTTGTCTGTTTTTCTGTTGTTGAGTTGTATGAGCTCTATGTATATTTTGGAAATTAAGCCCTTGTTGATTGCATTGTTTGCAAGTATTTTCTCCCATTCTGTAGGTGGTCTTTTCTTTTTTATGGTTTCCTTTGCTGTGCAAAAGCTTGTAAGTTTGATTAGATCCCATTTGTTTATTTTTGTTTTTATTTCTATTGTCTTGGGAGACTGACCTAAGAAAACATTGGTATGATTTATGTGCCATGACAGATGCTTTAAAGAAATGTCCTAACATTTCTCTCAGATTTTTCTTGCAATTTCTCAATTTCCCCCATCCCACATTTTGGCTTCTCTTTTTTAGAGTATTGTTAAGTGCTATGGTGAAAACAAGAACCCTATATATGTTGTCGTTTGAGGGGCAAAGCATTTTAGGATCTGGTTGCAGAGGCAGCTGAGGGCTTCTTTGTGGGGGGTTGTCCCATTTGTCCTTCAGTGCCTTGGTCTTATCTGTGATCCTAGGTGAGCCCTCAGGGGGTCAGGGTTCTTTTCATTGTGATATCCCACTTTGGTTTGGAATTGGCCAGCTGGCTGCTAAGTTAGGGTGAGCTTCTATGCCAGATTTCGGGAGCTGGAAATACCATGTTGATTTCAGTGCTTGAGGGAGTTTCCCAAAGCTCCTTTCCCCCAGTTGTTAGTGAGAGTTTTATTTGAAAGAAGCCCTCAGTAAGTGGTTTTTTTTCAAAAAGATTTTTGAAAATCTCCCTTTTTGGAGAAAGGGATAAATGACCACCAGCTTCGCTTTTTACAGGCATCCCTTCTAAGAGAGGTCCGGGTGTCTGCATGCATCTATCCAAGCGTACCTTGGCTCTTCCAGCTTCAGCCTTCAGAGTGACTGATGGAGCGCAGAATTCTAAGTCATCAAGAAGCACTCTTACCTGCTGTGGAGGGGGCTGAGACATTTTAGGAAAATGTGTGACCTCAGAGTAAAATATCAAAATCTGAATGGAATGAATTAGGGTTTTAGACAACTCTCAATAACCAGTAGAACATGAGAGGCTGTTTTTACGGCGAATGACTTGGAGAATTCTCTTATTAATTGGAGTTTTTCTCAGTTCTGGGCCTTATGTTTTCATTTCAGGTTGTATTTTCAGGAAAACTTGCATCTGGAGAGGACTTTGTCTTTGGACTTTGTCTTTTTCCTCTCCTTGCCCTTTCTTCTTTACTTGGGCAATGTGGTTTATTAAGTTTCACGTTTCTTTCTCTCTCTCTCCTTCTCTCTGGTATTTTTTCCCCTTTTAACAGACTTTACATTTTACAGCAATTTTAGGCTGAGAGCAAAACTGAGTGGAAGGTACACAGACTTCCCATATAACCCCTTTCCCAACACATGCAGAGCCTTCCCCACTATCACCATTCTGCTCAAGAGTGAAACATTTGTTAAAATTGATGAACCCACAATGACACATTGCTATCACCCAAAGTCCATAGTTCACATTAGGCCACTCTTGGTGTTGTGTGTTCTGCGGGTTTAGACAAATGTATAATGACATGTAGCCACCGTTATGGTATCATAACAGTAGTTTCACTGCCCTAAAAGTCATCTGTGCTCTGCCTGTTCATCCCTCTCTCCCCGCTAACCCCTGGCAACAACTGAGTTTTTATACTGTCTCTATAATTTTGCCTTTATAGAATAGCATATGGTGTAGTTACAGTGTGTAGCCTTTTCGAATTGGCTTCTTTCACCTAGTAATATGTATTTAAGTTTTCTCCATGTCTTTTCATATCTTGATAAATCATTTCTTTATAACACTGATATTCCATTATTCAATGTACCACAGTTTGTCCATTCACCTACTGTAGAGCATCGTTGCTTCTGAGTTTTGGCAATTATGAATATAGCTGTTATAAACATCCACGTGCAGGTTTCTGTGTGGATATGTTTTCGACTCCTTTAGCTAAATACCAAGGAGTGTGATTATTGGATCATATGGTAAGATTATGTTCAGTTTCATAAGGAGCTTCCAAAGTGGCTGTGCCCTTTTGCATTACCACCAGTGATGAAATAAGAGTTCCCTTTGCTCCACATCCTCGCCAGCATTTGACCTTGCCGGTGTTCTGGATTTGGGCCATGCTAATAGGTGTATAGTGGTATCTCATTGGTGTTTCAGTCTGCATTTCCCTAATGACTTACGATGTGGAGCATCTTTTCCCATGCTTATTTGCCATCTCTATATCTTTGGTGAGGTGTTTGTTTAGGTCTTTTGCCTGTTTTTTAATGAGATGGTTCATTCCCTTACTGTTGGGTTTTAAGAGTTCTTTGTATATTTTGGGTAACAGTCCTTTATCAGATATGTCTGTGGCTTGTCTTCTCATTCTCTTGACTGTGCTTCTTTTCACACACCAGAAGGGAGCACAATGTAGGCGCTCTCCCATCTTGGCAGGGACCCTTTGCATTCTTGCCTTCTCTTCCCCAGATGACTGGAAAAGCTCACATTTTTTGTACCCATCAGTGGTTCCCTTGAGATCCAGAATATGTTTATGTGAAAGAAAAAGGCATGAATTTGTCTTATCTTGAATACTGAATTTGTTTTTTTTCTCGCTCTTCACATTCTCAAATATCAATTTACCTTGCCCTTCCGTAAAAGATCTTCAGGGTGAGAGGATTTGCTAACTCTTCATTCAACATGTAGTTATTGAGTCCACCATTGCAATATGTCCTTTTGGGGACACAAGATGGGAAAAACAGTGGAGTGAAAGATAATGCATGATATAGTGTGATGTGAGACAATAAAAAATAGCCAACACTCAGTGCTTACTGTGCAAATCTGAATGGTGTGAATGTTCTCTCTATTAATCATTTTACCCTCAGGATAACCAGGGAAATGCAATTATTATCCCCATTTTGCAGTCTAGGAAACTAAGGCACTCAGAGGTTAAGTAATTTGGCAAAGTCACACAATTAATAATCAGCTGACGCATGGCACAGGGAGATCAGCTCAGTGCTTTGTGACCACCTAGAGGGGTGAGATAGGGAGGGTGGGAGAGACACAAGAGGGAGGGGATATGGGGATATATGTACACGTATAGCTGATTCACTTTGTTATACAGCAGAAACCAACACAACATTGTAAAGCATTTATACTCCAGTAAAGATGTTAAAAAATAAATAAATAGAAAGTAATCGGCTGAGCCGAGATTTGACATTACGATGTGTAAATCGTATTTCCTGTTCACAAGCTGTTTATATTTTAGTTAAGACAGCCCACATACAAATGAGAAATTAATAGTCCCTCTTTTAGATTTTACTTCTGAGATTTTTTTTTTAAGCCTAACACCTGTTGGCCAGGTTAAGTACCCTCTTCTTTCTGATCCTGCAACACTCTGTACATGTGTATTTTATGAATTCAATTTGTTGAGCATTTGTGCGTGCGTGTTTGTGTGTGTGTGTGTGCACACGTCCCCGTGCATATTATGCTTATTCCATGCTCTAGGGCATTTGGAGGCCTGGCCTGTCATTCTTTTCTCCATCAGGGCCTAGCAGAGTGCCTGATAAACACACACACATCTAGATTTAGTTGAGTGATTTGTTAAGGCTCATTCTGTCCTCTTTCCTTCTTTAGTTCTGATGTACATGAACAGGGGCCTGTAAAGCTCTTGTCACGAGGCCGTCGTGCTCTCAGAATCTGACTGCATTTTCTGTTTGCAGGGATCGTGCTTGTTGCCATTAATCCTTACGAACAGCTGCCAATCTATGGCCAAGATGTCATCTATGCCTACAGTGGCCAAAACATGGGGGATATGGACCCTCACATCTTCGCTGTGGCCGAGGAAGCCTACAAGCAGATGGCCAGGTAAGAATAACCTCAGCCCAGAAGTCCTCCTGGGTAGAGTCAGAGGGAAGAAAAGGGAGCTTCTGCCTTCTTTGGCTGCCTTTTCTCAGTGGTGGAGTGGTGATTCTGGGATTGAGGAAGAGTCTTGGGAGCCAAACCAGCTCAGGTTCTTTCCTTACCACGTTTCCTCATGTCTTCGTCTTCTTCTTGTGAACCTGAGCCTTGGCTTGGAGAACAGTGGCTCCTTAGACTTATTTCAGTTTTGAGCAATGCGGTTAATGCCTAGTGTGTCATCTCTCCTTGACTTTCTTTTGGCCGTCTCTCCTCCCCTCCAGGTGTAATGAATCCATTTTATACCATCACCATTCATTTTGCAGATCTCACTGAAGGCTCCCTTTTGAAGGAACCAGGACTCTGACAACTTCTTGAGATGCCAGGCATCTGGGGCAGATACAGAAATTTCAAATTAGCAGTTATGCATCGTGGTTTCGGGTTTTTAGCCTGGAAGTGGAGTTCTGTTTAGGCACTTAAGCAGGTCTGATTTTCGAACTCTGAAAGATAGGTCCAGGTCTGTTTCGTCAGAAGGTGGGCTAGGTGAGTGTATTGGTCAGGGTTCTACAGGGCAACGGAACCAATATGGAGTGTGTGTGCGCGCACGTGCGTGTGTGTGTATGTAAAGAGAGGGATTTTTATCTTAAGGAATTGGCTCATGCAATTGTGGAGGCTTGGCATGTCCAAAATCTGCAGGGCAGGCTGGCAGGCTGGAGATCCAGGGAAAAAATACTGCAGTTTGAGTCTGAAGGCTTTCTACAAGCAGAATTCTCTTCGGTGGGGATGTCAAATGTTTTTCTCTTATGATCTTCAACTGCTTGGGTGAGGCCCACCCAAGTCTACTGATGTAAATGTTCATTTCATCTAGAAAAGAGCACCTTCATAGCAGTAAACATAGTCAAACAGACTAATGTTTGACCAAATGTCTGGGAACTGTGGCCTAACCAAGTTGACACATAAAATTAACCACCACAGTGTTGGTCTTGAACTGTCAAGATATAGTATAGGGAAAGATAGTTTTACCAAAGTTTTGGTGGAAATGCATTTTTCCAATGAACAGAAAAATGCTGGATCCTTTCAGCTAAATCTTTTTTGCCACCTCTAGAGAATATCTTACAGAGCTAGCAGGAAAGGTAGGAGTCCTTTGTGGGGAGGAGGGCTGCTTAGGCTAATTTAGTGAGAGGAGTGAGAAAGAATCCCACTTAAGGTGGTCTGTGCTTCGGTGGATTTCAGGGTGTAATTTTCAGCCCAGTGAAAATTTCCATGAGGAAAGACTGTTATATAAGTTTCCTTACTAATTTATAATGTTTTATTGCTGGCTGTGGAGATCAGTATGTAAAAGGTCTGTTTCCTTATGGATACACAGTGACCGTATTCAATATGAGCAGTGATTGGAGAACAGCAATATAATAAGTAGAATGATCTAAAACCATTTTATTTCTCCCAAATGTTATAGATTGTGGAGCTAAAATGGTCATGACCTTTGATCTCTCTGATGCCATAAAACGACCACATACTCTGTTCATCTGCTATCAGGGCTTGACCTGGAGTCGCTTAGCTTGGTAAGCGGTTGAGGCACACACCTCTGGACTGAAGTGTAGTTCAAGGTCAGATCACATGTGGAGAAGGATGAGGGGTAACGTGATGCAGCACACGGCCTCGCTCAGGTGTATGCACAGTGGAGGGGGACCTGGGGTCTGGACAGGCTTCTACATCTTGGGAGAATCACTTAAGCCAAGTCATCATTTGCTTCATGTGAAGAAGATTATCCTTCCTCCTTTACGGATGGTTTCTTTATGGCTCTAAAATGGAAGGTGAGTATGGCCTGGTTCTGACGACTTCCTTCCATGCTAAAAGTTCCACCAGCTCCCTGAGACTTGTCCTTTCATGGATGTCATTGATGTTTGTTTTTCATTCCATTCTCCTCTTCTAGCCAGTTGCACTTAGATGTATCAGAAGTTGCTGTTCTTTATCAGACTTCTTGAGGCTCCCCTACAGCTCTGAGAAACATCTAGCCTCCACTTTTATCCATACCATAGATCCTTTAGATTAAATACCTCCCTTCCTTTCCGTGCCGGAAGCTGTGCTCTTGGGCTATTTCACTTGTTTGGGTCCTTGTTCACACCTGTTAGAGGGAAAGGGCAGGTGTGGGCATCCAGGGTGGTGGTGATATGATCTTGCCTATGGTAATGCATTTGATGATTAAGGGGTTTGGATGTTGAAGTTGGACAAGGAGTTGCTTCCTCAAGGATTTTCTTTAAAGTGTTAAGGTTTATAATCGTTTTACCCACTGAGTCCTAGGGTGTAGCCAAATAATTTTGCTGAAATTCTTGTGCAGTTTTTGCTCATGAACGTGCATTAGAAGCATGAGGCCAGCACACGTGGCCACAGGAGAGAGGAGCTATTTTTGTATAAGTTCTGTTGTCAGCAGCTCATGGTTCCTGCTATTGATCTGAGAGGCATATTAGAAGCCCCAGCAGAATCTTTGCAGGGAAAGAGGGAGACCCACTGGTCAGATGCAGGGACGGCTTTTTGCTGCATTTCCATTATGGGCCTTCTCTGTCAACTTTGAATACTAGAACACATTCATTTAACAATACTTGCCAACTGTACTGTGCTCTTCCTGACTCATCAGCAGTTTTTGAAATAGTTGTTATGTGGATCAAGTAGCCACAGTCTAACACAGTTTGCTTTGAATCTGAGCCTCCATAACCGCTGGGCAAAATAAAGGTACAAGAAACTAAACTTAATGACTCCCAGTCTTCTGTGACTCTGAGTCAATTGGCCTTGGACTCAGCAATTCTTTCTCTTGATTCACTGGGGACTGGATTTTCTTTCTTCATGTCGTTCACACTGGGACACTCCAATTCTTGATGCTTTGAGTGTGTGGGAGGAGTCTGTCAAAGCTCGAAGGGATAAATCCAGACCTTCATCCCCATCCTGAGGTTTCCACCCAGAATCTTGTGCTGGATGGAAAGGTTGAGGAGACACAATAACAAGATGATTGGTTCATTGTCCCTATATCCCTGTTGACTTCAAGACTAGGCTTGAGAGTAAGTGGAGATTCACAGTGAATAAAAAGGCTAAGCTAGTATAAAACATCAAATTCGTGAATTCTGTCTTCCACATAAGAGACTATAGTTCCCGTGAGAAAGGAGACTGACCGCTGCTTTATTTCTGCTCCTCCCTTGTTCAGGATCCGAAATGCCCATTCCCTCATTTTTACCTCCCCTGATTCCAGCCTCAGCTCCTGTGTTAAGTCATAGCAGCCAACGTTTGTGAAGTATCAATTATTTGATAGGCTGCTTCCCGAATGAACACTAAGAAATGTGAGACCACTCCCCACTTCTTAAGGCGCCAACGGTCTAGTCTGGTTGGAGAGAGAGGACACAGTAGGCCAAAAAGCCTGTAACTGCAGGAAGTGGAAATTGAAGCCATGCTCAGCGTTGTTTGAATTGAGTTTGGAGATGATTGTCACACCTGGGCCAAGAAAACTGTAGCATTTAAGCTGGATCTTGATGAATTGGTAGGATGTGTAGAGTGAGAAGCAGAACTCTAGGTGGGTGGAGTAGAGTGATCAATACCCTAACAGTGGGGCATCAAAAAGTACGGTCGCAAAACCACAGTGACATAGTGCTTCACACCCCCTAGGATGTTTGTCATCAGAAAGACATAACAACAAGAATTGGCAAAGATGTGGAGGAATTAGAATCCTCATACGCTGCTGGTGGCAATGTAAAATGGTGCAGCTGCTTTGTAAAATAGTCCAGCAGTTCTTCAGAAGGTTAGACAGAGTTACCACAGGAGTCGGCAATTCTACTCTTACGTATGTACCCAAGAGAAATGAAAACGTGTTCACCCAGAACCTCATCCACAAACCTTCATAGCAGAATTATTCACAGTAGCCAAAAGGTGGGGAAAAAACTAAATATCCATCAACTGACCAATGGATAAATAAAGTGTGGTTATAGCCATACAGTGGAATATTGTTTGGTACATGAAAAGGAACAAAATACTGATACAGGGATGAACCTTGAAAATATGCTAAAGAAAGAAGCCAGACATAAAAGAAGCCGTACTGAGCGATTGCACTTCTATGAAATGTCCAGAGTAGACAAATATGTAGAGAGAGGTAGATTAGTATTTGCCTAGGGCTGGAGGTTTGAGGGGAATGGGGAGTGATTGCTGATGAGGATGTCTTGTTTTTTTAAGTGGTGGCGACGGTGGGGGGCGGGTGATGAAAATTTTCTGCAGCTGATTGTGTGGGTGGGTGCACAGCTCTGCAGATGCCCTGAAACCCACTGAATTGTGTACTTTAAATGGGTGAATCGTGTGTTCGGTGAACTATATCTCAAAAAAGCTGTTATTCACAAAAGGCATGGTTAAGGAACCAGCACCCAGGAAAGCTTAACCTATGTGGTAAGTGCGTCTGCGTCGGGGGTGTGTGGACGGTACAGTTAGAGGCAGGGTGGCCAGACGGTGGAGGCCTCTGAAGGCCGGGGTGAACTTTGGGAGAAAAGCGTGTTCTATTATCAAAGGGTGCAGAGATGGTCAGACGACTCTTGGAAACCCTGGATTAATCAAGTGAACCATCTGCCTTCAAGGCAGGGGGCTTCTTAGGGTAGTTATGTTGACATGCATTCTGGAGTCTCCAGTCTCCACGATGGGGATGCATTATGCTGGGTTTGCAAATCATATTTAGACACAAAACTGTCTTCAAGGACTCTTTGGGAAATGATGGCCTAGAGCAATGGATACATTTTAGAGCCTGTTAGATAAAGAGATAATATGACACAAGGGATGTTCAAAGACCAGTTTTTCTCTGATGGGCCCTATTTCAAAATCGCTTCCTTCTCTCCATATTCCTATACCATTTCCAAGGATGAGAACACCTTCTCATGAGTAGTTTAGATTCTTGCGGAAATACCTTGCCTGTTTCAATGACCTCTGTGTAATGATTGATAGTAGATGCTGAAGCTGGAATTCAGACCCGGTCTCTGCCCCAAAGCCCTTTGTACCTGCTGAGAAGCTGTACTCCCTCCATCACTGGTGCCTGTCGACTGGCCCCAGGTAGTCTTCCCAAAACAGAGCAAACTCTGGTCCTCAGGGCCATGAGGACCGAAGGATAGACCTTTTGCCTTAATGTTTCAAAAGTGTCTAAATTCCAGAGTGAGATTAGAGTTTTGGTGTATTTTGTAGCTCTGCTGGTAGGAGTGGGCCACCTTCTTGTGCTCCCCAGGTCTGATCCTTTTTTTTTTTTTTTTTTTTTTACCTTTTGTGTTCTTTCCTGAAAGAGAGTGGGGACACTGCAGAGCAAATTCATTTGCTCGGGTAGCCAAGGTAATAGAGCACACACATTTCCATCTGGCTCTGCGGTGCTGCTGAGCTGTGACTAATAGTGAAAGATGGGACTGCTCCTGTTCGGGGTCCCGGGGAGGGGAAGTGCAGCTCGGCCCACGTGTGGCAGCCGATTGAAACCTGCCCCCACCTGTGGGAGTGCTCCAAGAGAAATCCTGACTGTGGAGATGTGTTGCAGAGGGAGAGAGGTAATGAGAAAGTTCTACATTTTCCATCTTCAGAGGTCAAAAAAGAAAAAATAGAATTGACAACTTTATCTTCCTGGTCATTGGGGTGGCATACTCTGGGATAGACAAGAACGGACTCAGGAGATTTCAGCATCTCTTTTGGGCTGCAGACTCTGTGGAATTTGGATCTTTGGGAAAATAATTTTTTAAAAGAACTGCAGGGACTTCCCTGGTGGTGCAGTGGTTGAGAGTCCGCCTGCCGATGCAGGGGACACGGGTTCGTGCCCCGGTCCGGGAAGATCCCACATGCCGCGGAGCAGCTGGGCCCGTGACCCATAGCCGCTGAGCCTGCGTGTCCGGAGCCTGTGCCCCGCAACGGGAGAGGCCACAACAGTGAGAGGCCCGTGTACTGCAAAAAAAAAAAAAAAAAAAAAGAACTGCACATAGGTGACCGAAATTCACACTTCGCTTTGAGATCAAGTTTTAACTAGAATGATGTCAGTTTCTTTCTTCCTTTTTGATGTAAGGTAGTTTATTATTCTGGGTTGTATAGTTTGGGGAAGTTTGGGATGTGAAGTACTTTCTGATTGAGCCTCATGTTTTCAGTGTTGAGAGCAGAGCCAGGTTTTGTTTCTCTGTAAGATGTTTGCTGTACGGGAGTGTCCAGGGGTCTGTCCCTGGCGTTGTCTCTCCCACCTACTGTGTGTCCATGCACAAACCCTTCAGGGCCTGTGGTTCTCAGTGAGTCCACCCTTTAAGGAGAATAGCAGCATCACCTCAGAGAGGGATTTGGACCTGCGAGAGGTCATGAGGAACCTTTAAAACCCGTTGAGTGCTATAAAAATTGGGGGCGCTGATGTTAAAGCTGACGGACAGCTTCCCTGGCTGTCGTTGAACACAAGTGACGGCATCGCTGGGGAGGTCAGTGGTTAGGGAGCAGCGACTTCCTGGATTTTTACAGTAAAGTCTGAAGCTGTGACTTCATTCAGCCCTGACTTTTGGCGCAGTTTTGCTTTCCTTCTCATTCCTTATGATTTCAGGTCAGGGCTAGGTTGCTTTAGGACAAGGTATAGGAGATGTTCAAGATGTCTGAACACAGGAATGACTTTGTCTCCTCTCTGCCATTATCTCATTTCTCGAACATGCGCTGGGTAGTTAGTTCTCTTTGTTCAGATTCTTCCCAGGGTGCTGTCTTCCCCAGGCTCTTCTCCTGCACTTGCTCCTCCCTGCTTCCCTCATCTCCTCTCCATGCCCCCCTGCTCAGCCATGCCTGTACACCCCTCTCCCTCCCCACGGGGTGCCCCAGCACCGAGGTCGATAGCATCATTTGATCCTTTATAATCTCTTAGACTGTATAGTTTCTTTATATTTCTACCTACCCTGTTTAAAATTCTAGTTATATTATTTAGATTTGAGTGTAGCGGAAAGTTAAGTATGCAGTGAATGTGGCTAATTATGACATCCCTGTGTTAAAAGAAATTGATGGTAAGTGTATATTGTCATCTCCTTTTAAAATTGTGAGTTTAGAAAAGAATAGGACTGGATCACTTCTGTGACACTGCAGAGGTCATGAATGTTACTAATAGTCAAGTCCCATATCAAAAATCATAGAGCTGAAAGATACTTCATTTTGTTAGTAACCACTTTTTATCTTACCTGGGGAATGACGTCATGTTAGGAAAGGGCCTGCAGTCATTTGGTAGGAACTGGCTAAGCTGTAGGGACACTGGAGACCGCATCCCCGCCACTGGTCCTTTGGGTGCTGCTTGACCATTCCTAGTCCACGTAGCTCTGTCTCTCAAGCGTGTTCCATTTTTAACAGCTTTCATCGTCGGGAATTTCTCCATCACGTGGCACTCCACTCGTCTCCAGTCGCCTTCACCTGTGGCTCTGAGCTCTGTCCTGAGCAGCTACAGAGGACAGTGAGCATTTCCTTACACGTGGCAGCCCCCTCCCGACTCTGGCTGAGCATCCTGGCTCCCACAGCCATTCCTTCTGAGCATAGCTTTCAGTCCCTCTCCCACTGTGGGTCGCCCCTGGACACCATCCGGTCTTTCTCTCTGATATCCGTGGTCTCTGAATGCGGTCTACCAGGAGAGGCGAAGAGTTCCTCCTTACAGAGAGTTTCTGTTACAGAGCTGACAATTGCACTGACTTGGCAGGCATTTCATATTGCTGATTTTTACTAAGTTTGCAAGCTGTCAAATTCCTATTTCCCCTCCCCCTGCCCACATATGCACAAGAATTATTTTATTACCACTGTAACGAGGTTTAATTGACTAGCAATAAGCTGCACCTATTGAAAGTGCAGTTACATTAAATTGCACGTACAGTCTGACAGATTTTGACATATGTGTACACCCACGAAACCATCACCATGATCCAGGTAATGAATATTCCCTTAACTTTGAAAAGTTTCTCCTTCTAAGATATGTTTCCCTCATTCTGCAACTTGCACGATTGATTTTTTTATATGCTGAGCAGGATTCAGAGTTACCTGTATTAAATTTCACCTTTTGTCCCTGTGTTCCAATATTCCAGGGTATCTCTTTGAATCTTGATTATTGCATTTGATATTTTAAGTCTCCCTGGCTTGATGCATGTGCAAATTTAACAGATCTTTTGCTTCCATCCTTATCTATAGATGAGGAGATGTTAACCCGGCTGGATTGCTATAACATGCTGGGAGCAGTTCTTTGACTAAGAACTGATAATTTAATCTAATAGAAATAAAAACTTATGTCCTTACCTGTATTTTAAATCGTGTTAAAACCTGTGCGCACCAGGTTGGTCAGGCGTGATTTTCAGGGGCTCATGTCTGAGGAGGTGGGCACGCCAGACCCCAGTTAGCAGCCCAGCCTCACTGCTTCCTTCCCGTGTTTCACCTGGTCATGTTCTTTCACCTAAGTTCCTCCATTTCCTCAGCTGAAGCAAGAGGATCGTTGTGTGTACTTCCATCCTCGGGTTATTGTAAGAGATAACCGGCCCCTGAGCAGCCGTCCCGCGCCGGGCAGGACCCAGTGGACACGCTCTCGAGCTTCCCCCCCCGCGTTGTCGTTACCCAGCCTGGTTCTGCTGTCAGAGTCACACTCGTCACCTCACACGGGCTGCTTTCAGAATTCATAGTGGTGCTGACATATGAATAAGATTTCGTTTTACGCGGTGTCTGAAATAATTTTCAGTGAAAAAAAGCTGGTAAAATATGAAGGCTAGCAGGATGAAATGACATTTCTGTTTACATCATGCTAATGCCTTCACACCACGTTAGCTACTCTTTTTTTAACTGCGTGTCTTTACATTTATTTCCCGAAAGACAAGAGTGGCCGTGGACCTCGTGTGCTCATGTGCCCACGTTTAGTAGGAGAGGAAGGTGCCGTAAAGCGCAGCGGCTCGGCGTCCAGGGACAGGACTGCCTTGGCTCTCAGAACAGAGGAGCCGTGTGACCTTGGCAAGCCACTTAACCTTATTTTGCATCAGTGCCTGCGTCTTTAACATGGGGATAAATAGTGTCTAAATCACCAGATTGTTAGAATTAAATTAGTTGATAAATGAAAAGTGCTTAGAATGATTTCTGGCACAGAGTAAGTGTTCAGTAAGTGTCTGATACAGTGGTGGTGGTGATAATCTGGTGATAAATAATACTGATGATTTGATAAGTAATGTCATTATCATTTCATAGTGTCCAAAGGAAAGAAGTGCTGGAAGGAGACATCAGGGCTGAGCTGGATTCCCTTTATAGGTCGCCCTCAGAGAACAGATGGTCCTTCAGGCCCAAGGGAATCGTAGAAGGCTGGCCATTCCACGTGATTAGCAATGTTCTTTTGGATTTATAGGCTTGTGTTTGAAATTAGAATTAAAGAAGTTTATAGGTTGTTGCTAATCTGTCTAGAGGAAATACAGCCTCAGTGGCACTATGTCTAAACCTATTTTTTGTCATGTACAGAAAACCAACAGCTTTGAGTTTTGAACTTAAAGTGAAGTTGCACTGTTTGTTACTCGCTCAGCAGCTCCTAGAACAGTGTTAGAATGTGGACACCACTGCCCTTCGGTGATGGAATCTGTAAGCTTAAGCAAAAGGAAAGTAATACAATACACTGCAGGAACCAAGTGATTATTCGATTGCTTTAATAGGCAGTTGCTTGAGAGACAGCCTGCCTGATATCACTAACTGAGCATGTGGTAGAGGCCGGAAAAACAGTTTTCCCCATTTTTGGATTGGGTTGTTTGTTTTTTTGTTATTGAGCTGCATGAGCTGCTTGTAAATTTTGGAAATTAATCCTTTGTCAGTTGCTTCATTTGCAAATATTTTCTCCCATTCTGAGGGTTGTCTTTTGGTCTTGTTTATGGTTTCCTTTGCTGTGCAAAAGCTTTGAAGTTTATTAGGTCCCATTTGTTTATTTTTGCTTCTATTTCCATTTCTCTAGGAGGTGGGTCAAAAAGGATCTTGCTGTGATTTATGTCATAGAGTGTTCTGCCTATGTTTTCCTCTAAGAGTTTTATAGTGTCTGGCAGCTCAATAACAAAAAAACAAACAACCCAATCCAAAAATGGGCAGAAGACCTAAATAGACATTTCTCCAAAGAAGATATACAGACTGCCAACAAACACATGAAAGAATGCTCAACATCATTAATCATTAGAGAAATGCAAATCAAAACTACAATGAGGTATCATCTCACACCAGTCAGAATGGCCATCATCAAAAAATCTAGAAACAATAAATGCTGGAGAGGGTGTGGAGAAAAGAGAACACTCCTGCACTGCTGGTGGGAATGTGAATTGGTACAGCCACTATGGAGAACAGTATGGAGGTTCCTTAAAAAACTACAAATAGAACTACCATATGACCCAGCAATCCCAGTACTGGGCATATACCCTGAGAAAACCATAATTCAAAAAGAGTCATGTACCAAAATGTTCATTGCAGCTCTATTTACAATAGCCCGGAGATATGGAAACATCATCGGATGAATGGATAAAGAAGTTGTGGCACATATATACAATGCAATATTACTCAGCCATAAAAAGAAACGAAATTGAGCTATTTGTAATGAGGTGGATAGACCTAGAGTCTGTCATACAGAGTGAAGTAAGTCACAAAGAGAAAGACAAATACTGTATGCTAACACATATATATGGAATTTAAGAAAAATAAATGTCGTGAAGAACCTAGGGGTAAGACAGGAGTAAAGACACAGACCTACTAGAGAATGGACTTGAGGATATGGTGGGGGGAAGGGTGAGCTGTGACAAAGCGAGAGAGAGGCATGGACATATATACACTACCAAATGTAAAATAGATAGCTAGTGGGAAGCAGCCGCATAGCACAGGGAGATCAGCTCGGTGCTTTGTGACCGCCTGGAGGGGTGGGATAGGGAGGGTGGGAGGGAGGGAGACTCAAGAGGGAAGAAATATGGGAACATATGTATATGTATAACTGATTCACTTTGTTATAAAGCAGAAACTAACACACCATTGTAAAGCAATTATACCCCAATAAAGATGTTAAAAAAACAAAACAAAACAAAAAAACAAAACACAGCTTTTCCCAAGTGGATGAAGTGAGACTCGGTCACTTCCGGTCCCTGCGGTGGTGCATCAGTTGGTTAGAGCAACGGTCTGCTGGGGCACATTGGTTTTTGGAAGATTCACTGGCATGTGGGAAGAAAATATTAGAACTTTATTTTTCACAATCTTTTAAGGTTTAAAATTCTGTTGGTGTATCTCTTATAATATGCACAGTGTATTAGTACAGTAGCACAGAGAGTAATTTATGAATACATACTCCAGGGGCAGCTTGCTCACAGTTTTCCTAACAGGGGAAAAGAGAGGAGTAGTTTCGTGTCCAGGGCAGTGTCTACACCCATAAATGCAGTCGTCTTTGTGGACTAGTTCATGGTCCCCAGAGGAAATCTGTCCCCTGGCCCCGTAGTTCTTATTGGTGTGCTACCGTGGAAAGAAGGTGAGAGAAGGTGGCTGGCTCAGTGCAAGCCATCCCCATCATAGGAGACATATAAGGAAAACATGGCCATTATTCCTCTATCAGTGTCACTTTCCTAGACTGAGTTAAAGAGCACTGCTCTTTTAGTAGCTTTCTGATTACATCAGAACATAGGTTCTCATGTAACAGTGGACAGTGTTTTGTCTCAAAAAAGAAAAAGAAGAAAGCCTTGGGGAGGTCCTTTATAATGGAGATAAATTGTTAGAATTGAATTTTAGTCCTGGCCTTGCCCATGGAGGGAGTAAGCAGAGGTTACCCCAGATGACTCCATTTCAGAACCATGGAGAGAATTCCCCCCCCCCCCCGCCCCCGCCCCCGCCACACACACACACACCTGCTTTACTGAACCAGAATTTCAGGGGTGAAACCAAATTATCTTTTTAAAAAGCTCTACAACTGATTGAGAAAGGAGTAAGGCTTTGACAGGCGTTTGGGAAAGTTTTAGAATAGATGAGTCTCTGTGATTTGGGGGATTCAGAGCTGGTGCTCACAAGAAGAATCCGTGTCACAAGCTTTAATTGTCTCCTTAGCCTTTAAGCTCTGCTTGCTTGCTTTTGGCATCTCAGTATGACTTAAGGCTCTGAGAGTGAACTTTGATCAAGGAAAGAAGTTACAGAATTTGAAAGCCTGTTAGAAGGTAGAGGATCCTCCATATATAGCAGATGCCTAGCTTTTCCTGCCGTGATTCTCAACCCTGGCTGCACAGGAGAATCACGAGGGAGGTTCCAAACTAGCCATGGCCAGGCCTCACCCCCAGAGGTTGAGTTAATCAGATGGTGCTCAGGTGGTGATATAAACACTTCCACGTGCTGTCTGAGTGAAGCGTGTTGAGAACTTTGCTGAAACCACCTGTGTAACTCAGGCGATCCACCTGGTCTTTGTCAACAGCAGAGTGTTGGGAAGTGAAGGGACTCTGTGCACAGGTAACGTTGTAGAAAGCCTGCAGGCCACGCAGCACGTCCAGGAGAAGGCCCTGTGTTTATGTCCTTTAGAAGCACAGTGGGCAGATTTAAAAGCAAATGCTTTTTGAGTCCACCTGGCTCCTGTCCCCATCATAGATCAATGATTTTGGAAGCCAGAGGAGGGGCACCTACAGCCAAAAGGTGATGGAAATTAATTCGGTCCTCTGTATTCCCAGAACTAGAGAAGAAAATGCCTCATGGTCAATGACTTGCTTTTAAAAAGGTGTCCCTTTTGTTTAAAAAGGGAATTAATGTTCTTCGGAAGACCAAGTACCAAGAGTACTTAGAAGTGTGGGATGTCTTTTTAGAAAATGCTGTGTAGGGCTTCCCCGGTGGCACAGTGGTTAAGAATCCGCCTGCCAATGCAGGGCACATGGGTTCGAGCCCTGGTCCGGGAAGATCCCACATGCCATGGAGCAAGTAAGCCTGTACGCCACAACTACTGAGCCTGCCCTCTAGAGCCCGCGAGCCACAGCTACTGAGCCCGCCTGCCACAACTACTGAAGCCCACGTGCCTAGAGCCCGTGCTCCACAACAAGAGAAGCCACCACAATGAGAAGCCTGCGCACCTCAACGAAGAGTAGCCCCTGCTCGTGGCAAGTAGAGAAAGCCCACATGCAGCAATGAAGACCCAATGCAGCCAAAAATAAAATAAATAAATTTTAGAAAAAGAAGAAGAAGAAAATGCCTTGTACCTAGTAAGAGAGGGATGAAGAGCAGGGGGACATCCTAGTATCCAGCGGCTTCCGATTAGTTATACTTAGTAGCTAGCAGTACTGTACCCCTAACGGTGTGGTTACTGAGAGGTTACTGGGGACCTGTTAATATAGGTGTGTGAACTGTGTGGAGTCTAGCTGCGTTTAGCTTAAATGTGGAGTACCAGTCTTCAGTTAAGATATTGGGGATCGATATATGCTCACTCCAGTTGGTTTTGCTTCCCCACTGCGTCGTTGGGCTCCTAGAGTTTTATTCCATTTATCATTGCACATATTGATCCATCATAATTGCCTGATGTGTAGGAATTCTAGCTCAGCAATCCAAAGCAGAGATTTTTCTTCCCAGTTGTATGAGGTTGTCATTTCTACAATGCTGTTCATTTTACTTCCTTGTATTTGTAGATATTCTTATTTTATTTTGCAGAGTATATGTTCTTGAAATGCATAGAATAACTAAGAGTTCCCTTCTTGGAGCTGGAAGGCTTTTGAGGTCAAATCTTCTGGGATAGGGGTTCCTTTTCAGCATCTTCAATGTTATGGTACCCAGTCTTTCTGGAAACTTCTAGTCTCCCTCATTGCACTGTTTGAAACTCAGAGGTGAGCAGATATCCTGCTGTCACTTACTCCCACCCTCGTTCCTGCCTCTTTTCTGGAGCAGCCACCAGAACACATTGGTCTGGGAATGCACCTTTAGTCTTTTCTCCTCTAAGTTAGACTCTTCCTGGTCTGGCTAGTTGTTCCTCGTGTGACGGTTCAGAATTCTGATTGACTTCCTTTGAGTGTATTCCAGTTTTTCAGTGAACCCCATGAAATGTGGCATCCGTAATTAAGCCAAGAGTGTAGATCCAGAGTGACCAGAGAAGGAGTCCGTGGCCATCTCCCGTTCTCCTGGGATATAAATACCTGGGGGCTGCGTTAATAGAAATTTACTAATAGTTTCTTGCTGTGATGACTGATGAGTCAACCAAAATACATCCACACTGTGGCCTGGACGATGATCACAGTTAGGTACAACCATTGTGAAGTATGTTGCGGACCCACCCACCGTGGTTGTAGACCCTGTCCAGATCACGTTGCTAGGTGGCAGTGTCCATTTTAGCATCCAGGTTTTCCTGTTCTCCTGTGCTCTTTCCTCTCTCTCTCTGAGTTGGGCTGATGATGCATTGTTTTTAGAACTAATCAAAGATGTCCTTGCTATCATGGTACTAAGCCAAAGTGACTGTTTCACAAAACACTGCAGAGTTTCTCACTTAGGAAGTCTGTAAGAAGAGAATGAGTGGTTTGCTCTTGAAGAAGTCGTCTGGAAGACACTTCTAAGTTTTGAGGAATAAGAAGCAAATTCTGCTTTCCGTCATCATCATCCTATGATTCACCCCTTTCCTCCTCCACCAGTCCTGGCATGCTGTCAGTCTTAAATCAAGGATACCAAAGCTGAACCTGGGCTTTCCCCTTGAGGCTTGGCTTCTTCCTTAGGCTGGTCCAGGGTTCCCCTAAGGCCGGAAGTGGCGGGTAAAGAGCCCAGGTTAGAAATGACACTGCCTGCCTCCCTTGGTGCCACTGTGTGCCTTCCTCCAGGCTCTTCTCATCGCATCAGAAGCCTCTCCCGGTTCCCCTCACTTCACATCCTGAGTTCTCTTTGTCTGTGATTTACATTGAAACTGATGTTCACTTTCCCCCGGGCCTGGCTCTTGGTTTTGGAATGGAAATTTAACACACTTTTAGTTCATTTCTCCACAGCAGCAGCAGACAGAACTTCAAGACAATTACCATGCTACCAAGACAATTAACATATTCGTAAATCATGTTCTGACAGTCAGAAGGTGAACTTGGGCACTTTTCCTTTGTCTTCCCCTTCCTGTTATAACAATCCTAATCCTCCCGAGACAAATTAATCCTTTGAGTTGAGGAAGGAGAATGCCATGTAAAAGAAATGTAAAAGAGAAAAGGTTATTAGTGTATCTCAAAAATATTTCCCTACTTTATCGATAGGCATGATAACAACACGGAATGTTCCTTAAGATCGTAAGTGATGTATGAGCATTACTTAATCATTATTGCAGCACTAACTAAATTTTATAGGTTTGTCAGCGGAACCACAGAAGTCATGCATCTTGCCTAAGGCACATAGCAGGCAGTTGGCAGAGATGATATGAACCCGGGCCCCTGAATTCCAAACCCTGTGCTCTTGACCACTTTGATACCCTGCATCCCCGGAAAAGATGATTCTTGGGTTTCTGGCTTGGGAAACTGGGTAGATAGAAGTTCTGTCTGATGAGACCAGGAAGATGGGGGAAGGGAGTTAGGAGAGACACTCTGAAGGGTTGAAAATGGGTTTATTTGGGAACTGTTTCATTCAGGATCCCCCACCCCTGACATCCAAATAAAGCTATCTAGTAATTGAGTCTATGATGGAGGTGAGAGGTCTTTGCCTATAGGTGGGACTTAAAGCCTTGGGAGTGGATGACGTCATCGTGGGAGAGATTATTGAGAAAAGTTCTCAGATCTAACCCCGAGGAAACGGAGCATTTGAAGATCTGGTCTGAAGAAGAACCTGTAGAGGGTGACGATCACCCCTTCTTACAGGTGATGGGGTTTATGCCTCCTTCTTGGGGGCGGTTGGAAATGTGTGTAGGAGTTTTGTTTGGCACAGCTGGGCTGGGGGTGTGCAGTACTGTGCTGACTGGGCAATGCACTGAGTGGGTTACTGCCTTGACGGGATGTTGGTTAGGAGTCTGGAACAACCTGAAACAGGCAGGGCAGTCCTGTGCATCTAAGACTTGCTTTCCATTGCTCTGCCCCAAATGCTCAAAATGATCTTTAACATTCTTTCTGACACTCACATTTATGTTGCCCTTTAGTTTTCAGGCCTTTTAAAAATCTCCCTGTCTCATGGCTCCTCACTTGAAACTCAAGGAGTGTGGAAGGATGGGCTGTTGAGAGCTGAGACCTTGAGGGGCTTGGCCAGAGTCACCAAGCTCATGAGTGGCAGAACTGGTGCTGGAACCAGTTCTCCTGCTGCTGCTCCAGGGCTCCTGCTGTTCTCTTCTCCTTCTGTGTCTCCTTCTATGACTGAATCTGGAGGACCTGGGTTTCTAGCTGAACTTCTGCAGGGATGCTGGGCTTGTACTAATGAATTTGCTCCATCTCATGGGAAGTTTTCATGGTTGCTGAATGACAGTGTCTGCCGGGAGACCTGTTGGACACCTGGACTGCTCTCTGTGGATGACCGTAGAGCAGGTGATAATTCATCCTTGGTGGATTCCCATGTATGTACTATGAGTGCGGAGCCAGCAGTGGGTTTCAGGCAAATATATTCTTTGCTTTTCCCTGTTCTTGTCATGTCTCTGCGCACTTGACGTGCCCCATCTCTGTGTATGTGGGCAACTTCTAGGTGGACCTACAGGAATGCTCTGGGTACCAACGTTTTCTGCCCTGGAGATGACAGCAGCCCTCTAAATTCTCAGAGTAGACACGTAACTATGTAATATTGATTAGATGGCTGACCAAAGATTCTCCTGCCTAAAAATATCTATCTCCGTGGCCTATCACTTTATTTAAAGTGTTACCCTACTTCTCAGCTATGACTCAAAAAACTGTTAAAATATACTTAGTATCGGAGAGAGAAAACGTCATATATGTCACAACTTTCAAATGTAACTCGAGTCTAATGCCTTCGATTTCTGCCACCACAGCTTGAGTTCAGGGCCTCATATTCCATTTGGGTCACTGCTGCAGTCTCTGAATGGGCCTCAGTCTTGCCTGTGTTTCTTTTTTTTAACTCCCAAGTCCATCCTCCACGCTGCTGAAGAGGAGCGTGTGTGTGTGTGTGGGGGGGGGGGTGGTGGTGTGTTTGTGTTTTCTGGTAAATGATTTCAGAATGTTAAAATGCTGATGGGAAGGAGCTAGTTGGGGGAGAGAGGTTGCCAGCTGGGAGGGGTTTGGGAGACAGAGAAAGGGGATAACCGGTAGAGTGGAATTCTGGACATGGGGCTGGGATCTAGAGCTCAGATGATGAAATTTACCTCCAAGAAGGTAGGATTTTCCAGTTGTTAGGGAAAGGGAGGAGAAGAGCTGGGTGCTGATGCCGCAGGAAGGTTGGTAGATGTGGTAGCAGGAAGTTGAACTGTTCGAGGCCTTTTCCCTTGATTGCTAAGACTCCTTTTGTCCTAGCACATGATAGGTACTGACATGTTAGATGAATTACATGTGGATTTTGTAGTATCTCTCATAATGTAGATGTGCCTGGGGGAATCCCTGGGATAGGAATAAGTCGCATGTACCGGAACCTGCCGTGTGTGCCGTCAGCTAACTGATACCCAGTTGCTGCAAAGGCAGGTGGGCGGCCAGATGAGATGACTGTCTCTCAAGGGACAGATGAATAAGGGGGTGGCGACAACCCTGCAGCATTTTCCAAGGGCACCGCGGCAGGTGCACTTGGTGATCTGGCATGTGGTGTTGAAGACAGTCATTGGTGTCACATCTCTGTGGACCTGACACCTCCACCTGGCCGGTGGCCACAGACTCTCACTCACCCAGGTTCCCTTGCACTTGTCGTAGGTGGGATAGAGAGACCCGGAGAGAGAGAGAGAGAATCAGACTTTGACAGCTGCAAGGATGCTTAGATATTTTTCCGTCTAACTCGTTTATTTTACAGAAGATGAAATTGAGTGCCAAGGAGGAGGGGGGACTTGTTAAGCCCTGCATTGAATTTGTGCTGAGACCCCATGGCACCAGACCCCAAGCCCAGGGCTCCTTCTAAGCTTCAGTGGAAAGGCCAGCTCCCTGGGCCACAGTCAGACCCGCAGATCTGCCCAGGTGTGTGTGTGTGTGTGTGTGTGTGTGTGTGTGTGTGTGTGTGTGTGTGTGTGTGTGTGTGTGTGTGTGTGTGTGTGTGTGTGTGTGTGTGTGTTGATATGAACTAAGGATGACCTCAGGCCCACCGTTCCTTGTGCTTGACCAAGGTGGACATCAGATTGAGTCATATGATGAATGTGAGACTTTTCTCAAAGAAATGAGTTCTAAACTGTACAAGGAATGAACAGTCTAAGAAATTAAAATATTAACGTCTTTTATTTTTAAGACTTTTTTAAAGAACAATTTTAGTTTCACAACAAGATTGAAAGGAAGGTACAGAGATTTCCCATATATCCTCTGTCCCCACACATGTATGGCCTCCCTCTTTATCCACATCACCCACCAGAGTGGTCCATTTGTTACAACTGATGAACCTATATTGACTTGTCATAACTACATAATCAAAGTTCATAGTTTACTTTAAGGTTCACACTTGGCATTCATGCTTGGTGTTGTATACTCTGTGGGTTTGAACAAATGTATAATAACATGTATCCATCATCGTGGTGTTGTATAGAGTAGTTTCACTGTCCTAAGTAGACCTCTCTGCTTCATCTACTCATCCCCCCCAACCCTGTCAACCACTGATCTTCTGACTCTCTCCATAGTTTTATCTTTTCCAGAATGTCATAGAGTTGGAATCATACAGTATGAAGCCTTTTCAGATCGGCTTCCTTCGCTTAGTAATATGCATCTAAGTTTCCTCCGTGTCTTTTCATGGCTTGATAGTTCATGTCCTTTTAGCGCTGATTAATATTCCATTTTCTGGTTTTACTACAGTTTATCCATTCACCTGCTGAAGGACATCTTGGTTGCTTCCAAGTTTTGGCAATTATGAATAAAGCTGCTAGAAATATCCTTGTGCAGGTTTTTGTGTGGACATAAGTTTTCAATCAATGTAACTTTTAAAGGAAGATGCTACATGGAAATGTAAAGTTCTTCCTGGCATAAGGAAGGTAGACTAAAAAGGGTAGAAGTATCATCAAGCAAAAGGATGTGAGTGACTGAAGGAAAGCACTCTTAAAGCAGCCCACTTAAACTCGTATTTGAGGTCAGATACAAAAAACCAAAACAAAGGCACTACCTAAATAGTCATACTAAACTCCCCAGATCGAATGCTCTGTTAAGAGATACTTGAATTTTCCAAAATTGAAAATTCAATGTTTTGGTATTTTTTAGGAGCTAGACTGCAAATCAGTCGACTGCAAGGGGTATCAGTTTTTTTAGTGTTTTATTTGATAAATATTTGAAGTAAAAGTTGTACTGTTTTATTTGTCAGATAAAACATCTCAGAATTAAGGGATTTTTACTCCATTTTAGCTGATTAAAAAAGTCACTAAACATAACTCACTGGGGAATAAAGCGATTGGGATTGTTCCTCAATAGTATGCTGTGTCTCATCTTTTGACACAACAGTTAGATTCTGATCAGCTCAAAGTAAAGGGGATTTTCAGTGCCTATCCTTCAGACAAACCCACAAAACTACTGTTACAATCCAAGAAAAATCAAAACATGTCCACACTAAACACTGTACATGAATATTTCTATTTACCCATGATGGCCAAAAAGTAGCAACAACCCAGATGTCCTCCAGCCGAAAAATGAATAAACAAAAGTGGTGGATCCATGTAGCAGAATATTGTGTGGCCATAAAAGGGAGTGACACGTGCTGCAACATGGATGAACTTTGAAAACATTATGCTAAATGAAAGAAGCCAGTCAAAAGGTCATATATGGTTCCCAGTCACATGAAAGTTCAGAATAGGGAGACCCGTAGAGACAGAGAGTAGATTAGTGGATGCCTAGAGTTAGGGGGACTGGTGGGAGGTGACTGATAACGGGCAGGGAGCTTCTTTTTGGAGTGACGACAGAATCCTAAAGTTTATTTCGGTGATGCTTGCACAACTCTGTGAACATACTAAAAACCATTGAATTGTACACTTTAAATGGGAGAATCGTATGGTATTTGAATTATGTCTCAGTAAAGCTGTCTGTTACCCCCCCCCCCGAATTAATAAAAGGTGGAGAGCAGATTTAGAGATGTTATTTTAGAGAAGAAGGTGAACAGGACCTACATTTCTTAGGTGATATCATTTGATACTATCATACTAGACCTGATAAAATGAGGTTGAGACAGGTGGCATGAGGACAGGGGGGCAGCTGTGAATAATGTTATGTTGCGAAGAATCCTGTCCAGGAAGGTTTGTTTGTATTTCAATAGGTACGCACCACCTGGAGAAGAATTCAGTATCACACAGGCTAACCAGTATGCATATAAATCTACGTTTTTATTTAAAAGAGAGGGTTTCTCCAAGTCGTAAGCTAGATTTATAAATTTAAACTTCATTGAATATAAAACAAGGATTTAAAAAGAAAGCGTTTAGGACTTGAGTTCATATAGGACTAGATCCCGGGCTAGGAACTGAGAGTCAGGGACAGCAAAGAAATGAAGCAAGAAGAGAAGGGGATTGAAGAAGAAACATTTCAGCAGCTGGGCAGTAGGGCCCATCTCAAGCTCAAGGTTGCCCCGCTCTCTGATCTTGCTTTCCTGGGTTCTGAAGGCCTTGCCCACTGCCTGATGCCTCCCATCTTTGGCCCTTTCCCTATGTCCCTTCTCCACTAGTCAAGAAGCCTGAACATGGCTCAGCAAAGTGCACCAAGTTGTGGTTGCTGAGCAGGTTGGCCAGGTAAGCTCCCCAGTCGTGGAGCCTGTAGTGCTTCCAGGACTGGAGGTGACCATGGTATCAACAAGAATGTTAATATGCTCCAGATCAGCGTTTGACGAATATGGGATGGAGCACAGTCATGGCACTCAGACCAGAGAAGGAAAATGTGCTGCCTCCAACGGGAGCATTTCCTTCTGTAGACAGTGCTTGCTTATGGCGGGGGGGCGCAGGGAGGAGGGCTCTAGTAGTTGAGAGAGAACACGGTGTGGCTGCATGTGCCCTCAAAGATAACTGGTAACTTACTCCCAGGAAGCTGGGCTTCCCTCTCCCTGGGCACACCTGCTGCTCCAGTACAGTATTTAACTTAAAATTTAGAACGCGTGTGGATCTTGATAAAGGACACTAAAAATAGCACTACTTAACCATTTGGGATTTGTGCAACCGATGAGGGACTTCTCACAACCATTACTGAAAAGAGCCAGATTGCAGCATTTAAGATTACTAAAGGAAATCCTGGATTGTATTTTTGGTTTTTTTTTTGTGTGTGTGTGGTACGCGGGCCTCTCACTGTTGTGGCCTCTCCTGCTGCAGAGCACAGGCTCCGGACGCACAGGCTCAGCGGCCATGGCTCATGGGCCCAGCCGCTCCGCGGCATGTGGGATCCTCCTGGACCAGGGCACAAACCCGTGTCCCCTGCATCGGCAGGCGGACTCTCAACCACTGCGCCACCAGGGAAGCCCTGGAATGTATTTTTTTAAAGAGTGAAACAGCAAGCCAATTCTGGTGCTGGGAATATTTGAGTATTGCTTTAATTATGTTACCCAACCCCCCAAAGCCTGCCAATATTCAGAACCCAAAATCTCCCCAAAGTCAATTGTTTGCATTAAAACAGTCCCTTTGCTCGTGGGGAGACGCTGTTTTGAATTTTTGACAAAAAAGGAAGTTTATTCTGACGGAGGTTCTTTTCCCTCAGAGGGCAAGGTTTTTACATAATTACCTTGTACCCTCAAAATTGTCTTTGGTTCAGCTCTCCAGTCCCCGTCCCCTGAACCCATCGCACAGCTAATTCCTGTCTCTGCGCTTCTCTTCTGTTGCTGCAAACTTCCAGCTCTTGGTCAAGATCCACCTTAAGGCTGTCAACTTTGACATTTGACAAGATTCTCTGGGGGTCTTTCTCTAAGGTCTCAGCCCTCTTGGATCTTTCCCTTCTCTGAAGTTTCAGACTAGTGGCGGTCTCTTCCACACATTCCAGCACAAACGCTGCCCTTTGTTCTCGGTGTGCTGGGTGTCCCTCTGAGTGTCAGCCCCTCAAGGGAGCTGTTCTCATGTACTTATATGCCAGTCATCATGGTTTTTCCCTCCCCTTCTTGATGCTGAGAGGTTTATAGGCACTCAAGTAAGGGTTAAAGATTCCCGACTCGGAAGTTGAACTCTAATTCTTGGGTTCTTGCCCACGTTGACGCACCACCCCTGTTGAAGGGCACGTGGGCTCTAACCTGTGGGAAGTGTTCAGTGCCACACCCTCTGCTGGGCTTGGCAGTGGAGGGGGAAGGAGCAACGTGGGACTTTGCCAAGGAAACGCTGGCTTTGGATAAGTTACTTCTGCCTCGTACCCGTTATTGTGCCTGTAAAGTGGGTGAAGGAGTGTTACCTGATCTGCCTCATGTTGTCAGCAGAAGGGTAGACTGAAGTTTTAGATGCTATCACGTAGTAAGATAGAACTGATATTGACTATTGTGAATTTTGATTAGCCCTGTTACATAGGTTTCCTATTTTGTTACGTCTTGGCCATTTATATCTGTGCTATATTAAAAGGTCTTGAGAGAGGGCAGGGGGTGAGTAGTCAATAGGAACTGTTAGAATAAGATCTTGGTTACTCCCTGACCCAGCACTCTAGCAGAAGGATCCAGTGATCTTCTCCAGAAGGTGGCCGATTTTCGGCCTGAAGCTGCTCTTGCAGAAGTTCAATATAAGTGTACAGTTGACTCTTGAACAACATGGGGTTTAGGGGCACCAACTCTGCGCGTTTGAACGTCTGCATGTAACTTAGAGCTGGCCCTCCCCATCCGCGGCTCCCCCGATTTAACCTACCAAGAGTTGTGCATTTACTACTGAAAAAAATCTGCGTGTTAGCGTTCCCACGCAGTTCAAACCTGTTGCTCAGAGGTCAGCTATAGTCTTTTCACCTATTAAAATGGCTTCATCTGCCATCTTAAAATCTCAAGGAGTGCAGGTGGGGAAGATGCCTTGGCTGACCGTAGAAGCCTGAGGAGTGGGGCTGGCACGTTTAGACCTTCAGCTAGGATTTCCCAGATGAGACAAATCTAAGACCATATCAAAAGCCTATGTGGGCTGAGAGAGTGGAGTAGCATTTCTCAATTTTTGTTTTGTTAGAGACATTTCTGAGAGCTGGCGAGTTTTCCTGACAGCGTAATGAATAATTGACTTGTTTCCATTATTAGGTTTTCTTCAGCCCATTAAAGTGAGTCTTTCTTTTGAGGACTCAGAACTGTCTAGGGACCCAGTGGGTATCCCAGGATGCACAGACTTGGGGCGTTGTACTAAAGAGACCCATGAATGAGCGTGCTCTTGGTAAATAACCAGAGCGACCATTCGTTGTGTGTTTGCTCTGAGCCCAGCAGTTACATGTAGATAATACCAACATTATCTACTAAGCCCTGAGTTTGGTTCTGTGTTTGCTTGAACGCCTTCAGTCTGAAACAGATTGTTTTATGAAGCAGCCTCTCGTATGGTTGAACACCTGGTGTGGTAGAAAGAATGCTGGGCTGGATGTCCAGCTGGGGCTCTGCAACTTAACCTGGGGTGGCTTCCAACAAGTCATGCAGCTTTTTTTGCCTCTGTTTCCTCCATGGGGGGAGAGGAAAGTAGCAGCACCTACTTCCAGCTGGATTTTCAGGGCAGGTTTCCTGGAAGATGGCCTTTTCATTAGTCCTGGAGGGATAGATAAGATTTGAGTATGAAACTGAGGGAAGGAGGGACTTCGCTCGTGGTGCAGTGGTTAAGAATCCGCCTGCCAATGCAGGGGACACGGGTTCAATCCCTGGGCCGGTAAGATCCCACATGCCACGGAGCACCTAAGCCCGTGCACCACAACTACTGAGCCTGTGCTCTAGAGCCCCCGAGCCACAACTACTGAGCCCGTGTGCCACAACTACTGAAGCCCACATGCCTAGAGCCCTTGCTCTGCAACGAGAGAAGCCCGGGCACTGCAATGAAGAGTAGCCCCCGCTCGCCACAACTAGAGAAAGCCCACACGCGGCAACAAAGACCCAACGCAGCCAAAAATAAATAAATAAACAAATACATTTAAAAAGAAAAGAAACTGGGGGAAGGAGACTGAGAGAGAATTCCCCCTAAAGAAAAATACAGTGAGAAAGAGGTAAAAAGAAAGTGTGGCTGAATGTGGGAGAGCAGGAATAGTGCCATTTGACTGCACCTACAAAGGTTTTGTGTTTCTTGGAGCTGACGGCAGCTTCCTTACGACTTGTAATTGTGGTGCTGGTTCTGCTGGTGGAGGTGAAGCTCATGGGGTCGGGCTGATTCCCCTGCTGGCCCCAGCCCCAGCCCCGGCTCAGATTTCTCACGGCTTGGCTGCTGTACACTGACTGCTGTGTTTTCCTAGTCTCCCGCTCTTCACAGTCCTGTGTGTCAGTCTGTCTCAGTGTGGTCCGCTGGACATGGGGTCCCTGGTGAGGCTGGAGAGTGCAGAAGGTGGTGGGAATTCCACCTCAAACCTGGTGCCGGGGCAGCTCCCTGGGCCACCTGGGATGGAGGCAGCCGAGGAGAACCTTTGGTCCGGTCAAGTGAAGCCCTTCCCTGTGCCATATTCCCTCACGTTCTACTCTGTACCCTCTTTGGGTGATGCTATGAAGTGACTAAAAGCAGGAAGTGGAAGGAGCGTGGGTGTGTTTACACTAAGAAAGAGGATGGTGAGGGCGGAGACACAGCAAAGTAAACAACAGCCAAGAGCTCTGTTATAAACTAGAGCTCATTATGGAAACAGGTAACTGGAGTGCTCCACATTCAACATCTTGGCTACTTTGTCATAGGAGACTGCATTTCATGTCAAAGAAAACTACATAGAAAAGCAAATGCTGCCCTTTATTCTCCAGTTCTGTATTGTCTAAGAATCCTATACACATATTCCTTGCCTGCTTAGAGCCCCCGTTGAAGGGCGAAGAATGGAAAAGCTCTTCCCTTATAGATCTGTTAGCAGAACATGGATATCGACCCTGGAACTTCTCCTGCTAGCTTCCCACTTGTGCCACTGACCGCCCCCCGCTGACCTTTGCCCTCAAGAAAGGCATGACTTCTCTATGCTGTATCAACCCCCCTATCCAGCATGTCTTGGAACCGTAGTTTACACTGCCTTTATCTGCAAGTTGCAGAGACTTGCTTTGCCCTGAGTTTCCCTGGTTCCTTTATCACGTCTTTTCTTAAAGGCTTTACTGCCCTGCTTAACTGATGCTCAGGCTCCAGTGCACTGTAGTCAAACCCACACCTGCATGGTCCCCCTTACTTTACTTGCCTTTGGCGCTCTGGTTTACGGCTAGCGGGTCATGAGTGAGATTCCTAAGGCAGTCAGCTTCCTCGTGGCTCAGGTCGGTGGGTTTGTGCCTGGCAGTAGTGGTCTAATTTTTTTAAGCTGTATAGGGAAAACACTGTGAAGGTGGAGCATTTATTTTTGTAGCTGAGTAAAGCCTACAGCAGAATTAGTCTAACATGTTTAATGATGTTCATAATCATTGTGCTACATGATAATCTGGGCATAAATATTAAATAGCTGACACAAATGACGGCAATTAGCAGTACCTTTCCGTAGCCAAACCGTCTTTCGCATTCTCTTTTTCCACCTACAGTATCTGTTCCTTCATCGTGAAATATTGAATGCCTTCTCGGCACCAGACTCTGGTATGTCCACCGTCTGCCCTAGGGCTTGGCAGTTCCTGACACTACCCAGTGCTGAGCACCTGTCCTCCTCCTTTCCCATCCCCACCCGGTGCTGAGCGTTTCATACTTGAAAGGTTGGACAAGCGGTTTCTGGGCCACGAGGCTGGGGTGGCTGCATTCAGGAGAGGAAGGGTCCAGAGAGAGCTGAACTCAGTGAAGAGTGCCTCTGAACGGAGGCCTGTGAGACCCTTTTGGCAACTGGAGGCGGGGAGACGGGCCCACAAACACTACCTTTTGAGCCAGCTCCTTACACACTGGAGTAGGCTCCCCAAAATAACCAAGGCAGATGCAGCTTCAGGCCCAGGTGCTATATAATTTCATGGCCACATAAGAGAATCATGAAATTTCAAACCAGCAAAGGGATAATGATTCTCAGGGTGCCCAGACCAGCAGCATCCGCATCACCCAGGAACTTATTAGAAAGTACACCTCAAAATCCTTGCATTCCCAAAGGGCGGTGTTGGACTGTTAAGGGCAGTAAGATGCAGACAGTGTGAGAGTGCCACTTAGTCTTCTAGTAAGCTTCAGTTTTAAGGCCTGAAAGTTTATATACCAACTTTATGGCTTAAGCTACAGTGTTTTCCAGTGGAGAGAGCCTTGCCCCATACCCTAGGGGGTCTCTGAAATCCGCCTCCCACCTCTACCAGCACACTTAGTGGTGTTTCTGATTGGCTCTTGGAAAATGCAGCAGGACTGGTGAAATGTAAGCATGGTTTCCTTGAAAGTCGTCATTAATGCTGTGTAAAGAGGCAGGATTTTGCAATCAGGAAAAGAAAAGAAAAGAAGAACACTTTGAAAAGAGGTTCAGGGGTTCTTAACCATTTTTGTTCCATTTAAAATATTTAAATGTATCAAATATATGTACAATTACAAAGGACTGATTATATTGAAATTATCAAAATATTTTAGGAGTTTGTGATAAATATAAGGCATGGTTAATGCATTAGTGGCAGATCTAATAATAACCATCATTTTGAAGTAGTGGTGAGTGTAAATATTTAATGCTATCTGCAGCAACTGTAATATGGTGTCAGAGTCACAGGTTCTTCCTGTTCTCTCTGTTTTTGACTATATTCTTTTGTTTTCTTTATTTTTTTAAATTGAAGTATAGTTGATTTACAATGTTGTGTTAGTTTCTGCTGTACAGCAAAGTGATTCCATTTTATATATATACAATTTTCTTTTTCAGATTCTTTACCATTATAGGTTATTACAAGGTATTGAATATAGTTCCCTGTACCATACAGTAGGACCTTGTTGTTTATCTATTTTATATATAGTAGTGTGTATCTGTTAATCCCAAACTCCTAATTTATCCCTCCCCCTGCTTTCCCCTTTGGTAACCATAAGTTTGTCTTCTATGTCTGTGAGTCTGTTTCTGTTTTATAAATTCACTTGTATAATTTTTGGCTCTATTCTTAACTGAAGAAAATGTTAAAGTTGTTAAAATTTGGTAAAAACTAAATAAAGATGTGATATTTTATTCCATTTAAGTTCACGGGTCCCCCTGAATTGTGTTCATGGGCCTGTTGGGAATGTGTGGGCCCCAGGTAAAGAACACCTGAAGCAGGGATAGGGCAGAGCTGTCTCCTTTCCCCAGCTATAGGCATTAGCAGGCAGCAGCACACTCCTTGTAGTGTGTGTGCCTCTGCGTGCTTCTAACCAGTCTCCACTATTATTTCAGCTATGTGGGTATCAACAATGTAAATCCAATTAATGAGGAGACTCTGCTTTGATTTCTAGGTGATTTATCATAAGCCATTAGCTGGAGCGTAGACTTAAATGTAAAGGCTCCTATCGTTTGCAGCCAGGAAAAATGGTTAATAAATTCACACATTAAGGACTGTGTAGCCCCTGAGCCTCTGTGTAGCTAATCGTTGTTTTACGTTCAGTGTTACATGGTATTAGGCTGATATCAACCATGAATAATTCACAAGGTATTTGAATTTCAACGAGTACCTGAACATATTTATATAGTGACCCATTTAATTAAGCTGTTGAGCGGTGGTTCTTAACCCTAGCAGAACTAATGTTGTAGCAGAACTAATGTTGTAGCAGAACATCAGAATCACTTGTGGAATTAAAAAAAAAAAACAAATATCTGGGCCCCACCTCCAGAGATTGTGGTCCAGTTGGTCTGCTGTGGAATCCAGCAGGGGGAGTTTCGTAAGTTCCACAGGTGTTTCTAATGTACAGCCAGGGCTGATGAACAAATGATGGTTCTTTGCAGTCAGATTGTTGCCAGAGGCCGTGACTTGCCTGTTGGGGTCTTAGTGCCCTAAACTTCACCCTCTTCCCTGGGCACTGCTTGTGCTTTCCCACCCTTTGCACAGCCTGACACCTCTGCCTGGAATGGCCTCTTGGAATAGATCACCAAGGGCCTGGAATGCTGAAGACGCTGAAGGCATCCCACAGGCCACAGTGTCTCATGAGAGGGTGCTTAGCGGGACGTACATACAGTCAAATGAGTGTTTTGGAAGTATCTTTCCAATGGCAATGAGGAGAATGGATTGAGTAGGGGCTAAAATAGGCACAGGGGGACCAGCTATGATGCTGTGGAAGAATCCCGGAGAGAAAGGATGAGTATCATTGTCCAGAGGGCAGTTGTGCGGATGTGCTTGGCTCTTGGGAGACAGCTGGGTTGCGGAGATATATCTGAGTGTGGACAGCTTTTGGGTGGCAGTTGTAGTCATGAGGAAAGATGAGATCACGTTAGAGGCAACCTGGAGAAATGAGAGGAGATGTCTGAAATTGACTTGCAGGGATGCCCTAATATTTAAAAGATGAATGGATGAGGCAGTATTTATACGAGAAATCGTAAAAGACCTTGTATCTTACTGGTAGCTTGTCAGAGAGAGTGCAGTGTAGAGAAAGAGGATGAGCTTTAGACTGAGGTGCTCAGATGCACCTGGCTTCAGATACTAACTAGCTGGACTACTGACCAACGAGAAGCCTTTTTTACCTGAGTATTGCTTGAATGTGTTCCTTCACTGCAAAATAGTTTCCAGCACCCAATGCAATAGAGCTTGAAAAGCGTTTATTTGGTTCTGTAGGGTACAAATATGTGTATATCATAGTTTACCCCCAGCTAATGATAACATTAAACAAAATAATTCTGTAAAGTTTAAAATCACAGGAAACATTTGCCTCTGTTGCTCACCTTCATCTAAACCCACAGATTTCTGAGTTTCAAGGTATATCTTCAGAATTAGCGGGTAGCTGCAGTTGATGTGGAGTATCGCACAGCTCAGCTATAACCTGGATCTAGAATCAGAGTTCAGGAATAGCAGGAGGTCTTAAGGCTCATCTTCCAGCCCTTTCGTTTAAAAGCGGAGAAGTTGGCACATCCCCGTTCACACCCAGGAGCCCCCCACCCAGTTTGTCTCACTCTGCCCTGCTTATCTTCCAGTGAGGGGTGGGCTTGACTGAGTTCCCAGAGGTTCTTTCTGTGGTGCGTTCACATCTGAGAGGAGACAGCCTCTCCTGGGAACAGCGAGTAAGTGGAAGGAGATGGATTCATTTTGCTACTACCTGTATCACACTACACCTAGGAGGTTTATAAACAGAACTTAACACTCGGAAGGCCACTGTGAAATTGATATTGAAGGGGAAAAATGATACGTGGGTATGAAATGCACTAAGTACTTAGCTCCTGCACTGTAAGAAGGTTCAATTTCATCTTAGTAGACACTTAGGACTCTGACTGTTAACTACCAGTTAAGCAGTTTTCCATGAATATTTATGGCCGCCTTCTTGAATGGCTTGAGTTCTGGGCTGTGAGCGCACAACGCTCCCTGGGAGGGTGGCAGTGTAGGACGTTAGTGCCTGATGGCAGAGGTGCTCAGGGTTGCTTGTCTGCCTCCCTCACACCTAGAGCCCAGGGCCTGCTTGGGCCGTGAGCCTGGAGGACCCCTCGCATAGGTGCCCTCCCTCTAGCTGGCCAGGACATATGTCCTCCTTCCCACTTTGAGCCAGGCTTTCTTGTTGGCAGGCTTCATAGACTCTCTAGCTTGGAGCTTTCTTGCCCAGCCCCTTCTCACAGCAGGAGTGTTCTTCCTAGTGCCCCAACCTTGAGAGGAAATCTTTAACTTTAGACTCACTGTAACTGTATGGCTCTGTTTTGAGCCCCAAACTGCCTCACTGTAATTTTCTGTATCCTTCTCACCTAACTTTACCTCCATCCTCACCTATCTCTGTCCCCAGATCTTACTTTTCCCTCCCCACAGAACCCAGTTTTATTTCCGCCAATCTGATTCTGCCTTCTACCTGGCGTTACATGACTTCCCCCATTCTAATGGGGTTTTGATATCATTTTGTATTAATATAGTTGTGTTTGTATCCCTAAGCATCCTGTTTCTTTTTTCTTGTTGAGTTTCTAAGAGTGTCATACCGTATACAGTACCGTCATTTTTTTTTAGCTGGCATTGCTTCTAAGGTTCATTTCCATTGTTTTCTTAGTCTGTCTCCCAGTTATTAACTCTGTCCCTGGTACTGACACAAATATCTTTGTTCACCAGAAATTCTTGATTAAAAATTCTTTGTATCCCCATTCTCTGGTGCAGTTCTTTTTCTTTTTTAACCATAGTAGATGGCCTGCATTGTGATGATGGTGTTGAAAATATCATTAGAGACTAGACAGATATAGACAGGCAAGAGACAGTAGATTGATTATCCCATTAGTGAATAGAATATATTCTACTGACGCACCTAAATTTTCAGATGATTTGTTACTGGAGGAAGAAACGATGGAGGGACTTAATGATGTGTTCAGAGACAGGGCATCCTTCCTACTGCATCTGAGCCAGGCTTTCCCTCCCTCCTGTTTCGCACCTCCACTGTGTGTCCGGGTTTTGTTCCCACCTCTTCACCTCTCTCAGGGAGTGCCCAATCCAGGGAAAGAGAGTCGCACCTGCCTGAGGCTTGAGGCCCCTGCTGTCAGCCCCCTTCCCATGGGCGAGCTGGGGAAACTGAACTCAGGGCAGGAACCACCAAGTTTGGTTTGCAGGCGGTAAGTTGCACATCTCTAGGGGGCACCAGACCCTGGCCTCAGCCCGTATAGACCACCATACATGACAGCCCTTACGAGGGCTCTTTTCTTGACACAATCCAGGTGCTGGCCTGCCCATCCAAGCCCTGCATCTGAGATTGGCCATCATGGAACTTACCATCTAGTGGGGAAGACAACGGTAGAAGGACTACTAAGTAGATCAGTAAAGTATTAGTAAATTGTATGCTGAATGCTATGAAAGTAGGGTGGCCGGGGAGGGCTTCTGAAGAAGTGATGTTTGAGCTGAGGAGGTGATGCTACGCCAGCCAGCACTGAGGACACCTGCTTCATGTCTAATGTCTTAACCGAGGCTAGATTTGTTAGGGGAATTCACTAATGGATTCTTGATTATACATGAAGGGGCTATAGTGGTGATACAGAGATGTCACAGCATAACCCAGTGGGAAATTGTACAGGGGTAAGGAAGCCTGTGTTCAAATTTGCACTTGGTGTCTTACTAGCTGAGAACTCTGGGAAGATCACTCAGCCTTTCCAAACTTCAGTTTTATCCTCTTTAAAATGAGAAGTCTGGCACCAATAGTCTCGTGAGTCCTAAGCAAGAGATAACATGGCCAAGAGTTTTGTACACCATTCGAGCATGATGTGAGTAGGTGGTGGTCATTAATTACAATGAAAAGTAGTGAGGCGTGAGCCGCCATCAGAGTATGATTGAGTACCAGGCATTAAGAGTTGTGAGGTCAAAGAAGGGAAAATAAGTTTGAACTGGAATAGCTTCAGACAGCTGTAAAGTAGGAAGGAATAAAGAAACAAGCCCTGTGTGGCTTGAGCGTCATGAACAAAGAGAAGAGTGGCGCGTGATAAAGCTGGAAAGAGAGGTGCTGGTTCACGGAGGATATTGAACATGATCCCAGAGCTGGGATCTTGGAGGCAGAGGGGTGCCATTGGACGGCTTAAAGCAGGGGGAGAGGTTTGATCCAATATTCACGACAAAAGGTCATATGAAAAGGTTGCCTTACAGGGCTTCCCTGGTGGCGCAGTGGTTGAGAGTCCGCCTGCCGATGCAGGGGACACGGGTTCGTGCCCTGGTCTGGGAAGATCCCACATACCGCGGAGCGGCTGGGCCCGTGAGCCATGGCTGCTGAGCCTGCGTGTCCGGAGCCTGTGCTCTGCAGCAGGAGAGGCCACAACAGTGAGAGGCCCGCGTACCGCAAAAAAAAAAAAAAAAAAAGGTTGCCTTACAGCAGGATGACAGTGAGGATTAGAAAGCTGCTATTGCAATGCTTGTCAGAGATGATGATGGCTGGTACAAGGAGGTCCAGAGACGAGAGCGGTCTGTACTGGGAGGTGAATTCAATAGGGCATGCTGTCTGGAGGGAAAGGGAGGAATCCACAGTGACTCCAGGTTTCTGGCTGAAGTGGGTGAGTGGAGGCTGGTGCCACTTACACAGAGAAGGCCTGGGTCGGGGCACGGGAAGTGACGGTGAGGCTTCGGCCCCAGGAGCCCTGCAGGTTCAAGGTTGAAGCAAGTGCCCGCCCTCCGGGAGCTCTCAGTTCAGTGACTGATGTGTGGACGCACTGTGGCAGTTAGAACAGGGGGTTCCAGGTGGGAGGATGGTGGTGCCGCACCCGTCCGCAGGTGGAGGGCCTGGCCTCTTTGTCACAGCCAGGGCTTCCCTCAGTCAGAATCGGCTGAAGCAGCGCTTTCCTGATGGTTCTGTGTGCACATTGCTGATGGGGAGGCCACGGGTGATGCGTTATTCTCTGCAGGAAACCTGAACAAGGCAACCCTTCAGCGGGGTGTCCCCGCAGTTCCCGCAGTGTCTCCCTGGCTGATCAGTGCTCTGCAGTGTGGACCTCAGGTGCCTGGACAGCCTCCTTTTCCACTCTCCAAAAATGGGGACGGGGAGAGAGGTTGGCCTTGCTCAGGGAGCTTCAAGTGCTGCAGTGATTTGGTGGGAAACTTTTACCAGAAGAGCAGGTGGCTTAGCAGCGATTAAATCCTGCCTCTCAGATGTCAAAGACAGGGATTCCAGTGTGAACCAGGGAAAGTCTGTGGTGCACGTGTTGGAAGCTGGAGAGTGGCTGGTACCTGGCCGGGAATCCTGTGCTCTTGCCTGACTCAGAGGCCTTCAAGGGGCTTTTCCTGCTTAGGGTGGTGCTGCCTTCCTGAAGACAGCCTGGGCCTGAGTAACGGCTGGTATTTCATGGCATGAAATGCCATGGCCATGGGTTAATTTTTCTAAATACAGGCAGACTTGTTTTATTGCCCTTTGCTGTATTGTGCTTCACAGATAATGCCTTTTTTCTTTTTTTTACAAACTGAAGGTTCTGGCAACCCTGTGTCAAGCAAGTCTATTGGCACCATTTTTACTCACTCCAAGTCTCTGTGTCACATTTTGGTAATTCTTGCAGTATTTCAAACTTTTCCACAATTATTCTATTTGTTACCGTGATCTGCGATCAATGATCTTTGATGTTACCATTGTAATTATTTTGGGGTGCTATGAACCACACCCACGTAAGAGGGTGAAGTTAATTGATAAATGTTTTGTGTGTTCTGCCTGTTCCTCCAACTGGCCCTTCCCGCATCTCTCCCCCTCTCCTCGGGCCTCCCTATTTCCCGAGACACAATATTGAACTTAGGCCAATTAATAACCCTACAGTGGCTCTAAGTGTTCAAGTGAAAGGAGGAGTCAGTCGCTGCAGCAAACTGCACTGTGGTCTTGTTTTAAGAAACGGTCCCAGCCGTCCCAGCTTCAGCACCACCACTCTGATCAGTCAGGAGCAGGACGCCCTCCCAAGCAAAAAGATTACAGCTGGCCGAAGGCTCAGGTGGTGGTTAGCACTTTTTTTTGCAATGAAGTATTTTTAAATGAAGGTATGTACATTGTTTTTTTTTTAGACCTAGTGCTATTGTGCACTGAATAGACTACGGTGTAGTGTAAACATAACTTACATGTACTGGGAAACCAGAAACTTCATGTGATGCTTTATTGGGATATTCTCTTTATTGGGATATTTGCCTTATTGTGGTGGTCTGGAAACGAACCTGCAATATCTCCAAGGAATGCCTGTAAAGGGAACCTCACTGGGCTCAGGAGAAAACGACTGACTGAAAAGCACATGGACCCAAGTTGTCAGCTAAGTCATGTCTGTAACTCGGCCGAATGGATGGAGCCATACCTTGGCTGTGTTTCTGAAGGACACTGGGTAGAATTCCACACTCATAAATGTCTCCCCCACGACCAGCCCTAAGTAATGGAAGTTTGAAACTGAGAGCTTTTCCCCACCCACACTTCTGTTACAATTTTGATCACAGAGTCATCGAATGTCAGAGACAGATTAAATCACTGGGGGAGTCCATGTCACAACCTTGTACTTTACAAGATGCAAAGACAGAGGCCCAGAGAAAAGAAGTGACCCAAGGTCACACAGCAAGTAAAGTGACCACACAGGGCCTGACATCAATATGGGATGAGAGGTGACAATGCCTCACAAGTGGCACAAAGCAGATGACGTGAGACTTTAGAAGGCAGAGAAATCATGGCCTGCCGGGCTGCCGGAGACAGGTTGGACTTCAGCAGCAGGGTGTATGTTGAAGGCGATTTCAGGTGGGGGAAAACCATAGATGGCAGTGCCGGGAAAGTGTGCAGTTTCAGAGACTGGCGTGTAGCGCATTTTGTCTGGACTGTAATACCCTCATCTTATACGAAGCGTAGAGATCATTTCATATAATCTTGCAGCAAATCTGTAAGATGGGGGTATCCTCTGTCATGCGGTTAAGGCTTACAAAGAGCCTGCTGATGGCTGAACCAGGACTCAGACAAGAGCCTTAGACCAAAAGCCTGGTGTTCTGTTCTTAGCACCATAATATGCCGACGCTTGTCAAGGGATTTAGCGTTGGGATGTGCATTGCGGAGGAGTTCAACTAAGGAGTTTGGACTTGATTCGGTAAGTGATGAGTAGTTAACTTTTTTTGAGTGGGGAGAGCATGATTAGAGCTGTGCTTTAGACATTTAATCTGGCAGGAATGTTAGGATGAATTAGAGACCTAGGACCCTAAGTCAGGGTGACCACCTAGAAAAGCATGAGCATGGTTAGGGATCAAAGTCATAAGAGACTGGACTGAGATAATCTGAGGGTCAGGAAGTCAACTCCCTTGCTCGAAGTCAGACAGCTAACCAGTGCACGTGAGGTTCAAAATCAAGTTTGGTTTTACTGCCCGTATTCTGGTCTCGTGTTCTCTAGTTGAGTTGGAAGCAAAGCTAATGTGGGTAGAACAGACTGAGGATGCTGTTGCCCATCATCCCGTTACAAATAGTGTACAGATATGTAATGTGCGCCCAGCCACATAGTAGACTAAGAATGGGAGGAGGTAGGGTGTGCAGAAGTGCAGTAGAACTAAAGAAAAATCATCCATTTTAAAAAATATTTTAAGTTGGTCTCAGTAAGGGAAGTTGTTGAACGGTCCTTGTCTAAGAAGAGTTGAATTTCCCTAACTTTAGTCTTATCGGCATCAGTTTGACTATCCACCAAATTAGCTGGGAGTTAGCACTAATGGTCATTGCCCAGACTCCCTCATGCCCAAGAGCCTCGAGTGTAAAGATTTGAAACACTTGGGGATGTTTATAAGCTCTGATAATAGTTTGGCCACATATATGCGTTTTCATCAAAACACCAAAGTTAGCTTCCATGTCCTGCCAGTTTTTTGTTTCCCTGCCTTTGATTCCCTCTTTTTGTGAGGTCCTGACACTTTGTTGTCACGTGAAGTAGCCCTGCCTTTTTGCCTTTCTGGCCACTTACACTTGGAATAGCCTGCTTGGCCCTCAAAGTTTTCTGCCTCTTGTGTGGGTCATTCTCTTTCCTGAGCAGTATGTGACTTTTCAGTCATTTCCCAGTGATGCGCAGGGCAATGCCCATCTTGACACAGCAAGTGAAAAGTGACAGGTGTCACTGGTCTGTGCCACCTTTTTTTTTTTTTTTTCTTTTGCGGTACGCGGGCCTCTCACTGTTGTGGTCTCTCCCGTTGCGGAGCACAGGCTCCGGACGCACAGGCTCAACGGCCATGGCTCACGGGCCATGTGAGCCCGTTTTGCCGCTTTGCGGCAAGTGGGATCTTCCCGGACCGGGGCACGAACCCACGTCCCCTGCATTGGCAGGTGGACTCTCAACCACTGCGCCACCAGGGAAGCCTGCCACCTTTTTAGTGCCAGATGTAGTATGTTATCTGGGTCTCTGCAGTTCAGTTCCCTCTGTGTGCTGTGTTGCCACAGGGAGCCTGGCAGCACTCACGACCCCCAGCCCCCCACCAATCTGATTAATTCTCTCCTGGCATCCACATATTGCTCCCAGGGATCCTTATTAAGTTATTTGGACAGTATATACCTCCCCATTCGATGTGGTTCTCTGTGGAGGACTAAGTCTTAGACACAACCTGTGCTCATCCTTTTTAGGTTAAACATACAGACTTTGAGCAAAACTCCAAACTTTTGGGTATGGCTCCTGCAATTTAGTTCTCCTTGTTGCAGATTCAGATAGTTTTAAAGGTGGCATCAAACTTGGGTCTCTTTCATAGGTCTAAAGCCCAGCTTGTTAGACGCCTAGTCCCTTGGGATGGTTGTGCTTCTGAGCAGTTCTCTAAGGAGTTGATTTTGATGGTGTTGAGAAGAGGAGGGGTGACACCTGTCCTGGTCCCCAGGGTCCAGTGGATGTCATGTAAAATTTAAACAACAGATGAGAATGGGAACTGTGAGCATCTACAGGCTTCTTTAGAGCCCACCTTTCAGTATGAAGTTTTCACAGAACCAAGGAGAGGAGAAACACACTCTCATGACAGTGGTATCCTGGAACTACAAGGGCTCTCCGGAAGCCACTTCTTGTTCCATCCTCCAGATACTAGGTGAGATTCTAGGTAGCTTTTCAGGTAATTGGTTGTATAGCCAGTTTGAAAGATGAGGTTTTTTCAGCTTCATCTTCTCAATAGCATCTACTCGCCATCTGTGTTCACTCAGGTCCCTCCCCACTTAGTGATGGTGTGTGAGCGGAGACTGCTCAGCTCTTCGCTGACCTTGAAGAGCAGCTGAAGGTTAAGGTTTCTTCAGCCCGGCTACCACACCTGACTCTCCCCTGGGGCCCCCCTTTCAAGCCGGTTTTTGTCTCTCTTTCTAGTTCACCTCTAGTTAACATCAGTGTCATCACACCACTTTTTCAGCTTCTCAGCTGCTGGCCCGGAAGCAGGGCCAGCATTCATTCACCTGTGCTGATCAGGTACAATCTACCTGTGCTGATAATTACCAAGGTGGGGCAGGCCGTTCTTTCTGTAGCCAGCCCTGCCCAGGAAGCCACAGGAGCTGGTGTTAGGAGTACTGGGCTGGTGCCAGGAGACCTGTGTTCTAAATCTGACTTCACACTCCTCGGTTTCTTCACCTGGAAAGGAAGAGGGCTGGTTGATCCCTAAGTTGGCTTCTCCTCCAACATAATATTTTATCTCGGGTGTATTCTGTATGCCAGGCACTGTTAAAGGTACTGCAGATTGAAAGCAAAGTGCCTGCCCTCCTCCTGGCAGTTGATTTGTGGGCTGGAGGTAGATGGCTGAGTACAGCTCTTACAAGCAATTTGTTTCCCAAACTCGTGGCACAGATGTTTGTTCTTACTCCCTGCTTGAACATCCATGTTCCTTGGAGACCAGATAGGCTGCGTTTTCCATTACTTGTCTGTCTCATATCTGTCTCAAAGGGATACATACAGATACATTTTATCTGATGGAGAGTATCTGCTCTCTGCCTCCCATGTAGTCTGATTGAACTCCCTCTTATTGCAGTCCATAGCTGTTTTATCCAATTTCTGGGAAACTTGAGGCAAGATTAGCCTGGTGGCTAGTAGCATGCCCTTTGTGGTAGATCTACATGAACAAAAATGTTCAGAACTGTGTCTGCTGGCATGCTAGCTCAAATACAAGAGGAGAAGAAAAGAACCTTGCTCTTGAAGAAAGTGGCACAAGATGGGCATGTAGCAGAAAGGCGAGATTATGTAACTGAAAGTGTATATTTCTGTAAGTTCTCAGGGGATGTCTTTGGGAGGGAGTGGTCTATGGGGTACTGCCTCCAGAGAGAACTTGGGAGAGTGACCGACGGCTCCATCCCCATTCCCTCAGGTCATAAAATAGGATCTGTAAGCCCTTCTCAGAGCCTCTTTCTCCCGCTTTCAGGTCTTGAGCAAGCAAGCGTGTGAAGGAAGGCGGGCTGTTTTTAGGCTGCCCCTCACGTTTACTCCTAAACGAGGGAGGGGTGCTCCTGATTGGGTTCGGGCCCTTGTCAACAGTGTCCCTGGAAGGCGACAGTGTCATTGGAAGGCGACCATGCCCTTCCACGGCCAGCGACTGACCAAGGCTTTTTCCTTTGCAGAGATGAGAAGAACCAGTCCATCATAGTCAGCGGGGAGTCTGGAGCCGGCAAGACCGTGTCGGCCAAGTACGCCATGCGCTATTTCGCCACGGTTAGTGGCTCGGCCAGTGACACCAACATCGAAGAGAAGGTCCTGGCGTCCAGTCCCATCATGGAGGTAAAGCCATCCAAATGTCCTTGGCCTTCTTGTCTGGAGTCCCTTCTGCTGGCACTAAGACTGCTTGAGCGTCCAGCCTCGCGTGGCCGATCACAGAGTTCTTGGAAGCCACTCACACAGTCAGCGTTCATGCCTCTCCCCGAGAACCCATTGTCCACTGCTGAGGGAAGAATTTCAAAGGTGCCCCTAAAACCACAGATCTGGGAATATTCTGACCTGGTAGCCCAGGTCCCCAGTATTGGATACAGCGGCCTCTTCATGTTTTCCTTGTTCCTTGACTCTGCTGAATACTGTTGTGACAGTCCTCCCCCATCTACCGCCGTCTCTGCTGTGTTCCTCCCCACTGCTGCCATCCTGTGTCAGCAAATCAGTGTCCCACCAAAACCATTTGATGCTATGAAGGTCCGCTGAGTCAGGAGGGCCGTCTTCATGGCGGTGAGGAGGCCTAGATAAAAGATTCCCCTTTTTCCCAAAAGATATTTGGACGTTTTATCTTTTGCGGGGAGATGGAGTCCAAAGCTATGTGACTCTTTTGGGGGGAGATAGAGTCCAAAGCTATGTGACGACACAGAATCTGTTGAAGATCCTCAGAAAATGTTACCTTTGTTGGCATGGACAGGTCTTGCCTGTCTCTTCACCACCCCGACCTCCCGGCTGGGTGGCCCCAGAGCGGCCGATGCAAGTGCAGGGCCAGAGATATTTCCAAAACCTTGGGTCTAGCTATAGTAAACCATGTTATAGGGTCAGAACTCCATCTCTCTTTTTCTTCCGTTCCTTGTAAACGCTTCATTCTCATGGAGCCAAGCTAAATGGCTGCACAGTCCCTGGGCCAGCTTTGATTTCCTGCTTTTGAAGCTGAGGCTCTATTGTCTGGGCTGCAGTCCGGTAGGAGTTGGCCCTTCTGCCAGCCCCGAACAGCCCCCTTGTTTTAGGAAGAAGAAATTCAGTTGAGGCCCAAAGCTGCCAGAACAGCATCAGGTTTCTCTGCACAGCCGTGAGCCCCGCCGAGTAAGACACAAAGCACCGGTGTGGTTGGTCCTTCAGATCATTTTGGGGCTGGGGGAACAAGAACCTGCCTGGACCTTCCCAGGTCCCCTCTCTCTCCCTCTTCCTTTACCAAGTGCAGGAGTAAATTGAGTGTCAGTTCATGGGAGCTCGTTGATTATCCAGGCAAACTCTCCTGCCTACAGGGTTGCATTATCCGGAGAGGTTTTACTCTCTGCTGAGTAATCAGACACACTGTGTTCACTAAGAATTAGACAAAAGCAAGCTTTGGTATCTGTTCTTATATGAATTGGGAAGTGGTCAATGCAGTTGAAGGCATTTTTACCAAACAGATAAAAACAAACAAGAAAGCACTTTTATTAGTTTACAGTTGTTCTTAAACTTGACTGTGCATCAGAATCACCTGGAGGCCCTGTTAAAGCAGATAGCTGGGCACCACCCCCAGAGTTTCTGATTCAGAAGGGCCTGAGAATCTGCATTTCTCACAAGTTCCTAGGTGATCCTGATGCTGCGGATCTGGGTCCCACACCTGTTTGAGAACCATTTGTTGAATAAATATTTTAAAAAATAGGAAGGAGTCACTGGAAAATATGGAAGAAAAGGGAATAATCCCCCATGATCCTACAGCCTGCTAATAATTGTTCCGTATTTTGGTATATTTCCTTCCAGCTTTTTCACTGAAGATTATAGTATATGCCTTGTCCTCGTATCATTAAGCTTTTTACAAACTTATTGGCTGCAAACATACATTAATAGATGGTTTTACCGTAATTTAACTTCCTTTTGTCAGACATTTAGTTGGTAGCCTCTTTGCTCATAGCATTTATTCTAAGCCCCAAGGTGGCGGCCTGGCCATGGCCTGGATTCAGGAGACGATCATGGACTTGAGTCCACACCCCCCTTGGGCCGTCTACTGCACTTAAATGGAGGCAGCTAAGACAGCACTCTGCGATTAGCATCACGTTTCACCTTAGGTGGGAGTGAGACCAGGATTTCAGCTTTTCCTTTGCCTCTGAGTTTCAAAATTCAGTTCATCTTTTAGGTAGCAAAATTGCAAAGACACAGAGCGCCTCTTCTTTTGGAGGTAAAGTACGTACTTATTCTGGACAAAACAGGGAAGGGAAGAAACCTGTTTGATCTCTGGTGACTGAACACAGTTCTTGTTAGACAAGATAGGAATTTAGTGAAGACAGATCACCACATTAAGCAGGTACAAGACACAGGGGGGAATGATTTTTTTTAATTTTGTTGTTTTGTTGTAATAAAACATACGTAATATAAAATTTATCACCTTAACCACTTTAAGTGTGCCGTTGAGTGGTATTAAGTACGTTCACAATGTTGTGCAACCATCACCACCGTCCATTTCCAGAATTTTTTTTTAATCATCCAAACAGAAACTCTGTACCCATTCAGCAGTGACGTCCTATTCTCCCCTCTACTCAGCCTCTGGTAACCTCTGTCCTAATTTCTGTCCCTGTGAATTTGCCTCTTTGGTGTCTCTCATACAAGTGGAATCATATGACATCAGTCCTCTTGTGTCAGGCTGATTTCGCTTAGCATAATGTTTCCAAGGTTCATCCGTGTTGTAGCATGCATCAGTACTGTGTGTGTTTTTTAATGGCTGCATAACATTTTGTTGCTTGTATGCACCACATTTTGTTTATCCATTCCTGCGCTGAGAGTTGGGTTGTGTCCACCTTTTGGCCAGTGTGAGTAATGCTGCTGTGAACATTGGCGGACACCTGTTTGGGTCACTGCTTTGGGAATGTTTTTTAAATGACCATGATCTGAAATGATCTAATGTTTTCAGTATCTGTTATAGCTTGAGTAGGCTGGTGGACTGCTGGGGAGGCATGGAAGAAATGTGAGAGCAACAGACACACCCCTAGAGAAGGAGGAGTGTGTACATGAACCAGCCTGTTCTTGCATGATGTCATGTAAACACATGTTGCAGTGGTTTGAGCTTAAAACATTAAATTTCTAAAGTTGTGCAAATTGGTACTTTGGAAATTATGTGGGTAAGTCCAGAGGGCTCATTCTGTCAAATACAGAGTTTTGTTATCGTAGAGACTATCCCTTGAGCTGTTATTGAGTGTTACATTTGAGAGAAATGTTGGACGTGAACATGGGAAGGAAGAATTATTGCCAGGAAGAATTCTAGGTGGAATTAGAGTGTTGCCAAGCAGAGAAAGAGCAGCTTCTGCTCTGCCAAAACCCAACTTTTCACAAGTTCAGAGTCTTACTTGGGCCCTTGTGTCAGGAAGCCCAGTCAGCTTTGTGGCTCCTCAGAGGGTTACAACCAGTGCAAGTCATGTTTTAATCAGGGCACAGCTGATTACTGATGACTCCAGTCCTGTCCCGGGGAAGGTTGGCACCTCCCAGCGAAGCAGTCAGTTATGGTCACGTCATCACCTCATTATTTCTCCAGGCCAGCAGCTGCAGATGCCTCCTAGGGAGTCGGAGAGTTGAGGGCCGTCTGAGGAGGCGGAATTCCCAGTGGGCTGCGCTAAGTGGCAGTTGTGTGAATTGAAGGTGACTTGAGGGTGGATTGGGGTTGGCTGGGGTGGATTGGGGTGATTTATTGTCAGCGCCAGAGCTCTCTGGCCCCATTCTGTTTAAGAGCTTGTCAGCATCCTGGGAGTGATTTGTTCACAAGTCTGCACTGATTAAAAAGGTATTGCTAGTCAAGAGACTGATAGAGCAGGGACAGAACCCAGGCCCAGCCCAGAGGGGTCACATGGCTTCTTGGGCTGACTGGAGTGTGCAGGCATACAACTCTAGGAGCCCCAGAGACTCCCCTCAACCTGGGAGAAAGAAAGGGGGCTAGGGGTACAGTGAGCAAAATTGACAGAAGCTAAGACCAGTTACTATGTAATTTTCGGGGTTTGACTTTTTTTTTTTAAGCTGAAGAAGCAAGTAGGCCTACAACTATTAACCTATTCATACAAGAATCTGCCCCCAACATACCTTACCTTCTCCTCTTGTTTTCTCTCATGTTTCAACACACTCTAGCCATTCCTCACTTGTTGGGGCTCTCACATACCCCTGTCCCTTTGCCTACACTATATTTATAAATAAAATTCCTTTTCCTTCCCCGCTGGTAAAATTCTACTCACCCTTTAAGATCCACTTCATCTTACACTTCTTAAAGCGTTTCCTGTTCTGCCAGCATTGGCGAATTTCTCCCTTCTCTGTTTCTACACTGGTTGATATGCATCTCGGTCCTGTATAATCCCAATCATATTGAAATGATTTGTTCTCGTCCATTTTTACTTTACTACCTATTTGTACATGTATAAACCAGAAAAAAGGTAGTTCTTTTATATCACATACAAATGGTATCATATTCTGTTAACCACTTTGCAACTTGCTTTTCACTGATTGTTTTTTTATTTATCCATGCATCATGCTCTAGTTTAGTTTAACAGCTTTTTAGCATCCCATTTATGAATATTCCACATTTTATTTATCTCTTCCTCCTACTGGTAGGCATTTAGATTGTATTTTTTATTATTAAATACAGCCTGCATTAAACATTCTTTTGCACACCTACTTGTACACTTGTGTGAGTTTCTCTACGTAATACCTAGAAGTACAGTTGCTGGATTGTTAGGTCCATATATGTTCAATTTTACTAGATATGCCAAATTCTTCTTAAGGATGGCTGTTGCAGTTTACATTTGCATCACAGCAGTGTATGAGAGTTCCTTTTTCCTCACATCCTCATCATTATTTCATAGTATCAAAGTTATTGCCACTCTGGACTGTCATTTTTGTCTACATTTCTCTGATTTCCACTGAGCTTGGGTATCTTATGTTTATTGGTCATGTGAGTTTGTTCCATGCATTCCCTGCATACATCATTTTTTCATTTTCCAAATTTTAACTATTTGTATCATAACTGTGTCTTTTGTTGGACTGTGGACTCAGAGTCAAAGCCTTGGTTTTTATCATCTATAACAACTGGATTTGTTTTCCTCATGCGTCAAAATGTTTTCTAAGTCAATAAGCAACAACAACAAAAAACGTAGCAAGGGTTTAAAAGATAAAGAACAACGTGCAGGTCCTTCACACACGTGTAGAAGTTGGAAGTTCTTCATGCCCAGAGTGGAGTTTATGGGTTTAGTAGTAATATACAAGCAACCCCTTCCCTTTGTGGGTACCATTATATACTTTCAAAGTACTTGTAGATCCATTATATCACTTCTTAAAGCAGCCTAGTGAGGTAAAGAGGGTAGACCTTTTGGCAGTGATCTTTAGAATGTTGACAAGCTTCCCCTAAGCTACCACAAGGAGTGATCTCAGATATGGTAACGGTTCTTGTTGCCATTTTAGAAATGACAGAATTTGAACTTTTGGAATCGAGATTTTTTGTTTGAAACTAGATAATCCTTTAGAATTTTACGCAAACTGGCCTTTGCTGGTTGCACCGTCCTGATGTTGTTAACGTGTTCCTTTGGCCTCTGTACATCCTTTGAAAGGGTAGTAAAATTCAGAGGCTTGATTAGATTTAGGTTTGTTTGTTTGCTTGTTTGTTCTTAAAATCCAAGAACCCTTTATTGGTGGTGGTATGTATTCCCGTCAAGACGCACAGAATATTTAGGTGTCTTTTGGTGACGTCAGCAGCCGTTGCTAATGCCTAGATCTATTAATTCATCAGGAGTTATAAAATGGGGACGTTCTCATTCTATTTTTCCTCTTGCATTTATCAGCTGGAATAAGTTTAGGAAGAGAAACTTCTCCTGGCCAGCTAGTTACGCTGATAGAGTTTACACAGGGAGGTTAGGATGGATGTCTGATTCCTTATCTACTGGTTGTCAGAGTAATGAGTTGGTTCCCTGCCATCCTCTGAAAGGCTTTTCTCCCCTTTCTTATGAAAAGGTAAAAGCGAGGATTCATGTCTTTGTCTTTATCCTTTGACTTGACCTGGCTCTTTGAGATGTAAGAAGTTACCCACATGGGTGGCAGCTCCTGTCTGGTGGTGAGTAGTTTGGAGAGCTGGAAAAGGACTGCGAAACCAAGGGGAATGAACACAGACTCCGGACTCAGTTGTATCTGAATTTATACCTTGGTGTTGGCGCTTCCCAGCCGAGTGACCCTGGGCACACTGCTTACCCTTTCTGAGCCTAAGTTTCCCCATAGGTATGAGGAAACTTGATAATGCCTCTCCCCTGGGATTCTTGTCTGGATTCAGGGAGACTAACGGGATCCCAGCCCAGGACCTAGCTTGTGATGGAGGCCTGGGAAACCATCATTTTTACCTGCATTTTAGGGAATACAGCCCTCCTTGCCACTTTTCAAACAGGATAGGCTCCCTGAAGTCTGACAGTGGCTTGTCACGTGGTGCCTTGAAGGATCAGGGCCCCCTTGGAAGTGGGTGCGGTGCAGCCTCTGCTGAGACGATGAGGTTGGTGGATGCTGAGGGACATGAGTGATGACATAAACTCCTCGGATTAGTCACCTCTTGACGGTCGTTTCAGCTTGGCCAGGCTCCAGCCTCGCCCCGACCTTAGGGGCATGTTCCATGCTCCATGGTTCCCTTCAGAGCAACGCAGTGTACTGGGGTTACACTTTCCCCACTTTCCTGCAGAGGTACACGCTGTATATGTGATGTATAGGTTGCTGTATACACTTTAAACCCTAAAAGAAAAAATATGTATTCATGACCCTAACAGGAGATTTTAGGGACCTAAAGAGGCAAGTGACGTTCGAGGACAAGGACTTAAAATTCTTATTTCACAGGAAAGAAAACCAAAACCCAAGTTCATCTATGCTTCCATTCACTCAGATGTTTTGAATACCTGCTGTGTGCTAGGCACTGGGGTGAGTGCGGGAGGTCCCATGGGGAAGCACACATGCGGACCCCGCTCTCACGGAGCCAGGGTGGTGTCTCGTGGAGATGGGGGTTAGGGAAACAAGGGGACGTGCAAAGTGAGGCCTGGGAGAGCACGTGGCGAGGGAGGTCCCCTCGCTTATGAGGCCAGGGTAGGCCTTCCTGAAGAAGCCACATTTGAGCTGAGACCAGAAAGAAGAGGTGGAGGGAGCATGGGCAGAGAGTGTTCCCAGCTGAGGGAACCATGTCTGTGAAACTTGGGGGGTGGGGGAGGAGGCAGAGAGAACACAGGTCTTTTGAGAAAGAAAAGCAAGTTCAGGATCATAAGAGGCTGGAGACAGAGGGCAAGAGTGATGAGAAGCCAGGCTGGGCTGGGTCCCTCAGGGCCTCCGAAATCGTGATCTGCTTTTAGCCTCTTTGTGCCTCAAATTTCCTGGACAGCTGAAAAGTTACAGTAGATATTTTTCAAGTGTTGTAACCACCTAAAAAGTAAACCTGTGAAAGGGGTTTCAGTATTAGTATGTTCATTACCAACCCATCAGCAATGTGATGTTTTATAGAAAGTGAATAATCACACAGTGAGACCAGTCATTTAGCCACTTGTCTTTTAGATTATTGTCTCGTGTTTTGAACTGTGTCCCTGCTGCCTTGTAAGAAATAATACCAAGAGGTTGATGGCTTCCTGATATGTCCTAGTGATGATGTGTGTGTTGGGGGGGAGGGGGGCGTTTGACATTTGGTCTCTTTCTAGGAAGTACCATTTAACAGTTGGGAATGACATTTGATATTTGATCAGTGGAGACCTGATCAAAGTGGATTAAGCCCCAGAAGATTCATTTTTCTCACAGAAAGTCTAGAGCTCTTGGGTGCTGGCATTGATTTAGTGGCTCGAGGATGTCAGAGCAGTGGTTTCTGTGATTCTCTAGACCTTCCCCTCATGGTCCCAAGGTGACTGCTGCAGCTGTAGCCATCACATGCACATTCCAGGTAGGAAAAGGAAGAAGAGAGGAAGGTCAATGGGGTGCACCTTTCAGCTGTTTAGTCCCCTTTAGAGGGACCATCAGTCAACTCATCACTCTCATTGGCCATCGTTAGGAGTAAGGGAAGCAGGAAAATGAAGTTGTTTTGTTTTCTTTTAGCTCGACCCATTGTCATCCTAATAGTAGAGAGGTTCTAGAAGGAAGGAAGAGGGCGGGAATAGAGGTGCCGCCATGAGCATACAGTCCTGAAATTTAAGAAAACCCGCCATGTTGTGCACACTTTTTGTTTGTTTTTTCTGCACAGGCCATTGGGAATGCTAAAACCACTCGCAATGACAACAGTAGCCGTTTCGGAAAGTACATTCAGATTGGCTTTGACAAGAGGTACCGCATCATTGGGGCCAACATGAGGACCTACCTTTTGGAGAAGTCCAGAGTGGTCTTTCAGGTGAGCCCTGTGACTGGACCTTCTTGTACTTTTTCCCATGGATTTTTACTCGCTCCATGTTCTGCTCCCTGTGCCCAAAGAACATCTCATTGTTTGAACCTGGATTTGGATAGACTTGTTCTTTTGGTTTTCTTTTTTTTTCCATTAAGAAGTATTCATTTATAGGCATCAGACCTGAAAAATTTTTACTCAGTATTGATATGTTTCAGTGAGCATTGTTTTTATTTTTTTATTTTTTTAATTTTTAAATAAATAAATACCATGCATATACCATGCAAGCACAATATTTATCTATCTATTTATTAATTTATTTATTGGCTGCGCTGGGTCTTTGTCGCGGCACGTAGGCTTCTCTAGTTGTGGCCTGCGGGTTCAGTAGTTGAGGTGTGTGGTCTTAGTTGCCCCGAGGCATGTGGGATCTTAGTTCACTCCCTGACTAGGGAGTGAACCCACGTCCCCTGCATTAAAAGGTGGATTCTTAACCACTGGATCACCAGGGAAGTCCCAGGGCATTGATTTTAGATTCAGTCAACAAACATATATTGTTTGTTATGTGCTAGCCCTGTGCTAGTCACCAGAGATACAGTGAAGAATAAGACTGTTGTGTTCTTTGTGGACTTCGGAGTCTTGTGATCAGGGGAATGTCATGTAGGGTCTGTGGGTTTCAACTTTCACCAGGAATCTTATTTGGTAAGTTATATTAAAAAAAACAAAAAACCTACTTGACCACTTACTTCATTTCCTTTTCAAATAAATGGCGTTCTCGCTTCTCATGTGGCTCAGTTCTTCTTTGCTCGCCTTTTGTTCCCTCCTTCCCAACTACTCTTTGGCCTCTTGGTGACCCTCTTCCTCCTCCACCCTGGCCTTCGGTGGTGGTCGTTGCAGTTCACAACCCCCAGAGCGGTTCTCTCCGCCTCCCAGGTTTGGTTGGGCTACCCCACATCCTTCATTTCACTGCATCAGAGCAAGCGGCCTGCTGTGCTGGCCACGGCTCTGGCCAGACTCCCTGTGGGCTTTCCTCTTCCTTGCTGCCCTTGCTCAGGCCTCCTGAAGCCCCCGTCCCGCCCACCACCACCACGACCACTCCGCCAGTTTAAGGCAGGTCTGGCCCCATTGTCCCCTGGAAGTCCTGCTCAGCCGTGGCCCTTCCCTGAGCGCCCCAGCCTGACGCGATGGGCAAGGGCATAGCTTTTACTTAGTTCCAAGCCTCCCAGAGGAGCAAGGCAGCTGCAGCAGGGAAGTGATGGTCAGCCCACCATGAGCCAGGCAGCTCGCTTATCTGGACAAGAGCTGACCCGCCGAGACGCCACTTGTGGGGTAGCAGTGATGCCCGATAGAGGAGGAGAAAGAAACCCCCTGTGTTCTGCATAAATCAAGAGGTAAAAGTCCTCTGGTTGGCAGAAGGCCCCGTAACGGTGAATGCAAAACCTGGGGGTGGGAATTGAAGGCGGCAGAGGCGTGGAGGAAAAGCCTTGGCCTCTGCCACCCTGGAATTAGAATGGGCGAGGGGACAGTCTTCGGGGTCCCTGCCCCTAACACTGCTTAACTGTTTTCCTCCTCCAGGCAGATGATGAGAGGAATTACCACATCTTCTACCAGCTCTGCGCGGCTGCCAATCTTCCGGAATTTAAAGAGCTCGCACTAAGTAAGTAAACGGGCTGCGTGCCCATCCTGGGGCTGGGCTGCTGCTGCCGCAGGTGGCGCATCTGGGGGCTCTGAGGGAGAAGGTGTGCGCGGCTCGGTGACCTCTGTCGCGGGTTCTTAGCTCTGCCTCACCTGTGGGCACAGTCCCACCCCTCTGTGAGTTTCATGCCCACAGGAAATGAGAGGATAAGAGGCTGGGGGTGGAACAGTGTTTTGCAGAGCACAGGTGAATTGACAGGCATTAGTATTTTGAAAAATATGTTTTCATTCTAGATGCCCTGAGAAATGTGTCTCAACCACGAGGATCTGGAGGTTTAGCTAATGCGCATCACTTAATTGTGGTCGACGTGTTTTAAGTCATATTTAAGGACTGAGACAAAGAAAAAGCAGGAAGGGGGTGAGGATAAAGCAGGGGTAACGTGGGGTTGGCTCAAGGGCCATGTTGATAATCCTGGGAGGCCCCACAGAAGGTGAGAGAGGAACTTAAAGAGTTTAACTGGACCGCTGAGCCTCAGCTGGGCAGCAGTGCTCCAGTTCCTTGCAAGCAGGCGGGCAGCTTGCCCACATCCACCCTGCAGCCTGGAGGCCAGAGCGGAGCAGCCAGAGTGGGGTGCCGGGGCATGCGTCAGCTTTTTGCTGCCATCAGGTAGGAAGACAGCCTTTCAGCGGGTCCCAGTCACCCTCCGTTTCTGTTATTGTTGTCTGCTCAGGTGCCTGGAGACTGTTGACTTGGAGCTAGTGGAGTTGAGAGCCAGGACAGAGCAAGAAGGACACAGGCTTTAGTTCCTGACACCATAGCGTAGTAGCCCCGCCCCTCGGGCCTGGAGCCTTCCCCGTTCTATGTGCGCAGCCCTATCTTGGAATATTGACTGAGTCCTGCCGCTGCGTCCTCCAAGCCACCTGCTGGTGGGTGCGTGTGGTGAGGGCACGCCTCGGGGCCGTGCAGCTCCCCTGTCTCTGGCCTGTCATCTGTATTTTGGGGAGGTGTGGGTAGGTCCAGTACTAGCAGATGGTGTACAGAGCTGGGTGTCTAGACAGAGGTTAGTTGGCTGTTGTGCAACTGTAAGAGAAGTAGACTTCTAAGGCTTTACTGTCCCAGAGCCAAATCCTCACCATCTTAAGGACCCATCACCAGATCCAGCTCTGCCCACTCCAGCCTATGCTCCCAGTAGGTAAAATACATCAGGTGGTTCAAACCTTGGTCTGCCCTCCTCACTGTCCGCTTTACTTGCATATGGAGTCTGGCAGCACTCAGTGCCTGTGCCATGCAGTTTAGCACTGGCTCTTCCGTTCATTCATTAAGCCTCATGCAGGCCAATTAGGCCCTGGGGATGTAGCGTTGAACCAGATGTGCGTCCTGCCCTTGCTTCGCTTGCAGTTACAGTACGGAGTGAGAAGGCTGTGCTGAGGCGAAGCGCAGCTGTGGTGGGTCAGAAGCTGCTCAGGGAAGTCGTGTTAAATGGGGTCCCAAAGGAGGAAGCCTGAGATGGTACACATTAGGCTGGCTTTGTGCTGTCCTCTAGCTGTTCCGTGCTCGCAGGTCTGATTCTCCCCAGTGAAGTCGTAAACTCCTCGGACAAGGAGCAAATGTTACAAGCCTTGTTTGATGGGCACTGCCCTGAGCTGGCAGCTTGGGGCTCTCGTGCTGGCTTACAGTCCCAAGGGACCAGGAAGGCAGGCCACGTTAAGGGCCACTGCCATCCTCCCCGCTCCTTCCACAGGCCCAGCTGGACTTCTCAGGGCCAACCTGCGGGAGTTGAAAACTTTTTTCTTAGGGTCAGTTTTATAGAAAATGAACGAATGCTGGTAAGATCCATCTGGCTGTATTTGGACTATTTTATCCCAAATGTAACTTTCAGGTAATAGGAAAGAAATCTTCCTCCCCATTCCCCCACTTACAGGAGTGCATTGAGGAGAAAAATGACTTTTCCTTACTCCGTGTTTCAGCAAGGTGCAGGCTCCTTGGGCCCCTGGCTGGAGCTGTTGAAAACTACCCGATTGGATCCATTTCTTGCATTCTTACCTGCGTGTGCCCTCTGAGAGCATCTTGGAGTGAAGTGAAGAGCCTTTGATAAGCTCTCGTGCTCAGGCATGAGGCTGTCTTCTGCCTTGTGGGTGGATGGGCTGTGAGCCCTGAAGCTTGACATTTATAGTTCCACAGATAACCCTGGTTGAACGGATGGAAACATCAAATAAATGAAGGACTAGCCAGCGACTTCTAGTGAATATTCAGACCTGCCTCCCCTCCTTCCCTCTTTTCTTCTCCTAAACTGTGCTGTTCAAATGCACAGAAATCTCTGTAAGACCCCTTGGCCCTGCAGGAATTTTGTGCACTTGTCTTGAGAATGAAGTGGACAGATGTGCATACAGCCCCACTTTCCTCTGCCCTGTGGTTGGTGGTCTGTTGCATTAAAATGACCTCGGGCTGAGATTTAAAAAAATAATACAGTGTTAGAGTGTGAATAAATGATGGTAAAAAGAGGTGTAATGGACCATATTCCCTTAAATGCAGCCTTCACGTAATGAGGAATAAATCCTTTCTTCTTTTTCATTTCCGTAGCTGCATAGATACGGTTTTATAACCACCCTCTCTTGCCTTGCACAAGTCAGAGTACAGCCTCCCCGGGTGAAGTGCAAACCCTGGGCCGTGGCCTTGATGGTCCATTGCTCTAATCACTGGCTTCGCGACCCTTCTGGGCACTAGTCTGATCCAGTGAGCCAGTTAACAGGGGGCTTTGTGCTGCATATCTCCTGGGGAATTCTAAGTAAAGAGAGACCCAAACTGGAGGACACGAGACGCCTCTCTGGGATGGGATGATTGGCTTCATGGGCCTAAAAGGAGAGCTGAGATCCAGGCAGGCAAAGCAAATAGGGGAAGAGTGACTGCACCCTGTTGGGATGTCTGTCTTATTAAGAGGGTCTGGGAGTGACGATAACAGAGGTGATTGTAGCCTTAAAGCAGATGGAAAGGAGATGATTATTTTGATTGGATTCAAATCATTCAGTAGAGAATGCTGTGATTGGCTGGGGTGGCCCCTGCAGTGATGAACCCGAGCAGGAAGAAGTTACTCTGCTGGGCGTGTGCGTTTGGGAACTCAAAGCTGGGAAGGGTGGGGAGGTCTGTTTCACTCAGAACATCAGGCATTGGGGCCCTGGCCTTTGACAATGAAAGGTCTTTGATGCTGAAAATGCCTCCTTCCCTCCAATATGAAAGCTTAGTGTTCTTTTTGGAGTCTCAGGTGACTCTGATGTATCAACTGATACTTTTGATTATGATGTAGGTTGTATTTATGGCTAAGTCATGGGATGTCATAGATAACCATCTCCTTAATTGGGTGATCAAGGAATTGGCTCACAGGTCTGGCCAAACCCTGGGTGAGCCTGGGAAACCCCTTAAAGCCCTATGGTGCTCAGTTTGCCTGTCTGAAAAATGGGAGTAAATATACACTTGGCCCTTCATATCTGCAGGTTCTGCATCTGTGGATTCAACCAACTGAAATTCGATCCATGGTTGTGGAGGGCTGACTGTACTATACCATTTTATACAAGAGACTTGAGCATCTGTGAATGTTGGTATCTGTTGGGGGGGTGTGTCCTAGACCCAACTCCCTGTGCATACAGAGGGACGACTGTATTCAGTCGTCTTCATGTGGACACAGTAAAAAATCATCAGATGAGGTATTTTGAAAGGTGAGTGTAAAGGGAAAAAAAGAATTGATGCTTTTATTAAACGCTTGAAGCTGTCACATTACTCTGTGCCAGAGCTTCCAGGGTGATTAGATATGGAAGATCCAAATATGCCGTCTTCCACAAAGACCTGATGTCTTGCTTCATCAGAATTCGCTTCTGCTGTGGCTGGGAGTGAGCTCAGGGCCAAAGTCCTTCGTCTCCCAGTTCAGCTGCCTGCAGTCATCAGAGTGGGTTGAAGTCACTCCTCCAGGAAGCCTTCCCTCATAAAACATGACCAGTATTCTGCTGTTCATTCCCATGTGCAGTGTTGCCTGTTGGTTGTGTGTGAGACTGGGGTTTGGGGCTGAGTTCTGCCACTTCCTAGCTGGGCCTGGTATCGTGGACTTGAGCGGTGGGAGGAATTGGCGGAACAGTGCAGTGTGGCTTGGAGCATAGGATCAAGGTGAGAAGTGGGAGAGACCAGGAAGGAGACGTCTGCAGGGCCATTGGCATGAACAGGGGTAGAGCTGAGGAATGACAGGAAGGAAGCCGGTGTATCTGGGACATAGAGGTGGGGATGGAAGGACTAGGTGTGAGTCTGGAGTAGTCGGAGGAGGCCGCTTCACAAAAGGTCCCGGAGGCCCTTCTAGGGTGTTTGACTTTTGCCTTGAGGGCAGTGGAACAGGAGGGTGTCTCCAAAGGGCTTTAAGTAGGGAGTGGTGTGCTCAGAGTTACCAGAAGTTTAAAGGAGGATTTAGAAAGGACAGGAGCAGAAGCAGGGAGAAAGGCTTAGAGTCTTTTGCAACAGTCCCCAGACAACAGATGCTGGACAGGTCAGACCCTGGATAGTGGCAGTCAGGATGGAGGAAGGAAAGAGACTCAAGAAATTCTTCGGAGATCAAATCGGGAGGACAAAGTGTTGAAGGAGGGCTGGGAGTTGCAACGAAGCTGCATCTAAGCATGTGTAGCTGAAAGTAAAGAGAGAGACCCAAACTGGAGGACAAGAGACCCATCATAATCACAACCGTATGTGCCCAGGTCAAGAGAAAATCATTTAACTGGTGTTTTCAGAGGAGGAGGGAGAACAGCTAGTGTCCAGTTTTGGCATCTTATCAAAATCAAACATTTTACACTTAGAAATGCCAAGCATTGGACAGAATTGTACCACACAAAGGCATTATAGTTTGTGGAAAGTTGAAATGATTTTCGAGGGTGATTTTGATGACGTACAATTGTTACCTTAAATGCTGGCTCTCAAGCCTTGTAGTTCAGATACTCCCCAGGGCTCGTTGCACTTTTGCCCTCTGCTGAGGGTGGCTCTGAATTCTATGACGGAACCTGGGCCCCTCCTCGCTAGTCATCCCCAGGCTGTTAGCAGAGGCCTGACTGAAGAGGAAGTAAGCCAGGGGATGAGAGTCTCAGCCTACGTTTGTACACGTGCTTAAATAGCTCAAGGTGCCCCAGCGTTTAAAACAAACAAATCGTGTCACTCTGGGCACGTCGTTGCCCCTCATGTGTCAAACGAGGTTGTCAGACTAAGATTATTGATGGTCATGGAAGTCTGGTTCTAGGGCGGGTGTACATTTTACTGTGTCTATCAGAGCCTTTTATAAAACAAGTCTGTGGTGAATGCTCCTGTAACTTGAACTTGCCGTGACTTTTATGTTCCCTGGTTTTTCACATATCAGTTTTAACACAAATGCAACAACAGGCTCTGTCACTGTGTTGTACTTTTCTGTCTTTTGTTACTCAGTTTTCTCTCCCACTTGCCTTTGTCGGTAAAGATGGTATTTGAAAGAGTTCCACATCCAGCTGGGAATAAACTCTGGCCCGGGTCAGCTTGCTCAGGGGGTGGCCACCCTTGTGGGGCATGGTCTGTGGTGAACCTGGGGATGAAGCGTCCCTCCCATGCCTGATGCCTCACCTCCTTTCCCACCGCAGCCTGTGCCGAGGACTTCTTCTACACGTCACAGGGAGGAGACACGTCCATCGAGGGTGTAGATGATGCTGAGGACTTTGAGAAGACGCGACAAGCCTTCACGCTCCTTGGTAAGGAACTTGGGGATGGGGAGAAAGGCCCAGAGGGTTGATCGCGTGGAGAAGAAGCATGGCAGTGTCCCGCTCTGCTTGCCAACCTTCGTGAGCTGGTGGGGAAGCCCTCTCGCTCTTGGTGAATATCTTCATACTCTTATTCCATCCCAACCCTTGGGCTCCAAAGCTTATGGCATGGAACTTTGGTGCCCTTTCTTAACAATAGGATTTGAGAGTTGATCTGTGAGGCATTGCCAAGTACTCCTTTTCACTCCTTCAGGGCATTGACAGGAATGGATGAAAGCCAAGAAGAGCCGTGTCTTTTTGTGTTGAGGGTCTGAGGCAGTGTGTTCTAGCAGAAGGAACATGCCTTAGGGACTGAAACCAGCCATGTTCCACAGTCAGGGTCTCCAAGTGGGAAACAGACTGCAGAGGTCTAGTAGCTCTGCCATACACGCAGTGTTATTTCTGTTGTTGCTGTTTCCATATAGAACTTAGCAGTGGAATCTATAAATCAAGATCTCTCTGTCCTTCTGGGTCATATAAGACAGTAGAGCTGGAGAAAACTGCCCCTTTCCCCGGCCAGTTTTGGGGGAAAAGAGCCCCCAAGTGGTAAAGTGGAAGGCAGTCTGTGCTTAACTGGCAAATTGAAGTGGTAAATTCCTGGGACCTGCAGCCAGAAAAGGGGAAGCTTGGGAAGTTAGCCTGAAATCCGCAAAGTGGCTCCGGGGGACCTGGTGCCTTCCCCAGCCCTTCCCTGACAGACATTCGGCTTCTGAGTCATGTGACCAACCCAGAGCAGCATTTCTTAGGTTCTTTGGGAATCAGGGAGGTTTCATCCAATGTCCAAATAAAGCATGGCCAAACAGGACACGCGCTGATCTCCATATGGGGAGAAAGTCAGGACTGCATGTGCTGCAATCTGAGTGCTGTTCACTTCTCTGGATAACTGGTGGATAGATGTGGTTTGCCTTTTGTACCCATGAGACAGAAACTGCACTGGCTATTCCAAAAGAGAAAAAACACTATAATTGTTAACAAGAGCAGTAGCAGATAATTAACTATAAATAAGAGGATTTTAGGGGTCTAGAAATAGTGGGTGTAAAAGAGCTGTCTCGAGGGAGAGGAGGAACAGCCAGTACAGGAGCTGCTGACTAGGAGAGCCCCCCACGCCAGGCTGAGATTGCGAACACTTCTAGGAGGATGTGGCTGCCCCAACGTCAGGAAGCCCTGTGGCGGTAAAGGAACCTGCCAGAGGGTGCGGGCCATCCCTGGTCCGCGTAAGCAGCCTGTAGTGCCCTGGGGTGTGGTGGAGCCAGAACTTCTCAGAAGCAGCTGCTAATGGGGGAGCGTGGCCTGAAGACACAGCTGGAGCTCACCTGGCGGGTGGCTGGACTCCCAAGGTGAATACTGATGACTGTGGAGGACCAGAGCCAGGGATGGAAATGGCTTCCTGCTGCTCTCGCCTTGTGAAGTCCTTGCAGTGCCCTCTCTTGACCAAGTGTGACGTGCCACCCGCAGGCCAAGGGGAAACGTTTACAGGGTCTAGCACCGTGTGACACAGCAGGGCAAAGGAGGGCAGATTTGAAGCTGAGAGATGATAAACTGGGTACAGGTGTCCCTGAGTTCCCCAGCACCACGGAGCTGTTCTGTTCTCCAGCGCTGGGGAGCAGGTATAGAGGAGACTCGATGTTGAGGAGGATAGCAGTCGGCTAAGAAAGGAGAAGGTAGTGCTGGTGTGAGCAGTGGGCATAAGCTGATCCAGGGAGATGGTTGTTCCCTCCAAGGCCCTAAGGAGACTAGGTACTTTAATTCTCAAAGCAAATGGAATTTTTAAAATTAATTATTTAATAAGCCATTCTTCCCTACTCTTTAATAAACATGTCCATTTTTTAAATTCCAGAGGTTGGCAAACTTTTTCTTAAAGGACATGATAGTAAATATTTTGGGCCCTCTTGGCCATACGATTTCTGTAGCAACTACTTAACTTTGCCATTGTAGTGCAAAAGTAACCATAGCCAAAATGTAAAAGGAAAGACATGACTGTTCTAATAAAACTTTATTTACAAAAACAGGCTGTGGGCTACGAGCCTTTCAGATTTAGTGTTTGATTTTTGTTTTGTTTTGTTTTGTTTTGTTGCTTCCTGTAAAGAGGTACTGCTTATTCGGAGAATCCTGTATTAAAAAGGGACTTTCTGGTCAGTATAGCATAGGAATCTTAACTATTGTTAGGATTCAGTAGTCAGCCATCCAGTCATCCAGTCAGCCACTACTTAAATTCCTACTATGACAGGGTGGTTAGGTCTTTGGAAATTGACAAAGCATTGGTTCCTAAGAATAAGAGAAGGGGAGAGGAAAGTGATCTATCCCTCTCATCCTGTGATGGGCCCAGCACCCACTTCCTGACTAGTTCTGTGGGACGTATCTGAGAGCACTGTACAGTGCTTTACTCCCTATACAGGTGCATAGCCATCCAGCCTCCTGTCTTGTCCTGGGTTTCAGCCTCTGGCTTTAACTGGTCTTTCTTTTGCCACTCTTACGCAGTTACACTCAGGACATGTGCCTAAATTGTTCACCCTCTGGCTGTTCTTTGGATTATTAGTTTAAGTAAAACCAGATGTTTGAACAATGCATGCATTTCTGTAGACATTTGCAAGGACTTCCGTCTGCGTAACAAGTATCAATGCAGTCTTTCTGTCACTCATGTTTCTGAGCACCTACTGTGTGCCAGGCACTGGGGATATAATGATGAAGCAAGAACAGGGATTCGTTGTAATTTTTTTTAAGTTTGTATATTTTGAAGATGCTGTGTAATAAAAATTAAAAAGTAAATCCCCGACCCTATGAAGTTTACACAGTAGGGGTCATCTAACACTGTGAAAGTGTAGAGTTAATTTGTCTAGTTCATGCTTGGGTTGTCCACTTCGTTGATTATCTGAGTAAAGTTTTTAATCCTAACATGACACATCTTTACTCCCATTTATATAGGTGTTACTGACTTTTTTTTTTTTAAGCCTGAGTAAAATATTGCCTTAAAAATAAGTAACTGCATCTGGGGAAGAATTTGGAGAACAACTGTATTATCTCTTAAACTGAATGGTAGGTCAACTGGTGTTCACTATATTGGTCTGTAGTCTTTTTTTAAGTCTGAAGTATTTGGTAATTCAAAAAGAAATGGTAATGCCTTAAAGCTAAATATAAATTTTAAGAGAGTATGCATGTCTTTGATAACTTACATGCATAAATAATAAAATCGACAGTAGATATCTGCTGCCAGTGGCTCCAGAGTAGGTGTGTGTGTCTGTAACTGACGGAGCATATAGTGTGGTGAGCAACAGCCCCCAGGGGAACAGCCAGGGGCCGGCTGGCCGGCCAGCCCCGTAACGGCGCCCCCAGGAGAAATTTCTCCTCTTTCTCCGTTGGCGCTTCAGATGTGTGTCACAGATGTTTGCAGGATATTATGTTGGGAGAAAAATGACGGCAGATAGATGACCATTCTTACTAAACTCATAAAAACATCCATAAAATGTTGGTTGCAATGATGTCCAAAGTGGGTCTGCTTGATTGCCGCCTCTCCTCTGCTCTTGGAGGAGTGAAAATGGTAGCGTGACCCATCTGGTCTGATCGGGACAATCACCGTGAAGATATTTCTCTTTTAGTCCAAGGAGCCCCTTTGCCCTCTGAGCTGTTACTGTGAGTGGTAATTACTTGGTGAGGAGCCTGGATCATTTTAGGAGTCACTGGCCCAGAAAGGAAAATGAAACATTTTTCCTTAAGTCCTTAAAAAGAGGGGAAAACATCCTTTCTATCCTACCGTGGATACTGAGTGCCATTCATTCATTTTTTTTTTTTTCCCCAGGAGTGAGAGAGTCCCATCAGATAAACATTTTTAAGATAATTGCTTCCATCCTACACCTTGGAAATGTGGAGATTCAAGCGGAGCGCGATGGTGAATCCTGCAGTATATCAGTAAGTTGCCCGCCAGCACCCGAGATAACATGTGCCCAGTTTACTCTGTCCGTAGAGCTTTATACGACTGAAATACTTTACGCTTAGAGGACATTCATAGGTTATTTATTCTTAAGGGGAATGGTTTCTGTTCCCTTGCTGATAATTATTTAAAACAACAAATTCTTTTCAAATCAGCTGCCATCAGTTTCTGTCACTGAGGGCAGGGAATTTAGTGGTTACTCAATAAATTATTTCTGATGGTTTGATTTCCCAAGTACCCGAGGTCCATGGAATTCTACAGTGCTGTCAGCTCATGAGAACTTCCGGTCTGCTTGCAGGGATATGAGGGAGTGTTGGACACTGTCTCCAAGGAGCTTACAATCTAATTGGGTGGACGGGACAGATAACCACAGGTGCCAAGATTTTGACAGTACAAAGGAGAGAATACTGAGACATCTATATGACAGTATTGCAAACTACGAAGTGCTCCATAAATGCTCTTAATGACTGTTGCTTTCTTGGTGCCCAGTGTAGTACCTTCTATGTGGGAGATAAAAAATGTCTAAGTGGGTGGGTGGGGGAACACTGCCGGTTACAAGTAGTATGGACAGCATATTGTGTGCTCTCTGGTATGTGATGGTGTGGGGCTGGGCTAAAAAACTGATATTCTGACCTTGAGTAAGGAATCTGCAATTGTTTCTTTCTTTTAGGCCTCTTCTCTGTCCATTTATGGCCAAGTCCTGGGAGGTACAAAGTATGATTCTTGCTACCAAGGTCTTAGAATTTAAATAACTGGGGAAATACAGAAGACAGTACTACAGAATAGGAATGTGGGCATGTGTCCAGGCCACGCACAAGCTGATCTTCTTTCAATTGTGCAGACATTTTTTAACCCAGTTAAACCTGGCCCTGCCTTGAGGGAGAGGAAGTCCTGAGTGGTAGCTGGCATTTGGCCGAGCTCATCACCCCCATACACCTACAAGAGAAATAGCCTTGGATTTGGAACCCCTGGCCCCATCAGGCCTGCCGCCATCCTCCGCACGCAGTCTGCAGCCTCGTGAGAGGATCACCCGCTGGGCCCAGTGTGAAAGCCGGGAATGCTGGAGCTGGGCAGCGCTCGGTGCCCCGGGACATCGGCGTGTGTGTGCGCCTGTCTGCGTGTGTGTGTGTGTGTGTGTGTGTGTGTGTGTGTGTGTGTGTGTGTGTGTGTGGTGGGGCAGTGTGGCTGGCCGTGGTGATGCTGGGAGACGGATCGAGGTGGGCAGAGGAGAACCTGGTGCCTTGGTGGGGTGGTGGATGGGCCTCTAGTGCAGGCCAGACACTCTTTAGGGCCAGTGAAGCATTGTCCCTCTTGAGAAGGGCACAGAGGGTCTGTGCCTCCCTTCCCAGCACATCCCCATAAATGTCCCCCGGTTCCTTAGGGCAACCGTACGCTGCCTAGTGTCGGGGACAGGTAAGATTAGGAACAGTGGCATTGAAGAACTCCTGATTTAGGCTGGCCAAATGCAGGGAAGCTGACAGATTTCCCTTGGCCTCCCCCCTCCCCTCCCCCAGTCTCCTTCTCAAGGTCACTTCCTGGTCACATCCCCCGTCGTGGGTTCTTAGAGCGTTCATTTCTCTCCTCCGTATCTCTCAGCATGCTTGTAATTTTACATTTATTATGGGATGATTTGCTGTGTGTCTCTCTCCCTCATGAGACTCCAAAGTCTATGAGAACGGGGACTGTTTGCTCGCTGTTGTATCACCAGCACCCAGCACGGTGCCCAGGACTTGGTAGATGCCCAGTAAGCAGATGGATGGATGATGGAGGCTCCAAAGGCTCAGGGGGTGACGCAAGTAAGCAAATAGATGAACACTGGGCGGGGCTGACGGTGAGGCCCGAGGACCAGGGCCAGCGAGTTCCTGGGCGCCGGTGGCTGTGGGTTGAGTGAGGCCAGGGCCTCTTTGGAGAGCTAGGACTTGGGCTTATCAGGGAAGTGTCTCTCTGATCTTAGAGCTGATCTTCCGCACCAGCCTCTGCAGGGACCTTCGGGTGAGAAGGAGAGTGAAGGTTTACTGGTGGTATTTAATCGATGCCCGTTTCCCCCACTAAACTCCAGGACAGTGTCTCCTGTGCTCACTCTTCTAGCCCTGACACACACTGGCACCCACTGAGTGTGTGTGTAAAGACTGTGTGAAGGAGGGCTATCAGGGCACACTTGGGGAAAGGGGGGGGGGAACGGAGGACACAAATGGTGCTGGAGGGAGGGGAGGATGCCTGACAGGTGGAGGCTTGGACACCAGGCCTTTACTCTCAGAGACGACAGGAAGTCAGAGGTTTCTGAGCACAGGTACGTGGTCTAGGCTGGTCTCATATTGTTCTCCAGTTAAAGGCTGTGTCGAGAGCTAATTGAGAGTGAGAAATTGGAGTCGGGGCTGCCAGGGTTCAAATCCTGGTTCTGCCACTTACTGATAGTTTCTTACCTGTTTCCTTATCTGCGGGCAGGGGTGATATTACCCACCTTGGCACAGGGCTCAAGGGCTTGAGTTCTCGACTGTTATCATCATTGTTGGCAGAGCCAGAATGGACCTTCTGAGCATCCGTCTCCCTTCACAGGGTTGGAAAGACTAAGGCCCAGAGAGAGGAAACTCTCTCTCTAAGGCCACAATGACAGTTAATGGCAAAGCCCAGCCAGTGTTCTTGCTCCACGCCACCGCCGGCCCTGCGCCTTCCTCTGGACGGGCTGTCTTCCACCAGCCTGATGTTCCCCATCCATGCCCAGCACGCTCGAGAAGTGCTTTGCTAAGTGGGTGCTGGTGCACGGATTTTGGGTTATGCCTTGGGTACGTAGGGTGGACCTCCTGCTGTGGAGGGGTGTCTGTCCAGGTGCAGTGTGCCTTCTGCTTGGTAGTTGTTACTTTTAATTAAAGTGTGAATATATGTCCCGTAACTGCCAGAGTTACCTTGGAGATGCAGTAGCATGCGATTACTTGGACACCAGAGGCAACTTGTTTCTTGAACTTGGCAATATGGGCCCACGAAACTCATCAGCTGCCTATGATGCTGGCTGTCTTTAATCAACAGTCAGGAGTGGGTAATAGATGGGCAGGCCACTCCCTGCTGCAGCCGATGGGAACCTGCCCTGTGGTGATGATTGAAAAGTACCAGCACTTGTGGAACTGTGTGTGTGTGTGTGTGTGTGTGTGTGTGTGTGTGTTTACAGAGTACGTTAACAAGCCGGTTCCACCACATTCAACCTACTGTCCCTCTCCCGGCCCCCCCACTTTTGTTGAGTAAAGCCAGTTAATGGCCTTTGTAACTATTACTCCAACTCCACAAACCACACTCCGGAAAAACTGGCCTTAATGACTTTTGGAGGTTCTTTCCTACTCTGACATTTTATTATTTTGTAATTGTGTGTATTTGGGTAGATGGATTTTAAGTATTTAAGAAAAAATGGGCTGGGGAAATGGCACAGTTATCTGTGTTAATTTTCATTGAACAAGCCTGCATTTACGCGGTGGCAGCGTCATCAGAAAATGATTCCCACAAGCAATTCAGGGCCATTAGGAGGTGGCACATGACATTCTAAAGGATTCCCTTTCAGCCTCGGAGTTAGTAAGCTCTCCAGCAGGCTCATGGCTGGGTTATCAGCTTCCCCTGGGGGATTTAGATGAGGGAATGAGTAATGGGCGAGAAGAACCTCTAGAGGAAAAGCAGGTTTTCTGTGGGGTGTTGTGAATGGGCAGCAAGGGGGACCCAGGACACCTACACACTTGGGAAATAAAACTGTGTGGGTGACTTGGTTATCAGGGACTCAAGGGCAAGGTGATGTGATTGGTACTTTGGGTAATTGAGGGTCAAGATGAAATGCAGCTGGCTACCTGGGTGCGTTCTTATACTTCTCTGGGGCTCAGTTTCTTACCTGTAGGTGAAGGGACTTACGCTGGAGGCACCCCTAGTTTTTCCCAGCTCTAAACATGAATATCAGTTACAGTGTTCCAAGTGATCTTCCCAAGTCAAAATCTGTTCCTTATTTTTTGCCATTTGTCCTAGCTCTCCACCTAGATTCGCTTTCTTTCCAAGTGGCAAGTGCTTAAAGAATGTAAATAAGTTCCGTTATGTGTTTAGTATGACCGGGGCTAAGATGAAAGCACATCTGCTTGGAAGCTTAGGACGGTGTGATGTCAGTGTGCTGTCATCGTCCAAGGCGGTCAGCTCAGGGCTCGTCTCCGAGCGCACTGCTCTAGACCGCGTGCGAGCCCAAGGTAACACTCAAAAGCGAGGACCTTTCCGGGGCTGTGGATTGAGCGCTGCACGTGGAACTCTGCAGCTGGAAGCTACGTTCACTGGGATTTTGCCGCTGGCTCCTTATTCTTAACAGATTATCTGTTCCTAAGTTACCAGTTCTCATCCTGCACCCTTCACTCCGGAGCCCTCTCCTCCAGTTACCCTTCAGGCCCTGGCAGGGGAGGAGGGGACAGGGAAAGTGGAGAGTTGTTTTTTAAAGCCCTGCTGCTGATGTGTTCATGAGCAGGTATTATCATTTTGAGCAACACTCTTTGGGCCCCTATTGTCACCTAGTGGTGTGAGAGTGCATGAGATGGCTGGGGCAGTGGCTAGGGATGAAATGGGGTTCTGGGGGGCCTACAGTTGGGTTCCTTCCCTCCCTAGAGCATGGTGGTGGGCTGTCCTCCACGCCCCTCCTGAACCCTTCTCCCATGTCTCTTCCAGCCCAAGGATGAACACCTGAGCAACTTCTGCCAGCTGCTGGGGGTGGAGCACAGTCAGATGGAGCATTGGCTGTGCCATCGCAAGCTGGTCACCACCTCGGAGACCTACGTCAAGACCATGTCCCTGCAGCAGGTGGTCAACGCGCGCAACGCCCTGGCCAAGCACATCTACGCCCAGCTGTTTGACTGGATAGTGGGGCACGTCAACAAGGCCCTGCACACCTCCCTCAAGCAGCACTCCTTCATCGGGGTCCTGGACATCTACGGGTAGGACGGTGCCTCCTGCTGCTGACCTCTGGTGTCTTCCTGCTGGCATTTTAGAGCCAGCGGGGACCTTGGAGACCTTCCTGGTGGTTCTCAACCAGGGGAGTGTGAAATATGGGGGAAGGGGGCATTTTTGGCTGGGTCTCTGCCGGCACTTGGTGGCCCAAGGCCAGAGATGCTAGGTGTCCTACAATACAGAGGACAGTCCCGAGGAAGAATGGACCCTATCAAACACCAGTAGCTCCCCCACTGAGAAACACCACAGACACCCCTTTGTCCTTGTGGGAAACTGAGGCCCAGAGATGGCAGTGTCTTGTTCAACATCAGACTGGAGGTTTCTGTGAACTTAAATTCAGGTTTTCTACTTCAGTTATGTTTTATTTAAAACTATCATCCGACCTCATTCACGATGTTACCAATCAAGGTGATTGTTTTAATACTGTAACTGTGCCCAGTGCTGCGATGCAGATTGATACTGTGTGTGGTATTCCTGAAGTTTCTCTGCATTTTAGAATTCTAGCCTAGTGGAAAAGACAGTTACTCATGACAGTGTAACTTACAGGGAGAGGCAACCTGGCATGTAGAGAGTGTACTTCACTAGGCACTAGGAGACTGGCTTTCTGACTCATTGCTGTCCCCAGCTAGCTGAATGACCTCTACAGATCACAACCCTTCTATTCTTTAGTTTCTACAGCTTGAAAGGAAGTTTTGAGCCACACGTCTCTCTTAGGTGCATTCCAGGTCCTTCTAGAATTGCTTGAAATTATATGCACTGGGCTGAAACCTTACCTGCACTTCTTTTATGATCAATGTCCTGTCCTCTTTAAGCTAATAATAGATGAAATCCTCCTGGATCTTTGTATCACAGAGGTCATGGTTTCTGTCTTAAAATAGAACCCTTAGAAGTGCAGAGTTGTAACAGCCACGATACTCTGGTAGAAACGACTGCTCAGTGGGCTGACAAGCTGCTGCTCGCCTTATGTTGAGGCTGTAGTAAAGGAAAACCTCCTCTAGAAGCGGCCGCTTTCCCGTGCAAAGATAGGCTGTCCCAGCTCCATCTCTGATGCGCTTGTTCATCACTGGGCTTTGAATCAAATCGTGTCACATGCTGTGGCAGTAAACTTGATTTCTGGCATCACAGAGGCTTCCAGAACATGCTGAAGTGTTAAGTCACATGCACGAGCTACATAATACAAGAGACAACAGAAGAAATTGTAACAGGGTCGGTTTGAGGGTTTGGACACTTGGTGCTGTACGAGTTTCAAGGCAGAAGAGTGCACGCTTGTTGGCACAGTCAGGAAAAGCTTCACGTGGAAGGTGAGGCTTGAAATCGATCTTTCAAGGAGAGAGTAGAACACGGGCGCGGGGGGGAGACCCTTTGGGACAGGAGCACAGTCCAGATGGTAGGAAAAAAGCCACCTCCTAGGTGGTGCGGAGCACAGTGGAGGATGACCTGGGGGTGGCAGGAGAATGCATCCTCCGCGGGCTCTCCAGGGTTCTAGCCGAGTGACTGTGGACATGCCACTTCTCTTCTGCTCCACTGAGTGCCTGCTTTTTGACTCAGCCCTTCCAGTTGCTCTGGGAGGGCAACATAGAACAGTCTGTGCACCCTGGAAACATACTACCGAGCTGTCAGTAATTAATTCTGTGTCATTCATTCTTCTGCCATGAGTATTTTCAGGTAATTGGGTTTCAAAAAAACTGTCCTTTAGTGTCACATTCTGATGTAAGAGCTAGAGAAAGTCAGGATGCAGCATCTGACCTGGTTCCCTTAATCTACTTGGGCAAGAATCTATTTTTACTGAGTTTTTGTTGTGGGAAGATTAATGTGGAGACTCACTGTTCTTGTTGTTTTTTAACATCTTTATTGGAGTATAATTGCTTTACAACGTTGTGTTAGTTTCTGCTCTATAACAAAGTGAATCAGCTCTGTGCATACCCGTATCCCCATATCTCCTCCCTCTTGCGCCTCCCTCCCACCCTCCCTATCCCACCCCTCTAGGTGGACACAAAGCACCGAGCTGATCTCCCTGTGCTATGCGGCTGCTTCCCACTAGCTATCTATTTTACGTTTGGTAGTGTATATATGTCCATGCCACTCTCTCACTTCGTCCCAGCTTCCCCTTCCCCCTCCCCGTGTCCTTAAGTCCATTCTCTACGTCTGTGTCTTTATTACTACCCTGCCCCTAGGTTCATCAGAACCATTTGTTTTTTTCGATTCCATATATATATGTGTTAGCATACGGTATTTGTTTTTCTCTTTCTGACTTACTTCACTCTGTATGACAGACTCTGCGTCGATCCACCTCACTACAAATAACTCAATTTCGTTTCTTTTTATGGCTGAGTAATATTCCATTGTATATATGTGCCACATCTTCTTTATCCGTTTGTCTGTCAATGGATACTTAGGTTGCTTCCATCTCCTGGCTGTTGTAAATAGTGCTGCAATGAACATTGTGGTACATGTTTCTTTTTGAATCACAGTTTTCTCAGGGTATACGCCCCGTAGTGGGATTGCTGGGTCGCATGGTAGTTCTATTTTTAGTTTTTTAAGGAACCTCCATACTGTTCTCCATAGCGCCTGTATCAACTCACATTCCCACCAACAGTGCAAGAGGGTTCCCTTTTCTCCACACCCTCTCCAGCATTTATTGTCTTTAGATTCTTTAATGATGGCCATTCTGATCGGTGTGAGGTGATACCTCATTGTGGTTTTGATTTGCATTTCTCTAATGATTAGTGATGTTGAGCATCCTTTCATGTGTTTGTTGGCAATCTGTATATCTTCTTTGGAGAAATGTCTATTTAGGTCTCCTGCCCATTTTTGGATTAGGTTGTTTGCGTTTTTGATATTGAGCTGCATGAGCTGCTTGTAAATTTTGGAGATTAATCCTCTGTCAGTTGCTTCATTTGCAAATATTTTCTCCCATTCTGAGGGTTGTCTTTTTGTCTTGTTTATGTTTTCGTTTGCTGTGCAAAAGCTTTTAACTTTCATTAGGTCCCATTTGTTTATTTTTGTTACTTCCATTTCTCTAGGAGGTGGGTCAGAAAGGATCTTGCTGTGATTTATGTCACAGAGTGTTCTGCCTATGTTTTCCTCTAACAGTTTTATAGTGTCTGGTCTTATATTTAGGTCTTTAATCCATTTTGAGTTTATTTTTGTATATAGTGTTAGGGAGTGTTCTAATTTCATTCTTTTACATGTAGCTGTCCAGTTTTCCCAGCACCACTTATTGAAGAGGCTGTCTTTTCTCCATTGTGTATTTTTGTCTCCTTTATCAAAAATAAGGTGACCATATGTGCATGGGTTTATCTCTGGGCTTTCTATCCTGTTCCCTTGATCTATATTTCTGTTTCTATGCCAGTACCATACTGTCTTGATTACTGTAGCTTTGTAGTATAGTCTGAAGTCAGGATTCCTCCAGCTCCATTTTTCTTCACAAGATTGCTTTGGCTATTTAGGGTCTTTTGTGTTTCCATACAAATTGTAAAATTTTTTGTTCTAGTTCTGTGAAAGATGCCAGTGGTAGTTTGATAGGGCTTGCATTGAATCTGTAGTTTGCTTTGGGTAGTATAGTCATTTTCACAATGTTGATTCTTCCAATCCAAGAACATGGTATATCTCTCCATCTGTTTGTATTGCCTTTAATTTCTTTCATCATTGTCTTATAGTTTTCTGCATACAGGGCTTTTTTCTCCTTACGTAGGTTTCATTCTTAGGTATTTTATTCTTTTTGTTGCAGTGGTAAATGGGAGTGTTTCCTTAATTTCTCTATCAGGTTTTTCATCGTTAGTGTACAGGAATGCCAGAGATTTCTGTGCATTAATTTTGTATCCTACTACTTTACCAAATTCATTGAATAGCTCTAGTTATTTTCTGGTAGCATCCTTATGATTCTCTATGTCTAGTATCATGTCATCTGCAAGCAGTGACAGTTTTACTTCTTTTTCAATTTGGATTCCTTTTATTTCTTTTTCTTCTCTGACTGCTGTGGCTAAAACTTCCAAAACTATTTTGAATAATAGTGGTGAGAGTGGGCAACCTTGTCTTGTTCCTGATCTTAGAGAAAATGGTTTCAGTTTTTCACCATTGAGAACGATGTTGGCTGTGATATTTGTCATATATGGCCTTTATTAGGTTGAGGTAGGTTCCCTCTATGCCCACGTTCTGGAGAGTTTTATCATAAATGGGTGTTGAATTTTGTCAAAAGCTTTTTCTGCATCTGTTGAGATTATCAAATGGTTTATATCCTTCAGTTTGTTAATATGGTGTATCCCATTGATTGATTTGCATGTATTGAAGAATCCTTGCATTCCTGGGATAAACCCCACTTCATCATGGTGTATGATCCTTTTAATGTGCTGTTGGATTCTGCTTGCTAGTATTTTGTTGAGGATTTTTGCATCTGTGTTCATCAGTGATATTGGCCTGTAGTTTTCTTTCTTTGTGACATCTTTGTCTGGTTTTGATATCAGGGTGATGGTGGCCTTGTAGAATGAGTTTGGGAGTGTTCCTCCCTCTGCTATATTTTGGAAGAGTTTGAGACGGGTAGGTGTTAGCCCTTTTCTAAATGTTTGGTAGAATTCACCTGTGAAGCCATCTGGTCCTGGGCTTTTGTTTCTTGGGAGTTTTTCAATCACATTTTCAATTTCAATGCTTGTGATTGGTTTGTTCATATTTTCTGTTCCTTCCTGATTCAGTCTTTGAAGGTTGTACTATTCTAAGAAATTGTTTACTTTTTCCAGGTTGTCCATTTTATTGGTGTATGGTTGTTTGTAGCAGTCTCTCCTGATCCTTTGTATTTCTGCAGTGTCAGTTGTTACTTCTCCTTTTTCATTTCTAATTCTTTTTAAAAAATTTTTTTAGTTTTTATAAACTTTCTTTTTTTGATTTATTTATTTTGGCTGTATTGGGTCTTCGTTGCTTCACGCAGGCTTTCTCTAGTTGCGGTGAGTGGGGGATACTCTTTGTTGTGGTGCGTGGTCCTCTCACTGCAGTGGCCTCTCTGTTGTGGAGCACAGGCTCTAGGGCATGTGGGCTTCAGTAGTTGTGGCGCATGGACTTCAGTAGTTGTGGCTGGTGGGCTGTAGAATGCAGGCTCAGTAGTTGTGGCGCATGGGCTTAGTTGCTCTGCAGCATATGGGTTGGGATCTTCCCAGACCAGGGCTTGAACCCGTGTCCCCTGCATTGGCAGGCGGATTCTTAACCACTGCACCACCAGGGAAGCCTTCTAATTCTGTTGATTTGAGTCTTCTCCCTTTTTTTCTTGATGAGTCTGGCTAATGGCTTATCAATTTCGTTTATCTTCTCAAAGAACCAGCTTTTACTTTTATTGATCTTTGCTATTGTTTCCTTCATTTCTTTTTCATTTATTTCTGATCTGATCTTTATGATTTCTTTCCTTCTGCTAACTTTGGGGTTTTTTTGTTCTTCTTTCTCTTATTGCTTTAGGTGTAAGGTTAGGTTGTTTATTTGAGATTTTTCTTGTTTCTTGAAGTAGGATTGTATTACTATAAACGTCCCTCTTAGAGCTGCTTTTGCTGCATCCCATCGGTTTTAGGTCATCGTGTTTTCATTATCACTTGTCTCTAGGTATTTTTTGATTTCCTCTGTGATTTCTTCAGTGATCTCTTGGTTATTTAGTGGTGTATTGTTTAACCTCCATGTGTTTGTATATTTTACAGTTTTTTTTCCTGTAATTGATACCTAGTCTCATAGCATTGTGGTCAGAAAAGATGCTTGATACGATTTCAATTTTCTTAAATTTACCAAGGCTTGATTTATGACCCAAGATATGATCTGTCCTGGAGAATGTTCCATGAGCACTTGAGAAGAAAGTGTATTCTGTTGTTTTTGGATGGAATTTCCTATAAATATCAGTTAAGTCCACCTGGTGTAATATGTCATTTAAAGCTTGTGTTTCCTCATTTATTTTCATTTTGGAGGATCTGTCCATTGGTGAAGGTGGCGTGTTAAAGTCCCCTACTCTTATTGTGTTAATGTCTATTTCCCCTTTTATGCCTGTTAGCATTTGCCTTATGTATTGAGGTGCTCCTGTGTTGGGTGCATAAATATTTACAATTGTTATATCTTTTTCTTGGATTGATCCCTTGATCATTATGTAGTGTCCTTCTTTGTCTCTTGTAATAGTCTTTGTTTTAAAGTCTGTTTTGTCTGATATGAGTATTGCTAATCCAGCTTTCTTTTGATTTCCATTTGCATGGAATATCTTTTTCCACCCCCTCACTTTCAGTCCGTATGTGTCCCTAGGTCTTCTAGACAGCATATATATGGGTCTTGTTTTCGTATCCATTCAGCCAGTCTGTGTCTTGTGGTTGGAGCATTTAATCCATTTACATTCAAGGTAATTATCGATACGTATGTTCCTGTTACCATTTTCTTAATTGTTTGGGGTTTTTTTTTTTTGTGGGTCTTTACTTGGTTATAGGTTTTTCTCTTTCATCACTTTAAATATGTCCTGCCACTCCCTTCTGGCTTTCTGAGTTTCTGCTAAATATCAGCTGTTAACCTTATGGGGAATCCCTTGTATGTTATTTGTTGCTTTTCCCTTGCTGCTTTTAATATTTTTTCTTTGTAATTAATTTTTGATAGTTTGATTAATATGGATCTTAGTGTGTTTCTCCTTGGATTTATCCTGTATGGGACTCTCTGCGCTTCCTGGTCTTGATTGACTGTTTCCTTTCCCATGTTAGGGAAGTTTTTGACTATAATCTCTTCAAATATTTTCTCAGACACTTTCTTTTTCTCTTCTTCTTCTGGGACCCCTATAATTCAAATTCTGGTGCATTTAATGTTTTCCCAGAGGTCTCTTGAGACTGTCCTCAATTCTTTTCTCTTTATTCTGCTCTGCGGCTGTTATTTCCACTATTTTATCTTCCAGGTCACTTATCCATTATTCTACCTCAGTTATTCTTCTATTGATTCCTTCTACAGTATTTTTAATTCCATTTATTGTGTTGTTCATCATTGTTTGTTTGCTCTTTAGTTCTTCTAGGTCCTTGTTAAATGTTACTTGTATTTTCTCCGTTCTATTTCCAAGATTTTGGATCATCTTTACTATCATTACTCTGAATTCTTTTTCAGGTAGACTGCCGATTTCCTCTTCATTTGTTTGGTCTTGTGGGTTTTTTCCCTTGTTCCTTCATCTGCTGCATATTTCTCTGTCTTCTCATTTTGTTTAACTTACTGTGTTTGGGGTCTCCTTTTCACAGTCTGAAGGTTCATAGTTCCTGTTATGTTTGGTGTCTGCCCACAGTGGGTGAGGTTGGTTCAGTGGGTTTTGTAGACTTCCTGGTGGAGGGACTGGTGCCTTTGTTCTGGTGGGTGGACCTGGATCTTGTCCTTTGGGTGGGCAGGGCTGTGTCTGGTGGTGTGTTTTGGGGTGTCTGTGAACTTAGTATGACTCTAGGCAGCCTCTCTGCTAATGGGTGGGGTTGTGTTCCTGTCTTGCTAGTTGTTTGGCATGGGGTGTCCAGCACTGTAGCTTGCTGCCCGTTGGGTGGAGCTGGGTCTTAGTGTTCAGGTGGAGATCTCTGGGAGACCTCTCGCCGATTGATATTACTTGGGGCCGGTAGTTCTCTGGTGGTCCATTGTCCTGGACTCGGCTCTTCCACCTTGGAAGCTCAGACCTGACACGCGACCAGAGCACGAAGACCCTGCCAGCCACACGGCTTGGAAGAAAAGGAAGAAGAAGAAGAAAAAAGAATGAACAGATACTACCCAAAACCAAATGGTAAAAGCAAAACTAAACAGACAAAATCACATAAAGGAACATACACATACACACTCACAAAAAGAAAGAAAAGGGGAAAACTTTTTGTAAATAGTAAGAAAATAAAAATTTAGAAAAAAGAAAGAGAGCAGCCCAATCAGTAAACAAATCCACCAATGATAGCAAGCACTAAAAACTAAACTAAGATAAACGTAACACCAGAAACAAATCAGACGCAGAGAGCAAACCCCAAGTCTACAGTTGCTCCCAAAGTGCACCACCTGAACTTTGGGAACATTCATTGTCTATTCAGGCATTCCACAGATGCTGGGTTTATCAAGTTGATTGTGGGATTTAATCTGCTACTCATTAGGGTGAATAGAGAAATTTCCCTTTCTCTTCTTTGTTCACACAGCTCCTGGGGTTCAGCTTTGGGTTTGGTCTGTCCTCTGCGTGTAGGTTGCCCTCAGGTGTCTGTTTCCCACCCAGACAGGAGGAGGTTAAAGCAGCAGCTCATTAGGACTCTCTTGCTCACTCAGGCTGGGGACAGGGCGGGGTATGGTAGTCACAACTGGAATGTTGTGGGCCACGCCTGCGGCCCTGCGGCAGGGCCACGCCTGTGGCAACTGAGGCCACCATAACATCGCAACAGCCTGAGGCGTGCAGTGTGTTCTCCCAGGGATGTTGTACCTGGATCATGGGACCCTGCCAGTGGCAGGCTGCACAGGCTCCGGGCGGCCAGTGTGGGTAGTGACCTGTGCTTGCACACAGGCTTCTTAGTTGCAGCAGCAGCAGCAGCGTTAGCAGTTCATGTCCGTCTCTGGAGTCTGAGCTGATAGCCGCGGCTCACGCCTGTCTCTGGAGCTCACTTAGACGGTTCCCTGCCTTCTGTGGGCACACAGAGCAGGAATCCCGTCTCCTCGCACACCCCAAAACAATGGTCTCTTGCCTCTTTGGCAGCTCCAGACTTTTTCCCGGACTCCTTCCCTGCTAGCTGTGGCGCACTAGCCCCCTTCAGTCTGTGTTCACGCTGCCAACCCCAGTCCTCTCCCTGCTCTCCGACCGAAGCCGAGCCTCAGCTTGCAGCCCCGCCCGCCCCTGCGGGTGAGCAGACAAGCCCCTCGGGCTGGTGAGTGCTGGTCGGCACTGATCCTCTGTGAGGGAATCTCTCCGCTTTGCCCTCTGCACCCCTGTTGCTGTGCTCTCCTCCGTGGCTCCGAAGCTTCCCCTCCTCCACCCCGTCTCCACCAGTGAAGGGGCTTCCTAGTGTGTGGAAACATTTCCTCCTTCACGGCTCCCTCCCACTGGTGCAGGTCCCGTCCCTATTCTTTTGTCTCGGTTTTTCCTTTTTTCTTTTGTCCTACCCAGGTACGTGGGGAGTTTCTTGCCTTTTGGGAGGTCTGAGGTCTTCTGCCAGCGTTCAGTAGGTGTTCTGTAGGAGTTGTTCCACGTGTAGATGTGTTTCTGATGTATTTGTGGGGAGGAAGGTGAACTCCATGTCTTACTCCTCCGCCACGTTGAAGGTCTCCCCATTGTTAATGGCACGTAAAAGTCGTATGACTGCAGTGCTGCTGATACGTACAGTATCATGCCTTGGTTCTGTTATAGGTACATACTGTCTTAGCAGTGCCTTGAGCTTAAATAGGTAGCTCCTCCTTTCTAAGGGATCCCCAGCAAGAGGAAGGCCCCTGTGGGTTGGGCTGCTGGTGCTGCTGAGCCTGGAGGTGTTAGCTGAGCCCCTGGAAGCTGGGATTTTGTGTTCATATTTGCCATTTAATTTTTATAATTGAGTTTATTTGCTCTAAGATCCTGTGCCCGCCCAAAGGGGAGAAATAGATCACAGGGAAGACTTGTCTTTGGTGTGAAGGTGCACTTGTCCGTGGGTGGATGGGGATCCGTAGGACTCCATCTCCTATTTCTGGTGCCAGCGCCTGACCTGTGTGCCTCCTTCCTCCCCATGCGGCCGTGGGTTCCTTTGAGAACATCTGACAGCTTTTCAGCGAGGACAGGTCCCATCGCAGGGGGGCTGTGCAACCTGGGGCCCTAGACAAGCACTCTCGGGGAGTCTCCTCCCCTTCTGCTTCCTTCCAGGTGCGCTATGCTGTTTTCTCTTTTTTTTTAATCCTTGTTCCTTCTCAGAAGCTAATTTACTTTTTCAAACCTTGTCATAAAGCGGTCATACTTAGAAAGCGATTCACCTCCTCCTGGGGAGAGAGAAATGCCATGCACGGTTCCTCCTCCGTCTGCCCAGTCAGTGCCGACTTCACATTCTGTGGGCAGAGTTCAGGATGGCAAGTTAGATAAGGTGGGCTCAGCGTGAACCAGCTGCTGTCTAACTGGGCCGTTTGTGGCCAAGTAAAAGCACTTACAGACCACCCTGAAGGTACATACACCTGCTCCTCAACCGTTCTGGTCTGCTGAGAAGTCATTCTCTTTCTTTTCTGGTAAGAAGGTATGTAATGAACGCTTAGGAGACTAAAACCAAAAACTTCACAGGAAAGCAGGTGACTTGAATCTGGAAGTACTCTTTCTGATCCATCAGGTTAATGACACTATTTCTTAATCCGGGAGAAAGTGGCAACATTTGGTGGAAACTGGGATTTACATTGAACTATTTACTGTCATCTCCCTTTCCCAATCATGGTGTTCTTCTGCCTTGTTTCCTGTGGGCTTCAGACACCTTCCAGCTATCTTTCAGAAACCTTCAGAAAAGATACCTTTCAGCAACCCACTGCATCTTTTGTTTTCAGTTACTTGAAAGTGGGTGTCATGCTTGGTACTCTACCTCTGTGACCCTGTCTAACGACCTCCTCTCATTTCAAACTAATTCCTGTTTTTAGGCTTTATTTACAAACAATATGACTATGGGAAGTGATTCTTCCATGGCGTCTGAAAACTCCAGCATTTTTTAAATATTTTGAGTTTCCTACCCAAATCCCTGACCACCAAACTCTGGAGAGGGAAGAGACCATCTATCCCAATGTCTCACTCGTTTCTCAGCCCTAGATGTGGGGATACCTTGATGCACATAGGAGGTGCCCTTGGGATGACCTAATGTTTTTAATGTCCTTACTCCTCCTTGTCACCTGTGAGCAAAAGAGAGCGTGTGGCAGCTGCAGAGAGCGGGAAGGAGGGTGGGGCTAGGTTTCTGAATACATTAAAGCCCACTGATTAAGAGGAAAGGAAGAAAGAGTTATCTTCCTCTCTGAATTAGGTTGGGAATGTGCAACAAGCAAATAAGAGTGGGATTGCTGCCCCCTCCCCTGCAAGTAGGTACTGATTCCTTCAGCTGGGATGACTGTCCGTAGATAAACTGTAGCACCTAGCTAGAGTGTTACTGGGTCACCAGTCAGGCTCATTCTAGAGACAACTGGAAGGAGTTTCATAGTATAAATGAGCCACTCCAGATTTTTGTATAAATGTTTAATATGTCACTATAGAATCAGCAGCTAGAGTGAATAAACAGTCACTTCTGTGGACATAAGCAAGCGGTGTGTGAGCCAGCATCATACATACCTACCTCCCCTTATCATGATGTTCTGAAGGGTAGTTAGTTCAGATGGTAGAAAAGGCTGTGAGCGCCTACGTAAATTGCTTGGGCCACAGCTGCCTCCACTGCAGCTGGGGTGAGCCCCCTGCTCATAGGCCCTTCTCTCAGGCTCTCCTGAACAGTTCCAGATACCCAGTGTCCTGGTAGAAGCACGGCTTCCCTACATCTCGCTCCCCTGCCCCAGCTCCAAAAAGTGCAGAGCAAGCAACACCCAGGGCAATTTAGCCAACCCAAGCCAAGCTCTGTTCCTTAACTAAGGATCTGTGAAGCTGCCTGCAGGGTATTTCTTACCAGGCAGGGGATGGAAATTAATAGGAGAGAGCCAGGCAGCTTTTGGCTGGGGTTTCCTTCTCGTGTTGCATTAACCAGCATTTGCCTCTACAGGCTTGGTTAATTACAATCCTAACCCTTTATTCCTCTCTCCTCCTCGAGGCAATGAGAAATAAATGGTTCCAATTTGGGAAGAATACACATTTATTTGTCTTTGACCTGAGCCTTCAAAATGCCAGGATAGCAGGAGGCTTTGGCTATGGCCAGCTCATTCTTGAAGGGGACAGTTGGCCTAGGGGACTTTGGGAGCAAGGCAGGGATAGATTCATGCCTAATGCTGAGGAATGGTGAGGGAGAGGATGCCGAGGGACGTTTGGGCCCCAGGAGCAGGAAATGGGGTTTGCTGGGATTTTATATCTTCCTCAGTTCTTGTGTTAACTTTCTGTGTCTCTTATGGTATTTCCTAACTTTAAATTTGCATCCAGCTCTACTCAGTGCTTTTTAATGATTTAAAAAGTATTTTTAAATTGTAGTTTAAAAAAAACACACAATATAAAATTTACCATCTTAACCGTTTTTACGTATACAGTGCAGTAATGTTAAGTATATTCACATTGATGTGCAATAGATCTCTAGAACTTTTTCATCTTGGAAAACGGAAACTCTATACATTAAACAACTCCCATCTTCCCTCACCCAGCCCCTGGCAACCACCATTCTACGTTCTGTCTCTATGATTTTTTTTTTTTTTTTGGCGGTACGCGGGCCACTCACTGTTGTGGCCTCTCCCTTTGCGGAGCACAGGCTATGGACGCGCAGGCTCAGCGGCCATGGCTCACGGGCCCAGCTGCTTCACGGCATGTGGGATCTTCCCGGACCGGGGCGTGAACCCGTGTCCCCTGCATTGGCAGGCGGACTCTTAACCACTGCGCCACCAGGGAGGCCCTTGTCTCTATGATTTTGATACTTCCACAGACTTCGTGTAAATGGAATCATAGTATCTATCTTCTGGGACCATCTTATTTCACTTAGCATAACGTCCTCAAGATTCAACCATGTTGTAGCATGTGACAGGATTTCCTTTTTTTTTAAAGGTGAATAATAGTGCATTTTATGCATGTACCACATTTTATTTATCTATCCATTGATGGACATTTGGGCTGCTTCTGCCTCTTGGCTATTGTGAAAATGCTGCAATGACCAAGGAAGGGTGTGCAAATATCTCTTCTTTTAGACTTCTTGGATATATAACCAGAAGTAGGATTGCTGGATCATATAGTAATTCTATTTTTAATTATTTGAGGAACATCGATGTTGTTTTTTATAGTAGCTGCACCATTTTACATTTTTACCAGTAGTGCCCAGGGGTTCCAGTTTCTCCACGTCCTTGCCAACACTTGTTGTTTTCTGTTTTTTTGATAGTGGGCATCCCAATAGGTGTGAGGTGGTATCTCGTGGTTTTGATATGCATTTCTCTAACGATTTACGATGGTCTTTTCATATGCTTCTTGGCCATTCATATGTCTTCTTGGAGAAATGTTTTAAGTTCTTTGACCATTTTTAAATCAAGTTATTTACTTTTTTTTTGAGTTGTAGGATTTCTTTATATATTCTGGATATTAACCCCTTTTCAGAAATATGATTTGCAAACATGTTCTACAGTTCTGTAAGTTGCCTTTAATGATATATTTTAAGTGAATTTCTTAGGCTCACCATTTGCCTTCATCATTTTGATGGAAATTCTTTTTTTTTTTTTTGATGGAAATTCTTTGTGTCTTTGTTATGTTTTGTTTTCTTGGTCTCACTCTTCAAAATAGACTTACAGATAATTTCACAATCCTAAGTTATTTATTTGGAGAAGACTACCCATCCCCTCTCTGTCTAGTATGGAAAGGTTTCATGGCGAATGGAGGGGGAGAAGTCAGTGATTGCATTTACCCTGCAGCCTGTGAACAGTGACCCAACCTTGGCCAGCCCAGAAGATTCCTGGACATGTCTTCTTCAGGGTAGACATGCATAGCTGGCCCCAGTGTTCTCATATCCAGCAGATCACCCGAAGCAACTGGGTTCTCCCTGGAATCTCTGAGTCTCCCAGGAGAGCCATGTAACTCAGAGTGCTCGAAAGTCAAGCTCAACCTTCCAGAATTGCTCTGACACAGCCCTTTGGAGCATTCCTGGAACCAAACACCACTACATAGTCTTAAAGCTTGGATAAATTCCCATTTCTCTCTGTCCATGCCAGCACCCCCATGAATTCACCCTCCTTTAAATTCTTGTAACACATAAAATCTCTACTAGTTGGAAGGTTTCATATACTGGTTTCATGTTATCCTCCTAATAGCTCTGTTGGGCAGGGTCCATGACTTGCTCTTCTTTGCAGCCCTTACAGTTCCTGGGACAGTTGACTGATGGATTGGGAGAGGGTTACCATATGGTGGGCATCTTTCTGTCCCACATTAGATTTTCAGACATGGAGAATAGCCGGGAATTGGAGCACACTGCAAACTGAATGGACTTAGGTCCTCCAGAAGAACTATTCTTGACCTCTAGGCACTGTGAGCAGTGCCTAGAACTGTGCTGTCCCTGAAGGACAAGTCCTATGTGGGGACATCTGGGCACAGAGAGAAGCACGTGAGCAGAATTCAAGTCCTGCCATTCTTAGGTGCAGCTGGCACCCCAGGATTGTTTAGTAAAGAGATAAGAAGGGTTGGCCTCCCTAACAGACTGCAAGGTGCCCTTGTGAGGTTTCGTGGGCTTCAGGAGGGAAAGAGACCTTGAGAGGACTTGTTTGACTTTTAGTACTCATTCCCTAGAAGCCCCCCTCTATGTCTAACCTATATCACATATCTTTTCTTTTGACCTTTGGTAGAAGGATAGAGAGAGGTCTTGGTGAAATAGAAAGACAAGCCTGAGCTAAGAAAGTCTAGTTCCTTTGACCTGTGCTCCAGGGGAAGAACTGTTTCCCAACCTTCAAAGCATCTCATTGCCTCTCTGCTCTGGAATGAATGGTTCGTGGAGGTTAATAATTAACTCAGAGTGACAGGTTGACTTCTTTTTATTGCAGTTTCACTTTCCCACAGACACTGCCTTATTTTTATAGAGGTGCTTGTATCCCTTACCCCATCCTGAAGTCGGGTAGAATGAGAAGGGAATTTTCTACTACGTTTTTGAAGATAGGGGAACATTGAAGTAGGGGTGATAATTGTACCACCGTGAGTACAGATCTCAGGTCTCAGCCTCAAATCCTATTTCATGTTTTGACCTTCCTCCCACCCAAGGATTCTAGTCTAAATATTCCCAACATTGATTTTAGAAGAGAAATCCAATTCCCTCTCATATATAAATTTCTTTGTGATATTTTAATCTTGTGAACTATAAATTGATCCATTGAGTTTATTTTAAAAGTCATCTCTATTGATGGCAAGAATTACTACAAATACAATTTAATTTAGAGAAGTTGCCCTATCTCCCTATCTGTGGTTTTCTTAGACATTTTCCAAGCTACCCAAACCCCTCATTCATGTCTGGCCCTCCAGCATTACAGTAATTACACTAGACGGCAGAGGAATTGTTACCAGATAATATCTTAGAAATAGAGAAATTATGAGCTAATTTCAGGCCCTCTCAAATTAATGAGAATGTTCCTTGTGGAGTGCTACCAATGTAAACCTTTAAAACATGGCAAGTGGGAGATATTTAAATCCTTTATCTGTGGAGCCCAGTCCAAGCTCAGCAAGCACGCCCGTGTGCTGTTATCTGGCCGGTTGCTAGGGTAGCTCTTTTATCTTCCTTTTAGGTTTTATTAATGAAATTTCCTCTGGGACTTGGCTGTCACCAGCAACCTTTCTTGGGGTGTGACGGGATTATAGGGAGAGGAAATGAGGTCCTAGGATGCATAACTCGGGCTATAGGACCATCCTCTGGGCTGGGAGGGCCCTCATCCAGGGTAAGGACTGGAAGAGCCAGTGCCTCCCTCCTGCACGGTCTGGAGTGCCTCCAGCTCGGATTTTGCACCTTTGATCGTGTTTTATTGACCTAGAATTACTTCTCTTCTGTGGGCATGACCAAAGGCTGTGCTTTAATGTGGTTGTCTCCAAGCAGTTGATTCCTCTGATCTCAAGATGATTTCCCACTTCTCCGCGTCTTATACCTTGGTGGGGGAGGTGGGCACAGAGGAGGAGAAGCCTGATGTTTTCTGGGCACTGAGCCAACCCTGTTGGGCATCTGATGCATTTATTTTTGCTGGTTCTGCTGCTTATGGTGCTGCCTTTCCACCACCACTACCGTCCCCAACCCCACCAGGGGCAGCTCCAACATTTCTATTAGGGAGTGGTAGTTCAGCCTGTTTGGAAGCGCGGGCATAAATTTATGTAAGACTGAGAAAATTCAGTCACCCATACAAAGAGTGAGAGGGCTAGCGATGTGAGGTTATGAAGGCTGAAGCCTGTGTCCCCAGCCTGGGGTCCCTCGGTGTCACCCCTCTCCTGCTCTCCACGTGCTCAAACACTTCCTCCCCCTGGGAAGTTTTCCTCTCCTCCACAGCCCTTCCTAGTCATCTCTTCCTTCTTTATGTATTTATTTATTTATGCTCATAATCAAAACTTTATTGAAAAACTGACATCAAAATAGGAGAGCATTGTCGTATACCTTACAAAATTAAACATAATTCCATCATCTTGGAGATGAACTAGAATCACTAAACAGGTAAGGCTTTCTGTGATAGGACACAAGTTCAGGAAGCTGCGTGGGTCATTAGTGGTGCTGTCTTCTACACGAACACCCTTCTGCGAGTCTGGCCTTTCCTCCCATCAGCTGGCTCAACACTGTTGAACAACCAGCACAAAGCACCACTGTCTGAGCGTGGCTGAAAACTGTGGTGATCCTGTAGCAACCTGGACATTTTACATCCATAAAGAATTTGGACTTTGAACCAGCCAGTTTTTTTTTAATGTTTTTTCTTTTCTTCTTCCAAGGAAGGATGCAGTAAATCTCTAGCCAAAGGCATGTTGAGGCTTTCGCAAGCCCAGCCTGTCCAAAGCAGCAGCACTCACCTGGGCACATGGCGTCCTCTTCTTTCTTCCTTCCTTCCTTCCTTTCTTTCTTTCTTTCTTCCTCCCTCCCTCCCTCCCTCCCTTCCTCCTTTCCTTCCTCTTTTAATTTTTTTTGACTTATTTATTTTTCATTCTTTCTTAAATGGAACTTTTATTCCTTTCTGAGTTAATGTGGTCTCAGAAATCACTCTCTCTGGATTCAAATATTGGCTCTTCTGTCTACTGACTCTCTGACTTCAGACCGGTTATTTAGTTTCTTCAACAGTAGGATGGGATTAGTAAATAGACCCGAGCTCTTGTTCGTTGTGGGTGTTCAGGGAGCTCATGAAGCATCTGGGGCTTGGTGCTCTATAGGTGCTCATTTACAGGGTCCCTGCCAGCTCATTCAGCATGGTGCGTGAATGAGAAGAAGGTACCTCTTCCTCCTCGATTTCTTCCCCTTCTTACCCCCTCAGCCTGATGCCTTTGCTCTGCGAACACGGTGGCCCCACTCATTTGTAGCTCAAGCTGCTGATGCTATAATAATGCTCCCAGCTTGCTGGGTGATCACGTCCGTTCAGTTGTACAAGTGAATCTCATCTCCGCACGCCATTGGTCATTTGAAGTCCTCTCATTTCCACCTTCCTTAATGTCTTGAGAACATTCCCATTACTTGGCCACCACCAGCCTAAGCCATGACCTGATTGGATCTTTCCTGAATTACTGCTCCAGTAGTAACTGCCTTACTCGACCTCCTGCATTCAGTCTCGCACACCTTCCCACAAATCACAGTGTTTCTAAGATGCAAGGATGGTTGTCATTTCTTTTCTTTTTTTAAAAAAATAAATTTATTTTATTTATTCTTGGCTGCATTGGGTCATTGCTGTGTGTGGCTTTCTCTAGTTGCGGCGAGTGGGGGCTACTCTTCACAGTGGTGCGCAGGCTTCTCATTGCTGTGGCTTCTCTTGTTGCGGTGCATGGGCTGTAGGTGTGCAGGCTTCATAGTTGTGGCACACGGGCTCCGTAGTGGTGGCTCGCAGGCTTTAGAGTGCAAGCTCAGTAGTTGTGGCACACAGGCTTAGTTGCTCTGTGGCATGTGGGATCTTCCCGGACCAGGGCTTGAACCCATGTCCCCTGCATTGGCAGGCAGATTCTTAGCCACTGCACCACCAGGGAAGCCCTGGTTGTCATTTCTTAATTTAAAATCCTTCAAATTTTCCCCATTTCTCCTGGTGAAATCCAAACCCCTCAAGTGTAGCATACAAGGCCTGCAGGTGGGACTGTGCCTGGCTGTGCTGTGCCGTGCCGTGTCTCAGCTCCTTACCTGCCCTCCTCTCTGCAGGCTCCACCTCTTCTCCAACTCCCTTCCCCAGCAGTGATCGAGCCATATTGAAAACATTTCAGTTGAGTAGTTGATGTCGGTGTTGATGATCTGAAGTATAAAGAGCTCAAATAAGTCCATTTTTAAAGTTAAAACCCAAAAAATACTTCACCAATCACAGACAGTTCACAAGGTACAGACAACTAGTACACACACACACACACACACACACACACACACAAATGTTGAGCTCTATCAATAATCAAAAGATATTAAAAATCAAAGAACAACATTTTTCGTATAATAATTAACCAAAGATTTTTAAAAGTTAATCTACATTACTGACCAAAGATCTGTGATGCATTAATACTCCCAGTGAGGGCAATGAGAACGTACCTGATTGGACACAAGGGAACTTTTGGGGTGATTGTGGTGATAAAAATTGTTCTATATCTGGATTGTGATGGTGGACACAGGTAGTATAATATTTATCAGAAACTCATTGAAATATATCTTTCAAATTGGTGCATCTTATCGTACATAAACTCTAAGTCAAACATGAATTTAAAGACAACTTGATTAACCAGGATTAGGTGAACAAGATGCTTTCATACATTGGGAGGCTGGGGTGGGGGCAGGGTGATAACATCAATTGGCGCCATCTTTCTGGAAGGTGATTTTCTTCTATTAAGAAAACAAACTCCAACATGGTAATTTTCCTTCTAGAACAGCATCTTAAAGATCACGAATTCAAAGATGTATATCCAATATTTGTCACAGCAATGATAGCAGCTAAAAACTGGAAAAAGAACCAAAATGTTCTACAATAGGTGATTGGTTAAATTATGATTCATCTGCATGGGGGCCACTGCCAGCCCAGGAGAAGCCTTTGTGTGAATTGGAAAAAGGCATCCCTTCTGGGGCAAATGCTCCCTCCCAGACTTGAGGGGGGCATCAGCTAAATTCTGGCCCCACTGGACCCCTCACCTGGGCACCTGTACAATCCTTAGGCCTAAAGCAGCATCTGTGATCCATACGAGGGTCCATGAGGCAGACATTAAAACTGATGTCGTTCGGAACTTCCCTGGTGGCTCAGTGGTTAAGAATCTGCCTGCCAGTGCACGGGACACGGGTTCGATCCCTGGTCCGGGAAGATCCCACGTGCTGCGGAGCAACTAAGCCCATGCACCACAACTACTGAACCTGCACTGTAGAGCCCGCAAGCCACAACTACTGAGGCCCACGCACCTAGAGCCCATGCACCGCAACTACTGAGCCCACATGCGGCAACTACTGAAGCCCGTGCACTCGAGGGTCCACGCGCCGCAACTACTGAGCCCGCATGCTGCAACCACTGAAGTCCACCTGCCTAGAGCCTGTACTCTGCAACAAGAGAATGCAATGAAGAGTAGCCCCTGCTCACCACAACTAAAGAAAGGCTGCAGGCAGCAACGAAGACTCAGTGCAGCCAAAAAACAGACCCAACACAGCCAAAAACCAATAAATAAATAAATGAAACTGATGCCTTTGAAGAACAGTGGCATGGGAAAATGTTGAATAACGAATGGGGAGATAAATGACAAATATAGGTATAATTTTACATATAATTCTACTTTTCTCAAAAATGTAAAATCACTAGAAGGAAACATACCAAAATGTAACTGGTGGTTAACGTGAGTGATAGAATCATGGGTGACTTTCTCTTTCTTACACCTGCTTTTTCCGAATGTCCTGCTGTCAGTACTTTTTCTAATTGCGAAAAAGATGTACATTCTTACTTTCCTATTTAATAGGACTCTGTCTTGCTAATGCCGGCAACAGTGGTCTCTTTGGGCACAAGAGCAGATGGGAATGGTGTGCTGGAGTTAAGGCTAGAGCTGGGTGGGAGCAGAGGACGAGGGCTGCCTTGCTGAAGTCCCAGTGATTCCTTTGATAAAAGTAGATGTCTCTTACTTTATCCTCTGCTCTTTCTATTCTGCAGGTTTGAGACATTTGACGTGAACAGCTTTGAGCAGTTTTGTATCAACTATGCGAATGAGAAGCTCCAGCAACAGTTCAACTTGGTAGGTTTTTCTGGACCCGGACATGTCGGGTGGGGGAGACCTCTCTCTCCACCAGGGAGTGACAGACAGCCCGGCCTACTTCTCTTCTGTCCATGGTCAGTGGGCTCTAGCTCTGCCCTGACCTGCCCTTGGTTTCCTGGTGGTGCCCCAGCTCTAGGCAGGTGCTCCCCACTGCTCAGAAGAAGGTCAGTGATCCTCTCCTTGGCTTTGACTCCCACTCTTTTGACCCCGAGCTTCTGGGGTATTTGAGCAGTTGAAAGCCAGCTATGAGGCTTCTCGCTACTGGTTGAGGTATGACATTACAGGTGATTATTGGAGTGTCCTAGGGAAGGGTTCACATGGGAGTGAGGATCACCTAACTGAGCTTTTTTCTTCTGCATTCATGACTCTGACTTGTGCCTAAACCTTTTCTAGCGAGTATGCACCATCCTCCAGGGCTCAGAACCCATGTGGTTGAAGCTCAGGGGAGTTGAAAGTTAAGGTGTGTCTATAGTTCACTAACCTTGACCTTTCACTTCTTACACCAGCATGTATTCAAGTTGGAGCAAGAGGAATACATGAAGGAGCAGATCCCTTGGACCTTGATTGATTTTTATGATAACCAACCTTGTATTGACCTCATAGAAGCTAAGCTGGGCATCTTGGACCTGTTGGATGAAGAATGTAAGGTAAAACTGATGATGCTATCATTGAATCAGTTCAATTCTAGGCTTGGGGTGTGGGGCAGAGGACTGCTCTGTGGTGCAGGGGAACATGTGAGATCTCAAAGCTGGAATTTCATCTGTGATTAGCTGGCCTTTAGTTTGCTGGGAGAAGCACTGGTGTCTGTTCTGCATGCTAGAAGATACCAGAAGGTAACACGTTGAGTATGACTGGCAGGTATTGCTGCATTGGTGAACATGTGCCTCTTCTGGCAGAGACTGGGTGTTACGGATTGGCATGATGTGATGGTGGTATGGATTTGGTGCCCCAGATCACCTAGGTGCTGAGAGAAGGACCCCGACTTGTAGACAGGCATCCCACAGAGTGTGAGTCAAGGGCACAGGGTCATCTTTACCGTGCCAGATGGCTTGGGAGCGATAAGAGCCACATGCTTGGTAGCAGGTGAAAGCTGTAGATTTCCCCCATGTAGCTTGTCATGGCTGCTACCTGCTATAACAGGAAGAGCCCTGAGTTGCCAACATGGAGAGAAACAGGCAGCCTTGGAAATGTGGGGCAGGGGAACTGGGTGTTATCAGTCACCTAACTACTTTGGCCTTTGGTTTTCTGCTCTATAAATTGAGGGGGGTTGGATCAGATGATCTTCAAAACTTCTCCTGGTTTGGTGTTTGGTGATCAGGGGGTAAATGTATGCCAGCTCCTCCAGTGATGGAAACTCTAATCAAAAGGTGTAGAAGCCAGGTGGTTCTCAGTATTGAAACGGAAGAGCCCAGTTGAGTTTACTTTCTGGTCTCCCTTGTCTTCCCTCTAAAGGGTGGCTTGTGACTTGATGGTTTAGGAGGAGCAGATGTTTCCCTTCCAGAAGGACTCTCCAAGTTTCATTGCCTTTGAAAGTGAGAAGGAACAATTAATAAGACAGTGGAAGACAGAATGAAAATACACTGAAATCCACAGCACTTTTTTTTTAGTGGTGAGAGTGGGCACCCTTGTCTTGTTCCTGATCTTAGAGGAAATGCTTTCAGTTTTTCACAACTAAGAATGATATTGGAGAGGAACCAAGATGGCCGAGTAGAAGGATGTGCTCTCACTATGTCTTACGAGAACACCAGAATCACAACTAGCTGCTGGACAATCATCGACAGGAAGACACTGGAACTCACCAAAAAAGATGCCCCACATCCAAAGGCAAAGGAGAAGCCACAATGAGATGGTAGGAGGGGCGCAATCACAGTAAAAATCAGTTCCCATAACTGCTGGATGGGTGACTCACAGACTGGAGAACACTTATACCACAGAAATCCACCCACTGGACTGAAGGCTCTGAACCCCACTTCGGGCTTCCCAACCTGGGGGTCCGGCAACAGGAGGAGGAATTCCTAGAGAATCAGACTTTGAAGCCTGGTGGGAATTGACTGCAGGACTTTGACAGGACTGGGGGAAACAGAGACTGTACTCTTGGAGGGCACACAAAAGTAGTGTGTGCATCAGGACCCAGGGGAAGGAGCAGTGACCCCATAGGAGACTGAACCAGACCTACCTGCTAGTGTTGGAGAGTCTCCTGCAGAGGTGGGTGGGGGGTGGCTGTGGCTCACCGTGGAGACAAGGACACTGACAGCAGAAGTTCTGGGAAGTAATCCTTGGAGTGAGCCCTCCCAGAGTCTGTCATTAGCCCCACCAAAGAGCCCAGGTAGCCTCCAGTGTTCGGTTGCCTCAGGCCAAACAACCAACAGGGAGGGAACCCAGCCACACCCATCAATAGTCAAGCGGATTAAAGTTTTACTGAGGTCTGTGCACCAGAGCAACAGTCAGCTCTGCCCACCACCAGTCCCTCCCATCAGGAAACTTGCACAAGCCTCTTAGATAGCCTCATCCACCAGAGGGCAGACAACAGAAGCAAGAAGAACTACAATCCTGCAGCCTGTGGAACAAAAACCACATTCACAGAAAGATAGACAAGATGAAAAGGCAGAGGGCTATGTACCAGATAAAGGAACAAGATAAAACCCCAGAAAACCAACTAAATGAAGTGGAGATAGGCAACCTTCCAGAAAAAGAATTCAGAATAATGATAGTGAAGATGATCCAGGACCTCGGAAAAAGAATGGAGGCAGAGATCAAGAAGATGCAAGAAATGTTTAACAAAGACCTAAAAGAATAAAATACAAACAAACAGAGATGAACAATACAATAACTGAAATGAAAACTACACTAGAAAGAATCAATAGCAGAATAACTGAGGCAGAAGAACAGATAAGTGACCTGGAAGAGAGAATGGTGGAATTCACTGCTGCAGAACAGAATAAAGAAAAAAGAATGAAAAGAAATGAAGGCAGCCTAAGAGACCTCTGGGACAACATTAAACACAATAACATTCGCATTACACGGGTCCCAGAAAGAGAAGAGAGAGAGAAAGGACCGGAGAAAATATTTGAAGAGATTATAGTGGAAAACTTCCCTAACATGGGAAAGGAAATAGCCACCCAAGTCCAGGAAGCCCAGAGAGTCCCATACAGGATAAACCCAAGGAGAAACACGACAAGACACATAGTAATCAAACTGAGAAAAATTAAAGACAAAGAAAAATTATTGAAAGCAGCAAGGGAAAATGACAAATAACATACAAGGCAACTTTCATAAGGTTAACAGCTGATTTCTCAGCAGAAACTCTACAAGCCAGAAGGGAGTGGCATGACATACTTAAAGTGATGAAAGGGAAGAACCTACAACCAAGATGACTCTACCTGGCAAGGATCTCATTCAGATTCAATGGAGAAATCAAAAGCTTTACAGACAAGCAAAAGCTAAGAGAATTCAGCACCACCAAATCAGCTCTACAACAAATGCTAAAGGAACTTCTCTAAGTGGGAAACACAAGAGAAGAAAAGGACCTACAAAAACAAACCCAAAACAATTAAGAAAATGGTCATAGGAACTTACATATCGATAATTACCTTAAATGTGAATAGATTAAATGCTCCAACCAAAAGACAGAGGCTTGCTGAATGGATACAAAATCAAGACCCATATATATGCTGTCTCCAAGAGACCCACTTCAGACCTAGGGACACATACAGACTGAAAGTGAGGGGATGGAAAAAGGTATTCCATGCAAATGGAAATCAAAAGAAAGCTGGAGTAGCAATACTTATATCAGATAAAATAGACTTTAAAATAAAGAATGTTATAAGAGACAAGGAAGGACACTGCATAATGATCAAGGGATCAATCCAAGAAGAAGATATAACAATTATAAATATATATGCAACCAACATAGGAGCACCTCAATACATAAGGCAACTGCCAGCAGCTATAAAAGAGGAAATCGACAGTAACACAGTGATAGTTGGGGACTTTAACACCTCACTTACACCAATGGACAGATCATCCAAAATGAAAATAAATAAGGAAATAGAAGCTTTAAATGACACAATAGACCAGATAGATTTAATTGATATTTATAGGACATTCCATCCAAAAACAGCAGATTACACTTTCTTCTCAAGTGTGCATGGAACGGTCTCCAGGATAGATCACATCTTGGGTCACAAATCAAGCATCAGCAAATTTAAGAAAATTGAAATCATATCAAGCATCTTTTCTGACCACAACGCTATGAGATTAGAAATCAATTACAGGGAAAAAAACGTAAAAAAGACAAACACATGGAGGCTGAACAATACGTTACTAAATAACCAAGAGATCACTGAAGAAATCAGAGAGGAAATCAAAAAATACGTAGAGACAAATGACAATGAAAACACGACGATCCAAAACCTGTGGGATGCAGCAAAAGCAGTTTTAAGAGGGAAGTTTATAGCTATACAAGCCTACCTCAAGAAACAAGAAAAATCTCAAACAATCTAACCTTAGACCTAAAGGAACTAGAGAAAGAAGAACAAACAAAACCCAAAGTTAGCAGAAGGAAAGAAATCATAAAGATCAGAGCAGAAATAAATGAAATAGAAACAAAGAAAACAGTAGCAAAGATCAATAAAACTAAAAGCTGGTTCTTTAAGAAGATAAACAAAATTGATTAGCCAGACTCATCAAGAAAAAGAGGGAGAGGACTCAAATCAATAAAATTAGAAATGTAAAAGGAGAAGTTACAACAGACACCGCAGAAATAGAAAGCATCCTAAGAGACTGCTACAAGCAACTCTATGCCAATAAACTGAACAAGGTGGAAGAAATGGACAAATTCTTAGATAGGTATAACCTTCCAAGACTGAACCAGGAAGAAATACAAAATATGAACAGACCAGTCACAAGTAATGAAATTGAAACTGTGATTAAAAATCTTCCAACAAACAAAAGTCCAGGACCAGAGGGCTTCACAGGTGAATTAAAACATTTAGAGAAGAGCTAACACTGATCCTTCTCAAACTCTTCCAAAAAATTGCAGAGGAAGGAACACTCCCAAACTCATTCTGTGAGGCCACCATCACCCTTATAGCAAAACCAGACAAAGATACTACAAAAAAAGAACATTACAGACCAATATCACTGATGAACATAGATGCAAAAATCCTCAACAAAATACTAGCAAACAGAATCCAACAATACATTAAAAGGATCATACACCATGATCAAGTGGGATTTATCCCAGGGATGCAAGGATTCTTCAGTAAACGCAAATCAGTCAATGTGATACACCATATTCACAGATTGAAGAATAAAAACCGTATGATCATCTCAATAGATGCAGAAAAAGCTTTTGACAAAGTTCAGCACCGATTTATGTTAAAAACTCTCCAGAAAGTGGGCATAGAGGGAAGCTACCTCAACATAATAAAGGCCGTATCTGACAAACCCACAGCAAACATCATTCTCAATGGTGAAAAACTGAAAGCGTTTCCTCTAAGATCAGGAAAAAGACAAGGATGTCCACTCACACCACCATTATTCAACATAGTTTTGGAAGTCCTAGCCACAGCAATCAGAGAATAAAAAGAAATAAAAGGAATACAAATTGGAAAAGAAGAAGTAAAACTGTCACTGCTTGCAGATGACATGATACTATACATAGAGAATCCTAAAAATGCCACCAGAACACTACTAGAGCTAATCAATGAATCTGGTAAAGTGGCAGGGTACAAATTTAAAGCACAGAAATCTCTTGCATTCCTATACACTAATGATTAAAAATCTGAAAGATAAATTAAGGAAACACTCCCATTTACCATTGCAACAAAAAGAATAAAATACCTAGGAATAAACCTACCTAGGGAGACAAAAGACCTGTATGCAGAAAACTATAAGACACTGTTGAAAGAAATTAAAGGTGATACCAACAGATGGAAAGATATACCATGTTCTTGGTTTGGAAGAATCAATACTTTGAAAATGACTATACTACCCAAAGCAATCTGCAGATTCAATGCAATCCCTATCAAATTACCAATGGCATTTTTTACAGAGCTAGAACAAAAAATCTTTAAATTTGTATGGAGACAGAAAAGACCCCGAATAGCCAAAGCAGTCTTTAGGGAAAAAAACGGAGCCGGAGGAATCAGACCCCCTGGCTTCAGACTATGCTACAAAGCTACAGTAATCAAGACAATATGGTACTGGCAGAAAAACAGAAACATAGATCAATGGAACAAGATAGAAAGCCCAGAGATAAACCCACACACCTATGGTCAACTAATCTATGACAAAGGAGGCAAGGTTATACAATGGAGAAAAGACAGTCTCTTCAATAAGTGGTGCTGGGAAAACTGGACAGCTGCATGTAAAAGAATGAAATTAGAACCCTCCCTAACACCACACACAAAAATAAACTCAAATGGATTCGATACTTAAATGTAAGACCGGACAGTATAAAACTCTTAGTGGAAAACATAGGAAGAACCCTCTTTGACATAAATCACAGCAAGATCTTTTTTGATCCACCTCCTAGCATAATGGAAATAAAAATAAACAAATGGGACCTAATGAAACTTAAAAGCTTTTGCACAGCATAGGAAACCATAAACAAGATGAAAAGACAACTCTCAGAATGGGATAAAATATTTGCAAATGAATCAATGGACAAGGGATTAATCTCCAAATTATATAAACAGGTCATGCAACTCAATATTAAAAAAAACAAACAACCCAATCCAAAATGGGTAAAAGACCTAAATAGACATTTCTCCAAAGAAGACATACAGGTGGCCAAGAAGCACATGAAAAGCTGCTCAACATCACTAATTATTAGAGAAATGCAAATCAAAAGTACAGTGAGGTATCACATCCACCAGTTAGAATGAGCATCCTCAGAAAATCTACAAACAACAAATGCTGGAGAGGGTGTGGAGAAAAGGGAACCCTCTTGCACTGTTGGTGGGAATGTAAATGGATACAGCCACTATGGAGAACAGTATGGAGGTTCCTTAAAAAACTAAAAATAGAATTACCATATGATCCAGCAATCCCACTACCGGGCTTATACCCAGATAAAACCGTAATTCAAAAAGACTCATGCACCCCAGTGTTCACTGCAGCACTATTTACAATAGCCAGGTCATGAAAGCAACCTAAATGCCCACTGACAGACGAATGGGTAAAGAAGTTGTGGTACCTATATACAATGGAATATTACTGAGCCATAAAAAGGAACGAAATTGGGTCATTTGTTGAGATGTGGATGGCTCTAGAGACCGTCATACAGAGTGAAGTAAGTCAGAAAGAGAAAAACAAATATCGTATATTAACGCATGTATGTGAACCTAGAAAAATGGTACAGATGAACCAGTTTGCAGGGCAGAAGTTGAGACACAGATGTAGAGAACAAACGTATGGACACCAAGGGGGGAAAGCCGTTGCGGGGTGGGGATGGTGGTGTGATGAATTGGGCGATTGGGATTGACATGTATACACTGATGTGTATAAAATTGATGACTAATAAGAGCCTGCTGTATAAAAAAATAAATTAAATTAAATTTAAAAATAAAAAAAAAAAGAATGATATTGGCTGTGGGTTTGTCATATGTGTTCTCTATTATGTTGAGGTAGGTTCCCTCTATGCCCACTTTCTGGAGAGTTTTTATCATAAATGGGTGTTGAATTTTGTCAAAAGCTGTTTCTGCACCTATTGAGATTATCATATGGTTTTTATCCTTCAGCTTGTTAGTATGGTGTATTCCATTGATTGATTTGCATATATTGAAGAATCCTTGCATTCCTGGGATAAACCCCACTGGATCATGGTGTATGATCCTTTTAATGTGCTGTTGGATTCTGCTTGCTAGTATTTTGTTGAGGATTTTTGTATCTATGTTCATCAGTGGTATTGGCCTGTAATTTTCTTTTTATGTGACATCTTTGTCTGGTTTTGGTATCGGTGATGGTGGCCTCATGCAATGAGTTTGGGAGTGTTCCTGCCTATGCTGTATTTTGGAAGAGTTTGAGAAGGATAGTTGTTAGCTCTTCTATAAATGCTTGATAGAATTTTCCCGTGAAGCCATCTGGCCCTGGGCTTTTGATTGTTGGAAGATTTTTAATCACAGTTTCAACTTCACTGCTTGTGATTGATCTGTTCATATTTTCTGTTTCTTCCTGGTTCATTCTCAGAAGGTTGTGCATTTCTAAGAATTTGTTTCTTCCAGGTTGTCCATTTTACTGGCATATAGCTGCTTATAGTAGTCTCTCATGATCCTTTGTATTTATGATGTGTCACTTGTTAGTTCTACTTTTTCATTTCTAATTCTGTTGATTTGAGTCCTCTCCCTTTTTTTTCCTGATGAGTCTGGCTAATGGTTTACCAATTTTTTTAATCTTCTCAAAGAACCAGCTATTAGTTTTATTGATCTTTGCTATTGTTTCCTTCATTTCTTTTTCATTTATTTCCAATCTGATCTTTATGATTTCTTTCCTTTTGCTAGCTTTGGGTTTTTTTGTTCTTTTTTCTCTAATTGCTTTAGGTGTAAGGTTAGGTTATTTGAGATTTTTCTTGTTTCTTGAGGTAGGATTGGGTTGCTATAAACTTCCCTCTTAGACTGCTTTTGCTGCATCCCATAGGTTTTTGGTTGTCATGTTTTCATTGTCATTTGTTTCTGGGTATTTTTTGATTTCCTCTTTAATTTCTCAGTGATCTCTTGGTTATTTAGTAGTGTGTTGTTTAGCCTCAATGTGTTTGTATTTTTTTACAGTTTTTTTTTCCTGTAATTGATATCTAGTCTCATAACGCTGTGGTCGGAAAAGTTGCTTATACGATTTCAATTTTCTTAAATTTCCCAAGGCTTGATATGTGACCCAAGATGTGATCTCTCCTGGAGAATGTTCCATGTGCACTTGAGAAGAAAATGTATTCTGTTGTAGTTGAATGGAATGTCCTGTAAATATCAATTAAGTCCATCTGGTCTAATGTGTCATTTAAAGCTTGTGTTTCCTTATTTATTTTCTGTTTGGATGATCTGTCCTTTGGTGTAAGTGGGGTGTTAAAGTCTCCCACTATTATTGTGTTAATGTTGATTTCTGCTTTTATGGCTGTTAGCGTTTGCCTTATGTATTGAGGTGCTCCTACGTTGGGTGCATAAGTATTTCTAGTTGTTATGTCTTCTTGGATTGATCCCTTGATCATTATGTACTGTCCTTCCTTGTCTCGTGTAAGTCTTTATTTTAAAGTGTATTTTGTCTGATACGAGTATTGCTACTCCAGCTTTCTTTTGATTTCCATTTGGTTGGAATATCTTTTTCCATCCCCTCACTTTCAGTCTGTATGTGTCCCTAGGTCTGAACTGGGTCTCTTGTAGACAGCATATATATGGGTCTTGTTTGTGTATCCATTCAGCCAGTCTGTGTCTTTTGGTTGGAGCATTTTATCCATTCACATTTAAGGTAATTATCAATATGTATGTTCCTATTACCTTTTTCTTAATTGTTTTGAGTTTGTTTTTGTAGGTCCTTTTCTTCGCTTGTGTTTCCCACTTAGAGAAGTTCCTTTAGCATCTGTTGTAGAGCTGGTTTGGTGGCGCTGAATTCACGTAGCTTTTGCTTGTCTGTAAAGCTTTTGATTTCTCCATTGAATCTGAATGAGATCCTTGCTGGGTAGAGTAATCTTGGTTGTAGGTTTTTCCCTTTCATCATTTTAAATATGTCCTGCCGCTCCATTCTGGCCTGCAGAGTTTCTGCTGAAAGAGCAGCTGTTAACCTTATGGGGATTCCCTTGTATGTTATTTATTGTTTTTCCCTTGCTGATTTTAATATTTTTTTGTAGATAGTTCCATTAATGAGTGTCTCGGTGTGTTTCTCCTTGGGTTTATCCTATATGAGACTCTCTGCATTCTCCAGACTTGATTGACTATTTCCTTTCCCATATTAGGGAAATTTTCTGCTATAATCTCTTCAAATATTTTCTCAAACCCTTTTTTTTTCTCTTCTTCTGGGACCACTATAATTCGAATGTTGGTGTGTTTAATGTTGTCCCAGGGATCTCTGAGACTGTCCTCAGTTCTTTTCATTCTTTTTTCTTTATTCTGCTCAGTGGTATTTATTTCCAATATTTTATCTTCCAGGTCACTTATCCATTCTTCTGCCTCAGTTATTCTGCTATTGATTCCTTCTAGAGAATTTTTAATTTCATTTATTGTGCTGTTCATCACTGTTTGTTTGCTCTTTAGTTCCTTTACGTCCTTGTTAAACATTTCTTGTATTTTGTCCATTCTGTTTCTGAGATTTTGGATCATCTTTACTATCATTACTCTGAATTCTTTTTCGGGTAGACTGCCCATCTGCTCTTTATTTGTTTGGTCTTGTTGGATTTTACCTTGCTTCTTCATCTGCTGCATATTTCTCTGTCTTCTCGTTTTATTTAACTTACTGTGTTTGAGGTCAGAAAGCAGGCTGCAGGATCATAGTTCCTCTTACTTCTCTCACCCGGTGGGTGAGGTTGGTCCAGTGGCTTGTGTAGGCTTCCTGGTGGAGGGGACTGGTTCCTGTGTTCTGGTGGGTGGGGCTGGATCTTGTCCCTCTGATGGTCAGGGCCACGTCAGGTGGTGTGTTTTCAGGTGTCTGTGAGCTTAGTATGACTTCAGGCAGCCTGACTGCTAATGGGTGGGGTTGTGTTCCTGTCTTGCTAGTTGTTTGCATGAGGGGTCCAGCACTGGAATATGCTGGCCCTTGGGTGGAGCCGGGTTTTAGTGTTGGGATGGAGACCTCCGGGAGAGCTCTCACCGATTAATATTACATGGGCCCAGGAGTTCTCTGGTGGTCCAATGTCCTGGACTCAGCTCTCCCACCTCAGAGGCTCAGGCCTGTCCCCCAGCTGGAGCACCAAGACCTTGCAAGCCACACGGCATGGAAGAAAGGAAGAAGAAACAAACAAACAAAGAGACAAAACCCCAAGACAAATGGTAAAAGCAAAACCAAACAGACAAAATCACATGAAGAAACATACACACACGCACTCACGAAAAGAAAAGAAAAAAAGAGGATGAAGAAGAGGAGAGCAACCAAACCAATAAACAATCTCAAAAACTAAAACAAACACTAAAAAGTAAACTAATAAATACACAGAACCAGGAACAAATCAAATGCAGAAAGCAAACTAAAAAAAGGCAATGAAAGCATAAAGCAAACACACAAAAACGATTAAAAAGTGTAAAGACGAAAGATGAAAACAAAAGGAAAAAATACAAAACAAAGTAGTAAAGTAAAAATAGATAATATAGTTTAAAATAAAATGAAAACAAAGCAAAACAAAGAAAGAAAAACACAAGGAAAAAACACAATATAACAAAAAAGTACAGTAGAAAGAAGAAAAAAATAATAAAATTAAAAATATATTAGAAATAAAAGCATAAGAAAGAAAATAAAAAGTAAATAAAAATTAAAAGAATCCATTTGCCGACGCTTTCCAGCCGGATGCGTCGGGGAGGCGTTGGCGGCGGCTACGGCAGCGGCGCACGTGGTGACGTGCGAGGGGGTGAGGCGCTAGCGGGCGGCTGCGGCGGGGGCAGTGTCTCCGGGACGCGCGTGGAGGTCGGTCTCTCGGAACTGCTGGCCACAGTTTCGCCGCCTGCGGCTTCAGCGCCGCTGTGCCAGCGAGCCAGCGAGCGAGTCCCTGCGAATTTCCGGTGCGCTCCCCTTCCTCGCAGCCTCTGCGGGCTGTTCGCTCGTCTCCCCGCTCGGTCGCTCCCTTCTCGGTGGCCTCGAGACGCTTTCCGTTGGGCCGATTACCGCCCGCTTCCTTCTGCTCCCCTTTGAAGCTCCAGAGATGAGTTTTTCCATCTCTTCAGAGATGAACCAGATTATGATGCATGATTATCACAGAAGAAGTTCGTGTCTATAGCTTTAAAGGGCTTGATTACATCATTTTCAAGCCTGATAGTTTTGGAATCACCATTAGAGCTTCAGACACCTCTGCCTTCACTTCAGCCACCTGTCTTCATACCTCAACAAAGCGCTGAGTTTCCTTTGTCCTTGATTATTTAAAACACCCCGGAAATACATTTCTCACCAGTATAGTAGCCAAATTATAAGGAAAAATGATTCCCAATGGATATTTAATGTTTGAAGACGAAAATTTCATTGAGTCTTCTGTTGCCAAATTAAATGCCCTGAGGAAAAGTGGCCAGTTCTGTGATGTTCGGCTTCAGGTCTGTGGCCATGAGATGTTAGCACACAGAGCAGTCCTGGCTTGCTGCAGCCCCTATTTATTTGAAATCTTTAATAATGATAGTGATCCTCACCGAGTTTCTCATGTTAAGTTTGATGATCTCAATCCGGAAGCTGTTGAAGTCTTGTTGAATTATGCCTACACTGCTCAGTTGAAAGCCGATAAGGAATTAGTCAAAGACGTTTATTCTGCAGCAAAAAAGCTGAAGATGGACAGAGTAAAGCAGGTTTGTGGTGATTATTTACTATCTAGAATGGATATTACCAGCTGCATCTCTTACCGAAATTTTGCAAGTTGTATGGGAGACTCCCGTTTGTTGAATAAGGTTGATGCTTATATTCAGGAGCATTTGTTACAAATTTCAGAAGAGGAAGAGTTTCTTAAACTTCCACGGCTAAAGTTGGAGGTAATGCTTGAAGATAATGTTTGCTTGCCCAGCAATGGCAAATTGTACACAAAGGTAATCAACTGGGTGCAGCGTAGCATCTGGGAGAATGGAGACAGTCTGGAAGAGCTGATGGAAGAGGTTCAAACCTTGTACTACTCAGCCGATCACAAGCTGCTTGATGGGAACCTACTAGCTGGACAGGCTGAGGTGTTTGGCAGTGATGATGACCACATTCAGTTTGTGCAGAAAAAGCCACCACGTGAGAATGGCCATAAGCAGATAAGTAGCAGTTCCATTGGATGTCTGTCTTCTCCAAATGCTACAATACAAAGCCCTAAGCACGAGTGGAAAATCGTTGCTTCGGAAAAGACTTCAAATAACACTTACTTGTGCCTGGCTGTGCTGGATGGTATTTTCTGTGTCATTTTCCTTCATGGGCGAAACAGCCCACAGAGCTCACCAACAAGTACTCCAAAACTCATTAAAAGTTTAAGCTTTGAGATGCAACCAGATGAGTTAATAGAAAAGCCCATGTCTCCTATGCAGTACGCACGATCTGGTCTGGGGACAGCAGAGATGAATGGCAAACTCATAGCTGCAGGTGGCTATAACAGAGAGGAGTGTCTTCGAACAGTTGAATGCTATGATCCACATACAGATCATTGGTCCTTTCTTGCTCCCATGAGGACACCAAGAGCCCGATTTCAAATGGCCGTACTCATGGGCCAGCTCTATGTGGTGGGTGGATCAAATGGCCACTCAGATGACCTGAGATGTGGAGAGATGTATGATCCAAACATAGATGACTGGACTCCTATTCCAGAATTGAGAACTAATCGTTGTAATGCAGGAGTGTGTGCTCTGAATGGGAAATTATACATCGTTGGTGGCTCAGATCCATATGGTCAAAAAGGACTGAAAAATTGTGATGTATTTGATCCTATAACAAAGTCATGGACAAGCTGTGCTCCTCTTAACATTCGTAGACACCAGTCTGCAGTCTGTGAGCTTGGTGGTTATTTGTACATAATTGGAGGCGCAGAGTCTTGGAATTGTCTGAACACAGTAGAACGTTATAATCCTGAAAATAACACCTGGACTTTAATTGCATCCATGAATGTGGCTAGGCGAGGAGCTGGAGTGGCTGTTCTCGGCGGAAAACTGTTTGTAGGTGGTGGCTTTGATGGTTCTCATGCCATCAGTTGTGTGGAGATGTATGATCCAACTAGAAATGAATGGAAGATGATGGGAAACATGACTTCACCAAGGAGCAATGCTGGGATTGCAACTGTAGGGAACACTATTTATGCAGTGGGAGGATTTGATGGCAATGAGTTTCTGAATACGGTGGAAGTCTATAACCTTGAGTCAAATGAGTGGAGCCCCTATACCAAGATTTTCCAGTTTTAACAAATTGAAGACCCTTTCAAACTAACAGGCTTAGTGATGTAATTGTGTTAGGTAGAGGTACACTTGTGAATAAGGAGGGTGGGTGGGTATAGATGTTGCTAACAGCAACACAAAGCTTTTGCATATTGCATATTATTAAACATGCTGTACATACTTTTTGTGTTTATTGGGAAAGGAATGCAAAGATGAAGGTCTGTTTTGTGTATTTTTAGGGCTACTTTGGTTATTTTAGTTTTCTGGAAGTTGATATTGTAAAAGAATAAACCAAGAATTGATTGGGCACGTCATTTCAAGAAGTCCCCTCTCCTCCACATTTGTTTGCCAATTTGCACATTAAATGACTCTTCCCTCAAATGTGTGTATTATGGGGCAAGAGAGGTAGGGTTTTAAGATATAGGCAGTTGGGTTTTTTAAGGTCCCTTTTTCAATAACTGGAACATTCTATAACAAAGAGACTTATTTAACTAGATGACAATGACTATTTTTGTTTTTATTAAAAGAAAGCTTACATGCCTACCGAGGTTTAATCTTTTATGATGGCCTTTTTATAAATTTTTGTATTCTCAGCAGAGTGCTTTACTTGTTGAAGTAAAATGTGGCAGGTTCAAATTACTGAAGCAGAGTGACAGTCTTAAAAGTATGCAGTGAGGTGTTTTACACGCCCAGAATGCAAGCTTCAGAGAGCTCTTGCCTCAGCTGCAATTTTTTTTTTTTTTTTTGAGAATGCAATACCAATGTTTATTGGAATGGAGTTGCTGAACAGTAACATGGCTGTGATTTTTATTTGATACACTGTTTTTAAATACTTCGACTTCTTGGGAGTATATTTTATATAGCAAAACACTCAATATTGTATTAATAACAGTAAAGAACAGTGAAGTATTTTATCTTCTAAATAATTCCTATTTTTTATTTATCATTAAAAAAAACAATCCTAAATGGCAGCCCTTGATTGTAAAAAAAAAAAAAAAAAAATTACCTTAAACTGTATTGGGTTTATGAATGCAGCCTTTATCAGAACTATGTTTTTGTTCAGTTTTCCTATTCATATGGATAAATACTGGTTGGGGTGGTGACTTGGTATCTAATGTGTAATGCTACACATATAACTTAATGGTGCCAAAATTAGAACATCCTAATGCTTGCTGCTGATGCAAACATATTAAAGGTACTTTGCAGGAAAAAAAAAAAAAAAAAAAAAAAAATTAAAAGAATAATCATAAAAAAAGAACAATGGAACAAAACAAAACAAACAAAGAAAAAAAAGTAGTGATGTTTTCCTGGGGCCTCAGCTGTCAGTGTCCGTGTCCCCCCAGTGAGCCGCAGCCAGTCCCTGCCCATCCAGGAAGTCTTCTTATACTTCTCGGTAGGTCTCTGCTGTGGGCATTTTGGGGCCAGCTGAGCCTCCCATCTGGCTTTCCTCCTGCGTGTACTTGTCCCCAAAGTTCACAGCCTCAGTTGTGGGAACACTTGTTGTCTATTCACGTATTCCACACATGCGGGGTTTACCAAGCCAATTGCAGGGATTTTAACCCCCTGCTTCTGCAGCTGCACAGAGAGATTTCCCTTTCTCTTCTCTGGTCACAGAGCCCCTGGGGTTCAGCTTTGCCTTTGGCCCCGCCTCTGCGTGTGAGCTGCCCTCAGGTGTCTGTTCCCCTCCCAGGCAAGAGGGGATGAAAGCAGCGGCTGTAAATGCTCACTTGCTCACTCAGGCCGGGGGGAGGGAGGGATACAGCAGTCACAATTGGAACGTGCAGGTGTGCCTGCAGCAGCAGAGGCTGGCACGAAGTTGCAAGAGCCTGAGGTGCGCTGTGCCTTCTCCCGGGGAAGTTAGTCCCGCGTCGCGGGACCCTCGGCAGGGGCAGGCTGTACAGGCTGCCGGGAGCGTGTGGGCAGTGACCTGCCTTGCACACAGGACCCTTGGTGGCAGCGGCAGCAGCCTCTGGGTTCCGAGATGAGAGCTGCGGCTCACGCTCACACTTGTGTAGGCGTTGCCCTGCCGTCTGTGGGCGCACGGAGCAGGAAGCTCCTCTGGTGGGCCTACCCCTCTTCTCCCGCAGCCCGCCACAGTGGCTTCTTGCTGTCCAGCAGGCCCAGGTTTCTTCTGGACTCCCTCCCGGCTAGCTGTGGCACACTGACCCCTGCAGGCTGTGTTCACGCCGCCAACCCCAGTCCTCTCCCTGCACTCCGACCGAAGCCCGAGCCTCAGCTCCTAGCCCCTGCCCGGCCCTGCGGGTGAGCAAACAAGCCTCTTGGGCTGGTGAGTGCTGGTCGGCACCGATCCCCTGTGTGGGAATCTCTCCGCTTTGCCCTCTGCACCCCTGTTGCTGCGCTCTCCTCCATGGCTCCAAAGCTTCCCCCAGCCCTGCCAGTGAGGGGGCTTCCTAGTGTGTGGGAACTTTTCCTCCTTCCCAGCTCCCTCCCAGAAGGGCAGGTCCTGTCCAGATTCCTTTGCCTCTTTTTTTTTTTTTTTTCCTTTTTCCTTTTGCCCTACCCAGTTACATGGGGATTTTCTTGCCTTTTTGGAAATCTGAGTTCCCCTGCCAGCATTCAGTAGGTGTTCTGTAGGAGCTGTTCCACATGTAGGTGTAGTTCTGATGTATTTGTGGGGAGGAAGCTCATCTTCACGTCTTACTCCTCTGCCGTCTTGAAGGTCCTCCGCCCCACATTTTTATCTGATGGTTTTCAGCACATTTTCAAAGCTGGGGACTTCATCTGGAGGCAGGTTCAGGAACAGGTAATTCCTCAGTGTGGCAGAGGCGAGCCTTGTCTTGCTCCACCTGTGAGGTTGTGGTAAAGGTGACAAGAAGTTGTCCCTGCCTCGAGTGGCACTGGCTCAATGACAGAAGTCACAGCCCAGGCCCTCCAGTCTCCCCTCCCGGTGTTCACCACTCACTCATATTCTTGCCTTAGTGTCCACGGCCAATAGCTCCCTTCTGACCCTCGGGGAACACGCTCCCCTCCCCCTGTGACCGTCTGTGATCCTCTCCATAACCTTCCCCAGATCCACACCCCCAACCCATGGCCTCCGTCCCGTTCTGGCCGCTGAGCCAGCGCAGCCCCCCAGGCCCTGGCTCTGGGAGGGCTCCAGCTCTTCATTCCCCTACCCAGTTGTGAAGTCCAAGGTCATACAGGGCTCTGAGGCAGGCGGCTTGTTCTGCATTGCTCTACCTGGCTCTGTGCTGAAGTGCTGACTCCACCAAAACCACGGCCCCAGGGGCCTGGCCTCTCCTTGCGCCTTACACACACCTCTCGTAGGAACAGCCCCGTGCCTCAGGGTGATTGAGTCTGTGAATTCAGCAGCTGTCTAATCAGTTGTCCCTGATTTCTCCTGCCTTTGGCAGGCAATCCAGGACTACTTGTGCGTTTGTTTTGGCTCACAGTTTGAGGTTCTCAGAGCTGCCACTACCCTAGGGAACGTGTCCCAGGAATGTCAGGTCACAGCGGTGAGAACACGGTCCCAGTGCAAGGTGGGAGACCTCAGACTGCTGTCCAGAGAGTGGGACCCAGGCCTCTGGGTGAGGGAGTGGGGGGCACTCAGTGCAGCACTGGGCCGGGCAGCAGGTGGTTCCGGGAGTGGTGGAGGAGTGCTTAGCAGTGCAGCCGAAAAGTAGGCAGTGGTTGCAGGGAGGACCAAGGCGCAAGTATTCAGCAGTTTTGAAAGTAACTTCCCCAAATCCCTAGACTCTGCAGCCTTGGGTATTCCCGGGGCAGTAGAGATCCCCAGACGTTTCTGTTCAGTCTTCCTACAGAATACACGCTGCCTATATTACTTTCAAGAAGCTAAGGGGAAGTAAAATCCGGCTGTGTTTATAGGGATGGTCTCTGCCTTATGCCCTGTGGTGCCTTCTGTTTGGGTTTGTAAAATTAGGTGATTTAAGTCGAAGACTGTATCCAACTCAGACTCCTGCCAGACACCCAGAATGTATCATGCACCTACTGTATGTCTGGTCTTGAGGGGAAAACCCTCAGGAGTGGAGGCAGGGATCTCCCTGCCGGCCAGCAAAGGGTGAAGAGGGACAGGATGGTGCTGGGGAAGAGCTTGGCCTGAGTGAGGGCGAGGGGCCCGCAGAGGGCTGTGGGCAGGGACCAGAGCCCAGCAGGGGCAGCGGAGTGACAGCCGAGTGACCTCAAGGGCAGGGCACACCAAGTCAGAAAGAGTGCTGAGCTGCACGCAGCCCCGGCAGTTCTGTTAGGTCCTTGCTTCCCCATCCCTGCGGCTCCTTAGAAGGGAAGGTCTGAGGATAAGCCTGGGTTTCTTGCTAGTCAAGCTGGTGGGGACTAGAGTGTCCCATTGGATTGGGGGTAGTACTGTGAATGTGACACTTTCAAACTCACTAGCCGCCAGTCACAAGTATAGCAGGGGAGGCAAGCTGAACACCAAGTTAAGGAATAAAACAAAACCCCACAGTGTGGTCGCCATCTTCCACCAGGTTTAACCGCTCTGGGAATCCAGGGTCATTCAGCATAATCTGATTCAGCTTCTAGTAACAGATGGAGTTTTAACCAACAGTTATTACTTTTGTCAAGTCATGAAACTGTACACTTATAGAGGGTGCATTTGGCTGTTTGGAAATCTGACTTTAGAAAACAGGGCAGCCTGCTGCACCCTTCTAGCAGCACCCGTGGCTCTGACCTAAGCAGGTTAGGGATCCCCGTGGAATTGGTCACACCTGGGCAGCTTGCGTCTCTCGGGAGCCATCCTGTTGGATGTGGAGCTGCCTCAGATACACTCTGCAGGGTGAGAAAGAATCAGGAGATCGTGCTGTGAAGAAGTGGGTTCTGCGACCCCCATGCGACAGGCCACGAAGCCTCATGAAGTAAGAAGCAGCCGTCGGGAAAATCACTTCTCCTGGAGAAGACACCTAGTGGCAGGCGGGACCAGTGGGCTGAGATTTAAATGAGAAACGTGGAGACGGGGTAGCCATGGACTGAAAGGGGCAGCACGCAGGGTGGGTCTCCTCAGCCTGTGCTGGGTGCCGGAAGCTGCAGAGGAGGCGTGGGGACCAGGACAGCAAAGTGCTCCGGATTCCTCCAGGTGGGAAAGCTTCCCTACAGTCATGAATTTATCGTCAGACCCAGGCTGAGCCGCAAACTGCAGCTGCTCCTCAGTAACCACGGCCAGGGGAGAGGGTGTTTGCTTGTGGAAAATGATAGTTTCCGGGCTGCTCGTAACAAAACTCTCCTCTCCCGGCGCTAAGGCTGCTGTGGGTGCTGTGGACATAAGTGTGTCTACGCCGAATTCAGACCCCGAGTTCCCTGCCCTCCCCATGTCTCGGTCATCAGTCCCTCCCTCTTGGAGGAACAAACTGCTTAGGGCTGATAGGATTTGAGATGTCAGTGCGTGTTTCCTCATAAATCACATACTTGCATTTTAGCAGGAATTTTGTGCAAATGATACTTTGACCCCTGGAAGCAATTCTAGTGAATGAAGATACAGACACCGTCTCAGGTTGTGGAGACTGTGTTAGGGACCCACGAAGGAAGGCCTGGGTCGGGGAGGCAAGCTCTGCCCTGTTGACTAGGATTCTCTGTTTCATGGAACCCAGCCTGCGGAGCTGACGAGGATGGACCTTCCTAATTAATGTATTATTGTTGAGGCAGTAGAAGGAAAGCAGCCTGCAGACGGGGAGGAGAATACCCTTCGGTTTCCTGACCTGGGCAGGGCTGCTCTCGTGAGAGTTTACTGTGGATCAAGAGCAAGGGCTTGTGGTTTCCTAGGACGTCACCCCAGAGGCTACGGCTTGTGCGCAGCTTTGAAGCCTGTGGTGGAGGCGGGGGCAGTGCCTTTCCCGCATTCATCCACCCTGCGAACCCCATGTTCCCTTCAACACACATCAGAGGGGCTCGAGCAAGCACTGAGATCATCTCCCCGGATGACAGGGAAATGGAAACACTGAGAAGAAAGTTTCAGGGGGAAAGCGTGCCCAGGGCAGCTGTGTAAGCAGGGGTCACATGAGGGGAGAGGGGTTCTGAGCAAAGGGAATGTCACGTTCACAGAATATGAAATGGTCCTATCTGTCCAGAGAGAGCCCATGGTGGTGGCAGGCGAGGGCGGGAGGAACCGTCCAAGAATATGAGGCTCGGCCTTGCCTGCCCGGCGAAGGCGTTTGGACTTGACTCTGGAGGCTCTGGGGGTGGAAGGGTGTGAAGCGGGGGAGAGGTGTGATCAGATGTGACTCACTTTTCGACAGGTCTCCCTGGCAACTGTGTGAAACGTAAGCTGCAGAGAGACTGGAGTCAGCAGCGCCCTGGCAGCGCTGCGCTTGTCCAGCCGGGAGGAGATGCCGAGGGCTCTAGGCGAGGAGCAGAGGGGCTGAGGAGGGAGGGCAGCCGTGGTGAGGGCCTCGGAGGCCCTGCATCTGGCAGCGAGTTGTTGCTTAGAGCAGTTTCAAGGAAGTTGTCTGGGCAGAAGCCTGATTTCAGTAACTTGAGGAGAGAATAGGAGGTGAGGCCATGGAGATGGCAAGTCTGAATTCCTTTCCGGAAGCTTAGCTGTGAAAAGGAGGAGGTGAGAGAGAGGAGAGGTGGGAGAGGCTTCCAGGAGAGGGAAGCTGGGTGGATCCAGGTCTCCAGGAGGTAGGGGTGCGTGTGCAGGATGCCGGCCAGGGGAAGAAGCACTCCCTTCCGTGAGAAGGGCCCAAAGGATCGAAGGGCTGTGGATGCAGCTGAGTTTCTGGATGTAGAGCAGGAATTTGAAGTTTCCTGCTTGACAGCTGGCTTCCCTATGAGGGAGGAAACGAGGCATCTGCTAAGACGCAGCAGGGTTAGAAGCTGAAGAGAACAGAGGAGGAGGGGACAAGGTGTCCTACAAACAGGGACGAGCAATACCGAGTGCAGAGATGTGTTTACTGAGGTCAGAGACCATAAAGTGAGATGTGGGAGTCGTCGGAGTCAACTCTCCCCTCCAATCTGGGCAGTGTCTTAATCCATGGCAGTGACGCTCACAGTGAAATTTGATTTTATTTTCTGGCGGCAATACTAAATTATATTAACTTAACAGCAGGAGTCGATTAAGGGAAGAGGAGCTGACGTGTGATCTTAGCCAGCCACCCAGGTGTGGGAAGGGACAGGATGGGTCGTTGAGTTGCTCTAGAATTAGCGTCTCGCTGAGCACGCGGAAAGGCTGTTTTGTGAGGGTGGAAAAGTGAAGGCCCGGAACTGGCCTTGGAGAAGATGGCTGCCAGGTGGGGAGGAAGGAGCCGCCTCCGCCTAGAGCTGTTAGGACAGCAGAGTCCTGGAGGCCCAGCTGTCGCAGGAGGATTTGGGGTTGATGGGGGCAGGGGCATTTGAGAGGGCATCAGGGAGCCCACGGAGGTATGGGATGGAGTGAGATAGTGACCAGGGAGGCGGCCGTCGTGGCAGTGGCCCCGGAAAGCGGGACAAGGAGTGGAGATGGAATAACTGGCTTTGGGGTCCTTATCAGTCAGCTCTTGTCAACTGTTGGGCTGGGGCAGGCTTTGGCCCCTGGCGACGTCCCAGGCCAGTGATGGCAGCCAGACATCTTCAAGAGAGAGTACGGTTTCCGACAAGGTTCCAGGAGCACCTTGGTGAAAAGTTGTCCTGGGCCACAGGGTTTATACCCCAAGCTGTTGAGGGGCTTAGTAGGTCTGAGGACTTTCATTCCCCTCCCCCCACCCCCATGTTTTCTCTGTTTTATTTCAATAACAAAGAGTAAAGTCAGGTTTAATGCAATTTTAACAGCTTTATTAAGATAGAATTAGTGAACCGTACAATTCACCTGTTTAAAATACACAATTCAGTGTTTTTTAGTATATTCAGCGTCATGCAGCCATCACCACCACAATCAATTTTAGAACATTTTCATCGTCCCCTAAAGAAACCCCTTAGCGGTCACTCTCCATTCCCCCACAGCCCTAGGCAGCCACTAATCTACTTCCTATCTCTGGAGATTTGCCTGTCTGGGACCCGGGCCTTCACTTTTTGCTGTGAGCAGTGGCCAACAGAGCAGGTCAGGGGGACTTGCCCTCTGAGGGACAGTACCCACCTAAATGAGGACAGAGCTGGGGTCCAGGCTCCTGGTCCAGTGCCTTTGGGGAGGAGAGTAAGGAAGCTCGCATGAAGCTGCTGGCAGATTCTTTTTTAAAGGATTTGATTTGCTGCATATTCCAGACCTACTGATAACTACAATCTATTGTAGCTTTTATCAAAATACAAAATTTGCCTTCTGTCTCCTATGCCTGTTCTAAATCTACTTTTTGGAAGGATTTTTGGAAATAACTACATCCTGCCTAACCGTGCCTTTGTGGTTACCTTTAAAACTCTCTCGTCAGGCAGGAAAGCATAATAGTGAGGAGCACATACTCTAGAGCCTGTCCTGGTTTGAACCCCAGTTCTGCTATTTCCCAGCTGTGTGACCTTGGGCAAGTTACCTAACCTCTCTGTCTCAGTTTCTTCATCTGTAAAATGTATACAGCCGTAGTACCTAGCTCATGGGATTATTGCAAGGATTGAATAGTTAATACATCGAAAATGTATAGAGAACTGCCTGGCAGTAAGTTCTTTGGGCATTGGCTTTGATTATTATCTGAGATTCTTAATGGTTGTGAATTCCTGCTGGCCCTTATTTTTAGTCAAGGGTGGAGGTGAGAAGAGAGACTGACCCTTGTCAGGAAATATGTATACCTATGACCTTGATTCCCGGCCTCCCTTACTCATTGATTTATTCAAGTCTGAATTAGAGACTATGTGGAATTATGGAGTCTGCTAACAGAAGTCCAATTTCATTGTCAAGACAAGATGATTTTGATACTGGCAAATACAAGTGTTGACCAGGCGGGGCTTCTCATCATAGCCCTACCCTTTCTGTTCTGTCTTGCCCGGTTCTGCCAGTGCTGGGTCCATTGTGTTCCTGTTCTCCAGCCTCGCCTCCTGACAGCTCCGCCAGGCTGCCCTCTTGCTTCCCCCCCGTACCTGGTGTTTCTAAATACGGGATGCTTGGAGACAAATATAAAACAATATATTTTTAAATGCTCAATTAAATATATTTTATTTTGTCTGCCCAACACAATTAATAGTCTCCTTCAAGAAGGAGTTTCCTTAAAAATCCTGTGGCACTTAGCACTGGATATTCAATCCTAGTTACACCAAGTTGGATATTGAGAAAAATCTGTTTGCTTACAAAGTATTTGAGAAATTTCTTCTCAAGTGTGTAAGCATTTTTCTTATGGCACAGGAATTATTAATTTACTAAACAAAGCCCTTTTTAAATGGCTAGTTCAAGGGTCACCTTCAACCCTGCCTGATCCAAATATACAATCTAAACTAATGAAAAGGGCAAAAGGCAGTTGGTGGCCCATAGCTGAGGAAGGTGCGTGTGCAGCGATGCTCAGGGATGACAGGTGGTGGGGAGCACCTTCCCATCAGCAGAGGCACCATCTTTCTTGATAATTTGAGTGGTGGTTACAGTGACTTCGTGTTGTGCTTTCAACAAAGCAAGATGCTTTTTCACTTCGGAAGCCATCTCTAAAGATACTAAAAGAGGCTGCCCTTCAGAATTATTAATGTAGTAAATCTCTAACTTTAAATTTGGGGGGGGTAGAGGTTAGTACTGCGTAGCTCGATCACCAGGTACTTAGCACCCAGTGCATGGCTGGAATCCAATTTTTTTTTTTTTTTGCGGTACGCGGGCCTCTCACTGCTGTGGCCTCCCCCGTTGCGGAGCACAGGCTCCAGACGCGCAGGCTCAGCGGCCGTGGCTCACGGGCCCAGCCGCTCCGCGGCATGTGGGACCTTCCTGGACCGGGGCACGAACCCGTGTCCCCTGCATCGGCAGGCAGACTCTCAACCACTGTGCCACCAGGGAAGCCCTGGAATCCAATTTTAAGTTCTTTGAGGGACAGGAAAAAAAACAGTAAGTCATACTTCTGAACCCAACAAACTTACTTTACAGTTTATAGAGACAAGACAATACACAAAAAACAAACGATGAACAATATTAGGCAGTGCATATGTAAGAGCTAAATTGGAAGAATTCCAAAGCGAGATCAAGGGTGGTCAGGAAAGGCTCCAGAGAAAAGGACAGACTTGAGCTGAGCCTGGACGCTGGTATTCAGATGGCCCTAGAGAGAGACAGTGGGCTTTCCTGCTGCAGGACTTGACCTGAGTGAGCAGGAACTTGGCGCTGGAGGCGGATGTGGTGTGTTCATGACCCTGAAGTCACTGGCCCCACCAGAGCAAAGAAGCATCTTCAGATTTATCCTGTGGGTTATGATTCTACTCCTGTGACCTTGGCCTCCACCCTCTTCCTCTCCCAACTCTTCTAGCGTCTGCCAGACGGCAGGTTCTTGGAGGCTCAGCGCACCCCTTCAGGGTGCCAGCGTACAGGGCATGTTGAGGGCATGCCATGTGGGGTCCCAGGTGTTCACGGTTGAATCTGCTTTCCACGTCCAGTTAGGGTCCAGGTCTCAGAGCTGAATCCAGCCTCATGAGGTCAGCTTCCTGGTGGACTCCATCACTCTGCCATGACTCTTGGCTTCCTTTTCCCTCTTCACAAAGCACCTGATTTTGTGGATCCACAGGTCCCCAAAGGAACTGACCAGAACTGGGCTCAGAAGCTCTACGACCGGCACTCCGGCAGCCAGCACTTCCAGAAACCCCGCATGTCCAACACGGCCTTCATTGTCGTCCACTTTGCAGATAAGGTGGGTCTCCTCTTGGTGGGCCCGGTGCTCCGTGAGCCGTGTCCAAGGTGGACTCGGGGTTCCTGGGCTAAGAGGGAGGTGACCTTTGAATTCAGAGGGCCTGGAGTCTCTTGGGTGGGGCCTTGTCTACTCTCCTGGAGCCTGAGAGAGAAGAAGAAAGAGTGATTCTTCTTCAGGTGGCTGCTTTCCTGGCAGCTGGCGTAAACTTAGAATTTCTCTACGTGGGTTGTGTTCTGTGTGCGCTAGCCCAGTGCTTCTCAAGTTTTCATGTGTGTGCAGGTCACCTGGGGTATTGCTCAAAGGCAAGTTCTAATTCAGTTGATCTGGGGTGAGGCTGACCAGCTGCGTTTAGAGCACCCAAAGGAAGCCTTCTATTAAAGGCCATCTTGCAGGAACTCCTTTTTAAAAACAATTTGGTTTTCCGCAAAATGAATATTCAACTCCCTCTATGTGAACCCTGATCACATCTTGGGTTTGCAGTTTGGATGAGAACATCTGTGGGTTTCCCATGTATGCACAGCTCTTTTCAGAAAACGCTGTGGATGAGCTGAAACTACTGGAGAAGCTGCTGAGGGTCCCGGGTCAGGCTGGAGCACTAACTACCGTTTCTGTTTCCTGCCGTGGCTCCAGGTGGAGTACCTTTCAGATAGTTTTCTGGAGAAAAACAGAGACACGGTGTACGAAGAGCAGATCAACATTCTGAAGGCCAGCAAGGTAAAGAGCGTCGGAAGCAGGGAAACAGAGGCAGAGTGTCCACGGCCAGAGCCAGACAGGGTGTGGTTGGTGCCGTCCCCACTCTGGAGGGGCCGAGGCAGAGGTGTGGGGCAGGGGGAGGTGAGGGGTCTGTAGGTTATTTCAGTCTGAGAATTTGAGAACGGCCTGATGGAGGGAAGAAAGCAAGGGATGGCAGAGGTGACTGGGAAAGATGCCAGCTAATGGAAGGACAGGGGAGCGGGGGGAACAGGAGAAGTGACAATCGGAGAGACGATGGTAGGTATAACTGTGAAAACATTGCTGGCATTCATCGGGTCATTTGTCCTCCACCTCCTACGTGCAGATGTAAAAGTACTGAAACCCCTTCAAATCCTAGTATCAGTGCGTTTAATCTCTGCTTAGCAGTCTGTGGAACTTCCCTATGGCCAGAAACTTAAATGGAATAATAGGATTCAAGGGACACTTAAATCTACAATTTTGGAATGTTACTTTCTGTTATCTCCAGAATTCCAGTTATTTCCTTCTCACGAGCATGACAAGAAGATAACCAATATTGTGTCCATTCTACAGGTGGAAGAAACAAGGCACTGACTCACCTAAACAAATATTTGTTAAGCACATACCTTGTGAGGCACTGCCCCTAAATGCACCGTGTGCAAAGGTGAATAAGATAGGTTCTACTCTCTAGGTGTTTACATTCTAGTGGGCTGTGAGTGGGCAGAAAAACAAGCATACGGTACCTGAAAAGAGAGGAGGTTTGGCTGGGGTGGGGGTGCAGGGAGCGTGAGCCCCGCTGTTACGGAAAGCCACCCCGCCGATGCAGGTGCCGTTGCTGGCTTCAGCCTTTCAGAGGGAACCCAGAAAAGGACTCTCTAGGATTTAGGAGGCTTTCGACCAGACCACATGGTACTGAACTCACTGCAGAGGCCTGATAACACTAGAAATGGCAGATTAATTTCTCTTTGTGGTAAGCTTTAGATGAATGCAGTTAGGGTGAGATGATGGAATGGAGAAAATACACCCCGCAAAATGGACCCAGGTACCTAAAGGCAAGTAAATCACGTGGCCCCGAGGCCAGGGTTTTAGGGAGGATTTGAGTCAGTACCAGCGATGTGGGCGGCCCGGGGCAGACCCCGGCCCCATGCCGTCTCCCGATATCTGGAGCATCAGGGAATTAGCCGTCACTAAGACAAATTTGCTTTGGGTAAATGTGCATGTCAGTGCAAGATTAACCCCTCGGCTTGCCAGGTGTCCAGCCCTCTAGTCCATGGTGGTTGACGTGACTTTTTCCATTCTTTGCAAGGGAGGTAGGGAACGGGAGAAAAGCCACAGGGAGAGAGTAGAAGTGGATGGTTTGAGCCCTGAGGAGCACGTGTCCTCACTGTGTGCATCTTAGAAGTTAGACGCCTGTGACCTCCTGTTACTGTGACACTGGCCTTAGAGGGCTGAGAAACTTTTGTTACAAGTTTCTCCTTTCAGGTGGGAGCACAAGTGAGGGGCATGCAGCGCCTGGTTCTGCCATTAATTTTTGTCTTAATTTGAGTGTCTCTTAGGGATCCCAGAATCTAGAAGGGAATCTCTCACACTCTCTCTCCAGCAGATCATCTGTTATTAGTCAGTGAGATTTTTTTTCTTATTTTTATTTAACAAACTTTATTGAATATTTGTGTGGTATGTAGTAGTAACAAATGTATGTAGTTAACCTCACAGAACTTACAGTCTAGTGAAAAGATATAGAGTTTAATCAAAAATTTTGGTAATGCTGTGAAAGTCAAGAAGAAGGTTCTATGGAAAAGAGTAATAGGAATGTGCTGGGAGTCCCCAAGGTCACCCCCAAATTGAACCATTTGCTAGGAAGACTCACAGAACTCAGCATATTGTAGTCCTCATGGCTATGATTTATTACAGCAAAAGGGTACAAAGCGAATCAGCAAAGGGAGAAGGTGCATGGGGTGAAGTCCAGGGGAAACCAGGTGCAAGCTTCCAGAGTCCTTTTCCGCTGGAGTCGCACTGAATATACTTAATTCCCACAGCACTGAGTTGTGATGATGCCTGTGACCTGTCTACCAGAGCAGCTCACCTGAGCCTGGGCATTTAGTGTTCCCTACTGAGAGTCAGTGACGTGGGCACCCTTTGCCTAGCACATACCGAAATTCCAGACTCCCAGAAGGAAAGCAGGTTCATTCAGCATAAACCATATTGTTTGCATAAACAGTTTAGGCTCAGCAAAGCATTCTTATCAGGGACTGCTGAAAACCCTCTCGAAATCCACATTTCCAGACACCAGCCAAGGGTCAACCTTGTAAGCAGGCCTTTCTAGGATGGCAGTCTCAGGCCTGCCATGTTAGCTCTTTTCTAAATAGGGGTATCACTGTAGATTGAGTTTTTATTAGAAATGAAATGGAGGCTTATAAAAATTCACATAGTATAGAAATATGTAAAATGAAAGTATTCTCTCCCATTCCTGACCTCCCTTTTGATGAATTCCCATTCTGATGATACAAACATACTGGTACATCTTTTTAAGATTGAAATGGGGACTTCCCTGGTGGCGCAGTGGATAAGGATCCGCCTGCCAATGCAGGGCACACGGGTTTGATCCCTGGTCCGGGAAGATCCCAGGTGACGCGGAGCAACTAAGCCCATGTGCCACAACTACTGAGGCTGCGCTCTAGAGCCCGCGAGCCACAACTACTGAAGCCCATGTGCCTAGAGCCCGTGCTCCACAACAAAAAGAAGCCACTGCAATGAGAAGCCCGCGCACTGCAACGAAGTGTAGCCCCCGCTCACCACAACTAGAGAAAGCCCGCACGCAGCACCTAAGACCCAACACAGCCAAAAAAAAAAAAAAAAGATTGAAATGAATTGCATTATACATTGTCCTCTCTAATTTTTCACTTACCATTGTATCTTGGCCATCTTTCCACATGAGTACATATCCACTTCTTTTCTTTTTTTAAACAGCTATTGGTATTTTGCTAATTCAACTAATACTGCATGGAATGCCCTTTACATATATCTTTGCTTACTTGTATAGTTATGTCTGTAAAAGTTTAGAAATGGAATTGACAGTTCAAAGAATATGCACTTCAAAAGTCTAGAGGTATTGCTAAGTTGGAGTGTAAAATAGGTCTGTGATCTACTCTTAAATGGTACCAACTCCTTTCTGTTCCCTGTCCACCTGCCACAACTCTAACCTCCCCCTTCACCAACTAACATTTCTAAAGAACCAATGACCTTGTTGTCAGACCCTTGCACCCCCATCCCAGCAAACCCTCAGAGGTGCTGTGATGGTGACCAGCAGTACTCAGAGATGAACTGAGAGAGGCTTCTAGGCCCACCAGACCCCAGCAGGAGGAGGGAGCGCTGAGAACTCTCCACCCTGGACCCATTTCAGACATCCCAGAGGAGGGAAAGCAGAGATCGACACTAGGTCACTATAAACCTACAGATGGGATTTCCACAGACTGCAGCTACGAATCAGAGTGATCAGAAATGTGCTTTAAATCATTTGGACAGATGGACACCTCTGGTGACATCTGTCATTGTGGCATTTTTAAAACTCATAGTTTAAAATGAGCCTCTATCGTTTTCTTTAATTTTTTTTCACAGTAGTCCCACAAGGTTTATGTTTCTAAGGCGCACTTAAAAGCAGAGAGAAAAATAAAGACCTGGAAAGATGCAAGCCTATGGTATCCGGTTAATGCCCAATTTTTTTATTGGTTTTCTTCTCACTAAGCATAGCTAGATCTTAGATCCTGTAGGTAAACCCATAGTTTTACTTAAAGTATTTTTATCTGGGGGGAGACCTATTTTTTCTTTTGTGTGGCATTCCTGATAAGAAATTAACAAATTACTGTGAAAAATTAAGCAGTATGGGATGGAAGACTACTATATACCCTATCAGCCAAAAGGATGTTTGAAGAGCTCCCACTAAGAGCAGGAGATAAAACGGTGTTAATGAGAATGTAATTAGTAAAGCCAGTTACATTGCCTAAGAGGCTATAATATAGCTAATTGCTTTCTCAGCTGTCAGAGAGCTATAAATAGAGACTTAAGAGATGCCTCTTTAAAACATGATTTCAGGTTAACAGACTGATTTGTTTTAGATGCTAAAGGTGGAGGGTTTTCCTTCTTAGTGTTTATTGTAAAAAGCAATATTTTATCAATCTGAAAAAATAATCTCGAAAGGAGAATTTTTTTCTTCTGGAGATTTCCTCTTCTGGGGCAGTGCTGAGTGTAAGTCAGACAGATAGGCAGTGGGTCCAGAGTTTATGCCAGCAGGTACTGGGCAGTGAGGGCCACACTGGGCCGTGTTCCTAGGCAGGCAGCCCTGATGCCATCTCTCCATGCCATCCTAGCGGAAGGGATCTCGAGACCAATGTGGTCCAGAGGCCAAGTAGACCATATTAGCCCAAAGCTGCCTACCCTGGGCCATGACAATCCCGGAGGTCCAGGAGTCAGGATGGAGTAGCTCCAACAAGGCCCAAACTCCATCTCCCCCCATCTCTGTTCTCCCTCAACTTCAGCTCACCAAGGGTGACAATGCATGTGTTCCATTGCTTTCCGTGCTGCTAGCTTCCTTACAGGTTATACACACATTTCATTTTGAGCAAACGCATTTGCTTTAAATTTTAATTTATTTTTTATATAATAACCTTTGAGTCAACATACTATATAACATTTGCTTTTAAGTGTTTTTGGATGCTTCCTGTTTAAAATCAGTTTGTACTGGTAGTTAAAACGCCTCTACCAACATTTAGAATAAATAGGTAACTACGTAAGAGAGAACTTTAGTCAGTAAAGCAATATAATCATTCTCTGCAGTCCAGGAAGGTCCCCCTTTCCTTCTTTAAACAAATGAAGTACTGAGACTTTTCCTCCAAATCCTCTTCAAAACCCCTTTAAACAGAGTATTTCTTACCTAAAAGTTTGATATTTTTTCCCCCCAGAGGGTAGCATTTACCATGTAAAAGAATTGATTGAAAAGAGAATGTGTTTGTTACTTTGTTTACAGCCGTAGCTTTTAAAGATAAGATTCTAGACAAGAGATTCCAGTCAAATGGTTATTATAGTGTGTCTTATTTTAGTTTCACATGTCTGTTTTAAAGAAAAGATATTTTATGTTCATATAAATGGAAATGACTAGGTGTGATTTCCAAGGTAACTGCTATGTATATACCCGTAACTGACATTTTTCTTAAACTGTGAAGTGGTCTTTAGAAAGTGTTTTTATACTTCTTTTAATCCCTTTTCAAATAGATCTGCCTCAGGCTTTTAAAATCTATATATAGACTTGAATAGCAGAGAACACGAAAGCCAGTACCTGTGGACACTTTGAAATAAGTGACAAGTAGTATCAGGGAAGTACTTGGTTTGTTTGAAAGTTTTATCTAAGTGTTTTCAAGACTGAAGGGAGTAAATTTTTAGAAAAGCCCAGGTGGATCATGTTTCTGAGGGCTGCCCTAAGATGAATTGTAGTACTTCTATTACTGGTTGGTCATCTGGTAAATAGACTTTCCGGTCACTCTAATAGCAGAACTGGAGTTAGTCAATTAAAAAAAAATTTTTTTTTTCTCTCACTCAGAAATGTGTTCCTTTGCATGAATCCTTTTTCAAACAGGAACTTGGTAACTACTTTTCATTGGGACTTGGGGTTAATTTACAGCTGGGACACTCCTGGGACAAGGAGGTCCGTGTCTGGCCCAGCCCCCTTGTCCTGGTCTTTTACTGCTGCCTGCAGCCTGAGGTTGGACATGGTGCCTGTCCGTCTTTCAGTCCTGTGGTCAAATTAGATGTCTCTGTACGTTTACTGAGTTTATGATACAAATTCTGTATAGAATGTAAAGCCTGCCCCTCCTCCCTAAAGTCCCAACAAACTCATCTTCTTCTCCATCCCAGGGACCCTACCACTTCCAAATGCGGTCTCAATAGCAGGGACCTACAATTAAAACATAAGTTTTTTTTTTTTTTTGCGGTACGCGGGCCTCTCACTGCTGTGGCCTCACCCGTTGCAGAGCACAGGCTCCGGACGCGCAGGCTGAGCGGCCATGGCTCACGGGCCCAGCTGCTCCGCGGCATGTGGGATCTTCCCAGACCGGGGCACGAACCCGTGTCCCCTGCATCGGCAGGTGGACTCTCAACCACTGCGCCACCAGGGAAGCCCTAAAACATAACTTTTAAAATAAAGTTCAAATTCTCCAGACTAAACCTTGGTTGTTCCCAAATTATAGCACAGTGCCAGTGTAGATTAAAATCTGCCTTGAACAAAAGTTTTCCTTTTTTGTTCTTAAGTTATAAATCCTTTAATATGTCAAATTTTTTAAAAAAAAGGCATAGCTTTTCTGATTGAAGCAAGAGAAAGGGGCTTACGTTTTAAAATACTCTTATAATTGAATCCGATTTCAAAGTTCCTCCTGTTCTGATACATGCTCGTGACCTTAGAAGTTAACAGATTTTTCACAGAAAAAGCCACTACTAACGATTTCAGTACATTAGACCCCTTAAACAGTGTAGTCATGCAGTTGGGAACTTCTACCCAAGACTCAAACATCTTGGAAGTCTATTTCTGAAAGTATATGAATTAGAATAATTTAATCAGTTTATATATTGTTTAGACTTGGCAGACTGAATCACTGATGTCTTTAGAATGTGAACCTGGCTTCAGCCTCCCATTAATTATTTCCCTATGGAAATTTCTAGGCGCCACTCTGCCTGGGCACCTGACCTTTTCTCACGTGTGCCTTGGCTCTCTGGCACCAGTTTACAGAGTCCCCATGCCTGGGCTGTCCTCTCCCCCCACCCCTCCAGCCCCTACCCCTGTTCTCAGTTAATATGTGTGATGGTGGCTCTCTGCCATGGTCAGTGAGGACCAGCAGGTCTGTAAACAGGGGGTTACTGGGTATGGTTTGGATTTAGAGAAAACTGGCTGTGGGGTAGAATGTGTTTGTATGAACGTATGCCTGGAGGTAGGGCACTCGAGTTTTGTAGGTGACTGTAGTGACCCAGGAGAGAGCTCAGGTAGACCTGAACCAGGGCAGCGACGTTCTGGTTGATCGAGAAAGGACTGCTGAGACTTAACCATGGACAGAACTTGGTGATTGATGGGGATGAGAAGTAGGGTGATGGCAGGATCTCTAACCTAAATCTGGGAAGACAGCAGGTGGTGGTGGTTTGGGCCATGTTGAATTTGGAGTTTCCAGTGGAACACCCAGAGTGAGGAGAAGCAGGATATTCAACAGATGGTTGGAACTATGGACCGTGGTAGTGGAAGATGGAGAGACGGGCTTGAAGGTGATAGTTGAAGCCATGGGCATGAAGGATACAGTCCAGGGAATGAGTGTTAGAAAAATTAAGTGGTGAGGATGCAGTTTTGGGGATCAGCAACTCAAAGGAGAGAAGTGCAGAAGATGGACCAGCGAAAGGTGCTGGGAGAGAACACATTGGGAAAAGTAGGCAGAAAGTCAGAGGAATGTGGACCTGCTGAATCTCAGGGAAGAGGTGTTCAGAGAGGAGGCCCAGGTCAGTGCTTCCAGCCCTGGCTCATCCATTAACCAACAGCCCTGGTCGAGCTGATGCCACCCGCCGTGGTTGCTGTGGGGCGACTGGGGGTTGAAGCAGGGTCTGGTAGGTCCCTCCTCCCAGAGCTGCTCTTTCCTCACCTGCCACAGGAAGTTGAGGGTTGATCTTTATGGTTCTTCCAGATTTAAATTCTATGATTCTGTTTCCTCTTCAGCTCAAAAATATAACTTTCTCAGGCATCTGTACTTTCACAATGTAGACAGATTTTATATATATATATATATATATATATATATATATATATATATATACCCCCAATAAAAATAATAAAACTAGATCATGTATGAGTGCTTATTCTATGCCGGGCACTGTTCTCTGTACTCACCTGGATTTTCTCCTTTAGTCTTCTCTTCAGCTCTCATCCTCCATCAATGGGGAAGGCTAGGAGGCTGTAGGTTCAGCAAGCCTAGGGCTTAGGGCCCAGCACAGACTCGGGTGGTACCCAGGTGGCACAGGCTGAGCCTGGGAGAGGCAGAAATGAGTGGATGAAGTGATCTGGGAAAGGGTCGTGGAGGAGGCAGGGCCTGGACCCTGAGAGATGGGGCTCTCGGGACGAGAGCAGGTAGGAGAAGGGGGTGGGTGTTTCAGATAAGAATAATGGTGAGCAAAGGTGGGAATAACAAGCGTGTTGGTTTATGTGACAGTAAAGTGATCAGCTTCATCTAGAGACTGTCATACAGAGTGAAGGAAGTCAGAAAGAGGAAAACAAATGTCATGTAATATCGCTCATATGTGGAATCTAGAAAAATGGTAGAGATGAACTTATTTGCAAAGCCGAAATAGAGACACAGATATAGAGAACAAACTTACGGTTACCAAGGGGGGAAGCAGGGGTGGGATGAACTGGGAGATTGGGATTGACGCATATACACTACTATGTATAAAATAGGTAACTAATGAGAACCTACTGTATAGCACAGGGAACTCTACTCACTGCTCTGCGGTGACCTAAGTGGGAAGGAAATCTAAAAGAGAGTGGATACATGTATGCGTATAACTGATTCGCTTTGCTGCGCAGCAGGAACTAACACAGCATTGTAAAGCAACTATACGCCAATAAAAATTAATTTAAAGAAAAAAGGTATTATCTGAGAGGGGGTGAGTGGGATCCGATTGCAGAGCCCCCGGAAGACAGACTCAGGGCATTCAGAACTGGCGGGAGGAGATGGGAGACAACATCGTTACGGGGGCTGTGGGAAGAAAGGTGCAGGGGATGTGATGGACCGGAGCCTGGACACGGAGGCACAAGCATTTGAGCCTCTCTTCTGTTGGGATTGGGAGTGGCTCAGGGCTGGAGAGTGGGGCCTGGGGCTCCTTTTGTTCCCTCCCCACATGCAGGCATGTGGTAGTGGCCTTACAACACTTGATTCTATCCCCAGCATCCACTTCCCCAAGGGATGCTGGCAGGACTAGTTTTGTAGGGGACGGGGGAGGGCTGGGACTCTCTGTCCCACCTGCCCCTCACGCATGGTCTGATCTTCACCCTGGTACACACAGTGCATTAACAGAGAGGTATTCTTATTTAGTCTCATAACAACTCCACATAATGGGTACATTCTCATCCCTAGTTTACTGATGAAGAAAATAAGGCTTAAGGAAGTTAAATAACTTTACAAGACCCAGTAATAATAAGTATGGAAAAATTTAAACAGTTTTCTTAGAACATAGCTACCTTCTACCACACCAGAAGGGAAAGAAGTTTTGCCCATCTTTGTAGGTAAAGGTTAAATGAGATTGTCTAGGAAAATTACATTTTTCCTTTCTTTAAATTGAGATATAATTCTTGTACCCAAAGTTCACCCTTTTAAATTGCGTAATTCAGTGGTTTTAGTATATTCACCAAGTTGTACAACTATCGCCATGCTAAATTCCAGAATATTTTCATCACTCCAAAAAGAAACTCTGTCCCCATCAGCAGGCATTTCACTTTGCCCCTCCCCTCGCCCCTGGCAAACCGTATATGACCTGCTGTCCCCTGGACATTTCCTGTAAATGGAATCACACACTGTGTGGTCCTCTCGGTCCGGCTTCTTTCACTTGGCGTGTTGCCAGAGTTCACGCAGGTTGTGGCATGTATGAGGACGTCATTCCTTTATATTTTTTGTTGAGTAATATTGCATTGCGTGTATTCACCATATTCTGCTCATCTGTCCATCAGTTGATGGGCATTTGGGTTGTCCCTGCTTTGTGGGCATTAGGAATAATGCTGTACATGTGTAACGCTATTAGGAATAATGTGGACGTGTGTTTCCAGTTCTCTCAGGCGTGTATTGGAAAGCTACTTGGAAAGAGTGTAAGCAGCATAAAGTCCAAGAACTCGTTCTCTGTGTTTGTTTCTAGCTCCCCCTGGTGGCTGACTTGTTCCACGATGGCAAAGACTCTGCTCCTGCTGCCGCCACATCTTCAAAGATCAGCGTTCGCTCTGCCAGACCCCCCCTGAAAGCCTCCAACAAGGAGCACAAGAAAACCGTGGGCCACCAGGTCAGCCCCAGGCCTCATGGCGGGAGCTGTGGGCCCTGGCACGTGTAGAGAAACAGCTCCTGCCGTGGGTTTGCTGTGGGATGTTATGTCCAGTGTGTCTCCCAAGAGAAGAGAGTGCCTGCTGAGCCCCTGGCAGCCACTGACCTTAATACTTCGATGGATTTCCGGCTCTGGGCATTTCCTGTAAGGCAGTAATTCCCGGGATGCCCGGGCACCACGTGTCAGGGCTCCAGGGCCTCACGTTTAGGACTCATGGGCCTCCATTCACAGAGATGGTCCCTCTCACGCTCTTAGCACTTGCGCACCTTATCTCATCTGATCGGGGCACTGAATGAGACGCATCCGGGCGGTCTCTCCCCACGTGCTTTGAGGAGCCCCGGTGCCGGGGATGTGGGAGGGCCTTGGTTTTGGTCATGCAGCCAGGCAGCTGTCAGAGCTGGAGTCTGACACCAGGTCCCTGGGTGTCCCCCTGTCCTGGGTTAAACAGGAATGATCTGAACAATAAGAGTATTGACAGATACTACCACCAGTCTGTGTGTGCTCCTTTTTGTTCCTTATTCAGCCACAAAGCTGAAGACAAATAAATCACCAGTCACTGATCTTTGTCTCCCCAGTTCCGCACCTCCCTGCACCTGCTCATGGAGACCCTGAACACCACAACGCCGCACTATGTCCGCTGCATCAAGCCCAACGACGAGAAGCTCCCCTTCCGGTGAGTGCCGGCCTCTTCGTGTGGCCTTACAAGTTCAGGGGCAGGCACAGCCTCTCAGAGGTCCGCAGTCTTCAGCAGGATGAGTGGCTGATCCTGCACTCCCCAATGGTTTATATGCCGAATACAGGTTACACCTGTCTGTTGTGCGGAGGATTCAGGGGGATGAGAAGATCCAGTTCCCCGATCCCCTGTTGCTTACGGTGGTGTCAAATGTGCCCACGAATCCAAGAACCACTTAGAAGTGTGCCGTTAAATGCAGACATGGTGCGTCTCACAGTGACTGCTCAGTTCAGAGACCGGAGCATGTCCGGAGTGGTCAGGGAAGGCTTCTTGATGGAGGAAGCATAACCTCAAGCAGTGTGTCAATGCAGATGGTCCCATTTCTCACATCCCCTCTCCTGCTGGGCTTCCGGAGTTACCCACACTTGCTCACCTTCCCCTCACTCTAACCCAAATGCTGCCACTACTCCTACCTTAAAAATTTTCTTCCATTTCTGACACCACTCCCGTGGTTGACTTCACCCAAATCTGGGGAGCAGTGACTCTTCAGTACCTTTGTCATTTCTGGGTTGTGCCAGGTTCCAGCCAGCCTTTCTGCAGGCCTGCTGCAGCTTCATTGGCCCCCTCACATTCAGCGTGTGTGACACCAAACTCATCCTTTCCCCCTTGAATGTTTCCTGTTTACTTGGTCTCTGTTGTAGTAAATGGCATAATGATTTCCTGACATCTCATCCACCCGCCGAACTTCGTTCTTCCAAACCAGAAACCTGAGGTCTCTCTGGACTGGTGCTGTCCAGTAGAACTTTCTGTGATGATGGAACTCTTCTATAATCTGCCTTGACCAACATGGTAGCGGCTAGTCACATGTGACCATTGAGTTCTTGCAATGTGGCTGGTGTGACTGAGAAAGTGAATTCTTAATTTCATTTTAGTTACTTACAAGTGGCTAGTGGCTACCATACTGGACAGCATGACCCTTGATTCTTCCCTCTCCCTTACTCCCCAGGATCCAGTCATTGTCAAAGTCCCACGGAGTCACTTGAAAATTTCTCACACTGGTCTCCCTCGTCTCTCCCTTCCACTTCGGCCTTGTTTCAGACTCTCTTCATCTCTTGCCTGGAATACTGCCCTGCGCCTTTAGAATGGTCTCTCACTCACCTCTGCAGCCTCTTCTTCTGTTACCCTGAGCCTCCACATGTGCTATTCCCTCTGGCCGGAGAAGGGATATTTTTACATTTTTCAAGCACTTTCCTCCCATCTTTCTGATTTCCTTTTTGGTCCTGGCATAATTTCTTTCTGTGAAATAATTTATTTTGGCAACTCTGACTCTGAGAATGAATATCTGAACTGCCTTCTGCAATTTGTATCAGTTAATAAAGCTTGAATTCCACTCACAGGAACCTTGTGCTGAGAAAGGTTAGGAAGACAGCGTCAAATCAGCCTTCTTTGAAGCGTGCTGACGGTTCATTCTTCTCCCTTCCTCCAAGTTTCCGAGACACGCTTAGGAATTCCCCCCGCCGTGTGGCATCTGTTTACCAGCTGCCTCCAGAAGAAAAGAGCCTGTTCGAAACACAGCATGTGCGGAAGACTTAGATTATGTGTGAAGGGCAGGAGCAGAGTGCTGGGCCCGGGAGAGGAGAGTCCAGGGCTGGCACCAGCTCTGCCCCCCAGCCAGCGCGACCTTGGGCAGTTCATTCGTCAGACTGGACGCCCGCCATATGCTGAGTTCTCATGCTGGGTCTCCCCTCCCAAGTGAGAGAAGACACTGGGGACTTTCAAAGGGACTTTCTAGTCCTAATATCCCATTTTTCTAAGGCCCTCCTTTTCCTTCGGGACCAAAATCTTCCTCCCAATAAAGAAAATGGGGGAAATACAGAACCAAGTCAGAAAGCCTGGATTCTCTGCTACCAATTATTTGGTGTATTCCAAACTAGTCCTTTACCTTCTTAGTTTCATTTCCTCATCTGTTCATTGTGGTTAAAGAAATAATTATCCTGATGGAAGAATTCAAGGAGGTAATGGGGATTATTTGTGACACGCATAAAAATGTATGCCGTTAAAATATATGACGTTGGGCTTCCCTGGTGGCGCAGTGGTTGAGGGTCCGCCTGCCGATGCAGGGGACGTGGGTTCATGCCCCGGTCCGGGAGGATCCCACATGCCGTGGAACGGCTGGGCCCGTGAGCCATGGCCGCTGAGCCTTCGCGTCTGGAGCCTGTGCTCCGCAACGGGAAAGGCCACAACAGTGAGAGGCCCGCGTACCGCAAAAAAAAAAAAAAAAAAAAAAAAAAAAAATATATATATATATATATATATATATATATATATATATATGATGTTGTTGATATTCTGGAAGGAAAGTGCTATATCCCTCCTCCCATCCCCTAAAGCTAGGCTTTCTCAGCCTCAGCACTCTTGACATTTTGGCCCAGGGAATTCTTTGCTGTGGGGTGTCCTGTGCGCTGGAAGAAGCTTAGCAGAACCCCTGGCCTCTGCCCACTAGACGGGAACATCCCTACTCTTGTGACAACTAAAAATGTTTTAAAGCATCGCCACATGTTCCTTGGAGGGCAGAATTCCCCCAGTGGAGAGCCACTGTCCTGCACTGAATGCTTTGTTGCCTCTCTTTTATAAAAGTCTTTCTCTCTACCTCTTCCTGTATTCAGGAACCATCTGTCCTGAGCACTGGGCTAGGACAGGTGGAATGACAGTGAATAAGACGTAGCCTTCATCCTTAAGGAGTTGCCAGCCACAAATAACTGTTGACCACATGGAAGGAGTGACTGTCAGTGGGTCTGTAGAAGCCACAGCAGCACAGAGGCGAGAGGGCATGAAGTGTCCAGGAAGGAGATGGCCTAGGGTGTGTGCGATCATCTGGGGTGGCTCATCGGAGGAACTGGCCAGGTTTCCTGAAGGCCAGTCCACTGATCTTAGAAGTGGGCGGTTCTGAGCATCTCGGAGTCCTGCGTGTTGCGTGCACAGCACTGCAGAGCCCCAGGCAGCCTGTGCGGAAATCAGCCAGGCGGCGCCACGGGAGGAGGTCTCACTCTGCGTCCAGCAAGCTTCCGGCTCTGCTGAACCTGCACAGTTTATTGAGAGAGGAGAGTATAACCCTGCATTTCAGCAGTTGGACCCTTACATATCTTTGGTAATTTTTCAGTCCAGACTTAGGTGTTGCTTGTCTGCACTGTGGCCCTCCCAAATTTAATAGGTGGAAGGGCTGGTCTTCACTCCCAGTTACTGGTAACTAATGCAGGGAGGCAGACTGAGCGAGTTTAACAGTGAGTTTTCTTTACTATCAGGGAGATAAGATTAAGGTACAGAAGGCTGGCAGGCTTTACGTGTCCCCTGGGGGGTGTGGACAGGGGAGGGTCATGGCAGTATCTTCTTGGTATACTGTCTTCTCGGGTTTTTTCTAACAGCTTCCTCTCTTTTACGTCACTCGATCATTACAACAAACCAGTAGATTCGAGTTGGGCAGATATTCTCAGCTCTCATTGAATGAGTGAGGAAGACGAGGTCCAGAGAGAGTGTTTTGCCCAAGGTGACATTAGCTGCTGGTGGCAGAGCTAAGGCCAGTCCAAGTTCCCCTTCAGCCTTGCTCGTTTCCCCCACCACGGGGAAGAGGATGTATGAAGAAGGGCGGGATTTTGCTGAGGTCATCAAGAAGCAGGGAAGAAGGTTAAAGCTGAGTTCAAAAATTATTTGCCGCATGCCTTCCATGGGACCAACTCGGTGTGTGGGCCCCAAGAGAAGACGTTTCCCCAAAGAGCTTCCACAGCACTGCATGGGAGCGGGGGTCATGTTCCCAAGCCGCTCCCCAGCCATCAGACAGGACCTGGTCCAGAGCTGGCATGCCCAGTTTTCACAGACATGATACCGGGGTCCAGAGCAGGAGGAGATGGGGGTGCTGGGGAAGAGTAATAGTCCTTTGAAGGAGGGAAGGGCCTCTCAGTGACAGTTAGCTCATTTTTCCACCCAGGAAGCAGCAGGAGGTCCTGGAGGAAGTAGGGACCCCAGCTAGACCCACAGCTCACAAAGGACTAGAGGTCACAGATGCTCGCCAAGCATGCTGCCCGTCCCCACCATGTGCAGCAGGTTGAACTTGACCCCGTAGTTGTGCCAAGCAAAGGGAAGAAGCCGATGGCCAGTCGAGATCCCGGCTGCAGGGTGCCTCGAGGGAGAGGCTGCTGTGAGCAGAAAACCTTTCCCAAGGACAAGCATGTCCACGTTGCATTCCTGACTCAGGGCCCAGCTGACCACTTGAGAGGCGAGATGAGCAGAACCTGTAAACGGCAGAGCCTGCCTCCCAAAGGCCGCCTTGGATCTCTCGAGGTCACAGGCAGCCTTTATGTCCCTCGGACGTACAGCTTCTTATGAAACTGATCACCACCACCCGTATGAAGGTCCTCCTCGGATCCCAGAACTGAGCCGAATCCTGGGGCGGCCTCAGCAAAATTGCAAAGTGTGGCATAGTAAGAGGGTCAGCCTACGGTCTAGTCTCGGCACGAGTGTTCCCTTTCGTCCTGTAAGACCCTTCCACTAAGGAGCTTCTTCTCTGCCTAAAAAGATGAAATTAACTCCTCTGAAGTAACTGTTGGTGTTCAGGACTCTGCAGAGTTCAGCGCTTAGTTGTGCCTTACACGCTCAAAGTGCCACGTGCACCCTGGGGCTGGAGTCATCAGGAAGACTGTATGGACGAGCTGGGTGTCCAAAGAGGGGAGGACTGGGGCAGGCAGGGGGAGGCGGGAGGAAGTCAGGGTAGCCCAGGCCTGGAGGAGGACGAGGGCGTCTCCTGGGACGCCGAGCCCTGCGCATTGGAACCAAGAGAGTGCCCGGGGAAGGTCAGCTCGCGGTCTCCAGTCACTTGGAAAATGCCTGCTGTTTCCCCACCACCAAGTGCCCTCTGAGCCCAGGCCACTGCAGGGCACCATCTGCCTCAGTGGACTCCTGGGCCCCTGGCCCACGTGCAACTCAGCGTAAGAGAGCAACGTGACCAGGGGCCGAGCAGGTCGTAGAGATGGGAGGACAGAGAGGGTGTGTCCCATGGAGAGATGTGAATCTAGGGCGGTGGACCCCAGGCCACGTCCTTCCTGCAGAATTCCAGAATCCTGAGTGGGTCCAGCTGCTGGGAGAAGAGCATCTGGGGCTGTCCGGGAGCGTGGCAGACAAATGTGGTGAGAGGTTGCCTGCTGAGCCCTCCCGGGTCCTAGGAGTAAGGAAGCTGCCATCTGCATTTACCCAACAGGGCAGGTAGGCTGCCCGACTGCCCGGCCAGGTGTGCGCTGAAGCCAGTACAATCCGCAGGATCCGGGACTGAGTCTGGAGGGCCTCACCCCTGCCCTCCCTCCTCCCAGAGTGCAAGGAGCAAGAGGCCCTCGGCGTGTAGCCAGGCTTCAGAACAGCCAGAAAGAAATGGAAACACTTATTCCTCATCCCAAATATAAATGATTAATTCTAGTTCAGCTTAATTCTTTCTCCACGATGACTCCCTGGTTACCCCAGCCAACCTCAGCATCTTTCCCTCCAGTTTCTTTCAGCATGTTCACCGCCTTTATCACATACTGCCGTGTGGTTTACTTCTTCTATACACTTCTCTCCTCTCAAGTGTGGATGCTCTTAGAAAATCCAGACCACGTCTGACTTTTTATTCCAGTGTCCCACTCAGTATATGTGTAGGGCATACATGTATACCCAGACATACACATACACATATACCCAGAATAAAAACTGGGTTTTCAGTGCTAAACGTAGCATTTTAGGGTGGGTGAGTTGTTGAAGTCATGGCTCATATCTCTAAAGACAGGAAGATAAAGTTCTTCATCTATATGATTCTTAACTGGGCAGCTATCATGATAGTAGCTAACAATACGTATGCCCTTATGTTCTGCCAGGCGCTGTTCTCACTGCTCTCATGGGCCATTACATTTCGTCTTCACACTAACCCTCTAAAAGGGATACTTCTATGATCCCCACTTGACAGATGAAGATACTGCCGTGCAAGTTTATGTGACTTGCCCCAAATCACACATGCAGCTATAAGTGATCACGTCATGATTCAAACCCAGGTCTACGTGGCCTGAGACACTCCCCCTTTTAACTCTGGAGTCAAATAATGCTTGTGGTGCCGAGTGTATATGATTTGGCTGTTGAATTAAGACAGAGGCCCCTGTGTATGGAAATAATGAGGGAAGGCTCTGCAGAGGAAGCAGGAATGAGCCTTGGTGGGTGGACAGAATGCGGCGGGCAGAGAAGAGGAGTATCCCAGGTGCGAATAAGAATGTGCACAGAACTGAAGATGCTGAGATGGCTCGTGTGCTGCCAGTCACTGTTCTTTAGTCTGTGGTTGGCCTGACCTTGAGCTCCAGGGTGCCTGTGCAGGAGGGGGTGGGCTCTCCCCCTCCCCTGTTCCACTCCTTTGCCATGTGGCACTCACTGCTTGTCTTGTGTTTTTCAGCTTTGACCCGAAGAGAGCAGTGCAGCAGCTCCGAGCGTGCGGGGTGTTGGAGACCATTCGGATCAGCGCAGCTGGCTACCCGTCCAGGTACCGCGGCCCCTGGAGCCTGGCTCCCCAGGGAACCGTCTTATGTGCTGTCCCCCAAGACAGAGCCTCCAGAAATGTTCCCCAACACTGAGGGCTCAAGCAGGGCGCTGACAGACAAAAGAATTTCAGTTTGGGCTGAGAAATATGGGTGTCAACGGTAACATCCTCCTGGACAGCTTTTCAGATTTCAACTTGGCATTGGTCTGGGTGTCAGGCTGGCTGGAGTTGCCAAGGGGATTTCTCCTGTGCCCAAGTCCTACCTTGTCCTCTTTACCTTTTGCTTGTTTGTTCTTTATTGTGGCAAAATACACTAACATTTACCATCTTGATCATTTTTAAGTGTACAGTTCAGTGGTACCAAGTCCATTCATACTTGTACAAGCATCACCACTGTTCATCCACAGAACTCTTTCATCTTGCAAAACGGAAACTGTGCCCATTAAGCACTACTCACCATTGCCTCCATTGGCAGCCAGCGTTATACTTTCTGTCTCTATGATTTTGATGACTCTACACTGATGATTCGTGTAAGTGGAATCATGCAGTACTTGTCTTTTAGTGCGTGGCCTATTTCACTTCTCATAATGTCTTTAAAATTCATCCGTGTTGTAGCATGTGTCAGAACTTCCTTTTCTAAGGCTGAATAATATTCCCTTATATGTAGAGACCGCATTTTGTTTATCTGTTCATCTGTCAATGGACCCCTTTACCTTTTAATATAGAATCAGATATATGACGGAAAATGTCATTTCTTTGAGCTAAAAGACCGCTATCACGATCTGATGTGCATTGTGGATAGGCCGCTGAGCCACCCCAGTGTCTGTTAAGCTGTGCCAAGACCGTGGATCCCTCTGCTGGGCACTGGCCTGAAATAGGGGTGGGGTTCAGATAGCGCCCAACTAGCCCCCGTGAAATCACGTAAGCCAGACATCTTCTGCCAGGAACTGGAGCTGAACAGGGCACTGTAGCAACCCAGAGCCTGTGGTATTTTCCACAGGGACCCACCTGTCTGAAGAAGGTCCTCTAAGTGTCAGAAGGAGGAAGGAGCCAGAAATGGGGAGGAGGAGAGGCAGCCCAGCCCCCCTCCTGCCATCTCCACCTGGCACTTTCCCACTGCAGCTAAGGAAACATCCATATGCAGTGGTCAGTTACCCAGAAACAACTTAACCATCAACGGCTCCCAGATGTTGCACCTGGGAAGGAAGTTGCTGATGGAATTAGGAATTTGCATTTGACCTGGAAGGTGCAAAGAACTGTCACTAATCTGCAGCACCCATGCAGCTTCTCAAAACCCAGCAGGTTCAAGCATTGCTCAGAATGATCTGCTCCAGCTGGAGGTAGAAGGCTGCTCTTACTGTCTTTCAACCACATCTCTCTTCTTAGAACAGACAAGGAGTGTCCTGGGGCTCCATCTCATTTTTGGACCTTGGGGTCTGAACACAACTGGCTAACAACTCCACGATTAACGAGGTGGGCCGCGCTTGCCCTTCTTAGCTGAAGGCTCTGTGCTCCTTCTTCCTGCCCTGCAGCGTCCACATCAGCCTTTTGATTGAGCGGAAGGGGCTCAGGCTGCAGGCACAGTGGTTCAATCTTGAGTTCAAGTATTGTAGCCTGGCTGATTGGATGGCCTTTCAGTGATGGTCCAAGCACAGGGTTCAGACCAGACATAGTTTGTTCCACTTAAGAACTTGACAAGGACGCTAGGGAGCTGTCGAGCCACTGGTTTTCAAACCGTGTTCTACTGGCAGCCGGGCCCCACTCCGGCTCCTGGTTCTTCTATCTGCTGGGCTCCCGGAAAGGCTTCTTTAATCCCCCATCTTGAGTCCAGTGTCTCTCAAAACTGCATCGCAACCCACTAGGGGGTCAGGAAAGCAATTTAATGGGCTGTGGCCAACATCTTGTTTGTTTAACGAAATAACTTCAGATGGAAAATAGAAGGTGGCAGTTTGCGGCAGAAAGTGTGTTGTGGCCTGAGCTCACTTTAGCTGTACGTGTAGGTGTGGGTGCTTCCTGATTTAACATGCACCTTCACGAGGGAGGCCCCGAGAAGGAAGTGAGCTGCCCAGGGTCACCAGCTGGCTGTGCTCGGGCTGGACTAGAATCACCCTGCCCTGCTCTGCCGGGTGGTGGTTGGCAAACATCTTAACTGCTTACGTCAGTGAAGCGTTTCTTCACTCTTCTTCCAAACAGGTGTCTCGGACGAGTGAGGGGACAGGTGGGGTCCTGTGGGCTGGGCCCAGGCTGGAGGCCTGGTGTGGAGCTGCTCCCTGCCCTCTCCAGCTTGTAAATAAAAGACCAGACTGCAGAAGCGCGGCCTGGACTGGAGCCATCAGAACCTGGTGGTTGGGCCTTGGGCTTCAGAGTCAGGCCTAGATTTCAGTGTCAGCTCCCAGACTCCTAGGCTGGGTGACCACAGGCGAGTAAATTAATCTCTCTGAGCCTGGGTTCCCTCATTATTTAGTAGAATGATCATACTTATTTCATAGACTGTTGTGATAAATGAGGTAATGCATCTGAAGTCCTCAGCACAGGCACATAAGCATTTAATAACATATTTATTCCTCATCCAGATATGAGCGAGAAGCTGCATCCTTCTGGGGTAATTATCAGGGTAGGACATGTCTATATCAGACATTTCTAGCTTTGTTTTTGTGAAATCCTGATGTACCTGGTCGCCTCAAAAGAGCATTCTGGAGTTTTCAGAACTCTCCAAGCAATTGAAAAGGTCAGTCTAAGAATTGTCTAAAGTACGTCAAAACAGAGTAGAGCTGAGATGTCCCATGTTAAACTGTGGAGGGTCCCTGTGCAGGAAACTTAGGGATCACAGGTCCTCACAAGCATACCTGTGCTGTACAGTGCAGAGGTCTGGAGGTAAGCAGAGAAACCCAGGCGCTCATCTTTTTGTGTAACATATAATGGGTGCTAATGCTGGGCCTGTCCAATGGGAGGCGTGAACATTGGGACCCTCTGAAAATGAGATAGTCTAAGGTAGATGGAAGCTTGGGGACCCGTCTCAGTATACAAGGAGCCCCCTGTTTCGCCAAGAACTTTCTAACAGAATGAATTGTTTAATAGTGGGACAAATGGCTTGCAGAGGGCATGACCCTCTTTTCTTGGAGAATGTCAAGGAAAGGCTAGAAGTCTTTGAGTCTGACATGCTTAACCATAGATCATGCTTCAGGCAGAGGCCCCTGCTCACCTCTGTCACCTCCGATCCACCCGTGGAGCTTCCTCGCAGCCTCACTGTGAAAGCAATCGGAGTGACAGCGTGTGCCACCCACTGGTTTTGCTGACACAGTACAAAACCATCTGTTTTGGAGGTGGAAGAGGAAGGGGAGAGCGTTTTACTCCTGTGGTCTCCCATGAGTTTTTGTAGCATGAGAAGGTTTTCCTGCCTTCATGGTATCCCTTTCTCCTGTTAATCTGTCCTTCCACAGCATGTCTCATCCCGTATCGAGCATCTAGCTCCATGCCGATTGCTCTGAGGGGATTCAGGATGTAAGGCATGGCCTCTGCCCACCAGGAGCTCACAGTCTAGGAGGAGTGAGTGCTACACGCCTAAAGCAGTTAGAGAACAACTGACTGTTGTAGGTGCAAGTTTAGGAGGAAACATGTCTTCATGGAGGAGGTAAGACGTGAGCTGGACCTTGAAGGGTGAGGAGTATTCGGATTGATGCGGAGGCAGCGGGAGGTTACGGCCAGTCAGGGCGCGGCGTGTGGTCCAGGTCTGGAAGGGGTGGTAGGTTGCTCTTCCTGTCCAGTGATGGGGGAGATCAGCTCAGTGCCCGTTCCCCCTGCTCAGTCCTCCAGTCTTAGCGTGCCAGGGGTGCTTTTCGCCTCATCCAGACAGCCCCTTCCTTGGCAGCCAAGAGAATGCATTCCCTCCAAGTCTTTCGATTCATGTGGAGAACCACTTCTGCTGTTCATTCCACCTGGCTGCAGACAGAGTTGCCAGTGAAGTGGAGACGCCCACAGACTTGCTGGCCTCTTACGGGGCAGCTGATGGGTGTCTTTCCCTTCCTCCCTAATTGTTTCAGACTTATTCCCAGCAGATAATTACAAGGGCATCTGTACCTTTTGCTTTTGTAATTGCAAAACACAGTTGGATGATGGAAAGGTATTGTAGAGAAGGAAAGAAAGCCTGGTATTTTCTGGTATCACAGAAGATGTTACTTAATGCTGTGATTTAAATGTTTGAGATTAGATCCAGAACACTGCGTTCCATATCCTCCTCCTGTTTGCTATCGTAGCAGATTTTGCTGAAGGGTCAAAGAGAGGATTTCCTCCCCAAACTGCCATTTGAAATACTAACTTTTGGAAAGAGGCACCATAGTGTTGTGCCACCTTTGTTAGTGTTGAGACGGAGTTGAATCCTCCATATTATTTCAGTTGGATCCTAACTTCTCCCCACCGCCAAGTCACAGCACCTCGGGTGGCATTTCTTTGGAAGGTGAGTGGTGAGAGGGAAGGGCTGCGGGGCAAACCGCCACACCCGGAGTCTCTGGCTCTGCACGTGGCCTGACTTTCGGTAGCTGCCAGCCTTGGTAGCCACGTGGAGTGACCTCGCTGGTTAAAAACAAAATGCTACCTAACTGCTTCATCCAGAAGCCTGGTGTGTGTCTGCTGTGTCTGGGGGTGAAGTGAGTGAGGTTTAACGGATACTGTGTGCCTGTCAAGGTGTTTGCCACTGAAGGAAACACACAGGTGTCACGTGTGCTCCCTCAGTGTAGAGGTGAGCAGTCATTTTGTTGACCTGACTCGAGGAGACCTTCGTGGGACCAGAGGGTCATCACAAAAAGACTTCAGCTCCCGTGGCTGCTGAGACGCAGTGCAGCCAGGTGATGCCACGTGCGTGAGCTCGTCAGGCAGCCACAGCTTCGCACAGCTGTCTCCAAAGGAAACTTGAATGGCTTCTTTGATTACGGGGATTACAACTCATAACATTTGCCTACATTTCTCCTTCTGTGGCCACAGGGCAGGTATCACTTTACAGGGAAGAACATGGCAAAGGGAAAGGGAACGCATGGTCCAGGGTGGCAGGGACTTGTGATGAAATGTCCAGGGGGCTCTTCCCCAAGGAGCCCGAGCCAAAAGCAGCCCTTTTCAGCTGGGATCTCAGGCCGGGTCCCTGCATCCAGCCTACCGATGCCCTGGGTGTGGAGCTCTTAGCCCTGTTCCGAAATTAATAGATGCCAGTGCCCACACAGTCCACCAAGCCAGAGAGGATGAATGCAGAGTCGCTGGCCAGCCGCGGCCTCCGGCGCTCCCTCACCCCGGTCTCAGGCTTCAGTATACCTGTCTGTTTTTATCCTCCCTAAGAACTATGGCCCTCTGTGAGTCTGATTTAAAATGAACATGTATCACTCAAGTTGAAATGCAACAGTGGCTAAGATAAATATCCATGATCACGTCCATAAAGCACCGTGATAAATGCGCTGTCCAGGAAGACAAGCTCGTCCCCCAGCACCTGACTCCCAGCCCCGCCCCCCAGGAGGTGTCTTACGCCTGTGCAGTCACCTGTCTCCCTCCTCGGGGGGCTTCAGAGCAACTTTGTGTCCTGGAGGAATTGTGAAGCAAATTCCACTTAAGCAAAACAAGCGTGTGGTGGGGGCGAGGAGAGAGGGGATCTGCTTGAATATGCAGTATTTATATCCTAGGAAAAAAACTCACCGTAACTCTTCACTCTACCTCACAGTCACGTCAGAAAAACTCATTGGTGCTTTCCGAAAAGACTTCCACTCCTTCCCCAGCTTCACCCCCCTGCCCCATAGGGACTAAGTAGCATAGGATTGGAGAACTGGATGGAGGCTTGAGAAATTGCTTGGTTCACCTTCCTATTTAATCATGATTAGACAAAGGGACACATAGTTACTCGCCTTGCTTTTAAAAATCCTACCAAGAAAGAATTTGGAACTTATTTTGCAGCAAAATAATTTTTTATCTCGGCTCTTCCTGCCCTTAGTTCTGGCCCTTTCTACCCTGAGCGCTGTGCTCATTTCCGGGCACCAGGGTCTGACACAGGGTTCTTGACCACGGCTGCACATCACGGTCATGTGGAAGCGTTCCCAGAAGCCAGGAGCTGCCTCAGACTCAGAATCTGCCTTCGACAAGATTTCCCAGGTGATTTTTAGATGCATCCTGCCCTGCAGCTGTCGCCCAGAGGCAAGTGTTGGCCCCTGGTAAACCGCAGCCACTTGACTGTCTGAGGGCAGTGCGAGACGCCTAGATTTGCCTCTGTCCTCACCTGGCGTCTCGGCTCCAGCATGGAGCCAGTGGGGAAGGCTTGTGTCTCCCTTCCCCTGCAGTAGGGCTTAGCAACCTTCAGACCCAGGGCCACCTTGGGGTCTCAGCCTGTGTTCCCCTGAGAGGCCCAGGACGTACGTGGGAGATAAAGGGAGAGGCAAATACGGGGTATCCGTGGCGGGGTGAGCACCCTGTCACCTTTGCACTGGGAACCCATGCATGGTTATCATCTTTCTATAAATTGGCCTATTCCGGATATTTCATCTAAATGGAATCACACATGTGATCAACATGTGGCCTTTTATGTCAGGTTTCTTACACTTAGGATAATATTTTCAAGGTTCATGCATCTTGTAGCTTGCATCAGAACGTTATTCCTTTATAATGCTAAAATAACACTATTTTATTGTAAGCATACACCACGTATTATTTTACCCATTCATCAGTTGATGGGCATTTGGATTTTTTTTAAATTTTTTAACATCTTTGTTAGAGTATAATTGCTTTACAATGGTGTGTCAGTTTCTGCTTTATAACAAAGTGAATCAGTTATACATATGTCCCCATATCTCTTCCCTCTTGCGTCTCCCTCCGTCCCACCATCCCTATCCCACCCCTCTAGGTGGTCACAAAGCACTGAGCTGATCTCCCTGTGCTATGCAGCTGCTTCCCACTAGCTATCTGTTTTACGTTTGGTAGTGTACATATGTCCATGCCACTCTCTCACTTTGTCCCAGCTTACCCTTCCCCCTCCCCGTATCCTCAAGTCCATGCTCTAGTAGGTCTGTGTCTTTATTCCCGTCTTGCCCCTAGGTTCTTCTGACCATTTTCTTTTTTTTCTCTTTCTGACTTACTTCACTCTGTATGACAGTCTCTAGGTCCATCCACCTCACTACAAATAACTCAGTTTTGTTCCTTTTTATGGCTGAGTAATATTCCATTGTATATATGTGCCACATCTTCTTTATCCATTCATCTGTCGATGGACACTGAGGTTGCTTCCATGTCCTGGCAATTGTAAATCGAGCTGCAATGAACATTTTGGTACATGACTTTTTGAATTATGGTTTTCTCAGAGTATATGCCCAGTAGTTGGATTGCTGGGTCATATGGTAGTTCTATTTTTAGTTCTTTAAGGAACCTCCATACTGTTCTCCATAGTGACTGTATCCATTTACATTCCCACAAACAGTGCAAGAGGGTTCCCTTTTCTCCACATCCTCTCCAGCATTTATTGTTTCTAGATTTTTTTTTTTTTAACATCTTTATTGGAGTATAATTGCTTTACAATGGTATGTTAGTTTCAGCTTCACAACAAAATGAATCAGTTACATATATACATATATTCCCATATCTCTTCCCGCTTGCGTCTCCCTCCCTCCCACCCTCCCTATCCCACCCCTCCAGGCGGTCACAAAGCACCGAGCTGATCTCCCTGTGCTATGCGGCTGCTTCCCACTAGCTATCTACCTTACGTTTGGTAGTGTATATATGTCCATGCCTCTTTATCGCTTTGTCACCGTTTACCCTTCCCCCTCCCCATAGCCTCAAGTCCATTCTCTAGTAAGTCTGTGTCTTTATTCCTGTTTCACCCCTAGGTTTTTCATGACATTTTTTTTTTTTAAATTCCATATATATGTGTTAGCATACGGTATTTGTCTCTCTCTTTCTGACTTACTTCACTCTGTATGACAGACTCTAGGTCTATCCACCTCATTACAAATAGCTCAATTTCGTCTCTTTTTATGGCTGAGTAATATTCCATTGTATATATGTGCCACATCTTCTTTATCCATTCATCCGATGATGGACACTTAGGTTGTTTCCATCTCTGGGCTATTGTAAATAGAGCTGCAATGAACATTTTGGTACATGACTCTTTTTGAATTATGGTTTTCTCAGGGTATATGCCCAGTAGTGGGATTGCTGGGTCATATGGTAGTTCTATTTGTAGCTTTTTAAGGAACCTCCATACTGTTCTCCACAGTGGCTGTATCAATTTACATTCCCACCAACAGTGTAAGAGGGTTCCCTTTTCTCCACACCCTCTCCAGCATTTATTGTTTCTAGATTTTTTGATGATGGCCATTCTGACTGGTGTGAGATGATATCTCATTGTAGTTTTGATTTGCATTTCTCTCATGATTAGTGATGTTGAGCATTCTTTCATGTGTTTGTTGGCACTCTGTATATCTTCTTTGGAGAAATGTCTATTTAGGTCTTCTGCCCATTTTTGGATTGGGTTGTTTGTTTTTTTGTTATTAAGCTGCATGAGCTGCTTATAAATTTTGGAGATCAATCCTTTGTCAGTTGCTTCATTTGCAAATATTTTCTCCCATTCTGAGGGTTGTCTTTTGGTCTTCTTTATGGTTTCCTTTGCTGCGCAAAAGCTTTTAAGTTTCATTAGGTCCCATTTGTTTACTCTTCTTTTTATTTCCATTTCTCTAGGAGGTGGGTCAAAAAGGACCTTGCTGTGATTTATGTCATAGAGTGTTCTGCCTATGTTTTCCTCTAAGAGTTTGATAGTTTCTGGCCTTACATTTAGGTCTTTAATCCATTTTGAGCTTATTTTTGTGTACGGTGTTAGGGAGTGATCTAATTTCATACTTTTACATGTAGCTGTCCAGTTTTCCCAGCACCACTTATTGAATAGGCTGTCCTTTCTCCACTGTACATTTCTGCCTCCTTTGTCAAAGATAAGGTGACCATATGTGCGTGGGTTTATCTCTGGGCTTTCTATCCTGTTCCATTGATCTATCTTTCTGTTTTTGTGCCAGTACCATACCGTCTTGATAACTGTAGCTTTGTAGTATAGTCTGAAGTCTGGGAGCCTGATTCCTCCAGTTCCTTCTTTCGTTCTCAAGATTGCTTTGGCTATTCGGGGTCTTTTGTGTTTCCATACAAATTGCAAAATTTTTTGTTCTAGTTCTGTGAAAAATGCCAGTGGTAGTTTGATAGGGATTGCATTGAATCTATAGATTGCTTTCGGTAGTAGAGTCATTTTCACAATGTTGATTCTTCCAATCCAAGAACATGGTATATCTCTCCATCTATTTGTATCATCTTTAATTTCTTTCATCAGTGTCTTATAATTTTCTGCATACAGATCTTTTGTCTCCTTAGGTAGGTTTATTCCTAGATATTTTATTCTTTTTGTTGCAATGGTAAATGGGAGTGTTTTCTTGATTTCACTTTCAGATTTTTCATCATTAGTATATAGGAATGCCAGAGATTTCTGTGCATTAATTTTGTATCCTGCCACTTTACCAAATTCATTGATTAGCTCTAGTAGTTTTCTGGTAGCGTCTTTAGGGTTCTCTATGTATAGGATCATGTCATCTGCAAACAGTGACAGCTTTACTTCTTCTTTTCCGATTTGGATTCCTTTTATTTCCTTTTCTTCTCTGATTGCTGTGGCTAAAACTTCCAAAACTATGTTGAATAAGAGTGGTGAGAGTGGGCAACCTTGTCTTGTTCCTGATCTTAGTGGAAATGCTTTCAGTTTTTCACCATTGAGGATGATGTTTGCTGTGGGCTTGTCATATATGGCCTTTATTATGTTGAGGAAAGTTCCCTCTATGCCTACTTTCTGCAGGGTTTTTATCATAAATGGGTGTTGAATTTTGTCAAAAGCTTTCTCTGCATCTATTGAGATGATCATATGGTTTTTCTCCTTCAGTTTGTTAATATGGTTTATCACATTGATAGATTTGCGTATATTGAAGAATCCTTGCATTCCTGGAATAAACCCCACTTGATCATGGTGTATGATCTTTTTAATGTGCTGTTGGATTCTGTTTGCTAGTATTTTGTTGAGGATTTTTGCATCTATGTTCATCAGTGATATTGGCCTGTAGTTTTCTTTCTTTGTGACATCCTTGTCTGGTTTTGGTATCAAGGTGATGGTGGCCTCGTAGAAGGAGTTTGGGAGTGTTCCTCCCTCTGCTATATTTTGGAAGAGTTTGAGAAGGATAGGTGTTAGCTCTTCTCTAAATGTTTGATAGAATTCGCCTGTGAAGCCATCTGGTCCTGGGCTTTTCTTTGTTGGAAGATTTTTAATCACAGTTTCAATTTCAGTGCTTGTGATTGGTCTGTTCATATTTTCTATTTCTTCCTGATTCAGTCTTGGCAGGTTGTGCCTCTCTAAGAATTTGTCCATTTCTTCCAGATTGTCCATTTTATTGGCATAGAGTTGCTTGTAGTAATCTCTCATGATCTCTTTTATTTCTGCAGTGTCAGTTGTTACCTCTCCTTTTTCATTTCTAATTCTATTGATTTGGGTCTTCTCCCTTTTTTTCTTGATGAGTCTGGCTAGTGGTTTATCTATTTTGTTTATCTTCTCAAAGAACCAGCTTTTAGTTTTATTGATCTTTGCTATTGTTTCCTTCATTTCTTTTTCATTTATTTCTGATCTGATTTTTATGATTTCTTTCTTTCTGCTAGCTTTGGGGTTTTTTTGTTCTTCTTTCTCTAATTGCTTGAGGTGCAAGGTTAGGTTGTTTATTCGAGATGCTTCCTGCTTCTTAAGGTGGCCTTGTATTGCTATAAACTTCCCCCTTAGAACTGCTTTTGCTGCATCCCACAGGTTTTGGGTCGTTGTGTCTCCATTGTCATTTGTTTCTAGGTATTTTTTGATTTCCTCTTTGATTTCTTCAGTGATCACTTCATTATTAAGTAGTGTATTGTTTAGCCTCCATGTGTTTGTATTTTTTACAGATCTTTTCCTGTAATTGATATCTAGTCTCATGGCGTTGTGGTCAGAAAAGATACTTGATACAATTTCAATTTTCTTAAATTTACCAAGGCTTGATTTGTGACCCAAGATATGATCTATCCTGGAGAATGTTCCATGAGCACTTGAGAAAAATGTGTATTCTGTTGTTTTTGGATGGAATGTCCTATAAATATCAATTAACTCCATCTCGTTTAATGTATCATTTAAAGCTTGTGTTTCCTTATTTATTTTCATTTTGGATGATCTGTCCATTGGTGAAAGTGGGGTGTTAAAGTCCCCTACTATGAATGTGTTACTGTCGATTTCCCCTTTTATGGTTGTCAGTATTTGCCTTATGTATTGAGGTGCACCTATGTTGGGTGCATAAATATTTACAATTGTTATATCTTCCTCTTGGATTGATCCCTTGATCATTATGTAGTGTCCTTCTTTGTCTCTTCTAATAGTCTTTGTTTTAAAGTCTATTTTGTCTGATATGAGAATTGCTACTCCAGCTTTCTTTTGGTTTCCACTTGCATGAAATACCTTTTTCCATCCCCTTACTTTCAGTCTGTATGTGTCTCTAGGTCTGAAGTGGGTCTCTTGTAGACAGCAAATATATGGGTCTTGTTTTTGTATCCATTCAGCCAATCTGTGTCTTTTGGTGGGAGCATTTAGTCCATTTACATTTAAGGTAATTATCGATATGTGTGTTCCTATTCCCATTTTCTTCATTGTTTTGGGTTTGTTATTGTAGGTCCTTTCCTTCTTTTGTGTTTCTTGCCTAGAGAAGTTCCTTTAGCAGTTGTTGTAGAGCTGGTTTGGTGGTGCTGAACTCTCTCAGCTTTTGCTTGTCTGTAAAGGTTTTAATTTCTCCATCAAATCTGAATGAGATCCTTGCTGGGTAGAGTAATCTTGGTTGCAGGTTTTTCTCCTTCAACACTTTCAATATGTCCTGCCACTCCCTTCTGGCTTGCAGAGTTTCTGCTGAAAGATCAGCTGTTAACCTTATGGGGATTCCCTTGTGTGTTATTTGTTGTTTTTCCCTTGCTGCTTTTAATATGTTTTCTTTGTATTTAATTTTTGACAGTTTGATTAATATGTGTCTTGGCGTATTTCTCCTTGGATTTATCCTGTATGGGACTCTCTGTGCTTCCTGGACTTGATTAACTATTTCCTTTCCCATATTAGGGAAGTTTTCAACTATAATCTCTTCAAATATTTTCTCAGTCCCTTTCTTTTTCTCTTCTTCTTCTGGAACCCCTATAATTCGAATGTTGGTGCGTTTAATGTTGTCCCAGAGGTCTCTGAGACTGTCCTCAGTTCTTTTCATTCTTTTTTCTTTATTCTGCTCTGCAGTAGTTATTTCCACTATTTTATCTTCCAGGTCACTTATCCGTTCTTCTGCCTCAGTTATTCTGCTATTGATCCCATCTAGAGTACTTTTAATTTCATTTATTGTGTTGTTCATCGTTGCTTGTTTCATCTTTAGTTCTTCTAGGTCCTTGTTAACTGATTCTTGCAATTTGTCCATTCTATTGTCCATTCTATCTCCAAGATTTCGGATCAACCTTACTATCATTATTCTGAATTCTTTTTCAGGTAGACTGCCTATTTCCTCTTCATTTGTTAGGTCTGGTGGGTTTTTATCTTGCTCCTTTATCTGCTGTGTGTTTTTCTGTCTTCTCATTTTGCTTATCTTACTGTGTTTGGGGTCTCCTTTTTTTTTTTTTTTGCAGGCTGAAGGTTCGTAGTTCCTGTTGTTTTTTGAGTCTGTCCCCAGTGGCTAAGGTTGGTTCAGTGGGTTGTGTAGGCTTCCTGGTGGAGGGTACTAGTGCCTGTGTTCTGGTGTATGAGGCTGGATCTTGTCTTTCTGGTGGGCAGGTCCACGTCTGGTGGTGTGTTTTGGGGTGTCTGTAGACTTATTATGATTTTGGGCAGCCTCTCTGCTAATGGGTGGGGTTGTGTTCCTGTCTTGCTAGTTGTTTGGCATAGGATGTCCAGCACTGTAGCTTGCTGGTCGTTGAGTGAAGCTGGGTGCTGGCGTTGAGATGGAGATCTCTCGGAGATTTTTGCTGTTTGATATTATGTGCAGCTGGGAGGCCTCTTGTGGACCAGTGTCCTGAAGTTGGCTCTCCCACCTCAGAGGCACAGCACTGACTCCTGGCTGCAGCACCAAGAGCCTTTCATCCACAGGGCTCCTTAATTTGGGATGATTCGTTGTCTATTCAGGTATTCCACAGATGCAGGGTATATCAAGTTGATTGTGGAGCTTTAATCCGCTGCTTCTGAGGCTGCTGGAAGAGATTTCCCTTTCTCTTCTTTGTTCTCACAGCTCCCAGGGGCTCAGCTTTGGATTTGGCCCCGCCTGTGCGTGTAGGTCGCCGGAGGGCATCTGTTCTTTGCTCAGACAGGACGGGGTTAAAGGAGCCGCTGATTCAGAGGCTCTGGCTCACCCAGGCCGGGGGGTAGGGAGGGTCACGGAGTGCAGGGCGGGCCTGCAGCGACAGAGGCCGGCGTGACGCTGCAGCCTGAGGCGCGCCGTGCGCTCTCCCGGGGGAGCCGTCCCCGGATCCCGGGACCCCGGCAGCGGCGGGCTGCACAGGCTCCCCGGAAGGGCGTGTGGCTAGTGACCTGCGCTCGCACACAGGCCTCCTGGCGGCGGCAGCAGCGGCCTTAGCGTCCCATGTCCGTCTCTGGGCTCCGCACTCTTAGCCGCGGCTCGCGCCCGTCTCCGGAGCTCTCCCAAGCAGCGTTCCCAATCCCCCCTCCTCGTGCACCAGGAAACAAAGAGGGACGTAAAAGTCTCTTGCCTCTTCGGCAGGTCCAGACCCCTCCCCAGACTCTCTCCCGGCCAGCCGCGGCGCACCAACGCCCTGCAGGCTGTGTTCACGCCGCCAACCTCAGTCCTCTCCCGGCGCTCCGACAAAAGCCGGAGCCTCAGCTCCCAGTCCCGCCCGCCCCGGCGGGCGAGCAGACAAGCCTCTCGGCTGGTGAGTGCCGGTCGGCCCGATCCTCTGCGCTGGAATCTCTCCGCTTTGCCCTCCGCACCCCTGTTGCTGTGCTCTCCTCCGCAGCTCCCAAGCTCCCCCACTCCGCCTCCCGAAGTCTCCACCCGCGAAGGGGCTCCTAGTGTGTGGACACTTTTCCTCCTTCACAGCTCTCTCCCGCTGGTGCAGGACCCGTCCCTATTCTTTTGTCTCTGTTTAGTTTTTTCTTTTGCCCTAACCAGGTACGTGGGGGGTTCCTTGCCTTTTGGGAGGTCTGAGGTCTTCTGCCAGCGTTCAGTAGGTGCTCCGTAGGAGTTGTTCCACGCGTAGATGTATTTCTGGTGTATCTGTGGAGAGGAAGGTGATCTCCGCGTCTTACTCTTCCGCCATCTTCCCGGAACTCCTCTAGATTTTTTGATGATGGCCATTCTGACTGGTGTGAGGTGATACCTCATTGTGGTTTTGATTTGCATTTCTCTAATGATTAGTGATGTTGAGCATTCTTTCATGTGTTTGTTGGCAATCTGTATATCTTCTTTGGAGAAATGTCTGTTTAGGTCTTCTGCCCACTTTTCGATTGGGTTGTTTGTTTTTTTAATATTGAGCTACATGAGCTGCTTTTATGTTTTGGAGATTAATCCTTTGTCAGTTGCTTCATTTGCAAATATTATCTCCCATTCTGAGGGTTGTCTTTTCATCTTGTTTATGGTTTCCCTTGCTGTGCAAAAGCTTTTAAGTTTCATTAGGTCCCATTTGTTTATTTTTGTTTTTATTTCCATTTCTCTAGGAGGTGGGTCAAAAAGGATCTTGCTGTGGTTTATGTCATAGAGTGTTCTTCTTATGTTTTCTTCTAAGAGTTTGATGGTGTCTGGCCTTACATTTAGGTCTTTAATCCATTTTGAGTTTATTTTTGTGTATAGTGTTAGGAAGTGTTCTAATTTCATTCTTCCACATGTTGCTGTCCAGTTTTCCCAGCACCACGTATTGAAGAGTCTGTCTTTTCTCCACTGTATATTCTTGCCTCCTTTATCAAAGAGAAGGTGACCATATGTGTGTGGGTTTATCTCTGGGCTTTCTATCCTGTTCCATTGATCTGTATTTCTTTTTTTGTTCCAGTACCATACTATCTTGATTACTGTAGCTTTATAGTATAGTCTGAAGTCCGGGAGCCTGATTCCTCCAGCTCCGTTTTTCTTTCTCAAGACTGCTTTGGCTATTCGGGGTCTTTTGTGTTTCCATACAAATTCTGAAATTTTTCGTTCTAGTTCTGTGAAAAATGCCAGTGGTAGTTTGATAGGGATTGCATTGAATCTGTAGATTGCTTTCGGTAGTAGAGTCATTTTCACAATGTTGATTCTTCCAATCCAAGAACACGGTATATCTCTCCGTCTATTAGTATCATCTTTAATTTCTTTCATCAGTGTCTTATAATTTTCTGCATACAGGTCTTTTGTCTCCTTAGGTAGGTTTATTCCTAGATATTTTATTCTTTTTGTTGCAATGGTAAATGGGAGTGCTTTCTTAATTTCACTTTCAGATTTTTCATCGTGTATAGGAATGCAAGAGATTTCTGTGAATTAATTTTGTATCCTGCTACTTTACCAAATTCATTGATTAGCTCTAGTAGCTTTCTGGTAGCATCTTTAGGATTCTCTATATATAGTATCATGTCATCTGCAAACAGTGACAGCTTTACTTCTTCTTTTCCAATTTGGATTCTTTTATTTCTTTTTCTTCTCTGATTGCTGTGGCTAAAACTTCCAAAACTATGTTGAATACTAGTGGTGAGAGTGGGCAACCTTGTCTTCTTGCTGATCTTCGTGGAAATGGTTTCAGTTTTTCACCATTGAGGACAATGTTGGCTGTGTGTTTTTCATATATGGCCTTTATTATATTGAGGAAAGTTCCCTCTATGCCTGCTTTCTGGAGGGTTTTTATCATAAATAGGTGTTGAATTTTGTCAAAAGCTTACTCTGCATTGATTGAGATGATCATATGGTTTTTCTCCTTCAATTTGTGTAAATGGTGTATCACGTTGATTGATTTGCATATATTGAAGAATCCTTGCATTCCTGGGATAAACCCCACTTGATCATGGTGTATGATCCTTTTAATGTGCTGTTGGATTCTGTTTGCTAGTACTTTGTTGAGGATTTTTGCATCTATGTTCATCAGTGATATTGGTCTGTAGTTTTCTTTCTTTGTGACATCTTTGTCTGGTTTTGGTATCAGAGTGATGGTGGCCTCGTAGAATGTGTTTGGGAGAGTTCCTCCCTCTAATATATTTTGGAAGAGTTTGAGAAGGATAGGTGTTAGCTCTTCTCTAAATGTTTGATGGAATTCGCCTGTGAAGCCATCTGGTCCTGGGCTTTCGTTTGTTGGAAGATTTTTAATCACAGTTTCAATTTCAGTGCTTGTTATTGTCTGTTCATATTTTCTATTTCTTCCTGGTTCATTCTCAGAAGGTTGTGCATTTCTAAGAATTTGTCCATTTCTTCCAGGTTGTCCATTTTATTGGCATGTAGTTGCTTGTAGTAATCTCTCATGATCCTTTGTATTTCTGCAGTGTCAGTTGTTACTTCTCCTTTTTCATTTCTAATTCTGTTGATTTGAGTTTTCTCCCTTTTTTTCTTGATGAGTCTGGCTAATGTTTTATCAATTTTCTTTATCTTCTCAAAGAACCAGCTTTTAGTTTTATTGATCTTTGCTATCGTTTCCTTCATTTCTTTTTCATTTATTTCTGTCTGATCTTTATGATTTCTTTCCTTCTGCTAACTTTGGGGGGGTTTTGTTCTTCTTTCTCTGATTGTTTTAGGTGTAAGGTTAGGTTGTTTATTTGAGGTGTTTCTTATTTCTTAAGGTAGGCTTGTATAGCTATAAACTTCCCTCTTAGAACTGCTTTTGCTGCATCCCATAGCTTTTGGGTTGTTGTGTGTTCATTGTCATTTGTTTCTAGGCATTTTTGATTTCCTTTTTGATTTCTTCAGTGATCTCTTAGTTATTAAGTAGTGTGTTGTTTAGCCTCCTTGTGTTTGTATTTCTTACAGAGTTTTTCCTGTAATTGATATCTAGTCTCATAGCGTTGTGGTCGGAAAAGATACTTGATACAATTTCAATTTTCCTAAATTTACGAAGGCTTGATTTGTGGCCCAAGATATGGTCTATCCTGGAGAATGTTCCATGAGCACTTGAGAAGAATGTGTATTCTGTTGTTTTTGGATGGAATGTCCTATAAATATCAATTAAGTCCATCTTGTTTAATGTATCATTTAAAGCTTGTGTTTTTTATTTATTTTCATTTTGGATGATCTGTCCATGAGTGAAAGTGGGGTGTTAAAGTCCCCTACTATGATCGTGTTACTGCTGATTTCCCCTTTTATGGCTGTTAGTATTTGCCTTATGTATTGAGGTGCTTCTATGTTGGGTGCATAAGTATTTACAATTGTTATATCTTCTTCTTGGATTGATCCCTTGATCATTATGTAGTGTCCCTCTTTGTCTCTTATAATAGGCTTTGTTTTAAAGTCTATTTTGTCTGATATTAGATTTGCTACTCCAGCTTTCTTTTGATTTCCATTTGCATGGAATATCTTTTTCCATCCCCTCACTTTCAGTCTGTATGTGTCCCTAGGTCTGAAGTGGGTCTCTTGTAGCCAGCATATATATGGGTCTTGTTTTTGTATGGACATTTGGATTATTTCCACTTCTTAACGAGTATGAATAATACTGCTCTGAATATTCATGCACATAGTTTTGTATGCATGTATATTTTATTTCTCCTATTTATACCTAGAGGTAGGATTGCTGGGTAATATGATAACTCTTTACTCTTCCAAGAAACTGCCACTGTTTTCCAGCGTGGCTGCACCATTCTACATTCTCACCAGCAATGGATGTGGCTTCCCATATCTATACATTCTTGCCAACACTTGTTATTGTCTGTCTTTTTTTGTTATAGCCATCCTAGTGGGTGTCAAGTGGCATCCCACTGTGATTTGATTTGCATTTCTCTGATGATTAATGAAGTTGAGCATCTTTCCATGTGCTTATTGGCCATTCATGTATCTTCTTTGGAGAAATGGTATGCAAATCACCTGCCCATTTTTAAATTGGGTTAGTTGTCTCTTTGATGTTGAGTTGTAGGAGTTCTTTACTTATTCTAGATACCAAATCCTTATCAGATATATGCCTGGCAAATATTTTCTCGCATTCTGTGGGGTGACTTTTCACTTTCTTGATGGTGTCCTTTGAAGCATAAAAGCTTTTCATTTAGCAAGCGTCCAATGTATCTGTTTTTTCCTCTGAGATTGTTTGCCCAATCCAAGGTCACAAAGATTTACACCTATGTTTTCTTCTAAGAATTTTATAGGTTTAGGTTTTTAATCCATTTTGGGTTAATTTATGTGTAATGTGAAGTAGAGGTCCAGCCTCATCCTTTTGCATACAGATACCAGTTGTGCCAGCACCATTTGTTGAAAAGACCATATTGACTCTTGGTAGGCAAGATAAGGGGGTATCACCCCATTTTAGGATGACAAAACAGATCCCTTAAGAGTTAAGTGATCAGATTAAATCCTCACAGATAGCAAGGGGTGGAGTCGTCATACCACACGGCCAGGGGTTAAGGATGCCTTCACTTGTGAGTCTCCTACAAAGTGCCCTCTCCTCAGACTTCGGTCTCTTGTGTTCCTTGGAAAATTTGGTCCATCCTTGATACAGTTCCAAGGAAAACTCCTGCATGCAACGTCATTTATTTCTCCGCTGGGTTGTTTCTTCAAAAGGGAGAACAAGAGAAGAGTATGATGCTTGGTGTCTATCATGAAAATTGTTTCTGCAACTCGTATCTAGACAGACTCTGTTGGTCCTGGTTAACGGGCATCTCAGCATGGCTAAACACCTCTGCCCCGCAAATGTCTGTTGGCCTGTGTGTGAAACACTGGAGGGGGCCAGTCCCCCGCCCCCGGCCCCTGGAGCTCACAGGCTCCTGAAGGTTCTCAAACTAGAAGAGAAGCATAACCCCTTATGTTCCGTGTCGGCATGACCAGGATCTTTGCCTAAGTTGAATGTCACAGGGCCGTGAGGTATGTCAAAGTACAGGTTAACCCACCTAATCCTGACCTGAAAAGCCCTGATGGATTCGTCACCTTTTTCTTAGGGGTCCTTGTGATAACCTGACATGCCATCTTCAGGGATTCCTCTTGTGGCCTGATGTCAGAGAAGTTGTATGACTTAGCCTCATACTCTGGTCCTACTGGAGAGATTCAGAGCTTGTCTATACCAGCCAGTCCCCGCATGAGGAAGCCTGTCCAAGAGCAGGAAGCAAAGTGCGGCCACCTTTGCAGATCCACCCCATTGTACACACTGGTCCATTGGGGCCCTGCAGGCAGGCGTGTTCTGTGGGGCGTCCCCACGTGTAGATGTTCGGTACAGTATCAGGCTCCAGATGGGAACTCAGTCAAGCAAACATCCCCCCACTGCACGTGCTCCACCACACACTGTCTTGAGGCCTGAGGAGCTTGTAACGAGGAAGCACCTTTCCAGACTGGTGGGCTCTGCTGAACCCTTGACCTGGGGCAGCTCATCCACCATGCCTGCTCCCACTTCTTCCCAGGAGCCGTCACAGGTCCTGGGCTTTCCCCACACCCAGCTGTGACCGCTCTACCGGTTGGCATGCCTGCTCCCCAGCAGACCAGAGACACATAGGGTGAAGTAGGCCTCAATTTCGGAGGAAACACAATATTAAAGTCTGGGACATTCAGCCAGACCCTTGGCATGCGAGTCTGAATCCAGAGAGAACAGGGCTGAGTGAGTCCTGTCTCTGAGGCCCCTACGACTCCACATAGCCCAGGGTTGGGGCCACAGTTGAGGCCTGGAATACACTTAGGATGGGAGCTCTTCTCCCACTGCTAATATGGAATAGAATGGAAGAGCAGCTGGGCCCAGGGTGGGCTTAAAAGACACCCCCAGGCCATCGGCCACAGAGATGCCTGGGAGAGGGTGTCTCTAGGGCCACCCAACGAGGGGGGGACGGGACCGGAGGAAGCAGATTCACACTGCAGAGGCGGATGGCAGTCATGGTCCATTGTTCTTAAGGTTCCTTGGACTAGGGCTGTGTTCTGTAATACACATTCCACACATGTTTGGGAACATTTTTGCATATCTTAATGAAGGGGTGGTGGGTAACGGTGGAAAGATGCTGTGTGTCCTGGGGAACTGTCCCACACACTGAGGAAGTGTCTGCCCCAGAGCCATTCCTGCCCTCCTTGAGAAACTCTGGTAGAGAGAAAAGTTTAACACTGGGTTCCAGCCATTTTAAAGCTCAGAAAATACCGAGTTTTTAAGATGTAGTAAGTGACTGCAGGTAAAGATACCATGCATGATAGGCGCTGGGAGGTTTAAAAAAAGTATCGGAAGACGTATCCGAGCTTGGCCGGAGGCACAAATCCAGCAGAGAAGCTAGCATGTACAAAAAAATATCCACAGTACAGCGCAGAAAGCTCTGTGTCCCCCAGGGAAACGGGAATACTTCAAATGCTATGAGAGAGAGAGGTTTTGTGGTACGTAAGCTCCAGGGGAAACCTTGGGTACCTGTGGTGATAATAAGCAGTCTTTCCTAACTTTTACATGGGCACAGAAAACCTCCATCCAGATGTTCCTGCCAAAAGAGAAAGTCTTGTTAAGAAATTCTACTTTTGGAAAAAGAATCACATATTCTATTTAGATTCCCTTGGAAGGTTTTCCTCTTACGGATGAGGGAGCCTTTCCTGTGAAGATTGCATTTCTAAGAGCACAGAGGTCCACAGAAAACGGAATCCACGTTTGATTCTGGGTCCTTTGGTGAAGGACACGTACCTGCCTGGACGTTGTTGTGGCACCCCATGAGGGAGCGCCCACCCAAGCCCTTCTCTGTGGAAGGGCTGCGCTCTGCAGCATCCTCCTCCCCCATGGGTGTCACCTTGATGCAGGCATCTGAGGAAGCCTTTCAGAGAAATGGGGCAGGGCTTGGATGGGAAGGGAGAGACACTTAGGTCTTTAGGAAGCGTTGCAGCTTTCCAAACCCTCCACATCCGTGAACTCACTGGCTACTGAAGTCCTGGGAGGTATTCGTGAGGTGGGTGATGTTCTCTCCACTTGCAGACAGGGGAGGTGAGGTGTCCAGTCTGTGACTTGCCTAAGGTCACACTGCCAGTCAGTGTCAGAGCGGGCTTCTCTGCTCCCGTCCTCCAAGTTTTTTCTGTATTGCGGTCACATCTCCCTACTCCCTCGTCATCTCCTGGAGCCTGTAACCTCCCAGAGTTATAGAACTGTCAGCAGTAAGTGGTTTTCAAATTAGAAGCATTGAAGGTTTTTAGCCCAGTGAAACGCTGCTCTAATTATTTCCCCAGAGAAATTGCAAACTCATAGTGAGAAACCAGACAGATGAGGACATGACTAACCGAACTGCAGGAGGTGGAAAGTGGCCTCAGAAAGCCACGCTGAAAGTGCTGAGCCACCTTGAAGGGAGAGCCCACACCCCGCTGGGCGGGCAGGAAGGAGGGCATGACCCGGGTGAAACACTGATGGTGGGCGTGGGGAGTAAGGACACTTTTCATTCTCTTGGATTCTTGCCCAGATCCATCTTGCCCCACGTGGAAGTATCAGCAAACGGAATGGTCTATGTTTAAAACTTGGGGGCTGGTGCAGAAAGAGCCTAGAAAAAATTCAACAGCGTTTGCATGTATTAAAAACAAAATGGGGCTTCCCTGGTGGCTCAGTGGTTGAGAGTCCGCCTGCCGATGCAGGGGACACGGATTCGTGTCCTGGTCCGGGAGGATCCCACATGCTGCGGAGCGGCTGGGCCCGTGAGCCATGTCTGCTGAGCCTGCGTGTCCGGAGCCTGTGCTCCGCAACAGGAGAGGCCACAACAGTGGAAGGCCCATGTACCGCAAAAAAAAAAAAAAAAAAAAGCACGTCTAATTTGCAGCTTATCCATCCAGCTCTCTGTTGCTGGGCCGCCAGTATTAGGTCGGTCAGGGCTTCGGAGTTTTCTTGACATTTGCTGTGCCTGATTGAAATCATCGAAGTAACGTTTAGCTGGGCAAATAATAAGTGTTTCCATTTTTAAAGCCTCCTGGTAGAGATTTCCAGTAATTAGGTGGGTTTGGTTCACGGTCCCAAAGGGCACAGAGCAGCAGAAATGCTACCTGGGCCTGATCCCAGCACCCTCTGCCGCCCCCTCCCGAAGGGGGGAACCCACACATTGTGAGCCTGCGGAGCAGGGCCATGCGCACACCTGGTCAGCTCCGAGCAGAACAGATGCTGTCTTTCCCCTGTGACCTTGCATTTGTGACAGACAGGACACATTGAAAAGGTAAAGGGCATGGAAGCAAAGTATATTAGTGGATGTCACGGTCTGGGGGGAGGGGAGAACAGGGAGTGACTGATACTAGGTGTCGGGTTTCATTTGGGGGTGATGGAAATGTTCTGGAATTCAACATTGGGGATAGTTGCATGACTTTATGAAGGTACTAAAAAACTATTGAATTGTATACTTTTAAAAAGGTACATCTTTACAGTATGTGTGTTATATCTCAAGCTGTTATTTAAAAAAAGGTAAGGCACAAGCCATTTTATGTAGAGAAAAAAAAAGATGGAAAAAAAAGCCATTTTGTTATTTGCACCTTCTCTGAGACCCATGGCTGTGTTAGAAGTCTTCCACCAAACCAGGCGAGTGTCTTCAAAGGCATGGAGAGGCTCTGAGCTCAGTCTGTTTTCCTTCTCGTCCCAGGGAGTGGAGATGGGTGGCCTGGGAGGGAGGGGGAACCCAAGGACCACACTGGCATGCGACTGTGGAGGGCAAGGGGAGCAGCTCGCAGTGGCCCCTGATATTCCACAGTACTCATTTCTTTGGATAAAATTTCTAAAGGATCCCTTTTAAAAGCGAATGTGCTCCAGGAGAAGGGATGCAATCCGTTTATTCTGCATTAATACTTTAGAATGAGGGAGATTGAGTAACTGGACAGTCACTCAGCAAGGCCACAGGTGATGGTAAATGGTAACACACGATCTCAAGGCAGCACCTACATGATTTCCAAATGGGCACCGTGGACAGCATGTGGACCTCAAGACAGAGTGTGTGTGTAGCATCTCCTGATGCCTCCGAGGACTCGGGAGGAGTGGGGACAGATGGGCCGAATTCACCTTCAGAGGGACTTAGACTGCAAATTCAAAGTCTCCATAGAGTAGGATTGTGCTGCAACAGAACATGAGTTCCACGCAAAGGCTGTGAGCGTCCCCTGAAAACTGAGATGAGAAGCGAGGAGAATATGAGCGTCCGTGTGAATTGAGGTCGCTTTCAGGAGAAAGGGTCAGAGCCCACCTGGAAAATGACGTCTTTGGTCATTGAAAAGACTGCATTTGTTTAAGTAGAGATCTCCTCAGAGGCCAAGGGATAAACTCAAGGCTCTCTTAAAGATTTCCTTCCAGAATGTACCAGAACGGCACTTACTTAAAAGGTAGTGAAATTATAAGTGCTCTTTATTTTATGTGCGTTGATGGACATTTTCTTTACAGTGGGCCTGCATTACTCTAATAAGCAGCGGGGGTGGTGTGGAATCATAAAGTCTACTTGCGGGAGAAAAATGGCTCCTTCTAAACTATACCAACATGTGTGAACAGTGTATCTCCAGGGGTTAGAATATGGCCTCTCTTTATTTGCTAACATATGCTTTCCTGCATTAGAAAGTTTTCAATGAGCTATATTAGTTTTAGTTTTATAAGAAGAAAAATCAAGCTGCATTCCAGGTAAGGCTCCCCCATTCCAGCAGCAGCGGAGTGGAGCTCCACGTTTTGGAGCAGAAACCCCCTGTGAGTGGTTCTGCCTCTGGTCAGCCCTCCCAGGGGAGCCTCCAATGCTTCCCTTTTCTTTCAGTCTTCCAGCCATGATTCTATAACTTAACTACACACTGAAATTCTCAGAAGGCATCAAGGGAGAACAGAATGCCCCGGAACGTGTTTTGCTGCTCTAAGAAGGGCTTTGTGCCAGGCATATTGACCCCATGGGGCGCTGTCTGAGATCACCCATGGCCCTTGTGTGGCCGAGAGGCAGGATGTGTCCCCTGATGCACCGGTTTTCCCTCCAGGTGGGCCTACCATGACTTCTACAACCGGTATCGGGTGCTGGTCAAGAAGAAAGAGCTAGCCAACACAGACAAAAAGGCCATCTGCAAGTCTGTGCTGGAGAGCCTCATTAAGGTGAGTTGCGCACGGCCCGACTGCTGGGCGCCAGGGGAGGCTCAGCCGCGGTGCCCTGGGATTAGGGGCGTGGGGGAGGTGTTAGCTGCCTTTCTGGTCTTCATCCCTCATATTGAAACTGTTCCTGAGATATTAATCCATTTGCCTGTGTCAGCAACTGTAAAGGAGAAGCCCCTTCACCTGCCTGGAGAACTTTCTAGCCTTTCCCACATCACAGCTCACATAGAAAATGAAATTGTTTATACAGCACGCTGGGGGTCACGATGGGGCTGCTCCTGGCTCCAAGCTGCTGGCCGGGATCTCTGGCTTCCCCAAAGCCTGGGGCTCCACAGCGCAGCCTGCCGGCACCAGTGCACCCACCCGGGGGCTCTGATCTGGAGCCCGGACACAGCCTGGGAGCCAGCGGAGGGGAAAATAGCTGTGCTTCTGGTAGCTTCCTCACTGCAGAGCCGGCCTGAGGCCCACCCCCAGATGCTTGTTTTAAATAAGGCAGTGGATTTCATTTTATTTGAAACAATCTGAACTCAACAGCTGACACTTGGGACTGGAGGACTATAGCAGAGCTCTTGGGGGCCTTTAGTGAGGGACAGATCCTTGAATATTTCTTAGTTCCAGAGTATCCAGGGATTACAGCAGAGTATGGTACTTAATGGTCTCAATAAAGGGCTAAATTATATCAAAAATCTTCCTTTAAGAAGGTAAGAGAATTACATCTAAATTTTTAAATTTCTAAGTATTGTTTTGCTAGGAAAATCTATTCGTCTGGAGTATAGCTCATTGCCAGGTGATCCGCTTTTAAGGTCATACGTTATTTTGTGACAGTGACACGGTCACCCTCAGCGTTGTCTTAGCAGCTCAAGTCTGTAGCTGCAGACAGTGCAGAGTACTGTGCTAAATATTCCATAGAGTGAAAGGATGACAGTCTCGTTAATTGAAGGTTGCAGTTGGTTCTCTGGACTCTGGTTAATTGAGCTTTTTGCTGTGGTGTATCTGTCGGTGTTTACATTTCAACGTGTCCTCTTTCAACGGGTGAGAAAAATGTGTTCAAGGTCAGCTGATTCTGGTTGCCGTGGGGCGTCGGGAGTCTTCCTTCTCTACTGGTACCGGGAGCCTCTTCGTGTAATCAAGGCTCACAAGTAGCCCACTCTGCCGTGGGGCTGCCTTCTCCTTTCTCCAGACTGTAGTTCCACACTTCCTCTGCCTTCCCTGGATTTCTCCAAGTTTCCAGCAGAACTGCTGCTTCCCAAACAGAGGGTACTCTGGAGGGGGCCCAGGTCCGACTGGCTGACTCAGCTTACCCCACTCTGCTCCCCTCCAGCTGGCAGGACCGAGTGCCACTGCTCTGTTCTGCTCGTGATACGCTCAGGCCGCTGGCTTGTTAATGCCCAGCTTCCATGCCGACTCTGCCCTCCCGGTTTCCTCAATCCAGCGCTCTCTGAGCCCATACCATGCTGTCCTGTGCTCCAGATGTGTCTCCTTTCTTTCAGAGGATGGTCTTTGTATTGACACTCTCCCCTAGTTATGAGTACTGAGCCTGACACACAGAAGTAACTCACCAAACATTTGTGGAATGAGTGAACAGGTGAATTCCCTAAAGTATGTGCTGTTTCCTCTGCCTGAAGTGCTTTTTCCCTCTTTTACCTGTCCGGCCAGGTTTTACTTTCCCTCTAGATTGAGCTCTAAAATGCTTTCTGGTCTTTGAAGCCTGTTCCTAGCCTCCCAGTCGGAGTTAGTCACTGGCTAACACTTCTCAACTTCTGTCTTCATTTTTGCATTTCTCCCCTTGTATTGTAGTTAAGGGCTTCTTTTTCATTTCACCAGACTCTGAACAACTAAATGGCAAGGGCCCCACCGTCATTTGTTCCTAGCACAATAACTGGTCATCACAGGAGCTCTGATGTGAGCTCTTTGTGAGCTCTTTTGCTCTTTGTGCAGGTGGCTGCATGGGTGACATGAGCTTGTCCTGATGAAACCTGCCACCAGTGGCTCACGGTTATTAAGCACTTACTACGAGTCAGACACTTTTCTAACTGCTTCACACACTTCATCTCATCCTAACAGTTCCTCACGAGAAAGATACAACATGATGCCCATTTCACAGCTGAGGAAAACTGAGGCACAGGCAGCTGATATAAATTGCCCAAGGCGACTCAGGAGCCCCCACAGTCTAAACCACATCACCCGCTGAGTCTGACTGATTGATTAATGTCACTGTATAATTACCCTTCTTAGAGATGGAATAAGGATCAGTGCTTTAAGACTTACCTAGAGACCTTCTATTTCCTTTTTTGGTTTGTGTTTTCCCTTTTTTGGGGACCACATCTTCTGGTCACCAATGCTAAGTGACTTGGGACTTCAAGCAACTGAGACTCGGCAAAGCCACACGTTAGACTAAAATGGCACATTCCAGCTCCCTGCCCTCTCCAGGAACGTGCTTAGTACATTTTATTTTATTTTATTTTATTTTATTTTATTTATTTTAACACCTTTATTGGAGTATAATTGCTTTACAATGGTGTGTTAGTTTCTGCTTTATAACAAAGTGAATCAGTTATACATATACACATGTTCCCATATCTCTTCCCTCTTGAGTCTCCCTCCCTCCCACCCTCCCTATCCCACCCCTACAGGCGTTCACAAAGTACCGAGCTGATCTCCCTATGCTATGTGGCTGCTTCCCACTAGCTATCTATTCTACATTTGGTAGTGTATATATGTCCATGCCACTCTCTCACTTTGTCACAGCCTACCCTTCCTCCTCCCCACATCCTCAAGTCCATTCTCTAGTAGGTCTGCGTCTCCATTCCCGTCTTACCCCTAGGTTCTTCATGACTATTTTTTTTTCTTAGATTCCATATATATGTGTTAGCATATGGTATTTGTTTTTCTCTTTCTGACTTACTTCACTCTGTATGACAGACTCTAGGTCCATCCACCTCACAACAAATAACTCAATTTCGTTTCTTTTTATGGCTGAGTAATATTCCATTGTATATATGCACCACATCTTCTTTATCCATTCATCCGATGATGGACACTTAGGTTGCTTCCATGTCCTGGCTATTATAAATAGAGCTGCAATGAACATTTTGGTACATGACTCTTTTTGCATTATGGTTTTCTCAGGGTATATGCCCAGTAGTGGGATTGCTAGGTCATATGGTAGTGCTATTTGTAGTTTTTTAAGGAACCTCCATACTGTTCTCCATAGTGGCTGTACCAATTCACATTCCCACCAGCAGTGCAAGAGTGTTCCCTTTTCTCCACACCCTCTCCAGCATTTATTGTTTGTAGATTTTTTGAAGATGGCCATTCTGACTGGTGTGAGATGATACCTCATTGTAGTTTTGATTTGCATTTCTCTAATGATTAATGATGTTGAGCATTCTTTCATGTGTTTGTTGGCAATCTGTATATCTTCTTTGGAGAAATGTCTATTTAGGTCTTCTGCCCATTTTTGGATTGGGTTGTTTTTTTGTTATTGAGCTGCATGAACTGCTTGTAAATTTTGGAGATTAATCCTTTGTGAGTTGCTTCATTTGCAAATATTTTCTCGCATTCTGAGGGTTGTCTTTCATCTTGTTTATGGTTTCCTTTGCTGTGCAAAAGCTTTGAAGTTTCATTAGGTCCCATTTGTTTATTTTTGTTTTTATTTCCATTTCTCTAGGAGGTGGGCCATCAAGGATCTTGCTGTGATTTATGTCATAGTACATTTTAGAGCAGAGTGATTAGGAGAGAAGCAGTGACGAAGGCGGCCTGTAGGCCAGGCAGTAGGCGCTCACCAGCCACATCCATTGGCCGGCAGCCACGGGGCAGGGGCTGCATCATGAGGTTGCTCACGATTGATAGTCTCGTCCTGCAAGGATTGTAGGGATACCTCCATCTTTAGCCTGAATTTTTTTTTCTTTAACTCCTCAAATGTTTATTGAGTTCTTCCTATGTACTAACCTGGAGTGGTCAGTGTGAGGGTTATTGAAAGAGTGTACTAGGTGGGCCCTGCCCTCCAGGACAGATGGTCATCTAGTGTGGTTATAGACATCACTGGCCGTCATGCAAACCTGAACCTTCATCCTGACAGTGAAGGAGCATATTAACAAGCATCTCCTGAGACCCAGAGAGCATGAGGAAATATGTATGTGAGGAGTATGAGAAGGAGATGGTATTACAGAAGCGGCGTGGTGTAGTAAGAGACCTCTGGTCTGGGAGTCCTGGGTCTCGGGTTCTATTCCTTGATATTTTCAGTGAGACCTTTGGCAAGTCACCTCAACATTCTAGGCATCTGTAAAAATAAAAGCAGTGGCTTGGGGTAGATTGCTAAGATTCCTTTCTACTCCCTCAGTCTCTGATTACTGGAGAAGGGTTCTCAAAAGATAACCTCTGATTGGTATGTGAAGAGTATAGCCAGTTCTAGGGGTTACAGAAAGCAGGCCTGGGGTAGAAGTTCTCAAGACACCTGGGGGAAGGGGAGTGCATCCATCAGGGCAGTGGTGATGGCTGTAGCAGGCAGGACCTTCAGAGAGATCCTCATTTGTAAAAATTGTGGCTCTGTGAACCAGACTGCCCTTTCCCTGGTGGTTTTTTCCAGCATAGGAAACGGAGCCTGTGTACTGTGGTTCCTGAGATGCAGCAGGCACCCCCCGGGCCCTAGCTCTGCTAAAGGCCCAGTAGCCAGGCTTGTCCCCCGACTGAGGGCTGAGCCGCCCACCTTTTGCTTCTGGAGCCCTGCTCACCGAGGAGGAGTCTCCCCAGCAGGGCAGTGATGCAGGCAAGGCCTCGGCCGCCTCAGAGCTTCCCCGCCCAGCCCAGCCCCTGTTCCTCCCGGCGTGAGCTGAGGGCCCTGAGCAGATGCAGGGATGAGAACCAGGGCCTCGCAGCTCGCTCCTCCCAGCTTCACCGGCAGCCCGACCATGGAGGGGACAGTCAGTGACGGTCTAGCCAGATGCTGTGTCCCAGCTCAGCCACGGCTCAGGCAGCCTGGCTTTCCTGTGTGTGGAGCCAGGTTCCTGTTAGCCGTCCAGGGCTTGGCCGTGAAGAGTGATGACTCAGCATTCTTTCAGAGCCATTTGTCAACGTGAAGTGTATTCTCGGGTGTGTGTTTTCCTTAGACCTTGGCTCATTATCTCCTCCTTATGGTCTGCATGCCAAGGGAGCAAAATTATCGTGAGTTACCTATCGAATATTGTAGCCCAGGCTCATCCGCATACACGTGGCTGGGTCATCTTCCCTTATCCGCCAGGGTGAGCGCAGGGAAGGGCAGTTAACTTCAACCTGAATAGATGTAATTAAAGATAGTAATTATATGTCTGAAAAAACCTCACAACATAGTTAGAAACCAAATAAAATGTATTTGGGGGTTATTTGCAATATATTCGTAATTTCCCACACCTGCCTCCTTTCACTTCGTTCAGGCCTTTGCTTAAACATCACCTCCATAGAAATGCCTTCCTCGATTAGCCTATTTCAACATCTCCATCCCGTCCTCCAGCCCTCAGTTTATTGTCTCCGTAATCTTCAGCACTGCCTGAAATGTACTGTGTCCTTGTTTGCTTGTCCGGCTGCCCTCACAGCGATGTCAGTTGCTGGCGGGCAGGGATCTTTTTCACTGCTGCATTCAGTGTCTGACCGGTAGTAGGGACAGGCTCGGGGTCTGTTAACACACTAACTCTCAGCATTTGTTTAAGGAGCAGGGGCATGTGACACCTGGCAAGGGAATTGTGCGTCAGAGGACCTGGGGTGGTAGGGTGCTTTCCCTTACTGCTCACGGATGGTGAACCAGCTCCCCTCCCTGCCTTGTAAAGGATCCTGACAAGTTCCAGTTTGGCCGCACCAAGATCTTCTTCCGGGCAGGCCAGGTGGCCTACCTGGAGAAGCTTCGGGCTGACAGGTTCCGGGCAGCCACCATCATGATCCAGAAAACCGTCCGGGGCTGGCTGCAGAAGGTGAAATACCGCAGGTTGAAGGCAGCTACCTTAACTCTGCAGAGGTACTGCCGAGGACACCTGGCCCGCAGGTGAGCTGAGCCGGGGCACATCTAAGGTAGCAGATTGGCGGTGAGGGTGGAGGGGCAGGGGGCTGGGACCAGCTCCGAGCTGGCTGGCCTCTCTCAGCCCCGGTAGTTCGAGTGGTTCCTGCTGGGCCCTGTCCGCATCTGGCTTTCCCCCAGCAGCTGGGCCTCTCTCTCTCCTGCCCTTCTCACCTGAGCATGTAGGTCTAGTTCCCAGGTCTCTTGCCTCCCCCAGTCTGTCCCTGACCTAGGCCAGCACTGGCTGGTTTTCCCACAAAACCTCCATTTGCCCTTTGCTTAAACTCTTAAGTAAAACAATCTTCTTTTAGAAAAAGAGACAATTGCAGCCTTTCTGTCACAGTCAACATACACTCAGCTTCGTGATTTACGCCACCAATTTCACAATCCCTTGGGAGTTTGGTAAATAGACCCGGGGAGGTCCCTTCTATGAGTCGTTGCACTCAGCCAGCACAGAGAGGGCGAGCCTTGTCTGACCACAAGCAGCTGCCTAAGGGCAGAGCCTGAAGCCAGCCCAGCTGCCCTGACCATGTAGAAGAAGCTACTTTACTTTAAACGTCCCCTCCTCAGTGATGTCATTGGGTTGACGAAACGCTAAAGCGGTATAAGCATCTCCGGAGAGCAGAGGGATGGGCGTGGAGGACACCCCCGCCACCAGACCCATCCCCGGACCTTCACACAGCTCATCAGATTTTGGACCCAGCCCTAGTTCAAAATCAGTGACCTCTGCAGATCCTGATTTCCTCGGAGAAATGACAGTCATTGCCAGGAAGCCTTGCATTTGGAAGCCAAAGTTTCACAAGCGGCTGCTCAGGCATCTCTGCTTGAATATATAAAACAAGCCCAGAGCAGGCACCCTTTGTACCATAAAGTTAGAAGACTACTCCAGCTCCCCCTCCTGTCCTTGCTGTTTAGCTGTTTATCCGAGCAGAACTGGAGATGATGAACGCCATTAATTTACCTGTGAAGAGCTGAGAGATGGTCTCTGGAACAAAAGCTATGGAAATGAGAAGGTTGTCAGTATCAACACTAAGTCATCATCCACAGTCAGGGCATCACTGAGCACCCTTGTGCCGGGGGCTCTGACTTGGGCAGCAAGCTGGCCTGCATTCTCCCTGCAGGGTGTTTGTGTTCTAGAGAGACTGCTCAGGGAGAGCTGGACCAGGAATCGGACTCATTTCAGCAGGTAGAGCAGGGCTGAGTGGGTCACCTCCCACTCTGGAGCTGCGCTAGATGATTTCCAAGGTCCTTTCTACCTTTTAATATTCCGACTCTCTAGTTGAGCGTTCGCTATGAGCCTGATACCAAACAAAGCCCTGAAGGAGGGTAAAAAGTGTTGGACTGACTTTATGTCTGTCTTGAGGGGTGAGATGGAGAATGCAGAAATGAAACAGAGGAAAGTAGATGCCCATGTGCAGTGTATCCCCAGCAGAACGGGCTGGGAAATGAGAAAACAAAGAGGGGTCGCTGCAGGTCTGAGAAGGTTTTATTCATTCAGCAAATACTTAACCATGTGCCACTATGCCAGGCCCTGTACTGGATGTAGGGGTACAAGGATGCTTGAGACATGGCTCCTGACCTCTCCACACCCGATGAGCTCCAGGGACCAGACAGGGGTGTGAACATGTGATGTTGTTGAGGACTGCCCAGGTTGCAGGAGGGCCTTGCGGGTGGGGGAGTGGACAGATGAGGATCAGAGTTGATCAGACTTAGACTGCATTGTAAATATGTGGAAAGACGTTTTGCACAAGACGGAGGAAGCCAATTCTGCTGTTCTGAGCTGAGCCTCAAGTCCCCAAGGCCTTGCTACAGTCGGTAACGGTGATGAGGGTTGGCTTGTGCTTGTGGTGTCCAGGCAGGGCCGGGGGGGAGGGGCTCGCATTCAAGAGTGACCCAGAGGCCTCCGTCAGTCTGGCCCACCACTCTCTCCCTCCCCAGGCTGGCCGAGCACCTGCGGAGGACCCGGGCGGCCGTGGTGCTCCAGAAGCAGTACCGCATGCGGAGGGCTCACCAGGCCTACCAGAGGGTCCGCAGGGCCACCGTCGTCATCCAGGCCTTTGCTCGGGGCATGTTTGTACGGAGAATCTACCACCAGGTGTGTAGCCACCCTGAGGGACTCAGGCTGTAAACTCAGAACTAAGCAGCAGCAGATGGGTTGGCACCAACATAAAGGTTTCTTGGGCGCTTCTAACTTTTTTCTAAGTAATTTCACAAGTCTGCTCTCACTGAATCCTAACCAAAGTCTCATGAGGTGTAGTGTCTCAAAAGTTCTCCAGAGAGACAGAACCGATAGGAGATGCGTGTGTCTGTGTGTGTGTGTGTGTGGGTGTGTGTGTGTGTGTGTGTGTGTGTGTGTGTGTGTGTGTGTGTGTTTATTGTGAGGAAGTGGCTCGTGCAGTCATGGAGGCTGAGCAGTCCCCCCATCTGCTGTCTACAAGCTGGACACCCAGGGAAGTCAGGGGTGTAATTCAGCCCAAGTCTGAAGGCCTCAGGACAAGGGAGCTGATGGTACACATCCAGTCTGAGGGCAGGAGAAGATGAGACGAAATGTCCCAGCTCAACAGTGAGGCAGGAAGAAGGCAAATTCCTCCTTCCTCCACCTTTTGTTCTATTTAGTCCCACCGTGGATGGCATGATGCCCACTACACAGGGGAGGGCAGTCCTCTTCACTGAGCCCACCGGCTCAAATACTTCTCTCTCTGGAAACATCCTCGCAGACACACCCAGAAACAGTCTTTAACCTGAGCATCCCGTGGCCAGTCAAGTTGACACATATTAAGTATCACAGGTAGGAAGGGTGCGTATCATTGTACCCCTTCAACAGCTATGAGATGCTTGGAGCAGCTGACTCACCTGCCCAAGGGCACTCGGTCAGCCCCTGGCAGAGTCTGGTGACCTATCTGGGGCTCACACAGACTTGAGAGAAGGGGGAAGTATTGGGAGTCATCAGGCTAGCTCTTCCATTTAACTGATTAGCAGCCCAAAGCCCAGTGAGGTGAGGTCAGGAGAAGGACCCTGACCTCCTCCCTGCCGGACCATTATCCAATGAAGCTGAAAGACCCAGTTAGGTAGCCCCAAGTCAGGACACACCCCATCCACCAGATCACCCCCGCATAACTGAAGCTCAATGCTAAGATGAAAGATGGGTTGGAACGAAATGTCTAAAATGGTCTTTTGTTTTCCTAAAATGAACATCTACCTCGTGTATGATCAGAGAAGGTGTGATTTTCTCAGTAATAAAACTATAAAGTGTTACATTGATAATGAGAAAGCAAACGTGGTTAGGCACCAGATGGAGCACCCCCGGGCCCGTGGGAAAAGCTTCTGTGAATATTCCTGGAGATTGGTGACATCTGTGTGGTGTCACCATGGATGGGACAGGTGGCATTTCGGAGGCACTAGGGTTTGAACCCAGCTCATCTCAGAGCTGTGATACTGGGCATGTTAGTCTTTCAACATGTTTATTTATTCATTCCACAAGTATTTATTTGCAGGGCATTAGCCTGAGAACACTGATGATGCTTTAATTTTCTGAGTGGTTTTTTAACTGGATAGGAAGAAAACACGAACAGTGAATTGCAAGCCAAGTTTGTGATTGTAAGCCATTTAACCCACTCAGCAACCGCACTCGACAGTGTCACTTCATCTCTCCCGCTCACCGTCACCAGGAGAGGATCCACATCTGTTGAACGGGGGGCTTATCAGCTGGATAATGTTTAAGCTCCTCCAACTTTGAGGTTTTTAGACTGTGGTTTCCTAACCCATAAAAAGTTAAAAAACAAAACAAAAAACTAGAAAGGAGAGTTTGACAGCTCATTTCCTGTAGGTACACAGGCTGCCAACTTAGTTACAAGTTGTTCATAAAATAAATGGCCACCAGAGCCCTAAGCCATAGGGAGGCTGTCTCTCGCTGACCTTGGCTCTCTCCCCAGAGCAGTACATGAGCCCCCTCCTCCCGTCCTGCAGTGCAAACCCACCAGGTGTGTGCTTGTCCCCTGCCAGGTCCTCAGGGAGCACAAGGCCACCATCATCCAGAAGCACGTGCGGAGCTGGCTGGCTCGCAGGTGCTTCCAGCGGCTTCGGGGCGCGGCCATTGTCATCCAGTGCGGCTTCCGGAGGCTCAAGGCCAAGCGGGAGCTGAAGGCCCTCAAGATTGAGGCCCGCTCAGCAGAGCACCTAAAACGCCTCAACGTGGGCATGGAGAACAAGGTGGTCCAGCTGCAGCGGAAGATCGACGACCAGGTTGGTGTCTTGAGCTCCCACACAGGGAGTGGGGCTGTGGGGAGACTCCACGGGCACGTTTGAGAGAGACCCATGGCTTCCCCAGGGAGCTCTCATTTGATCCCCACAAGACTTCGTGAGGCCATTTTACAGACAAGCAAATTGTGGATCGGGGGCATCAAGCACTTGGCCAAGGTCACAGAATTAGAAAGTGCCAGAACCAGCACTCCAGCCCAGGTCTTCTGATCCCACAGCCATAACGAGGGTGATGCTGGTGTTTTTAACCCCAAATGTCACTATAGTGTCGGTCCTTTCCTGTGTCGTGGCTTAAGATGGGTTTCCAGAGTTGAAAGCAGGCTCACTGGTACCTTGCTCGTGTAGGGTATTAATGGCCTCAGGCCCAGGCTCTTGCAATGCCCTGGAGGGTTTCAGGTGCCTCCTGAGAAAGGAAAGAAGAAGATGGAACAAAGGAAGGGGGGGGAAACATGCTGAAGGCGTGTGGTATGTGGTGTGGAGGAAGACAGTTGGAGTTGGGCCACCAGGCAGGGCTTTGGCAGTCACTGGTTTTGTTGTACCTATTCTATGCTAGGCACTTTTTTAAGCTTCTCATGATCCCAATAGGGCGAGAAAATAAATGAGCCATTTTACACCTAAACCAGCTGCCCTAAACAGGAGCCCAAAAGTGGTTAAATGTTCCTGCCTTTCTGTTCTTGCAAAAGACGGCTTCTGGAGAAGAAATTGTGGCCCTGGGTGTCTGTCTCTATGTGAGTTCTACAGGTGTCTTCTTTGGCTTGGCTCCCTAGTGGGGAAGCAAGACAGAAAGCTCAGTGCAGGGTGGAGGACACTCAATGCATACCTGGCCCTGGTTGGCCTACAGTGATAGGTCAGGTCAGGGAGGAAGACATATCTACCCAGAGCATCAGGAGTGGATAGGAAAAGGTCTGTACTCTGGGATCAGCCATTTGGAAAACACAATCACAAGGAGGACCTAGGGTTGCATTATTATTATCATTGCCATTATTATTATTATTATTATCATGGCTGTTGATGATTGGCCAGGAAAGACATTGTGCCAATTAACCTTCTGAGCAAGGTATAGTCAGAGGGACAAGCAGATTTTGTTGGCACTGCTGCACCCTGCCAGGAGCCCCATGTACTGCCCTGCCGCCTCGGCCCTAGGTTCCAGCCATAGGGCCCTGCATTGGCATTGCTGATTTCTCAAGTTGACTTGAGAGGTTAAGAATAAATCTGGTATTTTATACTCCATGTGCTGGAACATCAAAGAGAAGCAGATTTAAAAGGCCTATTTTTAAAGAGCTTTTTGCCTTCAGCTTCCTGCTTGGCAAACATCTGTGAGTAGTGGCAGGTGTTACCCTGTGTGCAGAGGGTAAGGAGAAGAGGCAGGAGGGGGTGGGTTAGATCTTGCTTTCTTGTGTCCCTCCCCATGTTGCCTGACTGTGTGCTAGGCGCTGTTCTCATGTGTCAACTCATTTGATCCTTACCACAACCCTATGAGATTTAACATTATTCCCATTTTAAACAGGCACAGAGAGGTTAAGTAGCCCGCAAGGCCACACAGCTAATAAGTAGCATGGCTAGCATTGAAACTTGGCAGTTTGGTTCCAAAGAATGTTCTGCTGCCTCCAACCAGATTTTAGGATATCTGCATATTACGGGATTCTTCAGACATGTGAGAATTCCTCAGAGCAAGGAAGACCCTTAGCTTTGTTTGGGGTTCATTCTCATAGACAACGTCGTCCTTGGCCAGTGGGGTGTGTGACCCAGTGTCAAAGAACACGTGTGGTGCTGTGTCACGAGAGGAGTCAGCAGCGTAATCTGTGGCACCAGGACTTGTTTTATTGCAGTCTCTTAGCAGGCAGGGCTAGCCTTTATAAATGAATGGGTTTCTGTTCTTTCTTTATGGCTGGAGACAGCTCAGGCAGCTGCTCCCCTGACACACAGGGTTCTTAGCCAGGAGGAAAGGATACACGTGTGCCAGGAACAACATAGGTGAAGGCATCCCAGAGTCTTTGTCAGAGCAGCATGAGGTGTGGTGGACAAAGTCCCAGCTGGATGGAGGTTTGAGTTCTGTCTCAGTTATACTTGCAACCAGAGCTGACAGTTTGGGGTTATGGCCGAATCTCTGATTAGGCCTTGAGTTCCTCAGAGACAATTGGCCTAAGATCTCTAACTTCTAGCTCAAAAATTCACTGATGCCATAAAGTGGCTAATAAAGTGGTTTCCAACTCCAGACTGCGGTGAAGAATCACGAGGGGAAGCTTTTTTTTAAAAGTATCCCCACTGCCAAGAAGTCAGCAAAGGAGGAAACTGAAAGATAAAAGCAGGGTAAGGTTAGTGCCCAAAATTCATGTTTAAGGTTTTGTGCACCCAACTGAAGAGACAAGGTGCAAAATTAGCACGAAGCTCCCAAGCAAACAGAAAGAAGGGAACAGGATCCCTTGAGAGCTGTTGAAAGAGTTGAGGAGGGTTTGGAGCTGTCCGTGGTGCTGAGACAGGTATCCTGTGGGTTTTCAGAATCTGATGTAATAAACCACATCCTTCACAATATCCTTCAGCAGTAAGTTCAGTGACAGTTCCTGGGATGATTTCTTGCAGTGTTCCTGGTGTAGGCCTGTGGTGTGACGTTTTTCAGCCAAAATGATGTAACCTATGAACTTGGCTCTATCCATCTGGCTTTATTCAAGCACAGCGTGGAGAGTGAGAAGGCCAGTTGAGCTAACAATATTTTTACAATGAGGGTCAAGTTCCTTAGACCTTTATGAGTATAAGGCTATATTTAAATATATTTTATTTGATATATGAAAATATGATGCAAATGTATGGATTCAGTCAGTAACCTCTATTTATTTATTCGTTTATTTATTTATTTATTCATTTATTTATTTATTTTACAACATATTAAGATTCTTTTTTTTTCCTATTTTTAAAAACTTTTTATTGGAGTGTAGTTGATTTACAATGTTGTGTTAGTTTCAGATATACAGTAAAGTGGATAAGTTATACATACACACATATCCACTCTTTTTTAGATTCTTTTCCCACATAGGTCATTACAGAGTATCGAGTAGAGATCCCCGTGCTATACGGTAGTTCTTATTAGTTTTCTATTTTATGTACAGTAGTGTGTATGTGTCAATCCCAATCTCCCAATTTCTCCTTCCCCTCTTTCCCCCCTGGTAAACATAAGTTTGTTTTCTACATTTGTGACTCTATTTCTAAGACAAATATCATATGATATCACTTACATGTGGAAACTTAAAAAAAAAGGGACAGATGAACTTATTTGCAAGTCAGTAACCTTTTCAATCAGTTTGATTCAATGTACTTAGTACACACTCGGTAAACATTAGTTAATATTTTATTTTTCATCCATGTACATTTGAAATATCGTATGTGACAAGTCACAGCTTTATGTCCTTCTGTGCCTCAGTTTTCTCAACTGTGAAATGGAGATAGTAATCAGCCTTACTACATAGGATTTTTGTGACCAGAGAATGAGTTAATAGCTGTGAATCATGTAGTACAGTGCCCTTGAGCAGTGGTGCAGAGCAAGCATCCTCTCGGGATGTCTGGGGAGCTCGAGGAGAACAGGGGTCCATATGGAAATCCCCAGCCCGCTGCTGTTAGGAAAAGGCCCTCGCTGGAGGACAGAGCTGGCCGGGTCTCGAGTCACACTGACAAAGGCAGCTCCAGGGAGCCTGGCCTGCCATCACAGGGAGGGTTTCCGGGGTCTATGAGGGGCAAGTGCCCCTCACCACTCCCTGTGCCAGGCTTGGCTGCACGGCCATGGGTTCCATGGCATGAGGATGAGGCAGGAAACTGCTGGGCCCTTCTGGGGTCCTCCTTTCTAAAACCATGCCTCCGGAACAGGAAATGTGCCGCTGTTAGGAATCTCCCACCCACTCCCCAGGCGGCCGGCAGAGAGTTCGTAGCATCTCTCCCAGGGGGTCCCTAGAGAACTGAATGATGAAGAAGCTGCCCTTTATCAGGCACTAACTGTGCCCCTGGTGCCGGGCCCCAGGGAAGCCCTTAATCTCCCTGAGCCTTGATAAAACCCTGTGAGGAAGGGAAGGAGTTACAGTTATCTGTCTTTCACACATGAGGAAGCCAGGCACAGGGAGGTGGAATGACCTGACCACACGTTCGCAGCTGATCAGGATAGAGCTGCGGTCTGAGCACAGGTCTGTCTGGGTCCAGTCTCTTAACTCCCCAACTTCCCAGAGCCTCGCCTCAGCGTGCGTGTCAATGAAAGCAAAGAGCTGGCCTCCTAGACATGTTATCTTTGCATGAGGGTCCTGGGGTGTCATCACTGCCCATAGCAGGATGTCGCCATCACTTTGTGTACCTCTCCACACCCCACACCTGCTCCATCTAGAGGCCTCCGCAGCCCCGTCCTCCTTCCCATGTTTCCGGGGATCTGACCCAGGCTGCAGCACCTGGAGGAACCTCGCTTCCCGACCAGAGCAGAACAAAGTCAAGGTGGCTAGTCCAACACGTGTTCCCTCCCTGAACGCCCCCCCCCTTGTGCAGAGACTCTTCAGCTTCCTGGGAGACCCGACCTGGGTGGGCAGTGCAGACGGCACTGGGGTTTTTAAACAGATGCTACCTAATTGGATTTCTTATTTGTGATTACTTAGAGCAAGGCTGACTGCCAGACCAGACATAAGAGCATGTCAGGTAATAACTGGGAGGCTTCCACAGACTGTGGGAGGATCTTTCTGTGCTGTATCAATGAGGGAAATGTACCGCTTGGACACCAACAATGGGTCTCAGCCTTAAGGTCCCATGGCATTCATGGTGGTGTACTGGGTCCCACAGCTGTTCTTTTGCTGCCCCTCGCTGCTTTCCATGAAGCTTCCCTGCTGGTGTGAATTAGTCATTGGTTCCTGATGCCCCAGCTTGTTGGTAGCTTAGCCAATAGCTCTGTTCTACTTGGAGCTCCTGCAGAGAATAGCAATGAAGAATTGTCACTGACTGTTGCTTGCTTGCTTGGTTACTGGGAGAACCCTGCTTCTTCCACTGCACTTTCCCTGCTAACCACTTTGAGCTGATATGCTCAACTGCAGCACCACTTCCTGCCCATGTTTACACTAGCACTTGACACTGGCCCTGGGTCCTCAGGGCTTCCTCTGTGTGAGCTCATCCACAGTCTGCCTCCGGATCCCCCCTCCGTACCTCTGCCAGGCACCCGGGAGAATGCTTCTCACTTACCTGTTGCTTGAGTGGGTACATGATTGGGTACCTCGTCGGCAGGGACGGGTTCTGCCAGGGCATCCGTTTCTGGAGTCAGAGTCTTACAGGATAAGCTGACAGGTGGTGGGAGAGATCCCTAGGCCCCATGGAGGACCTCCTTGGAAGAGGGGATGCTGAAGAGGTCCTTTGTCTCAGAGCCAGCGATTAGGTTGCAGCTCTTTGTGCCAGTGAGTCCAAGGACAGGAGGGCCCAGCGTGAAAGAGCAGGGAATCCTGAAAAGCAAAGGCTGCAGTTCCAAGAAGCCAAAAACATTGTTCCTGCAACTTAAAAACCGGGCGTGAGATCTCTCCAGCCGGACACAGAAGGCTAACCACTGTCGGCCAGCTTCCAGCTCTGTCACAGCTCCTAAACACTCCTTGAATGTCAGTACTGGTGTTTTTTCTTTTCCTTTATTTCTCCTAGGTTCACAGTAGAGTTTTGTTAGGGAGATGCCAAGAAAGCACTCAAGCGTTCGGTGATTGTGAGGTTTAATTCCACCTTGGAAGTCCCTTTTTTAATTGCCTTCATGTTTGTTCCTGTCCCGCTAACCTTGCCCTCCACCTCTGTTTCCTCCCTCCCTGTTTGCTGGTGCTCTCCCAGAACAAAGAGTTCAAGATGCTGTCGGAGCAGCTGTCAGCCATCACCTCCACACACGCCACGGAGGTAGAGAAGCTGAAGGAGGAGCTGGCCTGCTACCAGCAGAGCCAGGGTGGGGACAGCAGCCCGCAGCTGCAGGAGGAGGTCGAGAGCCTGCGGACAGAACTGCAGAGGGCCCACTCGGAGCGTAAGGTCCTGGAGGACGCCCACACCCGGGAGAAGGACGAGCTGAGAAAGGTATGTCGGGGCCAGAGGGGCAGCTGGGTGGTGGCTGGCTAACAGAGCACCCCTCCGAAGTGGTTTCTTCTTCCAGCTGTTACACTGGCATGGACTTTACTGGGGCTTGTGCCCAAGACTGGCCATCCCTCTGCGTTTAGATGTAAAGTGCCACTGCTTTGGGGGAACCCACACAAGCACGTGTCCATTCTCCTGGCAAGTGCTGATTGAGTTTCTGCCATTACCTGGACATGATGGCATCCCCTGAAAGGTTACACACATGTGCCTTTGGGCATGTTCCTTATAGTCTAGAACTAGCCACTGAGTCTGCTCTGCAGTCCGAGTTCCTGTTGGCAGGAGAGACGGTACAGAGGTAGTGGCCTTTCTTCTTAACGTTGCCTGCAGGGACTAGGGGCAACCTCTAGGCATCCCTACCCATAATCATAGTGCTTTGGGGAATTTGCCTTAAGTTTAAGTGTTGACTAATCTCCTCTGGTTGGTGTGCTCTGTAGGTTTACTTTCCACCCCGTAAAACGGGATTGGACCCCACTCTCCCATCTCAAATATCAGGATACAGAGATTCCCTTCTCCACTGCCAAGATAGCTGTTCAAACCAGGGAAGTCCCACGTGCCCCTGCGGAGCCTTCCACTGTCTCAGGATGCTGCTTCTCTCCCCCATCTTTATGGCAACCCACAGGCCACAGGGAAGATGGCCCACTGCCCACTTATTTAGTTCCTGTCCATCACTGGAGAGTCACGATGGGTTAAGAATCTAAGAGGGAAGGACTCAGTGTTCCTAACATTGCAATAACAATTTTCAGTGTTTAAAAATTGGGGCAAGCTGAATGCTGCCACAGAAAGCATCCTGAGGTAGACACAGGAGTTTCCAGATTCTCTTCCCTGCATTGCCATTACCAAGTGCATGCAGGAAGTCTCACTGGCCTTAGTTCCCTCATCTGTTTAAAAAAAAAAAAAAAAAGAAAAGAAGAAGAAGAAAGGTTGGTTTAGATCATTTTTTAGGCCCCTTCTACTTGCAGCTAGTCAGCTCCATGAGATGGTATTTGATGGTTTCTAGAAGGAAAAAGAACCTCCCTCAACCCTGCTCTGTAGTGCCTCTCTCTTCCTGTGCCCAGTTACCTTCTCCTGGGCTGAGCCCTCAGGCACAACCGGGAAATAGGGGGGGCTGCCATCCACCTGCGGACCCAGCTCCTGCTGGGCTTGCCTACGTCACTTCCTGTCCCGGGCAGAACTTCCCCACCGTCAGCCACTGCTTTCCCCAGATCCCAGGGGGTTTCCCAGAGTCAGAAGGGGGATCCACACGGGGATTAGGTGACGAGGAAATTGAGACATAGGACTTACCGGTGCAGGCAGCCTGGCACAAAAGAGGCCACCCTGCAGCCTGTTGCCCAGATAAACCTGCCAGCTTACCCACCACGCCTGGAGTGGACTTCATTCTTCGGGGTAAAGCACATGCTTAAGGAAACCCCCGTTACAATGTAGCTACAAGCCTGTGACCTATGAAGTGTGGAATTCCAAACTTGTAGTTGATGGATCCTTGCTAACAGATAGACAGGAACCCTTGTATGGGAATAAGAGACAAGATGGTGAAATCCACAGGCAGAGAGAAGAGGCCAAGATCAGAACTGGAAACTCTTGAGATTGGTGACCCTGGGAGAAAAAGAAAAGCAGGTTCCCTGCACATGGGTGCTGGTTACATGAGACGCTGGGAAGTTAACCCAGCAGATCACAAAACCGGGGTCTGCGGTCTCCGCCTCCACAGAGGGCACTTGACTCATGGACTCCCTAGGCGCCTTCTCTGCCTCCCCTGGGGCACTGTGATTTGGGGACTCAGAGTACTTTTAAAGTATCCACGTCTCCGTCCAGGGAGCCTAAGGGTTTATAATATCCCATGAGCCAAATAAGGAAGCGGGCTGCCTCCTCCTCTCCTTTGGAAAAGTTGTTACTATTGAAGTCTGGACCTGGGTCTTAAATATCAATACAATGAGAGCTTGGTCCTGGCAAGAAAAAAGAAACCTTCAAGGACACTGCCAGAAGGGAACAGCAGGCACAGAGGCAGGACGAGGAAAGCACCTTCCCTGACTCCAAATATGAGCAAGTCCCAAGCTGGTAACTTAAGAAACTGGCGTGAAGTGATTAAGTGCGATGTCCATCGTTTTCCAGGAGGAGAAAAAGTGGAAGCAAATTTTTCTCTTTCGCTAAGGTCTTCCAAACGTTTATTCTGGTGGCTGTGGGGTAGGGCAGGTAGTGGCTGGCTTTTTCCCCCTCTGGTTCTTCTCTGCCGAGTCTGGGTTTAATATTTATCAAAGGTACCACGTCCAGTCTTAACAAACGCTGAATAATCAGACAGTTGGTTTCTTCTCGGGCTTGTCCAGCAGCCTGCTCCTTGCTGAACAAGATCGATGAGGTGGGCGCAGCAGGGAGGGAGCTGCCTGCCGGTAGATGTGTAATTAATGGATTTGATATTTCTGACGGCATTCTCATTGTCAGGCCACGTGGCCATGCTGCCTTGGACTGTGGGAGGCCAGGCCTCCCTGGGGGCAGAGCCTGGGCATGACCCACCCCCATCAGCTGCAGAAGTTAGCTGACAGTCGTTCTATTAAAGGTGTCCTTGTTGGGGCCTCTCCCCAGAGTGGTCTGCACCTCGGCCTGGAGCCTCCTTTCCTTTTAGCTGTGGGATGTGTATTTTGTTCCTTCTTAAAGCTATCAGTGATCCCTGCGCTGACGGACTTGTGCAGCTGTGCTGTTTCTTATCCCTGATGAAAGAGACATGAGTCCCAGGGCTGCCCTTGACACAGAGACAATGGCTCATTATCCAGAATCTGCTCTGCTGGTGAGGCCAGCACGGCCTGGCTCAGAGCAGGGCTGTGGGTGGGTAAGAAAGAGCAGCCCACAGCTAGGTCCCTGGCTCTGAGCGAGGGTCCTTGACACCTGTGAGTCCCGCAGGCCCCGAGTGTTCAGGCTGGTGCAGTTGGGGTTCTGTGTTGTATTGTGTCATCGGCCACCGAACCACCAGCGGATAGTTACCTTGGATAGTTCCAAGGTAAAGGTTTTGTGTTTTTCCAAATAGAAGTAAAAAGATCTGCCTTTGGGGGTACGGGGGTTCTCACAGTGGAATGTTTTGAGTCTTCCCCCCCAATGATACAGAACAGGACTTCTTTGGCCCATTAAGACTCAGAGTTGTGCTGTCAGCGGGCTTCATGGTTCATAAGGAGGCTGATGGTTGTTAGAAAGAGGACCCCATGCGTCTCATGGAAGGACGTTATCTCACTGCAGAAATCATGGAAGCTCACAGCCCTTCGTTTATTCAGTAGTTATTTATTGAGTGTATTTGTTAGGCACTGTTCTGCACACTGGTGCAAAAGTAAGCAATTTTAAAAGTCCTTCTCTTGGGCTTCCCTGGTGGCACAGTGGTTGAGAGTCCGCCTGCCGATGCAGGGGACACGGGTTCGTGCCCCAGTCTGGGAGGATCCCACATGCCGTGGGGCGGCTGGGCCCGTGAGCCATGGCCGCTGAGCCTGCGTGTCCGGAGCCTGTGCTCCGCAATGGGAGAGGCCACAACAGTGAGAGGCCCGCATACCGCCAAAAAAAAAAAAAAAAAGTCCTTCTCATTCTTAGGGAGTGTAAATATTTGGGGGTTATTGGAGAGTATACAGATGGGAATCAAATACAAATTATCCCTCATGTGCAATAAAGAGAAATAAAGCAGAAGAAAGGGATAGAGGGGAACCTTTGGGGCCAGGGCAGGTGTGTTTCATTCAGACTCCCGCTGAGAAGATACCTGAGTGAGGTGAGGAGTGAGCCATGGGGACTTCTAGGGAACAGGTGACAAATGTCACAGCAGGTGCGTCAGCCCTGCGGTGGGAGTAGGCTGGGTGGGTTCAAGGACCAACAACGAGGCCATCGGGCTGAGGTGGACAGAGCAAGGAGAAGGGTAGGAAGGTGGTGAGATCACATCAGGAAGGATCTTCTGACCTTGAAGGCAACATTGGCCGTGAACCCTCCAGAGAGGTGAGCAAGTCTGTCTGGTGCACTTGGTCCCTGCAGCACACACCAGGTCCCTCCCGCCCCGAACGCCTTCCTGGAACTCTGCTGTCGGAACCAGGCGTTTGAGGCCTGCTCCAGGCTTCGACATCGCTGTCCTTCATGTGTCAGCCTTCTGACCTGTCAGGATGCAGGGTGGCCTAGTGGTTACGAGATGGACCCGGTCTGCTCAGGGCCACAGCCAGCTGTGGTTTTCTACTAGAAGACTTGCATTTGGCTCTTTTTACAGTGCAAGAACCCAACTTGAAAAAACTAAGTCAAAACAAAACCAAAAGCCCAGAGCTACATTGTATCCCCAAACATTATCACTAGTAAAGGCAGTTACTTAGCTGAGGCATTTGTTTCATTTTACTTACCAGGGACTAAACTAGCCTGATTTACACCAGTGTTGGTTCTGATGATCTGTCCCCAATCACCTTTTAGAGGTAAGAAACACTCCCAAAAATATTGCCTTGCAAGAGTTAAAAGACCCCTCCACCAAAAAAAAAAAAAAAAAAAAAAAAAAAAGCTGCTGAATGATGTTTAATGAGCCGCCACAGCTGGCGAAGGTGCTATTTATCACCTGAGAGGACACACCTGCCTGATTCTGTGTTAGCGTCTCCCCCTGCAGCCTGCGTCCCTGACAACAAAAGGAAGGCCATTTGGCTGCAGAAGTTTGTCACCCACCACAACGGCGGCCAACAAACTCTCCATATGCTAGCTGGTTGGGGAGACTGGGGATGGCCAGCACCTGGGGAAGTGTGATTGGGGGAGCGCTCTCTGCCCCCGCCTGGGATGTGGAGCTGAGACGGGGCCCATCCCTCCTGCTGTGTGCCTACCTCCAGAACTGCTCAGGCAGGAAGAAAAGCAAAGCTCCCCAATGCCACTTTGATGAATGGCTTAGAATAACACAGCTGAGTTCATCAGAGGCCTGTCTTTTGGAACCAAAGCCTTGGAGGGAGACGGAGGAAAGAAATGAGGCGCCCGCACAACAGATTTTAGTGGGTACACGCTCGTAACCGTGGCTGCCCCGCCAGCTGCAGTCTTGGCCGAGATTTTAGATCACAGCTGGTTGCGATGAAGCTTCGTGATCTTCGCCTGCATTCGGAGGAATGGGGGTTTCAGGTCCAGCCTCGTGGTGGTGGCATGCGCCCTCTACTGGGCAGACGACACGCTCCACTTCAGAGGGACGTTGCCGGCCTGTAGGGTGCTCAGAGGACAGTCATGAGCACTGAGTGATCCTGGAAGCCGTCTCAGGTGCCCACCTGCTCTGTGAGCTGCCCGTGTATACAGAAGGTGGTTTAGGGAATGGAAGGCCTAGTTCCATGGAGGGTCTGGTTACCTCACAGTCTGATCCGAGCAGCCACCCACCCTGGCCCACTGGTTCAGGGGTTGCAGTCTTGCTTCTCCGAGGGGGACTGGAGTCCTGCCCTCCTGACTGTGGCACCAGGTGGAGCTCCACTCTGGCTGCACCCTGGGTGGGCTTTTTGTTGTAGAGGTTCACACCACGCGGTTTCTTCTGTTGGTCGTTTTCAGTTTGACTTTACTTGTACACCTAGAAAAGGGAAAGCTATTTTGAGTATTTGCCAAGCTAATTTAAAGGCACACGTGAGGTCATTGGGTGGTGAACTGCGTCCAATAACAGCAAATTAGATGAATTTAAAGAGTGCTTTTTTCCTGGCCTCCTGAGCCGAATTGAATTATTTGATTAAACAAGCTCATGTCTTCTAGATGTTTCAGTCAACTATAAACACGTTTTAAAAAACAAAAAACCCTTTAAAGGAGTCCTGATTTTTGCATGAGGAAAGCTTGGGCTCCTTAACTGGATCTGCAGGGCAATTCATTCGTTCAACAAGCGTTAGGTGCCCACGTCGGGCCGGGTACTGATGATGTGACAGCCTGGAACGTGGCCCCTGGGTCCTGCTGAGGCCTCTGGTCCAGGCTGAGCAGGCGCGTGTCTGCCAGGGGGCAGGGCCGTAGCGCCAAGGCTGAGAAACCCTGCTTTATGGAAACCTGCTATGGCCCTTACCTGTTTTCTCACTGTTACCCACCTGTTCCTCAGCCCTGCTAGGCTGGGCCCTCTCTGTGGGCAGCTACCTCGAGTCTTGTTCGTTCTGCATCCCCTAGCCCCTGGCAGGGCTCCTGATACAGAGAAGCGCATCAGGAAGTGTGTGATGGATGACTGACAGCCTTGCCCTGTGTCACCCCCTGGGCCAGAACTAGGCTTCGCAAGTGGGAGCCTTTGATGATAAAACAGCGTCCATCCCAATGCTTTTTCTTTTATACTTTGCCCTCACCGCCAAGTCAGGTTTGCTCTCTGTGGACACGAAACATCAGTTGTGTTCATTATAATAAAAAATAAATTGTCGACGAAGATAACAGTTTGGTATAATTAGTCACATGAGTGTATACATATTTACCAGCCTTATCTCATTTGACATCCTGTGGGGGGGCAGAGCATGGGCCTTTGCCTGATCCTCCATAGAGAGAGTTCCTGACCATGAAGGGGGTAATAATCTACTTGGTGGGAACGGGTCTGCTGAACATAAAGACGTAATGCCAGCGGTTCTCGACCTAGAGCAGTGTCAGCATTGCACTCACTAGTCAGAGCCTCATTCCTGTAACTCTCAGCAGCACATCCGCAGATGAGCTGACGAGGGAAACTGAGTCCATCTGAACTGAGATTGCAAAGGAGCTGCAGTGTCCCGTTGCCAGGATGGGACAGTGTCCTGGAAGGTAGTTTTGAGCCACGTTTTGAAGGAGATTGAAACCTCCTTGAAGTTTGAAGGAGTTGGGTCATGTTAATGGAGGGTTAACAAATGGCTTGGACCTTTTGCAAGCCTCTGCCAGTACTGTGTGTCTGCTCGTCTCGTAAGGATCCTTAGAGAGCACGCCGCCTATCAGCAGCTCCCCAGAGGGGCCAAGGCACCTAAGTGGGAGCACTGCCATCTGAATTCCGGAGGGGAGAACAGCAGACCTCAGTCCTGGACGCCAGCCTCGTTGCAGTTCTCTCCTGACCCTTTCTACGTGATGCTGGGGGTTGGGGGGAGCAGTTCTCTTAACTCACCTCTTGGTACCTTAAGCTTATCTTTAAAGCCAGGAGGAAGGGAAGATGGCATTGAAACATAACTAGTTGGAATTCAAACCTCTCCAAGGCTTCTGCCCTTTAGCCAGCATCCCTGGGGCCTCCTTTCCTGCTTTTCCTGCCACGGGGTCTAGCAGCATTTCAAGGGAGTGCAGGTGGGTCCTCTGGGACCTGTGTGATCCTCTCTCCCCCTGGATTCCATGCCACAATCTCCTAGGTAGCAATTCTGGTAGGTCACCATCTAGTCTCAGCTACTCTGAACAGGCTGGTCCTCACGTGTTCTGTTATTGTACTGAGGATGGCATTTTGAGGCTCTTTCTACGCAGGCTGGGAAGAAGCCTCTCCCCGGTAGGTCATAAAATGTACCAAAGAGCCAGAAGCGATTTCTTCAACCAAAGGGAGCGAGGCTGTTTATGCTTATCACGCAGACCAAACCCGGGGAGCCTGTCTCACACTCATTTTTTTTTGTCTTTTGCCACACCGAGCACAGGGTACTGTGCTTAGGAAAACAGCAGCTTCACTGAACATAATTCACATCCTCTAGTTGAAAGTCAATAGCAAGGCTCCTTCCCTTCCCCAGCATCTGAGCTGTGCGGGTCCAGTGAGACACACATGGGCAGGGGCGGGTGAAGACCAGGGGTAATTCTTCATTGTGAGCTTTAGGCTTTCTTGAGACTCAAACATGAGAGCTCAGAATTTACCAAGACACGGAACTAAATACAAGAAGGCCAGTTATCGCTGTAAGATCGTGAACGCAGCATATGACCTTGGCATAGACTTTTCATGAGGTTTCTGTGGGCATTGCAAAACCACAAACAGTGGTAAACTCATCTGCCTTGTTCTAATGGGGTTTTTCTTTCAGTGTACAATTTTAATCCCCAAATGAAAGCAGCTTTGGCCGATTCAATTTTCTTTAGTAAAAAGAGCATTTAAACTTAACCAGCTGAAGTTCAGACCTCACAAAAGGAGCCTTTCCTCTGCCCAGCTTCACAGGCAAATATTCTTCCCCCTGCTCTCTCTTTCAGCGAGTTGCAGACCTGGAGCAAGAAAATGCCCTCCTGAAAGATGAGAAGGCACAGCTTAACAACCAAATCCTGTGCCAATCTAAAGGTAGGTACCAGAGGGCAGGACTTTTCATTTTGGATTTTAAGTTCTTTTCCATACGAATTTTCCCCCAAAGATTTCTACGAAGCGTGTAGTTAGTCCGGATGCTGCAGTGGGGAAAGGGTTTCATCAGGAGAGAGATGAAAAAGAAGGGTGATCTTTAAGATCCCGCGACGTTTGGTTTCAGGAGTTTTGATCACCTGAGCGCACAGACTCACCCAGCATGGTCTTCAACTGTTTTAAATTTCCCTTTAAAAATTGTTTCTTTCCACGGATACGAATCAGAAGTTTTGGTAGGAGAAAAGCCCACCCATGTTACCTTTTTGCCTTCCCTCCTTCCCCCCACCTAACCTGCGGCCATATCTCCTCGCATCTCCTTTAATCTCTCTGCACAAGAACCTGAAAGACCAGGAATAAGGAAGAAACTCTGGAACAGAGCCTGGGTTCTTCCAGCATTGCTGCCAGCAGTTGCTATGACAGTTGTTGTAAGAGAGAGTCTGGCGTGTTAGCCGAGCGAGTTGTCGTGCGTGCAGCCGGCTTCTCTCCCCAGCCCCTAGGGGCAGAGTGGGCTCTCCCCCGCTCCGAAGGCTGCAGCCGAGGCTTGGGAGCAAACCTCGCTGGGCTCTGCAGAGGGTGAGGTCGCTGAATAAACTCGCCAAGTATCTGTGTCGTGAGCTTGTTGTGGTCAGCCTTTTAACAAGAGTTTAGTCGGCAGGCACGAGCGGTCACGCTCGAGGGGAAGCCGTGCCAAGCAGATGTGCAGCTCCGTGCACTTGCTTTCCAGATGAACTTGCCCAGACCTCCGTCGAGGAAAACCTCCTGATGAAGAAGGAGCTGGAGGAGGAACGCTCCCGGTACCAGAACCTCGTGAAGGAATATTCCCGGCTGGAGCAGAGATACGACAACCTCCGGGACGAGATGACCATCATAAAGGCAAGGAGGGCAGTCCTCCCGCCCACCGGCTTCGCAGCCCTTGTTCTCGCGCCGCTGCTCCTGCAGTGCCGTCTGGCACAGCGATGCCCGGTGATCGGTGCTGCACGAACAGTGTCGCCTCCCCGTGTCAGTTCTCACCCCTCCCGCGGGTAGATCTCACACGAGCACGTAGCTGGGCAGTGAGTCCTTCCCAAGGGCAGCTCCTTTCCCAACTTTGGGGTCTTATGAAGATCTCGGTTAGGACTTGAAGGAAAATTCCACCCACGTAAATGTGTTCTCTTTCTTGTTTCCTACTCTGGGAGAATCCCTGTGTGGAAACAGGAATGGCGTGGGGAGCACAAGCTGCGGGGGGGCCTGCAAGGGTCTGACGGTTTCTCCTAACCCTCGATGCCACGCAGATACAGGGGAACGTTTTCATGTTTCACGATTTGTCATTCTCTTTTACCCCATGTAACTATTCCCTCCAAAAAGGCATATTCAAACGAGACTGAATAAGTTAATTGTATAGGAACCAGGAAGAGAAGCTGAGTAGGAACATATATAGAAATCTAAAATTTTCCTACCGAGATCAGTTTTTACTCTCAGCGCCCAATCAGATGCAAGGGGGGAAAAGAGTCATTTTTAAGTGAACAGTATAGATGATAAGCTCTATTTCTAATATGCTTACTATTTTCAGAAACAGAATTGGTGGAGTGCAGGTTGAAGCAGGGGCCTTGAGGGGCCGGTGTGCAGTGTTCTCTTCAAGAGGGAGGCGGTGACAGGACTGTCTGTGTACTTCAGGCTGTTTGGGGGTTAAGGGTCTTTTCCCCAGGACTTTTCAGAGAAATTGGCCCAATGTTAGGGGTTTGCATTTCATTTACAGGGAGCACAGACCCGCTGTAGAGCTGTGTTCTCTTCCAAGTGTCATTTTGTTGCTTAGCTGGGCGATTGTAAGAACTGTAGGTGAAAATTCTCGTGGGAACGGTTCTGTTTAGCCGTTGTTCCAAGAAACAGTGGTACCTATTCTTGTTGACAAAGGAGGCAAAAGTCCAATTCTAGAATCTACTGTTATCTGAAAAATAATAGTTCTTGTTAACATTAGTTCATTATGTGTTTTCACATGTTTCTCCCTAAACAGCAAACCCCAGGCCACAGGCGGAACCCATCAAACCAGAGTAGCTTAGAATCTGACTCTAATTACCCCTCCATCTCGACATCTGAGGTCGGAGACGCAGACGATGCCCTCCAACAGGTGGAGGTGAGTAAGACAGGCTCTTGGCTCTTTGTCTGTGCTCCAGTGGGAGGGTCTGTGACCTGTGTGGAGCTTCCCCCACCAGCGCTGTTCTGTTTCTGGGACCACAGTTCCCCGGGCTCATTCCTGACAGCAGGGTCACTCGAACTGCGGCAGACTTATAGACGGTTCTCTGGAGTTAATATTTACTGTGCAAGGCAATACATTATTGTTCCCACGCTCCATAAAGGAAGATCCCTGATTCCTCTTGCAAAACTGAGGACCTGTTGCAGAGAGGTGAGATAGCTGGAACAGCTGAGTCATTAAAAGAGATATAATTTATCATCCCCATTTAGTATCACAGCACATATAGTAATATCAACAAGAAAATTTCCCTTCCTGACTTAGAAAGCTGGCTAAAACTCAGAGGACAGCAACAAATATTTGAAACAACAGATATTTGCTGAACGAAATGTATCTTTGTCGGTAATAGCCTCTTAGAGTCACACAGCGGTCTTTATAGTCTGTGTGTAATTTTATTAAAGGTACATAGACACACAGTTTTTCCTCTGGCATTGGAAAAGCAGGAAATCACAAGCACGTAAAACCGTATGAAGCACATGAAGATAGATGTGGAAGAGGGACGGTTATAAAAACAAATGTGCTTTGATCGCATCCTTGTGCCAGGCGCTGCTGGCGGGTACTGGAGAAACAGGTGATCGAGCCAGAGAAGGTCCCTGCCCTCATGGAGCTTGTCTGCTGGAGAGTTAGACACTAATCAGTTGACGGAAGAAGCTTATAATACAATTGCGAGTACCGTTAAGTGCTGTAAAGGAAAGTGAAGGATGGTGAGAGATGGCGAGTGATGGAATAAAGGGTGGAAGGATAGAAAAGGAGGTCCTCCAGGTAAAGGTCTGTCTGCTGCACAGTTTGCTGTGGTTTGCTGCCTGCTGTATGTACTTAGTAAGCATTTAACAAATGCTGGCTTAAGGCCCTTGGTCTTGCTTTGCAGTCTCCTGAGTCTGGGTCCCAGAGGCTTTGGTCAGCCTGAACTCCAGATGCACCACCCAGGTGTTTGTATATGTGACGGTCTACCTGCAGGCATAAGCACTTCCATCAGTGGACTTATGGTCTTCCGGGAAGCTGAGGCTGGTTCTTGGGATTGGCCAGAGCAGCATTCATTAAGTGCTGGCTGAACCACATTATGTTGTCCCTTATGTGCAAACATGTACTTTTAAGATCCATGTGGATATGCTTGTGCCGATACGCATTTGTCCATGCACACCCACACGTGACAGACCCTGGAGGACAGACCCAGGCATGAATCTGAAGGAAGAAATCTACTGGGAAATTGATGCTGCAGGATCTGTTGGATAAACGGGTTCCCTGGCGGAACAAGCATTGATTTTGATTCAAGGTGCAGTCAGTGGTATTCGACAGCACGTTTAACAGTGATTAGTAAGCACGTTGATCCTTCATCAGGAAGCATTATATCCTGAGTTTTACAACTTCTCTGTGTGAGACCATTTTCCAGAAATGAGCTCTTTTTTAACTTCCAAATAAAAAGGCTGTGTCCTTATCCATTTGTTCCTAGAGTGTATGATTGGTCATCTTGGGTGGCTCACACAGGAGGAATATAAGTGGCTGAGACTCAGATGTTACGTAGACAGAAAATGAGCCTGGAGCACCAACTTTAATATGAGAATGATAGTTGGTTGGCATTGACTTTGTCTCAGAGGCGTGGGTTGATGTTTGGGAGGGAGAGGGAGGACAGACGGCCGACGGAGACAGCTGACCCGGGGGGTGCCGTGCACTCCTAAGGCATCTGTGCTATTAAAACCTCTTCCTCCTACTCCCTGTCTTCCTCGGAAGGAAATTGGCCTGGAGAAGGCGGCCATGGACCTGACAGTCTTCCTGAAGCTGCAGAAGAGGGTGCGAGAGCTTGAGCAGGAGAGGAAGAAACTGCAGGTGCAACTGGAGAAGAAAGAACAGCAGGACAGCAAGAAAATCCCGGTGCGTGAAGGAGCTGCGAGCCCGCAGGGCCGCACCCTGAGGGTGCTGGCGTCAGAATGACCCAGCTCACTCCTGCCAGGGCTCACGGGGTCAGGTGTGACCACGAGAGGTCGTGCTGGGGCTGGGTTTCAGGGAAGAGCGTCACCTTGTCTTGATGGCGTATTGAATCTTCTCTGCGAGTGCCCACACCACACCAGTCGGATAGGAGTCAGCTTCCCCAGTACCTTCAGGGTAAAGGATTTCCAGTGGTGAGGCCAGCAGGGAGCCTGTGTCATTGTCACCCACTTGCAAAGAGAACCAGGGCGTAATTAGAGTATAAACACAGTTGACCTTCGAACAGCTCGGGCTAGGGACGCCCAACCCTCTGCACAGTTGAAAGCTCACCTGTGACGTATAGTCGGCCCTGGTTCTGCATCTGAGGATTCAACCAATCACAGATTGTGTAGTGCTGTAGTGTTTACTATTGAAAAAAATGCACGAATAAGTGGACCTGTGCAGTTCAAACCCATGTGATCCAAGGGTCGACTATATAGGCGAAAGTCAAATCTTAGAGAAAATCGATGCCTGTTTGTACCTGGAATGTGGTGTGGACTTGAGTTTAGTCCCATTGGGTCAGGGGCAGACCAAGTTTGCAGTCACGCAGGACTGCAGCCTCGCCTCAATCTAAATTATCATCAGTATCTTGGGTCTTGAAAAGATAGTTTTTGAAACCTTAGTGTCCCCAGATGTATCACTCCATCCCAAGGACCCACTGGGCACCTACGCTGCGCTCAGCACTGTGCTGGGGCCGGACTCACAGTAGGTGTTCAAAGTGATTATTAAATGAGGGAGATACAAACAGAAGAGAAATCCCCCCATTGACTAGATTATAAATTCGAGGAATGTGTAATCTAGGTCAGGAGGACCAGACATAACACGGGTGAAGAATAAAAAATCACATTGGTAGCGCTCAAATAAATGCCAGGTTGAGTACAAACAGGTGGGTGCTGTAGGAATAGAGAGCAAGTGGTCCTCCACTTGCTATGAGGACCCCTTCTAATGGGATATGAGGCCGTTTCAGACATGGATCACATCATTAGCTGACCTCACTGTGGGTTTGTGAAAGGCCTTGGGTCTGTTCTCAGGCTTGAGTTGCCCCTTGCGGGGTTCGACCCCCTCCCTGCATCCTCAGCCCTACCCCCACCCCACCCCTACACACTTTCTCCTTTGTAACACCCGACTTCCCTTTCCAATCAAATGTGATACAGATGTTGATCGGTATTACTGGTAAATTCTTGGGGTTTTCCTGAGCAGTAAGTGGGGAGGTAAATCTTGCTGATGGGTTTAAACCTTTCAGGTGGATTAGATTCAGAATGGAGGGTGAAAGGATTAGGTTTATAAATGACTCATTCAATTAGAAGAGAATCTGCCCTGACAGGCAAGCACAAATCAAATAGATGAAAAGCTGCACAGACGTCAGACAATGCCTGACGTGAAAGTTCCTGGCCGCCCAGCTGTCCCTGAAGGCTCACTCGCCAGGCTCCCCGCTGCAGAAATGCCAAATAATTTTGGAATCTTGGCTTTAGGACTTCTGCTTGTCTCGAAACCAGATAAAAAGGGGTATATCTTTCACTAAAAAATAATCACTGAGCAAAAGTTAGAACCGCAGGCTTGGCTCACAGCCCTGTAACGTGCATTGAAGATCTCTGTTTAGGAAGAATGACGTTGTTCCTGCCAGAGTTTGGTAAGAAAGGCAGAGTATGGAACCCCTCTGCAGAAACCCTGGAACTGAGCTTTCAGAGATCCTGTTCTTGGATCTGCCCTGGGTCCCAAGAGAAACTCTGAGCCACCTAGGTCTTTGGTCTGGAGTGATATGGCCCAGGTCTTGGCTATAGAGAGAGGCCAGGCTCTGGATGAGGGATGACAGGGAGGTCCGTAGGGAGCCTGTCAGTGCGGGAGGCACCAAGCCTGCCATGAGGTGGTGGGGCCTCTGGGACAGCCCATCCGTGTGTTTGACTTCCCATCCAGCTGGCTCCCTTTCCCCGGGCCTGGCAAAGTCACCATGGCTATCAGGGGGATTCCAGTGGGCTGTCCACTTAGAAACATAACTGCTGGTCCACCCTAGTACAGCTCCTCAGATTTGGATAGATGGTCTCCATTTTCCAAGAACCTAATGCACTTAACAATAATCCATGGTCGTGCGGCAAGCCCATGCCACGTAGAACACAGGTGCAGGCCTCTCCCCAGGCCGGCGGGTCACGAGCTGGCCCTGAGCAGTCACATCCCCTACCACTGGGGATAGTGGGAGACGACGCAGAGACTGGTAGCCTGGAGCGTCGCTTTCCCAGGTTGCAGGCTGGAAACAGTGCAGCCAGTGTCGCAGGCCTTGACTTGGAAAGGGCTGCTCAGATCCAGCCCCAGTCTCCAAGCCTGGGACCCACCTAATCCAGCCACAGCTGGACTTCAGGTTGCTAGCACTGTGGATATCTGATTAAGCACTGTCAGGTTTTAGCTCCAGAAACCCATCTTATTCAGGGGCTATCACTCACTACTTGAAATCACGCCTAGCAGTGAACCATTTGTGAAGGTGTTTCTACCCCTTCTCGTTGGACAGGTCAAGGTCAAGTCCAGTAGCTGCGGAACAGTGAGAGGGGTCATCGGCCCAGCTGAGTCCTAACGGGCTAGCGCTCCCGTTGTTGCTGTCCACACCCACCCGCTGTGGAGCTGTGAAGCCAGACAGCATTCATGGTGCTCCGTAGCGGGCCCGCTGTCACACTGCCTATTGTAGAGCCACACAGGGGAAGCAGGCTTCTCCACAAGGCGCCTAGAGTGACCTAGTTGGGAAAACAATACACACGTGCACACACACACTTCCCCCCCCGCCAAAAAAAACCGAAGAGGGGCTCTTAAACCTCATAATAAGTACATCATTATTATATGTTAACCTTCCTAATAAGCACACAAGTCTAACGGTGCTGGTTTCCTAGGACTACTGAAACAAAGTACCACGAACTAGATGGCTTAAAACAACATAACTTTATTCTCTCATAGTTCTGGAGACCAGGAGCCAACAATTAAGGTTGCATGCTCTCCTAAAGGCTTTTGGGGAGGATCTGCTCCATGCCTCTCTTTGAGTGTCTGGGCTGCTGGCGGCCCTTGGCATTCCTCGACCTGCAGCTGCGTGACTCCAAGCTCTGCCTCCATCTTCAGTTCATGTGGTGGTGGTGGGGGGCCTTCTCCCCTTCCTATAAGGACACCAGTCACGTCAGACAAGGGACCATCCTAATGCCCTCATCTTGACTTGATTATTTCTGCAAAGGCCCTGTTTCCAAACTGGGTGACATTCACAGGTTACCAGGGCTTAGGACTTCGGTGTATCTTTTTGGGGACATGGCTCAACCCATAACACAGTGTTATTTGTGTTCAGCCTGTAGGTGCTTGTGAAGATCGTGTGAATAGTTACGTAGGGGATGTGGGCGGGCAGGAGGGAGCTCCGTGGTGGCCTGAGGTAGTGAGCTGCATCTTGGCAGGAAGGAGGCGGACATACAGAGGGTGGGAGTGCTGGGCACAAGCAAGGGCAAAACAAGCTCGCCCTGACCGTGGTGGGAAATCGTCCTGTGGAACAGCTGCCTTGCAGCCTGTGCTCACCTCCTTGCCTCTTCATCCATGCAGGCGGAACGGCCAAGCAGTGACTTAGATGTGGACCAGGATGCAGATCTAGCCTACGATAGTCTGAAGGTAAGATTCTTGGAAGACAAGCTTCCTTAACTCACCCTACGGAGGACGGATGATGGTGCTGGGCAACGGCAAGTCCAGTCCTGAGCTTCCGTCTACGCATAAGTGGAGCCGTAAGCCCACAGTTTCCCCTTCCCACACTTGAGTTTCTTCATCTTTGAAGTGAAGGAAAATTTGTATTTACTCCAAACACCCCTGAGACAAAATGTATGAGTTTTCCACATCAAGCAATTCTCCAGTTCTCTGTGGACACCAACTAGGAGTCCTACAATTAAATTCAACTGTGGCACAAACTTCCGAGGGTTAACACAGACCCTGCTGGTTAGGGGCTCAGCCCCACAGGACTGCCCCCTCTTCAGATGCCAGTCACATCGGTGGGTCCCCAGGACTCTGCTACGATCATGAGTTCCCATGCCCCCCTCCTCACGTTTGATAATTTGTTACAACGGTTCACAGAACTCAGGAAAGCATTTTACTTACTATTACTGGTTTGCTGTGAAGGGTACAACTCAGGAAAGGCCAGATGGAAGGGGTGTGACGCATGTTGGGGGGGACTCGGAGTGTCCAGCCCTCTCCAGACACCTCCACGTGTGCATCAACCGGAAGCTCCCAAACCCTGTCCCTGAGAGGTTTTGTGGAGGTTCCGTTAACACAGGCATGATGGGGTTAAATCATTGGCCGTTGGTGTTTAACTCCATCTCCTGCCCTCCTCCTCCCCTTTCCTAAGGTCGATGGGTGGGCTGAAGGCTGCAGGGCTCTAACCCCAGGCTTGGGTCCTCTGGAAGCCCCCTCCTCCGAGAGTTACCTCAGCATAAACTCCAGCGTGGTTGAAAGGGGCTTACGATGAATAACAGAAGACATTTCCCTCACCTCATCACTCAGGAAATTCCAAGGGTTTAGGAGCTCTGTGCCAGGAGCCAGGGGCTAAGACCAAATACAATAGAAGATGTTCCTCTCACCTCTAACACTAGGAGGTTACAAGAGTTTAAGAAGCTCTTCCAGGAACCAGAGCCAGAGACCAAATATATATTTATTATTATGTCACATGTATCTTACCTGCCTGATACAGCTTCAGTTAGAGTAAAATGTGCCAGTGGAGTGGACTCACTTTGAAAAACAATCCAGACCAGCATGGAGATATGTAAGGCCGAGGGCTCTCCCAGCGTGTCCAGCAGGAGGTGGCCAGGTGGAGGGTGGAAGGGCTCGGGTCTGAGGACAAGCAGGCCTGCATTTACTGCAGCGATGCGGCATGTGGGCGGGGGTGGGTGGGAGGTACAGAAAAGGGGCGTTAGATGGGGCATTCCCCCTCCCCTGTCCTCTTTCCCAGAGACTTGGGAGTTGGGAATTTATCCAGTCTGCCAGGGCCACTCAGCCTCTTCCCACTTACAGGACTGCAGATAACTCTGGTAACAGCCATATTGCTCAGAACAGCCCTGAGTCATTCCCACAGCTTTTTGAACAACTAGGGCCACACTAATGGTATAAGAAGAGGGTGCTAGGTAGGTTTTTCTCTTTTGAATTATTGATTAGACTTACTTTCTCATGTGATATTTAAAAGGTTTAACACCTTCCCAGGGGCAGGGGAGTCTCTTGCTGGGATAAATGCCTGTTACAGGGCTTTCTGTACACCATCCTTCAGCTTCCTTTCCTGAGGGAGGCTTAGCCCCAGAGGAAGGAAAGGAACACGGGATCTTGTTAGGCTATCGGGACATCAATCTCACCCCTCATTTTAAAGATGATAAAATGGTCTATCCCAGTGGTTCTCTTAAGAGGGGTCCTGGGACCAGCAGTATCACTGGGATCATGCTAGAAATGCAGATTCTTGGGCTTCAGCCCAGACCTGCTGAATCAGCAGCTCTGTGGTGGGTCCAGCAATCTGGGTTTTAACACACCCTCTGGGGATTCTGATGCCCACTCAACTCTGGTCAGAGCCAGAGGAAACTTCATCCACCATCTGGTCTCAGTCCCTTGAACCACACCTGAGAAAGCAAAGGTTCCAGGGGTACAAAGTTGTACGTCGAGCCAGAGTGAGGACCCAGGGCTCCTGCCTCCAAGCCAGTGCACCTTCATCAGGCAGTGCTGGCTTGTCCTGGGAGTGCACACTGCTAGCAGAAGGAAAGTCACCCAGGCTCTGAGTGGAGTCTTAACTCCTGAACTTGATAACTAGACGCACCAGTAATCACCACACCCCAGGGCCCTTCTCATTTCTGCAGAATCACTTGTCTCCATGCCTGGTCCCAAATCTCCCAGAAATGACCACGTGTGTGGTGCGGTAGTGGGAAGGACCCTGGGCCAGCCTGTAAACTCACTGTGAGCCTTCTCTGCTCCATCCTCAGCTTCCTCGTTCATTAAGTAAAAGGGTTCTACCCAGTGACCTCCTAGCTTTGCGATCCTGTGGCTCTGTGATGAACGTGTAACCAGTGCCCAGTTATCCATGTTCTTGGTTTTCTGTGGGAAACTTTGAATCCCATGTATTCCAGAGCCTTATCAGCAATTGATGTGTAATTATCAGACTTTAAATTATCGGATTTCATCTCAAACACACAGTTAAATATTTTACCTAGAAAATTTTAAATACATTCCACAACTGAGTTTCAATGGTATTTTTGACTCCGTACACAGGCAGTGTTTTCTCTGCTAGCACTTGCAATTGACGGCTTTCCGTATGACCAAAACAATGTTCTTGGTCTGTTCTCCAAAACACTAGTCCATGTGATGCTCCTTAGAAGAAAACGGCAAGGAGGCCTCTCTAGGCAAATAAGTTTAGGATATCAGGCATTTTATGTTCTCTCTTGGAAAGTCAAAAGATACATTCACATATTAGGGTTCCAGGAAGTCCTGTGTTAACAACATGTTTAAAATTGTTAACCCAGCACTTCCACAAAGAAGGGTTTCATAGCCAAATACACCTAGAAATACGAACCCCACTGAATCACTATGGATTGCGACCATACAGGCATCATGTCAGATCCTTGGCACCGATAACTTGGGGGTCTGGGTTCAAGTCCAGGCCCCAGCTTTGACCACTTGCTGACATAGTCAGAACGTATACTGTGTGTCCCGTCGTTAACACGGGAAGGTTGCTCTTAGCTTCCCAGGTGGACGGGGCAGGTGGTTCAGGCAGGTGGAGGAGGAGGCCCCCCGGGGACGCTGCCCGGTCTCCAGGGAGTGATGAGTATGTTGCCGGGCTGCCTTCCAGAGGCAGGAGCTGGAGTCGGAGAACAAGAAGCTGAAGAATGAGCTGAACGAGCTGAGGAAAGCCGTGGCGGACCAAGCCTCAGAGCACAGCGCCGCCCACGGCACCCCTGACAGCTACTGCCTCCTGCTGAACCAGCTCAAGCTGGCCCACGAGGAGCTGGAGGTGCGCAAGGAGGAGGTGCTCATCCTGAGGACCCAGATCGTGAGCGCCGACCAGCGCCGCCTGGCTGGCAAGGGCTCGGTGAGGAGAGGGGGCCGTGGGCGGGGCATTGGGGCCACGCTAGGGGCAGAGGTGTTTTTCTTACGTTTCTTTACACAGCAGGGCCTTCAACCTAAAATAGCAGTCTTTTAGAGTCTCCTCTAAAAGTAGAGCAAGGTGCCAGCTGTCCTCCCAGCATGCCTTTTCACAGGAGACTGCTGGAAGTTTCTAGGATCTTCTGAAGTTACTCAGTAGGAACATGCCCGAAAGGAACGAGGCTCAGAATTAGAGTAAACCTGGGCCACGGCCTGAGCAGCCCCCGTGGCCTGGTTTTTTCACCTCAGGTCTTGCCCCTTGCTATTTACTTTGTTTCCCAGGTAAAGAAAGCCTTCCTTCTCTCTCAGCTCTCCCAGGGTGACAAGTGCAACTGAGCGTTTGTTCCTAATGTTTCCCCCTCCTGCACAGATTGAGGAGCGGGCGGGAGGGGCCGGAGGCCGCCTGGGCTGCTCTGGGCGTGGGCCCAGGGGGCGGGGGAGCTGGGGCAGGTGGGCAGCGCTGGGTGTGCAGGATTCCAAACTAAGACAGATTTCAGTCATCTCCTCCGCCTTCGGGGAGCTTTCTCCTCCAGGGACACCATCCTTGCCTCTCCCTCCCCCAACCTCCCCTCCACCCTCTCTGCCTTTCATAGCCAGGCCTCTGACTGTGACTGTGATTCTCCCTGACTCTCCCAATGTGATTTGTGTGTGTGTGTGTGTGGTACGCGGGTCTCTCACTGCTGTGGCCTCTCCCGTTGTGGAGCACAGGCTCTGGACACGCAGGCTCAGCGGCCATGGCTCACGGGCCTAGCCGCTCCGTGGCATGTGGGATCTTCCCGGACCGGGCCACAAACCCGTGTCCCCTGCATCGGCAGGCGGACTCCCAACCCCTGCGCCACCAGGGAAGCCCCCAGTGTGATTTTTAAAAGTCACGTTCCTGCCGGGGATTAACCTCTGTTATCTGAAGTCTTCTGCTGCCTTTGTCTTCTCCCAAAGGCTCGTTTTTCTCCCTCTGTGTATAGTCGTTTCCTGACAATTGTTTGTATAATCAGAGTTATTTATTTTTTAATCTGGGACGTTCTAGGAGCCAAACATCAATGCCAGGACAAGTTGGCCTAACAGCGAAAAGCACGTGGATCAGGAAGACGCCATCGAGGCCTATCACGGGGTCTGCCAGACGAACAGGTAAGCCCCACCTTGCAGTCACTGTGCCTGGAGGGGGTGACAGGGAAGGAGCCCTGCCCAGCCTGGTATGTGAGGGCCATTCCTCAGGCACTGACCTCGCGCTCAGCATCAGGGTGTTGGTTTTTATAGGAGATAAATGAGGAGGAGCGGACTCGGTGAGTCCCATGCGCTAAGGAAGCCTGCTGTTAGCATCAGCGGGACTCCAGCGAGCACCCCTGGAACATCCCGAACCCAGATCCTCTGAAAAGCACCAGGGAAGGGAGCTTCCCTGGGAGGTTTGGCAGGACGAGAGGGAAGGACTGGCTGGGAGCGACTTTTCTCGCTGAAACGGAAGCAGGTGCCAAGTGAGCCCATCTGAGTAGTGTCGGAGGGGCTGCTCCAGCTGTGTGCCCCGTCTGCCAGCTTTACTCAGCCCAGCTGGTGGATGCACGTGACACTGGCCCTGGCATTCAAGACATGGAACCCAAGCCAGGCACTGCAGAGATTGGATGGGAGAATGTGACCACTACCATATTGGCTAAAAGGAGATTTCCCTGGACTTCAGCCTGGACTAAATTCCAGAACTTTCCCACTTCTGGTCCCCCCTCAAGGAGGAGCTACACAGGGTTAAGGCAAAAGAGAGTGACTGAGGGAGGCAGCAGGGCCCCGAGACACAGGACAGAGCAGGGCCCCCGAGGTAGTGCAGCCGAGCACTTGAGAGTGTGCGCTGGGGTTCCATTCGCTTACCAGCTATTTAGGGACACTTCAAACCGCTCAGTGCTTGGTTTCCTCCCCTGTGAACTGGGGACGGTCATCGCAGCCTACCACATAGGGTGACTGAGGTTAGGCGAGTTAGTCCGTGCAAAGCCCTCAGAGCAGTGCCTGCCCATGATAAGCACGCAGTAAACATCAGTGTTGTTACAGCCCCTCTTATTACCTGTGCCTCTGTGGACACTTGTAAAACCGGAGCTGGCCTTTTCCCTGGCTACCTGTCTCTCTTCCTGAATGTTGATCCATCATCAAGCATTTGTTTAAAATTGCTAAAAGCAGCAAGTGCACCCAGAAAGTCGTCAGTAGGGGGCGCTGGGAGTGCAGCATGAACCTGTTTGCAGGAGCATCACCGAACCACATGAGGACTTCCCAGGGCTTTGATTCCCAGATCTTCTCATCTGGCCCCTCTTTCTGCGGATGAGAAAACCGAGCTACTCAGGCCCACGACGGGCCTGTAACTGAGTCCAGGTAGAATCCGAAGGCCAGACTCCCAGGCTGGGCTGCCCCCAGCCCGCTGTGTAGGTGATCGGGAGGTGAAGGTATTTTAGCAGGCCCCCAGGCCTGAATTTCCCAGGAGGAAATTCAGTTTCTTTCAAGAGGAGGGAAAGAAGGAAATGAAGGTGAATCTCTGAATGCCAAAACTGAGTCAAGATGTAGTCATTTTAAATCACCTTGGGTGAAGATAAGAAATGAGGTGAATAAGAAAAAGGAACACAGGCGATATTTTAAAATTTTTTAAGAGGAAGAAGGAAACTGGGAACTTGGTCCTGACAAGCGAGTGTGCTTAGCTTTCTGATCTTCATGGGCCGTCGCTGTTATCAGCCCCCTTTTTGTTCATCCAGATGGTTGTTAGGCCTCCAGACCTAAGTATAGGTTTCCCAGGGGATGCTTAATACCCTGGATTTGTCTTCCTTTGCAGCAATAATGATGATGGTGATAAAATAAAAATAGCTTTTCTTATGTCTTAAAATAATTCAGTTCCCAGCAAACGCAGGGTACAATAGGGAATTAAGAGCCTGTGAAACCGGGGAAGGGAAGCCAGAGGAACCAGTGCCCCAGTTGCCCCGCACCTGGAAATGACATTGGTGGGTTTGTCTCTCTTCCAATTCCTTGAATCGCAGCAGCAAGGAAGGACAGCAGTGGGCAGGCTGGCAGGGTAGGAGGATTAGGATGTGATTCCTGGAGCCCAGACAGCGAGGGCGTCCTTTCCAACAAGGGCTGCTCCCTGCAAAGGTGCTTTGAAGACAGAGTTGCTTTTCCTGTAATGGAGAGTGTTCTGGTTGAAATGTAAATTGTATTATGCAGGGATGATTTTGGAGTTGGGGCGATTGGAGAATCTGTGGTCTCCCTAGAAACAGGTATACACTGAATTTTGCTTCGATTTCTGGAAGGAGTACGGACACACACCCCCGTCCAATCACAGCCCCTCTAAGAGTACTGGTTTCCAAGTTCAGAACTTTTTCACTTGCTAACTTTCATAGTTTATAGAGTTCTTTTTTGATTTTTGCAACTGTGTCTTTTGTTTTCAAATTTGGAGCGAGAAGCCAGTGTTGAGGGCCTGCTCTGAGAGTAGCCACAGGAATATGTAGAGCACTTCTGCTTCCAAACGCTCTCTCATTTTCACATCTGGGGAACTAAGAGAAGCCAGCAACGCAGAACTAGGGTAAAGAGAAGGCTGGTCCGTGCCCCAGAGCTGGGCTGCAGCAGACAGGCTGGGTGTTTGGAGAGCCCGTCTTCTCAGGGCTGTCTGGAACCACACGTGCATCAGGGTCTTCCCGGGAGAGACGGGCAGGTGGGCTGGGAGACAGAGGTTCCTGCTGCTCTCGGGCTGGCCTCGCCTCTGGGCGTGCACCCAGGTCACAGAGCTGCGTGGGGGCAGGGGTGTTGCCAGTGCTCAGGTCTGGCTCCAGGAACATGTTCCTTTGGCTGCTGGCCCGTTCCACCCAAGCCTTCCCAAGGCTGTGGAACTCCAGAGCAAGACTTAGGGTGCATTCTTGGACCTTTTCTCAGGTCCCAAGAAACCGCCTTGCAGGCCCTCTCCATTCAGCAGGTGCTGGGAAACTACATGAGGCCCAGGGCACAGAGAGCAGGTTTGCTGTTGCCACCTGGGCTTGGGCAGCTGACCCTGGGGTTATTACTCACCCCCTGACGGGCCTGCGCAGGAGGATGGAGACCTGGTCTCACCAGGAAGGGGTACGTGCAGCCGCCTTAGGGTGGCTTGGAGTTTACGGTTCCTTTGGCCTTGAGCCCCAGCTGCTGCAGGCTGTCCTGCTGGGCAGGGCGAAGGAGAGGCAGCTAGACTCTGCTCAGCTTCTCTCACAGACCCAGCTCAGCTGCTCCTAGAAGCTCTCAGCTTTCTCCTAGGGGGTGATTATTCCCTTATCTTCTCCCAAATTCTGTTGGTCCTGAGCCATCAGCACAACTTCTGTCTCCTGTAATTCCATGGCATAACCATATTTATCCATGAACAGCTCCCTCCTCTGTGGCCAGGCCTGTGGTCTCAACATTCCTCTTGCTCCTGGTATTGGGGTTGCTGCCTCTCACTTCTCAGAGAATCCGAATCTCTTGGGCAGTTGGGTAGAAAGTCTGGGTGGGAAGTAAAGAAATGAGAACATCCATGGAGCACAAAGCGGTCTTTGTAGAAATGGGACACCGAGCTGGCTGGAACTTTGCCTGTGTCTGTCCATGCGGTGGCAGGTCCTTCCGCTGGGCAGAGGGCCGGTCGTTGGGTCCTAGGTTTCACAGTCTCCACAGAGGGAAAGTAATATTATCCCAGGCCTTTTCTGGTGCGTGCCATTTCCAGTTTTAGGTTGTATACTGCCGATCTGGAAGAAACCTCTCCCATGACACAGCTGAGCACTTTCACTCAGAGTGAAGGCGGAGGCCGGGGCCGCGTGGGTGATTGGCCCAGGCCGGAGCTCCCTAGCCGAGGGGAGCCGTTGCCTGGGCGCTGTCAGAGGCTCTGCCCGCTGCTTACTCTTGTGTGTGCCTCTGGCCTCTTTGGGAACAGGGCTCAGCACAGGGGCACATGCACGGGAGGTTCTCCATGAATATGGGTTGGTATTAAGTTACATCAAGGACTTAGCTTTATTTTAAAAAGTAATTTCCCGTGAGCTTGTTTGGGGGTTTCCTTCTCAAACCACTAGGGGGCGCTCCCTCGCCGGCCCTGGCCCCCAGTGGTGTGGAGGAGGTGGAGGGAGACCCCTTCAACGGGAACAAAAGATGGGCCAGGAGTTGGTTGACTGGTTTTTTTTTTCTTCTTCTTCTTTTTTTCTTGTTTTTAACATCTTTATTGGAGTATAATTGCTTTACAATGGTGTGTTAGTTTCTGCTTTATAACAAAGTGAATCAGTTATACATATACATATGTTCCCATATCTCTTCCCTCTTGCGTCTCCCTCCCTCCCACCCTCCCTATCCCACCCCTCTAGGTGGACACAAAGCCCCGAGCTGCTCTCCCTGTGCTATGCGGCTGTCTCCCACTAGCAATCTATTTTACGTTTGGTAGTGTATATATGTCCATGCCACTCTCTCACTTCGTCCCAGCTGACCCTTCCCCCTCCCCGTGTCCTCAAGTGTGCCTGACGTCCTGAGCCCCATGGGACAACTGGGCTGCACGGCACTCTAATCTTTGTGCACCATGCCTGGATGTTATTACAGAATTAGGAATGCTTACTTCCTCACCGCAGGGCTCAGCAGTACCCGCGTGCCCCCCTGCAGAGGGAGTCTGCTGGGAGCCGTAGGAGTGCGGGGGCCCTCAGAGGCTGGCAGCCCCTCCTCGTGGTCTGGGGGGCCAGCCAGCGTGAGGCAGGAAAGGGCTTGAGACCAAGGCCGGGAGACAGGGCACCTGCGTTCTAGCCTAGGTGTCAGTGTCAGGCAGGTCATCTACCCCTTGGTGTCCCTGCACACGTGGAAATGAGATAGTTGGAGGAAGGGATCCCCGAGGGCCCCTTCAGCAACGACACACCCACCTCTGGGCCCGACCCAAGGATGACCCCAACTGTGCCAGGAGTTATTCCCAGTGACCCGCCCTCTGGGTTAAAGCACTAGCTCAGTAGATGCTAAAAGGCCCTGAGTTCAATGTAAGTGTTAACAGCTGGGAAGGGAAAGGCCGAAGCTATCGGCTCCCCGCTTAGCACAGCCCAGGCCACGTGTGGATTGGCAAGGATAATGGGACACACAGACCAGCTGAGAGCTAAGCAGGGCAGGGCCGGCAGAGTCTACAAGCAAAGGCAGTATCTGGAGAAGCCAGGCCTGTGTGAGGTCCCAGGGCAAGCACCCAGCTGGAGGGAGAACAAGCATTACCAGGAAGCAGAGGCCACGGACTGGCTCCCAAAGCATCCTCATCACTAGCTTTCCCTCTGCTCCTTTTCATTGACTCCAGAGTCGGGCCTGCTCTCTGTGTGGCCAGCTGTGCCCAAGAAGCAGCCTGGGTGAGCCCCGCAAGGGCTGGGCCCTTCCTCATGAGGCAGAGCTGGGGGGAGGTGTAATGGGTGGCTGCACCCCCAGACCTCCCACACAGCCTGACAGCAGGGCATAAGAAGGGGTTACTGGTCCTGACAGCAAGCAGTGGGAACGCAGCTCCTGCTTCGTGATTCCTGCCAGGAAGACTGGGATCCAACTGGCAGGAGCAGAGGCCTCTGGGAGCAGGGACTGAGGGGCCGAAATCTAGTGGGGACAGCAGAGCTCTGCCTGCCGCCCACCACTCAGTCCCGCTGGCCTTCGAGGGCCTCACGTGTGCCTGGGGCTGTGTAGGGTTGGGGGAGGTCCGTGCTGGGGGAGTATGTGGCATGTGCCTGGTCTCCAGGAGCTGCGCTGCTGGCATTGGGCAAACACAGGGCAAATGGAGAGGATAAAATAACTCGCAAATAGGAGGCATCTGGCCTCCTGCTTTCCCAGCTGAGTAAATAGGAGTAATGCAGTTGGGTGCCAAGGTTAAGGGGAGAAAGCTCAGTGCTCATCATGCTGGTTATTGTTAGCAAAGTTGTTATTAACTGTTTCTTCATGCAAGACTGCAGTGAGGACAGGAGTTGAGATGAGTTAGTACTTTTCTGCCCTTAAGAAGTGACAGGAAGGAAACACACATTACAAAGCAGGCAAAATATGTGGTCTCCTTCCCTGTCCTCTCGGAGCCAGGTGTCCCCAAGGTGCCGCCGTGCTGCTCCCCAGATCCGGCATCTGGGAGGCCGCTGACCCCGCCCTGTACAGTTAGCCCCTGCTCAGTGTCTGCACCTTCCACCCTGCGCAGGTCCTCTCCTCCCTGTCCTGTTTGCATCTCCTGATTCTCCCTTTCTTTTCCCAATCCTCCTGGTAGTTGGAAGGACCGTGAGCGAGCACAGGTAAATGCCTCTGCCCTGCCTGTGCTGCAGATAAGCAGAAAAAGCGCCACCCTCTGCTCTGTCTTCAGGAGCGTGCTTTCCGGCCTGGGGTGATCAGTGATCCCACAGGAGGAGGTGCTGGTGATGGGAGGGAAAGGAGGGGAGCTGGGTGTTCTGGAGCCTTCCCTCCTGCCTTTCCACACCTTGGCTGTAGTATCTCTTCCCCGGGCTCTCTGCTGCCCTCTCTCTGCCTCTACACTGGACGCCCTGTTTTTCTGTCCTTTATTTCTAGCAAGACTGAGGATTGGGGATACTTGAATGAAGATGGAGAGCTCGGCTTGGCCTACCAAGGCCTAAAGCAAGTTGCCAGGTCAAATGTGTGCCTTTCTTCCTGTGTCTGCTCTGTTCTGTCCGCTTGTGTCTATGCTTAATTGTTTTTCAGCTGGAGTGGATGCAAGGGCACAGTTCGCGGGGGTGAGACGGGGAGGGGTGTTGGCGGGTAGCCCCTTGCATCGTCGTCTGTCACTTTGTGTGAAGCCTGCTTGTTTGGGTCAAGGTGGTAGCACTAGATGGCTCACCGGGACCTCAGAGACCACCGGCTGCAGCTCACTCACTCTGCAGGTGAAGGAATAGACCAGAGGGAGGTAACGTGGCAGCAGGTGCACAGCTCTCTAGAATGAGGGGAATTTCATTCTGTGGGTTTCTGAGTCTGTGCTGCTTCCGTGCTACACATTGACCATCCTGACTGCAGGATCAGTCATTTGTGCATTTGTGCTGCTGGCCGTGCTCCAAGCACAGGGGTCCTGGCAGCCTGCCCTCCAGCACGTGTGCCAGTCGCCATTGCAGTGACTGCCTGGACCTCAGAAGAGCTGACCAGCCCCGCGCCCAGTGTGCTTCAGGGTCGCCATGTCTGACCCTCACCGCGCGCTCACGGGGCAAAGACACTGGGGCTTGCAGGGTGTGAGGAACTTGCTGCTTGAGCAGAAGATCCAGAATGTGAACCTGGTTCCATTTGCTACTGGAGCCTGAATCCGTAACCCTTTTGGCCATCAGCCCTGGGTGATCAGCTTAGCAAAGGAAGTTAGATGTGCGCAGAATTAACACAACCTGACGATCACATCGCACGTTTCCTGCCAGCGCGTGGCTTTTCAGGGCTGTGGCATAGCTTCGTGCACTTGAGATTCGCAACAATAGGCTTGTTTCCCAGAAGAGGAAACAGGCTGGGCGAGGTGGCGTGAGTGCTGTGCCCAGCACCCCCGGCCTGATGCCGGCGGGCTGGAGCGGGAGCCCAGTGCCTCTCGCATCGTCTCCCGAGTTCTGCCTGCTGATGACGTCATGGAGGTCCCGTTACAGTATCAAGAGCCTCTCTACTTGGCAGAAGAAAGTTGAGGTCAGCTGGTTCTCGAGGCAGCATGTCTCCCGGCTGTGGGTTCAAACATGGCCCCACCTGTGAGCAACATGACATCTGGCTTCATTTCCTCTCTGGTAGAATGTGGATCAGAATCAGACCTGCCTCCTCGGGTCATTGCAAGGAATAGATGAAGGTGAAGCACTTTGCACGTGCCTGCCACACAGAAAGCACAGAATAAATATTAGCTGCTACTTGTATTATAGTGGCTATTTTGGAGTAAGATCAAATTCCTGTCCCATCTAGAAGTTTGTTTTATTTTGGGGTGGGAGGGGGAATAGGATGTGCTTTAATACATAAAGAAATGAATGCATTAATAAGACAAAGAAGGCACAGCCCTGTGCCTCAGGAGATCCGGAAACAGATCTGCCGCTGGCAGTGGCCTCAAACCTCTCTCACCTTTAGTTTTCTCACCTGCTAAGTCAGGGGTTCTCCGACTTTGCACAGAACCCTGGACTAAGTCACCCAACTACAGTCTACATGGAGGATAAGAAAGATGTGAGCAGCAAACTCACAGTGCAACCCGGGAGCTAATCCTTCGGTCAGAGTTCCTAGAGCCCAAGCGTTCCAGTCTACTTCTCTCATTAAATTTATAACTTACTGGTGATTACTTTTAGCTTATTGTAGCCAAGATCGGATGTTATCTAAATATTGTGTGTCCCCTAAAAATGCTGATTCAATTACCAAGTTACTTTCCACAGTCCTCGCATTGTTGTTTTCCTTTGGTAACGCTGCCTGTGATGAATGGGTGAATCAGTCTCCCCTCCGTCATTTCTTCATTCATTTGTGTCACTTTGCTGAGAAGTCCCTGGGGCCAAGCACTGCACCTGGTGCCGCCGTGGAGCTGACTGAACACGGGGTTGCTTCCATCCGGGACTTCCCGGTGTAGACTTTCCCCTCTCTCTTGCTCCCTTGTAGATTTGCTCCCTCCTGTCTTGTGGGAATTATCTCCTCCCAGAATGACAGCAGAACTAGCAGAACTGCAGAAACATGGAGCTGTCTCCTAGGCACTTCCATGGTCCTGACTCTGCTGAGCTCTGGTCACAGTCTTTGTCTGCATCCCAGGGAGAGGGTGGGGTGACCAAGTCAGGAGGCTTTTGATGAAAGTTTGTTCAAGTAGTTACGCCCAAGAAGACAGCATCATAGTCATATCAGTAATTAACTTCCTGAAGAGGAGGCTGCTTTGGAACCTCCCTTAGTTCCTTACCCATTCCCTCATAATAGAAGGTGTCTCCCAGAATTGCCCAGAGAGTCTCCCGAAGCTTCTCCCCAGCCTTCTCCAGATCTTCTCTAGGTCTCTCTGCTTCTTGTCATGACATCAGTTGATCTTAAACCTCCCCCCAGATCATTTGCAATTAGTCTTAGTTTCTGTTTTGACTGGGGAAAAAATGTATATAAAAGGCCAGAGATGAAGTGGGTATAAGGTAAATAAAAAGAAGGGATCTTTCTATAGCGAACAAATGTGTGGACACCAAGGGGGGAAGCGGCAGGGAGTTGGAGGTGGTGGTGTGATGAACTGGGAGACTGGGATTGACATGTATACACTGATATATATACAATAGATAACTAATAAGAACCTGCTGTATAAAAAATGAATAAAATTCAAAAATTTTAAAAAAAGGTAAAAAGAAAGGATCTTTCTAAAACTTGCAGAGAATCTACTGAAGGGAAAATATGCAAGCAATATAGCTAGTTCAGTCTACCAGAGTTTTGTCTTAGCAAGGAGCTTCTTGTGAACTTTGGGCAGATGTGGACGCTTTTACTGAAAAGATGCTGTAAGAAGTTTATTTCTGCTGATGATATTTTGACATGGAGACACTCTCTCAATCCCAGACCAATAGACTGTGCTCAGGAACAAAGAACAAAGGGATGAGGGTGGTTGAGAAAAAGGCCTAAGTCAAGGGGTGCCGTGTTTGGCCTTGATCCCCTGTCCTCCCAGAGGAAGGCTGGCCTGCTTGCCCGCCCAGCCCCGTGGATCTGCTCCCCTCCGTGTCCGTCCCCTGTTGGTTTCATGCAGTTGCTGCTGCTGCTGTGTCCCTGCTCGGCTGCTCCCCTGTTGCGTGTCCACGTGTGTCCCCTACTTGGGGGCACAGACGCAAGCCACACGGTTACCTGCCCTCCTTCCCGGGTGCAGGTTGCTGGAGGCCCAGCTGCAGGCTCAGAGCCGTGAGCACGGGGAGGAGGTGGAGGGTCTCAAGGCCCAGGTGCAGGCCCTGAAGGAGGAGATGGACGAGCAGCAGCAGACCTTCTGCCAGACGCTACTGCTGTCCCCAGAGGCCCAGCTGGAATTCGGCATCCAGCAGGAGCTGTCCCGGCTGACCAATGAGAACCTGGTGAGTCGCCGTGCCCCGTGGAGCCCAGCTCTGGGAGGTCACGTTCTAGAAGCAAAGGGGACCAGGAGTGGCCTTTCGCCAAATGGACAGGGTTCATGTGCTTGGCCCTGTGGTAGGAGTAGAGAGTCTAGAAATCTACAGTCAGCAAGTGTTTGTGGAGCTATTTTATTTATCTGTTAATGTATAACTAACCTCCCCAAAACTTAGCAGCCTGGAATAGCAACCACATTTTTTGGGTCAGGAATTCTGGCAGGGCTCAGTGGGGGTGACTTGTCTCTGCTCTTCTGTGGTTGGAGGGGGCTGGAGGACACAGACAGCCCCAGTCCTGTGTCTGGGGCCTCAGTTCCCCTCCACGCGATCTGCTCTCTGCACACACGTGGCCTTCTTTCATTGGACCACCATGGGCTGCTTTACACAGCAGCTGACTTCCAACAGGAGGAGCTGGGAGGCCTCTTCAAGTCTAGTCCCAGAACTGGCCCAGGGTCGCTTCTGCCACATTCTGTTGATTAAGACAAATCTGGGCAGATTGAGTGACGGGGATGGACTCTTCCTCTTGCTGGAGGGGAAGAATGGTTGGTAGCCATCCTGGCAGTAACCAAAGGAGCCGCGCAGATGCCAGAGAAATGAAAGACAGTCTGTGTCCTCAGAGAGCTAACAGGCTAGTAGGGGAAGCAAGACATGTTAAAAAAAAGAAGAGAAAGAAGATGGTGTTTCCAAAAGCATGATTCTACATGGGATTAACAAGTATTACAGAAAAAGAATTGTAGGGGAGGCTTGACCTGAGGCAGGAGGCACGAAAGGGACGTCACCCGTGCAGAGGAGGAAGGAGAAAGGGGGTCCAGATGTTTTCCGAGGTTCCACAGGGGCACGTTCGCTTCTGTCTCCTGCGTCACTCCTAGTCAGTGTCTCTGACGGTCGTGGAGCTTCCTGCCTCCACTGCCCAGCTGTGTCAGGGCGACAGTAATGCTGTTCAGGTCCCGGGGGCTGATTTTCTCCCTGTGGTGGTGGCTGCTAGGAGTTAGGCAGCCACTGAGGGGCCCGGGCCAAGAGCCTGTTTTGCTCCTGGGCCCCAGGTAACCTCGCTGGCCTGCAGGCTCGTCCAGCTGACACCTCCCCGCTGCGCTCTCATGCCTTCACCTGTCCATTCCTTCCCAGGGCACCTCCCAGCCACCTGAGGACCCTGAGGCTGAGGGTCTCCTGGGGGTTGGCATGGCAACCTGAGGAGGCTCGGCCTAGAGAACTGTGGGTTGGGCAGGGCACCAGGCAGCCTGAGCCCAGAGGAGTCTGCCGTCCAGGCTGAGAGAACACTGTGACCCATCTCCCACTTCATGGGTCCAGACCTGGGGAGCGGCGGGCTGCTTGGGGCGGACCTCCTGCTGGACCCAGGGCCTGGCCTCCTCCATGCTGCCTGTGAGCCAGGCTGGGCCCCGGATCCCGCCCCTGCCCTCCAGGGCAGGATTAGATCTGTTCTCACACTGCTTCCTTCTGCTTTTAGGACCTTAAAGAACTGGTGGAAAAGCTGGAGAAGAACGAGAAGAAGCTCAAAAAGCAACTGAAGATTTACATGAAGAAAGTCCAGGACCTGGAAGGTAGGGTGTGAGCGCGGGTGTCGTGAGGCACAGGTGTGCTCGGCCACCCTCAGGGAGGGGACTGCCTGCCCGCCCGACACTTCCACTTCCCCTACCTGCTACCGCCCCTGCCCAGGGCAGTCACGTGACACAATCACACAGACCCCAGGAGCTCCCCCAGTCTCAGTTTGCCGGAACCTGCACTGATGACCCACAAACCTAGCAGGTGTTTGGGTGCTGACTCAAGCTCTGCGGGGAGGGGCAGCTGAGACAGTGGCCCTGTGGTCCTGCGTTCAGAGGACCTAAAGCTGGGAGGCAATACCTTCTGGTTCGAAAGAATCCTCCATGATATAAAGCCCCGAACCGCGGGGGCCCTTCTCCACGCTGCAGTGGTCAGGGAGAGAGGTCAGTTCTGTGGTTAAACTTCCCAGCTGGAATCTGGCCCAGAGAGGTCAGGCAGAGATTTAAATCAGTCTCCCAGAAACCCCCAGAATGTTCTCTTTCCTGGACTCCCCGCTGTAGATCTAATCATGTCACTCCCCACCCTTTAAACAGCCTGCCTTGCTGGGAAACCTTTCTTTGTCCCCTCACCACCTGGGATACCCCCCCATCCTTCCACCTCAGCTCAGGAGTTACGTCCTTAGGGTTCCAGTCCCCTCTTTTGCTGTCCTGACACCACACAGCTACGTCACAGTTCCCATCATACGTATTGTTTAATCACCTGCTTATGTCCACCTGCTGCTCTGGACGAGGCTGTAGGAGGGCAGGGCTGTGTCCTGTTCAGCCTTGGGCCGTTGCCCCCATACCCCACATGCCCTTCTCTATCTTTGGATTTCTCTTTTCTGTTCCTAGAGTTCTCAAAGTCCTGGTCACTCAGGCTTTTTCTTCTCCCCCACCTCCTCCCCTCCCTCTTTCCCCCTCCCTCCTTCTGTCCTGTCCCCTTCCTCCCTCTCTCCATCCCTCCTTCCTTCCCTCCCACTCCCTCCTCCCCTTCCCTCCCTCCTTCCTTCCCCCTCCCTCCTTCCTTCTCCCTCCCTCCCTCTCTCTCCTTCCTTCCCTTTCTTACAGCTGGGTGGAGAAAAAGAAACAGCTCCCCAGCCAGATGGTTGTACATCCTGCGCCTCACATCCTTCCCGAGTTTTCTCTGGTCCAAAACCTGCCCGTTGCCATTTTGGGTGTTTCCCCAGCCCCTGTCCTGAGTGGCCCCCAGTGCCTGATGCTAAGCTCCTCTGGTCACACTTGGAGTGTGGCCCAGGCTGCAGGGACAGACCATGTAAGGAGTGTGACAGCCCAGAGAACCCAGAACCCTGGGGCCCCAGGCCCCAACCCCACCCACCTGAAATGACCCCGCCCCCGGGCCTGAGCCTGGAGGTCCCAGTTCATCCTCCGTCCCTCTCTCCTGTTCAGCTGCCCAGGCACTGGCCCAGAGTGAGAGGAGGCGCCACGAGCTCACCAGGCAGGTCACCGTGCAGCGGAAAGAGAAGGACTTCCAGGGCATGCTGGAGTACCACAAGGAGGACGAGGCCCTGCTCATTCGGAATCTGGTGACAGGTCAGGCCCTCTGTGGCATCCCACCCCCCGCCCCTCCTCCTGCACCTCCTGCACACCCCCCATCCCACAGACACCCCTGCCCTCTTCCTCCTCCCCCATCCTCCATCCCCCAGCCACTCTCAGCCACCACCGCGAGCTGCTGCACTTCTGACCAGCTCCCAGGTGATAGTGATGCTGGGGTTAGTGTGTGGGCTGCCCCCGGGGCCGCATGCAGGGCTCTGGGGAGCTGCTTTCCTTGCCAGCCCCGGGCCTGGTTTGCCAGTTGTACCAGCTCCGACCCCTCTGGTTTTACATCCCATGTAAACATGCCAGCCTTCCTACTCTGTGTTCAGCCCAGTTCATCAGCTGCCTGCAGAGCCGGCAGGAAGAGTCCTGGACCAAAAAAGGAGGGATCTTTGGTGGTCTGGTCCTCTGGCCCCTGAGCTACTAGCTCCATTCTCCAGTCTCTTAGTTTTCCCATCTGTAAAATGGGGATGAGGATACTGACCCCGCCCGCCCCACACTTGAAATATGACAAAGGTGAAAGTGCTGTGTTAAGCTGCGAAACCCTTCTCGAGTGTGAGGAATTCAAAGAGGTGGTAGCTTTTGCAGGGGTATTTGGAGTTCAAATAAGAGGTAAATGTTACTTTAGAGAAGTGTACGTTTATCGAAGTCCCAGTCTGCTGAGTACTGGGCCAAGGGCTGCGGGAAGAATGGAGCATGGCTTCAGCCTAGCACAGATTTTGCTTCAGCTCTTTGTTTTGGGTATTTTTAGTAGCTGAGTATTTTGCTCTTTTTATAAAGGTTAATTTCCCCACAATTGCCTGACTACTAAATGTGATGTAAGTTCACCTCAAATTTCCTTAACCAGGCTGCATCTTGTTCAAACACCGTTAGGAATGAGCCTTTAATCTCTGATGAATGAAACTCAAAGTTCAGAGCGTCAGAGCAAAAAGAATAATAATGGTGGAGGCTGCTTGTGCCAGCCAGTGGGTGGCTCCCTCCCACGGTCATCGCTCAGGTGGCCCCAGGCCAGCTCATCTGCTAAGCCGCCTGCACACAGCACTGGTCACCTTCCCTCCAAAAGACCCTTCCACACGAACACCGGGATTCCACTGATCACGGCCCAGTGTTGGCTGGTTACTGTGGACGATGGAGAAAAGTAGAGCCATGGTCCCTGCCCCCAAGACGTTACCATTTAGCTGCTACGGGACTCAAATCACAATAGAAAGTTCCAAGGCAGGACAAGCTATCTGCAATCTGCATATGGGTCAGCCTCGAAGCAAGAAGCTGTAGGTTGGAAGTCTGGGCCTTAAAACACATTTTTCTGTATAAATGTTATTGGCATTCTAATTAGAGCCAAAGGCCAATCTGCAGTCATCTGTTAAACCTATGAGATGCCCAGATGTTAACCAGGTACCCAGAGTATTATGGCCTGTAGGTGTATTTGAGGCCGGGTAACACTGGAGAAGCTGGCAGCACATGCACAGCCCCAACCCTAGACGGCCCTGGCCCTAGACCGCCCTGGCCCTAGACCGCCCTGGCGGAAGATCTGAGGAGTTGCCCCTTCCCCTCCCCCAGCTGCCCTGCAGGTGGAGGGGAGGTGGCCTCCTTCACTGCCTTTCCAAGCCTAGAGGTGGCTCCTGAGGCCTGGGCTGGGTGGAGCTTGGGGGTGGCGGTCATGAGGGTGTGGGGTGAGGCCTGGGGGTGCAGTGAGCACGCCTGGAGTCTGAGGCCCGTGGCCTTGTGCCCGGGCCTCGTGCTCGCCTTTCATCTTGCCTGTCCCTGGGCCTTTTCTCCTCCTGCTCTGGGCCCCCACCAAGCACTGCTGCTCTCGGCCTGGTCTGTGCCTCCCCGGGCCCCCTCTGGCATGGAAAGCAGTGTGACAGCTTCTCCCTGGCCCTCCAGGGGCTTTGGCAGGAAAGGACCAAAAGGCTGAGCAGGAGTCTGCAGTTCACGGGGAGGCCCACCAGCCGCTTCTGGTCCTGCCAGAGCACACGGGGTGGCGGTTTAGAGGAGAGGAGTTGGGGGGAGGGGAGGGGGGAGCAGCTGTCCCTGAGTGTGGCCAGGCTACCGCTGGCCAAGAGGGAGGCGGCGGCGTGGGGAGGGGAGAGCGGCTGTGGCCAGTCAGTGGCCTGCTTCACCTGCTGCCTCCGAGGCTGTCCGGGCGGCGGGCGCTGCCATGCAGTTGCCGAACCGGGCGCCGGACGCGCTAGAAGTTGCTGCAGCTCTCCCAGCCCCTGGCACGCGGGCTCTGTCTGCGGGAGCCGGCCTCGCCTTCTTGCAGCTGCAGGGCCCGTGTGTCCCCCACGGGAAGTGCTGGTGCAGAGGGGTGGGACGTTCTCGCCCCGGCCGCCTGGTAAGGGAGCCAGCTCCTGTCTCCAGCTGGCCTCTGGCCGCGGGCCCTTCTTACCGTGTGTAAACTCGGGCAGGGAGCCACCTGTGGATTCTTTTCCCCATGTTGCAAGGACGAGGAGTGAGGAGGCTATTTTAAACAATTAGGAACATGAGTTTTGTTTGCTTGGGGTTTTTAACTAGTTTCTGAAACTACCGGTGGTCAAGGTCAGAGGGAATCTGTGTATCAGGGCAGCTTCTCCCCTGCTCCTCTCCCAACCCCCATAAGGAGCTACAGGAAAATGTTAAAATTATTGGCATTGCAGGCCAGGATTCTTGCAGCCCCAAGCATCGGCTATACATCTAATTCTTGCTGTTTGTTGCCGGTAGACCTGAAGCCCCAGGCGCTGGCGGGCACCGTGCCTTGCCTCCCTGCCTACATCCTCTACATGTGCATCAGGCACGCGGACTACGTGAACGACGACCTCAAGGTGCACTCCCTGCTGACCTCCACCATCAACGGCATCAAGAAGGTCCTCAAGGTCAGTGTCCAGGCCGAAGGTGGTGGTGTGTGGGGAACTCGGGGAAAACAACAGCTCACCGCTGCTTCTCTCTGTCTGGGTTTTGTGATCGCAACTTCTCCAAAATCTCCAGGTCTGAAGGTAAGTTACACCTGACCTCTAGATAAACAGGATACCAGAATCTTTCACCACGTGCTCCCCAACAGCCCTTATGTTGGATCACTGATGGTGAGAACCTGCCAGGCCAGCTGGCCCAGTGCTCACAGCAGAGCCCGGGGCTGCTGGAGTCAAGCTCGTCTGTGTCACTTGGCTTTGTAGTCGTCAGCGGTAGAGGCAGCTGACGTGTGTGGACCACTGATCGGGGACCAGGGCTGGGTCGTAATCATCCCCGGTAGTGGAAGAGCAGTCACGCAGCCTCGTAGGGATGGCTGTCTTCTGTGAGACTGTGATTAGTAAGGGCCCGCTTGCCATCGGATCTGCTTGGGGCCTACTGGGTAAGAGAAGGAAACGTGGACATGGAGGGACCAGGTAAGCATTTGACCAGATGGGAACCACTTACTCATAACCAGGAACCTCTTTTTCTTTTCACAGAAGCACAATGATGACTTTGAGATGACATCGTTCTGGTTGTCCAACACCTGCCGCCTCCTGCATTGCTTGAAGCAGTACAGCGGGGATGAGGTGAGTGTAAGATAAACCCAGTCCCCTAAAGTGCACTTAAACTCCGTCAGGGTGCCGTGTGTTCTTCAGCCGTTAGGCCCTCGTTTCCTTGGGCACAGCAACACGTGTTCCACTTCAGAGCACCTCAGATCTCAGGTCAGAAGGAGGGCAGAGGTTTCGGTCATAGAAGGCATCTCTGTTTTGTCCAAATGTCATTCTGAGCTGCTCTGTATCCCTTGAAGAGAGGGTGTGAGACCTTTGGGGCCCCTCTGGGACCTCAGGTTCTGGGCGTGCCTTCGGCACCTGTTCACTGGAAGCAGGAATAAGGCAGGCCTCGATGACCCCAAGGGCCCCTGGAAAGCACCCTGAATGAATAAGTGGATTTGTAGGGAAATGAATTTGCATAACCCATCCATCATCTGAGAGCCCTCGGGACTCCCCCTGAAAACGCTGTGACCTTAATTTTCTGAAGCAGTCCTAGAAGAGCCCCATTTCTGTGAATGCAGAAAGCTCAGTTGTCTGGGATGTCAGATTGTCTCCTAAGCCAACCAATTAGTTTGTCCATTTTAAGACAGACAGAGATGGTCCAAGAGAAGAGGCTCAATGTAATTGCACTACATCTGTGCAAACTGACCCTGAGGCCCAGCTCTGAGCTTCTCACCAAATTCAGTTCCTTGGCCTGAGGCCCAGCTCACCCTATCACTTAATGTTCTGCTCTGGACCTCTAGGGTCCAGCTTTATCTAGAACTCACCATTCCCACTGCTGGTCCTCGAAAGAACTTTTCCCATGCTCTGCATTCAGCCCAGTGACCTAGTAACATACGGCCCATTTTCACGCTAATTTCTCTGGTGAGAATCCCAACTCGTCCCAGGCACTGCCCACTCCCAGTGCCTTGCAGGCCTCCTTGACTTTCCTTCTCCCCTTCCTTTCACATCTCACTCTCCACCCTCCCTCCCCAAGGCCAAGACAGTGTAAATCAATATAGTGTAACAATTTTGAAAGCTTTATTCCATCTTTTGTGCCAGAACAAGTTTTCACAGACTCTTCTCCCTGGGAGAGTAAAAGGGTATATGCCGTGCCAGTCAGTGTTGCCACCCTTGGAATGGAACTTGACTCCATCTGCCTCCTAGAATCAGATCTTTGATACAGCTGCTTTTATTATAAAAGGGAGTGGGCTAAATATTAAAGAAATAGTGTTTACTGTATTATTGGAAGAAATGGGCTTCATTTCAAACCAGATGTCCTCTATTCCATAACCCTAATATTATATACAAGCTTTCACTTTAAGCAGAGAACTGCATTTAAGGTTATCTCGTTGAGAGTCATCACTTGACCCAATGTTGTCTGTACCCTGCAGGGAACATTACATAGGGCTAGGGAGGACCAAGAACTCCATTACGTTAGGCTATTGTTTCACGTGCTTATATTCCCAGGGACAAGACTTGAACCACAGCATAACCATATCTATGTAGCCTAAATAACAGCTATCTTGTTATCCTCTCTTCTGCCTTTTTTTTTTTTTTTTTTTTTTTTTTGGCTATGTTGGGTCTTCACTGCTGCGTGCAGGCTTCCTCTAGTTGGGATGAGCGGGGGCTACTCTTCCTTACGGTGTGCAGGCTTCTCATTGTGGTGGCTTCTCTTTGTTGCAGAGCACGGGCTCTAGGCATGCGGGCTTCAGTAGTTGTGGCTCGCGGGCTCTAGAGTGCAGGCTCAGAAGTTCTGGCACACGGGCTTAGTTGCTATGCAGCATGTGGGGTCTTCTCGGACCAGGACTCAAACCCGTGACCCCTGCACTGGCAGGCGGATTCTTAACCACTGCACCAGCAGGGTAGTCCCTTCTGCCTGCTCTTGTTTTCTTTAAAAATGGATTTCTGATTTGACACAGTATGAGAGGCTTTGCCGAGGATAGTTACCCTTTTGAAAACACTGACCTTCTGGCTGCTCTTGGTTCCCCTTGGCCTGAATACAGAGAGACATTGGTCACATGAGTCCTTTTGATATTAGCAACTCTGAACTTGCCTGTTACTTCATCTTGTTAGCATAGAAAGCTAAGAAGACATAGTGCTGTAGCTGTGGAATCGTTTCAGTTCATCCATTAATTCTGATACTCAGTGATAGAATCCACATAAATTTCTCATTTTAAAAACATATACTCTGACCCGGGTACTTCTTTAGGGACTGTGTATAATCTAATATTTTAGGGTAACTTGGTATATTGGGAAGAGAATTGGGTAAAGAGTCAGAAAGCATGGATTCCCTCTTTCCCTGGACCTGCTACCAAACTTCACTTTGCTACCTTAGGGAAACTTCAGGGATTTGGACTAAATGACTGCGGCCTTTTTCATTAAGCAGTTTCGAGTCCTCTATTTGCTTAGTTTTGACACTGCCTTCAAATCTAAGAGCCTCAAAGAACTGACAGGGTCTGGCAGAACATCATATTAGCAGACAGAGCCTGATCGGGCCCCACAAATAGGGTATTGAGAAAGTGACTGGAGGCCCAGAAGGCCTGCTGAGCACGGCAGGCCACGGAGCCTCAGCACAGCACCCATCTGCCTCTGCAGGGCTTCATGACTCAGAATACGGCGAAGCAGAATGAGCACTGTCTTAAGAATTTTGACCTCACTGAATACCGCCAGGTGCTGAGCGACCTTTCCATTCAGATCTACCAGCAGCTCATTAAAATCTCCGAGGGCCTGTTGCAGCCGATGATAGGTAAGCTGGCACGGGAGATCTCCTGCGCTCATCACGGGATCCGAAGTGAGGGTGAGCACTCCCTACATTTAGGGAACCAGATATCTTAGGTGCGGCCTCCAGAAAGCCAGGACCTCCCAGTGAAGGAAGCTGAGGAGGTGTGTGCCACCTGCTCAAAAGCAGTTATGAACTTTTCAACGCCAGCCCGTCAGAGCACGTGGTGCTTGGGTAGTGAGAGTATACATCACTTTTCCTTTATCTCTTTTTCTGTAATATACTGTATTTTTTTTTCCCAAAAGAAACTAATTTCCATAAGTAATAAATATAAATTCAGAAAGTGTAAATGCATGTACAGTGAAAAGATATAATCCGCTTGCCCATATATATACTTTATTCATGGAGAAAGGAACGCATTAAGTATGTTCACATAAATGAACACAGTAGTAAACGCTCATGCAATAAATATTTATTAAACATTCTGTCCAAAGCAGTACACTCGGGCACTTAACATGAAATCAGATTTGAAAATAAGAGCAGTTATTTTTTAAGTCACAAGAAAAGTGACACATATATGCATCACTCACGGTGCTCCTTACAGGCTGTTGAGGAAATAGTCTCCTGGACCATGTAAGTAGTTCTTTCCCCAGGTTCTTACAACACAAGTAGTTTACAAGTGGATTCCAAGTAGGACAGAGTCCTACATGCCATCCAGAAATATACCCCTTGGGATAAGATGCATTCCAAATCCTTCTTCCTGTCTGAGACTCTTATGAGGCGCCAGTTTATTCTCACCAGACAGGGAGAACTGGGGATGTTTCATGACTCAGGTAAGATGATGGTTAGCAGCAGCAGTTCTGGAATCAGACATACCTGGGTTCAAATCCTGGCCCTGCCACTTCCTAGCAGGGTGACCTTGGGCAAGTTATTTAACCTCTTTATGCCTCAGTTTCCTCATTAGGAAATGGGTTGTTGGAAGATTAAAAGGAATACTGAATATAAAGTGCCTGACCTGTAGTTAAGTGCTGGGCAGTAAGTATGACAGACCAGCTCACCTAGGATTTACATGGTCGGTGGCTGATGGAGAAAAGCTATTTGAACACCTATAGGCTGATCTCAGGGTCCAGGCCCAGGGCAGTGGCTGGGCCATGACTACACCCAAGTTGCTCCATTTTGGTCTCTCAGCACAGAAGCCAGAACAGAATTAAGTCGGTACGTGCCTTTTACCTCTGTCCCATCACCAATAAATTTACGCAAAAATTTGGTCCACAGGTTTAGTCCAAGATTTCTATGTGGAAGTCCTATTCTGTGTAGAAATCAACAGGTTAGAAATTCCATGCCAAATGCTGTAAGTTCCTAAGCACGTCGACCTTGTTCACCTCTGGGTGGGATCACTGCCAAAGCCCTGAGTACTGTGTGATCTCAGTGACCCGAAAACAGATCTTCTTTGGGAACATGCAGCTTCTCTAATCATGCTTTTCTTTCAGTGTCTGCCATGTTGGAGAACGAGAGCATTCAGGGTCTGTCTGGGGTGAAGCCCACGGGCTACCGGAAGCGCACCTCCAGCCTGGCGGATGGAGATAACTCCTACTGCCTGGAAGCCGTCATCCGCCAGATGAATTCCTTCCACACAGTCATGTGCGACCAGGGCCTGGACCCCGAGATCATCCTGCAGGTGTTCAAACAGCTCTTCTACATGATCAACGCGGTGACGCTCAACAACCTGCTTCTGAGGAAGGACGTCTGCTCCTGGAGCACAGGCATGCAGCTCAGGTACGAGAGGCGCCTTGGCCTGGCACACACCAGCCCCAGTCGGGCACGCTTGTCTCTGAAACTGAAATCCAAATGCAACTGATCGTCCTTGTCACAGTCAGTATGTGACTCAGATCCATCACCTTTTTATTGGTTGGAGAAATTCATCACACACTGAGATGGTGACCCGGTAGACAAATTAGTTCAGAGCTTAAACACATTTACATACTTTAATATGAAGATTGTAAATATGAGGTGGATAGGTCAGAGAGAAAAATTAATGACTTAAGAGGCATGAAGGCTCACAGAGAAGTACAAACATGTTTGCGAATGTTAAATGTTAAGTTTTAATTCAATATAGTTAATGCCTTTTTTTCTCATTAACTTAGTACAGACACTTTAGGTACTTCATCTTGGCTTGATTTTAAGCACCCACTCATTTCACAAAAAGTTATTGAGTGCCAGGTACTTTTCACGCTTTTGCCCATGTGGGACAATTAAGATGAGGAGAATGATAACACTAATGGCAGCTGGCCTGCAAAATAAACACAAGAGGTGAGCTCTTCCCAGTGAAGTAGGAGGCCAGGTTTAACAGAACTCACTTTTCCTGTGTCTAAGGTACAATATAAGTCAGCTGGAGGAGTGGCTTCGGGGAAGAAACCTGCACCAGAGGGAAGTTGCTGAGACCATGGAACCTCTGATCCAAGCAGCCCAGCTCCTGCAGTTAAAGAAGAAAAGCCCCGAAGATGCAGAGGCCATCTGTTCCCTGTGCACCGCCCTCAGCACCCAGCAGGTGTGGTCACTGTCAGCCGAGGGCCTCAGAGCAAGCCCAGCTTCCATTTCAAGTCTGTTCCTGCCGGGGGTTGTTTCTTAGTGTGGCACTCCTGGCCCTTTCTGCTCCCAATGATACAGTCCTGAAGGTCCAGAGGATGGGATGTTCCTGGATGAACCAAAGGCTACTTCGGTCTGTGAAACAAGATGACACGGTTTCCCAGTAACTCTCTGGTGTCTCTTGCTTACGTAGAAAGATAAGGTAGTCAACCCACAAAACGTCAAGCTTAGGCACACACTTTTTTAAACGCTTACAGTGAATTCTGGAATGTCTCTCACCTAGAAACTTAAGCATCCGGCATTTGGCATTAAATTGTTTTCTTTACAGCTATGATTCCATTATGGTCCTGTTTTCACTTAGCATCCATTTACATTATTTTAAATAAAGTCAGTGAGAATCTAGCTAGAGGCATTTAAATGTTCCTTTCCTTTTCCCCTCAAAATTGTATTTGTACTAGGACTCGGTTGCAGAGATATTACCAGTCTGTAAAAAGATAGATCTTGTCCACACACAGGTGACCTTGCCCTCCGTCATGAATGTGCCTGTTTAGAAATGGGCCCTCCACAAGGTGGTAGCGCAGAATGAGACCAGCATGAGGAAATCAGATTTTCCAAATTAAATCATGCACCTTCTCCCTGCCCAGCACCTAAAGAACAGCAAAATCCAAACTCAGCATTGCAAAGTAAACATACATTTCCTTACCTCCTCCACTAACTACTAAGAGATGAGATCCCAAACTCTGAGGAAAACTGCTTCCTTCTACAACTGTACTGAAAGTTTTGAAACTTTTTAAAATGGTGCTTTCACAAGTTTACTCCTAGACTGCAACTGGCATCGCTCTGCCCCTGGGCTGGCTACTTCCCCCAGACAGTTAGTAGCAGACAGAGGATTAGCTTCCACTTAGACAGGAGTAAAATCTGTTCCTTCGTAAGTGATTTTGGGGGTGGGGGGAGGTAGGAAGGCTTTGTTAAGACCTTTGTTATATAAGGTAAGATACCCAGGACTCTTTTAATGAAACCTTTAAATTACTCGTGGATAAAAGGCTGAGTGCTTCAGGCAGCAGTTCCCTAAAATCCTCGTTACTTTATAAGCCATGGAGCGTAGAGGGCGGGGTGGGCAGGTATACGGGAGAGAGGAATGGGGTAAGAGAGCTCAGATCTTCCAGGCAGAGCTTCCGGACTCTAGTTTACCAAATGTAGACCCCTAAACATCAGGCCAGCTGTATCTAAACTGTGGATCTTGCCTAAAGAGAAGTGTCCTCCTGTGCCAATGTCATATGTTCTTTAAAATTCAAAAGTTGTCTTATGTTCACTTAGCTCTGTGCTAAACTTCTGCTTTTATTCCAACAGATTGTCAAAATTTTGAACCTTTATACTCCCCTGAATGAATTTGAAGAACGGGTAACAGTGGCCTTTATACGAACAATCCAGGTGAGTTTTAAAATATTAATCAATTTTATAAAGTCCTAGTGAACAACAAATAAAAGAATTGGTAGTTTAGATTTTAACCTTGCTTCTCTTTATTAATGAAATAACGTTACATTCTAGAAGACCTTACATTTTTAGGTGTTCTCTTTAGGTACATATGAGCCACACCACCCATGAATTACTTATCATATATGCACAGAAGACTGAACGTCAATCATCTCTGCCTCTCAGATCTTAGACATTGTCTAAGTAGTTCATTTGCCACTAGCATGTTACTAAACTATAGCACAAAATGAAATTAACAAAGTAAGCGGAATATCAACCCTACCCACAAATGGAAGAAATACTCTTTTCAGAAAACAACTTGAGCTCTTAAATCTTGACCTTAAGGCTTACAATATTTGCCCTTAGGAATATGCTTGAAAGAAAACATTTCCGGGAAATGATTATTTAAATCTGTCTTAAGAGTATGGGAATTTTTACATAAAGATGAGCTGCCTGGGCTTCCCTGGTGGCACAGTGGTTGAGAATCTGCCTGCCAATGCAGGGGACACGGGTTCGAGCCCTGGTCTGGGAAGATCCCACATGCCGTGGAGCAATTAGGTCCGTGAGCCACAACTACTGAGCCTACACGTCTGGAGCCTGTGCTCCGCAACAAGAGAGGCCGCGATGGTGAGAGGCCCACGCGCCGCGATGAAGAGTGGCCCCCACTTGCCACAATTAGAGGAAGCCCTAGCACAGAAACGAAGACCCAGCAGAGCCAAAAATAAATAAATAAATAAGAAGACCCCAAGATCACTATTTCAAAAAGAAAAGAAGATGAGCTGCCTAAGCTGAGCCCTAGGTGATCTGGGCTGAGTGCCTAACCTTTGTGGGCGCTGTAGCGGACAGCATGTAAATGATGAGTCACATCAAGATTACTCAAAACACGAGGAGCATTTCTCCCATTAGTATATGTGGGTAACATTTTGAGGAGACCTAATACTTTCTCAAACTTTTAAACAACCTCTTTAGCCTGTGAAGTAATTGTCAATATGAAACAAGGATAAAATGAAATGGGGAAAAGTAATCAGAGGAAGAGGCAGGAAAAGAATAAATTAACTTGAGCGTCATGTGTAAGTAGAGAATAGAGGCTGAAGATCAAGGGAGGGTGTTCTCTTAAAGGCAGTGGGGGAAATGCAGTGGTTTATTAAAGACTGGGATCACAGAGAAGCAGGCGGAGAGTCACCAACATGGATATTGTATAGTCAGCTGCTGAAAAGACTGATGACAGAAGCCATTGAGTTCTCTGACCCGCTACTGTTTTTATGGAGAGTTGAGAATTTACACAAAGCAAAGTGCAGATTTGGAAAGTCTTTTCTGTCTTTAAATACCTGAAACATACATTAGAGGGAGAGCTGTAACTGCTTATAAATTGGCACTGTTTACAAGAAGAGTTCAGGCCAAAGGTCAAAGAATATGAGCCAAGTCAGACTTGGGTTTGAATTAAGGAAGTAGGAAAAAGACAATGGAAGTTGGTCAGATATTCTCTGGAGACATGTACAGTCAGATTCTGAGTCTTCCTTAGCAGTCAATTCCCATGTCCAGCAATTCTTTCAAAAAATGGTTTTTTGGTTTGGTTTTGTTTTTCTTGCTAGAGTTTTATGTTCTGTTTCTCCCTAGACAGCGCTCAGAGGAAAGGCTCGGACAATCCATGCCATCCTCCTGTACTTGAACCTTATGTAGGATAAATACAAGTTGCTTATTAAAGCAAACCATTTACTTGGGTGGTGAGGACAGAATATGCTGACCTATAAGAATGTAAATTTAAGGGGAGTGTTAAACCACCAAAGGATTCCCACCAGCAATGCATGAGGTATATACACACACAGGAATATCAGTCTTGTATTTTTGTATGTTGAACCACCCTTGCATTCTGGGGATAACTCCAAATTGGTCATGTATATGTTTGTTAAGTCTAACTGGTTTATAGTGGTGTTCTTTGGCCTCTGTTTGCTGTTGATCTTCCATATGGTGGTTCTATCCATTATTGAAAATGGAGTATTGAAGTGTCCAACTATTATTATAGAACTGTTTCTCCCTTTAATTCTGTCCATTCTTGTTTCATGTATTTTGAGCTCTGTTGCTAGGTGCATGTATATTTGTAACTCTTATATATTCTGGATAGATTGAGCCTTTTACAGATATATAATGTCCTCCTTTGTCTTTTGTAAACTTTTTTTATTTAAAGTATATTTTGTATGACAATAATATAGCCATTTCAGCTCTTTTCTGATTATTTGGAATGTCTTTTATCAAACTTTTACTTTCAAACTTTTTGTGTGTCTAAACTGTCTCTTGTAGATAGCATGTAGATGGATCATGTTTTTTCAATCCATTCTACCAATCTCTGCCTTTTAATTGCCTTTAAATTTGCATTTAAAGTATTACTGATAAAGGATTTACTTCTGCCATTTAGCTACTTGTTTCCTGGATGTCTTAATATGTTTTGTGTTTTTCAATTCTTCCATCACTGCCTTTTTGTGTGTTTATTTCTTGTAGCGAGTGTATCATTTTGATTCCCTACTTTCCTTTTCTGTATATTTTTTAGTTATTTTCTTAGTGGTTACTGTGGTGATCACTATTCACATCTTCAACTTATAACGACCTAGTTTAAATAATACCAACTTAGTGTCAATAGTACACAAATACTCTGCTGCTATACATCTCCATCCCTCTGCCTTTATATTGTTATTGTCACAGATCACATCTGTTCTACATGTGTACCCATTAACAGAGATTTATAATTATTTTCTGCATTTGTATAAATCATACAAGAAAAGGTGCTACAAACCAAAAGCATAATGCTGGCTTTTACATTTACCTATGTTGTTAGCTTTACCAGTGTTCTTTATTTCTTCTTATGGCTTGATTTCTTATGGCTTTGAGCTACTGTCTAATGTCCTTTCATTTCAGCCTAAGGACTTTCTTTAGTTACTGGTAACCAGATCCTTCTGCTTTTGTTTATCTGGAAATGACTTATTTGTCCCTCAGTACCTGTGGGGGATTGGTTCTAGAACCTCCATGGGTACCAAAACCTGTGGATGCTCAAGCCATTTATATAAAATGGCATAGTATTTGCATGTAAGCTATGCACATCCTCTGTACACTTTAAATCATCTCTAGCTTACTTATAGTACCGAATACAATGTAAATGCTATGTAAATAGTCGCCAGCATGTATCAAATCCAAGTTTTACTTTTGGGAACTTTCTGCAATTTTTTTAAAATTTATTTATTTATTTATTATTTTTGCTGTGTTGGGTCTTCGTTTCTGCGCGAGGGCTTTCTCTAGTTGTGGCAAGCAGGGGCCACTCTTCATCGTGGTGCGCGGGCCTCTCACTGTCGCGGCCTCTCGTTGCGGAGCGCAAGCTCCAGACGCACAGGCTCAGTAGTTGTGGCTCACGGGCCTAGTTGCTCCGCGGCATGTGGGATCTTCCCAGACCAGGGCTTGAACCCGTGTACCCTGCATTGGCAGGCAGATTCTCAACCACTGTGCCACCAGGGAAGCCCTGCAGTTTTTAAAAATATTTTTGATCCATGGTTGGTTGAATCTACAAATGCAGAACCCATGGATACAGAGGGCTGACTGTAATTCTTCAATCTTGAAAGATAGTTTTGCCAGATATAGAATTCTTGGTTGACAGAAAGAAGAAATTTCAGGACTTCAAATATATCACCTCTGCCTTCTGGCTTCCGTGGTTTCTGATAAGAAACCCACTTTTACTCTTATTGAGGATACCTTGTTATGTGATAAGTCACTTCTCTCTTGCTGCTCTCAGGATTCTTTCTTTGTCATTGGGGTTTGAAATTTTGACTATAATGTGTCTCAGTGTGAATCTCTTTGAGCTTTTTCTGCTTGGAGTTTGTTGAGCTTCTTGGAGATATATATAGAGAGAAATATATCTTTCATCAGATTTGGGAATCCAGCCACTATTTCTTCCAGTAGTTTGCTGTCCCTTTCTTTCTGGGACTCTTATGATGCATATGTTGGTACACTTTATGGTGTCCCACAGGTCCCTCAGGCTCTGTTCACTTTTATTCACCCCTTTTTCTGTCCACTCCTCAAACTGAAGAATTTCAGTTGCTTTATCTTCTGTTTCACTGGTCATTTCTTCTGCCTGCTCAAGTCTGCTGTTAGACCCCTTTAGTGAACTAAATGAAAATTTTCACTTTAGTTATTATACTTTTCCTATATCTGGCTCCAAATAAAGGGAAAAGGAGACGGGCTCTATCCCTTTAAATCTTGCAGTTGGTGCTGCTGGAGGGAGCCACTGCATCCCAAGAGAGCCAAAATCAAGGCAGGCATCTGTGCCAGTCCTTCAGGGCACTGCCAGACCGACCAAAGTGCACAACCCCAGATTTCTGAAAGACAAGATCTCACTGCCTACCCTGGCACCAGCCAGCTGCTCCAGGACTGTGGGTTACTATCCCTGCAGCTGCAGTGGGGCTGGAGAATGGGGGACGGTAGCTGATGCACACTGATCTCTTAGCAAAGATGAGCAGGCTCTCCCTTCATCAGGCACTCTCCTGGTTGTTGTAAGTGTCCAACCGGGTTACAGAGTTACAAGATAGTTGATGCCAGTTGCTTTTTTCTAGCTCAGTGGTTGCTTCAGTGGAGGGACTGACCCCTGGAGGTTCCTGCTCTGTCATTTTGTGTGATGTCAGTCTCCCCATTCCTTTTTACAGATGAGGAAACTGAGGCAGAGAGAGGTTCAGGAACTCACCCAGGGTGGTGCCAGGATTAGAGCTCAGGTTATCTGCCTCCAGAGCCCATGGCCTTAACCACTTCACCATACTGCCTCGCCATATGATTTGCACCTGAACTATATTTTTCTATTCTCCCTTAGATGGAAAATTTTTAAAGAATGCTAGAATTGGGAGAGGAGTTAAAGTCATATGACCTCCAACAAGCCTAAACCAGATCTTCGCTCCTTGCTAAATACCTCAGGGAGAAGGAGACCACATTCTCCTGAAGTCCCACCCAGTTATCGTAACATAAATATTCCTGTGATTCATTTTTGTGAGTTCACCAAAACTGGCTATTTTTAGGCATAGGAAGTATTTTACGTCATCTTATTCTTCCCCACAGGCACAACTGCAAGAGCGGAATGACCCTCAGCACCTGCTGTTAGACTTCAAGCACATGTTTCCCGTTTTGTTCCCATTTAATCCATCTTCTCTGACCATGGACTCAATCCACATTCCAGCGTGTCTCAATCTGGAGTTCCTCAATGAAGTCTGAAAACGCATGTGCCAAAGCTCGACTGCCAGTGAGAGCAAGAAGGAAGTATACAGTACAGTTGAATTTAAGGATCTGTTAAATCTATAAAAGTAGATCAAATCAGAGGTTGAGAACCTGTGCAGAGTGAACTATACAGAATAAGACACATCTGTTATTTTATTTTGTACCTACTGCTCAGAATAAAAACACTTGAAATATGGAAGATTTTTTTAAAGTATGATTTCGGTCTAAACAAATATACATCATGATCTACAGCCACCAAGCAGTCCCCATGGGCCATATAAAAGATGCCAGTCTATAAAATGGAAACTGCCTAGTTTTGATCTTTGCACATAGCTGGAGAATGCCCAAAGTACAATGATATTAAACATACGTAAGTCACATAAACTGCCTTCAGAGGACTTTTAACAAATAATGGTACTAATAACCATGACACTGTCATATAGTGAGTGACATTTCCCCCCGTCAACAAACCGTAGGTGTGGATGGGTTTATGGGGAGATGTCTTGAGGACAAATATACAGACCTGGGCCTTCTGAGAAGTTTCCCAAAGCTATTTTTTAATGCCTGGTGATGCAGAGACAATGGTGTAATTGACCTCCAGAGTAAACAGTTTGATTATTGGTTTCTGAAATAAAATTAGAAGACTCAGTCCCTAACGTACTCAAACCCACTTGTGTAGTCATGAATTTACGGAAGAATTACGCTAAAAATGCCGCAGTCCCAAACGAAAAATGTGAGCAAACAGAAAGATATTCATTACGTTTCCGATGCACTTCCTGAGTCAACAAAACTTTCACAAAAATCTGTGTAAGCTAAATGTTAGAAAAGAATAACAAGTCTTATTTACAGATTAAAAACCAAACAAGTCAGTATAAAAGCCTTTTAATCCCTTATTGCCATTATACCTCCAAAAAGAACATTACATAATGCGCTAGTAATTCCAGATAACTAAAAGAGTAAGGAAAACAAACTTCATCTTGAGGATCAGACTATTTGAAAAGCCTTTTTTAAAAATCAGTTCAGGTATTATTAAATTATTATCCAAAACTTTTGGGTGTTTGTGGGTGTGTGTGTTCTTTTTAAAGGGAGAGAAGCTTATGTCAACTTTCCCTTTTCAGGTTATTTTCAACACTTTTCAAATTTACCACAAAAAACTGTAAATATCTCTGCTTTGAAATAAGGGTGTAAAGAACTTTCAATGATAATATTACAATGAATTTTACAATGAATTGTAAAGAATAAAGAATATTCAATGGGTTTATGGGGAGATTTAAAGAAAATTCAATGATAATATTACAATGAATTTATTTGTTTGCTACTTTTATAATTTTTTGTCTCTTCTAAAGCAAGCATTCGATTAGAAAATCCTACATGTTGTTTACAGTCTTCTACTATTTTTTTCATATTTCTGGTAGATAACAGTATGCTGCTCCCATGACAGGAACAGATGGTGTTTGCAAATCATAGAAGAGCCTCTGTGTTGCATCAAGAAGAAAAAATTTCTCCACAGAGTACAAGTAGAGCCCCCATCCCCCGCCACCTTCTCTTACTCAGCCTCTCAGCTTAAAAGGCTCTTGGAAACACAACACACTCCGAGCCCTAAACAATCCTGTGCGTGGAGCTCTCCTCGCCCGCTGGGCAGGACGAGGCACAGCCCCCGGGGGGAAAACCGCTGCCCAGCACGTCCCAACCCGAGTCGTTGGCATGATCCCCTCGACCTCCACGTTGCACGTCCCGGCGTCTCTTAGGTGTCCACGCAGAGCTGTGCCTTTCCCTTCCTTCCCAGCTAGAGTTACATGATATGACATCCCTGACCACACCCTTCAACAACCCACATGCTGACTAGCTTTGGAAGGCCAGTCTAAACCAGTTGATTCCGTGGCTGCCTCTTTTTAAAGTTGCTTATTATGTGTAACTTGCTTTTTACTGCACTTTAGTTTAAAACCTGGCTTCATGTAAGGCCTGTTCTTAATCTTCAAGAACCAAAAATGCCTTGTTAGAGTGCTAAGGAGTGTAAAAAGCAGTGATTCCATAAATGCAACGGCTTCCTGTCCTACGTGCTGTCTTACACCCTCATTCTCTCCATCCCTCTGGGTTACTCCCTCTGCTGTCACTGGTTAATCACCAGGTGCCAGGGACTCACTGAATAAAAGCTTGGCACGTAGAATAAATGGGGTGGGGGAACCTCGTGAATAGTCCTCTACTTAGCCTAAGAAATGCAGGTTTAGTTCTCCTCTTCCGAAGGTAAAGGTATTTCACTGGAGCTGTACTTGATCTATATATACTTAAAAAACAAGTACTCTTTTATAGACACCAGGAATAAAGGAATACAGTAATCAGTTACTTAATGTTTAGATCTGCCCTTTTTAATGTAACACTTGGCAACTGGAAGGAGCATCTTTAATATGTTACCATTTTTCTTCTTTGCATTTTTTTTAAAGTCAGTTCAATTCATTTTCCAACTTCATGAAATCAATAATGACTTAATTTAAATAACTTAATTCAACGTAAAGTTTTGAATTCTAAACCAAATATCTGTCTTTATATTTTAATTATTTAAATTTAGTTGTCACTTTTCTCACTATGTGCCTTTAGCAGTCACTAAGGTAACTGACATCAGTTCTCTGAAATAAGTGTTTCTGTGGGAAGAATTTTCATGTTCAGCATAACGTCCTGGTGGTGTTCTGATCTGTCTTTTGAAACATGAGAAGCATTTTAAAGATTACTTAAGAATCAAATACTTAGATTAAACAATTTGTATTTTAAGTATTATATGGGACCTATCTGTCTACCTAGAGTAGTGTGTGTTCGTTGCGAGGCTGACAAACATATCACCTACATGCATATCACCTACATTCTCCCTGTGCCATCACAGCTGCAGTTAGACTTATGGTACCCGGCAAGCAGATCAGACCCAAAGGAAAACAGGCTTTTCCCCCCTTTTTATGAAGCATAATATCAATACAAGTTTCTTCCCTTTCCTGTACTAAATTTTAAAGCTTTTGTAAAAACAAAACAAAAGACAAAACGAGGAACTTGGAAAACTTAAAAAAAATTAACACTGCTACCATCAGTTCATCAAATATTTACTTAGAGCTTCACTTAATGCATTAAGATTATAGTAACAAATACATTAGAATCCATTTCTTTTACATACAGTACATTTGTTTTCATTCATTCTGAGGCGCCAAGGGCATCCTAGGTTGAAGCACTTGTATAATGCCCAATGACTAAACAGTTACTAAAATATGACAGCATGGGGCAGGACACTGTAGATTTTCCTCATAGTATACTTCTCTGCAGTTTCTCAAATTATTTGCTGCATGACCCAAATAGCCATAATGCACTTTTTGTACACATCGGTACCATAGAGAGTTGGGGAGTATAGAAAATTAGAGGTGGATGCCAGTGCCATAGGGCTTTTTCTTATTATAAAGGTCATTAGATAGATACTCAAGATTGTTTTTCCTGAAAAAATTTCTAATTTTAATAAAGGGGGTCAATCAAAAATGAATTTAAACTACTTTCTAAAGTGATACAGTATCAGAATAATCCAGATTTGACTATAACCTTTTGCTCCCAACTGATGTTTGGATGAAGGACTTCTTCACTGAAGGGGATCCCATCATATTCATGGGTGAATCTAGCAATGGAGAAGAAATACTACTAATAAAAATATTTTTCCACTTTGACCAAATCTGTAAACTACACCTTTGTTTATAAAAATTGCTTGTATTAGTTACTGTAATATTCAGCTGTGAATAAAAATTTGTGGAAATAAATACTTTTGAAAAAAGTGGTGTGACAAATTCAAATGAAATTTAAAACTCTGTAACTACACATTGGCTGAAAAGTTAATTTTTAATGCTTAAGAAACTATTCAGGGGCCTATATTCAAAGATGCTTCATGATCATTTAAACCAGGGTTTGGCAAACTACAGCCTGCAAGTTGGGGTAGAGAGAGACTTTCCCTATAAAATAAGACTTACTGAGCTACACAACTCCAACAAGGCAGTTTTGGTGTAGTGGATCAATGGAATAGGACAGAGAGCCCAGAGATAGACTCATATGTATAACTTTGTAAATGGTAGAGGTGGCATTACAAATCAGTGGGGAAAATATTTACAAGATCTGTATAGAGGATCTTATATATAAGTGAAAAACATTAACAATAACATTTAAAAATTGGAGAAATATATTTCACAGATAAGAAGACTCCATACCACAGAAATGTCAATTGTCCCCAAGTTGGTCCGTAGATTAAAATCCATCTCGCTACAGTTTTTTTTGGTGAAAACTGACAAGCTAATTCTAAAATTTATATGGAAGAGCAGAGGCCCAAGGATAAGGAAGAGGCTCCTCAAGACAAAGCGGGAAAGCTTTCCCTAATACGTACCAAGACTTACTATAAAACTTCAGTAATTCAGATGAGTGAAACTGGCACAGAGATAGAAAATTTGACCATTGGAGCAGAACAGAGAGCCTAGAAACTGAACATTTGTATGGAAACGTTGGTAGACTGTTTATTACCTAGAGGAGCACCCACAAAAATCACCTGGAAATCGTTTTAAGAACTCACATAACCAACCTCACCCAAATGTACAGGATAAGACATCTCCAGGGAAGGTGCCCTTAAACACCCATCATTAGGGAACCCTATTGAAATATTTCATGATACAGAAATGTGTTCACAACATACTGATCAGCTGAAAAGTTACCTCTGGAGCCCAACTTCCAACTTAAGGATGGACAAACTTCTGGGTGGCTGGTGGAAGAAGAACCTCTCTTCAGGAAAGCCTCCACCTCATTCCCAGAGAGGTGAGCACCTATCTTCAGGACCTCAACAGGAAAACTGTGTGCCAAGAGCCAAATTTCAGACAGCATACACTTATGTAGTAACAGTAGAGAAAGAACAAAGCAGCCGACATCTGGGTCCTGGTCTGACACTTAGAGGTCGGTCTGGGTGGTGGCAGAAGCTGGCCTGGTGCTCCCGGCTAGGCCCCGGTGATCTCCTTCTGCACACAATCTTACAAAACCACATCAGACAAGCTCACTCTGACTAATGAAGGGAGACAACACAAGACTACGTCAGTTTTGTCAAAACACAAACACAAGATCTCTGTGCAAACCACACGATACCAAACACCCCTCTCCTGGCTAATGGGTGACTGCAGCTTCTTCACCAGTTGCAGCTTTAGTCTAGCTCTAATCTTCCCTCCTTCTAGATAGGATCATGCTGAAATAGCTAATCAAAGACTTGACCCTACTTCTGAACAGCACCCAATCCAGAGTGAACCTCTGCATCGCTGGACCCCCCAAATCACCTAACCAAAGCCCAACGTCCAACACCCTCTCACTGAGCTGCCCCTCACTTCCCTAAGGTGTGCCCGTGATGTGCAGACTTCCTGTTGCAACAGCGTTAAACCCAGCCTGTTCACAGACAGGTGTGTGCCAGGAGGCGTTTGGCTCAAGGGCATCAACACAGTGTTGTCCCCTTCCACCAATATTAGCATTTTTCAGGGTAAACTTAGAACCAAGGAGGTACTGTTACTGAACCAAACTTGGGTCCGCTCGCCTGCACACAGTAAAGCCAATCTACCAACATGGGGCCGTGGAGAAGGAAAGTGCAGTGTACTGCAGGGCTAAGCAAGGAGTATGGGTGGCTAATGCTCAAAAAACCTGAACTCCAGATGGATTTCAGGGAAAGGCTTTGAAAGACAGGGTGAGGCAGAGGGTCTCAGGGTACCTGATCCGCTCCTAGACATTCTTCTGACTGGTTGGTGGTGAGGTAATCAGGAGTCAACATCACCAACCTTCTGGTTCCAGCTGGTCTGGGGTCCATGTGCTTGTGGCAGCACGAAGTTAACTTCTCCCACCTGGTGGCACTTTCAGTATCTGCAAAACAGCTCAAAGGACTTGGCTCAGAATATTATCTATAGTCCTTGAGGAGGAACTAAAGGTCCTTGACTTTGTTTAATGGCTAAACTGTTATCATTTTTGTCTTGACTGTTTTCTTTTGTTTCTGCATTTTCTCATTCTCTGATTAAGTTTGCTCTTTGGAACTCAGGGAAGGCCTAGGCGGTTAAAGTTTTTCTACCAACAAGAGGCAGGTGGAGGACGTGGGGGTGGGGATAGGGGGCGGGCCTGTCCAGGGAAGGACCAATAGGGGCCTGCATGGTTACACCTCAGGTTATACAGGTTATGGCAGGTACCTTGGAGATACTGCCAGTTTGGTTGCAGACCACTGCAATAAAGTGAATATCACAATAAAGTGAGTAACATGAATTTGTTGGTTTCCCAGTGCATATAAAAGTTATGTTTCCACTATACTGAAGTATGCAATAGCATTATGTCTAAAACAAAATGTACATATCTTAATCTAAAAATACTTTATTGCTTAAAAATGCTAACCATCATCTGAACCTTCAAGCCTTAATCGCTGGTGGAGGGTCTTGCCTCAATGTTGATGGCTACTGACTGATCAGTGTGGTAGTTGCTGAAAGTTGGGTGGCTGCAGCAATTCTGATTGACATCTATACACTAATATGTATAAAATAGAGAACTAATAAGAATGTGCTGTATAAAAATAAATAAATAAATAAAATTAAAGAAAAAAAAAGTCAGCAATGAAGTTGCCACATCTATTGACTCTTCCTTTCATGAACGATTTCTCGTAGCATGCAATGCTGTTTGACAGCATTTTACCCACAGTAGAACATCTTTCAAAATTAGAGTTAATCTTCTCAAATCACTATGTATGGCAGCTGTAGCCTTACAAAATGTATATCTTAAACAATAAGACTTGAAAGTCAAAATGACTCCCTGATCCATGGGCTGCACAATGGATGCTGTGTTAGCAGGCATGAAAACAACATAAATCTCATTGTACCTCTCCATCAGAGCTCTGGGTGACCAGGTGCTTTGACAATGAGCAGTCATATTTTGAAAGCAATCTTTTCTTCTGAGCAGGAGATCTCAACAATGGGCTTAAAATCTTCAGAAAACCATGTGGTAAACAGATATGCTGTAATCCAGGCTTGTTGTTCCATTTATAGAGCACAGGCAAAGTAGATTTAGCATAATTCTTAAGGATCCTAAGATTTTCAGAAAGGTAAGTGAGGATTGGCTTCAACTTCAAGTCACCAGCTCCATTAGCCCCTAACAAGATAGTCAGCCTGTCCTTCGAAGCTTTGAAGTCAGGCATTGACTTCTCCTCTCTGGCTATGAAAGTCCTAGATGGCATCCTCTTCCAATAGACAGCTGTTTTGTCTGCATTGAAAATTTGTTGTTTAGTCTAACCACCCTCATTAATTATCTTAGCTAGATTCTGGATAACTTGCTTTAGCTACTACATCAGCACTTGCTGTTTCACCTTGCATTTTGATGCTATAGAGATGGCTTCTTTCCTTAAACCTCATGGACCAACCTCTGCTAGCTTCAAACTTTTCTTCTGCTGCTTCCTCACCTCTCTCAGCCTTCCCAGAACTGAAGAGAGTTAGGGCCTTGCTCTGGACCAGGGTTTGGCCTAAGGGAATGTTGTGACGGGCTTGATCTTCTATCCAGACCATGAAAACTTCTGTATCAGCGATAGGCTGTTTTGCTTTCTTATTATTGTGTGTTCACTGGAGTACCACTTTCAATTTCCCTCAAGAACTTTTCCTTTTCATTCACAACTTCGCTAAATGTTTGCAAAAGGCCTAGCTTTCAGCCTATCTTGGCTTTCCACATGCCTTCCTCACTAAGTTTCATCATTTCTAGCTTTTGATATAATGTGAGAGATGTGTGACTCCTCCTTTCACTTGAGCACTTAAGAGGCCACTGCAGGATTATGAGTTGGCCTAATTTCAATACTGTTGTGTCTCAGGGAATAGGGAGACCTGAGGACAGGGAAAGGACAGGGAAACAGCCAGCCAGTGGAGCAGTCAGAACACACACAAGATAATCGATTAAGTTTGCCATCTTATATGGGCGCAGTTTGTGGCACCCCAAAACAATTACAGTAGTACCAGCAAAGATCACTGATCACAGATCACCATAACAAATATAATAATTGTGAAAAAATTTGAAATATTGTAAGAATTGCCAAAATGTGACGCAGAGACACAAAGTGAGCAAATGCTGTTGGAAAAATAGCACCAATAGACTTGCTCCAAGCAGGGCTGCCACATACTCAATGAAAAACAAACCAAAACAAAACAAAACAAAATGCAATAAAGTGAAGCAGAATAAAATGAGGTATGCCTGTATTACTAAATGAAATTCTAAGGCTTGGTAAGGATATAGACACTGCAAATAACCTTCAAACAGGTAGAGGAACAAAGACAAATACACTGGACCCTTGAATGGGGGGTAGGAGAGCCCACCCTCCATACAGTCAAAAGTCTCTATATAATTTATAGACAGCCCTCCATATGGGAGGTTCCAACCAACCTCTGCTCATGCAGTACAGCAGTATTTACTACTGAAAAAATTCTGCGTAAAAATTAACCCGTGCAGCTCAAACTCATGCTGTTCAAGGGTCAACTGTATACATCCTTCACTTAGGTCTGTGACAACATCTTAAGCTATTTGGAACACACCTAGACCTGGGGTAAACTTAAAATAAGTTCGGTAAATCAGTGTCTGTATTATTTTCTGTCTACATTTCATTTCTGATGTTCTTGTTTGGCAACTCGAACTTTCTGTAGAGTAGGTATTTGTTATAAGGACAAAACTACATCCAAGGTAATAACTTCTTCTTAATTAACAAAATTTGAAGTTATCACCAAAGCAGTTAGATTAACAATGAGCACATACATAACTTGCCCAACTACTCAAGATTAGCAAACTCACCTGTCTCATTTATTCAAAGTCAAGGCCCTCTGTATCCTTGGGCTCTGTGTCCATGGATGCAATCAACTGCAAATCAAAAATATTTGAAAAAAATTTTTTTCCAGAAAGTTCCAAAAGCAAAACTTGAATTTTCCATGCACCAGCAACTATTTACATAGAATTTACATTGTATAAGGTACTATAACTAATCCAGAGATTGCTTAAAGGAGAATGTGTGTAGGTTATATCCAAATACCATGTCATTTTAGATAAGGGACTTGATTTTGGTATCCTCCTGTAACCATTCCCTAAGATACAGAGGGAAAACTCTACACATTTGTTAACATTGTCCTAGCCCCTACCAACTCCACCAATTTTCCCAGTTTCTGTTACTGAAACTTCTAAAGCCATTGCTGCATAAGCTACCATTAATTTTGAGTATTATAGGAAGTTTAAGCACAGGAAAATTATCCACAAAATGTAGAAGATAGGGCTGAGGCTGGTTATTTCTGAAATCCTAATGAAATCTTAACATTAGAATTTACAGATTTACAATAGATTCATTGATTTCCAGTCTTAACGCTGATCTACTCCTTTTTTATTTTTCAAAAAAATAATTACAGAAAGAAATGATAACAGGGCATTTCTAAAAATACTGAGAGCTAAATGTCTTAGAACATTTACATCTCATGAGGGCCCATGTCTAGATTTTAAGAATTATAAAATAACTAATTTTGATATAGATATTTAGTGTTATACAATATATACTTGGTTATATATGGTTAAACATGAAAGAACTAATTATAATTTATTTCCGGTAATTTTGCATCTTTATTGAAAGATACTTTTCCTCCCAATTTCTATTTTGAAAAGTTAAATAACTACTGAAGAGTTGTCAAAATAGAGCAATGAACAACCGTATACTCTACCTTTAGGTTCCCTAATTGGTAATACTTTGCCGCATCTGCTATCTCTCTTTCTCTGCCAGTGTATTTGTATGCATTTTTTGAGTTATTTGGTAATTAGTTGCAGCATCATGACTCTTCAACTCTAAATATTTCAGTGTGTACCTCCTAAGAACAAAGGACAATCTCTGCCATATCTACAATATAATTAACATAATCAGGAAAAGTAATGTCAATACTACGGTCTCATGCAATTTATAGAAAGTTCCCCCAACTGTCCCAATTCTGATCTTTAGAGTTGTTGTTTTTAAATCCAGTTTCCAATTAAAGGTCCTATGTTACATTCAAATGTCACATATCTCCTCTAATCTAATACTATTCCTGGCCTGTTTTGTTTTTCACAACATTGACATTTTTTTAAGAGTTCAGGTCAGTTATTTTGCAGAATGTCCCTCAATCTGGGTTTGTCTGATTGTTTCCTTATGATTAGATTCAAGTCAGACTTTTTTTGGAGAAATCCTACATAAGTGAGGTTGTGTCCTCAGTGTGGATACATGAGGGTGCATGATGTCAGTTTGTCCCATTACTGGTAATGTTAAGCTTGGTCACTTGGTCATGGTAATACAAGATTTCTCTAGTGTATGGATAACTTTTCCTCTTCATGATACTTTGAGATTATGTAAATATCTTTACATAGATTTACATGTTTTTTATATATGTAAAACTTTTACCCAATGGTTTTCAAAATCCATCCATTTTCATAACATTTTTAGTTACAAAAAACTTAGGAAATTTGGAAAGACTTGCTGCTGGTGATCTGTAAGGTATTGAGTGGGAAACCGTGATACTTAGAGTGATGGTATCTTAACTTTTCTTAATAAATATATGGGGGGGGCAAATTGAATAGAACCTGACTTTTTCTCTTATTGAAGAACGCTAATACCCTTATCAATAGTTCTACAGACCAGATGCAATTACTCTGCATTTGGACTATTAGAAAGTTTTAATGGAAAAACCCATAACTTTTAAAGATCTGTTTATTTCCTCCACCACTGTATCTCACACTTACAGATAATTCACTGCACATGTTTTCTGATTTTTATTTTCTTCATTGCAAAACACACATTTGACTGGCTTAAGTTTACTGAGTGTCGGCTTGAGATAAAATGTGTTGGTTTGGGCTCACCTAATGAATTCCATTTTGGTTTCAATTTTATTATGTTACTAGCTTTCAAACATAAATCAAGTTCTAATGCTCTAATGGTACCAGCTCTGTACCATCCTTGGAAGGATTAAGAAAATAATCATTCAAATCATTTTCTGTAGGAGCCGTGGTTGAGAGAGGCTGAGCATCTAGTAGTGACACGTTGCCTCACTTCTCCACCTACCTGAAACCACACTTAGCCTCATACCCCTAGATCCTTCCCCTGACAAAAAAGCAAATAAATCTTCTAATCCAAGCCACCATATGCAAGTATGTTACTTTTACCAAGGTTTCAACTACTTTATTTCTTCCACCGAGGAAGATTAACTTAACATTCACCTCCTTTCCTGTTTTCTATAACATATACCTTAGTTAATGATACCTGTCTCTTTTTCTACCTCCGCTTCTACGTTCCACATGCCATAAGCCCTGGACAAACAACATGGGCCTTGGGCTTCTGAGAATCAAGAGTTCAAACCTATAATTCAGCAAATCTAGATTTGAGGCCTTGGCAAATTCTTTGGTTTCTCTGGGTCTAAGCTTCCTCATTTATAAAATGAGAAAGAAAAAACTCTTACCTATTTCATGGGGTTGCAGAATGTTCCTTAATTTGGGTTTGTATGTTATTCAGTTTTATATAACAATTATCATATTGCCTAAGTATATGAATTATAAACAGCATACATAAGTGCCTGGTGCATGGTGGGCACACAGTGCTCATAGATGGTAGCTTTTATTTTTCTATGCTCTTTGCTCATCATCCAGAATATGAAGGTGAAAAAAAAAATCATCAGGTATGTGGGAAGTTTTGATTTATTCAAAGTCCAAATTCCACTGACTATATACACTTCTTGTGAAAAAGGAGCATACATATTTTTTAAAGTCAATAGCCTCAGAATTCATGTATTGAATTGACGACTGTCAATTTCCTGGATTTGCTCAAATCAAAGCAACAGAAGAAAGAAAAGGAATAAACCAGAGGGTCAAATTACAATAGATGGTGAGTAAAAGGGAACAGTGGATAACTGGGAGAACAAATGGGAAATGAAGGAATTTTCTGTAATGATGGACATGTTCTAAATTATATTTTGAAAGCTGAGAGTAGTTTGGGTTAAAAGAGTATATGCACTTGTGAAACTCATCCAATTTAAGATTTGTACATTTGACCCCATGGAGATTTTGCCTTAAAAGAACTGTAAACAAATACTGACCTCCTAACATGAGTCATAGTATTTCTGGATGAAGTGTACTAAGAGCTGCATTAAAGAAAAAAAAAAAAAAAAAAGATGGTTTGATGGAAGAACAGATGGAGGGACGTGATACAGCAAATATGGCAAAATGTTAACAACTGTAGAATACAGGTGGTGAATATATGGGTGTTCACTGTAGAAGTCTTTCCACTTTCCTGTATGTTCAAAAGTTTTCATAATAAAAACTTTGGACTATAAAACAAACAAATAGGGACTTCCCTGGTGGTGCAGTGGTTAAGAATCCGCCTGCCAATGCAGAGGACATGGGTTCGAGCCCTGGTCCGGGAAGATCCCACATGCTGCGAAGCAACTAAGCCCATGCACCACAACTACTGAGCCTGTGCTCTAGAGCCCGCAAGCCACAACTACTAAGCCCACAAACCACAACTACTGAGCCCGCACGCCACAACTACTGAAGCCCACGCTCCTAGAGCCCATGCTCCGCAACAAGAGAAGCCACCGCAGTAAGAAGCCCGCGCACCGCGACGAAGCGTAGCCCCTGCTCGCCGCAACTAGAGAAAGCCTGCGCGCAGCAACGAAGACCCAACGCAGACAAAAATAAATTAATAAAATTAAACAAACAAACACAATGTGAGAGGGCCACAAAGGCATTTGAAAAGCAGGATTCTAGGGCAGGCATTGCCTGACAGCTCACAGAACACCTCAGTGCCTCCCACCACCCCTTCCCAACTGTGTGGTCCCAGCGCAGGCTGGAAAAGAATTTCCAGACACAAGGCAGAATGTGAGGAAGATAGTTTATTAAAGAGAAGGGTCGCTGCAAGAACAGCTGGCCGACTTCCTGGTAGCCAGGGAAAGCCGACCCTGAGCGTGGGTTCCTTCTCTGGTTTGTTTGTTTGTTTTAACATCTTTATTGGAGTATAACTGCTTTACAATGGTGTGTTAGTTTCTGCTTTATAACAAAGTGAATCAGTTATACATATACATATATCCCCATATCCCCTCCCTCTTGCGTCTCCGTCCCTCCCACCCCTCTAGGTGGTCACAAAGTAGCGAGCTGATCCGAGCCAGCAATCCCACTACTGGGCATATACCCTGCTTGTCTATTTTTATAGCCAGAGAACAAAGGGACTTCTGAGTCACCCGCTGATTGGGTAGGATCTGCATGTTTCCAGTGGGATGAATACCTTTCTGTATATGGTATGGAAAAGGAGCAAGGCATGCTGCTTGGGAAAGCTCAGAGATGTTGCAATGGTTGCTGCGTGACAGAGTGATTAAGGGTCTGGTAACTCTCTGTTCCGGCGATGCTGGCCCTTTTAGTTTATCTTGTTCATTGTCCTTGCAGCACACCACACCGACCACGCGAATCAAGCCCGAGGCAGCCTGGCCAGCCTCCGAGCCCTGGCGCTGGGGATCTGCCCCTTCTCTGCCCGGGTCGCCTCCTGCTCGCCCGGTCTCAGTCCGTTCTCAGCACACACTCATCACCTGGTTCCCAGAACTCAGATTGCGCAGTGGTCACGTCATCATCGACCAGGGCTCACAGTTACAGCGGCAGAGGCATCCCTAACCTCCCTCATCCGTAGTCTAACCGGCTCACCCTAATCTCCCAGCCCCCGGTTCCCTGGCCCCATTTCGCCTGACAAGTTTTCATAATCCTCTCAGGCTCCGCCAGCGGCGCCGCCAGCCATGGGGCCCGATCATATAAGGAAAATACAGCGGCTTCATCCGGAGCTGCATCGTGGAGCCGGGGGCGCCCCTGCCCTACGCCACTCGCTACACTCCACGCCTGCCAACCTCCCCGGGCCTGTCCCCCTCGCCCGCCCCGCAGTCTAGGCCTCTGCCCCTGGTCTGCGCAGCCGCTCTCCCCAGCCTGCGGGAGTCGCTCAGCCAATCCCCTCCCGCCGTCTTCCGAGCCTCCCCCACTCGACTTCCGGTCCGCAGGCAGCGCCCGGCCGCACCCCACCTCCTTCAAAGCAGTTCCACACTTTCGGCCGCCTGGTCACACGTTTAAGAAAATTCAGGAGTGGGGGTGAAGAGGCACGTTAATTACCTGTTGGGGTAGCGGGGCGTAGATAGGATGGACAGGGTAGAGTCAAGTCATTCTCTTGATTGGGAGACAAGAGAGACAAAGTCTTTAAAAACAGCGATATGAGGAAAAAATCCGCTTGCGAGGAACGTTCTCTTGTCCAAGGCCGGTCTCCCCGGGAGGTTTTGGTACCCCTGGTTCCCACGGGGTGGCGCAGAGGGCCGCGTCCTGCCAAAAGAGAGAGAGAGAGAGCCCCGGCCGAGCGGCGCGAAGTAGGTAAAAAGGCGCGGTCGAGGCCACGCTGGCGCCGCCCCGCGCGCTTAAAGTCCGGTTGCCCGGGGCGGTACGTCAGCGTCGCCGAGGAGGACCCCTGCGCTGCCGCCCGCCGCCATGGCCCTGCTCCGAGGTGACCCCTACAGCCTCGCCTCTCTCGCCCCTGGTTGGTGGGGGGTGGGGAAGGGCCCGGTCCCGGCGGGGAGTCGAGGCCTCCTAGGCTAGGTAAAGGGGACTTGATAAAACCCCATCCCGAAAGCACTGTTCGGGTTTAGGAGAAAGCATACTTGTCAGGCACTAGCGACAGTGATCTCCCGGCAACTTCCAGCTGAGAGTTGAGACCACGGTTTGCTTGCTTCTGACCTTGAAGGTCATTTGCCTTCGCGCGGTAGTGACCCACCTAGTTCGAGGTTAGCTATTTGGAAGACTGGGGCGGCGCCATAAGCACGAGGCGGCCTGGGGCGGAGGGGTGCCTTTCCCAGGAGCCCGGCGGCCTCGGACTTGGTCAGAGGGTGGGCGGGGCTTGGGGGAAAGGAAGGAATGTTGTCTTGCAGTCGGCGGGGGATTTCCGTTTCCCCCCACAGTGCTTGGTGGCGATCTGTTGGAGAACTTTCCTTTATCCCTTTCCCTTCTATTCTTTCGAGTGAGTCCAGAAGAGTGCAGTCATTGAGTACATAAATTCTACAGTTATTAACTTAAAAAAATATGTAAACTCCCTTTTCATAACAAATGGTCGCAGTCAGTGGAATAAGGATGAAAGCTCATCCTTACTTTATGTGTCCTTTGAAGAACCTTCAGATGGAACACTTTATATATCAAGGCCCCGGGCAGAAAAACACTTGGCAGGAACTGAGAACCATTATTCTGGTGGTCCAGGGCCCTGTGGGCTCTGTGAAGGAGGTGGGGTTTTATTCTAAATTCAAAAGAAGGCAATCTCCTACCTTAAAGTAGAATAACAGGATCTGATATCCAATCTGCCCCCATTTCCTCAGGGCTATGAGGCTGTCCATGTAGCAAGGAGGAGAATTTAAGAATCTATTGCAAAGGCCCAGGCAACATCAGATGATGGTTTTGACTCAAGTGGGGGGCAGTGGAGTTGGGGAAAAGGGGGAGGAATGATTTGAGATAGATTTGGAGTTGGAATTCACAGAACTTGGTGATAGGTTGGATGTGGCAGGTCAATGAGAAGGAAATGTCAAGAATGACCAGGTTTCTGGTTTGAGGAATTGTGTTCATGATGATACTCCTTATGGAGTGAGGAACACTGGGGAAGGGACAGATTTGAGAATACTGAGGTGCTCAAGTGCAGCTATCAGGTAGGCAGTTGGTTAGGGGGATCTGGAGCTCAGAAGAGCCAAAATGACATGTGAACAGTTCAAGTGAGAAATAGGTATTCTGAGACAAGAGGATTTAATTTAATTTGTCAGCGCTCTTTACAATTCTGAATTTAATAAAGCAGCATATTGATTCTTTTTTAGATGAGGTATTCAGAAAACCCAAATTATTTAAAAGCAGCATGGTCATGAGCTATCATCTTTAAAAGAAATTATATTTTTATTGATTTCTCTGTATAAGAATTTATCAGTGGTTCTGACCACTTTATTTTAATACAGACCCCTTTGAAAATTTGATGAAAACTATGAACCCAGTAAGGGGAAAGGATGTACATCAACACCTACATTAAGGAAGTATGAAGTTTATAAATTTGGGATACCATTCACTATGGTGTTAAAAGTTAGTGATCGTATTTTTATCCATTTCCCTGTTTTACAGGGAAACGTTTCCCTGTTTTACTGATGTCCAGAAAGGTAGAATGGCTTGTCTCTAATGGTAGTTAGTGTCTTGATTGTTATTGGTTAGTTAGAATACATTACAGATACATACTTCTCTCAAGTAGCATACTAGGTGCTTGCAGGACTAGTGGGTAAGAGAGAACATGCGACTGATTCTTGTGGGGAAAAGGACACATTTGAATGGGAGCATAATTGACTTTGGTAAAGATTGTCATTAATTTATCAGATTTCTGTAGAACCAATATCCCGGGTTTTTATTAGCACCAATCCCAGAACTTGGTAGAAGGGTTGCACTCAACAAATATTAACTCTCTTACTGCTCCTTAGCTTTGCTGGGAATGTTTGTGCAACCCTTCAAGGCAGGTGAGGTGGGCAGGCGGGGGCGGGGGTCAGGGAGCTGCCAGATTAATCCTGAAACTGAAGTGGATACAGAAGCAGCAGTTTTCCTTGTTAGCTTTGGTTGCTGTCTGCAGTTGCTGTAATTAAATGAGTAAATATTTGCCTAACAATGTAATAGAAAGGAAGGCAGAATTCCTCTTTCTCTTCTAGTGTTATTTTTCCTCTGTGGTCACATCTGCCACATTGCCTGCCACATTGCCTCTGTGGTCACATCTGCCACATTGCCTGCCACATTGCCAGGCCCTTTCCTGGTGTTTCTGACTCACTGTGCTCTGGATTAATATGTCTTTTCATTGTCTTTCTGTAAAAATCTTTAACCTCTGAATTTTCAGAGCCTTTTAAAATACACAAGATCTTAGCTGGGTGTTACCGATTGTTAAGTTTTAGACCTTTCAACTTCCACATAAAATCGACATCAGATCAAATAATTATTGCCATGGTATCCAGTTTATGAAATTACAGGAAAAAATCCTTTAGATTGTCTAGTCTTTGTACCTGCACATGCCAGTTTATTTTTAAAAATACACTTAATAGCTTTTTCCCCCACTCAAAATAATTGTATTAGTTCAGTTTTAGCCTTGCTCATGCTAACCTTTACAGCCTGGGAGCTTCAAGTAAGCAGACGTGATGTAAGGAAAGGGGAAGTTCTTGCTTTCATTTTCATTTTCACACACGCACACTCTTTTGTAGATTTCTCATATTTCACCATACGCACTTCCCACACAAAAATGCTTTCTTAGATTATGAAATACAAGGGAAAAACTCATGACAGGAAATTTATGGAGAAGCAAATGAAACGTGCCTTCATTGTTTCTGAAAAGTCAACGTTCAATTCGAATCATTTTCACGTATGCAATATATCATTTTATCTGGCTTTTGAGATTCTGTCTTTCGTTTTGAGAAGTTTGACAGTGATGTGCCACGATGAGTGAGTGTGTGCGTGTATTTTGCATTTATTCACTTTGGAGTTTACTGAGCTTGAGTCTGTACATTTATCTTTTAGTTTTATAGAAAAATTGAACAGAAAGTACAGAGCATTCCCATATACTTCCTCGCCTCACTCCGTTATCCCCTATTATTAACAGCATTAATGTGGTACATTTGTTACAATTGATGAACAAATACTGATATATTATTTTTAACTAAAGTCCACAGTTTACATTAAGGTTCATTTGTTGTGTTGTATAGTTCTATAGGTTTTGACAAATGTATAATGGCATGTATCTACCATTTTAGTATCATAAAGAGTAGTTTCACTGCCCTAAAATTTCCCTGTGCTCTACCCATTCATTTCTCCTTCCCTACCACCCCCAACCCCTGATAACCGCTGGTCTTTTTACTGTCTCCATAATTTTGCCATTTCTAGGTGTCATATATTTGGACTCATACAGTGTGTAGCCTTTTCAGATTGGCTTCTTTCACCAGCAATATGCATTTAAGTTTTTTTCATGTCTTTTCATGACTTGATACCACATTTCTTTTTAGTGCTGAAGAATATTCCATTGTATGAGTGTACCACAGTTCATCCATTCACCTACTGAAGAACATCTTGGCTGCTTCCAAGTTTTAACAATTATGAATAAAGCCGCTATAAACATTTGTATACAGGTTTTTGTGTGGACCTAAGTTTTCAACTCACTGGGGTAAATACAAAGGAGTGTGACTACTAGATCATATGAGTGGAGTATGGTTAGTTTTAGTTTTGGAAGCAACTGCCACACTGTCTTCCAGAGTGGCTGTACCATGTTGCATTCCCAGAAGCAGTGGGTGAGTTTCTTTTGGTCCACATCCTCACCAACGTTTTGTATTGCCAGTGTTTTTTGGATTTTAGCCATTCTAATAGTTGTGGGATAGTATCTCATTGTTAGTTTAATTTGCAGTTACCTAACAACATGATGTCAAACATCTTTTCATATGGCTATTTGCCATTTGTATAGTATCTTTGGTAAGGTGACTGTTCACATTTTTTATGCATTTTTAACTGGGTTGTTTGTTTTCTTATTATTGAGTTTGAAGAGCTCTTTGTATATGTTAGATACCAGCCCTTTATCAGATAAGTGTTTTGCAAGTATTTTCTCCCAGTCCGTGGCTTGTCTTTTTGTGCTTTTAGTAATGTCTTTTGAAGAGCAGAAGTTTTCAATTTTAATAAAGTCCAAATTTTTCTTTCATGGATTGTGCTTTTAGTGTTGTATCTAAAAAGTTATCACCAAGCCAAACCAAAGGTCGTCTAGATTCTCTCCTTTGGTATCTTCTAGGAGTTTTATAGTCTTTGAATTTTTTATTTAAGGCTGTGTTCCAGTTTGAGCTAATTTTTATGAAAGGTGTAAGGTCTGTCTACTTTGTAGTTGTTTGCGTGTGGATGTCCAGTTGTTCCAGCACCAGTTATTGAAAAGACTATCCTTTCTCCATTGAATTGCCTTTGTTCCTTTGTCAGACTTTGCCCATGTTTTTTGTTTTGTTTTGTTTTGTTTTGCCCAATCATCTTTTTCCTCTGTTCTTCAGATCAGGTAATGTCTATTTATCTCTTTCAAGGTCACTGAATCTTACTCCTTTCACTTCCATTCTGCTTTTACACTTCTTTTTTTCACACTTGCTTTTTTCCATTTGGTGTATATTTTATTTCAGATATTTTCCAGTTTTATAATTTTCACTTTGGTTCTTTTTTTTAAGCTTTTTTATTTCTTTGTGGAGATGTCCTATCCTTTATTATGAACAAAGTTTTCTATACATCCTTGAGCATAGTTATGATAGAGAGCTGCTTTAAAATCCTTGTCTGCTAATGCTAACATCTGGGTCATCTTGGGGTTGGTTGCTGTTGATTTTCTTTTTTTTTTTTTTTTTTTTTGCGGTAAGCGGGCCTCTCACTGTTATGGCCTTTCCCGTTGCGGAGCTCAGGCTCAGCGGCCATGGCTCATGGGCCCAGCCGCTCCGCAGCATGTGGGATCTTCCGGGACCGGGGCACGAACCCGTGTCCCCTGCATCGGCAGGCGGACTCTCAACCACTGTGCCACCAGGGAAGCCCTGTTGATTTTCTTTTATCTCAAGAATGAGTCACACAGGCATATGTCATTTTATTGCACTTTGCAAATACTGCGGTTTTTTGCAAATTGAAGGTTTGTGACAACCCTGCAGTTGAGCAAGTTTATTGGTGACATTTTTCCTACAACGTTTGCTCACTTTGTGTCCGTGTTACATTTTGGTGATTCTCGCAATGTTTCAAACCCTCCATCAGCAAAAAGATTACAACTCACTGAAGGCTCAGATGATGGTTAGTATTTATTAGCAATAAAGTCTTTTTAAAATTAAAGTATGCACATTTTTTTAGACATAATGTTATTGCACACTTAACAGGCTACAGTAGAAGCATAACTTTTATAGGCACTGGAAGAGAAAAAAATTCGTGCGACTTGCTTAATTGCAGTAGTGTGGAACCAAACCTGTAATATCTCTTGAGATATGCCTGTATTTTCTTGTTTCTTCATAGGTGAATAAATTTTGGATTGTGTGGTGGACAGTGCAGGTGAACCATTTTAGGGACTGGATTCTGGTACTTTCCAAAAAGTACTGACTTACCGATTATTTAGTTAACTATTTTTGCAGGCAGTTAATTTGGCTGAACTCAAACTGCACACTCTGTCTCCCCTGTAGAGGGCAGTAGCTCAGATCTAACTAATCATTTAGGCTTAGCTGAGGTGGTTGTAGTTGTCCCCACAGGTTCATGATAAAGGATTCAGCGAGATATTTGGGCTCCCCACTGTAGCGCTTTTCTTTCACAGATCCCCCCCCTCAGTTTCCAGTATCTGTGATTGCCATAAATTCAGTTCTCTGATTCTTCAAGCCAGCAAGACTTTGAGTTTCTGAATTCTCACCATTCCATTTAGCGTGGGCTGCTGGCCTTCAATATAGAGGTTATAAATAACTTGGACACTCACCCTGTGTTATTCCCTTTTCCCATATCTACTCTACATCTGCCTACTTTTGTTCATTCTCCAAGGACTTGAGGAAGCCATTCTTATATATCGTCAGTGTCTACTGGAGAGTTGGTCAAATAGGAGCATACTAGGCGATGACCAGAGCAGGACTGTACCAAAATCAGGAAGAAGGCAAGCAAAGGGGAAAGAAAAATGAAATAAAGCAAACACCAGTGTAAAAATAGGCAGAGACTATTAATCAAGGAGGATTAGAGGATGTTTACAGGAAGGCATAGTGGCCCAGAATAACCCATCTCAGAGGAAAACATTTGTAGTGCACCAGACCAATATTTATGGCATTTTGTAAGTATCTGAATATTTTATCTGTAAAGAACTGATTGGATCTGTTCTAAAGTATAGTTATATATGTTGCTCCTAACATTCTTTTAGACTGTAAATTTCTCAAAGTAGGAATGAAAGAAGAAGCTGGAATTTTTTTTAGGATAGATTTCGTTTGTTCCATGGAAAGAGATCTCTAACATAAACAGGAGAATTGTACCCAGATAACAATAGTGGTATAATGTTTGCATGGTCTCAATTATAGGTCAATATCTGGGTACAAACCCATTGTTAAAAGTCCCTCAGTTTCTTGGCAAGATGTGGAAATGTGTGCTCAGATTGTCTTTGGGAAAATTTAGTTAGTGTATACGAAGCATCAAGCATGAAGTCCATCATACAGGAAGTGCCCCTGTATGTTAACTGTAATATTTACCTTGCAGAGTTGTTGGGAAGATTAGATACTATATGACAAGTGATGAGATGTCTAGTACTCAGTAGGTGCCTAATAAATGTTAGTGTGATGAAGCTGCTGTAACCGATGTTGTTCCCCAGTATGCAGGCTTTGCATTTCACAACTCTAGTGGGTGCCACTCATATCATAGTCATTGTAGATTTGTTAACCATATATATATATATATTGGCAGGTGGCAGTAGAGTGCCTTGGGAAGGGACAATTTGTATTTATCTGTACAGGGACACCAATCGAACCAATAGTGATACTGCAAATTTGTAGTCTTTGCAGTAATAGATGTATAGATAATTCCTCTGTATCCTTTGTGGTTAGGTCAGATGTAGGAAACTTTGTTACATTCTAACTGACACGTTATAATAGGATATTAGCAAATGAGAGTGTCTTTAGGGAAAAACAACCAGAATTAATGTTAAATAAAGAACTGTTGAAAGAATGCTTTTTGTGTATTTGGGAAAAGAGTCATTAGGTCTGGGGAATTTTACAGGTTAGCTGACTCCAGATACTGGAGGGGCTACCCATGATAAGGGTCATCTGTTTTATCTGTTATGCTCATTTTATTCTAAGAGTAAAATATAATAGTTCACATTATTTGAAATTTGTAATTTGAGTCATCCTCTGACTCTAGAAGCAGTGACATATGTAATACAAATTCAAAGCAGTGTATGTTCTAGAAGCTATATAATCTGTCTGAGTTTGGAATGCATTTGGATAGAACTACGATTGGTAGATGGAACACTTGGTAAGCCAAGCCCAGCTCAGTATGAGAAAAAAAATCGTTAGGTTATGTTGCCTATTCACGGGCACACTGCTTCACACAATTGGGCATGCCTTCTTACTGAAAGTTCTTTAGCAGAAGTTAGAGAGGACCTCTTGTCAGGAATATTCTAGAGGATGTTCTTATAGGATGAGTGGTTGGCCTCAAACAACCTTAAGGTACCTTCTAGTGGGAGATTCTTTGATTCTATGACCAGGCAATATACTCCAGCAAATAGAAGAAGCCTTTCGTTTTAAACAAATGTTTCTAGCATTGCAAATCATCAGATTATAAGAGTGTCATCTAGCCAAAATGGATTTACATGGTAGCCTGCAGTGCAGTTCTTGGTACCAGCATGTAGGTATTGATCAAAATGATAACTTTTAGTACTGCTGCTGTGAGTGTGACCCATTCTATGTATTATTATGTGACAAAGATTTTTAGTTATTTAATTGAAAATTGTACTTTACAATAAGGTTCACAATGAAATTATTTAAAGCATGTTAGGGACACTGACTAACCTGTAGCTGCTCATAAACCTCTCCTCTTTGCAATAGGTGTGTTCATCGTTGCTGCTAAGCGGACACCCTTTGGGGCTTACGGAGGTCTTCTGAAAGACTTCACAGCTACTGACTTGGCTGAATCTGCTGCCAGGGCTGCCTTGTCTGCTGGCAAAGTCTCACCTGAAACTATTGACAGTGTCGTTGTAGGCAACGTCATACAGGTTAGTAGGGCTGAAGGGACATTTCATTCCTATTGCTTTCTTTTATCAGTTTCTAAAAATAATTCCTTTAACGTGTTGTAGTGGTGTACTAGTTAATAATAGTTGAAGGTATTCATAATTTGAGGAGTCCTCTGACTCCAGAAGCAATGGCATATATAATTCAAAAGGACATATATAATTCAAAAGAACATATATTCATAAACTATATATCTATCTGGGATCTGTCTGGGACTTGGGATACATTTTATTGCTTCTTAAATAGCAAATTAATCTCTTTGACTTATTTGAAGTAAATTGGTTCTCTCTGTGTGCCACCAAGGAGGGTAGCAAACCCAAGCAATGCAACACATCTCCCATCATTTCTTACACACAGTAGGAGCTTGGTCAGTGTTTTGTGGGAAATGAGAAGCTCCTTTACCCTCTACCTTGCTATGTATGGTGTACAAAATAGATGATTCATTTGCAGTAATTGAAAGCTGAATATTCCTTCAAAGTGTGGCCATGAAGTGGGGACTGTCTTACTCTTCCCAGATCTCATTGGTGGGACGGAGGCTCTACACTGAGTGCATTGCCACTGACAGTACTGGGGCCCTAATCACTGTTCTCCTGACTCGTTAAGGTGGTTCCAGACTGAGAAGGGTGAGGCAGGCTGAGAAGACCTGAGGCTACTGCCACCTCCTGCGCTGAGCGCTTTCAGCTCTTAGAGCTGGGATAAGGCTCAGAAAAAGGTGCACAGTTGTCCCTTGTGAATAATGCTGCTTTGAACATCAAGTACAAGTTTTTGTGTGGACATAGGTTTTTATTTCCCTTGGGTGTATACCTATGAGTGTAATTGCTAGGCTATATGGTATCTCTACATTTAATTGTTTCAGAAACTTTCAGACTGTTTTCCAAAGCAGCTGAAACATTTTACGTTCATACCTACAGTGTATGAAGGTTCCACTTTTGCCACATCCTTGTCAACACTTGTTATTGTGTGTCTTTTTATTATAGCCATTCTAGTGAATATGAAGTAGTATCTCATTGTGGTTTTAATTTGCCTTTCCCTGATGACTGATGATGTGAACAACTTTTCATTAGCTTGTTGCCATTGCCGTATCTTCTTGGAGAGTGTCTAATTCATATCCTTTTCTCATTTTTTAATTGGGTTATTTGTCTTTTTATTATTGAGTCATAAGTGTTCTTTATATATCCTAGATATGAGTCCCTTAACAGATACATGATTTGTAAATATTTTTCTATACTTTGCTATCTTTTCATTTCTTAATAGTATCTTCTGGAGTATGAAAATTTTTAATTTTGATGAAGCCCAATTTCAGTTGTTGTTGCTCAGGCTTTTGGTGTCATTATCTAAGAATCCATTTCCATATCTAAGGTCGTGAAGACTTATCCCTATGTTTTCTTCTAAGTTTTATAGTTTTAGCTCTTACATTTAGGCCTTTGATTTATTTTGATTTAATGTTTATATATGTTTTGAGGTACAGGTCCAAATTCATTCTTCTGCATGTGGCTATCCAGTTGTTCTAGCACTATTTGTTGAAAAGACTATTCTTTCTCCCATTGGATGGTCTTGGCACTGTTATGGAAAATCAGTTGACCATAGACACATGATTTTATTTTTGGACTCCCAGTTCTCTTCCACTGATCTATATGTCTATCCTTTTTATGTCAGTTCCACACTGTCTCGATCATCATTGCTTCTTTGTAAGTTTTGAAATCAAGAAATGTGAGTCCTCCTACTTAGTTATTCATTTCAAAGTTGTTTTGGCTATTCTGGGTCTCCTGCAGTTTGATAATTTTAGAATCTGTTCACCCATTTCTACAAATAAGTCAGCTAAGATTCTGATGGAGATTGTTTTGAATCTGTAGGTCAATTGAAGGAATATTGCCATGAACATGGCATGTTTTTTCACTTGTATAAATCCTCTTTAATTTTTTCAACAATGTCTTAGAGTTGTCAGAATATGTTTTGCACTTCTTTTGTTAAATTTATTCTTAAGTATTTTATTCTTTTAGATGCTATTGTGAATGGAATTGTTTTCTTATTTCATTTTCAGATTGTTCATTGCAAGTGTATAGAAATGCAGCTGATTTTTCAAAAAAAGAAATGCAATTGATTTCTATATATTAATTTTATATCCTGAAACCTTGAACTCATTTATTACTTCTAATCGTTTTCTAGTTGATTACTTAGGATTTTTTATATATAACATTATGTCATCTGAGAGTAGAAATAGTTATGTTTCTTTCTTTCCAATCTGGATTTCTTTTATTTATGTATTTATTTTTCTTACCTAATTGCTCTGTCTAGAACCTCTGATGTTGAATGAAAGAGACAAAAAATGGATATCTCTGTCTTGTTCCTGATATTGTGGGGAAAGCATCCAGTCTTTTACCATTAAGTATGATTATATGGGTTTTTCTAGATGCCCTTTATCAGGTTGAGGAAGTTCTCTTCTTTTCCTAGGTTATTGAATGTTTTTATCATGAAAAGGTGTTGGATTTTGTCAAGTGCTTTTTCTATGTCAATTGAGATGATCGTATGATTTTTGTTTTTTATTCTGTTGATACAACGTGATATATTAATTGACTTTCAGGTGATGAAACAACCTTACATTTCTGGATGACCCTTACACTGGTCATGGCATATAATTCTTTTCGTACATTGCTGAATTCTGTTTGCTAGTATTTTGTTGGAGATTTTTATATCCATATTCATAAGAGATATTAATCTGTACTTTTTTGTGATGTCTTTGTCTGGTTTTGATATCAGGATAATTCTGGCTTCATGATGAGTTGGGAAGTGATCCTTTTCTATTTTTTAGGAAGAGTTTGTGAATAATTGGTATTAATGCTTCTTTAAATGTTTGGTAGAATTCAGTAATGAAGCCAGTCTGGGCTTTTTTGTTGAGTGGTGTTTTGATTACTAATTAATTCAGTCTTCACTTGTTATAGGTCTATTCATATTGTCTATTTTTCTTTGAGTTGGGTTTGGTAGTTTGTGTCTTTCTAGGCACTTGTCCTCTTTACCTAAATTATCTAATTTATTGGCACACAACTGTTCATGGTAGTCAATTCTCGTTATTCACAGTAGTTATGTTTTATATAGATGCCGTGTACACCGAATTAGCAACTATTGAACCACTGCTCCCAGGGGAAACGACAGGGTGAGGTTCCTGTGAGCCTCCGGTCACAACATTTTTGTTAACTGATCAGTACATAACCTTGTTTTATATATGTTTCTATTTAAGGACACCGTATTTAATATATATTGTTGATTCATTAGCATTAAACTCACAGCCAACAGCACTATCACTCATGCCTGAATGAAGTTTATCTAACACATATTTTCTCTGTGAGGCACGTCACTGCCTTCTTGCACTTAGGGATACTGGAGAGCAAGGACTTCAGCATTATTACTTGGGGGCCATTTTAAACAGTAAAATCACCCACAAGAAGCACAAAAATGCATAAAACTAAATAGACTGCAGGAAGATCACTATTTCTAGGATGAGAGCTGAAGCAAGAAGGCAGAGTGTCCCCTTGTTCATCCTTAGCTAGGAACGTGCATATCAGGCAGCTAAAATTTTTCTCCTCTCTGCACATGTCTGCAAATGACCACAAAAGTGCTGCAAGTATTGATCTTGGGGGTTACAAATAAATTTTAGCAAGTAGGTGAATTTGCAAGTATATAATCTACACATAATAAGAATCGACTATACTTTGAACTTATATATTTATGTCCTGCCTATTTTGAGAGGTGTTAAGGTTCTTGGTGTTAAAGGCACTAAGGTACCTTTATTGTAGAGAGAGCTAAAGCAAATTTGATAAAACGTAAAGAATTGGTCCATCAAGGTAACTTTAGGGTGTTCATTGTACTATTCTTGTAACTTTACATTTTATCAAATTTGCTTTAGCTTTCTCTACAATAGAAGCTGTTGTTATTGTTAAAAAGAAAAAAAAAGTTGTTTCATCCCTTCTTACTCAAAGTGTGTGGTCCTTGGACCAGCAACATTGGCCTCACCAGGGCAGTGGTTAGAAATGCAGAATCTCAGGTAGTCCTAGACCTATTTACTGAGAACCTACATTTTAACAAGATGCCCCAGTATGCATTTTAAAGTTTGGGAAGCAGTAGTCTAGTCCCACCTCTTATTCTCCTGACCATTGTTCATCTTTCCCCTTCCTAAGTCAGCCAGCCTCAGCCTTGGTTACACATTACAATCACCTGGGTGCTATTAAAAGTAACTACTGATGCCTGTGGCCACCTCCAGCCTTTCTGGTTTAATTGGTTTGGTTAGGAGCTTGAGCATCACTGTGTTAATAAAGCTTCCTCGGTTATTCCACTGTGCAGCCAAGGTTGAGAACCATAGCCTCTCATGCTTCCTCTGTTAAAGAACATACTACTTCGAGATAGCGTGTTCCATTTTTAAACAGTTCTAATTGTTATGAAATTCTGTGTTCTACTGAGATTTTAATATAAGGATTTCTCATACTTTGTTTAAAATCGAGTTGGCCGAATTACAGTTTTTATTCAAATCATTAACACGTATTATATAAAATATGCTGTACCTGTATGCATTGTGTCCTACCTTAGAGCCATATAATTTATAATTTTTGAAAAATTGTAAACATTTTACTATATTGTGTCCTTCTTCTTAATTCCTAGATATATAGAGGAAATTCTTTTTCTTTCCCTCTGTTCCAGACTTCTTCAGATGCTATATACTTGGCAAGACATGTTGGTTTGCGTGTGGGAATCCCAAAAGAGACCCCAGCTGTCACTGTTAATAGGCTCTGTGGCTCCGGTTTCCAGTCCATTGTGAATGGATGTCAGGTATAGGTAACATTTAATTCTCTGAAAATATTAATAGTTATTAGAGGAAATGCCTCACTTCAATATAACACTGTAGGTTTTTAATTTTATAGTACTTATTAGGAGAGGTCAATATTTAATTTTTCTTGGAAAAATATTCATAGAAAATAGTTTCTTGAAAGCTAGTAATGAACCTTGAAAACATTATGCTAAATGGAATAAGCCCGTCACAAAAGGACAAATACTGTATGAGTCCACTTATATGAGGTCCCTCAAGTGGTCAGATTCATAGAGACAGAAAGTAGAATGGGGATTGTTGGGGCTGGTGGGGAAGAGAGAATGGGGAGTTAGTGTTTAGTGGGTATGCGGTTGCAGTTTGGAAATTGAAAAAGACTTCTGGAAATGGATGGTGGTTGGTTGCATAACAGTGTGAATGTACTTAATGACCTGTATATTTAAAATTGGTTAGAATGGTAAATTTTATGTTATGTGTATTTTATCACAATTTTTAAAAAGCTAGTCATGACTGTCATTCTTATTGAGTGCTTCCTATGTGCACATAGATTTACATTCAATATCTCATTTAATCTTCACAACTGTCCTATGAGGCAAGAACTATTATTCCCATTTTACAGGCAAGGAAACTGATTATTAAAGGCATTAAGGTTACTAAGTTATAGAGGAAGAAGCTGAACCCAGGTCTGTGAGAGTGCTGGGCAAGGCAGTTTGAAACACTGAATAAAGACTCTAAGATGAGGAAGGGAGCTGGAGAATTTAGAGGATGATATGAAATGTATTTTATTACAAAGGAACTGAATGATACTGTTGGTAGAAGTACAAACTAGCATAATCTCTTCAAGGGATAGTTGGGCAAATACATTTGTTCCCTTGAGCATAAGGAAAAGGGATATAGTAAAATCTAAGTTGTCAAAGTCTTCATGTTATTACAAAATAAAAGATAAAACTTTGTAATGAATAAATCACTTTCAGGTTAATTTATTTCTGTAACAATATATCAGGTAGTGACCCTGATTTTCCTAGCAATCATTTTGAACATCAGGCTCTTGGAGGATTTTTTGTTTTTCTTTTTTCCCTCCAGATTTAAAGTGATTTATTTTCTAATAATAAAAACATAACATGTTCATTATGGGGATTTTAGAAAAATAGAGAAGAAAAAAAATAAAAGTACCCTAAATTCCTACCTCTAGAGGTGGTCACTGTGTGAATTTTAGATATATATTTAAATAAATAATTGGGTACTTAGATTACATAATTTTTTACTTCATATCTCAACTTTTTTCTAATTCTTTCTTCCTCAGTCATTCCTGATGACTTTTGGAAGACTCCTTAGACCCGGTCTTTTTCCTTTTGGCTTAGGGATGAGCATACTACAGCCCATTGGCAAATCTTGCCTGCTGCTTGTTCTTCTACAGCCTACAAGTTAAGAATATTTTTTACATTTTTAAATAGTTAAAAAATTAAGTGAAGAATAGTATTTTATGACACATGAAAATTATATGAAATTTAAATGAAAGTGTCCATAAATGAAGTCTTATCGGAACACAGTTACACTCATTTTATAACTGTGTTATCAGAGTTTTTCTGTTAGGTTACAAGATTATAAACCTCTCTTGTTTCTAGAACCTCTCTCAGGTTAAGCTTTGAGGAAGAGAATCAGTAGCCATATTAGTTTGCCATTTAACTTAAAATTGTACATTTATCTTTAACTTGCAAAAACTTGGTTAATTATTGGTACTGAAAAAGTCCTTGTTTTTTTTTAATTTTTGTTATAGGCATTTTTAATGTCTACATAAAACCTCAGAGCTATAACATTGTTAATTATGCTTATTGTTGAAATAACATTGAGGTAAATGTTTTGATAGTGTACCCGTGTAACAAGGGGTTTATAATATTTTAATTGCATAGACTTTAGTAATCAGAACTTTCACTGGACATTTGATACAGAATTGAAGGACAACTTGGCTCATTTACTAATCAATTTTGTTCATTTATAAGGGGCAAAATCAACTTATTTTCTTGTTTCTTTATATTACTGGACAGTCGTTCCTCAAATTTCAATAAGCTTCAATTTCATTTCCTGAATTCAGCCTCTGGGGTGCTGCATGGCTGTTGTAAAAATAACAGCAATTACATGTACAACCAGTGCAATGAAATATCCAGGAGCATGTTGAGTGTAACTGCAGACAAGTGATTGATAAGCTGCAATGTGTAACGTGCTATTTTTCGTGTAAATGTACAAAAACTAGTTATATGAGTTCACCTTTGATTTTCTTTGAGAACTTATACAGAACATTCCTAAAACATACATTTACAAACTTTACAATATGTTAAATAATTTATGGTTCAGGTTCATCTGTATACTGCTTTTTTTTTTTTTTTTTTAAATTATAACCATAGACTGCCGGGTACACAAAAGCTACAGATCACCACAACAAGATGCATGCAAATCTTGAATTCTTAGAGGATTTTTTTTAAAGATTAAACTTTCTTTTTAACCCATTATATAATAAAGAGAACAAACTGACTAGGATAGATGACTCCATAAATCTCTCTAATTATTTCACACTAAAAATAAAATTTGAATCTACTTTATTAACAAAAAAACAAAGGTCCATGCAGAATCCTCATCTATAGTGTGTATTATCACACCACAATGTTAAATGTAGCTATTTTCACTGCACAACTTCTGGCAGCTAAAGCTGCATATGTTATCCCACACGGATGATAGAAGGAGGCCAATCTTAACATATGCAAAGGAAATTCACAGCCTCAATAATATTCACTGTGATAGTTAATAACTGAAATTTCAAAACATTTTCTATTTTTTCTAATCTGAATCATCATGAATCAGGTTCCAATTTTTTCTCTTTTAGTCCTTAGAGAAAATAAATATTAGCTGGACCCTGGTGAAAACTCATTCTTTAACTCGGTCTGGAAAATAACATCTTGATCTTGATGAAAATGAACTAGGTCTAAATATACAGTTGGGGATTTCCTCAACTACTTTTCATTTTGTCAATGTCTTTTTAAATTGTGGAAGTCAAATATAGACTTTGTTCTGAGCCATATGACTTGGAATTTTGTTCAAATGGAATCAAATTTGAATTAGGAACAAATTAATCTAATCTACTTTTATTACAGGTGTAGGCATGCTACATACACAAGCTTCCGTCCTTGTCAAATATAGTAACATAATGCTATGGATGATAACTAGGCTTGTCCTATTCTGAATCCATATAAATGAATGGTCTGCTTGTTTTGATATAACAAAATGTGGAAAATGTCTTAAAAATCGCATTTTCAAAAATAGATAGGAATATACATCTAATTAATGTAATATATATTATAGCGGAGTAGGAGAGAATCAAGATGATTAAATGTTTCTGTAACCTCAAGGTAAGATTTTACTCCTCTGCCTAACACTACTAAATTCTTCCCTTTAAAACACAGGAATATTGTTATTACTAAATTTTCTAAGGGACTAGACTAAATGCAGTTTCATCATTAATGTTATATTCATATTAAAGTATGACTCTAAGAAGAATATTGCTCTGACTTCTTTTAATACTATTGTTCCTGAGCCCTTAAGTCTTAAATTTCTGGTGGTTTCTTCAAGGCACTTAGATTTTATACACTGTCTTACTAAATATTGGGAAACAACAACACTAATAATGATTATTACTCTTGATTCCTTTGTGGTTGGAAAGAAAATTTGTGTGAAATTGACTTTGAACAACTTTCCACCAAGGAAATCATGTTTTTAGGCTTTTGTTGCTATCAATTTTACCCTTTCTTTAGTGTACTTAGCTCATATGTTTTGCTTTTTCACCAAGCTTATAGCAAAGATGCATTGCTTGGCCAATTATCATATATGTGATTGCAGGACTGGTAAGACAAGAGAGGGAAAAGTATATAAGAAAAGAGATTGGCATAATAGAGAATGAAAGTGGTGCTTATATATTGATAACTATATCCCTCCTTAAATGAGTTTGACATTATTACAGATCAGACAGAGTTTTCCTTTGCTACTGTCTATATTTTATCACAGCTATAAATTTTGAGACCTTACGTGATTTTCATTACTACAATGGGACAAAATATTTTATATTCACATTCTTGGGTTGGAGTCCATTTTGCTTTATAAAATGGGTGTATTCAAGATAGTAATTTATTTATTTATTTATTTAAACCTCTTTATTGGAGTATAATTGCTTTACAATGGTGTGTTAGTTTCTGCTTCATAACAAAGTGAATCAGTTATACATATACATATGTTACCATATCTCTTCCCCCTTGCCTCTCCCTCCCTCCCACCCTCCCTATCCCACCCCTCTAGGTGGTCACAAAGCACCGAGCTGATATCCCTGTGCTATGAGGCTGCTTCCCACTAGCTATCTATTTTATGTTTGGTAGTGTATATATGTCCATGCCACTCTCTCACTTTGTCACAGCTTACCCTTCCCCCTCCCCATATCCTCAAGTCCATTCTCTAGTAGGTCTGTGTCTTTATTCCTGTCTTGCCCCTAGGTTCTTCATGACCTTCCTTTTTTTTTTCTTCTTGGAGTCCATATATATGTGTTAGAATACGGTATTTGTTTTTCTCTTACTGACTTCACTCTGTATGACAGACTCTAGGTCCATCCACCTCACTACAAATAACTCAATTTCGTTTCTTTTTATGGCTGAGTAATATTCCATTGTATATATGTACCACATCTTCTTTATCCATTCATCTGTTGATGGACACTTAGGTTGCTTCCATGTCCTGGCTACTGTAAATAGAGCTGCAATGAATATTTTGGTACATGACTCTTTTTGAATTATGGTTTTCTCAGGGTATATTCCCAGTAGTGGGATTGCTGGGTCATATGGTAGTTCTATTTTTAGTTTTTTAAGGAACCTCCATACTGTTCTCCATAGTGGCTGTATCCATTTACATTCCCCCCAGCAATGCAAGAGTGTTCCCTTTTCTCCACACCCTCTCCAGCATTTACTGTTTCTAGATTTTTTGATGATGGCCATTCTGACCAGTGTGAAATGATATCTCATTGTAGTTTTGATTTGCATTTCCTAATGATTAATGATGTTGAGCATTCTTTCATGTGTTTGTTGACAATCTGTATATCTTCTTTGGAGAAATGTCTATTTAGGTCTTCGGCCCATTTTTGGATTGAGTTGTTTGTTTTTTTGATATTGAGCTGCATGAGCTGCTTGTAAATTTTGGAGATTAATCCTTTGTCAGTTGCTTCATTTGCAAATATTTTCTTCCATTGTGAGGGTTGTCTTTTGGTCTTGTTTATGGTTTCCTTTGCTGTGCAAAAGCTTTTAAGTTTCATTAGGTCCCATTTGTTTATTTTTGTTTTTATTTCCATTTGTCTGGGAGGTGGGTCAGAAAGGATCTTGCTGTGATTTATGTCATAGAGTGTTCTGCCTATGTTTTCCTCTAAGAGTTTGATAGTGTCTGGCCTTACATTTAGGTCTTTAATCCACTTTGAGTTTATTTACGTGTATGATGTTAGGGAGTGTTCTAATTTCACACTTTTACATGTACCCGTCCAGTTTTCCCAGCACCACTTATTGAAGAGGCTGTTTTTTCTCCACTGTATATTCTTGTCTCCTTTATCAAAGATAAGGTGACCATATGTGTATGGCTTTATCTCTGGGCTTTCTATCCTGTTCCCTTGATCTATATTTCTGTTTTTGTGCCAGTACTGTACTATCTTGATTACTATAGCTTTGTAGTATAGTCTGAAGTCAGGGAGCCTGATTCCTCCAGCTCCATTTTTCATTCTCAAGAGTGCTTTGGCTATTCGGGGTCTTTTGTGTTTCCATACAAATTCTGAAATTTTGTGTTCCAGTTCTGTGAAAAATGCCAGTGGTAGTTTGATAGGGATTGCATTAAATCTGTAGATTGCTTTAGGTAGTAGAGTCATTTTCACAATGTTGATTCTTCCAATCCAAGAACATGGTATATCTCTCCATCTATTTGTATCATCTTTAATTTCTTTCATCAGTGTCTTATAATTTTCTGCATACAGGTCTTTTCTCTCCTTAGGTAGGCTTATTCCTAGATATTTTATTCTTTTTGTTGCAGTGGTAAATGGGAGTGTTTTCTTAATTTCACTTTCAGATTTTTCATCATTAGTGTATAGGAATGCAAGAGATTTCTATGCATTAATTTTGTATCCTGCTACTTTACCAAATTCATTGATTAGCTCTAGTAGTTTTCTGGTAGCATCTTTAGGATTCTCTATGTATAGTATCATGTCATCTGCAAACAGTGACAGCTTTACTTCTTCTTTTCCAATTTGGATTCCTTTTATTTCTTTTTCTTCTCTGATTGCTGTGGCTAAAACTTCCCAAACTATGTTGAATAACAGTGGTGAGAGTGGGCAACCTTGTCTTGTTCCTGATCTTAGTGGGAATGGTTTCAGTTTTTCACCATTGAGGACGATGTTGGCTGTGGGTTGGTCATATATGGCCTTTATTATGTTGCGGAAAGTTCCCTCTGCCTACTTTCTGCATGGTTTTTATCATAAATCGGTGTTGAAATTTGTCGAAAGCTTTCTCTGCATTGATTGAGATGATCATGTGGTTTTTGCCTTCAGTTTGTTAATATGGTGTATCACATTGATTGATTTGCATATATTGAAGAATCTTGCATTCCTGGGATAAACCCTACTTGATCATGGTGTATGATCCTTTTAATGTGCTGTTGGATTCTGTTTGCTAGTATTTTGTTGAGGATTTTTGCATCTATGTTCATCAGTGATATTGGCCTGTAGTTTTCTCTCTTTGTGATATCTTTATCTGGGTTTGGTATCAGGGTGATGGTGGCCTCATAGAATGAGTTTGGGAGTGTTCCTCCCTCTGTTGTATTTTGGAAGAGTTTGAGAAGGATAGGGGTTAGCTCTTCTCTAAATGTTTGATAGAATTCTCCTGTGAAGCCATCTGGTCCTGGGCTTTTGTTTGTTGGAAGATTTTTAATCACAGTTTCAATTTCAGTGCTTGTGATTGGTCTGTTCATATTTTCTATTTCTTCCTGGTTCAGTTTCGGGAGGTTGTGCATTTCTAAGAATGTGTCCATTTCTTCCAGGTTGTCCCTTAAATGACATACAGTAGTTGCTTGTAGCAGTCTCTCATGATCTTTTGTATTTCTGCAGTGTCAGTTGTTACTTCTCCTTTTTCATTTCTAATTTTGTTGATCTGAGTCCTCTTCCATTTTTTCTTGATGAGTCTGGCTAATGGTTTATCAATTTTGTTTATCTTCTCAAAGAACCAGCTTTTAGTTTTATTGATCTTTACTATTGTTTCCTTCATGTCTTTTTCATTAATTTCTGATCTGATCTTTATGATTTCTTTCCTTCTTTGGTTTGAGGAACAAAAAACTTTGGGTTCTTCTTTGTTCTGCTTTCTCTAATTGCTTTAGGTGTAAGGTTAGGTTGTTTATTTGAGACTCTCCTTGTTTCTTTTTTTTTTTTTGCGGTACGCGGGCCTCTCACTGTTGTGGCCTCTACCGTTGCAGAGCACAGGCTCCGGACGCGCAGGCCCAGTGACCATGGCTCACGGGCCCAGCCGCTCTGTAGCATGTGGGATCTTCCTGAACCGGGCCACGAACCCGTGTCCCCTACATCGGCAGGTGGACTCTCAATCACTGCGCCACCAGGGAAGCCCTCTCCTTATTTCTTGAGGTAGGATTGTATTGCTGTAAACTTCCCTCTTAGAACTGCTTTTGCTGCATCCCATAGGTTTTGGGTCATCATGTTTTCATTGTCATTTGTTTCTAGGTATTTTTTGATTTCCTCTTTGATTTCTTCAGTGATATCTTGGTTATTTAGTACCGTATTGTTTAGCCTCCATGTGTTTATATTTTTTACAGTTTTTTTCCTGTAGTTACTATCTAGTATAGCATTGTGGTCGGAAAAGATACTTGAGACTATTTCAGTTTTCTTAAATTTACTGAGGCTTAATTTGTGACCCAAGATATGATCTATCCTGGAGAATGTTCCAGGAGCACTTGAGAAGAAAGTGTATTCTGTTGTTTTTGGAAGGAATGTCCTAAGTATCAATTAAGTCCATCTGGTCTAATGTGTCATTTAAAGCTTGTGTTTCCTTATTTATTTTCATTTTGGATGATTGGTGAAAGCGGGGTGTTAAAGTCCCCTACTATTTTTGTGTTACTGTTGATTTACCATATTATGGTTGTTAGCATTTGCCTTGAGATGCTCCAATGTTGGGTGCATAAATATTTACAATTGTTATATCTTCTTCTTGGATTGATCCCTTGATCATTATGTAGTGTCCTTCTTTGTCTCTTGTAATAGCCTTTAATTTAAAGTCTATTTTGTCTGGTATGAGTATTGCTACTCCAGCTTTCTTCTGACTTCCATTTGCATGGAGTATCTTTTTCCATCCCCTCACTTTCAGTCTGTATGTGTCCCTAGGTCTGAAGTGGGTCTCTTGTAGACAACACATATACGGGTCTTGTTTTTGTGTCCATTCAGCCAGTCTGTGTCTTTTGGTTGGAGCTTTTAATCCATTTACATTTAAGGTAATTATCGATATGTATGTTCCTATTACCACTTTCTTGTTTTGGATTTGTTTTGTAGGTCTTTTCCTTCTCTTGTGTTTCCTGCCTAGAGAAATTACTTTAGCATTTGTTTTAAAGCTGGTTTGATGGTGCTGAATTCTCTTAACTTTTGCTTATCTGTAAAGGTTTTAATTTCTCCATCGAATCTGAATGAGATCCTTGCTGGGTAGAGTAATCTTGGTTGTAGGTTTTTCCCTTTCATCACTTTAAATATGTCCTGCCACTCCCTTCTGGTTTACAGAGTTTATGCTGAAAGATCAGCTGTTAACCTTATGGGAATTCTTTTGTATGTTATTTGTTGCTTTTCCCTTGCTGCTTTTAATATTTTTTCTTTGTATTCAATTTTTGACACCTTGATTGAAAAGTGTCTTGGCATGTTTTCCTTGGATTTATCCTGTATGGGACTCTCTGTGCTTCCTGGACTTGATTGACTATTTCCTTATTTCCTTTCCCATGTTAGGGAAGCTTTCAACTATAATCTCTTCAAGTATTTTCTCAGACGCTTTATTTTTCTATTCTTCTTCTGGGACCCCTATAACTCAAATGTTGGTGCTTTTAATGTTGTCCCAGATGTCTCTGAGACTGTCCTCAATTCCTTTCATTCTTTTTTGTTTATTCTGCCCTGAGGCAGTTATTTCCACCATTTTATCTTCCTGGTCCCTTATCCATTCTTCTGCCTCAGTTATTCTGCTATTGATTCCTTCTAGAGAATTTTAAATTTCATTTATTGTGTTGGTCATCATTTTTTGTTTGCTTTTTAGTTCTTCTACGTCCTTGTTAAATGTTTCTTCTATTTTCTCCATTGTATTTCCAAGATTTTGGATCATCTTTACTATCATTACTCTGAATTCTTTTTCAGGTAGGCTGCCTATTTCCTCTTCATTTGTTTGGTCTGGTGGGTTTTTACCTTGCTTCTTCATCTGCTGCATATTTCTCTGTTTTCTCATTTTGCTTAACTTACTGTGTTTGCGGTCTCCTTTTTTCAGGCTGCAGGTTCATAGTTCCCATTGTTTTTGGTGTCTCTCCCCAGTGGGTGAGGTTGGTTCAGTGGCTTGTGTAGGCTTCCTGGTGGCGGGGACTGATGCCTGTGTTCTGGTGGGTGGACCTGGATCTTGTCTCTCTGGTGGGCAGGGCCACGTCTGGTGGTGTGTTTTGGGGTGTCTGTGAACTTAGTATGACTTTAGGCAGCCTCTCTGCTAATGGGTGAGGTTGTGTTCCTGTCTTGCTAGTTGTTTAGCATGGAGCATCCAGCACTGGAGCTTGCTGAGCGTTGGGTGGAACTGGGTCTTAGTGTTGAGATGGAGATCTCTGGGAGACCTCTCACTGATTGATATCCTGTGGGACCGGGAGGTCTCTGGTGGTCCAATGTCCTGGACTCAGCTCTCCCACCTCAGAGGCTCAGGCCTGACACCTGGCCAGAGCACTGAGTCCCTGCCAGCCACACGGCTCAGAAGAAAAGGAAGGAAAAAAAGGGAAGAAAAAAAAAATATATATATATATAAAAACAAATAAAAATTTTAAAAAATTAAAAAAATAAAAGAAGAGAGCAACCAAACCAATAAACAAATCCACCAATGAAAACAAGCACTAAAAGCTAAACTAAGATAAACATAAAAATCAGAAATAAATCAGTTGCAGAAAGTAAACCCCAAGTCTACAGTTGCTCCCAAAGTCCACTGCCTCAGTTTTGGGAACATTTGTTGTCTCTTCAGGTATTCCACAGATGCAGGGTTCATCAAGTTGATTGTGGAGCTTTAATCTGCTGCTCCTGAGGCTGCTGGGAGAGATTTCCCTTTCTCTTCTTTGTTCGCACGGCTCCTGGGGTTCAGCTTTGGTTTTGGCCCCGCCTCTGCATGTAGGTCACCCTCAGGCATCTGTTCCCCGCCCAGGCGGGGGAGGGGTTAAAGCAGCGGCTAATTAGGGCTCTCTTGCTCACTCAGGCCGGGGAGAGGGAGGGGTATGGTAGTCATAATTGGAATGCCAGGCGAGCCCATGGCAGCAGAGTCTGGCATGACATTGTAACAGCCTGAGGCACGCTGTATGTTCTCCTGGGGAAGTTGTCCCTGGATCTCAGGACCCTGCCTGTGGCGTGCTGCACAGGCTCCTGGGGGTGGGGGTGGGGGGTGTGAGTAGTGACTTGTGCTTGCACACAGGATTCTTGGTGGCAGCGGCAGCAGCGTTCACAGTTCATGTCCGTCTCTGGGATCTGAGCTGATAGCCGTGGCTCGTACCCTTCTCTGGAGCTCGCTTAGGCAGTGCTCTGCCTTCTGTGGGCACATGGGGAAGGAATCCCCTCTGCTCTCACACCCTGAAACAATGGTATCTTCTGTCTTAGGCAGTTCCAGACTTTTTCCCAGACCCCCGCCCGGCTAGCCGTGGTGCACTAGCCCCTTAAGGCTGTGTTCACACCGCCAACCCCAGTCCTCTCCCGGCGCTCTGACCGAAGCCTGAGCCTCAGCTCCCAGCCCTGCCCGCCCCGGCGGGTGAGCAGACAAGCCTCTCAGGCCAGTGAGTGCCAATCGGCACCGATCCTCTGTGCGGGACTCTCTCCTCTTTGCCCTCCGTACCTCTGTTGTTGCGCTGTCCTCCGTGGCTCCGAAGCTTCCACCACTCCACCACCCGCAGTCTCTGCCTGCAAAGGGGCTTCTAGAGTGTGTGGAAACTTTTCCTTCTTCACAGCTCCCTCCCCGAGGTGCAGGTCCCATCCTTATTCTTTTGTCTCTGTTTTTTCTTTTGCCCTACCCAGGTACGTCAGGATTTTCTTGCCTTTTGGAAAGTCTGAGGTCTTCTGCCAGCATTCTGTAGGTGTTCTGTTGGAGCTGTTCCACATGTAGATGTATTTTTGATGTATTTCTGGGGAGGAAGGTGATCTCCACGTCTTACTCCTCTGCCATCTTGAAGGTCTCTCTCCTGGAGGGTTGTTCTTTGCTGTTTTTCTGAGAAATGCAAATAGTAGAAAAATGTGGAAGAATGAAACAGGTTCCTCTTTATGAGTCCTCTAGGTTAACCTAGTTCTTATAAATCTGTGGTCTCCTTCAGATTCATCCATTAATAGGGTAAATTTTACTTTTGCCTTTTTAAAGGATTTATTCTTTATTATCTGCTGGCAATCTGTACATTTATATCAGACGTTAATATCTATGCTAATTTTCAATATTTGTATTGAGTTAAGAATTACCATTCCTTGTCAAAATGTAGGTAGGATTTGTTACTTCTGCACAAATGATTGAAGTCTGTTCGTTTTTTTTTTCTCCTTGTATCTTGGGAATGGATATTTTAGCATTTGCTTTGCAATTACTTTACAAATATTTCCCTTTGAGACACTGTAATGGGGAAGTTTTACTGTTAAGCGAGGGTATGTTGCTTATTAGCTTTACTATTGGTTTACTGCTTAATACATACTTTTAAGTACATACTTCTGTCACAATAAAAGGTTTCATTGTTGTCATTCATTTGTTTTTAAATAGGAAATTTGTGTTAAAGACTCTGAAATTGTCTTGTGTGGAGGTACTGAAAGCATGAGCCAGGCTCCCTTCTATGTCAGAAATATTCGTTTTGGAACTACGTTTGGATCAGATCTCAAGGTTGGAACCATTAAAATTTTTAAAGATTATTTCTTATGCTATTGTACTATAATTTCAATAACAGCATTTTGGGGTAGAGAAAAATTTTTAAACCAATTTTGTTAATAGGGGATTGGCAAAATATGAATGATTTGAAATTTGTAAACTATTTCGTAGTTGTTAATTTTGACATTTTAACTCACATAAAATTAGACTTTATCTCGGCACATCTTTGGTAGTGGCATTAACATCCGGGGAGATAGAGGAAGGGAAGGAGTGGATTAAAAAGATGAGCAAAGGTTGAATTAATCTCTCTACTGAATAATTGGTAAACCAAATAATTAAATCTTTACCAAGATTTATGGAAATTTTATTTCTGGAGCCATCTCCATTGAATAGATTTCTTCTTTATCACAGAAAACATTCTCCTCAAATATAGTTTATAGTGTCCCAAATCAGTCAGATAAAAAACGACCCTTTGAGAACTGCCTGAGTAGTACTGAAAAAGTGATAGGGACTTCCCTCGTGGGACAGTGATTAAGACTCCATGCCCCCAATGCAGGGGGCCCAGGTTCGATCCCTGGTCAGGGAACTAGATCCCACACGCATGCCGCAGCTAAGAGTTCACGTGCCACAACTAAGGAGCCCACCTGCCTCAACTAAGACCTGGTGCAACCAAATAAATAAATATTTTTTAAAAAAAGAGTGATAGTATGCTGTCCTTCCCACATCAAAGGGCTGATGACATTGTATATTCTTAGGATTTCCCAGTTGTAATCATTGATTTATCCCGTTCACCCAGTTTCTCACCTTGCCTTTTTGAAAGTTGAAAGGAGTAAGACTTAGAAAATACGAGGTAATATTTAAGATACCTAATATGTTTAAGAAAACCTTTGGAAGACAGGTCAGTGACTCAAAAGGTGACAAGGCAGTCTAGAAGAAACAGGTGGAGTACATTTATCAGAGACTTAACTAATTGGATAACAAATACCAACTGTTACTCAAGGAGCCTATTCCAGGCTCTTTTCCACCTTGTAGTAACAGCTGATTGAACCAGCTGTTCCTACCACAGAAGGCATGGGATGGAAAAAGAGCAGAGCCGTATGCTTTTGTAAGGGGCTTGTAACTGCTTTACAAAGGTGGCTGCAGGGAACTGTTGCATGAGGACTCTGTGAAGTTTCTTACGAAATGGAACCACAAGGGTTTAAGTTTTGATTGTGGGGTGAGTTCCTGTGTGTGTCACCCTGCACGTTTAGCACTGTTGGCTCTCTTTAGAGCCCTGCATTTAGAGAGGAGGGTGTGTGCATTTTATTATGGTGTTGGATGGTTTTAAAAAAATGTCTCAGAACCGAATATAAATCATAATACTAAATGCTTATCAGGAAATCTAATTTTACTATTTTTATTGGAACTGTTGATTATTTAAATTTAAAGAAATGACAGCATATTACTTTCAAAAGATACGCTTTACGGATCATTTTATTAATTTCTTTTAATAGCTGGAAGACTCTTTGTGGACAGGATTAACAGATCAGCATATCCAAATCCCAATGGCAATTACTGCAGAGAATCTTGCTGCAAAACATAAAATAAGCAGAGAAGACAGCGACAAATATGCCCTGCAGTCACAGCAGAGGTGGAAAGCTGGTCGGTGAAATTGTTTATTATAAATATCTATAGAAAGAAAACTAGGAAAGATTTTTATCATTTTAGATTATAAAGGTCATATAATAATATTAGTTTAAAAGTATACCTTTAGAAAACCACAGTTTTTCATTTTTCCTTTTTTTTAATGATTAAATATTCTATAATTGCAAATTAACTGGGTGTTTCTCTTTTGAAGTACGTGAATACTACTTAAAAAGTAGTATGGTTAATTGGCCCTATCTGGACACTTGAATTTTGCCCCAAACTGGTCAGCAGAAGACTCTGAGGGCTATGATACACTCCATCAGAGACGATGGCTCACTGGGACAGCTGGGACAGAGAGGATGTCCTCCCCCGAGAGGCATATCATATGCACAAGAAGGGGATGATATGTTTGGGAAAGACCCATTGGGTATCCTTTTATGACTTCTCTCTCCCATTCCTAATTGAGAATCCTTGCGCCTGACTCAGAGACCCAGAACTAGTCCAAGGCCCTAGATGTGGTACCATGGTGCCCTTGTGTAACATTGCACACTGCTGGTGAGCCAGTCCAAAACGAGCAAGATGACAGCCATTCTTTTATCAGTATGGTGAGTTGAAGAAATTTGTTAGTCCTCTGAAAGGGTTTTGAAAACTAAACTATTATAAATGAGCAGAAACCCTTATTTAGGGGTATTAAATACTTGGAATAGTGAGGATAAAGTTCATTTTAGCATTTCAAGAGGGATAAGTCTAATGGAGCCAATCCAACTCATCCTCTGTTTTTTGGTTACACATTTAAGTGAAAGGGTATTGGTGTAGAGGTGAAGCGTTATCAGCCTATTTCTAATTTTGCCACATACAGTTTTTCTGACTTCAGTCAAGTCATTTGTTCACCAAGTATTTATTCACTGAGCTAATAACAGAGATAAAAATATTTGCCTTCCCTTTTTTCCTAACAGAGTTGTTGTGAGAACCAAGTAAGGAAAGTGTTAGCCTGCTATAAAGTGATATCAAAATTAAGGTCATATTATTCCTGGCTTATTCTATTTCTGAAGCTTTATATTACTATTGTCCAGTCCACTCAGTGGAGGTGGAAGTAGGTAAGCTGTTTTACTTAGAATTGTGTCAGTAATAGCACGTATAATTTCTTCAGGTTGCCTGTCATTAAATTTCAGTCATAGATTACTTGGTGACATAGACAACTTGGTAACTTTTTTTCTTATTGTGGTAAGAACACTTAACGTGGGATCTATCCTCTTAATAACATTTTAAGTGTACAATACATTATTGTTGACTGTAGGTGCAGCTTGGTAACTTTTTAATTACTTCATGTCTCACCCAGAGAAGTTAAAAAAGGGCATGAAATCCATTCAGTGCCATTACACCTGTAGGTAACAAACACTAATAGTCTAGCAGTACCTTGTAAAAAAATCGGAAATTGTAATTTTAAAAAGGTACAGAACGCATCTGCATGGATGATAGTATATTAAATCCTCCAATAGGCAAGGTAAGTTATGTAAGTAATAAAGGTTTATATTAAAATAGACTGAGATATACTGAAATATAGGGACTGAAATTAAACTGAAATATAGGGACTTCCCTGGCAGTCCAGTGGTTAGGACTCTGTGCTTCCACTGCAAGGGGCACAGGTTCCACACCTGGTTGGGGAACTAAGATCCTGCAAGCTGTGTGGTGCAGCCTAAATTAATAAATTGAAGGATATATTTGATTTCATTTTTCTGCTTTCTGTTATTTTTTCCCCTGTCTTATGAATGGTCTTTCTACTATTTCAGCTAATGATGCTGGTTGCTTTAATAATGAGATGGCACCAATTGAGGTGAAGACAAAGAAAGGAAAACAGACAGTGCAGGTAGATGAACACGCTCGGCCCCAAACAACCCTGGAGCAGTTAAGTAAACTTCCTCCAGTGTTCAAGAAAGAAGGGACCGTCACTGCAGGGAACGCATCGGTAAGTAGCGCCACGGATTATCTTGAACTCTTCCTGATGTGTTCAATGCAAAATAATCATGCAGTACCTTTTAGATACCTTTCATGCTAGTCTTTGCTTATCTAGCTTAAGCTAGTAGTGTTCATATTCTATTAATTTGGGTTTTCATAGTCCAAAATAAAATATTTTAGCCAGGAGCCCTTATATAATACTTTTCCAATTTCTTAGTCTTTTCAGAATGTTAGAAGGAAATCTACCTGGCTTATTATTTTAGTTTTTCTTCCTCATGTATACAACTCATCAGATTTCTTCTTACATCTACCCACATCTGGATATAAGCTTTTTCTTGACATTCTTTCCTATTTTCCCTTAGTGAGGTTGTATTCTGTGCCTAAAACAATCTCTTTAACCCAGCAGTGTGCCACTAATACTACTTGTATCCCAAATTATGGCACTGCTTCCTGTGTATTGCCATAATCCTAATACCACTCCATTAGTTCAAACCTTGATTAACCCTATTCTTTTACCCTCTAGTTAACATCTGTTTTTTGTTTCCAAGGGGATTTCTGATGGTGCTGGAGCTGTTATCATAGCTAGTGAAGATGCTGTTAAAAAACATAACTTCACACCACTGGCAAGAATTGTGGGCTATTTTGTGTCTGGATGTGATCCCGCTATCATGGGTATTGGTAAGTTTGTAGTGAAACAAACTGGTTCTGTTACATTTCTGAAGATAAGGCTTCTTTGGCATTCAGATTCCTGAAACAGTAGCCAAATCAAGGGCACTTGTAGAGAAAAGGAGATGGTTAATCGATCATTTAAACAACTTATCTTTATGAAAAACTGTGCCAGGCATAATAGGAAGATCAAGACCATGTAAACTCCTTCTGGGCAGTAATCGTGTCCCGTTGTCCACTTAAGATACATAAAATTAACACACGGTAAACAACATAGAAGGATTACGAGGTACTGATAAGACAGAAGAAAACGTGAGAAGGAAAAATCATGGGGTGAAATAGAGAAGATACCCCACTGGGTGTTTTACACATGGTCCTTAATATATCTCATTTAATCTTCCCACAACTCTAGTAACTGCTATGTGAGTCTTTTTTTTTTTCTTTATTACAGTCTTAAAAGCTTACTAGCTTTCAGCTACCCGCTGTCAGCAAAATATAACTTTCATCTTAGAAATGGAAGGTAGCTTGAAAAGTTAAATATCTGTATGTTGGTATGGCATTTATCATTTTGGTATCTAGGGCAGGGTATCTAGGGTTCCCAACCCCAAATGATGATCAGAATCTACCCATAACCCTACTCCACCCCAGGGTTTTGTTTCAGTAGGTCCAGGGTAGAGCCTAGGAATGTGGGTTTTTTTCAGTGTACCTTGATTGTTTTAATGATCAATCATATTTATTTGATATAGATAAGTAGTTATTTTATAGTTTTCCGTTTAGCCTCATTTAAGAGGTTCTGATACATTTTGACATAGTTAGCAAGAAAATGTAGTTTTTCTTCCTTCTATTTCAGGGCCTGAATGTTTGCCCCGTAGTATAATAAATGCCATTGAAATGCCTCTTCAGCCAGGGCAGCTCTTGCTTTATCTGTTATAGGGTTTCATTTGTAGAAAGGATTCCAGTGCTTCAAAAGAAATGAGTTAAAAACCAGCTCAAAGCACTTCTGATGAGACGCTTATAGCCCCCGAAGGTACCCAAGGTTACACAGCTGTTAATGGTAGGAGCTAGCCTAGGAGTAAAGTGTCCTTTTCCCAACAAGAATGCTCTACCTTCCTGAGTCCCAGTAAATAGCAGAGTGGTATGGAAACAGTCCTTTAAAAATTAGCTGGTGGCCTAGCATATTGTTACAATTGAGTGTAATGATTCTAAGTTAATATGAACACATTTAGTCATGCTGACTGTGGTTATGAAGACATGGAAGTGTGTACAATGGTTTTACACCCTCAGCTTTTAGTTCTGTGTATCTTTCACCCCTGTAGGATACTTCACCCCCTGACCATGCTGGATAACTGATGCTCTTCTATCGACTACCCATCCCATTTTCATGTCTTAGAGATACAAAGAGAATCTGGAATTAGATTCTGTATTAAATCAGTAGCCAGTATAGAACTGATGCTTTAAATCGAAAAGTGTTAATTGGATGGCCCTGCCAATCAGCAGGCTGTTGTCCAAGAAACTTTTTAACTAGGTGACAAAATTAATTACATTGTATTTAGATTGTGTTTTGCTTTTCTTATAAAGACTGATTTCCCATTTTACCTTAGGTATGTTTGTGAAACTTGATACAGAATATTTGACTCCTTGAATTCAACAAAACACAACCACATATTTTTCTTTTTAGACATTTATGGCAATTTCATTCTCTAAGAACCGATAGAGAAGTAGATAATCATCCCTAGCCAGATTTTTTTTTTTTTTGGAAAGAAATATCAATTTACTTAAAAATTATGAGCAGTATTAAACTGTCATTAGTGATCATCAGAAATCTGGGAGCTAAAGTTTATTTCAAAAGTTTTTTAAGGTGGATTTGCATTTCTTCAGTGGGAGTTATGTTTTACTTCAAATCTCTGCTTACCATTGGAGTTATAAACGTCTCCTTGCTTCAGATATCTTTTCCCTAAAGTGCCTGGTAGCTTCCTATCTTACTATGCCCATATGGAGATACCACTGCTGTTTCTTGCCTTTTGTCCAAATGGGCCTGAAAATTCAGTGTAGCCACAGTCACTTCTGTACTGGGAATACATATGATTTGTATCCCAGGAGAGCGCTCAGTCTGCCTTACCATTTGGTATTAAGAATGATCTATACACGGGAATTCCCTGGTGCTCCTGTGGTTAGGACTTGGCGCTTTCACTGCTGTGGCCCCAGTTCAATCCCTGGTTGGGGAACTAAGATCCCACAAGCTGCACAAAGAGGCCAAAAATTTTTTTAAATAAAAAAAACAAACATTAAAAAAAAGAGCAAAAAAACACCTATGTGTGTATGTACATAGATGTGTATATAAATTTGTGGAACCAATGAGCTTCGATCTCTCAATATTACCATGAGGGAAATAGGAGTTCATTAATAAAGGAAGACTTTGTAGGAAAAAAAAAGAATGATCTATACAAAACCCCATATGACTCCTTTGGCTGTTTGAACTCTTAAAGTCACTTATGGTAGAACTTTTCATGTTAAGTCTCTCATCTACAACTTGCATAAACGGCTTTTCACCCTGGTCCCATTTCCTGTTTCTTTATTGTCATATCATTTAGTATTGTGTGCTATCAGGGTGGCAAGATTTTCAGCTACTAACTGTCACTTTATTTCCTCCTTACTTACCTGATTAGTAAAGAAGGAGAAATTTGATACTTATAAGATGAAATTGGGTTTTGTTCTTATATAGGTCCTGTCCCTGCTATCAATGGGGCACTGAAGAAAACAGGACTAAGTCTTAAGGATATGGATTTGGTAGAAGTAAGTGTTCTACGTTTTTTACAGCACAGATAAACCACCAACTCCTATTGCATAAATGGCTTTAGTTTGATTTTTATAGCTCTTTTTGTTTTAGTACCATTAAACTTTCCAAATGATGTGAATCTAAATAAGTATTACTTTCATTACATGCCTGTATTGGCATATAATCAGGCCATACCTGATTAAAATGCCTTATTTATATTTGAATAATTAAAAGAGCCTGACTTCTTCTACTAAAGTATAAACTCTTAGAAACTTTTTATGACGTCGTAAGATTCTACTACATTTTAGACTACTAATGTTCCTGTTGAATTGAATTGAATGTTATATAAGGTGGGTGAGAAATAAGTAACTTTACCCTTGTTTTATGGATTAAAGTGAAAAAATACAGGTAAAAAATTGACCTAATAGAAAAACAATAATCTGATCCCAAATCTAAAAGATTCTTGCACTTCTGCCAAGTTAACAACCACCCCCATCCCCCAGACTTACCTTTGGCTTTTACACCATAGTGGGGCTTGATTTGGAATGCACCTATCATAATTTTTGGCATTGGAAACTTAAATTTATTGCAAGAATGATTTGTTTAATGTTAACTTAAAACAAAGGCATCTTAAATATTTAGTACAATTAAAAGAAAGGATAAAGAAAATGCTTAAAAATGGATTATATACATTCTACATTTGGGGAGTATTTGAAAATTTTAGGTAATTAAGCTACTTGATATTGGGAAATAACTAATATAACAAAGGAAATCTCTCTATTTAAACTGATAGAGAAAGGGCCTTTTCACTCTAGGCACATGTGTGACGTCCTCTGTGGTAATCTCTCACCAAGTAACTGTGGTTTCAGATGAATGGTTTATCCTTAAATCTCTTCTTCCATTCTTTGGTGGTCATAGCTCAGAGCTTCAAAGGGGGCTGCTTAATTACCATATTTGTATTAGCAAATAAGTACCATTAAATTTCTGACTTTAGATTTCACACTTAAAACTCTTGAAATATGTCCGCTCCGCAGAGCTGTTCATCACCATTTATAGATGTATAAACACTCAAAGACATAGCTCTCAACACCCTAACATGATTGTCTTTGGGACTTCTGATGATCGTGAGGTCATTTTTCCTAGGTCTTTATTCCTGTCCTGCCCCTTTTCCTGCGTCTTTATTCCTGCCCTGCCCCTATGTTCTTCAGAAGCAATTTTTTTTTTTAGATTCCATATATATGTGTTAGCGTACAGTATTTGTTTTTCTGTTTCTGACTTAATGCACTCTGTATGACAGTCTCTTGGTCCATCCACCTCACTACAAATAACTCAATTTCATTTCTTCTTATGGCTGAGTAATATTCCATTGTATATATGTGCCACATCTTCTTTATCCATTCATCTGTTGCCGGACACTTAGGTTGCTTCCATGTCCTGGCTATTGTAAATAGAGCTGCAGTGAACATTGTGGTACATGACTCTTTTTGAATTATGGTTTTCTCAGGGTATATGCCCAGTAGTGGGATTGCTGGGTCATATACTAGTTCTATTTTTAGTTTTTTAAAGAACCTCCATACTGTTCTCCATAGTGGCTGTATCAATTTACATTCCTGCCAACACAAGAGGGTTCCCTTACCTACACACACTCTCCAGCATTTATTCTTTGTAGATTTTTTGATGATGGCCATTCTGAGTGGTGTGAGGTGATACCTCATTGTAGTTTTGATTTGCATTTCTCTAATGATTAGTGATGTTGAGCAGTCATGTGTTTGTTGGCAATCTGTATATCTTCTTTGGAGAAAGCTCTGTTTAGGTCTTCCGCCCATTTTTAGATTGGGTTGTTTGTTCTTTTGATATTGAGCTGCATGAGCTCCTTGTATATTTTGGAGATTAATCCTTTGTCAGTTGCTTCATCTGCAAAAATTTTCTCCCATTCTGAGGGTTGTCTTTTGGTCTTGTTTATGGTTTCCTTTGCTGTGCAAAAGCTTTTAAGTTTCATTAGGTCCCATTTGTTTATTTTTGTTTTTATTTCCATTTGTCTGGGAGGTGGGTCAAAAAGGATCTTGCTGTGATGTATGTCATAGAATGTTCTGCCTATGTTTTCCTCTAAGAGTTTGATAGTGTCTGGCCTTACATTTAGGTGTTTACTCCATTTTGAGTTTATTTTTGTGTATGGTGTTAGGGAGTGTTCTAATTTCATTCTTTTACATGTAGCTATCCAGTTTTCCCAGCACCACTTATTGAAGAGGCTGTCTTTTCTCCATTGTATATTCTTGCCTCCTTTATCAAAGATAAGGTAACCATATGTGTGTGGATTTATCTCTGGGCTTTCTATCCTGTTCCGTGGATCTATATTTCTGTTTTTGTGCCAGTACCATACTTCCTTGATTACTGTAGCTTTGTAGTATAGTCTGAAGTCAGGAAGCCTGATTCCTCCAACTCCAGTTTTCTTTCTCAAGATTGCTTTGGCTGTTCGGGGTCTTTTGTGTTTCCATACAAATTGTGAAATTTTTCTTCTAGTTCTGTGATGAATGCCATTGGTAGTTTGATAGGGATTGCATTGAATCTGTGAATTGCTTTGGGTACTATAGTCATTTTCACAATGTTGATTCTGCCAATCCAAGAACATGGTATATCTTTCCATCTGTTTGTATCATCTTTAATTTCTTTCAGCAGTGTCTTACAGTTTTCTGCATACAGGTCTTTTGTCTCCTTAGGTAGGTTTATTCCTAGGTATTTTATTCTTTTTGTTGCAATGGTAAATGGGAGTGTTTCCTTAATTTCTCTTTAAGATTTTTTGGCGTTAGTGTATAGAAGTGCAAGAGATTTCTATGCATTAATTTTGTATGCTGCTACTTTACCAGATTCATTGATTAGCTCTAGTAGTTTTCTAGTAGCATCTTTGGGATTCTCTATGTATAGTATCATGACATCAGCAAACAGTGACAGTTTTACTTCTTCTTTTCGATTTGGATTTGTTTTATTTCTTTTTCTTCTCTCATCTCTGTGACTAAAACTTCCAAAACTATGTTGAATGATAGCGGAGTGAGCAACCTTGTCTTGTTCCTGATCTTAGAGGAAATGGTTTCAGTTTTTCACCATTGAGAACGATGTTGGCTGTGGGTTTGTCATATATGACCTTTATTATGTTGAGGTAAGTTCCCTCTATGCCTACTTTCTGGAAGGTTTTTATCATAAATGGGTGTTGAATTTTGTCTAAAGTTTTTTCTACATTTATTGAGAGGATCATATGATTTTTCTCCTTCAATTTGTTAATATGGTGTATCACATTGATTGATTTGTGTATATTGAAGAATCCTTGCATTCCTGGGGTAAACCCCACTTGATCATGGCGTATGATCCTTTTAATGTGCTGTTGGATTCTGTTTGCTAGTATTTTGTTCAGGATTTTTGCATGTATGTTCATCAGTGATACTGGTCTGTAGTTTTATTTTTTTGTAACATCTTTGTCTGTTTTGGTATCAGGGTGATGGTGGCCTCATAGAATAAGTTTGGGAGTGTTCCTCCCTCTGCTATATTTTGGAAGCATTTGAGAAGGATAGGGGTTAGCTCTTCTCTAAATGTTTGATAGAATTCTCCTGTGAAGCCATCTGGTCCTGGGCTTTTGTTTGCTGGAAGATTTTTAATCACAGTTTCAATTTCAGTGCTTGTGATTGGTCTGTTTATATTTTCTATTTCTTCCTGGTTCAGTCTCGGGAGGTTGTGCATTTCTAAGAATGTGTCCATTTCTTCCAGGTTGTCCATTTTATTGGCATATAGTTGCTTGTAGTAATCTCTCATGATCCTTGTATTTCTGCAGTGGCAGTTGTTACTTCTCCTTTTTCATTTCTAATTCTATTGACTTGAGTCTTCTTCCTTTTTTTCTTGGTGAGTCTGACTAGTGGTTTATCAGTTTTGTTTATCTTCTCAAAGAACCAGCGTTTAGTTTTATTGATCTTAGCTATTGTTTCCTTCTTTTCTTTTTCATTTATTTCTGATCTGATCTTTATGATTTCTTTCCTTCTGCTAACTTTGGGGTTTTTTTGTTTTTCTTTCTCTAATTGCTTTAGGTGTAAGGTTAGGTTGTTTATTTGAGATGTTTCTTGTTCCTTGAGGTAGGATTGTAGTGCTATACTTCCCTCTTAGAACTGCTTTTGCTGCATCCCATAGGTTTTAGGTCGTCATGTTTTCATTGTCATTTGTTCCTAGGTATTTTTTGACTTCCTCTGATTTCTTCAGTGATCTCTTGGTTATTCAGTAGTGTATTGTTTAGCCTACATGTGTTTGTATTTTTTACAGATTTTTTCCTGTAATTGATATCTAGTCTCAGCGTTGTGGTTGGAAAAGATACTTGAGGGCTTCCCTGGTGGCACAGTGGTTGAGAGTCCACCTGCCGATGCAGGGGACACAGGTTCGTGCCCCAGTCCAGGAGGATCCCACATGCCGCGGAGCAGCTGGGCCCGTGAGCCATGGCCGCTGAGCCTGCGTATCCGGAGCCTGTGCTCCGCAACAGGAGAGGCCACAATAGTGAGAGGCCTGCGTACCTCAAAAAAAAAAAAAAAAAAACTCTGAAAGATACTTGATACGATTTCAATTTTCTTAAGTTTACCAAGGCTTTATTTGTGACCCAAGATATGATCTATCCTGGAGAATGTTCCATGAGCACTTGAGAAGAAAGTGTATTCTGTTGTTTTTGGATGGAATGTCCTATAAATATCAATTAAGTCCATCTTGTTTAATGTATCATTTAAAACTTGTGTTTCCTTATGTATTTTCATTTTGGATGATCTGTCTATTCGTGAAAGTGGGGTGTTAAAGTCCCCTAGTATGATTGTATTACTGTCGATTTCCCCTTTTATGGCTGTTAGCATTTTCCTTAAGTATTGAGGTGCTCCTATGTTGGGTGCATAAATATTTACAGTTGTTATATCTTCTTCTTGGATTGATCCCTTGATCATTATGTAGTGTCCTTCTTTGTCTCTTGTAATAGAGTTTATTTTAAAGTCTATTTTGCCTGACATGAAGATTGCTACTTCAGCTTTCTTTTGATTTCCATTTGCATGGAATATCTTTTTCCATCCCCTCACTTTCAGTCTGTATGTGTCCCTAGGTCTAAAGTGGGTCTCTTGTAGACACCAAATATACAGGTCTTGGTTTTGTATCCATTCAGCCAATCTATGTCTTTTGGTTGGAGCATTTAATCCATTTACATTTAAGGTAGTTATCGATATGTGGGTTCCTATTACCATTTTCTTAATTACTTTGGGTTTGTTATTGTAGGTCTTTTCCTTCTCTTGTGTTTCCTGCCTAGAGAAGTTCCTTAAAGATTTGTTGTAGAGCTGGTTTGATGTTGCCAAATTCTCTTAGCTTTTGCTTGTCTGTAAAGGTTTAAATTTCTCCATCGAATCTGAATGAGATCATTGCTGGGTAGAGTAATCTTGGTTGTAGGTTTTTCCCTTTCATCACTTTAAATATGTCCTGCCACTCCCTTGTGGCTTGCAGAGGTTCTGCTGAAAGATCAGATGTTAATCTTATGGGGATTCTCTTGAATGTTATTTGTTCCTTTTCCCTTGCTGCTTTTAATATTTTTTCTTTGTATTTAATTTTTGTTAGTTGATTGATATGTGTCTTGGTGTGTTTCTCCTTGGATTTATCCTGTATGGGACTCTCTGTGCTTCTGGACTTGATTGACTATTTCCTTTCCCACATTAGGGAAGTTTTCAACTATAATCTCTTCAAATATTTTCTCAGTCCCTTTCTTTTTCTCTCCTTCTTCTGGAACCCCTATAATTTGAATGTTGGTGTGTTTAATGTTATTCTAGAGGTCTCTGAGACTGTCCTCAATTCTTTTCATTCTTTTTTGTTTATTCTGCCCTGAGGCAGTTATTTCCACTATTTTATCTTCCAGGTCATTTATCCATTCTTCTGCCTCAGTTATTCTGCTATTGATTCCTTCTAGAGAATTTTTCATTTCATTTATTGTGTTCTTCATCATTGTTTGTTTGCTCTTTAGTTCTTCTAGGTCCTTGTTAAACATTTCTTGTATTTTCTCCATTCTATTTCCAAGATTTTAGATCATCTTTACTATCATTACTCTGAATTCTTTTTCAGGTAGACTGCCTATTTTCTCTTCCTTTTTTTTGGTCTGTTGGATTTTTACCTTGCTCTTTCATCTGCTGTGTCTTTCTCTGTCTTCTCATTTTGCTTGGCTTACTGTGTTTTGGGGTCTCCTTTTCATAGGCTGCAGGTTTGTAGCTCCCATTGTTTTTGGTGTCTGCCCCTAGTGGCTAAGGTTGGTTCAGTGGGTTGTGTAGGCTTCCTGGTGGAGGGGACTAGTGCCTTTGTTCTGCTGGATGAGGCTCGATCTTGTCTTTCTGGTGGGCAGGACGTGTCTGGTGGTGTGTTTTGGGGTGTCTGTGGACTTATTATGATTTTAGGCAGCCTCTCTGCTAATGGGCAGGGTTTTGTTCCTCTCTTGCTAGTTGTTTGGCCTAGGGTGTCCAGCACTCCAGCTTGCTGGTCATTGAGTGGAGCTGGGTCTTAACATTGAGATGGAGATCTCTGGGAGAGCTTTTGCCGTTTGATATTACATGGAGCTGGGAGGTCTCTGGTGGACCAATGTCCTGAACTCGGCTCTCCCACCTCAGAGGCTCAGACGTGACACCTGGCTGGAGCACCAAGACTCTGTCAGCCACCCAGCTCAGAAGAAAATGGAGGAAAAAAAGAAAGAAAGAAAGAGAACGAGAGAGAGAGGGAAAAGAGAGAGAGAGAGAGAAAGAAAGGAATAACGAAAGAAAGAAAGAATACAATAAAATAAATTTTTTTTAATTATTAAAAATAAAAAAATTTAAAAGTAATTTAAAAAGAAACAGAGAGCAACCAAACCAAAAAACAAATCCACCAATGATAACAAGCGCTAAAAACTATACAAAACAAACAAAATGGACAGACAGAAAGAACCCTAGGACAAATGGTAGAAGCAAAGCTATACAGACAAAATCACACAAAGAAGCATATACATACACACTAACACAAGGAGAAAAAGGAAAAAAATATATATTTAAAAAAAAGGAAAAGAGCAACCCAATCAATAAGCAAATCTCCAAATGATAATATGCTCTAAATACTAAACTAAGATAAACATAAAACCAGAAACAAATTAGATGCAGAAAGCAAACCCCCAAGTCTACAGTTGATCCCAAAGTCCACCGCCTCAATTTTGGGATGTTTCATTGTCTATTCAGGTATTCCATAGATGAAGCGTACATCAATTTAATTGTGGAGATTTAATCTGCTGCTCCTGAGGCTGCTGGGATAGATTTCCCTTTCTCTTCTTTGTTCGCACAGCTCCCAGGATTCAGCTTTGGATTTGGCCCCACCTCTGCGTGTAGGTCACCTGAGGGCATCTGTTCCCCGCCCAGACAGGACGGGGTTAACCTAGCAACTGATTAGGGGGCTCTGGCTCACTGAGGCCAAGGGAAGGGAGGGGTACAGAATGTGGGGCGAGCCTGCAGTGGCAGAGGCCAGCGTGACATTGTCATAGCCTGAGGCACGACCTGTGTTCTCCTGGAGACGTTGTCCCTGGATCACAGGACCCTGGGAGTGGCAGGCTGCACAGGCTCCCAGGTGGGGAGGTGTGTAGAGTGACCCGTGCTCGCACACAGGATTCTTCGTGGCTGCAGCAGCAGCCTTAGCATCTCGTGCCCGTCTCTGCGGTCCACGCTGATAGCCACGGCTCATGCCCATCTCTGGAGCTTGTTTAGGCGGTGCTCTGAATCCCCTCTCCTTGCGCACCCTGAAACAATGCTCTCTTGCCTCTTAGGCAGTTCCAGACATTTTCCTGGACTCCCTCCCGTCTAGCTGTGGCGCACTAGCCCCCTTCAGGCTGTGTTCACGCAGCCAACCCCAGTCCTCTCCCTGGGATCTGACCTCTGAAGCCTGAGCCTCAGCTCCCAGCCACCACCCGTCCTGGTGGGTGAGCAGACAAGCCTCTCAGGCTGGTGAGAGCTGGTCAGTACCGATCCTCTGTGCGGGAATCTCTCCGCTTTGCCCTCTGCACCCCTGTTGCTGCGCTCTCCTCCGCGGCTCTGAAGCTTTCCCCCCACCCATCCCCAGTCTCTGCCAGTGAAGGGTCTTCCTAGTGTGTGGAAACTTTTCCTCCTTCACAGCTCCCTCCCAGAGGTACAGGTCCCATCCCTATTCTTTTGTCTCTGTTTTTTCTTTTTGCTTTTACCCTACCCAGTACATGGGGATTTTCTTGCCTTTTGGGAGGTCTGAGGTCTTCTGCCAGCGTTCAGTGGGTGTTCTGTAGGAGCTGTTCCACATGTAGATGTATTTTTGATGTATTTGTGGAGATGAAGGTGAGCTCCACGTCTTACTCTTCCGCCATCTTGAAGCTGTCCCCCCTGACTGTTTATTCTTTATTGTCTATCAGTTTCTTGGAAGTGTGGCTAGTAGTACTGAGTAGTAGTAATAATAATAGCAACTATTTATTGAATACTTGCTTGTGTCAGATAATACACTAAACACTTAATACCCATGATTTCACTTAACCTTAACAATAACTCTTAAGATGATACGACAGTCACATTTTACCACTGAAGAAATTTGAGTGTCAAGAGAGTTTAAAGAACATCCATATAGCCAAGATTTGAACTGTCCATCTACCTGCAGAACCTGTGGGCTTTCTACAGTATCCTACTGCCTCTAGTCCAGTATCCGTTTATAGTATCACTGAGGATTTCTTTTCTCTAAGGGATGTATTACACTTAAAGTATCACTTAGTAAATATACCCGTTTTCAAACCTGTTATCTTTACAAAGAATGATTGAAGATAAATTAAAATAACCTTGCAATGTAATTTAAGTAGAAAAAAAACCAGGATAATTAGCCATTGACAGGACTGGACAGTTCTCAGAAATAAGTTTGTGAATAAGCATTTTTATTAGTGTTTTGATTGTTTTAAGGTGAATGAAGCTTTTGCTCCCCAGTACTTGGCAGTTGAAAAGAGTTTGGATCTTGACCGAAGTAAAACCAACGTGAATGGAGGGGCCATTGCTTTGGGTCACCCATTAGGGGGATCTGGATCAAGGATTACTGCACACCTGGTTCATGAATTAAGGTACGTGCTAGAAATTGTTGCTTTTCAGATTTGCCATCTTTTGTGTAAAGGCACGAATTTGGGTTTCCCCAGAACAATCCAACATTTTTCATTCTTCTTCGTACCACCTCGCACTACTTCTCACCAGGAACAGGTTATTTTTCAGTAGACCTTATAGATGACTCAGTTGACTTGTTGGTGCCTCTGCTCTTGGGATGCTCGCTCTTACTCACATTCGCAGTGCAGCCACTCAGCACGTGTTCACTGAGGGCCTAGTGTACATCTGGGCCCATCCCTGGTGCTGGTGCAGAGCAGCGAGCCCGTGATGAGGCCCTTGTTCTCATGGCACTTGCATTCTAGTGCCAGTTATAGGACTGAGACACAATTATTTAAGAAAACAAAATCCTGATCTAGGTGCTGTCATTCAAGAAACCTAAGAAAACTGACAATTTGGGTCTGAGCTAAGTTTTTCCTTCATTGTTTCCAGGGTTCCAGGAGGAGCCTTCTGTGTGTTTGATACTTTTCAGTTTTAATGGAAGAGCTCCTCCTTCTGTACTGTGTATTTTGGATCATTTTGCTCTGTTAGTAGGGAAGTTGCAAACAAAACCAAATATGTCAGGGCAGAAAATCACTCTGCCCCCCTGTGAAGTTAAGGTAAATGGGACTCCTGTTTCACTTAATGATTGAGATGAAATGAGTGATGTGCACAAAAAATAATTCCTTGATGGTTTCTCAAGGTTATTCGATCAAGACTGAAGAATTAGAGCAGATGGTACTTTAAAGGTGTCTGATTTTTATGAAAGGGACATGAAATGTTTCTAAATGATCTGACCTTTCATATGGATGAACTTCAGTAATTATACTTATTCTAAGGTTCATAAAACTCTAAAACAAATAAACCAAAGGGGCTGAGTATTTACTCCCCCTTCTTCGACTTCCAGTTTATCCCAATTACCTCCTGTCGTCACTCCTTCCTCGCAGCAGCCTAAGCTTTTATATTCGTTTCAGCCTCCCTCTTCTTTGTTACTACTTTTTTTAAAAAAATAAGACTATCCAGCTTTCCAAATTCTTTCTCCTCTTTTCTCCAATATTGAGGACTGGAATAAAGATTGAGCTAATGAGCTGAACAAGAATGAATAATGCAAATGTGACCATTATAAATACTATTTACTTAATTATCTAATTCTGTCCATTCTTTATTCAAGTAGATTTCAGCCACTGCTTTCTTTCTTAGGCGTCGGGGTGGAAAATACGCTGTAGGATCAGCCTGCATTGGAGGGGGCCAAGGAATTGCGGTCATCATTGAGAACACAGCTTGAGGAGAGCAGGGAGCCTGCCCTTGTCCACGCTCACATGACTTGACCAGGCCACAGTACGCCAGGTGACCTTCAGAGAAGCTGTGAAGGTCATGCCATGCCCTGCACTGAGAGTGATTGAGTTTGGTCAAGGAATGGTGAGGCAAAGACGCATTTATCATGAACAAGATACCAAATATGCTGCATTTCTGAACTAAAATCCAACTACAGAAGGCCTTAAATGGAATTGTATCCTTGCCAAATAACCACCGCTTATGTCTTAGATAATATGATTGCAGGGAAATTGAATAAATTCTGCCTTAACTTCAGCTAATCCTTTCCTATCGTTTCTTGTATTTTTCTAAATTTTTAATTGAGGTAAAATACACATAACATAAAAGTTACCATCTTAATCATTTTTAAGCCTATAGTTCAGTGGCATTAAATACATTCACATTGTTATGCAACCATCACCACAATGCATCTCCAGAATTCTTTTCATCTTGGAGAACTGAAACTCTACACCCATTAAACAACTCCCCATTCCTCCCTCTCTGCAGCCCTTGGCAACCACCTTCTGCTTTCTGTCTCTCTGCAGCTGACTCCAACAGGTCCCTCATATAAGTGGAATCATACAGCACTTGTCCTTTTGTGCCTGGCTTATTGCACATAGCATAATGTTCTCAAGTTCATCCATGTTGTATCATGTGTCAGAATTTTCTTCTTTTTTAAGGCTGAATAATATTGCATTATAGATAGATAGATAGATAAAACCACATTTTGTTTTTTCTCTCATCTGTTGATGGACATTTGGGTTGCTACCACCTCTTGGCTATTGTGAGTAATGCTGCTCTAAACATGGGTGTACAGATATGTATTCATGGCCTTGCTTTCAGTTCTTTCAGGTATATACTGAGAAGTGGAATTCCTGAATCGTATGATAATTCTGTTTTTAATATTTAAAGGAATTGCCATACTGTTTTCCATAGCAGCTATACTATTTTACACTCCCACCATTATCGCACAAGGGTTTAAATTTTTCCACATCCTCACCAATACTTGCTGTTTTCTGTTTCTTTTTTATAATAGCCATCTTAATTAGTATGAGGTGGGAGGATTGGTTCAAGATGGTGGAGTAGAAGGACGTGCACTCACTCCCTCTTGCGAGAGCACTGGAATCACAACTAACTGCTGAACAATCATCGACAGGAAGATACTGGAACTCACCAAAAATAATACCCCATATCCAAAGACAAAGGAGAAGCCACAATGAGACAGTAGGAGGGGTGCAATCACAATAAAATCAAATCCCATACCTGCTGGGTGGGCGACTCACAAACTGGAGAACACTTATACCACAGAAGTCCACCCACCGGAGTGAAGGTCCTGAGCCCCACGTCAGGCTTCCCAACCTGGAGGTCTGGCAACGGGAAGAGGAATTCCTAGAGAATCAGACTTTGAAGGCTAGCAGAATTTGATTGCAGGACTTCGACAGGACTGGGGGAAATAGAGATTCCTCTCTTGGAGGGCACACACAAAGTAGTGTGCGCATCGGGACCCAGAGGAAGGAGCAGTGACCCCATAGGAGACTAAACCAGACATACCTACTATTGTTGGAGGGTCTCCTGCAGAGGCGGGGAGTGGCTGTGTCTCACCGTGAGGACAAGGACACTGGCAGCAGAAGTTCTGAGAAGTACTCCTCAGCGTGAGTCCTCCCAGAGTCCGCCATTAGCCCCACCAAAGAGCCAGGTGGGCTCCAGTGTTGGGTCACCTCAGGCCAAACAACCAACACGGAGGGAACCCAGCCCCACCCATTAGCAGACAAGCGGATTAAAGTTTTACTGAGCTCTTCCCACCAGAGCAACAGCCAGCACTACGCACCACCAGTCCCTCCCATCAGGAAACTTGCACAAGCCTCTTAGATAGCCTCATCCACCAGAGGGCAGACAGCAGAAGCAAGAAGAACTGCAGTCCTGCAGCCTGTGGAACAAAAACCACATTTACAGAGAGACAAAATGAAAAGGCATAGGGTTATGTACCAGATGAAGGAACAAGATAAAACCCCAGAAGAACAACTACGTGGGGCTTCCCTGGTGGCGCAGTGGTTGAGAGTCCGCCTGCCGACGTAGGGGACATGGTTTCATGCCCCGGCCCGGGAAGATCCCACATGCCGCGGAGCGGCTAGGCCCATGAGCCATGGCCGCTGAGCCTGCGTGTCCGGAGCCTGTGCTCCACAACGGGAAAGGCCACAACAGTGAGAGGCCCGCGTACCGCAAAAAAAAAAAAAAAAAAAACTACAGTGAGGTATCACCTCACACCAGTTAGAATGGGCATCATCAGAAAATCTACAAACAACAAGTGCTGGAGAGGGTGTGGAGAAAAGGGAACCCTCTTGCACTGTTAGTGGGAATGTAAATTGATACAGCCACTATGGAGAACAGTATGGAGGTTCCTTAAAAAAATTAAAGTAGAATTACCATATGACCCAGCAATCACATTACTGGACATATACCCAGAGAAAACCATAATTCCAAAAGACACATGCACCACATTGTTCCTTGCAGCACTATTTACAATAGCCAGATCATGAAAGCAACCTAAATGCCCATCAACAGATAAATGGATAAAGAAGTTGTGGTACATATATACAATGGAATATTACTCAGCCATAAAAAGGAATGAAATTGGGTCATTTGTAGAGACGTGGATGGATCTAGAGACTGTCATACAGAGTGAAGTAAGTCAGAAAGAGAAAAACAAATGTCGTATACTAACTCATATATGTGGAACCTAGAAAAATGGTACAGATGAACTGGTTTGCAGGGCAGAAATAGAGACACAGATGTAGAGAACAAACGTATGGACACCGATGGGGGAAAGTGGTGGGGGAGGGGTGGTGGTGGGATGAATTGGGAGACTGGGATGGACATATATACACTAATATGTATAAAACAGATAACTAATAAGAACCTGCTGTATAAAAAAATAAATAAAATTCAAAAAAAATTAGTATGAAGTGATATCTCACTGTGGTCTTGAGTTGCTTTTCCTAATTATTAGTGATGTTGAGCATCTTTTCCTATGATTGTTGGCCATTCATATATCTTTTTTGGAGAAATATCTAAGTCCTTTGCCCATTTTTTAAATTGAATTTTTTATTTTTTGTTGTTGAGTTGTCCTGTATTTTTTAAAATTAAAAAAATTTTTAAAATTTTGAAACCCAGTTCAATTTGTGTGTTGAGTGATGTTCATAATTCATTCTGAGATAAATGCCCAAGGAGCAAAATTACTGAATTTAGTCTTGATATTAATAAACAATATCATATTAGTGATTTTTCCCTTGAATAAAGACAGTGCTGGTTATGTATTATAACTCCTCAAATACATTTGAATCGGAGCATAGCTTCCTTAAGGAAGATTTATGTTTATTTTAAGGACCATATCTGTACATGGAAAATGTGGAGTTGAGAAAGACTACAAGTCAAGTCTCAGAAGAAGGCCTGTGTCACCCCTTCTCCCCCACCACCAGCACTTCCCAGCAGTCAGAAAGGAATGTTGTCATTAATGTTTATTACACTAGCCAACTAAAATGGGGAAAGTGAGTCAGTAGAAAGTAGCTATTATAAACCAATGGGTTTATGCTAAAATTTAGAGAAGCCACAGACTGAAGACAACAAAGTTTTGCCTGGATTTCATCCCTCTCCTTTAACTTTCCCAGTTTACCTAAATTATGTCCTGTTCTGCACACCTCTCCCCAGGGGACATTTGGCAATATCTGGAGGTTCGTTGGTTGTCATGACTGGGGAGGGGGTGCGACTGACACCTGGTGGGTAGAGGCCAGGGCTGCTGCTAAACCTCCTGCAACACACAGGACAGCCCCTCCAGCCAAGGATTATCAGGCCCCAAATGTCAGGAGTGCTACTGTTAAAAAATCCTCCTTTAACCCTAAATCCAACCATCCCCTTCTCATGTCACCTCCCCGTTCTGTTTGTTCATACACATACATGGGTACATGTATACACACACACACACACACACACACACACACACACACATTTTAATATGAAAATATTCAGCTTTCTAAATTCTCCTGCTGAGATTATATATAGACCAATATTGAGGATCGGGGGAGAGGCTGGGAAGGTGAGATGAATGTAGTAGTACAAATATGACTGCTGCTAATTCTTCAAAGCATGAGCTCCTCATAAACAAGGATGTCTTCAGCATACCTCAAGGATAAGCCTCGTCTCTCTCTCTTGCCCCACAGTCTCAGGTCTGGGTGTGGGTCAGCGGCCTTGCTGCCCTCCACGCTGCCCCCAGAGCAGTCATCCCCTCCCTTTTGCAGAACCCTGTGCTCTTTTGAGGTTCGTGTTGATTAATGATACCACCCTGCTGCTCTCTTTATTTCTGTCTACCGGCTTCATGCTCGGGTCCTTCCTGCAGTGACTGTATTATCACTGCCTCTGTCACCTTTTAAAAAATCATTAGATCATGTCTTGATTCTCGGAAACTTTAGCATCTAGTTGGCCAAGGACCTCATGGTTCCATGACCAGAATACCAATAACTTTTTCTTCATTCTGTATCAGATACCTGCTCCCTAGGTCACGTCAACAGAGATTGTCACTGAGCAAATAGCCGAAAAGAGCCCCCTCCTAGGGAATCTCCCAGCACAGTTTTGGTAAAGGTTTATCGCTTTTCCCCATGAAAGTCTTGAGTAGGATTTATTTTACGAGATTTTTTTCTATTTTATTTTCTACTTGGGTATTGCTAATGAATAGCTTTGGGGTATTATGTATCCAGGCAGCTTGCCCAAACCCTTTTATTAGTTCTAATCATGTAGATGATATCTCATTTATTTTTTATCGCCCTTTTGCATTAGGCTGGGACCTCTAATGCAATGTTGGGAGGGGAAAAAAAACAAACCTAGAAATGTTCATATTAGTTCACCATTCAGTGTGATCCTTACAATAGGTGGCAGATAGATGCACTTTATCAAAGTCAGGAAGTTTCCTTCTATTCCTAATGTTGCTAAGAAATTCACGAATAGTTGACTCATTCTTCAAACCACGCTAACCGGGCTCTGCCTCCACCACTTCACTGTTCTTGCGAATGTCACCAACCACCTTCACATTGCCAAATCTAGTGAAACTTTTCTGTCCTCATCTTCTTTGACCTCTCCCAAACATGACACAGGTAACCGTCCCTTTGGTCTGTTTTTGCAGCTGTTCCTCTACTAAACTTCTGCTTGTGAGTTTTTCAGAATTGGTCCTTGGCGGGGGCGGGGGGGGGGGGGTGTGCTCTCCCTGGTGATGCCATCCCGAGTCACAGGACTCATCACGTTTACATCCCAACACTGGTCTGTCCTCTAGCTGCAGACTCCTGTACCTAACTGCCCTCTAGACATTTATTTCTCTCACGAAACCCTCTCGTCCTTCAAGTCCTTTCTTCCTCAATTCCAGTACTTCAGGTCAGAAATCTGGGCGTTTCCTTGATTCCACCCTCTCCCTCACCCCTCATATCCAGCCCATCAGCAAGATTTATCAACTGTTTCAGAAAGTCGCTCAAATCCACCCACTTCTTCTCTCCACCTCCACCACTTTGCTCCAAGCTACCAGAATCACTTGCCTGGATTACAAGAGCCCACCTCCATTCTTGCCCCTCTTCAATCATTCTCTAGAAAGCTGCCAGGGGCATCTTTTAAAAACACGAATTATATTAGGTCACCCTTCTCTAAAGCCCTGAAACAGGTTTATATCACGCTTGGAATAAAATCCAGACCCTTTCCCCACCGTGGCCTGCTCATGGTGACCCCCAACCCCTGAGGAGGTCGGGCCTCCACTGGCCTCTAACCCGAGCTCAGACTGTTCCTCTGGCTCCCCGTGCTTCACAGATGTTGCCTTTCTTTGGGCTCCGCACATGCCATGCTTGCTCATCCTTTAGGACTGTGCCAAGATCTCCCCTCTGCCTGCAATGCTGTTTCCTCTGCCTTCCCAGGACAGGACCTTCCCTACTCGTCCATCAAGTCTCAGATGCTCTCTCTTTAGGCAGGTGTTCTCTGTTCCCCCTAAGTTCCTCTCCCCAGACCTTTATGGGACTCTTCTGAGCTTGTATTCCGTTATTAGATTGTTTATCGTCCGTCTCCCTTGTTAAATTGTAAATTCCAAGAAGGCAAGGACTTCATGTGCCCAGCACAGTGCCTGGCACAAAATAGGCACACAGTAATGTTGTGGGGATGGATAAATGGATGGGTGATGACTGAAGAAACTGAAGCATGAGAGATTTTTCTCAGAGTCACAGAGAAGTAGCGCAAGCAGCAAGTAGCTGCTCACATCCAATTTACCTCTTCTATCTCCACAGGTGTTCATGGAAGTGGCTGTGTGCCTGGTCATACACACCTGTGTGCCCGTGTGTTTTCAAGAGAGAAGGGGTAGAAAACGGGGAGATTCTAACGGTGCTTGCTGCCTGGCACTAAGGATCAATAGAAACACTAGAGTGACCTTGGGCAGTTTACTTTGAACCTAACCAACTACATGTGGTAGAGAAGAGTTGGGAGAGAAACCCAAATGCATGAGGTTGCCCCTAGGACGACCATAGAACTTACCATCCAAGCCAGGTCTTTTTTTTTTTTTTTTTTTTAGCTGTATTTACATGAAAATTTATTGTTGACAAATTTTACTGTTTTTAAAAGCGTCAAAAAGTGGCTTAAAATGTGAACTGAATACATTTCCAAAATGAGATTTTCTAATAAAAAAAGTCAAAGGATACAATTAAGTTTTTAAAAATTACTCTATATTTTAAACTTCTTTTCTGATTGTAATACTAACGTGTGGTTCATTGCATACATAAAAGTTAACCATTACTGAAATGCATCATTTAAAAACTAACATCCCCCTAAATCAGTTAGGATTCATTCAGAATAATTCCTTGAGAGACCACACACTAATTGAAATGATGCTACTGTTGTTCAACATTATTTTTTTATCTCCAGTTTTTATTTTTTGGAGCAGTGGTACGTTCATGTGGTTCAAACAGAGTATAAAAGTGAGAAGTCATGGTTCCTCCCCACAGGCATCTGGTCCCGTTGATTTTGGGTCCACCTCTGTGGATGTCTTGTACGTGTACAAGCAAATGGGCATGTACCTGTTTGTTAACTCATTTATGTATGCCGCCCCATTTTACCTCAGTGACAGTGTAATATGCACACTGCCCTGTACGTGCTCTTCCAGGATTTTTACACTGAGAATTGCCTCCAACTGCTGTGAACATATCTCTGTGTCTCCAGATTCTTCATTGTGCCTGTGTTTATTTAAAAAACAAAGTAGGTTACCCTACATACTCTCATAGAACCTGCCTCTCAAACTTGCTACAGAAAATGCTTTCTGTTTTTCCGTGTTCTTTGTCACGTCTGTTTGCTGTTCCACTGTAGTTGGTGTAACCTGTTCCCCATTACTGGAAGAATCAGTGGTTTATCATTTTTACTTCTTAAAATAACACCAAGAATAATGTCATTGTAGGGAAATCCTTGTATGTCCGCAGTTATTTCTCTGGGATAAATTCCTAGAAATGGGATCAACAGATCAAAGAGTAACCGCATTTTAAAGGTCTTCCATGTGCACTAACAAATTGCTCCACAGAAAGTTTGTATAAATAACGTTTCCACCAGGAACGTACGAAGCTGCCCCTTTGTGGGTCCACACTGGTTGTTGTCACGTTTCTCAGTATCTTTCTGGAAGGAGCGAAAACATTGACTTTTTCAAATGACAGGTACTTAACATCATGAGATTGTTTATTTATAAGACTAAGATGTAGGCTTTGAAGTCAATTCCAGAAGAGTAGTTTTGTGTGACACGGTCCAGTTCAGTCACCATTCACATGCCAGACACTGGAAGAGATGAACCAGGCACGGTCCCAGCTCCTGAGGAGCCTGGTGACATGCAAGCCAGGTCATTTTGGGGAAGTGAAAGGGGACACTGTTAATAATTACCCTGCAGCAAAGAGTATAAACTGGAATTATTCTGGCCAAGAATAAACAAACAGTGTTTGTTCAATTCAAGAGAGCTGAACAAATACTGTTTGAGTGTGATTGTTGGATTTGAAGATTATTAAGTCAGGGTAGACTTGTTGAGCACTTGGGAGATGAGCAAACACTTGAAGGAGGTGACAGGTACCCGAGAAGAGTAGGAGAAACAGCCAGTGCACGGCCCTGAGAGAGAAGCGCGCCTGCTGTGCAAGGAGGCCAGCATGGTGGGAGCAGAATAAGCAAGAGGACAGGGGTTGCAGTCAGAGAAGCACCTTGGGTGTGTACCATATAGGGCCTTAGACGACATTGCAGGCACTTTGGCTTTTATTCTGAGTAAACGGGAGCCACTGCAGCCTTCTGAGTAGAAGAGAGACTTCATCTGACACATTTGAAGGACACCTCAGTCTGTTCTAATAAAGTGAACTGTAAAGGGACGAAGTTGGGTTAGGATGCTACTGCAGTAATCCAGGCATCTCGGCTCTACAGTCAGCAATCGAGTGGTGAGAAGTTGTCAGTCTGGTTATGTTCTGAAGATAGAAGCTTATTTCCTCATGGATTGGCTGCTGCTTGGTAGAAAAAGGAGTCAAGGATGACTCCTGGGCCTTTCATCTCAGCCACTGAGATGCAGGAAGGCTGCATGTGGAGCAGGTCTGGCGGGAGGTTCAGGAGTATGTGGAGAAAAGGGAGCCCTCCTATACTGTTGGTGGGAATGTAAATTGATGCAGCCACTATGGAAAACAGTTCTCAAAAAACTAAAGATAGAACTGTCAGGACGTCCCTGGTGGCACAGTGGTTAAGAATCCGCCTGCCAATGCAGGGGACACAGGTTCGAGCCCTGGTCTGGGAAGATCCCACATGCCACGGAGCAACTAAGCCCACGCGCCACAACTACTGAAGCCCGCGCACCTAGAGCCCGTGCTCCACAATAAGTGAAGCCACCACAATGAAAAGCCCGCGCACCGCAGTGAGAAGCCCGCGCACCACAACAAAGAGTAGCACCTGCTCACCACAACTACAGAAAGCTTGTGTGCAGCAATGAAGACCCAACGCAGCCAAAAATAAATTAATTTAAAAAAAAAAGAACTACCACGTGACCCAGCAATTCCACACTTGGGTATCTATCCATAAAAACCAAAAACACTAATTTGAAAAGATACATGTACCCCAATGTTCATAGCAGCATTATTTACAACTGCCAAGATATGGAAGCAACCTAAGTGTCTATCAACAGATGAATGGATAAAGAAGTGGTATATATATATACAATGGAATATTACTCAGAGAAAAAGAATGAAACTTTGCCATTTGCAACAACATGCATGGACTTGGAGGGGATTATGCTAAGTGAAATGAGTCAGACCGAAAGACAAATACTATATGATATCACTTATATGTGGAATCTAAAAAATACAACAAACTAGTGAATATAACAAAAAAGAAAGACTCATGGATACAGAGAACAAAACTAGTGGTTGCCAGTAGGGAGGGGGAAGGCGGGAGGGGCAAACGGGGTCGGGGATTAATAGGTACAAACTACTATGTATAAAATAAGTAAGCTACAAGGATATATTGTACAACACAGGGAATATATCCAATAGTTTATAATAACTATAAATGGAGAATAACCTTTAAAAAGTGTGAATCACTATACTGTACACCTGAAACATAATATTGTACGTCAACTCTACCTCAATTTAAAAAGTTAAAAAAAGAACTAGTGGCCTCCATCCTAGATAGATTCAAACAAGAAAATTTTCCTTCTATTAACACTCTGAGGTTTTCATTTTTATGACTTAAAAATTTTAATGAGAATAAGAATAATCTATAAAACCAGGTATATCTATACGGCCCAGTTTGGAGAGTGATCCAGTTCTTTCACAAGTTTTATAATTTTATATAAGTGTCATCTCTTAAACCTTCATGGAAAAAAATGTAAATTCCTTACTAAATTGAATAACTTAAAATGAAGGATGGGAACATACATTTTTAAAGGTACCCTAACCGAAAAGGAATGCCTTTGTAATTGAGAAATAATTGAAATAATTTTTATGAAATGAACAATGACTCTCCTTTTCCTTTCTGTCCATCTCATTTTTTACTCTTCAAGTGAATCCTGCATTTTCATAAATTGCGTCGTCTGCTTGCGCCAGCGGCGAGCCCAGAGGCATTTCTTCCCCTAGGTGGCGCTACAGGCCTGTGCTGCCTCTGTCCCTTTCTCAGCAGCATCTCCAAGACGCTTCTCTCAGCAGAGTTGGCCGAACTCTTGGTCTTTCTCACTTCCTGGGAATTGAAAGGAGAGAAGGACCCAGCAGTAAAGAAACCTAGGGCAGAAGCTGGGGGACCAAAAATCTGTCCCACCTGCTAGCCAATGCTCCAGGTCCCTCTGGCCAAGGACACCGCCCTTTATTTCTCCTCAGTGAAAACATGGCAGATGCAGAGGCCCAGAGCCTAGGGAGTCCAGGGTTACACAGTCTCTGAGCTGCTGGTAACAGATCACAGGCCCCACTGAGGTGGTGAGCGCTGGGCCCTACCAGGTGAGGGCACGGGGAGAGAGGCTGGGACACAGTCTGGAGCAGAGAGAAGGTGGGGCAACATTCGTACTCCCTGTGCTTCGCCGTGGTGGACACTTGGAGCCCGGGGGCTCCTCTTTTTCACTGTGGACCCTGTATTTATTCGAGAGTGCCCAGCTGCCCCCAACCTTTCCCGGCTGACAGAGCAAGGGCTGCCGGGAGCTGCTTGTAGTCTCCCCTCCACACTTCCATGGACATAAACTGACTGGGGCCATAACCAGTGAGGTCTGAGGGCTGTGGGGTGCAGCTCAGACACATAGAGCAAAGACAAGTGGGGAGATCTGTGTCCTGTGCCCTGGCCTTACTTCCCCAGGGGTAGGCACACTGTCTTAGACTCTGCATACACCCCAGCGCCTTTGCTCTGAGAGCCTCAGTAAGGAAACAAGATGGATGTAATACTTCTCAGGAACATGGCCAGAGGAAGACAAGGCCCCTTGTACCTGTGCTCGGCAGCATCCACTCTCCCCAGAGTTCTGCCATGTTCCAGCAAGTGAGAGCAAAGGAAAGTAATGAGATGGGGTCCTCCAAAGCCATCCTCTGGCCCGTCTTGGCACAGTCGACATGCAGACACATCCAGGAGGCCTAAAGCTGTTGTAGAACAAGGGGTCCTGGCGGGGAAGTAAAAGCCAGACTTGTGCTTTGAACATGCAGTTCCTCTGGAGTCTTTTAGAAACACAAGACAAGATAAAATCAGAAATTACATGAAGAGGGAATATGCTGATACTAAGAGCAAAGAGCAAGCTATGCTGACTATTCACACACACACACGCACACGCACACGCACACGCACACGCGTTGTTCCTCACACTGCATTTCTAGGTTGCAAAGAGAAGCCAAGTCCCCAGGAGCTGAGGCCCACAGCAGATGAAATAGGACTCAGAGCCCAGCCAGCCTTTAGATTGTGCCTGGTCTGCCATGTGCCTGGTTCTGGGAAAGAAGGGGATGTGGGAGCTGGGACCACAGTCATACCATCCTCCAGGGCTCTAAGCCTGCATCTTCAGGGACAGCCAGCAGCATCCAGCAATAAGCAGCATCCCAGGCTTGCCCTGGACCAACTGCATCTCGCTCATTACCAAGCCTGCCGTCTGGTCCTCACAGGCAGCTCAGAGACTAAGATTGTGGATTCGCCCAGCCCTGAGAAGAGGCAATCTGCCAAGTGGGAGGAACTCTGTTCCGCAGGCTTCTGTGTGTCCATATGAACGTGAGCTCCCAGATGTGGGCCTGGGCCCATCAGTCTGGGGAGGAAACGAGACCTCCAAGTGTAAAGACAATGGCTGAGTGAGGACAGACCAAGTTATGCAGGATACCGTGGTGTTTAGCCCCTTTGAGCTTTGTAAATGGCTGTTTTGCAACAAATAGGAGGAAGTCTTCACATGGGTGTAAAGCAACTCCAGCAACTTTTCTTCAAGACACAGTACAGGGTTAAAACAGAAATATTCTTGGGCTTTCCTGGTGGTGCAGTGGTTAAGAATCCGCCTGCCGATGTAGGGGACACAGGTTCGAGCCCTGGACCGGGAAGATCCCACATGCCGCGGAGCAGCTAAGCCAGTGCGCCACAACTACTGAGCCTGCGCTCTAGAGCCCGCGAGACACAACTACTGAGCCTGCGTGCCACAACTACTGAAGCCCACGTGCCTAGAGCCCATGCTTTGCAACAAGAGAAGCCACCGCAGTGAGAAGCCCACACACCATAACAAAGAGTAGCCCCTGCTCGCCACAACTAGAGAAAGCCTTCACACAGCAATGAAGACCCAACACAGCCAAAAATAAATAAATAAAAATTTAAAAGTAATAAAATAAAATAAAATAGAAATATTCTTAAGACCAGAAATGTTAAGCATAAAGAGACAAAAAACACTGTAAGCTGTAGTACACTGCTTTATAACTGTTTAAAAATACACATGCAGAGGAAAGATAACTAATGCCATTAAAATGTTAATGGTGTTCATATTAAGATGGTGGGATTATGAAATACATACATGGAGTACTACACAGCAGTGAAAACAAACTACTATAGGCATATGGATGAATCTCACAGCTATTGTGTTCTTGAAAAAAGACATCAAACTACATACTATATGATTCCATGTATATGATGTTCAAAAAATGGGCAAAACTAATCCATGATGACAGAGGTCAGAATGTGGTTAGCTTTGGAAGGAGTGTCTCCTGAGAGGGCCATGAGGGTGTGTACTAGGCTGCTGGGAATGTCCACATTTTTATCGGGGTGGTGGTAACACAGATGTGCACATATGTGAAGATTCACTGAGCTCTATACTTAATGGCTTGTGTACTTTACTGTATTTGTTGTATGTATTTAAAAAAATACCATCAGTGGTTGTCTATAAGTGGTGAGGTAGGTGATTTTTCTCTTATTTTACAAATATTTATAACATGTTTCTGTTTTTTGTATTATTTTTTAAATGCCATATTTTAAAAGAGATATGTTCAAGAAATATATAGGAAAGTGTATATCTGATAGAATCAGAATAGGTTATTAAAGTAAAGCAAGAGTATCTGAAGTATATTTGAGGAGACTGTGGGTTGACACCGTGGTAACCAGGCCTCTCCATGGCACACATGTCAGTATCCCTCATTTGAATACAATTGTTTCTGGACAGATCATGGGCCTGATACGGTGGACTCATGACAGAGCCATTGTGCCATTTTTCAAAACGATGAAGCTGCCCTTGGAAGTGGGAACCATGGAATTCGTAGAAGTGTCGGGTCACAACTGAGGGGCCTTAAGAAATCTAAGAAAAGGAGAGTGGAACAACGATAGCGTGTTTGCAGTATATACAAATACTGAATCATGTTGTACACCTGAAACTAATATAATGTGATATATCAATTACATCTCCATTTTTTAAAAAGTAAAAGATAAATTTTTTGAGTCGGCATGCTGAAGTCCATATCCCTCGCTAAAGTTCAAAGCTCCAAGGAAGGATGACATGCAAAACTGCCAGGGTCTTGTACTTACACCTTAGGGTGAACACATTGCCTGAGCAGTAATACTGCCCCTTCCTGAGAAAAAGTGGTTCCAGGAGGTTCCATGCTATGTATCATGCGACCCAGGCCACAGCTGATTGGCCAGAAATTGGTGCCACGGCCAAAGCAGGCACTTGTAGGCTAACCAGTGGCCCTCAGGGCGGCAGGGGGTGGGAACCCTGCCCAGCTGGGACGCTATGCACTTACAGTGACTAACTGACCTGGCAGTCGGCTTCTTGCTCTGAGGCGCTGGGTTGTCAGTCATTCCTGGAGGCAGGTTATGACAGTGGAAGTCAAGAAGGAGAAGTGAAAGCAGGAGGGTCACCACTGGGCCGATGACTACATGGCTACTGAGGTCACTCCCAGGGCTTTCTCACCACCCTGGTCAAACCCCATCACCTGAGCTGAGCTACGAGTCTCTCCCTGAAAGAATGCAACCAATACACGAGTTCCCTTCCCACCCATCCCGTTCACCTCACCCTGAGCCACCTCTGGGTGGGGCTGGGCTTGCAGGGATTCCAGACTCTCACCCCCAGCCTAGGTCTGGCAAGTGCCCGTGTGTCTTGTCTGGCCGGGCTCGGTCCTAACCGCCCAGCCCACATGTGCTGGGGAGACTCAGAACACCTGGGCTGCCGGGCGCTGCCCCTTGAGATCTGTAGACCCGCGTGCTGGGCTCTACAGTGAATTCTCAATGACCACAGCCATGCTGGAATTTACTAACAGAACAGCTGTCCTGCTCCCCGGAATGGCCAGAGGATGGGGGTTCTGATTAATAGAGAAACCACAAGCCATAGTTTTTCAAATCAGAGTTATCAGGAACTGTAAGATGAACATTATTTCACACATCCCTGAGAAAGAAAATAAACCCACACGGAAAGTCTCTTAGAGACAGCAGAGGGCTCGGTGTACCAGTAACAAGTGATGACCCCGCCACACAGTGGGAACAGCAAGGAGACTTCATGTTCATCCCGGTACTGAGTGAAGGGAAGGGAAGGAAGTCTCTGAAAATTTGAACTGCAGGCTCCTCCTCACACAGGCTTGCGGTCTGAATTCACACTTCCCATGCGGTCCAAAAAACCACCCCAAAGCCAAGACTCTAAAGTGGTACTCAGGTGCCCAGCAGGAGTGACTGCGGCCCTCTCTGGAAGAGCCTACCTTCAAGTTAAGTGAGATGCATCCCAGCTTCAGAGATGTTAACAGCATGAGCATCAGAGAATCAGCGAACTGGGATGGCTCTAATTTTATGAAGCATCAGAAAGCGATAAAATGTACCGAAGATCAAAATTGCTTGAGTGTCTCTGACTATGTCTGACCGTCGGCGGCCCCTGGGGTCTTCCAGGGCTATCGGTGTCCTTATGACAAGCGGTGGACAGCAATGCAGGCAGGAAGCAGAGACAGTAGTTTTCTCCTTGAAGAGATGCAACGAAGGGAATTCCTCTGTGTGTTTAATTTCCAGCCAGAGACCGGCAGAGGAGAGAAAAAGCAAATGGCACAAGGAAAATACGAGTACTGAGAACAACTGAACAGGGAGAGGCGGGCGACATGCGGGCAGGACACGCAAGTCTGCTGCCCGGGCCCGGGGCTGAGGAGTGGGGTGCGCGGCGGTGGGGAGTGCGCGTGTGGAAGCATCAAGTCCACAGGCATACCCCCCAGTACTTCTGAAAGGGGCTCCTTTGCTTCTCATACAGGTAGAGGACATGAAGTTGCCTGGAGTGATCATATCCTATCTGGGAACCCATGGGAAAAGCCCTGAAATGATTAAATGCAAGACGGTACAGAATTATACGCTATCTGGTCTGGACTATGGGAGTCAGAGAAGAGTTGCGGTCACGCTGAGAACTAAGGAAGGGTTGCCTTTCTCCTTCTCCTCCTTCTTCTTCTTCTCCTTCCTCCTCTTCCTCTTCCTCTTCTTCTTTTGCTTGAAAAGAGGTTTGCATAGAGGAGATGGGCTCTGAGACGGGCCTCAGAGGATCAGAGTGGTGCCTGATGCCCATGGTCATTAAATCTTATCTCCTGCTTGGGATGCTGTGCCCAACACTGCAGCTGCAGGCTTCCCAGCCGAGCCCTGCACCGCACCCCTGCTCCAGGCAAGGGCTCATTCTGAGGCTCCCCACACTGCCTCCAGGCTGCCCCACCTGCAGACGGGGTGCAGGTCTCAGCAGCCGCCCCCTCCCTGCTCCAGGCCAGGGGACTCTCCCATGGCTCAGGTGCCTGCCCTGGAGAGAACCAGGGAAGGCGGCAGAAGCTCGGGCACACACAGGAAAGGTGATGGAAGGCCCAGGGCCCACAGCGGGCACCCAGAACCCTTGAGGAGCCAGCTCTGTGCTCCATCCAGGGCTCTTTCTCCAACACTGAATCCAACCTCCAAGTCCTGCACATCTGCCAGGCCTCATTCCCCAGATACTTAATGAGCATCTTCAAGTAACAATAAAACCCGAGAGAAGGGGGGCAATTATCAGCAACATTCCTATGAGTTAAGTTCATTCTAAACGAAGAAAAAATAAACAGAGCACAGATGCAGAGGCTGTGATCGGCCAGGAGGGGCGTGTTAGAGACCCCCCTTTGCGGTCCACAGGAAATTCCATCCTTGGAAGCCTGGAAGGCCTAACCCCTTCTCCACCTGGAACCCTGAGACCCAGAGAGGGAACTCGTTCGCCCAAGATCATGGCTCCCATCGACAGCTGAGCTGGCAGAAAGCAGCTGCCCTGGCTTGCAGGCTGTAGGCAGAGTGGTCTCTCCCGCACGGGATGCCATTCCAGAGGCCACGCCCCTCGTAGGGTGGTATTTTATCTCTTTCTCTTGCTGTTTTGTAAATTCTCAAAGCTGATCAGCTGACCTCCCAGAATGCCTTTTATAGCTGAGCAAAATAAGCTGAAATATAGCCCCAGACGTTCCTAAAAGGAATCTACAGGGACCTCACTTCTTTTTTACTCTGCGGTACGCGGTCCTCTCGCTGTTGTGGCCTCTCCCGTTGCGGAGCACAGGCTCCGGACGCGCAAGCTCAGTGGCCATGGCTCACGGGCCCAGCCGCTCCGCGGCATGTGGGATCCTCCCAGACCGGGGCACGAACCCGTGTCCCCTGCATCATCGGCAGGCGGACTCTCACCCACTGCGCCACTAGGGGAGCCCCAGGACCTCACTTCTAAAACCTCCCAAGACTCTCCTCCCAAAAAGTTCCAACCTTGGACACCTCTCTCCCAAAACATCCAGACTCCAGGTTTGGTATAAGAACTTCAACAAGGTCTGTCTAGTTCCGCCCAAGCCTGATCCTCCTCCTCCCGGAAGTCAGCCCGATTTCTGTCAAGCCCAGGAGAACCTCAGCTTACGTGGGTTTCTCTTTGTGGTGGCTAACTCAGGGTGCGTCACCTTCCTGTCACCTGGGGGTGTCCTGAACAGCTGTGTTAAGGGCCGCTCAGCAGCAGCCCCCAGCCCCATCAGGCTGCCGGGCCCCCAGTCAGGAGAGAGCGGTTGCCTGTATCGCCAGGCCATCGCTTGTGGGGCGGAGGGGAGAGAGTTCAGGAGGGACAGGGACGTGGGAGATCTGCCCTCCGCGAGGACAAAACCACGACAGGAAACATGGGGTCTTAGGTTTCCTCGCTGGAGATGGGGGAGGAAGAGAGATGCGGAGAAAAGGAGGTGCGGACGGGCTGGGGAGGGCGCAGGGAAGGGAGAGAGGGAAGCAGGCCGAGCCGGGCGGGGCAAGGAGAGGCCCCCGAGGCGCGCGCGAAGGGAGCCGAGCGGAGATTGGCCGGTGGGCCTCGGGCCACCGCTCACCCCGGGAAACCTGAGCCCGGCCTCCACCGCCACGGGAGGGGCCCGGAGAGAGGCTGGAAGATGCTATGCTGCTGGCTTTGAAGCCACGAATGTCAATGTCGGCGTCAGAACAGCAGCTGCGCTTCTGGATCAGTTTTATGAGAAAAGAAGACTGCTCGTTGCGTCCACGCCCACAGCCCGAAACCTCCTCTACCGGCTGCAGCTCGGGCTGCTGCAGCAAGCACAGTGTGGCCTGGATCTTCCACACATCACCGTAGTGGAGCTGGCAGGTGTGTTCCCGACCCTCGTCGGCAGGATGGGAGCAAAGATTATGCCTCCAGCCCTAGCTCTGCAGCTCAGGCTGTCGCTGAGAATCCCGCTCTACTCCTTCAGTATGGTGCTAGTGGATAAGCGCGGCATGGGCAAGCAGCGCTATGTCTCCCTGGTGACGCCTGTGGCCCTCTTCAACTTGATCCACACTTTCCCCTTGAGAACAGAGGAGATGGTCCTGCAAGCTGAAATGGGCCAGACCTGTAACACCTGATGTGATGGGTCCTCTCTAGGCAGTTCCCCTTCTCTTTCTATATCCGTGCTATGCACACAGGAAGGCCTGAAAAATATCCTTGATGTACAGATTTTTAAAGTCTATTTTATTATAAGCTTTCTTTGCACTTAAAATATTAATACTGCTTTTTGTACTTTGAAGTATTCCAAAAAACTATGAATGATACTGACTCTCTTAACTCCATCATGGCTGGTTAATCTGGTAGAGAAAATAGAACCTACAACCATACACATGCTTTCAATGCCTTTTATACAGTGTGACACATATCTATCTATATTTTTTTAAATAAAACTTATTAATAGAATTTTTTTGCTCCACAGGCTCCAGAAGTGCAGGCTCAGCGGCCATGGCTCACTGGCCCAGCCGCTCTGTGGCATGGGGGATCTTCCCGGACCGGGGCACGAACCCGTGTCCCCTGCATCGGCAGGCGGACTCTCAACAGCTACGCCACCAGGGAAGCCCGGAGCAGGGTGGGCAGGGCAGAGGCGATGCTGGGCCGCAGCCAGGGCCTCCCGGGGCCTCCCCGCACCCTGCCTGCCAGGGCTCTGCCTGGCCTTGAGCTTCCCTCGGACCATGATCGCCTCCATCACCTCCCAGTGGCAGCCTCTTCACACTCCCACCCTTGTCCCCTCCGGCCACCCTGGTGCTTCATTGTCCCAGTGCTTCTGGCCGCAGAGAACCAGAAAACCTGAGAGTTAACCGAGTCCCCCCCAGGTCTAACCTTAGGGATGGTCTGAACTGCTGCCTCGCTTTACCCAGGAGGGGCCCCCATCTTTGACCCACAGGGTCAGTTTTTCACCCTCAAGATAATGGCACAGCTGGAACTGGAAAGCTGGCCTCCTAGCCCCTTCCCTGGCCTCTGGGTGCCCCCTGCCCCCCACCGGGGCCGCTCCACCTGGCCTTGTCCTCTGAGGCCTCTTCTGCCTCTGATTCTTGTGCAGTGTTCTCAGCATCTATCCGCCGGTGTCCTATTGGTCCAGCCCCAGAAGCTGTAGTGATATTTTGCTGCACCTGCTGTCTGCCCTGGTGCATGTACGCACATGGAGGACCTGTTTGGAGGCCCAATGGCCTTAATCCAAAGATTCCTTCTAACGGAGGAATTCTGGGCACTTAGATGGCTACGTTTTAGTTAACAGAGCCTTTGGGCCCCTTCAGATCTTCCTACCTCAGCTCAGGGCTGTCCCAGCTACCAGAAGCCACAAGAGCAGAGCCTGTCACCTCTCTTCTGGTGTCCTTCTCCATGGGCCACTGGTCAGCAGGACAGTGAAGGGTCCCCCGTGATGTGAGTGGCGGGGCGTTGGGGGGAGGCTGTTTGGCCTGGGCTGAGAGCCTGCCGGCCGTCCCGGGGATGCTGCTGCATCACCTGCACCTGCACCTCAGAAAGCCTGTGAGAAGCTCTTTCAACAACAAAACACTCTTAGGCAGCAACACAGACAACCTGAGTTAGACCTGAAGCGCGAGGCCTCACAAGGGACAGCGGGAGACGGGGATTAGCCCTCGCCTGGCACTTGCCTCCCGACCACTTCGTATCCTGGTTTCTAAAGTGGCATCTCCCTCAGCTGCCCCAAATGGGCCGACTCCGGTATTCCAGTGAGGCACCTGAGGAGGAAGCTGCTTGAAAGGTGGGAGAGAAAGTAAAAATGGATTTGCATAAAGAGAATAGCTGGCATTTATGTATTTATTTTTTAACATCTTTATTGGAGGATAATTGCTTTACAATCGTGTGTTAGTTTCTGCTTTATAACAAAGTGAATCAGTTATACATATACACATGTTCCCACATCTCTTCCCTCTTGCGTCTGTTGAAGCCTTGCTCGGCAGGCCCTCAGAGCTCCCAGCACCCAGTAGGGCAGGAACTATTATTATCATCATCCCCCCTTTCAGATAAAGAACAAGAGGCACAGAGAGTGGAAGGGACTTGCCCAAACTCACAGAGCTCACTTGTAGCGGAGGCAGGATTTAAACACGCGGCCAGACCCACCACCAAGCTACCATTGCCACCAGACCCTTGCACCTGCCCCCCCTCACCCTTCAGCCCCTGTCTCTGTCCCAGACGGACTGTCTACTGCAGGAGTCCAAAACCTCCTGAGGCAGGAGATAGATGGGCCCCAGGCTGAGTAGCTGGAGTTCGTCCCCTGTGGACAGGTACTCCAAAATAGCAGGAGGGAAGAGAAGCTGATCCCTGCCCCGATAAGAGATAAAAGACCACATATTTCTCATTCTCGAAGTCAAGGAGACTTTCCCGACTACACATGTGCAGAAAGGCTCCTTGAAGGTCAAAAAGAGAGGGGGCGCCACCGCATATTAGGTGATGTCAACCTACCCATAGGCCTCTTCACTAGAATCCGTCTTGGCTAAGAGACGCACGCACACATGGGAGGACCCTGAGACAAACCAAATACGGACTCAGAACCAGGCAAAGCAAGATGACTGGCCAAAGGAAATCCGGAAGAAACGCCCCATAAAAGTGATTCAAACTACCACGAGGCACCTCTCTCTCTGAGCCTGCCCGTGTGTCTACCCACAGTACTCTTTTTCCTCCTAATAAACCCTGTACTTGTTTCACTACTTTCCACCTCTGTGTGGAAATTCATTTCTACACAGCTGACCTACACAGGGCCTTGTCAGTGGCCACTGGTCCCTGGTGGTCTAGTGGCTAGGATTCAGTGCTCTCACTGCCGCGGCCTGACTTCAAACTCTGGCTGGGAACCTAAATCCTGCTTCAAGCAGCTGCAGGCCAAGGCCACCGGAGAGCACTCTCTCCAGCCCAGGAGCCTCCCAGCCCCCAGACGCAGCCCACACAGTTGACGTAAGGTCAGCTCCGTCTCTGGGTCTCAGAGCATGTGATGCCTCCAGCTGTAAGGAGCCTACTTACGGTCTGGAATTCCCAGACAAGCCTAACCCCAAATTAGCTGGACTGGTGTTAAATCCTGTGCACGCAGTTGGTCCCCAGCACCTCCGCAGATGCTCCTGGGCTGAAGCATGGGCTGGGGTTTCCTAGCGAAGTACGTTTGGCAGATACCAAGTTAAAGGTGTAGGTTTCTTAACTGGGGGACTTCTCAGAGCTTTAAAAAGATAAATGCTCACTGGTCATTTGTAAGAGGATGAGGTAGTATGCTGATTCAGAAGCTTCCCAAAGGGATGTGACCAGGGAACAAACCCTTTATCACTGAGTATTTCAAAGGAGTCCACTTTGAGAAACACTTCCTAGAGCACTGGAATGAGTCCTGTTCCTACATAGAGGCTCTACGTATCGTCATCCATGTATAGTAGCAGAAGGAAGTGCTGCAAGGATGGCGTAAACCTCCTGAGACTTCATATCCTCGTGTCCCCAGCAAGTTCAACCCAATCCCTCGCACTCTCTGTTCCCCACCTTGTGCCCTGGAGTTGATCTACTTGAACTTGTTTACAATTTGTGGGCAAGTTTACATTCTGGAAAACCACCCCAGATCAGCCAGTAGAAGAAAAGATAAAGTCAAGTTTCTGGACAATCAAGAAGTGAAATCATCCCTTGGGAACTTTTGAGTTGATTTTAATGGAACCGGAAGGGGGGATAGTAGTGGGGGGAAGCTGTGAAAACACTGGCTTAATGCCATCTGGCTCCTGAATAATGAGAAAATGCTGAACCTTGTGAAGTTTGCCTTCACACCCATTGCTTTCTCTGATCCTCACAATAGTTCTGTGTCGTAATCAGGACAAATATTACTGCCATTTGCTGGTTCTAGAAACCGAGGCCCAGAGAGAGTAAGTGATCTCTCCGAGCTCACACACCTATTTGTGGGTATACCCAGAAGCATTTTGAAGCTGGGTCCAAGACTCATTCATTGGCCCCATTTCCAGTTTTTCTGCAGTGTTATTTCCTTTAAGGGGGTCTAAGCAAATGTGCTCTTGTGGAGGACAGGGGCTGTGGGCAATGCTCAGTCAGGCATAAGGGTGTTCCCTGCAGCCACTGCCTGTGCAGGAAGATCCATCTGGAAGCCATGGATGCAAGCCCATGACCTCCTCCAGGAGCTGCCCGCTCAGCTGCGTGAGGCCACGGTACCCCCCAGTCTCCCTGTTAGCCAAACCTCCCGCTTGCACGGCTGCGAGGGAGCGCTCTGGGTCGGGGTTAGAGAGCCCGGGTCTGACCCCGCTCCAGCCCTGCACGAGCCTCATCGTCACTCCCTGAATTTCCACTTCCTCGGGCTGAGACCAGGAAGTAAGCGCCCCCTGCCTGATGGCAGGTGTGTGGCGGGAGTGCACCGGAGACAGACTGTCCAGAGCTACCCAGGGCTACCGAAGTGTCCTCTTTGCTGCCGCTGCTCCCAGGGTTCTGAGCCTCAGGACAGCTTCCTCCTGGCTTCTCGGAGGGCATAACTGCAGATTTCTCTAACTGACATCTCACAACCAGCAATGGCAGCCCCAAGGGACTTTGAGCTGCCTTTCCCTAGTACTGGACCTGGAATACAGCCCTGGATGTGGGACTCAAGGCCAGCTGGATGGGCGGGGACTGACTCCACCCCAAGGAGCATCTCCTCTGTGCCCTCACACGCCACCAGACAGGGCCCAGAGGGGCTTCAGGGGAGGAATGTGAACGCAATGCAAGAATTAGAGGCCAGCAGGAAGGGCTGCCCACTGCCGCTCAGCCCTCAGCCGCCCCACCTGGCTCACACAACCCGCCTAGAGGACACCAATCCCACTGTTGCCACCTCGTCCTTCCTGGATAACACGTGCAGGTGCCGGATGCATCCCGAATGCACGACGCAGGGGTCCTGCCTGCTCCTGATGGGCTGTGAGCACCCTGCACCCCAATATGTCTATTTGCACAGTTTAGATTTCCTAGCAGGTGAGGATGCCTGTTCAAGGTAGTTTAGGGGCAGAGTCAGAGATGATGCTGGCTCTCCAGCCTCCCTTACAACAAGTGAGCCTGTGAGGAG